>NC_068290.1:8720062-10126728 GCF_025860055.1 Xyrauchen texanus | reverse complement strand
CATTGAGTTAGTTGGGTATGCAAATGCCCACTTCCCTTAACAGGGCAAGAGCTGCCTCGGCGACTTTCGCAAAGACACGAGGGGACAGGGACAGACCGAAGGGGAGGACCTTGTACTGATACGCCTGGCCATCGAAAGCGAACCGTAGAAAGGGTATGTGACAGGGTAATATTGAGACGTGAAAGTATACGTCCTTCAGGTCTACCTCCGTGAACCAATCTTAATGCTGTATGCATGTCAGAATAAGTTTCTGCGTCAGCATCTTGAAAGGGAATCTGTGTAGGTCCGGATCAGAACTCACAGGTCCAAGATTGACCGCAACCCACCTCTTTTCTTGGGTATGATGAATTATGGGCTGTAGAATCCCTTCTCCATCTCGGCTGGAGGGACAGGCTTTATCACGTCCTTGCACAGAATGGTTGCGATCTCTGCATGCATGGCGGAAATGTTTTCGCCCTGCACCGAGGTAAATCGGATGTCGCTGAAACGGGGCAGGCACCTGGCGAACTGAATCGCGCCGCTGAGTCAGATGGTCCTGGCCAGCCACCGCGACAGGTTGGAGAGCGTAAGCCATGCGTCCAAGCTCCAGGCAAGTGGCACTAAGGGGACGATCGCACACGGGCGGAGCTGCCTGGGGTTTCACCGTCACAGAGGGATGCCCTTGGTGAGCTGACAGGGTGCAGGATCTTGAGCTGCGATGGGGCAAGATATGTTGAATGGCCTCCATCTGCTTCTTCACTGCCGAGAACTGCTGGGCAAAATTCCACCACGGTGTCGACGAATAGGCCAATCAGAGAGATGGGGGCGTTGAGAATGCGAGCCTTGTCGAGGTCCGGCATCTCGACCAGATTCAGCCACAGCTGCCGTTCCTGGACCACGAGGGTGGCTAAAATTTATATTTCTTAATGTTCCCTTCATAATTACCAACATTGAGAGAGAGAATGTCTTTCATATGTAAGCAAAATGGACATTATAACTGAAATATAGCCAATAAAATCAAAATTGCTGTTGGTAAATATCTTTAGTTTGGGTCAATGAAGGGGTACTTGAGCCTTACTAATGGTGTTGTGGGGAACTTAAGGCAAAAAAGGTTGCCAAACACTGCATTCGAATGTGAAATTAGGAGATTTACAATTAAGTTACCCTAGTATGTTAAAAGGCTAAGAAGAAATCTCTGAATATGATTTCATCTCTTTTATCAGTTAACTGTCATTATGAGGAAGGTCATACATTGTTTTTACCCCACTTGCCTTCCAGCACAGGGCTTGTTTACTGATGTTTCACATCCTTCTCTGGTTTAATCTTCCCCACGTTTTGACGCACTTACCATCATGTCTATTGAAATGTCTCACTAATATGAAGCATAGCAGCTGTTTGCTTTATAAAAACAATATGCTCATCACACAACAGCAAGGCTTGTTGCCCACTATGCTGGTTAACTTGTCATAGTCTAGTTTGTGAGTTCATCTCAAATAATAGGACACAGCATTTGTTTAGCTCATGGGTTTGACTCTCCCAAATGTTCTGAAAGGCTAGGATGCTTTGCTTTCATTACACAGCCTAATGAGAATGCAAGAGCAGTCTAAACCACCATCGTAATGGCTTCTGAGATCAGAGAGCACATGTCGATACACACGACAAGATCGCAATCTTTGATGTGCACTAATGGTGCACGTAAATCCAAAAGACAGGATGAGTTAAGAAATAAAAGAAAAATGAAATGATACCAAACAAATCAAATAGATTAAAGGATATAAACAATGCAGGGGAAAACGAGAAACTTGTGTGCACATCTGCAATCTATTTGCAATTTCTGTGACGTTAAATGGAACAAAAGTTTCAGTACCTGAGTTTTTAGTGCTGAATGAAAGAGCGATCCATCATGATGTTTGTGTCGATCGC
Source organism: Xyrauchen texanus (assembly GCF_025860055.1). Taxonomy (NCBI): domain Eukaryota; kingdom Metazoa; phylum Chordata; class Actinopteri; order Cypriniformes; family Catostomidae; genus Xyrauchen; species Xyrauchen texanus. Next base: position 10,124,826 of record NC_068290.1, on the reverse strand, counting down.
ATGCAAGGTTGCATGGAGCACTCTGTCATTAAACTCAAAGGTATTGGTTTTGTGTTGCATGCAAGTAGACCTCTTTCTACACTGCATGGCTCGAGGACCTGATGATACTTACAGACCAAATGTTTATTTCCTCCCCGCTCAACCACATGCACGTTCAAAAGGCATTAGATGTATTTTTATAAAACTTTGCAAACAAGTTTATCACAACCATGAACCCTTAAAGGAAATTTCCACTCTAAAACCCTTTTAGACTGTTACACAGGCCATTCGCATGATGACTTTTGTTTAGGACTTTTGAACTTTATTCAAAGAATAGTTCACCCCTTATTTATTTATCCAAGCAAGTATACTGTTATTTTCTCAGTGGAAAACAAAAAGAGAATTGTGAAGAATTTCCACAACTTTTTCCATCCTATGTTACTATTTACTTATTTCCTAATAATTTACTTATCATGTAAAAATGTACTCACCCTCATGTAATTTCCGTATGACTTCCTATTTACGTGGAACACAAAAGGAGATGTTTTAATTAATATCTTGGTCCGTCTATTCAATATAATTGCAATGGATAGTGCCTCACTTTAAAGCTTAAAAAAAGTATCATAAGTATCATTAAAGTCATCCATGTGAATTGTGCATCATATTTCAAGGTGTTGGTGAGAAACAACCAGAAATGTGGCTCTTTTTATTCTGCAGACTAATTAAGACCCAACTGGAAACATTCTTTAATTTGCTTGGCATGACCAAGGATGTTCCTGGAAAGCCATTTCTTTCAATTTGAGTTCTTTAAGTAATTTTTCAGTGAAAAAAGCATTCAAAGCCACTGTCGGTTAATTATGATCTGAAGGATGAACTCATGCCTTGAATGGACTCGTTTATTTAACAACATGGCATAAATTGTGATAAGACATGTTGTGTTATGGACGTCACCATTCGTTCGTTCATACAGACAGTATTCAAGCCGCTACTGAAAGCTGTTAGTCCATTTTTAAAAGTCACACCTGTAAGTAAATGCGGTTGTCCATTCCAATTACTGACTGTGTGTATTCACAGTGACTCAGTAGCTTGTTTGGCACTAAAACCAAAGCAAATTCTCATGTGAACGAGCTTCTCTCATGCACACATTAATGCGCAACGGACGTCAAGATTTTCAATGAAAAATTGGCTTTGTGCTTTGTGTGCATTAAAATCAAACTGAATGTTTGCCATTTGTAATATCCCTTTAAACAAATACATTTTGTCAGAATGGAGACTTTATTGGAAACTGATGTAGTGTAGTAATTCCATCAATATTGCGTAACATCTAAATCACAATCAGAATGAGCTTTATTGCCAAGTATGCTTACACATACAAGGAATTTGTCCTCGTGACAAAACTTTCTAGTTCAAAGAGAATACAAAACAAGAAAAATATAATTAAAATAAAATATTCTACTGTAAATAAAAATATACTGTATAGAGAAAAACACTATAGGACAGTATGTACAAATGTGCTATATACAGTTATGTGCAAGAGAATGCAATGTAATGTGCATTTGTGTGAAATCATTAAACTCAAATATTCCATGTGTAATATTTCCTGTTGGATTCATCTGTACTTACTAAACACTCATATCTGGAGCATTAGTAACGATTAGATGTTGTGCAGGGAATGAGAGAGCTGTATGACTACTGTTTGGTTTGCGTCACGGCTCTAAATTATATCTGTCATCAGTTTGGCCCATACTGGTTTCAGTTGTTCCCTTTCTGTGTGAGCGTGCGACGGGCAGCGGGCACTTGAGGAAGTGGTTTTCTATCACATCACATAAAGGTTAATGCGTTTAAGTTCCTACATGTGTCTGTGATTGTGGTTTGACTGGGGAGAAGGTTCTGTTCATTGATGAGCAGCTGCTCATGTGCTCAACACAGGCCAGCTGAAGGCAAGGGCTCTGGAAAATCAAAGTACAGCACCATTTGTCCAATGCATTGTTCACTTAGATAATCTATTGTGTATCACCGTGTCCTAACCGGACATGACACAATCAAATGTCAAGCGATATCCCTTAACAGCTTTAACTAGCCTAAGGTGGTTAGCTTGTCTCCTAGTCTGACCAGGCTGGTTGACAGGGGTGATGGATTTAGAGTGGGTTTTGGGACTTGTCATCTGGTCAAGTTTGGAGACTAACTAGACCAGCTGAACTCCATTTTGACCAGGCTGAGAGACCAGTTTAAACCAGAGAAGACTAGCAAACCACATTAGGCTGGTTTAAGCTGGTTTATTACAGCAGGAAAATAAAATGTCAATGTTAACTGAGTTTTCATCGTTATCAACCATGATGCATGACAAGATATTCTGGATGCTATTTTTCTCACATCTAGATAGTCACACCCACAAAAATAATCTCATTGTTCCAACAATGCGAAATGTCCAGGAATTGTAATATTTTCCCGACACGTTCACACATATGAGCCTTTGTTTATAAAACAAAGGCATGATTCTTATATGAATCATAAGAAAGTCTGACTAATTTGAGTAAACTTGTTTGTTTGGTGATTGAGATTTTTCACTTTAGTTTGAACAATCCTTTAAACTTTAGTCTACTTACTATAACACTTTAATATTCTGGAAAACATGTCCAAAGAAGTAAATTTCAACCAAATTTAATTTTGAGATCTTTAACAAAATTTTTCCCAGTTGACACAGAGCCCTAAACGGCTGAGGTGCCTGAGCACCAGGTCCCTGTGTGCACAGACCAACAGTCGAGAGTGTGCTAGGATTAGCCAGTCATCGAGGTAGTTGAGTATGCAAATGCATTGAGAAAATGAACCATCCACAAACGCTGCCTCAGTGTGATCGCTGCCCAGACATGTGAGGCAGCACCCATGTCAGAAGCGGAGAGGTAACGACCCCATCCAGGAATGACACAAACGGAAGGGCATCTTGAGAAAGATCCATCTTTAAAAAGACGTTCAACATCAATGTGTGTACTCTTTTAGAGAAATATACTCTTTCAGATGTATATACTCTTTTAGAAGGGCTGTCGAAGCACCCAGGGGCGTAGTCTGCACTCGCGTGCGGAAGAAGAGAAAAGCCGCTGAAAATGCACTGTATCTCCAACAGGGTATGCTCTCTAGAGGTCAGTGGAACAGCAGTGGGTTTACTCAGCTCGCTGAAACACAACCGCTTGGCTCCAAAGAAAAAATCTGTCTGAATAGATGCATGCTTCTCTCCTTTTATACCCTTATGTCCGGGTGATGGGCATACAAATTCTCATTGGCCTTTTCTCAAAGATAAGAGGTAACCGATGCTCTCAAGAGAGCAATGTAGTGTCACTACATCGACACAACGTTGAGTGAGTGACAGAAGTGGAACTGCTTATAGTGCCAGAAAAAGGCCAATGAAATATATTTTTTACACATTTCAGTTTCATAACAAAATTCCATCAAATTGAAATGAGTAATCTTTACCAAATAAATTATTTAATTTTGTAAAAATGACAATTCATTTTGATGGAATTTTGTTATAAAATTGGAATGTGTATCTTAAAAATAGGCTGAAATATATATATATATATATATATATATATATATATATATATATATATATATATATATATATATATATTACATAAATATATATATTATTTTTTGTTTTTTGGCATGTATTGATGTTATTGTTTGATTGAATTATATGCTATATATTAAGTAATTTTCATATCAAACAAGGAGTAAACAATCTAAAAATATATGTTTTATTTCTTGGATGGTGGTCAGCAATACGTTTTTGGTCATTGATCAGGTATCCAGGAATTTTACAGGGCCATGGTGGAAAGCAATATTCCATGTTTAATTAGACTGAACTACACTTTACTTCAAAAGCCATAAAAGCCAAAAAGCCAAGAATCACAATTTACTCACCTTTGTGTTGCTACAAACCTATATGACTTTCATATAATTATACGACGCTGGCATTGGTTGGCAACAACCTCCTACATTTCCATAATGGAGTAGAGGCCTTTGAGATCCCTTTTCATCTTGACTCTAAAGGATTTTCCATTATCAGACCAGCAGCATTGAATGAGATATTTAGATTGAACTGATATCACTTGTGTGAATGCAGGAGACAGGGAGAAGAAATATTCTCTTTTAGACACTGCAAAACTAAAGTTTCCTAACAGTGCCAAGGACATACGTCTTGAGAGATTTCTTAAAATCCATAAATTGCATTTGTGAAATGCCAGAGATTCTATGGCAGGCAGGCAGCAGTAGTGCAGAGCAAATAAGAAGCTGTCAACAAGGCAGCTACAGTAGAGAGCAGCATTCCGTCAAGGGTCATGACTCACGCAGTAATTAATATTAGACTGATCTCAGGTCAGGTTTGATTCTGCTGGGCCTATTCTCTCGCTTACACAGACATCAGTGTGCGTTGGGGTGCAGGATACATGACAGCACAATGATGGACAGCTCTGTTGTGTAATGGTTAAATAAACAGAGTGCATTTCACAAAATACTACTGCAAGAATTCGGCTTCTTTGATTAAAGATGAATTGGGCTTGCAAAAATAGAAGCATTATCTTATTTCTTATTAACAAAATAAATTATCTCATTAACGCTTCCCTTTTGCTGAGATTCCATTCTTGGTGATGAAATTGTTTAAATATGTCCTTATCTATTGGGCTATTTGAAGACCTAATTTTTCAGTACAATTTTATATATGCCTTTAAATAGAGGCCTCCTAGGAGGAACCCTCCCTTGAAAATGTACCTTGGGAGGGTCACGTGACGCCATGAGAAGTTTGGATTTGTGAACGGCGAGCTCTGCACACTTTGCTAGTTTTAACACTATTAATGCCATAACTGCATAATGCATACTCTGTTCCATAACTGTTCTAGGAGGACAATATGTCAAAGAATTAAAATCCTCGAGCTCTAGAGACATTAAAAGACACTTACGTACTCAAGCTGATACCCCTGAGAAGGCCCTGAGCCTTGGAGCTGATTTGGTCAGAGAAATTAGGGAAATTTGGCGAGAAATGTTGAACTTGTCTGTAATGCTGACGAAAGACATTGCTGACTTGGAGGATCTTGCTATAATACGTTGTTTGATCACTGCCATGGAGATGAAGTTCTCTGAGGTGGTGACAGTAGTGGGGGATGTCGAGAAACAGATTGATTATCTGGAGTCATCAGAAAGGGAATTAGCTGCTAATCCGTTAGCGACTAAGGTGGATTTGGAGCATGTCTGGGAGAACCGTAGCCAGTGGAATAACGTTCGAATCGTCAGAATTCCTGAAGCCAAAGAGGGTCAGGATATGGTGAAATTCCTGGAAGGGCTCTTTCCGAATCTGCTTGACATAACAGTCCATAAGATGGAAATCGAGCGAGATCACAGGGTTTCCGGCTTGGCGATCCACTGAGGGAGACAGGCCCCGATCAATTCTGGCCAAATTTCGGAGATCATCTGATAAATATTTGGTGTTATGTGAGGCGAGGAGTAAAGGAAGTCTTTTTTGGAAGAGCCACAGCATTTTCTTGTTCCCAGACTTTGCAAATCAACAAGAGAGAAATGTGATCGATTCAAGGAGTGATAGAAACTCTTACATCAAAGGAAGTTCGCTTTTACAATGATGTTTCTGGAAAAATTGAGAATGTCCCCATCAAGCGATGACCTTCATATAGACAATGGAGTGAATAAGTTATTTTGTGGTATACACGTTGTAGCCGAATGGACCAACTGACTGAACATTCACTTGACTGTTTGAGGAAACTGAGAGCCTTTTTTGTTTATTTTTATGCTGGTTCTGCCTAGAGGCTGGAGTTTTTTTGTGGAGTAACACTCCTTCAGGACTGTTTTGTGGATGAATATGCACATGCTTTGTGCTTATGCCTCCTATTGGCTGGAGTGTGGGTTATTTCTTGCAAGACATTGGATTGATTAGGTCATTTGTTGCACTCATGTAGCAGCCGAATGGGCCAGCTCACTGAACATTTGTTTGACTGTCCGAGGAATCTGAGCGCCTTTTTTATTAATTTATTTATGTATTTATGTTATTTTTTTGGAGGTGGAGTTTGTTTTTATGATGATATTTTTTATTTGTCTCTGACCCTACTAGATATATGCCTTGCCTGCACAGAATTATTAATTCATTCTCTAAATTATCAGGATAGAGAGTTAATTGGTCTAAATCTGAAGCACTGTCTCTGACAGTGTACTGCCCGGTAACAGCTTTTCAGCTGGGCTCCTTCCAGTGGCCCAAACAGGGCACTAAGTATTTGGGTATTTTATTCCCAGCAAATTTGAGTGATTGAGTTAATTTTGGCCCTTTAATTAAAAGGTTTTTGAGTGATGTGGGCAGGTGGGATTCATTTCATTTATCTGTGATTGGGAAGGTTAATGTTATTCAAATTAATTGTATTCCAAAATTCAACTACTTGCTACAGTCTCTCCCTATAGATGCCCCCCTCTCTTATTTCAAGTAATTTGATATCATAGCGAAGTCCTTCATTTGGAATGGTAAACGTCCCAGATTACATTTCAGTAAATTGCATAGGCCAATTGACAAAGGTGGGCTAGGCATACCCAAGATTTTGTTTTATTATTATGCATTCGGTCACAGACATTTGGCACATTGGACGCTTCCACATGAGAGATCCCCTCCACGGTTCTGTATTGAACAGGAAGTTCTTGCCCCTATTTCACAGTTGCAAAGCCTTTCTATCAAACTATTCAGAAAAGTTATTTACACCCTGTTATCTCGAATTTGCACTCGGTATGGACAAAGGTTTCCAGAGTGTTTAAGTCAGACATTTATTTAAATGTTTCCTCGAGCATATGGCTGAACCCAAAATAATGTATTAATAAGTCCCCTTTCTGCTGTTCAGAATGGATTGTGAGGGATTGTGAGGGAGGTCTCACCTGCTCTGTACTATTTTTGGGAGTAGCATACACCCCACTAAAGCGGCAGAGACTCTGGGAGTGGTGATTACTGTTTTTGAAAATGGTCATGAGGCATCAGTGTATTACTCCCTGCTAATTCACAGTCTGAGGGACTGAGCTTTAACTTCTAACAATAGATTATGGGAGAAAGACTTAAACTTGGTATTGGAGGAGGGAGTGTGGGCTAGGATTCTATAAAATGTCAAGTCAAGAATTTTGGTTGAAGGTTTAGAGAATCTTGGCTTTTTGGCTTTTATGGCTTTTGAAGTAAAGTGTAGTTCAATTTAATTAAACATGGACTATTGGTTTCCACCTTGGCCCTGTAAAATTCCTAGATACCTGATCAATGACCAAAAACGTATTGCATCCAAGAAGGTGTGACGTATTGGCTTAATTTAATTTTGCCCCAGACTCTGTATTTTAGGCGATGCGGCGGTCATCAATATAGGGGACAAACACATACAAAATTGGGTCCTAACCAGTGTTATGCTTAGCAGACAAATTGTTTTGTGTGTGTATAACGTTATTCAATGGAAAGGAGGAGGCGAGAACCGGCTTTTCAATATAAATAATAGTTTAATAGTAAACTTAAAAGAAGACACAAACACACACATGACGGACATGTCCGCTAACGATCTCTCTCTCCCGCACGACACCCTGCAGTCGACCTTTATACCTCGGAGGCTTGATTAGCCTAATACGGGACCGGGTGTGTATGATCACATACAAAATTGGGTCCTAACCAGTGTTATGCTTAGCAGACAAATTGTTTTAAGGGGATGGAAGTTGGTTGGAGTGCCATCATTTCAAGAGTGAAGCATAGAGATGGGGAGGGTGGTGGCTTTCGAGGAAGTGTCATGTAGAAGGCTGAGGATCTGGGATTCATTTGATCTGAAATGGGGCAGTTATTTGGCGTTTCTGGAGGGCTCTCGAGGAGGGGCAGTGGAGAGAGAAACATAGTTTTAAATGTGTGTGATTATATATATATATATATGTGTGTAACGTTATTCAATGGAAAGGAGGAGGCGAGAACCGGCTTTTCAATATAAATTATAGTTTAATAGTAAACTTAAAAGAAGACACAAACACACACATGACGGACATGTCCGCTAACGATCTCTCTCTCCCGCACGACACCCTGCAGTCGACCTTTATACCTCGGAGGCTTGATTAGCCTAATACGGGACCGGGTGTGTATGATCACGACCCGGCCCCGCCCTCTGCCCTGCCACAATATGTATATTTGTTCTTCGTGCTTTCGGAGTCTCAGACCCGCTGCTCATGATCATTAAGGACCTTCATGATGGCGAGCGGGCCCAGGTAAAACTATGTGGCTGGAAGTCGGAGCATTCCCTGTTCACCTTGTAGTGCGACAGGAATGTTTTCTGGCTCTAACATTATTTAATATCTATTTCGACCACGTGGTTCGTGAAGCCTTCGATGGCTGTACCGGAGGAATCTCCATCTGGTACAGATATAATGGGAGGTTGATCATTTCCTCAGAGGAGGAGTTGGGGGCACTGCTGATGAACCTGGAGCTTGCCACTAAGAGATGAGATTACCATCAGCCCAACCAAATCTAAGCACCTGCCTGGGTATTATGTACCATCGGACACTCCACCCCCACAGCTCTCAATTTGTGATGGGGCAGTTGTGGAGAGAGTGAAGTGTATTCCATACCTGGCAGTGTGCTTATGACCAGCTCCGGTTTGACAGCAGAGGTCTCACGCTGAATCAGTTGAGCGGCATTATCTTTTCATCGGCTGCGTAACGCTGTGTGGAAGCTACCCCGTTTGTTGCTCCGCACGAAGCTTCAGGTATTCTCGGTCAGGGTCCTTCCCTCTCTTCTCTATGCTTGCGAAACTTGGACCCCCCTAATGGAACATCTTCGCCGGTTAGAAACATTTAGGCTGGCCTGCCTAAGATCCATCCTGGGTTTAACCAGGCTGGATTGTGTGAGGAGCTCACACATTTTTTAAAGATGTGGACCAAGTCCCATCGGTGAGCTCCTCCGGCAGGCAAGGTTGCGTTGGCTGGGTCATGTAGTCGCATGCCTGGCCACCGTATGCCTAAACATTTTTTGTTCGGCCAGATAGAGGGGGCTAAGCGGGCACAGCACGGGCTGGAGAGGAGATGGAGTGATGTGGTACAGGAGGATGTGGAGCTGAGTGGACTAGCTGATGACTGGTACGCCGATGTCAAGATCAGCCTCTTTGGAGGAGGCTTGTGAAGGACGCTACTGGCCAGTTGGAGGCAGTCGCCCTCCAACAACAACGGAGGGCAGAGGAGCGACGCTCACAACAACAAGCAGAGCGCCGGGTGGCTAAAGCACAGCAAGTTGGCACAGTAGGGGGCACAGGTGGTGCATCAGCCAGTCATCTCAGTCAGATCTGTCCTGTGACCTCCTGCCAGTGGGCGTTCGACACTTCATGTGGCCTTAACGTGCAAATAGCCAGGCACAAGCGTTGTGGTGACGTCACTGCCACTTGGCAAATGGCGGTTGTTGTTGTTATATATGTGTGTGTGTGTGTGTGTGTGTGTGTGTGTGTGTGTGTGTGTGTGTGTGTGTGCTTATATGTGACCACAGGGATGTTTGTTTAGTGATAGGGTGGGATTGGGGAGAGGGAGTGGGTTTAAATGTTGATTCTGTGTATATATGTTTTTCTTTTCTGTATGAATCAATAAAAAATGCTAATCAGAAAATGTTTATCTTGAATGCCTTTTAAAGTCAACATAAAATAGCTTTTGAGGGACATATTCATTCTGTAATATGATATGCACTCACTGAGCACTTTTTTAGGAACACCTGTACACCTACTTATTCATGCAATGATCTAATCATCCAATTGTGTGGCAGAGGTGAAATGCATAAACCCACTTTTGAGGAGGCTTTTTGACCAGGAGAAGGAAACTGAAGGTGAATTTGGCCAAATATCTTCTGCAGCCTTGGTGACATCAGCTGAAAAGGATAGTCGTATCGAAGGCAGAGAGGTGGTGATTACATTTTAATGAAGATTATGGAGACAAAATTCATTCTTTAGAATAACATGCACTGATGAATTACATATAATAACACTTAGAATGTGTATTATGAAAGTAAATTGGGTACATTTTGATTTCATGTTGACTAAGTCACTCTTGAATAAATGGAAATGTAAGTCTAACGGTGCTCATAGGAAAAAGAGACAAAATCTAAATTCACTTCTCTCGAGTCCTGGAAAAAAGGCTTTATTAGCCCACCCAGCACCTGTACTTCAGTATGCCAAGTTGGTCATCAAACCTTACTCAGCATTCAGCACCACATGTGAGGTGCCCATCCGAAGAATGACCTAACACTGGGGGAGTCATACTGTGCACTAAAACACACAAACATTCTGATTGGCCGTCTCTGGCGGAGAGAGTGTGAGGAGAGAATGTGAGCTGCGGGAGAAGTTTTTGCAGCTCATTAAATGCTCTTTAATCACGTCACGCAGCATGCCAGCACTTAAGCCCCTTTTTAAGTCTCCTCTTAACAATCGCGAGATGCTTGATAAATGTGTTTAATAACTTAAGGAACCGAGAGCACTTACGGAAACCATCAATCTGGCTGGAGAAAAACAGAGGTTTCCAAATCCAGGGGATTTGGCTTTGGTTATCACCCAGAGGCTTATCCAGATACGTGTAGACAAATTGGCAGGGGAGGTGTGCCAGTGTGTGTTTGTGCCTGGAGGGGGGTTCTAAGGGTATCTTTAGCACAAGACAGATTCACTTATCTGAGAGCAAAGAGGTTGTTTGAGTCCTTCAAGAGCACCGGGGGAAAGAGTCATTCGGAAAAAACAAGCTGGATGCTTTGTGTCCTCTTTGGCCTCCTCTTACCCTCGCAGACAGAGAATTACAGTGAAAAAAAGCAAGAGAAGAAAAAGCACTCTGAAAGAGTGCCATAGTTCTGGTTACTTCATGGTTTACCACTGTATCCTATGCCCAGAGGTGGAAAGTAATGAATTACAGCTACTCTCGTTACAGTATTTGAGTCAATTTTTCAACATTTTGGAGTAAAAATATATAATAGTACTTTTACTTGAGTTGATTAAAAATGAAGTATTCAACTACGCTACTATTAATTTTCACCACAATTACAAAGTAAAAAAAAAGACATAATATTTCTGAATTTTTGGGAAGAAGAAAGATATAAGTGCTAAATCTGTTTATAAATTGTGCGAGGCACGACGGAAGACTGCAGGGCACAGCAGCTATCATAAACTACTGCCGTTGTCCTCGCTTCTCTAGCTTCTCCAAGACTTTCTGCCCGGTCACTATATATAAGAACTGCAATATGGTGATTTTCAGCATATTTCATTTTATTCTGGAAAGGAGCCATTCATGCAGGTACGAGGGAACTGTCTGAACACATTTAGCCCCTGATCAGACTTCACATGTTTTTAAGGTAGGCAATGTTTTAAATAAGTCAAACATTAACACAGTGTAGTTTGACATAACCGGTCAAAACTTTTTAAACACTTGACTGAAATGTTTCTCATGATCTTAAAAATCTTTTGATCTGAAGGCATAAGATTATATGTTTGAAATTAGTTTTGTAGGCAAAAATATAATTGTGCCACCATATTAATTAATTTAATTACTACACTAAACTCTAAATACTGTTTAAAAAGCATCCCAGTGTGATACCTCTAGAAGTTGGTTGAGAAAATGTCAAGAGTACATGTCAGTAAATTCAATACAATGCCTATAGTATCGTAAATTAATGGGGACTCGGAGCAAAAATGCCACCGAAATTGACAAAAATATCCCCGAAATTCAAAATATGGGGCAAACAATGCCCACACAAGTTTCCGTGTATTATTAATACTATCTGATCTACTGTAGTTACAAGTACATACATTTCGATCTTCTTTTGACTTTTCACTGAACATAATGTTTTTCCCAGCGTCCAGAACTTCATACCATCGCTCTCCGCTTCTATCAATCAGCATCAGTTTGGTATTGTACTCCCGTGTTATATTCCATAACCATTCGACCCTCTTGTTAAAAATAAACTGTCCTAGTGGGTAACACTCTCGCTCACGGTGCTGTACAGTACTTCCCTGTGCTGCTGTCTTAAAAGCCTCACTCGCTAGAGGCCAAAAGTGCGCAAGGGATGAAAGTTATATAAAGAAGGTATGAGAAATCACTAAACGTAATGTAAACAAATGCTACAATTTACTTAATAATAATATATTAATATGTTAAATAACCATAATGTTAATTAAGACTTGATTATTACAACTGCAATACAATAATACATATACAGAACATTTTTGCCTTATTTTATTCAGTTCGCATATAGCAGTTGATAACAGTTTGCTTAATAATCTCATTCTATATCTGGATAATTGCTGTAATATCATAGAGGATACATTTCCTCTATGATATTGCATTATATTAGTTTTGTACAGTATGTTAACTTAATAGCCAAAATCCTAGAACATACATGAATGAGAATAAACCTGTCAGTCACATTGCACATTATGTAGATTAGAGATGATTTAGAGACATTTAGAATGTTTCAAATGACTATTTCTATTTAAATAAATGTTGTATTCTTAAAATGTTCTGTTTGTCCAAGAATCCTCTTGCAGCAATGCAGGTCTTTGGCATATATACGCTGCTGGTTTAGGACCTGTGAGGAGTCTGTTTCTCAAACTAGAGACTGTGATTTACTTGTCTTTTTTGTTGTATATCTGGCTGACCATTTCCCTCTCTATCCTGGTTAAGAGATAGTTTTTTTCAGAACAGTAATGCATGGAATAGCCTTCATCTCTCTAAAACAATAGTCTTTAGGAGAAAATAGAAAATAGTTTCTTTTTACCTATTTTTTAAACCAAAATTTGACTTGCAAGTGTAAAGGAACTTGCAAGAAAGCAAATGGGGAAAAAAACAATTTTACTATTTTACACTTACTTGCCAGTTCTACGATACGCCATATTTTGTTCCTCGGCCACTCCTCCACCCTCTAACAGACGACAGCTGTGCCTCTCCGGGCGGATCGGAGGCAGTCCTCCAGGCCTTGGCGGACAGAACACCCCGCCGAGTTCTTGGGGAACAGAAGGGGTCTCCCCCGCACTTGGCAGCGGTTCTCCCACTCCAGGCAGTCGGCAGCGATCCCCTCCCTGCTCGCGGTTGGCGGTCTCAGACCCCGCCGCGTTTCAGCGGCCGGTAGGGGACTCCTCCGCCCCTGGCAGCGACCCTGACTGCTCCAGGCAGTCGGTTAGGAGCCCCTTCTCCCCTCGCGGTCGGCGGCCGTTTTTCCGTTTCCAGGCGGCCGGGCTCATCCGTCCCCCTGCAGACGGCCGTGGCTGCTCTTTTTGGGTGGATGGTAGTGGCGAGAACTCTACTATGGCATATCCCTCATCCTTCCCGGATTTCGGCACCAGTGTAAAGCAGTTCAATGGAAAGGAGGAGGCGAGAACCGGGCTGAATGATTCACTTAAACAAAAGACAAACACACACACGACGGACATGTCCGTAAATGATCTCTCTCTCATCGCACCACCATCTGCAATTGGCCTTTATCCCTCTTGGAGGCTTAATTAGCCTGATAAGGGATCGGGTGTGTATAATCACGACCCGGCCCTGCCCTCCGCCCTGTCACTATTGATCACTACAATCTACTATTGTAAAGTGATCAATGGAAAGGAGGAGGTGAGAACCGGCTTGACGATACAAATAATAGTTTAATTTTAAACTCAAACAAAAGACAAACACACATATGACGGACATGTCCGTAAACTATCTCTCTCTCCCACACGATCCTCTGCAGTCGACCTATATCCCTCTCGGGAGGCTTGATTAGCCTAATACGGGACCGGGTGTGTACGATCACGACCCGGCCCTCCGCCCTGCCACAACTATATATAATATAATTTTCATAAAGTAACTAGTAACGTAATTACTTGAGTTGTTTTTCAGCAAACTATTTATTTACTCTTATAATATTTCTTAGTACTTCTACTTGTACTCAAGTGAATTATTTCTTCAGTAGTAGTACTTTTACTTACTAAAACAATCTGTACTCTTTCCACAACTGCCCATGCCAATTATGACAGAGATTATTGGTTGTATTTCTAGGATTTACAAATCAAATCTCTGCAAACCCATGCTGATTATGGCATTAAAACGGCTAAGAGCATAGACATAGGAACAATTTTAACATTTAAAAAATTCCTAAGTTGCCCCCTCACACACACTTTTTGGGCAGTAATCCTTACATTTTGAGAGCTTCGCAGCAAACGACAGATTTCAGACCAAATAGAAGCCCCTGCGAACTGCTTGCATTGGCAGTCGATCGAACAAACTCATGATCAATAAACAGTAATCCTAACATGGCTGGTGGTGCCCATTTACCTGCTTTAAGCAAATCAGTTAGGACTACTGGGAGAACATTACGTAAGCCAATTAATATTCAGGCTGATAAGGTTTATTATAATGTGCCTCCACCACTTTTAATATTATTAAGAGTAAAACGAGAGATAAATTGTGATTACATTCATGGGTTCCTGAGATCATGGATGTGCGGGACAATATGGCTGGTTAAGTTTAACTTGGCGAAAACGGCGGACTCAAATGAAACATTTGTTTGTAGGTATTTCCTTGCTGTGTGTACACAACAGTGCCAAATTATCCCTTGTGTTTTCAGCACTCACCCAGTAGCCTCAAGGAATGGCACAAGAAGGTAGGCAAAACCCTCCTTGAATCACAGCTGTAAGGTGTTAAATTGGGAAACAGTATGAACAGCAGGTCTTCTCGAGCAGAGTGCTTTCGAGCAGTCCGGGGAATTAGTTTGCGACTTTTTAGACATCTATCCCCAGGTTTCTCAATAAATTACACATTGTCTGAGAGTTTTATGTGGTTTCCTTTGCTGTGAAATCAGTTGGTCACAGAGATCTGAATGGAACAGGATGGAAGACCTGTGCCAAGTCAGCCTCAGATGGCACGCCTGAGAGTAAGAGCACACAGGTTTCTTTATCAGTCTTCCAGTAAACAAAGGCCTGTTTAGACCTCATGCTAAGGTTCATTTTTGATGATCCGTTTGAAATGGGACAATGCAAAAGACAGGTGTAAGAGGGGTCCAAAACTTTTCCAGAATTATCCACTTCAACCACATTCCGAGGTGGTCGAATGTAATTGTAAAAGCATGTGATCACATTTGGGTTTGCACGCTCATCTGTTCAAATGCATTTAAAGTACAGCGAAGAGCCACCTATTCACCTGTCAATATACCACTGTGCTAAACAAGAGATTTAAACTTTGCCATGCAACTTGATTCAGTGGAAATATTCGTCCAATCTAAACACTAAAAAAGCCGATACATATACTGTACATGAAAAAGAACTTTACAAACTTCTTCAATGTGCCTAATATCAACATGCAGTGACAGATGAGAAGCACGAACATCTGACACACAGTTAATACAGGTACTAAAATAATGGAGAAATATCCTCTAAACGTCCTGTTTGTGCTAAGATTATTAGCATGTATTATTGAAAGAAAAAGTGTACCTTTTTTCATGCTTTCTTTTTATTTTTGACTTTTTATGCACATTATTATCAGTGGCGTAGGGAATGTAGGTATGTTGTCATGAAATCAGAGACGTAAAGACATGTGTACAAGATTCTGGATTTATACAATAGCTGCATTTCCACTGTCGGGTCAAATTAGGACGTGCTAGTGCGTGTCAGGGCCAGTTGCATTGCCACTGTCACTTCCGGGGCTTCATCGGGGCCAATGGCCTTTGGCCTGTCGATTACTCTTGGGCCAAAGAAGGCCAACTGGGGGATTGAGGCAGGGAGCAATGTCAAAGGCAGAGTTTTGCTGAGTCAGGTCTGAGGTTTTAGCACCAGGATACTAATTTCCCAATTTTCATATCTAGCTACCAGCTTACCTCAACGGTGAAAGGAGAATCGTCAGTACAGGTTTGGGAAAATTAAAAAAATTAAGAAAAATCCATATTCATTTCGAGGACAAGCTAGTCTCCTGTCTGATACGCTATTGGTCCGATGGTGGGAATGAAGATCTATGTTGGTCTCACAATAGCTTCAGTGTCTGAAGCAGAGACTGCACCATTATTTAAAATAAAAAAAAACTGTGTGCAGTTCTCGGCCAGTATAAGCTGCTTTGTGGACCTTTAGTCAAAGGTTTGGCTACGTTAGAATAACCTTTGCCTATCTCTTCACTGATTGATTATTTCAGTAACTGTAAAGGACCTGTTCAAAAGGGCCCAAGCCTGGGGACCTCGTTAGCTCAGAGAGTATTGACTACCACCCTTAGGGTCACGAGTTTGAACCCAGAGTGTGCTGAGTGACTCCAGCCAGGTCTCCTAAGCAACCAAATTTGCCTGGTTGCTAGGGAGTGTAAAGTCACATGGCATGACCTCCTTGTGGTCGCGATTAGGAGTTCTCGCTCTCAATGGTGCACATGGTAAGTTGTGTGTGGATTGTGGAGAGTAAGTATGAGCCTCCTGTAATGTGAGTCTCTGTGTTGTCATGCACAACAGCACAACGTGATAAGATGTGCGGATTGACGGTCTCAGAAGTGGAGGCAACTGGGACTTGTCCTCTGCCACACGGATTGAGGTGAGTAACCACGCCACCACGAGGACCTACTAAGTAGTGTGAATTGGGCATTCCGAACTGGGAGAAAAGGGGATAAAAAAAAAGAAATAAAAAAAGGGCCCAAGCATTTCTTTACCTGCATTAGGGGCCACACTCCCAGATCTGGGCAATCATTGAGAGCCAGCATCAATCTGCCTTGTGCACTTTTAATGAGGGCCGGATTAACCCCTCTCAGACAAACATGGTGCAGTCATAAACCCCTTTTTATGCTGCTTACACTAACAATATCCAGTGGTGTGTGTTCATGTGGGTGTTTAGAGCATAGTCTCCTGTGAATTATAAAGCATTTAGAATGCTGCCCTCTTATATCAGATCTGAGAGTAAAGCATTGAAGTATTTGTCAGGTCTTGTATAAAACAGCATGTTACACCCTAACATTCCTCCTTGATTTCACAGTGTGCCAAAAACGGTGACTGTTCTTTACAGCAGGAAATATGGAGGAAACCAGGCTTCATTTATGAGCAATGAGCATCTTGCACATTAGTTCCAATAAACAGCAGTATTTATGACCAGTGGAATGAAATGACAGCTTGAGGAGCTTAAAGGGATTGTTTACTCCAAAAAACGAAAAGTCTGTCATAATTTACTCGCAAAACTAGATGTTTAGCAGAAGGAGAGCCTCAGTAACTTAATTTTCATTGCATCTTTTTTCCATACAACAGAACTGCCTAACATCTCCTTTTGTGTTTCATTGAAGAAAAAAGTGTTTTAAGCAACATTGAGTAATTGACAATATTTGAGGTAAACTGTCCCTTTAAGCATGGTAATTACTATAGAAGCATTCTAAAGTGAGCTAAAGAAGAGGACCAGGAACAAACACCTGCTTGCAATTTTGAAAACTTAGACTCTTAAGTCTGGTCTCTGCTGGCGTGTGCACTCAACATAAATTCAAAGATAAATTTTATATGAATCCAATACAAATGCTCAAGCAGCATAACCAAATATGTTGTTTATACATGGCTAATGGATCAGAATGACTGGACACTTGAAATTAAAAATACATTCAATTATCACACAGTCTCATTTAAATGGTCCACATATCAGAGCCGCAGCAGACGCGTTTGAGCTCATAATGTTAAAGTGCTCGTTTGTTTCGTTCTCCCTCTTTCTCCTGAACAGTTCCCTCTAACTTTTCATTGTGTTGTCTAATGATAAAAAGCATATCTCGTTTAAACAGATGTAATAAACAAACCTCACACAATTTGAGCAGATCCAGCATCCTGTGCATATTCTATCAGCCTCTCTTCCTTGGAGTTCCCTGTCATGTTTAACTATCTTTTCTAATGATAAAAGGAAAATAATATTACAAATTCTATAATATACCATTTGCAAATATGTATATATCTCGTTTAAACAGATGTAATTCACGAAACTCCAGCATTTTCTTCCTGTTGAGTTCTCATCTATATTCAATCAGGTTCAAAAGTTCGGTGACTCTGTGACAATCCAAGCAGGCGATATAGGCCATTTAAACAGTCAGGAAATTGGTGCTTGCACTGGATCCGCATGAGCACGTGAGCGCAACTTTAAAGTAAATGCGTTTCACGTGTGCTATAAGTAAATGTCTTATGTCTGATTATGTGATTACATGATGGTTTGCACAACACAATATCATTTGCACCATAGAAACAGATACAGAAACAAACCAAGATCAACACACTTGAACTGATGAAAAATGCCTGATGGGAGATGCCACTTTTCAGAAACTTGGAATGGGACTGGAACATCCGGTAGCAACATGTTGACTGCCCATGTGTTCATGTTGAAGTTTAACAAAACACTGCAACATTTAAATTGTCATTGTCATTCATTTCTGCAGAAACACCTTTCCTTTGTTTGTAAATTAACCTTTTCATAGACTGCGCTTCATTCACAAACTCAGCGCTATTTGCCTGATGCAATTAATTCTCTGCTAGTAAACAGAATTTTATTCAAAAAAGTTACGTGTACATATCCTTAACGCAGATGACGCATGCAAATAAACCATAAAATCAGTGAGCGCAATCCCCCTTTGTCAGTAAAGTAATTTATTTAAAATGCAATAAGAAAAAGAAAGACAGAAATGTAGAAAATAAAGAGAAAACAGGATGAGTCTTGCATTCTCAGACGCTTTCTTGGTCAACTGGCTGGCGAGAGCGGTGCGCTTTCCAGTGATGTTTTGAACTTCATGCCTTTAAGCAAGCATTTTGGTCTCCTTATCTTGACCTAAATATCCCGTTCGGTACTGATTTCCTGAGTGCCTTTGCAAAACCACACACATTTTGCTGCTGATTATTAGTTTGGTATGTGCGAGAGTCTTTCTTTCATGCACTGTACCTGCTTTGAATTTGTTGCAGATATCCTTTTACCAAACCACACAGATCCCTGTCCTCCCGCTTGGCAATCAAGAGCTGATTCAGTGCCTGATCCAGAGGAAATATCAAAGCATGAGCATCTCTTTTTACTTCTTTATGTTATCCTCCCTTTTTATCTGAAAAATGGGACTGGTTTTTAGAACACTTATGAAAAGGATTCATTCCGCATATCAGTGGGCTTATAGACAGACAGACAGACAGACAGACAAACTGTAACTGGATGGATGGATGGATGGATGGATGGATGGATGGATGGATGGATGGATGGATGGATAGATAGATAGATAGATAGATAGATAGATAGATAGATAGATAGATAGATAGATAGATAGATAGATAGATAGATAGATAACATTGTGATGTCATGAGTGACATCTATGACCGTGATGATGATTATAATGATGACACTGGATGCCCACAAGACAGATGCATGTGGAAGGCATGCCCACAGGTCATAGGCTGGCACAACAGACACGCTGGGTGAACATGTGCATGTTTGGACTGCGGGAGAGGAGATGAGGTGGGTTTGTGCTCTCAATACGATTCAAAGAGATGGATCAGTGATTCTGATTGTGTACCTAAAGCCCTGAGGCTGATTGAGGAGCCGTGAAGGAATGTGCACAGCCATCACAAGTTGGAAAACAAACAGCTTTTGGACGTGTCTTCTCTTTTACAACCATACTATCTTTTCCCCTGAAGAACTGGAAAGGTGTTATTTTAACCCTGTTCTCCTTTTCTTTCTTTGCTCATCACCACTTGTACTGACACTTAAAGAGTTAGTTCACCTACTCACCCTCATGCCATCTTAGGTATGACTTTCTTTCTTCTGCAGAACACAACAGGCTCTGTAGGTCTATACAATACAAGTTAAAGGTGATCAGGCCTTTAAAGCTCAAAATAGGTAAAGTCAGCATAAGACCAGTTGTTTATTCAATGTCTTCTGAAGCAATCCAGTTTTGGGTGAGAAAAGACCAAAATATAACTCCTTTTTCACTTTACATCTTGACAGCAGTCTTCTTGGCAATAATGATTTGAAGCTTGATTACACTTCCTATACAGTATCTCCATCAAGTGCTCTGTGCATGCAGCAAGTATTAGGAAATGTAATCGAGTTTAAAATCATTATCGTGCCTAGAGACTGCAAGGGCAAGATGTACAGTGAAAAAGGAGTTCCCACTCAAAACCAACTGGATTGCTTCAGAATCACCATTCACTTGTATTACATGAACTTACAGAGCTGAGATATTCTTCTAAAATCTTACATTTATGCATTTGGCAGACACTTTTATCCAAAGCGACTTACAGTGCAATTATTACAGGGACAATCCTCCCAGAACAACCTGGAGTTAAGTGCCTTGCTCAAGGACACAATGGTGGTGGCCGTGGGGTTAGAACCTGTGACCTTCTGATTAACAGCCCTGTGCTTTAGCCACTACGCCACCACCACTCCATCTTCACTTGTGTTCAGCAGAAGAAAGAAAGTCTTACACATTTGGGATGGTATTTGGGTAAGTAAATGATTACAGTATTTTTATTTTTAGGTCAACTACCCCTTTAAATTAAATAAGATGGATGGTATTGTCCGTTATGTTCTAATGATGGAATTGGGAAATGTTTCCAAATTGCAATTCTGTAACCAACACGAAAAATAGTCAAAAACTATTTTTTCTAAAAAGTATTAAACGATCTTTAAATAAGTTCACATTTATTTTACTAACTGATATATTCATAGATTTCAAACTCCAACAAACTGAAATTGAGTGAATCATTTATTCTTTAAAATGGGTCTTAAAAGCCAAGTTCATCTTCAGTCTTAGAGACAATTGTGGACTATTATTCTTAGCGTTTCTGAAGAAAATCTGTGTTTTTCTTAATACCTGAAATATTTACTGCTTATATAGTTATTTATACGTCAACTATGTTACACTATGTTAGATAAAGTTGATCTGTGAACAAAAACATTTATTTCACACATCAAAGATGAACAAAAAACTTTAATGTTTTCAGAAATGTTTAAAGGTATAGTTAACCCAAAAATAAAAATTCTGTCATTATTTACTCACCCTTAAGTCACTCCAAACCTGTAAGACTTTTTTCAGCTGATTTTTTTAAAAGTCTTCACAAGAGTTTATTAATGTAATGTAAGTGAATAGTGACTCCGACTGCACAAATTGGTCAGAACACTTCAGAAGACTTGGAATATAATGAGTCATCTCTTTTTTGTCATTTTATGGTATCAAATGCCATGTAGCTTGAAATCGGCATATTATTAATTTCTTTATAGACTGAACTTTTAATTCCTTTGATCTAATTTAATCTGTTCTATATCTTGAAATATGGCAAAACAGTACTGAGGGTAAAGGGTGAGAGGGAGCAAGAGAGAACTGGTTTTGAAAGTAAAAAAAAAAAAGTTAAAGTTGTGGCAGCATATTTCTGTAAAATAAATACAGGTTTTGATGTATCTTACCTAGAAAACTTTTCACATCAGGGGACATGAGGCCTAGACATACACGCCAGAAACCGAGATTTTTAAGTTCTTATCAATCACAACACTTAATGCAGAGCATATGTCTGAAGCTCTCTGTGTAAATCTTTGAGAAATAAAAGCTCAACTTCCTTTGTGAGAACAGATTTAACTGCCCAGATCAGATGAAAGATTTCCTTTTAGCACAAAGCAGAAATAAACAGATCCCGAGAGATACACTGACTCTCTATTATAAGTTTTCCTTTGATTTGCTTTCATTATATTTTTGTACTAGAAGGTATCCATGTGGTAGTGTGTTTGCAAGGTCAAACTGAATGTCCAGATCTAATTTCATAGGATACTTCACCAAAGCATTGAAGAACAAAATTAGACAATATTATACTTTTACACTTATCCAAAGCAATCTGTCAAACAAAATTTAACAATATCTACAGTGTAGTACTGCCAAGCTCTCAAGGTGGCTGGAGTAGTATAGGTTCTAGCGCAGAAGAAAGAGACAGAGAAGTATTTTTATTTATTTATTATTATTAGTGCTGTCAGTAGATTCAAATTTTTAATCGTGATCAATCACATAATATTTTTGTAGTTAATCGCAATTCATCGCAGATTTCAAAAGTGCTGAAATTTGACACTATATATACTTCTTTTCTAGTCAAAATTCATTTATTTACATCTTTGTAAAGAAAACAAAAGAATATGTAGCAATATATTGCTTTAGTTTTTATTTGATTAATTTGTTCTCCCCTTTTCTCCCCAATTTGGAATGCCCAATTCCCAATGTGCTCTAAGTCCTTGTGGTGGCATAGTAACTCGCCTCAATCCGGGTGGCAGAGGATGAATCTCAGTTGCCTCCGCGTCTGAGACTGTCAATTCAAGCATCTTATCATGTGGCTTGTTGAGCTCATTACCACGGAGACCAAGCATGCGTGGAGGCTTCACGCTATGCTCCGCGGTATCCAAACAACTCACCAAGTGCCCCACCGAGATCGAGAACCACATTATAGCGACCATGAGGAAGTTAACCCAACATGACTCTACCCACCCTAGCAAACGGGCTAAATGGTTGCTTAGGAAGCCTGACTGGAGTCACTAAGTACGCCCTGGATTCGAATTTGCGACTCCAGGTGTGGTAGTCAGCGACTTTACTTGCTGAGCTATCAACCAAGCTACAAGGCCCCCATAATTGAATGCTTTATTAACATTTTTCAAACACAGCTATCAACAATATAAAGACAAATATAAAGTTTGAGTAATTCAAAAAACTAGTCGCTACATAGGTTGCATATTCATTGCACTGAGAATTAAATCCCTTAAACTCTCATCCTCCACAATATTAATTTGCCAGTAGACTCTGGCTATCTGCTTTGTTACAGCAATCGTTAAGCTGGGTTCATGATTTACGTCAAAGCAGCAATGCCAATGTTGTGTGCTGCTTTGAACCCTCCATGAAAAACGCTTGCAAACAAAAACAGCTCATTCTGCATTTTGGTGACAGTTACGAATTGACGTGCTTCTGTAGTAATTAAAATGTGCCCTACATAGGCTGAACAATACTTGATTTCTATCACAAGTCCCATCTGGGCTTGTTTTGTACAATAAATAGTGGTAAGAGGTCCTTGCTCCATGATTTTATCACTGACAGTGAAGCGCTAGATTCTTTTGTTAACTGAGATAACAACCTCTATCATAGAAGAGCGCGTAACTGTCAACTTTAGTGTGTTAAGACAGTTACGCCCATAGAATATCTATGGGACCACTGCGTATTCTAAGCTTGAAGGCTTTACTTTATATTTCTTTCAAAACCCACTGAAATTTCACAATACTCCAAATTAGCAGAGTGTATCAATGAAATCAAAGATTGGATGGCTAGAAATTTCTTTCTACTCGATTCCGACAAAACAGAGGTACTAATTATTGGACCAAAAACCACTAAAAGTCACTAAATATATAAATTTGACTCTCAATGGATGTACTGTTACATCATCTTCTACAGGGAAGACATTGGGTGTTATATTTGATACCAATCTGTCCTTTGAAAATCTAATTTCCAATGTTTCTATAACAGCATTCTTCCACCTAAGAAAGCTTTAAG
Organism: Xyrauchen texanus; assembly: GCF_025860055.1. NCBI lineage: Eukaryota > Metazoa > Chordata > Actinopteri > Cypriniformes > Catostomidae > Xyrauchen > Xyrauchen texanus. The sequence continues at coordinate 10,101,333 of NC_068290.1, read as the reverse complement.
TTACGACACATGCTCTCTGTTGTTGATGCAGAAAAACAAATTCATGCGTTCATTACCTCAAGACTAGATTATTGTAATGCATTACTGGGAGGATATCCTGCAGGTTCCATAAATACACTTCAGTTAATTCAAAATGCAGCAGCCAGAGTGCTGAATAAAACAGAGAAATATGAACACATTAGCCCCATTTACATTAGCTACCTGCTAAATTTCGTATTCATTTTAGCATGTATTCCATCACATTCATTACGAATGCAAAATGCTGGTTTTCTAGAAGTTCCTAGAATACCAAAATCCACAAAAGGAGGTAGATCCTTTTCCTATTTGGCTCCCAAACTATGGAATAGTCTTCTTGACATTGTTCGGGATGCAGACACACTCACTCAGTTTCAGTCTAGACTAAAGAATCAATTATTTAGCCAGGCATACACCTAATTCATCCATCAACTCACAATTAGGCTGCTTTAGTTAGGTCTGCCGGAACCAAAAACATTTATCATGATCTATAAATCTGCAAAAAATTGAATGGCATCTATGCTAATATTATTTTACTTTTTTCCCTGTCTCAACCTCGGGATTCATATCCTGAGGTTACCAGAGCCGGCCAGATTAAGCTCCATTTCTGCTTGGTGTTGGACTACAGTGTTACGTGTCTCTGAGTGATGATGACTAAATTCAGCCGGTGCCAGCAGACATCACTTCAGTCTATTACGATGGACTTCAGGGATGAACTGATGCCAACTCCAACCATAAGACATGGGATACTTCATATGCCAATGCCTGAACCTTGGACTTAGGATAGACCTCACCGAAATTCCCCGCCGGTTGAACTCTATGCACCTCACTGATCTCTGCCTGCATCGCCTTGGTCTAATGATGAAATACACTCTTAAAATGGAATACATAGACTATCAATTAATTGCCAACAAAAGCCTTCATCAGCCAGCTAATAGAGGACAATGCATCTATGTGAACTTCTGCAGTTATCCAGGATGAACTTCAAAGACATTAGCCATTAATCTTACAGTTCATACAAAATCTTTGTTTAAACACTGGCCCTGAACACTTACTTAGTTTACTAATTTTAAACCATGACTTGCACTGCACACAAATAACTAATATTGGCATTATAAGCATGCTGTGCAGCCAGAGGGGAACTGGCCCCCACAGTGAGTCTGGTTTCTCCCAAGGTTATTTTTCTCCATTAACCAACATCTTATGGAGTTTTGTGTTCCTTGCCACAGTCGCCTACATCTGTGGGGTTCTAAATAAACTTATCATATAATTATTTATTTATTTATTTTTATACACAATTTACAATAATATTTAATTAAACTACACAATTTATAGTTTCATTTATAGTTACAGTTTAATTTTCTGTTAATGCATGATTTTCCGTAAAGCTGCTTTGAAATTATGTGTGTGAAAAGCACTATACAAATAAAAATTACTTGACTTGACTCACCTTGGTAGAATTGCTCTGGAACTGTGGCGTAAGCATCAGTGTAATGACTCTGGGCGGATACATTACAAAGGTGCCGCTCTTCACACCAGTGTTTATGCTGTATTAGTGGTAAATCTGTTAAGCGTGATTAAGAAAAATGGAAGCGTTAAACTTTAATTAATCAAACGTTAATGCATTAATTCTGACAGAATGTGTTGTGTGTGTGTGTGTGTGTGTGTGTGTGTACAGTAAGTGCAAGTTAAGTTCAATAGTAAGTGTAATTAGAATGGACTGGTTAAGTGCTCATGGAACAGATGTGTTTACTATTGGTTTTGAATGTTGAGATGAAATCAGTAGATCGTGTGGAGGTTGGAAGCACATTCCACCACAGTGGAACAGAGAAAGTGAATGTTCATGAAATAGACTTTTGAGCCACTTTGTGATGGGGCCACCAGGTGCCACTCATTCACAGACTGCAGAGAGTGATTAGGAGCATAGAGCTGTAGAATTAAAATAAGTAAGAGTGTGCGGTTCCATAGGCTATCCTGAAGGCCAGAGTCAAAGCCTTGAATTTGATGCAGCAGCTACAGGTAGCCAGTGAAGTGAAATTAAGTGTGGGGTGTCATGAGCCCTTTTTGGCTGATTGAAGACCAGATGAGCTGCTGCATTCTGGACCATCTGCAGTGGCTTAATTGTGTTAGCTGGGAGGCCAGCCAACAAAGCATTACAGTAGTCCAGTCTTGAAATGCCCAGAGCTTGGACCAGGAGCTGTGCAGCATATACAGACAGAAAAGGTCAGATTTTCCTGATGTTGTAAAGCACGAATCTGCAAGACCGGGCAGTTGATGAGATCTGGGCGTTTAAATTAAACTGGTCATCTACCAATACTCCCAGATTCCGAGCTTTTCTGGTTGGTGTTAGTGCAGTTGAGCCAAGATGAATAGTGAGGTTGTGGTCAACAGATGGGTTGGCTGGGATCAAGAGGAGTTCTGTCTTGGCAAGGTTGTGCTGCAGGTGGTGTTTCTTCATCCAGGCCGAAATGTCAGAGGCAGGCAGGCAGACAGTAGGGTCATCAGGCTCGAACATCAGGTAGAGCTGCATGTCATCTGCATAGCAGTGGTAGGAAAAGCCATGTGCCTCAATGATCGGTCCGATTGATGTTGTGTATATCGAGAGGTAGATTTTGACATAATCTAAAGGAAATATCAGAGCTGCTTCCACATGCACAAGTTGTTGCTGGGTGTTGTAGGTAGTTGCCAGGGCATTGCTATGTGGTTGCTAAGGAGTTCTTAGTGGTTTTGAGTGCATTGCTACATGGTTGCTAAGCTGTTCTGGGTGGTTGATAGATAGTTGCTTACTGGCCCACATCCAAAGAGCCCACCTCCAAGTCTCTATGATTTTCTGGTTCCATGGATCGAGTATGTTTATAGGATTTTTTTCACTTGTTTTATCATCTGCCAGAGGAAAATCATATGTCTGATTTTTTAGAAAATTAATAGCACACCTCTCCTCTGCAAACCACGCGATTTGAGGTATCATTCATGTCAGAAACACAAATGTGCTGATCGAGTTACATGATAAAGTTTGATACTTAGAGTTAGAGGTTTCTCCCTGTAAAGCAGCGTTTCTCAACGAGGGCGGTACCGCCCCCTAGGGGGCGTTTGGACAGTGTTGGGGGGCGGTGTGAACGAGGCAGCAGAGAGGGGGGCGCTCAGGCACAAATGGGGGGCGTTACTCAGAGGTACTCAACAGGCGGCCTGCGCAAAAATCTTTTCAGCTCTTCTCCTTAGCCTATGTCTTCGTCTTGCTCGGATTACTGCTGCCACTTCACCAGGAGGATATGCCAGGAGAGCCACTTCCTAAGTTACACATGCTTTTAAGAGGCGGAGAATTTTCAGCGCAAAATAGAGGCGCGCTTTCACCGGCTTTTTCTGTACATAACGTGGAATACATAATTAGGCACATAATTAGTGCTCAGGGCTCACACTAATGACCGTAATTAATAAAAAAAAAAGTGGCTGTTTTTGACGTCGTTTTTTCTTCGGTTCAGTTCAGATGGCCGAGCTGTTGTCGTCTTTGTTCGTCATTTGAAATCAAATGACCGTTTGTAGGCTATTCAAATTTGAAGCCTAGTATATATTGCCTAATTGAGTGCGCAAACGACCGCTGCTTTTTCATTGGCCATTTAGGTTAGTTACGTTATTGTTCACGTGATTGGTTCATATTAAAAAAATTTGTGTGTGAGCCTGAATTTGTTTGAATTTCTAAATACATTTGCAATACCTTTCAAACAATCCATGTGTTTTTGCATTTTTTTCCAAACACAATATTACTCAACTTGAGGCTTTTACATGTAGTTTAAATACAATAAGAAACTTCTGTTTCAGTTTTTTTTTTACCAAAAACTCAGGCTTCAGGTATCAGTGTTGCAATTGTTTGGCTGTAATAGTATTTCTGAAGTGTTTTTGTTTTGTTTTTTTTTGGGGGGGGGGGGCGTTAAGAGGATCATGAAGAGGTCAGGGGGGCGTTTGTTCAAAAAAGATTGAGAACCACTGCTGTAAAGGGAGTTATGGAAAGGCGGAGGCGATAAATAATATTTAATGTCAAACTTAACCCAAAAGACACAAACACACACATATGATGGACAGCTGCCTGTAAACGTTCTCTCTCTCTCTGTCACATCACCTTCCACATTCGGCCTTTATCCCTTTTGGAGGCTTGATTAGCCTGATAAGGGACCAGGTGTGTAGAATCACGACCCGGCCCTGCCCTCCGCCCTGTCACACTCCCCTAACCCTAAATGTTTTTTCTTAGCAAGCATCATTAATTATTATATTTCTGATACCACAATTGTTGGGTGCGTAGCTTTGAATTTTCTTGCAGCGACTGAAGAAAGACAAATTGAGAAAGATATAAAGATAAAAGGGAGAAAGTAGTTTGGGAACCTGGGCTAGGGCTATCAGCTCAGCCAATCAGATCTCTGGCTCAGTAAAAGTATGGGAAATGGGGGAATATGGGTGAGCTCCTTATCTGTGGCCACAGCAATGCACTAATTCAGGCCAGCGATGTGAACTCCATCCAATTACATCCAGTCTGTTGCATTAAATAAGAAAACATACACCAGATCCATTGATACAACACAGAGCTTATACTTTCATTAATGGTGATTGTTGAATGATGGTCTTGAGATAGAGTAGTAAACTAGACTGCATCAGTTAAACTGTCAAAAAACTGTCTATTCCCAGACCTAAACAAGATTCATTTGATTCACTAGTGGCACAAAATAATTTTGGATCTGTTGCAACTTTGCTGAAAATGTTTAGAGAGGGAAAGGCAAAAGAGCGTGGTGGGGTAAAGAAGGTGTAAAATTTGATGTGGGTGTCATAATCTGCTTTTGCACTCATGCGGGAGAAGGAATGGTCCCACAACAAACACAGAAAAACCAATATACTCAAAGCAACGACTGCACCACCTCTTTACCAATAAAGTTCACAAGGTTAAATGCATTTAAGAGCAAATATTACCTGTGTTATCCATCATAATAGCTGCCATTTAAAAAATGTGAAATGTTTTGGCTTTTAAAGAATAGCTTTTTTCGGTATTTTTGCAGGAAATGAAAATATTTTTAAGACAATATTTCCATCACAATTAAGTATAATATAGCATCTCCTCTGCTTGAATTAAGTATACATTTACATGTATTAAGTATAACAAAAACTCAATAAAACCATGATGTATAAATACTTTGCAATTTGATAAAATTTTTTGAAAATGTAAAAATGCAGAAAGGTTTCTGTGAGGGTTAGGGTTAGGGGATAGAATATACCCTAACCCTAGGGGATATTTTATACTGTACTTTGTACAGTATAAAAATGGAAATTCATTATGTCTATGGAAAGTCCCAACATGGAAACCCTACATCAACGTGTGTGTGTGTGTGTGTGTGTGTGTGTGTGTGTGTGTGTGTGTGTGTGTGTGTGTGTGTGTGCAGTAAGTGCAAGTTAAGTTCAATAGTAAGTGCAATTAGAGTGGACTGGTTAAGTGCTTGCGGAACAGATGTGTTTTCAGCTGGTTCTTGAATGTTGAGATGGAATCAGTAGATCGTGTGGAGGTTGGAAGCTCATTCCACCACATTGGAACAGAGAAAGTGAATGTTCATAAAATAGACTTTTGAGCCACTTTGTGATGGGGCCACCAGGTGCCACTCATTCACAGACCGCAGAGAGTGATTAGGAGCATAGAGCTGTAGAATTAAAATAAGTAAGAGTGTGCGGTTCCATTAGCTATCCTGAAGGCCAGAGTCAAAGCCTTGAATTTAATGCGGCAGCTACAGGTAGCCAGTGAAGTTAAATCAAGAGTGAGGTGACATGAGCCCTTTTTGGCTGATTGAAGACCTGATGAGCTGCTGTTTTCTGGACCATCTGCAGTGGCTTAATTGTGTTAGCTGGGAGACCAGCCAACAAAGCATTACAGTAGTCCAGTCTTGAAATGCCCAGAGCTTGGACCAGGAGCTGTGCAGCATATACAGACAGAAAAAGTCAGATTTTCCTGATGTTGTAAAGCACGAATCTGCAAGACCGGGCAGTTGATGAGATCTGGGCATTTAAATTAATGTGTATTTTTCTCAAATAATAAGATGGGTGAATGTGCTTAAATGTCATGGAAATGTTGTAAAAAATTAAAATTGGTCTAAAATTGACCTATTTTTCTCAATATAGTGTTGCAAACTATAATTTTCTTTTTTAGGTACAGAAAATGCTTCTTTAAAAGCACAAGAAATACAAATATTCAATGCAAAATACAATGAATTCTTTTGATATTGAACTATAACTCAGAATTGTGCTTGTCCATCTTTGGTAATCCAATTGCAAGCAACAAAGACGTTGTTTTGTCACAAAGAAGTCTTAAATCATATTTCCAGTTTTGAGATATAATCAAGGATCATGCTGACACCTCTAAGACATTCCTGAGTTGTTTTTGGTCTGTCTTTCAATGTGTGACTCATGTTTTACCACTGCTTACAATGTACAAGAACAGCACATGAATGAAAGTGAGAAACACTTAAGAAAACCAGTTTCATCAGAGATGCAAAACACAATCAACCATTGGAGAACTGACATCTAAACAAACTGCTGAAAGAAAAGAGGTGTAAGGTCTCCACCCTAATCCATAGTATTTGAAGACCCTGGCCTACATGTTAATATCATTTGTCAAATTTCTTTCAATGTAGAAGAATTTCTGAATGACTCAGGCAAACTGAATATTCAAGAGCAGAATATTCACATGCCAGTGAAACTATTCACATTCTCTCTTTTGCCACAAAAGAAGCCCAGTTAAACTGTAATAAATCACATAATAGCTAAAGTGAATGAGAAAGAGTCAGCTCCTCTCTCACCAGTATCTGTCTCTCTCTCCATCTGTGTGTAGTCTGACTGACACTTCTCCATTGCCCGAGGAAGTTCTCTATCTGATGTGTCAGCCGGCATGCAATTGCTGTTCATTCAAGTAAAAATATGGAAGTCTCTCCGGAAATTGGCAAAATGTGGGGTGCTGGTGGCTTCTACACAACCTAGTGCTTGTCTGTAGTACCCCAGCCACAAACAGGGGCAAATTCAACCCCCAAAAATCTCTCTACCACACACCCAAATATTGTCAAGCCTATGAGACTTCATAGGACTTTCCCAAAGCGTAGCCTGTATTCTTTATGAGATGGCATTTTGTTGTCCTTAAAAGACTAGTTTATTTACATTAATGTATTTAAAAGACATTTATATGAAAAACGACTTAATCGATTTTATCAGTATGTTTAGGGATTGTTTACCCTGGGAATCAAACCCATAACCTTCAAATTGCAAAAATATATATACACCATGGATTTCTATAAAGTAAAGTCTCATTTAAACATTCACATTTAAGCAAGTTGTTTTAATTTTTCTTCTAACAATATCCAATGTACATGCATCTTAAGAGATTTGTTATTTTTGTAACTTTTTTGGAAAGTCATAAAAATTCCCAAAACAGTGTCATTTCCCCCACATCTCAAATTGTGTATAAGTTGCAATAGAATTCAGTGGTGGAAATGACAGTGATGGAAATTACACTTTTAATATTTTTTAAATAAAATGGCTGAAACCTTTGTCTTGTTAAGGCTTATTTCATAAATAGAAATGTTTGTATCCAAATTGCATGCAATCAAATAATATTTTCATTCTTTTTGCATAATTTGGCAAAATTACATTTTCATTGTAAATGACGGCCAATAAAACTATGCTGCTCACAAATTATATTTTAATTTTTAAATGTATATATTTTCTTCCACGATTACTTCAAACATCATACATTTCATCTCATGCATGCTCTTTGCTGACACTTTTGTCTTGGATAACAAGTACACTAACTTGAAAGATTTATAGAAATCCTTTTCACACAATAAATGTTGAAATGGTCACAACATTCAAAACATGTAATAATTAGTATTTTTAGAATGGATTTGTAATAGTTTAATATTGAAATCCTGGGTCTGGGACAAAGTTAGAAAAATAAAATCTATATTTAAGGCTTTTGAAAAGACCAAAAATAAATAATGAATTTAAAAATCTGTTTTATTGTGACCTTCATATAACAAAAAGAGAAAAAGTTTCAATAAAAATATATAAAATCTATATACTGTATTTAGGTAATATATATATATATATATATATATATATATATATATATATATATATATATATATATATATATATATATATATTGTATAGACAATGTCTTCTATTGTTGTATTTTTTATTATTCTATTATATTTGTACTTTTTTTCAAATGCACATTTGCAAATGACCAGCAATAAAAACATTTCACTGCCTGAGCACAACGTCTGTATTTGTATGTTACTGTCTTGACGGCAGCTTTGGGTATTAAAGTTATGGATGTCTGTGGTATAACTCAAAAATCAACTTTTCCTCCTTCCAAAACAGGCCTTAATGGCTGATGTTGATGAATGCTTGTAAAGGATACGCTGCAGGTAGGATATGGTTACAAGTTGCGCTGGTGGAGGGGAGGGCAGGAGAAGGGAGAAGATAAAAAGCCTCATGGGCCTGGCAGGATGTTTGTGTTCCAATGAGGCATGACCCTGGGAGACTGGGTCAGGGCTCTCTATCTTCACAGCCCAGCCTTTCAACACATAGGTGAGCAGGTAAAAGAGTCCCCTGCTGATCCCTATTTGTCCCTTTTTGATTTCTCATTCATTATCTTCTTCCATCTCTCAACCTTCTCCCTAATACCATCCACTTCTTTAGATCCCTTACTTTTCGAAACCGCCTCATATTCCCTCTCCTCACTCTGCATCTTTCTCACTTTCTAAACCTTTCACTCTATCGTCTTTCTCTGGGGAACAGTGCGTTTTGTCTCTGCTCTAAACGACTGTCATCACCAGAGCTTCAGACTGATGACAGTTCTCAATGGGAGCTCTGAGACAGCATTATCTGCCTCTGTGCTGGGTGTTGGTGAGCAGTAACACATGAGAATGAGTGTGTGTTTGTTGTCATTCTGTGGGTCTGCAGTGTTTGTTGACTTGTTTTCACTCTTATGTTCTTTTTAAACAGCGTGTGAAATATAATCTGCTACAAGGGCAAACCGAAGACTGCCTCAAACGCACTTTGCAGGTGCCTTTGCAAAAACACATTCTGCATAGTGCTACCCTAAACATGCCCCTTGCATCTTCCCAAAAAATATCATGCTGTGGGTTCTCAGGATAACAGTTTGCCCAGAATGCCATGCAATAAGACCTCAGAATACATTATACCCCAACCCAGAATGCCATTGTGCACAAATCTCTTTTATTTTGTTAAGCTTTCCCTACAACTGCTACATAACCCGTCGAGCTTGTAAACATACAGCCCTGCTGAAAAGACCAGCTTAGACCAACATGAATTACCATTAGTTTAATTTCCATTAGGTTAATGTTAGGTTAAACCCTCAGTTTAATAATGTTTGTGTACCATGGAAAAAAGACTACATGGTTTTGTCAAGGCATTTTTATTTGTATAGAGCTTTTCACAATACACATCGTTTCAAAGCAGCTTTACAGAAGGTCATACCTTAATGTTTATACACTCACTGAGAACTTTATTAGGAACACATATACACCTACTTGCAATGCAATTCTCTAATCAGCCAATAGTGTGGCAGCAGTGCAATGCATAAAATCATGCATATACGTGTCAGAAGCTTCAGTTAATGTTCCCATCAACCATCGGAATGGGGGAAAAATGTTATCTCAGTGATTTCGCCCGTGGCATGATTGTTAGTGCCAGACCGGCTGGTTTCAGTATTTCTGTAACTGCTGATCCCCTAAGATGTTCAGGCACAACAGTCTCTAGAGTTTACTCAGAATGGTACCAATAACAAAAAAGTTTCATTCAGTGAGCGGCAGTTCTGTGGACAGAAACGCCTTTTTGATGAGAGAGGTCAACGGAGAGTAGCCAGAATGGTTTCGAGCTGACAGAAAGTTTAGAGTAACTCAGATAACCACTCTGTACAATATTAGTGAGCAGAATATCTTTTTAGAATGCGCAACACATTGAGGCAGATGGGCTATAACAGCAGAAAACCAAATCAGACACTTTATTAGGACTATAGTGTTCCTAATAAAATGCTCAGTACGTGTATGTCCCCAGAGAAAAGCTTTATAGAAAATCATGCCAAAACGGGTGTTCTTACAACTTTTCCTTAGTTCAACCCCAACCCCAATGCCAAACATAAATCTAACAATAAAGTCTAAACCAAACCATTAACCTAACCATGACTTTAATAGGAAAATAACACTTGTGTACTATGGAAGAAAGAAAACTTCTGGGTTTGGAATTGGACGAGGGAAGTGTATAACATGTTATTGACATTCATTAGCATTTGTAGAGGAAAAATAAATATCGACTGGGTAGCCAAAATTGTTCATTGGCATTTCCTTGATTACACTAGAAGTCGGCATGTTTCAGTGCCCTGATATTGGCCCCATTATGGCGAGTTACTGACAAGCAGAATCTCCCATCAAACACCTTTGCATCAGTTTAAGTGTGTTTACTTTCCTCTGTGATGCGACTGATAGCGCATTGTGTCAGCAGTGTGGGAGCCCTGGGTTCTCGTCCTGTGCTGAGACTAGGAAGAAATCGTTTTAGCATAATCAGCGATAAGTGTGATTTTGAGGTTCTATTTTTCCTCTAAGATTAAATTTTTTCTCCACTGATGGTTAGGTAAAGGGTAGGGGTTTGAGGGCAGAGTTAATAAAACGTGTTCCTCTTTGCATTAAAACATTTATCTAGACTTGGAGTATATCAGTTGGTTCTCAATTATAGGGGTTGGTATGCATTTGTACCATGGTTCGTCTGATTTTGAAGTCTAGCGACGCATCTGAAGTATCTGCTTTAGCAGCGTCAAATACAGCCAGAGGCACAACCTCGGCTAAGGCACCTGAATGGCTGTGTAGATGGATACGGCTCAATGGACAGAGCAGCACGAGCGCAAAGCTCTTAAAAGCTCGAGCACTTAAACACGCAGCTTTGCGAGAATCAGTGTGAAGCAAGGTGCGAGAAGCGGAAACCACTTGAATTCAGCACAGAATTCTACATTGCCACCCTTGAATTTACTATTGTAGCACAACTGTACTTTAGGCAGGAATAGATTGATAATAAATAATATCATATCACTACTTCAGCTCTATTAAATTTGTCATCGGCTACATTAGGGGAGTGAAGGAATATAATACATTTTTGCTACAAAAATGTATTATATATATTGTGTTTAGAGTAGGTCTTCTGTTTATAATTACAAAAATGTGTTCATCAAAAAAAGGTTGAGAACCACTGGCTTAGATTAAAAAGCACTTCCCACTTCGGCCACTGGGGCATTGCATAACATTTCTGTTAGATCATTTTGAAAATAAAATGATGGATTGGCGGCTATATGCCTATACTGTATCAGTTTTAGGCTCTTTTTACGGTTTGGTTGGTCTCTATGGGAATACAAGTTATACATTGAATTATTTCTACGATCACGAGTTGTCATGAGCTAAGTTGGCATGAAGCTGGTTTAGCAAGGAAGTTTTGCTTGTTTAGCCATCACTCAAAACACAGCATATGCTGGTGACCAGCTGTGCCAGTCTTTTGAGCAGGGTGGCGCTTTTCCAATCCTGTATACCAACAAAGGCATCCATAGGCAGAGTGAGATAGGGAAATATTGTGTTTTTGAGTTCAGAAAACTAAGACAGCACATGGACATAACATAGACAGATGTATCAGCTATCTTAATCAATTGTTGTATAAAAGCTCTTGTGCTGTTGTAGCTGTAACAAAGGACTATATTTACAGGCCTGCCTTTTCCAACTCCAAACGAGTGAATGTGGCAAGGAGAGTGGGTGTCTGTGAAGAGCAGAGCATAGTGGGATGGACTAATATTACTGTTGGGGTTTTGGGTTTGCAGTAAAACAGAAAAGAGAGGACTTGAGTTGAGGGTTTGGAAGAGAGGCGTGCCAGGTCGCTGTTAAGGCTGTGTTTTTCCGTTCTCATGAAACACACACCTCACAGCACTCATAAATCTCTTGCACCTAACAGCCGGCATTAAAATCTAGTAGATAAAAAAAGTTGGAGGATGATGATTTTATTTATGCTAGAAAATATAAATAAGTCTTTATGGCCAGTCAGGCTTTTATCTAGAGTGTTCTGACATCCAAGAGCACTCCTCAGGATAGGGGATGGAAAAAGAGATCATTTGACCAAACAAGGAACAGCTTTTATAATAAGGCTATAGCTGATAGTCTGAAGTATGTTGTTGGTAACATTATAATGATGTTGAGAGTAAAAAGGACACATGAAACTGGCTAACACTGAAGGCCAATTACCCATCTTAGTCTTTGAACAATTCCAAATCAACTCAAAGCAAGGTCATATTATAGAATGCTGGAGTATGCAGCCCCGGAATTACACAACCTCTAATCTATCATCTCTGCTTCACCTGCACTCAGTTAAAGAAATAATTTCTAACCCAATCACCTGAGCCGTAAATTCCATGTGACTTAAGGCACAGTCACATTTACCGTTGCGTTGCAAAATTCTACAGGCAAAATACAGTCATCTCAAAAGGAATCTGCACGATCGTTAATATTGTGCAATGGAAGAATTTTCCCTTGAAAAATTTCGCATAGAGTTTAAATTTGCCTATAGGAAGTTTCTTGGTTTTGTAGTGACCTCTGTGTGGGCGGTACTTCGTACACAGCTACACTGAACATTCAATAGAAAAGGATATAATTTTAGTGGCTTGATTCTTTTTAACTTCACACTCCCAGTGTGTAAAATGCAGCATTAAAAAGAGGCTGCTTGGCAGTCAGTTTGTAGCTGGTTTCACGCGTGCTCAACATCTACCCACTGCTTTTTCATCCATGGAATTTCGCTGTGCAAAGGTAAATGTGACGTGCCTTAATGCTGCCTTCAAGTGCATCTATGAATAAGCATAAGGGAATACAACTGCATCACTTTGACACTACCTGTATGGTTTATTCATGCATCGTATCTGGCCAATTACTAATTAATTAGCATAAAATAAACCACAAAGATTGAGTCATTAGCATTACATTAGTTGACTTGTTGATTATTCATATCTAACAAATTAATATTATTGAAATAAAACTTTTGAAATTGAAATAATTTTGTTGACACACCCCTTCCAGTGTCACAACTTGGCCATTAGGGTATGATAGAGAATACTGACATCCACCATGGTAAATACGACTTCACTTTGGAACTCATAATGAAATTTCCGACTCCACTTGAAGACCACATAATCCCTCTGAAGCCACAGGAAAAAATCTAGACGTGCTGACTATGCTGATAGTCTGATGACACCATAAGTAACTATCCTGTTAGTGCATAAGCTGTGATGTCACTGGGGACAATAGCCAATAACTAACCAGGGAAAAAGAAAATTGAATGCTTTTAATGTCGGCACTGTTAAATCATCTTTTATAATAAACTTTTATATTTGCAGTGTTGCATGCAAAACATTTTTGTCAAAGTACACAGCTACTTTTGAAAGGCTGTGTGAAAACAGGCATCATAGGCATCAGAGAGCAGGGGCTAGTTGCTGAAGCTTAAAAGTCAAACCTTAACCCCCTGAGCCATGTCTCACTCTCTCTTTCCCTCATATTCTTTCTTTGCCACCTGTTGGCCATTACAAAATTCCATTAAGTTTAAAAATAACAGAAACATGAGTCATCTATAATGGAAATTGCTAATCTCCGTGTAGAGTTTAAAGAGTGCTCCCATCTATCAGATTATGGTGTTACATCATCAGAACCTTTTTCTCTCTAGTGACCTTCTTGTGTTGATATTTCCTTAATTCTGAATCCAGAAGATCTGCACTTTGTGGACATAGCTCAATACATACTGTATATGAATACATGTGATTACAGTGCTTGCAAGACAGCACTCTATTGATATTCCTGGTTAGTGTTTGTTCTAAATCCCTAACCCTTAATATTCAAGTCCTACAATCAACTGTTGACATGATTTAGCCCAAACCACATAACGTGAAGACTTCAAATATTCATAGACCATATGGATTCAAACTTTGTTTTGTTGATAATTTCAGCCTGAGGTGTGCTATCTGATTTTAGTTCTTGAAAACTATATACTTTGAAGAAATTTAAGAAAGTGTAACTGCCAGGAAAGCCAGACCCATGCTCAGTGACAGCCAAAATTGGCTCGGCTTTCACAAACCAAAGCCTAAGGTCATGGTCACATTCCAGTCGATGGGAAGCCGAGCAATTTGCATTGCTCAGGCAGTGTTTTGTGCATAGCCACACTGAATATATACAGTGGACAAGAAAATTATTTTAGCTGTGAGTTTCATTAAACTTTACTAAAGTGCAGCATAAAAAGAGTAGTTTTTGTGTTTCACACTCACTTAACATCTGCTCATGCCTTCTTTGCCCTTCAGAATCACAGTGCAAAGTTAACCTTAAACTTTACATTTAGTTTCTATATGAAGTCTCAGTATACCATCCATCCATCCATCCATCCATCGTCAACCGCTTATCCTGTGTACAGGGTCGCGGGGGGCTGGAGCCTATCCCAGCTAACATTGGGCGAAAGGCGGGGGACACCCTGGACAGGTCGCCAGTCCATCGCAGCTCAGTATACCAATATGAGCTTATTATAATCCTCATAAAATAAATAATATTTACAAGAAATAATTTTCGGGTAAAGTTAATTGTCGTTTACAGAGACCAAAAAATTTACATTTTGAACATTTTTAATTTGTAAACATTTAGATGTCTTTTTGGATCTATGTATATGTATACTGGACCCTCAAAATATAACTCAAGTGCAGTAGCATTAGTTCTGAGGTGGTGTGGTGCGACCACCAGCATAATTAGCAAAGGGTTTGTTTTATGGAGGGGCTATTATCACTCGCCATAAACAGCCGAAAGTCACCATTCTCCACCCCAGCAGTCTTTTTACAGGCCTCTTGCACCCGACACACGGTACACATATGTTTCCTTCTACCGTCAAGATCGATCAGCACCTTGTGCGTCAGTCAAAGAGCCAGTTAGTGCTAAAGAGGCCAGTCTTGTGGCCATTAGTTTCCAACAATGTTGGTTTTAATTATTCGGTAGGTTTTGATAATAAAACCGCATTCCTTGAATCACACTGTTTTATAGGTCTTCTGTATATTTTTTTATATGATGGGTTTTGAGACTGTTCAATGAGTACATGCAGTGCGTAATTAGCGCCACTGAGTTTTAACAACTTGGAGCTCTTTTATTTTCCTTTCAAATTTTGAAATACAAAGATCGAGCTACTTAATGGCCAAAAGTTCTGGCTTGATTTAAAACAGGCATTTTACGGCTGAATTTCAGCATCAGTATTTTATTGCATCTTTTTTTTTTTTTGCACAATGAAAGTAAATGATGACAGAGTCTAACAATCTTCCTAACATCTTCTTTTGTGTTCTACAAAGGAAAGTCAAAGGAGATTGGAACAGCATAGGGATGAGTAAATCATGACAGAATTTTCAATTTTGGGTGAACTGTATAAATCTACAGATTAGGGGCAATGTTCGCAGGGGAAGTTTTGTTGTCCTCTGTGACCTTTCCTCAAGTTTCTTCCTTCAAGCAGTTCTATGTTTTAGTGTCTTGTCAGTATTATAGGTGCTAAATTCTCAGTCAAATATAGTTAGCTTAATAGCACCAAAGAGAATCATTATGCAGTTTGAAATTCAGGCTGATAAAGTGGAAAATACTGTTTACAATTTTGGCCAAAGTACACCACAATGCTGGCTTTACATGTACGTTCATGTGTACCTTGATGCACTTTATGCACATACGTGACATAACTTCATGCTATAATGGCATATCAACATGTACAAAACCACTTAAATAACTTGTTAGATTGATGATAAAAATTAGTTGATTTTTACCATTTCTGAAAATGTGAGTGGTGCTTGCCTGTGAAAAAGTTTATAGGAATAGTATCCAAAAGTGAACATTTTGTCACAATGTACTAACCCTCACATCATTCCAAACCTGTATGACATTTGTTCTTCTGCAGAACACAAAATTAGGAATTTTAATGAACATTTCAGTCTGTTTAAATACAGTTGTTAGTGCCTCACTTTAAAGATTACAAAATTACAAAAAAGTATCAAAAAAGTGGTCGATGTGAATCATGTGTCATATTATTTTAGTCTTCTAAAGACATACAATATGTTTTGGTGAGAAACAACACATAATTTAAGATATTTTACAGTGAAAATCATGACGTTTGTTGTGCATTTGTGAGTGCTAAGATGGTTTGTTCACGATGGCTCACAACGCAAGTTCTCGCATGAAGACACAAACCACTGTAAAAGAAAGTCACATGGGTTTGTAACATTATAAGGCTAAGTAGTTTGGCAGATCTATTCCTTTAAAAGCTTTAGTTGTTCTGTGCATTTAAGTCTGTATCCTCAGATTTGTCAGAAATTTGTATATCAGAGGATACAGATTTTAAAATTAGCCTCAAGGTTGCATTACTGGTGAGCAAGTTAATCACAATTTTACAAAGGCCTGTGTAAAACTGTCTGTTGATGTGGCTGATAAGTTTTGACTTACTGACATTAATCCCTTCACTTACAGAGTGTCTGACTCTTTAAATCCTTTGTAACTCAGTGGATGTCAGCTTTGTTGCCATATGTCCCTGCTCTTTCTCACTCATCTCATTAAGTGCCTGTAAAAAGTTAGGGGTGGCATCATAAAATCCCTGCTATAACAAGTGGTTAAGTGCAAACAAACAAATCCAATAGAGGTCAAGGGCGCCTAAAACATAACACCTATATTGGCCTTATTTCAACGGGCTAGCCCGAAAAACTGCAGACTTTCACACGTGGGGATGATCATTCCCCATTTCGTCCAGCCATGTCCAGGGCAGAGAGTGATTACTGTGGGACAATAAGGGCAGCCTGGGACAGACAGACCTCCTGTCAAGAGGTGGGGGAACCTTAATCAAAATGAATGAATCTAACGGCATCATGCTGATTAATTAAATCGGCAGATCCTTTATAGATGCCCGATCCCCTCACCCAGAATGGCCCAGGTAGGCTCACGTGTTGCGCGGCAACGAATCAACTGAATGAAGTGTTGGAACTGCCGTGATTAAAGCTCTAGAGCGCTGTGGGTTTGACTCCACTGTACCGAGCAGCTGTCTCGCCACAGGAATTCAGCAGCCTGCAAATCCCACTCAAGTCTGCATATGTTGTAGGCTTTACTCTGTCTGTTTTCTCAGATTAGATCAGTTTCAAAGAGCTTTCACACTTTGAATTAGTGCATGTGTTGGATGTAGCAGTGGTCGTGCTTAAAGGAGTAGTTCTCCCCAAAAAAGAACATACTGCCATTATTTACATTGACTTTTATTATTGACTTTCTTTCTTCAATGGAAAACAAAAAGTGAATTTTTGAAAAATATCCTGACCACTTTTTTCCATATTATGAAATTTAAGAGGACTGGGGCTGTTAGGCTCCAGAATGACAAGAAAAGCATCATTAAAGTGTTATATCTGGTCCATACATCTTTCTGAAGCCATAATATAGCTTTATGTCAGGAAGAGACAAATATTTAAGGCGTTCTTCACTGAAAATATTGATATCCACTCTAGCTCTACTTGCCGTGTTCATAAGGGTTTATGAGAGAAGTAGCGATGTCCAATGTGTGAATGAATAATTTATTTGAGTGGGATATTTCAAATTAATTAATTGGTCTTCGTTCTAAAATTGGACCAGAGTTCAACTGATTGACTTAATCCATTCGCAGTGGTTAACAGCTCACTGGAAAATAAGATTATCAGTGAATAACAACTTTACTTTTGGTTTGTTTCTCACACAAAGCCAGAGCCGGCCCAAGTGGCCGAAACTACATTTCGTTGTCTTTGTACTTGTCCTCTGCACAATGACAATAAAGTTGAATCTAATCTAATCTAATCTAAAAGTCATAAGAGAAAAGGAAAAAGAAGAAAACCGAGGAAGGGAAAAAAACAGCAAGATAAAGATATGTTAAGTAGCTAGGCTATGTTGTGAGCTAATGTTAGCTGGCTAGTTAGTTAACATAGCCTAGGTAGCCACCTGCTCCAAGTGCCAGTGCTACAGCTGATGATGATACAGCAGGTGAGTTTTCAACAATCCCAGATCATTACACTGCGTGCACATTAGGCAAATTGTATTCCTCAGGATTAATTTTATTGTTGAACAAACACAATGCTCTCAGTCAATCCAAAATGTTATTGAACATCAAGCCTGAATGTTTAACAAAGAAAAAGTGAGTTTTGTCTTTATCAGGGGACTATATGTGTGCACAATTATTAGGCAAATAAATTACAAAAATAATTTCTCACAACTCAATTGTTTATTCTCAATTTTTAGAGTAGGTGCAACAAATAAGTAACATAAAATGACAATTAAATAACATTTTTGGCCTTTCAAAAATATTCAGTGACTAATATAGCCACCCTTCATTTCAGTAACTACTATGAGCCTTCCATCCATGGAGTCTGTCACTTTCTTGATTAGTTCACCATCAACTTTTGCTGAAGCAGCAACCACAGCCTCCCAAATGCTGTCCAAAGAGCTGTATTGTCTTCCCTCTCTGTAAATCTCACATTTGAGAAGGGCCCACAAGTTCTCAGGTGAGGAAGGGGGCCAATCATTATTTGGGCATCTTTAAGGCCCTTGCTGGCTAGCCAAGTAGTGGAGTACTTGGATGCATGTGATGGAGCATTGTCCTGCATAAAGATCATGGCCTTCTTGAATACTGACGACTTCTTCCCGTACCACTGCTTGAAGAAAGTACTTTCCAGAAACTGGCAGTAGGTTTCAGAGTTGAGTTTCAGTCCATCTTTAACTCGAAAAGATCCAACTACCTCATCCTTAATGATAGCAGCCAATACCAGTACCCCTCCTCCACCTTGCTGGCACCTGACTCAAAGTGGTGCCCTGTGTCTATTAGTGATCCAGCATGGGCCCATCCATCTGGTCCATCAAGAGTCACTCTCATTTCATCTGTCTATAGAACCTTCTTCCTGTATCTGTATCTAAAATCTGTCTTCATGTATTTCCAATCTTGATGCTTCAACTTGAATATATTCAGTGGTGGTCGTGTTTCAGCCTTCTTGAACTTGTTTCTGAGCACTTGACACCTTGTACTTCTTGACATTCCAGGTAGGTTGCAGTTCTGCAATATAGAATATATATGGCAGCATTGGATGATAATGGGTTCCTGGTTGCGTCACGTTTAATTCTTCTCAAGTCTTTTGCAGTTAATTTGCACCTTTTCTTCTCTGTGCGTTTTTTGCGCCCCAGTTGACTATCCGCAACAAAACATTTGATTGTCCAGTTGTCATGCCTCAATAGTTTAGCTATTTCAAGAATGTTTCATCCATCTGAAAGGCATTTTACAATATTTGACTTTTCAGTGTCAGTTAATTCTCTTTTCTGGTCCATTTTACCTGAGGTAATGAAGCTACCTAATAATTATGCACACCTTGATCTATGGTGTTAGTCACTTTCGCCACACCCTCCCTCATTACACAAATACATACCACCTAAAAATGATTGAATCCAATAAGCATTCAAGTTTATATGGTTAGGAGTTGGAAAATGTGCATGGACATAATGATAAGATCAGAATACTCTAATAATACTTACCTAATAATTGTGCATGCAGTAAACCATGCCTTCTTATATTTATTTTTTTAGAGATATTTTTTTGTTTTTGACAGACAGAATTTTGTTAATGACAGTTGCATTACCTTATAATATGACATCTAACATGGCTAGCTATTATTATTATTATTATTATTATTATTAGAATTATTATTATTTCCATCTTTCATCAGGTCCATCCTCTGCAGACGAGAAGCACTTCCTAGCACCTGTATCCACTGATCCTACTGTTCCTACCATGTTTGTTTCAAACTCAGAGGATGTGGCAGGTAAGTTAATAGCACAGCAGCCTTTGTATTTGCTCAGTTTACTGTAGAATATCATGAGATTAATATTTCTAATTATAATTATTAATGTAATTTCCTTATAGGTCCTTCTACTTCTTGTGGGTTTGCTACTGTTACAATTAAAAACCGTAGAAGGGTAAAAACATGCCGGGCAGACATTGGTATGATGTAAGCAACACAGCTCCAACTAATAAAATTGATAATGGGTGTGTTAGATTTATAGTGTGCGAATAATCAAGCATTGACAATAGTTAATCGCATTGGCGGCACCGAGGGGCCCCCAAAATCAAATTCTACTTAGGGTCCAATAAAGGCTTGGGCTGGCACTGCACAATGCTATAGTATGACTTCAGAAGACTTGGAATATAGAACACAAATTGTATGGGCCACTTTAATTATACTTTTATGGTGGATTTTATTGCCAATTTGGAGCATTCTGGAGTCCTCATTCCAATGTTTTGCATTGGAATATATGGGAAAAAAAGTCATATGGATATGGGAGGACATGAAGGTGAGTAAATTATGACAGAATTAAATTTTTTGGTGTACTAATCCTTTAATGAAGCAATGTACTCACCTTGATGTCCTAACTGTCAGACTGTTCCATTTTAATTAATCAAACATTTCATTAATTCAGATTTTTGGTCCATCCATGAGAGGTGAGCATCAGAAGGAATGTGTAGTTAATGCCACAGTCATGCTCGAATTAGTCCGGCTTTCTAGGAGATTACCAGGTGATTCTTCTGGGCTGGTTTAACAGTGAGGCGTGTGCAGTTCTGGGCCAGTTAAAATGTCTGCAGAGTGCCTTCTAAACGTCTGCCAAAATACCTTTCACTCTGTTAAAGATTTCAGCAAGCCGGTCAGTTTGCAGTCCACAGCACACGTGATTATGCAGCTGACAGGTCCAAAACCCTTGATTATCTGTCCTTACCACATGGCACAATCTTAATTCTATTCTTCATTTTCCCCCACCAAACTTGATCCTTCCTGCTTCAATACCACTAACTACCTCATGCACTGCTATTTTAGTCCCCTTGACTCCAAATAAGACAATTTCATAACGCAGCTGCCTGTTTATTAGGCAGCTCTGCATAATAGTAGATCACACTGTTCCCCATGCTGGGATCTCTCCTTAGTGAGTTCATAGGTGGAGAATGTGAGAGGATCAGGGTGGATGAGAGTGGATGGAGCCATGTGGTCCACACACTGATGCTACAAAGACCCTTCACACGCTACACTGCTTGATCTTTGGCTCTGTAATACCTCTTGGATCAAGTGTCTAAAATGAGGTCCTGAAATAAAAATATACTGTCTGTCAAGCTGTCTTAAATATTCTATTTGATGCAGTCCCAGAGGACATATTTTTTCAAGAGGTTGATCTTTTATACTGCCACAGATCTGGAGTTCTTGGTTGTTTCATTGAAGCATCAACATCATATCAGATGTTGCTATTATAATTCCTAGGAAAAATAAAAATGGACATAAATAAGATACAGTAAGAGTATAGATCAATAAATTAACCCAATAAAGCCATAAAGCCACTGTGACACACACGTCTTTCTGCTGTGAAATATTTGCTGTTTATGATAAAGTAACATTAATGTTTATAATATTTATTGTTTACTTTATTGAAAATGAGCATTGTTTCAATTGCTAAACTGAAGCAACTTGGTTAAAACTGAGTTCATTATTTTGCTTAAAAATCACATTGAAATGTGTGTATCAAAAATAATACAACAGTCTTTTGAGGCATATCTGTCAATCCTCATTATGCCCACCACAATAAAACACATAGAGCTTTAAAAATACTGACATAATTTATATAAGATATATTGATATATGTTTTTGTAATAATTTTTATTAATTAATTAATATATGATTTGGTGTCCAGAATTGTAATGTCATACATTTCTTATTTCTGATTAACAGTTTGTATTGATTCACACAATTGACAAAGTAAAGAAAAACATATATTCACAGAATCAACATTTAACACCCATTATTCCCTTTCACCCTCCCAATCCCCAACCCCACCCTGACCCTCAACAAATATCCCTGTTATCACACTTGAATACACACTCACACACAAAGAAAAAAAAGATAGAAAAATATATATTAAATAAATAAATAAAAATAATCACACACATTTAAAACTACATTTCTTTCTCCACTGCCCCTATCCGAGAGCCCTCCAAGAAGGCCAAGTAGCTGCCCCAATTTTATTAATTGAATCCAAATTGCCACCACCCTTCACATCTCTGTGCACCACTCTTGAAGTGAGGGTGCTCCAGCCGACTTCCATCCCCTGAGACCAATCTGTCTGCCAATCATAACACTGGCTAGGACCCAATTTTTATATATATTTATACCCTATATTAATGACCGCCTCATCGCCTAAAATACAAAATCTGGGGCAAAATGGAATTTGAGTGCCCATTATGTCACACATAAAACTCTGAACCCTCAACTAAAATTATTGGATGTTAACACACCACCAAAAAACATGGGTTGTGTCCCAATCTTCTGATTGGCATCGCCAGCAGGTGGGAGTGTCTTTCAGACCAAGCCTATACAATCTAGAGGGGGTCCAATAGAATCTATGTAAAATTTTAAATTGCATAAGTGGCACCCTTGCATCTCTAGATGTAGACTTGATGTTTTATAGAATCCTAGCCCACACTCCCTCCTACAATACCAAGTTTAGATCTTTCTCCCATAATCTCTTGAGAGAAGCCGAAGCTCTGTCCCCCAGACTGTGAATTTGCAGGGAGTAATACACTGATGCTTAATTACCTTTTCCAAAAGCAGTAATCACCACTCCAAGAGTATTTGCCGCTTTTAGGGGGTGTATACTATGCCAAAAAATATTACAGAGCAGGTGGCACAGCTGTAAATACCTAAAGAACTGAGATCTAGGAATCCCAAAATGTTTAACCATATTTTCAAAGGATTTCAACACTCCACTCACATATAGGTCACCGAGCGTATTAACCTCCCTCTCAATCCACTCTGTCCAGCAGAAATGGGACTATTAATACATAATGTTGGGTTCAGCCATATGCTCGAGGCTACATTTAAATAAATGTCTGAATTAAACACTGGACACTTTTGTCCTTACCGAGTGCAAATTCGAGATAACAGGGTGTAACATAACTTCTCCAGTTTGTTTGATAGAAAGGCTTTGCAATGGCGAAATAGGGGCAAGAACTTCCTGTTCAATACAAAACCAGGGAGGGTCTCTCTCAGGTGGAAGCAGGTAATGAGCCAAACCTTCTCAATCATAGATAAATGTAATGAAGCCCACCTGGCCACATTGCTCTAAAATCTTTATATTAAAGAGTCAAAGAATTAACTAACTAAATCACACAAATTTGCTGAGAATAAAATACCCAAATACTTAATGCCCTGTTTGGGCCACTGGAATACGTCCAGCTGAAAAGCTGTTACCGGGCAGTACGCTGTCAGAGCCAAAGCTTCGGATTTAGACCAATGAACTTTGTATCCTGAACTTTGAAAAGGAATTAATAATTCTGAGGAGGCAAGGCATAGATCTAGTGGGGTCGGAGACAAATAATAATATATAATCTGCGTGAAGAAAAAGCTTATGCACCACACCTCCCGTCATCACCCTTAGAAAATCATCCTCCTTTCTTATCATGGCTGCTAATTGTTCCAGGGCAAGGTAGAACAATATTGGGGAAAAAGGGCAACCCTGATGGGTGCTCCTGTCCAGAGTAAAACAATCTGAAATTAATCAATTTGTTTGTACTGCCGCTATCAGATGTCTATAAAGTAACTTAATCCATCCAATAAAAGTACTCCCGAACCTGTTTATTTCCAAAATCTTAAAAAGATAATCTCATTCTACCATATCAAATGCCTTTTTGGTGTCAAATGAGACCAGAGTCTGATCATTTGCCACTGACCACATGATATTGATGAAATGCCTAATGTTATCAGAAGAGCAACAGCCCTGAAAAAAACCCATCTGATCTATATTTATAAGAGATAACATAATTTTACTTAATCAGTAAATCATTTTTGACAATATTTTAACGTCTAGCTGAATCAGGGAAATTGGATGGTAACTCTTACACTCGCTTGGATCTTTGTCCTTTTTAAGAATCAGATTGATCCGGGCTTGTGTCATAGTTGGTGGAAGCTTTCCATTCTTTAATGATTCTGTATAAACTTCTAGCAAGAGCGGAGCCAGTTCTGTAGCATAAGATCAAAAAAATTCAACAGCAAAGCCTTCTGGCCCCAGAGCCTTGCCTGTAGTCAAGGCCTTAATTACCTCACCAAACTCCTCCAAAGTTATCTTAGAATCAAGAGAATTTTTTAGCTCAGCCGACATTTTAGGAAGTTCTAATGGTTCCACAAATTTTCTAATATGATCTTCAGTAGACGAAGATGTGGAACTATATAGATCAAGATATAATTATTTTAAAGCATTATTAATATCAGTGGCTGAGGTAAATATTTCACCACTAGCAGATTTCACTGAAGGAATGGTAGAAAAAACCCTCTCTGTTTTATATTTCTAACCAGAAACTTCCCTGCTTTGTCCCCCAACTCAAAGTATTTCCATCGGGTCAATTCTCTGAGGCCATTAGATGACATTCGACACTTAAGCTCTGCCTCTGCACTTTTAATATTCCATTCCAATTTCACAAGTTCTTGTGCTTTGGATTTTTGGGTGAAAGTGGCATACTGTATTATCCGCCCCTAAGAACTGCCTTAAGTGTGTCCCAAGCCACACCCACAGAAGATACTGAGGACCAGTTGGTCTCCATATAGATATTGATTTCAGCCTTTAGCATTTGTTGGAATTAAAAAATTGTAATACATTAAAGCGCCAACTATATGATTTCCTTTTCTTCATATGTGGCAACACATCTAAACACACCAGTGTGATCTGAGACTAAAATATTTCCAATTGAGCAATAAATGACTTCTATTCTAGAGTGAATCTTATGGACTGATGAAAAAATGTATAGTCCCTACAAGATGGGTTCAAAAGTCCAAAGACAACATTCTTCCTAACATCTGACATTTTGACATACAAGAAAAAATATATTGCGTGTCAAAAGACAAGATTATAAAGACCACATTCCAACATTAGTGCAACAATCCCTGGACATCCCTTAGAACAAAAAACAGAAAAAAAGAATAACGCATGCATTAACCAACTGGCGTCTGTCCCTCCAAACTCAAACATTCCATGCATGCCTACAAGAGCCCCCGCGACAACCTTGCCTTCAGATTGCTCAAGTTTCTGGTGTTACTATACACATTTTGTGAGACAGAATTACATCGCAAAAGATAATCTATAAAACAAATTCCAGCCAATAGGCAGAATAAACACAAAGAGCGTGGAGATTCATCCATAAAACTGTCCTGAAAGTGTGTTATTCTACAAAATCAACTCCAGCTGCTAGGCGGAACCAGCACAAAAAGAATGCACAGATTCTTCAAACAGTCAAACAAATGTTCAGTGAGCTGGTCCACTCAGCTGCAACATGAGTACAAGCAAATTATTTACTCACTCCAATGACTTTGCAAGAAATACTCCACAAAATAAACTCAAGCCGATAGGCGGCACCAGCACACAAAAAAAACCTGCAGGTTCCTCAAACTGTCAAGCAGATGTTCAGTGAGCCGGTCCACTCAGCTGCAACATGAGTGTAAGCAAATTACTTACTCACTCCAAAGACTTTGCCAGAAATACTCCACAAAAAACTCCAGCCGATAGGTGGAATAAGCTGCATGTAGAATCATCCACAAAACTGTCCTGAAGGTGTGTTGCTCTACAAAATAAACTCCTGCCGCTAGGCGGAACCAGCACAAAAAGAGTGTGCAGCATACATGCAGCCATTTAGGGTTAATTTTGCCTCCATGGCAGTGATCGATTGATGTATCACAGCAAGATCCTCCAAGTCAGCAACAACCTTCGTCAGCATTACTGACATGTTCAACATCTTTCACTACATTTCCCGCATCTCTCAGTTGATAACCAAATCAACTCCCAGGCCCGGGGTGTCAGCTTGAGCACATAAGTGTCTTTTAATGTCTCCAGAGCCCGAGGATTTTTAATTCTTTGACATATTGTCCTCCTAGAACAGTTATGGAACAGAGTGAAACTTTTACCCTTTTTTACCTTATGTCATAAAAGGTATTTGTAAAGGGATTAATGGAAAGGAGGAGGCGAGAACTGGCTTGACAATATAAATAGTTTTATTATAAAACACATGATGGTCAGCTGTCCATAAAATATTTCTATCTGTCGCACCATCATCCACAGTCGGCCTTTGTCCCTGTCTGAGGCTTAATTAGCCTGATAAGGGACCGGGTGTGCAGAATCACCACCTGGCCCCACCCTCTGCCCTGTCACGGTATTAAAACTAGCAAAGTGCACAGAGCTCGCCATTCACACGTCCGATTCTCTTATGGCGTCATGTGGCCTAATGTCATACATTTTTACTGCATAGACCAAGGAGAGTACGTTTTCATGGCCAAACTCCCAAACATTTGGCATCTCTGAAAAGCCCAGGGAGTCCTCTGAAGACACCCCAAGATTTACTATTTTGGCATGTTTGGTCTAAGAGGAACTTAAATAACAAATGTCTAATACAGAAATGAATTGCTGGGTCCCAGGAGGAAAATGACCTTTAACCTCATGCGATCCCACGTACACATGTGTGGACATTGTATTTTCGCTTCGCTATACGCAACACATAATTTGAATTACTTTAAACTGACTGACTCAGTTCAAGAGACTCTGTGCTATCAGTAAAGGATTCAACTTTTGACATACAAGTTATTAACATGGCGCAGATCAAAGAGTTTGTCTTTGGGAGTAGTACAACAACTACATCTGGTAAGAAACCTAATTAAGTTTTTGCATTAAACCTGTTGGAGTTAAAAGATTAGAGTCTCTAGTTTTACCCAATATGCTAAGTTTAAAATCTGAGCCATTTATCTCAAATGCCACGTTGCTAAACACAATGTACATTAGCGCATCTTTTTCTTAGAAATACTCTATTTGCTTTGCATTATCACACTGAGAATCAGTGGGTTCAACCATAAGCTGAAAAATAATCTGTATTCTTACTATTTTGAGATCAGTTCAGACAGACAGCACACTGGAAGTTAAGTCATTCACTAAATAGGGTGCAAGGGAGCATCCTATAGCTTTCTATGCAGCTAAGTGCATTCACTCATAAAATCTGAACAAAAGTTCAGTTTCAGGCTGAAGATGATTGGAAAGATGTTTTTTAGGTGCTAGCTGAAAATCAAAAAGGTAAATGGAAAATGCACACCGCAGTCCCAGCGACCCCCTGGTCTCAGGAGGTTAAAGCCTGATGTATCAAATAAGAGAGAGGAAAAAAGTATTCAAAAAACAATCCATTTAAAAAATATTGAATCTTCTGACTGTTATTTCATGTGTCAGGCTTTATAGGGTTAATGATATCATATAATAGATAATTTGGTCTTGAGGAGTAAAATATTAAAGATATCTAATATGGGATTTTTCTTTTCTATGGTGTGTTAGGATTAGGCTGATGTCCCGCAGTCAGCATACAAGCAGCCATTTAGGGTCATTTTTGCTTCATGTGTGATATTGCAGGCCTCACACACTTCTAGTTACCTTTGCTCCATGTCGGCGTAGTGCACCTGCCCGGCTTCATTTCAGGCTGCTGACGGGCTCTCTCATCGGACATCGCATGGAGTGACCAAATGACCTCACCTCCTCTTCCCCGCTTCCCATAAGAGTTTGTCGCTGGGACTAATTTATCAGAGGAGTTGGGGGGCACAAAGAGGGGCTTTATTCTGCCCCCCTCCCCCTTCCAATATGAAGATCAACTCCACTGGAATGTCCACCCCCCACATCGACAACCACAGACCATGTTTATCCCTTACAGCTAAATTTACCAAAGACTACTTATTAATGAATAATCAAGAACAAAAACTGCCCTTAAATCCCTGTAATCTGAAAGCAGACCTCCCTCTCCAGCGGTACTGGGCTCTAACAACTGTGCTTTACTAGGAGCCCTACAAAGTTATGGCAATTTTTCCCCCCTGCACCCACTATGATTGATGGAGCAGCCACAAGACGGAAACATTGGTCCGCCTCATATTCTTATAAACATCAACACGCTGGTTAAGAAAAGCAGGCCTCTCTGTCCCAGTGCCAGACGTGTAAATAAGCTTCCCTGTGGGAAGAGAGGGAACCACTGCAATGTGCAGATCTCTCACGTACACCAGTAATCATTACCATTGTTTATGCTAAAGAGTGCACATGCAAAAAATGCAAGGATATGTCTTTATGTGGCCTTTGCTGCAACTGAAAATGCATCTCAGAGGTCCTCAAACAAAAGGCCCACAGTTTATTTGCTCGTCTGCAGTCTGTGCCCAACAATGTGGTTCTCATAGCACTGACCCCCTCTAGAGGATTAAAATTGAATTGTCCTAATTAGTACAACAATACTGCAGTGCATAGCCCCACATATTAATTTTACTAAAGCGAGTCTGCACCTCTTGCAGTCTGATTTTTACCATGCATATGTTTACACAATTACACAACAAGTAATAAAATATATTAATGCAACCTCATTCCCTTAATCTACAGATATAGACTATGAGATATGTTCAATCCTATATTTATTCTTTAGATCTTTTCCTGACATGAAGACATATCATGATTAAATTTGAACAGTTCAGAGTTATATGATGAAATGTTGGAAAAACTGCATTTTCAAACATTTGTGATACAAGCTTCAAAATACAACGTATTGCTTTACCTGGGAAACAATAGTACAGCAATATGCTGCATACCTAATAAAATTGCAATATTCAAATAAACAAGAACAGGTTAAAAGTAATTTATTTGTTCTTGGTTAATATATTTTAATTGTAGTTTATTTGTATTACTTCCAATAAAATCTATACCCATTTATCTGCATTTCTAATTATTTTTATTTATCAAATTCTCAAATTTGAGAAAAAGTTGATGTTGAAAAAATTCACAATCAAGTTTTTTTTTTTTTTTCTGCAAGTATTGGTAGCTCTTAGGGTGTCTGACGTGGGGGGCTCGCCCTCTAAATAAACTTTGGAGTTCAGAGAGAGGGATAGAGACGGCAGAGAGCTGAAGTCATCAGTTACCAAGCGAGCAAACGCTGAGAGCAGGCGAGAGAAAAGCTGATATAGTGAATTGCTCAACCATCGAGATTGCGCTGGATATAACAGAACGATCGTTTCGACGTTTATTTACAACTAAAGCGCCAAAACTATCACTGAAATTTGTTGGAGATGCTGTTATAATGATGACGCGAGGACCTCCTCCATGTCAGGCTTCATAAATAAAGTTACCTTCACACCTGGACGTGCCTTGGTGGAACACAGCGAGGAATACAGTCAGAGGAACAGTCATTCAGGAGGAGAATCCAACTTTATCACCATGCCAATTTAATTTGTTCCCCCTCCTCCCCATCTTTAAGTTTTGCTTACAGAGCCCTGGATGGAGAACTAACACTTTCATTGTTTCCATGGAATGAGTAGCCTACCTCTCTCTAAGGATATCTCTCATTGGCACTTACGTGGATTGACTCCAGGATGTTACTGCCGAAACGGCCCAAGTGCTGTTGGGCCATTGCAAATTATATTTCTCTCGCATCCGAGCATAGCTGGGGCTTCTGCCCGCTTTAGGAATAACATATTGATTATTTCACAGATCACGGTGCAACAAGTGACAGGTTGGTCGAGGACATTGATATTGGCAAGACAAGCATCATTCCCTTGATTACTATGCAATTACAACTGATCTCCATTGTTTTGATCTTGCATTGTATGGAATACACAAACTGTCAGCATCACGCCTCCAGGCACCGGCAAAACAAACGTAAGTTCCGCGCGCAGCTCGTTTGATGCTTTTAACGCACACCTGCACCGTGACTTATTTATTATTATTTTGTACATGTGTGCGCATCACTTTTATAGCGAATGTTTTTAAACATTGTGGGGTTTTTTTAAGTTTTTTTTTATTATTATTTATTTATTTTGTCATTTAACATTTTTAAAAAGTAAACTTTTCAAAACAAATGCTTGTGACTGTTTGGCGCAATTTACTATGACAAACTGATCAAGCCATATCCCATTTTGGAAACGGGGTTATAATTATGAGAATTGAGCTTCTTTAATGCAATTTATTCTACAGTCCATCTATCACAATAAAGACGCGCGTTAACACACACACACACAAAAGACACAAAATAAATGTCGCTAAAGGAAAATCGGGACACAACTCTGACAATCCTCCCTATGATTTGGCAGATAATCATTATGCATACTTTCACATAAAGTGGCTAAATATTATAGGCTATAGACATCAAACGCATTAATTTTTAGAACAAAAATCTAACACGCTATATTGTTATCAGTTGTAGCCAAGTATTTCAATCAGACTTAGTGTATAATGCTGTTATTTGTATAATCAGTGTGCGCATGCAGCTAATCTGTTTGCAACATAAATTATCTAAGAAAATGCATACGCAATTATTATACTTTGCTTGTTTGCTCCTCTCCGCCGTCGTTCACCATCGACGGTCTGTCCAGTCTCTTGTTTGGATCGCTCTCTAGCGGCCACAAAATTACGCAGAAAGCCCCTATCGAGTGCGCCTCAGTACAGTACCCGAACTGCTACGTTTTCGCGCGTTTGGCGCCTGAGTGCTCGCGCACACTACTATTCGCGCCGTTTCCACTCAGAACAGACTCGTTAAAATTTAAAGACCCTGTCGAGAAGCGATTATTTGGGTGATGTAAAATATGATTTGCTATAGAGATTACACTTTACATTTCAGTGTTCCTGTTACAAAAATTATATTCGAATATAATTAAATATAATAGAACATAACCATAACAATATGTCAACAAGGTGCCTCAGAAAATAGCTGCACATTTAGTAGGCTACACGTTAAATGTCATTCATTATAATTACACTTTAACATTAACATTAATGGTAAGTGTAAAGGTTGTAAACAATTTATAGTTATACGGTAACGTGATAAGTTCCTCAATTCAATGACAAGAGCCATCCAGCTAGGCTACTGATGAAGTGTATAAAGTTGTATAGTTTTTCTAAACTTTTGGGGACTTGCCTCTAAAAGTTATGCGACAGACACCAGAGCGGTGGAATTGTGTGGGATTTTAATTTTAATAAGTGAACATCTAATTAAAAATTATGAGGAAAGAGGCATGATTAGAATGAACATATAAACATGTGGTCCATATTAGTCAACGACAAAGCCAATTAGATGTACGAGAACCGTTTTTGGTGTAAGGGAGACACAAAAATGCCATCAAGACTATGTGGCGCTTGCTAGGTTATTTCAACTAATCCTTTTCATTCATTATGTTTAAGAAAATGTTATATTAAGGAATTCAATATATGAAACCATCATCCATATTTCCATTTGAACATTGAGATGATGCCAGAATTGAGGACTGTGGTCAGGCTATTGTCTTAAGTACAAGTTTGTGGCCCATGAGAAAAATATATGTGTCTAATCATCTCTCTGACAGCTAATAAGTGCAGTGGCCTACACGCCCCTCAGATTTGATCTAAAGAGGATGGAATTAGTTTAATCATAATTATGATCAAAAATTCTTCCAAAAATCTTGATGTTATTCCAAAAGATGACCAGAGGTGTGCAGGGGGATTACTATGTATATGTATTTGGTCCATTGATGGTTGTAGGGTGTATGAGGGTGGCAGATGCTTTGACCCATGTCAGTAAAGTGTGACAAACTTTGAATGACGTTGACTGTCATCAGTCCGTTTTTATGCACCAGCCTAATCAAATCATGATGCTAATTAAGAGACTTTGAAACTCCAATGATGGACAGAAGTCTGGGTGAATGACCATGAATAATTTATCGGTTCACAGTGAGTGACCAAACGGTCGCCTGACCTCAGACATTTCCTGTCTTCTGTGTGTGTCTCTCTGCGTTGACAACTGGAATTTGATTTGCATGCAAAATAGACACCTTTTTCATTCCATATAATGGATATCTGGTGGTGCATGATCATTTATTTGCTTTGTAAGCCGTTGTGTAGAGAGTGTTTTTTTTTTAAGTAAGAAGTAAAGCATGTTGCGTAGATTTTGGTGTTGATGTGTGTGTGTATTTGTAGTATACAGTGTACTGGGTCACAGGGGACATTCAATGTGAGGTTACTATTCAGTTTTTTTTTTTTAAATCTTTACAAAACACGCCCCATAAAGCTTCGTCAATGGCAGCGTGTTCCATTTTCAGAGTTATAACTAATTTCCTTGTGAACAAAGTCATGCCTGTTTAGCTTTTAATAAATTAGCTTGTGCGTGGCTGAATTTCCCATGTTGTAAATATCCCAGGAAATGAATTGTGTCTGCCTGCTTCACTGACTCAGACCACAAGTCATTGTTTTTTTTTAATTTCTACATCTGACATTTTGCTATTTAATTAAGTTTTAACTATGCCGCTTTACCGATAGATTCTAGGAATACTTGTTTTTGTGGTCATCAAGTTTGAACCGTGGCAAAGCGATTTCAGAAGTGCTCGTGTGG
The DNA here is from genome assembly GCF_025860055.1 of Xyrauchen texanus. NCBI lineage: Eukaryota > Metazoa > Chordata > Actinopteri > Cypriniformes > Catostomidae > Xyrauchen > Xyrauchen texanus. The sequence continues at coordinate 10,068,768 of NC_068290.1, read as the reverse complement.
TTATGCAAGCCGACCCAGGGGCTGTGGCAGTGCAAGGGCAGGCAGAATTCCTCTGTCTAAAGGGTTCTGTGAATCAGAGAGCTTTGGCAGGAACACATAAGGGGAAATGGACAGCAGTTGTAAAGATTGCTTAGATATGTCAAACAGAATATCCTTGATCTATGGCAATCTTGCAGCCAAGAGTGAACTTTGGGAATCAGGGGAGGGAAACAGAAAAAACAACAATGATGCCCTAGCCCAGTTCAGTTGTATGGAATCTAAGAGGGGAAAGCACAGGTTAATAACATTAACTGTCTGTCTATCTATCTATCCATTCATCCATCCATCCATCAATGCAGTACATCTTATACATCTAAAAATCTATACATCTGTACATCTATCTATCTATCTTGTCCATAAATTAATAATGCTACTTCATTTTTTAACTGTGCTATTGGCTGTTGAGGACCCAAAACTTCAATACGTAGCATCCTTTCAAGCTCTATCATATCTAATTACATATCAGTGAAAGTAAGGGCTATTTTTTAACTCTCAGAAGTTGCCTTTCCATGCCCTAATCTGGATGCCATAATACTGGGTCAGTCCCGCCTAAAATTCAGAGCCTTTAACCATCTGCAACTGACCTGTAAGAGACACCTGGAACCAATTGACTTCAATCAGAGATGCTCCCTGTGGCAGCCAAGGAGCACCTTTCATTTTCTAAACTGGCAAGTTTAGTGAGGTACTACACTGTAATTTACAGTATTATGTGATTAAATCAGTGAATGTATGTTCTCACTGTCACTGTGAACTTGATCACTTTTGACTTCTTCAGGTTTCAAGCCAAAACAATGAGGCCATGGTGCATAGATATTATTCACAATCCCTGGAGAAAAACACTCTGAAGAAAAACACACTTTCACTCCTCTTGTCTACAGAAAGGCCTTTTTCTTAGGCAACATCCACACTAATCCCTTTCGTTTTCAGAAGTATGCGGTAATGGAGGTTTACGGTGGAGCAAGCGGCATTGCATTATGGATGATAAGCGTAAACCAAACTAAATTAATGCATTTGCAAAGGACAATCTATTAGTTTGGACGTAGTCTTAGAAACTCCATCTGTCTGTTAGGGACCATTCACATCGAACACATTTTTGAATCTGTCTGCGTTGTATTTGATTGTTTTTGTATGTAAACTTGCACTAGGCAGACACATTTAAAAGAAAAGCATCTCTTGCAAAAGCATCACATTTTTAGATGCTGGGTCATGTTTGAAAGAACTTTAACTTTTAAAAAAAAAACATTTTTTTGAGACACCAGTGTTCTTTTCATCCTAGTCTCATAGAATGAATGTTACAATAACTACATTTTTGCAAACTGAGTTTACGTGCCATTTTCTACATTTTGCTGCAGTTTCATGTAATTAACACTCAAATTTCACAAAAATCACGACTACAACTGTTTTACTCATTAAAACTAATAGACTATTTCACCTTAAAAACCCCATCTAATTACAATATAATTTCACTTGATTTTGGTGCCCCTGCTGGACATTTCACTGAGAAACTGCAGCCAAACGTATCAAGAAGCATGTCATTTTGGTTTACAAGACTTTTGCCATTTACACATAAATATCATGAGCTCACGCTGGTTCTTACAGTGAGGAAAATAAGTATTTGAACACCCTGCTATTTTGCAAGTTCTCCCACTTAGAAATCATGGAGGGGTCTGAAATTGTCATCGTAGGTGCATGTCCACTGTGAGAGACATAATCTAAAAAAAAAAATCCAGAAATCACAATGTATGATTCTTTAACTATTTATTTGTATGATACAGCTGCAAATAAGTATTTGAACACCTGTCTATCAGCTAGAATTCTGACCCTCAAAGACCTGTTAGTCTGCCTTTAAAATGTCCACCTCCACTCCATTTATTATCCTAAATTAGATGCACCTGTTTGAGGTCATTAGCTGCATAAAGACACCTGTCCACCCCATACAATCAGTAAGAATCCAACTACTAACATGGCCAAGACCAAAGAGCTGTCCAAAGACACTAGAGACAAAATTGTACACCTCCACAAGGCTGGAAAGGGCTACAGGGAAATCGCCAAGCAGCTTGGTGAAAAAAGGTCCACTGTTGGAGCAATCATTAGAAAATGGAAGAAGCTAAACATGACTGTCAATCTCCCTCGGACTGGGGCTCCATGCAAGATCTCACCTCGTGGGGTCTCAATGATCCTAAGAAAGGTGAAAAATCAGCCCAGAACTACACGGGAGGAGCTGGTCAATGACCTGAAAAGAGCTGGGACCACCGCTTCCAAGGTTACTGTTGGTAATACACTAAGACGCCACGGTTTGAAATCATGCATGGCACGGAAGGTTCCCCTGCTTAAACCAGCACATGTCAAGGCCCGTCTTAAGTTTGCCAATGACCATTTGGATGATCCAGAGGAGTCATGGGAGAAAGTCATGTGGTCAGATGAGACCTTTTGGTCATAATTCCACTAACCGTGTTTGGAGGAAGAAGAATGATGAGTACCATCCCAAGAACACCATCCCTACTGTGAAGCATGGTGGTGGTAGCATCATGCTTTGGGGGTGTTTTTCTGCACATGGGACAGGGCAACTGCACTGTATTAAGGAGAGGATGACCGGGGCCATGTATTGCGAGATTTTGGGGAACAACCTCCTTCCCTCAGTTAGAGCATTGAAGATGGGTCGAGGCTGGGGCTTCCAACATGACAATGACCTGAAGCACACAGCCAGGATAACCAAGGAGTGGCTCTGTAAGAAGCATATCAAGGTTCTGGCGTGGCCTAGCCAGTCTCCAGACCTAAACCCAATAGAGAATCTTTGGAGGGAGCTCAAACTCCGTGTTTCTCAGCGACAGCCCAGAAACCTGACTGATCTAGAGAAGATCTGTGTGGAGGAGTGGGCCAAAATCCCTCCTGCAGTGTGTGCAAACCTGGTGAAAAACTACAGGAAACGTTTAATTGCAAACAAAGGCTACTGTACCAAATATTAACATTGATTTTCTCAGGTGTTCAAATACTTATTTGCAGCTGTATCAAACAAATAAATAGTTAAAAAATCATACATTGTGATTTCTGGATTTTTTTTTTAGATTATGTCTCTCACAGTGGACATGCACCTACGATGACAATTTCAGACCCCTCCATGATTTCTAAGTGGGAGAACTTGCAAAATAGCAGGGTGTTCAAATACTTATTTTCCTCACTGTATGTATTTGTTGCACTGTGTCTTGCGTTCTTTAGCACAAGAATGCTTTCAGTCTGAACCATTCATTACACTGTTACCCAGTTGCTCAGTCCAAAATGTTCTTAGGCCTTACAACAGGGCAGTGAGAAATGCCACAATTTAAGGGTAAATCTTAATGTTAAGGGAGTCCATGGAGTGAGAGTGTTTTCTAAATATGTCACAAAGATGTTGAGAAAACTCTTCATCATGCATTTGTGGTGGGCCACATCAGCATGTATTCTTGGTTGGAGGTCTCTAGCGGAGACGAGTTGATTCTGTCTGGGTCTTTGTCACAGTGAGGCCACTCTGTTTGTGCACTTATGCACACAAAGGCTACTGTGCTGCTGTTCGCGTGCAAACCCCGGTATGCAACGTGTCTCTGCTGATTAGTTTCTCTGCCGGGAGAATCCACAGATGACTGTGTTTCCTGTCGTGTTTATTATTACACTACATTATGGTCACTGTTGTAACCTTAACTGATGGCTGTGTTCTTTCCTTGGTAAACCTGGAACTATTAAGTTGTACCCACCATTCCAGTCCAAGTATGTTTTTAAGATGTTATTAAGATGTTAAAGGTACTGGCAGAAAAAGCAATGTTTTCCTTTTTACCAAAAAGATTTGGGATCTATATTCAGGCATTTTTTCTTTTTTTTTATGTGAGAATATTTTTTTCAAAACCAACTTACCGTGTAAAAGGCAATAATTTTTTCAGTATGTGTTTTTCCTTGGAATTTAAATATGACCTTGACGTTGTCGGTGCAATGCTCTACCAATTGAGCTATGGGATAATGAAACTTTATATAATGAAAATATCGCAAATGTGTTTAGAAAAGGAGAAATGTACCTATCATAATTACTTGGAAAGGCCTGGACTGACAGCAGTGGTTTCACACTCCAGAAAAATGTATATGACATATACATTAATTCCACATTAATTTATTCCACAGATCTTTATATTTTCTTTGAGGCAGTTGATCATTCAGTTGATCATTCTTTGATCATTCTTTGATCAACAACATGCTCGGGCTCTCTTTGATCCTAATGCAAAAATTATGTTTATACTGCAGAGGGTTCAGGGGTGAGCTCCCAGGGATGCCAGGGAGGCTGTCAGACCTGCTCGGTCTACAATGGCTGCCTGACATGCAAACCCAAGCTTTTCATTCACCTGGAGAGGGACGGCATGAGACAGATCGGTGTATGCCTGGCTTCCTGTCCCAATGGTTTCTATGGTACTCGTTCCCCTGACAGAAACGACTGCATAAGTAAGACACACGTTCAGCTTCTACTTGAAATATTTACACTATAAAAGTCTTCATATCTTAGTTACAACAATGGGTATTGACATGAATGGTAAAGCAAACTTTTCTCTCAACACATGCAATGTGGTAACGTATGCATAATATGTCTCCCAGAGTGTGGGTCCGAGTGTGACTCGTGCTTTAACAGGAACTTCTGCCTGCGCTGCAGAGCAGGCTCATACTTGCACAAGGGCAAGTGTCAGGAGAGCTGTCCAGATGGGCTGCTACCCAGTGACACCAAGAAGGAGTGTGTTCCTGGTGAGTGCCCAGTATACAGAAATTGTCTACCAGTATTGTTTTGTCTTTTTCTGTGACTTCTTTCCACTTTTAGTAAAACTAAGGCTACAGCATGTTCACAGGTATTGACTGTATTTATTAAGGCTGGGTAAAAATATAGATTTTCCGATCAATCACATTCTTCACATGCGCAGCTCTCTACAATGCGAGTAAACCACACACGTGTGGGACAAAAATATCTTTGATTAGCCATTGGCTGGTAAATGTTCAGATTTCACTTACCAGTGATTGAGTAGTATAGTGGCTCTGTGATCTTTTCACCACATGTTAAGAGTAAAAGTTTGGCTTGACTCGTTCTGTGTAATGTGTGTCCAAAGATGAGATCCATACAATTAATTTTTCATTGAATAATGTCTATTTTATACCCTTTCTGTTCTTTACAGTCAGTTGTTGATCAAAAACAACAAATATGACTCCACTCGTTAATTGATTCTTAATAATATTTGTAAATAATATACTGTATATTTATATACATCAATCAACAACATTAAAACCCCATGCCTAATATTGTGTAGTCCCCTTCATGCCGCCAAAACTGCACCAACCTGCATCTCAGAATAGCATTCTGAGATGCTGTTTTTCTCACCACAATTGTACAGAGCTGTTATCCACATTACCGTAGACTTTGTCTGTTGATCTCTCTCATCGACAAGGCATTTCCGTCCACAGAACTGTAGGTCACTGGATGTTTTTTGGTTTTAGCACCATTTGGAGTAAATTCTAGAGACTGTTGTGCGTGAAAATCTCAGGAGATCAGCAGTTACAGAAATACTCAAACCAGCTCATCTGGCACCAACAGTCATCTATGCAATTATCTAATTAACCAATCATGTGACAGCATTGCAGTGCATAAAATCATTCAGGTATGTGTCAGGAGCTTCAATTAATGTGCCATCAACCATCAGAATGGGGGAAAAAAAATGTATCTCGGTAATTTCGACCGTGGCATGATTGTTGGTGCCAGTCGGGCTGGTTTGAGTATTTCTGTAACAGCTGATGTGAACGGAAATGCCATGTTGATGAGAGAGGACAACAGTGAATGGCCAGACTGGTTCAAACTGACAAAGTCAATGGAAACTCAGATAACCACTCTGTACAATTGTGGTGAGAAGATTAGCATTTCAGAATGCTATTCTGAGATACAGGTTGGCCCTCTTAGGCACACAATATTAGGCAGGTTGTTGTAATGTTGTTGCTGAGCGTGTATATACACTCACCTAAAGGATTATTAGGAACACCTGTTCAATTTCTCATTAATGCAATTATCTAATCAACCAATCACATGGCAGTTGCTTCAATGCATTTAGGGGTGTGGTCCTGGTCAAGACAATCTCCTGAACTCCAAACTGAATGTCAGAATGGGAAAGAAAGGTGATTTAAGCAATTTTGAGCGTGGCATGGTTGTTGGTGCCAGACGGGCCGGTCTGAGTATTTCACAATCTGCTCAGTTACTGGGATTTTCACGCACAACCATTTCTAGGGTTTACAAAGAATGGTGTGAAAAGGAAAAACATCCAGTATGCGGCAGTCCTGTGGGCTGAAAATGCCTTGTTGATGCTAGAGGTCAGAGGAGAATGGGCCGACTGATTCAAGCTGATAGAAGAGCAACTTTGCCTGAAATAACCACTCGTTACAACCGAGGTATGCAGCAGAAGACCCCACCGGGTACCACTCATCTCCACTACAAATAGGAAAAAGAGGCTACAATTTGCAAGAGCTCACCAAAATTGGACAGTTGAAGACTGGAAAAATGTTGCCTGGTCTGATGAGTCTCGATTTCTGTTGAGACATTCAGATGGTAGAGTTAGAATTTGGCGTAAACAGAATGAGAACATGGATCCATCATGCCTTGTTACCACTGTGCAGGCTGGTGGTGGTGGTGTAATGGTGTGGGGGATGTTTTCTTGGCACACTTTAGGCCCCTTAGTGCCAATTGGGCATCGTTTAAATGCCACAGCCTACCTGAGAATTGTTTCTGACCATGTCCATCCCTTTATGGCCACCATGTACCCATCCTCTGATGGCTACTTCCAGCAGGATTATGCACCATGTCACAAAGCTCGAATCATTTCAAATTGGTTTCTTGAACATGACAATGAGTTCACTGTACTAAAATGGCCCCCACAGTCACCAGATCTCAACCCAATAGAGCATCTTTGGGATGTGGTGGAACGGGAGCTTCGTGCCCTGGATGTGCATCCCACAAATCTCCATCAACTGCAAGATGCTATCCTATCAATATGGGCCAACATTTCTAAAGAATGCTTTCAGCACCTTGTTGAATCAATGCCACGTAGAATTAAGGCAGTTCTGAAGGCGAAAGGGGGTCAAACACAGTATTAGTATGGTGTTCCTAATAATCCTTTAGGTGAGTGTATTTAGAACTAGTCCCCACATAGGTTACATATTCATTTCAATGGGTATTAAATCTCTTAAACTCTCATCCTCCAAAATATTATTCAGCTGGCAGACTGTGGTTATCCACTTTGTTACAGCATTTGTGAGGCTGCTTTCATGATTTACATCTGAGCGTCAGTGCCAGCATCAAGCATCACATTGACGTCTACATGAAAAGTGTTTGCAGACAAAACGCCTCATTCTGCGTTTTGCTGATAGTTCAGACTTGGCGTGCTTCTGTGGTAATTGAAATGTTAAAATAGTGTTAAGAGGTCCTTTCTCTGTCCCTTTATCACTGACACTGAATCACTGCCGTGTGTGTTTGTGGTGTGTGCGTCAACAAAGTTTCCACCCCCCAACAAGTGTTTATGCTGGTTTATTGTATATTATCTGTAAATATGTTAATCAACGTTAAAAATTAACGTGTTTAAATTAATCGCATGTGTCTGACAGCTCTAATATATATATATATATATATATATCGATTCGAGAACTTGTGAATCAAAATCTAAACAAATGTGAAAATCTGTATCAATACCCTACCCTAGTTTTTAATTACAGTACAGTACTTACATTTCAGTATTTTACTTACATTTACTTACAGTCTTACTCTCAAAATGTCCTGCTTATACAACAGTTTGGTCTCTCGGTCAGTCTTTTAAATACTCTGTCAGTGGATAATGCCTTGCTTTAAAGGTGCACAGTAATTATTTTCCTTTAAAAATTTGTTTACTCCTGTAGTCTTTACTCCATATTTATAAATTAATGAGCATTCACATGAGATGAAGACCCCAGTCAACCCCTTTTAAGCTTAAAATATGACCCAAAAAATATAATAAAAGTATAGCCCATGCAGCTCGGGCGAGGTGCGTCATATTCCAAGTATTCCGAACGTAAAATATACTAAGGTTTTGGTGAGAAACAACAAAAAACATAGGACATTTTTCAGCGAAATTTTAACAAAAGAAGCTTTTCTCAAAGTGCTAATGAACGTTCTATGCAAGTCAAGATTTTTGCTGAAAACTGACTTAAATCGTGTATAACACAGTTTTTGTGTGAATATAACCATATTTAGCACTCTAAAACAGGACTGACAACCTTATTCCACTGCTGTGTGAATGGAGCCTAAATTGTCTGGTATTGAGATTCTGTCAACTGATGGTGGTGTGTATGCACATGGCTTTACAGCATGTCCAGCAGACTGTGACTCCTGTCAGAACAGTGACACGTGTACGAGGTGTGCAACCGGACGCTACGTCCTTCATGGGCAATGTTACCACGTCTGCCCAGAGGAGTTTGAGTCCAATGACCAGATTATGGAGTGCATTCCAACAGGTTAGTGCTATTACATACACCTGCCATAGAGACTCAATGCTGTATGGTATGTGTGTGTGTTGCTTTCACTGACTAATTCTGCTGTTAACACTTCTTGTTCAGTGCACTGTGAAGTGAGTGATTGGAGTGAGTGGGGCCCCTGCTCGCGCTCAGGGAAAACCTGTGGCTTCAAATGGGGTGAAGAAACACGGACCCGGAAGGTCGTAAAAAATCCCACTTCTAAGGGGAGCCCATGCCCTCCAACTTCTGAAAACAGGGAATGCTTTGTCAAAAAAAGAAGATGTAAGTATGTGGTAGTTTAATAATTTGAGCTTTTAGAACAAACCACTATGTATAAGCAATAATCATAGAGATGCTTGCCTTAGAAAGCACCACTAATAATTATGGGTAACCTGGAATTACTGGTAGACCCAATTTCCAGTTCATTATTTCCAAAACATTGACTGTGCCCATTTTATTATCATAAAATTGCTTGCTTTGTATCGTCCTGAAATATAATTATTAATGTACGAGCCAGAAATATTTCTCAATGCAAAATAAATACACAGAGCAGATTTAAGGACCGCAGCGTTATTAGCCTAACCATATTTGGACAGTAATGTTTTGAATGTTTATTTGTGTAGTGGTATTTGTGGGATATTACTGCTTTATGACAGACAGCAGACCAACTTGGCGCCCCATCATTCTCCACCTTATAAACACTCAGGGCCTCAGCACAAAGAGGAGAAACAGAAAAGGAAATAAAGGGGTGTGGAGAATTAAAAAGATGTGAGCTAATTTCTCCAACTTCTGAATACAATGGTCAAACACACAAATGCAAAAGCCACATTTAAATCTTACATCTCAGCACCTGATATGATCAAAATATTTTATCTAGACTCTTGGAAGTACGTCCTTTTCTTCACCACAAGCCCACTAACTATGGCAGTGATTTTGCTATGTAGGACTGTGTGTTGCTGGATCAACATCCTTGCTGGCCCTGGAACAAAATTTGAATCAGCCAATCAGAAGTTTAAAGGGATAGTTCACACAAAAATGAAGATTCTTTCATCATTTATTCTCATGTTGTTTTAAACCCATCTGACTTTCTTTTAATCGTGGAACACAAACCATTTTTTTTTCAATTGACAGAATTTTGACAGATTATTATTATTATTTTTTGGATGAACTATCTAAATTCACTACTAAGTTTATGGTTAGGGTTAGGCTTAGAGCAGGGGTTGGTCCTTAAACAAACGTTTTATAAACTTTTCTATATGTTTTATCATCAATTTCTCTTATTTCATCAGAATAGTTCAACCAAAAATGAACAAACTGAATTTTAAGTCGCTATTGACTCAAATAAATGTATTGATGGACTCATCTATACAGCTCTCAAATAAAAGAAATGGCGATGCGTCAATAATGTTAAACCTCATCAGTTGTTATGCATCTTGTGACCAAACATAATGACATTTTTGGGTGAACTATTCCTTTAATAGTTAGGATTAGAGATAAGGATAGTTAATATGACAGGAATGTTTTTCCTTGTCCACCAATACAAATTTTGAGGAACACGTTCTACATGGCAATATCACTGTGACCTGCTTTTAACTCATGTAAGAGAAGTGTTTTGTGCCTATAAAGTCTCTCTGAGTTGCATGCTAAATCTAAGCCAGGAGTCAGTGCAATGTTGATCCACGAGGCCATGGCTGAGGGTGCGTTTTACACACTGCAGGCTCGGTTATCGACCTCGCCCCCGCTTGTGATTACCCAGCTGCCCCAACTCCTAGAACATCAACTGAGCACTAATTATGTGCTGGGGCTCTGTCCTGTCCGTGTTTATGTTGTACATACACCAGTGGGGTCAGTGGTCTGACCCCCGCCAGCTAGAAGTAATCCCAAGTCGCCCTCTGACACTGATACATCCTCCTTCTCCGTCCCCAACCCCCCCCCCCCAACCCTGATACACACACGAAACTGCTTTACTTGTTGTTGCCCAAGCTACAGAGTACCTCTCTGTTCTTCTCCCCTTGTCATTTGTTTTTCTTTTGTGTTTTCACTCTGAATCCTTCTGACCTTTGTCTTACACAGCTTGTTTGAATGCAACTTGAGAGGCCTGTGTCTTGCCCTTTTCTCACAATTTCTACCTATAGTCAGAGCGTGGGCAAGCTATTCATACGGTACTTATGGTACAACTACTGTATGTCATGGGTTTGTACAGGGACACATGGAACCATTTGGAAAAATTGGACTTAAGAATGCAGTCTTAAAAAGTATGATTATCTTACAAAAACTGGGGGGCACAAAGGGGTACCCTTTTTTACCTTTACAAAAAATGACTGGTGGTGCCATGGTATAGAGGGTGCTTAATCTCTAGCACTTTAGGTGCGCACCCGGGTTCGATTGATGTCAAAGTTGAGTTTGTTTGTATGATGTGAACACAGTTTTCTAAACTCAGATGCGGACATCCTATGTAGGGTCGCAGTGAGTCCTTGAGCCTATCCCAACTGTACCAGTCTGAACTCTGCAGGCAGGGAAATACCCTGGACAGGTTGTCTGTCCATTGCAGGATGTAAGGAGCCATGTAATATCAGTTTGAAATTTTTTTGCCACAGTCACATCATTTTCATGAAATCAGGGTGACAATGGCTGCATTCGAAAACATAGGCAACTGATTTCTGCCTTGCTGCCTAATCACTTAATGGCTTATCTGACAGCGTTTTTGAATTAATGGAACTCTTGAGGAAACTGGTCTCAGAACAGTTTGAAAAGCCCCTTATTTTCATCTTACATCTGAACGCGTTTGCCTCTGAACGCAGCATTTTCCAGTTTTCAGTTTCAGCAAATATCTTAGAGACTTGGAGGAAGGCTCTTTTGACTTGGGCTAGTTGAAAATATAATTTATAGTTTTTATGTAAAGCAGAATCTGCCATTTATCCAGCATTGTTTTTCCACGTGTATAGTTCAATCACCCACTGAACTTTCCGCCTCTGTGTGGAGCCCTACTTGCCTTTGCCCTGCACACTAGCACCAACCTCCCTTAAGGAGAGCAGCCATACTGGGCATTTAAAGCCCAGGCATTCCTCCTATGGGACGAGCCAGAGCCCTTAATCCCTGCCTGGCTCCTGCCAAAAGCCCCTGGATGACAGCACGCTTGCTGGGGAGGATGTGACCCCCTACACTCCAACCCCTGGGCTCATTAATGAAATTATGCCCCACTGCGCCTGCTATCATATACCATTTCAACCATTTCCGCCTCTGCGTCTTCTACTACTCCTATAGGATCGGACGATTTGTTCTGTCAGGGTTGATTATGAAGCATTTCACTTTTTATTGCCTGTGCAACAGTTACGCCCTGCACTTTTCCATCTAACACACTTTTCACCCTCTCATCTCCCTCCTCTAAGATCTTCTCAGTTTTTCCCCTCTCAATCACTCTTTCAAGAATAATGTATAATTGTAACCATATGACTCCTCCTTTTGCCTATGTTGAAACATCTAGATAGACACAACTGAGAAGTTGAAGTCATTCTGTTCTTGCAAGATCTGTTCCAAGCTTGCAACATACTGTATCTTAAAGGAGTACGGAACTGCATTTCATTGATTCAGCTAGGTTGTTGATGGCAAAAAATTATGAATGTGCTTATATTTAGGGGTAGATATTTCACCTGTAAGCTGGTTTTTGGTGACAACTTTAAGTGGGTTTCTCATAAGAAAAAAATAACAAAGGTTTCAGTTGTTTCTAGACAGCGATGAGATAAAATGAAGAACAAATAAAGAAATGTAAATCTCGTGCTTTTTAGATTTCACCTCTGAGAAAAAGACCTCAGTAATATCACATGTGTCTCGTCTAGGGTTTCTTCAATCCAGCATAACTGAGAACTCCATTAAGGGACATTCACTGACAAATGAAAATTTGGTCATCATTTACTCACTAATCAATTTTTTCCAAATCTGTATGACATTCTTTCTTCAGTGTAACACAAAAGGAGATGTTTGGCAGAATGACAATCTCAGTCATCATTCACTTTAAACTATATGGAAAAAATAAGCATTGAAAGTAAATGGTGACTGACACTAACATACTGCCTAACATCTCCTTTTGTGTTCCAAAGAAGAAAGGAGCAATATCGGGGTGAGTAAAGAATGACAGAATGTTCATTTTGGGGTTAATTGCATCTGCTCCAACAGGGGTGACTAGATGCTCAATAGATGTGTTTCATCCCAGGGGAAACTGCTGCATCCAAATAATCGCTTGACAGTTTATTGAAAAAGTTGAGAGCCTTTCAGGCCTGAAAGGGTGGCAGTAAACATATCCATAATAATTGCAACAGCACTCTGGTCTTGTTATGCATTGGTTTGTAGAAACACAGAGGATTATGACTAATCCATTGATCTCCAAATCGTTAAGACAAAGAAAACAGTGTGCGCAGAGGGAACTTCCTGTGTTTAAAGAGACAGGATAGCGAGAGGGGAGGTGACAACAGTGAGTGGTGGGGATGGGAGGAAAATGTGTGTGTGCACGCATTAGTATGTTTTGATCGGTCAGACACCCCTCATGAGTCAGCCCGTTCAGAATGCACAGTACAATCACAACGGGCTCGAGCCCATGGGAGGTGTTGTGGGGGTTTTCACTTCATCTCCCTGGACTAATTTCAGTAACAAAACAAGAGAGGTGGAGAGCAGCTGTCGAGTCTCCTCACTTATCAGGTTATTTCTAGCATTAGACTAAACAGGTGATTCTCACAAAAGCTGTCAAGAGAATGTTCTGGTCCTCTTGTATAAAATAAAATAAAAAATACATTTTTCAAATAGAAAATAATGCCTATTTTTTGGACCATTAAGATTTCTTTATATCGTGTCATTATATTTATGACCTTTTATCCCCCCCATTCTTATTATCACAATGCAAAACAATAAATAATTTAAACTGTACATTTATTATTCTTTGACAGTCAATCTATTTAAAAATATATATATATATCAAATTAATTATATGATGTGCCGATTAATCAAATTATTTGCAATTAATCATATAAATCAATGTTTGCTGAGAAAGGCCCTCATTTAAATATACTATGTTAACAATAAGGTTTCATTCATTAACATTTCTTGGTGCATTATGAAGCATGAACTAACAATGATCAATATACGTTTTACAGCTATTGTTAATCTTTGTTAGAGTTAGTTAATTAAAATACAATTGTTCATTGTTAGATTATGTTAGTTCATAGTGCATTTACTAATGTTAGCATAGCAATGTTTTGAACAGTTTAAAAAATGTACAACTATATATGTTGAAATTAACATTAACCCAGATTAATAAATGCTGTAAAAGGGTTGTTCATTCATAGTTCATGTTACATAATGTTGTTAACTAATGTTAATAAATGGAACTTTATATTGAATATACTATATATCAGATGCATATATTGTGGTAGCAGATAAGAAAGGCATTTAGATTGCTTTTTTCTAGATTTTTAAAGAGACATTAAAATTGAAAATATGTTTTTTTTTCTGTATCATTGTACTTAAGCCTTTGGGACAGGTTGGGGGCAAGTTAATTGAGTTAATTTTTTTAATGTGTTGTTTTTCATATTATTAAATCACATTTAATTAACATGCGACAGCACTAATTTATACTTCAAAGTAGCACTCCGTTTGGTACTGCCTTTCATTTTTGCTGATTTAAATTTGTAAAAAAATGTGCAACAGTATCTTTATTAATGTTATGGTAATGTGAATCATAATTGAAAACAATAGTAATAGTAACATGAGAATTGTGAATTATGAGAATTATGAATTATTTCATAAAAATATGAAATATGATTTCATATTTTTTGTATTGATTTTGGCTTAAATATGACCAGGACATTTTCTTTACATGCTTCGTGAGAATCACCCAATACAGACGTGGCTGCGGTGGCCCCCTATCGCTCTTGCTGGACCCCAGGAATGTGTGGGTCAGTGTGGGGTGCAGCAAACAGGGAGTCGAGCTCCTCCAGCACCAGTGAGAGCAAAGAGCGGTTGGTTGATTAATAGAGCCAGCTTAGGGGAGTTGGCGCAGAGGTGGGGGAGAGGTGGCTGTCCACCTCAGCATTTTTCCAATCCTCATTCGTGCCCCACACACTCACTGATAAGCCCCTGACAATAATGGAAATTGGCTAGCTGTAAGCATTGAGCAACAGGAGATAACATAATATTAACAGAATTTTTATTTAAGGCTTTCTATTTTTGACAGACCTATCAGTTAAGACAAGTTCTGTTATTGTAAAGGCCAAAAAAAAGCAAGACAAGTTTATCTGTTAGCTTATTCTGATTTCAAACATTCAGCTGGGTGGCTACACCTTGCTTGCTCAGCTTAACAGTTTTATTCCAAAGAGACATACAGTATGATAATTGCAGGAACAATATATTCTTTGAAGAAACTGGACTTGATTTATCAAGAGTACAATGTTGATGTAGATCTTGGTGTAACTCTTTGTAAAGTGATGAGTGATCCCCACCTAGGAGTAACCTTTGTGAGGTCAATGCCTGGAAAAGTTATGGAAATTAATAAAATCTTAAATTATGGAAATGTATATAGATCATATATAATTTTCTATTTATGATAAGCTCTACATTTAAGCAACTAGAAATTGCTCATCAGGAGTGCAATCTATGAAACATTTATGTAAAATAACATTTCAGTATTCACAAACGACACAAAGCCTTGGAAGACGGCGGTCAATATGTGTGGGAACACTGACCTGAGTCAATCATTATTTGACAGTGTGAAAGAGAAAAATATGTTGTTGTACAATGCTGTCATCTTGTGATTGACCATCATAAAACACACCAGGTGCTTCTACTGTTTCACAACTCTATAGACGGCACTTGTAATTAATTCAACCTGGATTCTATAAAACTTTTAATAATCTATAAAAACAAAAAACTACTTAGAAGTGATGATTACTCAATGGTTATTGCCCAAGACAAACAGCAGAAGTGTATAAGAACAGTGGCCATCTTTGGTTGAATGAATAATACCATCTGGAACTGGTGACAGATGAGGGATGATGGGAATGATTGAACACGCTTGCAATGACAAAACATCAGCACAGTAGCCTGCCAAATTCAGATTTTAGTGTGATTGATTTTTGGTTAAAAGCATTGTGTCATTTTTTTCTCCTGTGTGTTATACTTTTTCCAATCCCAGCTCAATATTCAGAGACTGTTACACCTATAAGTAACTCATTTATAGGTTGATTTACCACTAAAGTTTAAACACTCAGACTCTGTGGTGCTATAAAGCATGGCTTTATTTGTTTGAGCATACAGACCAGCCTGAAACATTAACATTGACTAAACCAATGGCGTGAGTTTTTGGACAGGACCATCTGTTTGTCCAGCCAATGAAACATGGAGAGGAATGTTTGAAAGTAGTCTTTAGCAATGTAAGTGTAATGTAATGTAATGTAATCCACACCACTAGGTATCAGTGTCCAAGACAACAAATTAAAAAATGTGCAACTTTAAACTTTCAGACAAGGCTAATTCAAGCCAACATGAAAGTTTGTCTTGACAAACTTCACCTAGCACTGTTGTAGTACTCCAGGCCTTTCAGGTGGCTGCATTTCAGCACACATGCAAGAAGAGAACTAGCGACTCGCTACTGTGGCTGTTTGTGAGAAGGGTCTGGTCTTGGTGAGATATTGAAAAGTGTATTACTTGGTGTATCCACAGAAACAAAGAGTAATATACAGATTTACATGTGGAATTTACAAACTTTAAGACATGAGCCAAGACATTAGCAGTTTTTGCAGAACTCTTTTATTAAGATGTGATGCCATGAAAATCCCAAATGTGGGCATATCCAGAATATTCTTTTCCTCATTAGCACCTATTTTAACAGTCTGTTAACGTCTAAACACACAACGAAACAATTATATGATATTGTCTATTGTACACAATGTGATTTTACTACGGAAAGCCGAAAGGGACTAAAGGAGTGGTTTAATCACATTTTAAAGAACATAGATGTGACGAGGAGGAGGGCATGGCCGGCCAGTTCGAAAGAGAGACTCATGTGCCCACACTGCATGTGTGTGTGTGTGTGTGTGTGTGTGTGTGTGTGTGTGTGTTTTATGTTGTTTTAAGTTGAGTTTTACCATTAAACCTCTATGTTGATCATTACTTAAAATGGAGGGAATGTGGTAGGGCAACTGAAGAAACTGTACCGGTAAACACATTGAAAGTAAAGTTTTCAATTCACTTACTGCGTTAACAGTTTACAATCCATACATAATGGTTAGTTTTTTGTTTGTTTGTTTTGTTTAGTTTTTTCATTTTATTTATAGTACAGTAATACTGCATTTTGTATAGCAGAAATATTGTTTAAAACAACATAAGCATAAGCAAATAATATGTGAGGCATATTTGTTATATGATTTGCTTAGTCAATTTAGTGGTTTACACTGTACATTTAACTCATTCATTGGTATTGCATTAGATATACAAGTCTTGTCTCAGACTCTGCTTCTTCTGGTCTCGGCCTGAACTCGTATTCAGATAAGCTGGTCTCGACTACAACACTGTTATCTAGTAAGGGTTAAATTATAAAAAAGTATATAAAAGAACTGTCAGCACACTGAGACACACCATGTGAAACCGGGACCGTCCCAGATAAACCATTACTAGGATGTCTGGTTATCCTATAATTGATCATTTTGCCATCGATCCCGGGGGACCAACAGAAGTTTCTGTGGAAACACAAGAAAAATCTCCACCCACCAGCCCACCAGACCTGGCCGTGTATCTATGCGCTATTTGCTCTGTTCACAATGCTCTGTTTGCAGTCACTATTAGCTATTTTCCATGATTAACTTGAGCTGTGAGTGAAAGCATCAGATTACAAGGGATTATTGAGATACAGTAACATTTCTCTGGTCATTTGATCTCAATATGGCAGTGCTCATGAATGTGCGGCTAGCACCATATATGTAGAATAAAACAGCATTTTCTCTAAGATTGATATGATTAGTATTAATTTCATGTGAGTGTACATTATTTTAAACATATTTTCAAAAACACTATTACTATTTTTTCTGTTAAAACTTTTTACATTTAGCAAAATCATACTGAGGGCACCTTAAACTGAATCGCTCTGCATTAGGTTGCAAGATGAGTGTGGCATATTGTTCCACAGTAAGCGCTCACACTGTTGCCATTTATCTTCGCAGGTAGGCCAGGAAAAGGGCAGCGGCGGGGAGAGAAGAAAAAACGCTTCAACCTGCAGGACAAAGAGAATGTCGAAGCTCGTCGAGAGAGGAAGCGAGAACGAGACAGGGAGGAGACAAGCAATCAAGAGGACTCGGAAAGCAGGAACAAAACAGAGCACCGTCGTCGGAGGGACCAGTGCAGAGATTCTGGAACTGTATAGAGTCATAGTGCTCCCCATTGCTCCCCTGCCTTTTTTCCCCTTTCAGTCCATGTCACCCCTTCACCCTCTTAACCCCTCACCGAGAGGGTGTTGCTGCTACCTGTATAATTGAATCGTATACTGTATATGCACAAGAGAGGGGGGCAATTGTCATCCACACCATTGCAGACAGTGAGGACAACCCTCTAACTTCTCTTTGAGGAAACCCTTCACCCCTTCAGGCCTGGTCTGGTGCTGGATTGAGGCTGAACTGTATAAAGGGGGCAGGGCTTTCGAGAAAATGCAGTCTAATGATCTGATGATGTTCTGCTTGTGGAATGGTTTTTTTTTTTAAAAGGGGGTCCAGGTACTGTGCTGTATCATGGTTTGAATGTAGGTTTTGGAGACATTATGTAGAGTTGTTGTATAAACGTCTGTATTTTTTCGGCTGAGTAAATTAAAAATAAGCATGCTTACTGCCATCGTGGACATTGCCTGCAGCCAAAGGCTGAGACTGCATGTTGATTAGTGAAAATGGACCAGGCTAATGGACTGGCTGTCTTAATACTGGATGAGCAACAACACTATCGCTGCAACATTTTATTAACTTTTGTTCAGTTTCAAAAAAGACCTGACCAGAAATCAAAAACACCTTTATGTCAAATAAACAATATTGAGTTTGTATTTGTTTGTAATTTGTTTGTTTGTCTTAATAACAAAAATAAATGTAGGCCTACAGTACTGATTAACACAACAGTAGGAGAGCTATAAATGTAATATACAGATAACAATATTTCATGATACTAAGATGTGATATTTTCCATTTACATTTATGCATTTGGCAGACGCTTTTATCCAAAGCGACTTACAGAGCCCTTATTACAGGGACAATCCCCCTGGAGCAACCTGGAGTTAAGTGTCTTACTCAAGGAACCAGCATCCTTCTGATTACCAGATTACCAGTTATGGTGCTTAGACCACTACACCACCACCACTCCATGATTTGCAATTTATCCATACTTAAGATACTTATATAAATTGCTCTTTAGCCTATAAATTTAGGCTTTTTTCAATATCCAGCTGGTCTACTTTAAAATACTGTCAAAAAATTGCCAGTGTTGTTGATACATATAGGACACCTACCATTTGTTAAAATTCAGCATATAACATAACAGTTCAGTCATGACAACTCTCAGACAGATTTAGCATGTTAATGTGGCTATGACATATTGATAGGATACTGGTCTTGGCTGACTAGCTGCTGCTGCAGAGTAAGTACAGAGATTGCTACTGCTAGAACATTCACAAATATGCTGTTTTGTGGACATGCTCCTGTTGCTGCACCATTAGACAAACACAAGACATGCTGCATTAAGTACGTATGACATGCTGCCGCACATTTAAGGCTCGACCACACACAAAGATTTTTAGAAGAATATTACAGCTCTGTAGGTTCATACAATGCAAGTGAATGTTGGCCAGAACCTTGAAGCTTCCAAAAGCACATAAAGGTTAAGGGGGGCACCACATTGTTTCTCGCCTAAGGCACCAAATAAGCAAGAACCACCACTAGCATGGTTAAATTCAGATCTTCAGAAGTGTTTTATCTCATACTATCAGTATTCCACTACAGATTACAGAATACATGCTGTAAAATGTCATTTGTAATGTATTCTGTTAGATTACTCAAGGTCAAAAACATATTCTAAATACTTTGGATTATTCTTCAGCACTGGTAGATTTTTTTCACTTCTTTTGATTATAAAAATTCTGCCAGTACAGAAAAACAAAATCCACATGTTAAAAACACATTCTCTGAAAAACCTAAATATCTTCTGCAGTGTTGTTTCTAAAATAAGATCGATCAAACTGATCTTTTTTTAAGGATTTTTAGATTTTTTTACAGGAAAACAATACAACAATGATTATCAAGAATATGATTTTTTGCCCTAATATCAAAGGTATTACTAGAAAAAAAGAAATTATGATCCAATGTGAATTTTCTTGATAAAAAAAATATGTTCGTGCCTGGTAACATGTGCATGTAAAATGGCTATAAATAACATTTTAGCTTAGTGTAACGCTGACAATTTACTCAAGGTTTATTTCTATTTCTTGTGCTCCAAACTTACTTCAAACTTACTTCTCTGTCTGCTCGTATGAATGTACCACATCGTAAGAAAATGTTTCACTGCTGTTCAAATGTACTTTGGATCACATCATTTATATGTATAAACGTTTTCCATCTGAAAGGACTATATATTAAATGAAACAAATGACAATAACATGCAAAGTAATCTCTTCAGTAATTAAAATACTTTTTGAATGTAACTATTCTAATTACCAATTATTTAAATTGTAACTGTAGTGGAATACAGTTACTTATATTTTATATTTTAAATGCGTAATCCCGTTACATGTATTCTGTTACTCCCCAACCCTGGATATAATAGATGTGGATGTGAAACAGATCAACATTAAAGTCCTTTTTTACAATAAATCTCCACTTTCACCTTCACTTAAACATTCTTCTTCTTTTGTTTTAGTGATTCGCATTATTCGTTCACATCGCCATCTACTCAGCATTGATGAGAATTTTTGGTAAAAATGTTTAAATTAGATTTAAATATTGGTCTGTTTCTCATCCAACGTGATTTAATCGCTTCACAAGAAATAAATTAAACCACTAGAGTCGTATGGATCACTTTTTTGCTGCATTTATGTGGTTTTTGGAACTTAAAGGTCTGGCCACAATTTACTTACATTCAAAGGAACTACAGGGCAGAGATATTCTTCTAAAAATCTTAATTTGTGTTTAACAGAAGGAAGAAAGTCATACTCATCTGGGATGGCATTAGTATGGGTTAATGATGTGAGAATTTTCATTTTTGTGTGAACTATCCCTTTAAGCACGGGTGGTGCAGCATCCTCCAGTCAGTAGGCGGCGATTATTGTTATCAAGTTCGTCCTTAACCACAAAAACTATTCTAGCTTTGGGAGTGTTCCTGCAGAGTACGTTTAGAAAGCCTGTTCCCTCTCAACCTCCAAGATAAAAAAAAGACACATTTCCTATACGTGTGTATTATAAGTTATTTTGCTATAACTTATTGTCATTTTATGCAGTAAATGTTTTCTCTCTCAGAATAAAATAAAACATTTGTTTTCAGTTGTTTTATTAAAAGTTCTTGACTCTAGAATGGGGTCAAATGTTAAAAGAGCGTTAGTTATTTAGTCTGTATATTGCAGATCACAGCATGTTAGCAATGTCCCTGGTGGTCTAGTGGTTAGGATTCGGCGCTCTCACCGCCGCGGCCCGGGTTCGATTCCCGGTCAGGGAACGAGTGTTTTCCTATGAGAACCTGTATTATTTCAATAATTATAGGTCATGTTCAATGCAATCAGTTGCTTACTATCAGAAATTAGTCATGGGCAGTGATGGGCTTGAGCTTGGCTAAAAATACATTCACTTTACTACATTTATGAGTAGCAAGGTGGTAGATTTGCTAGTATTTAAATCAAATAGCTTTTCAGGAGCAAAGGATCATAACATACTGTATACTACTATACTGTAGCCTATTGCAGTGGTTATCAACCAATGGGAGCGGGGCACACTGGGGGCCTCGGAAAACTTCCAAGGGGCCCTCGAGATGTATTACATTTATTTAAAACAGGCCCGGTCCTACAGGGTTCTTGAGGGTGCCAAGTACCCTCAAACGACCATAGCAAACTATTACACACGGGTTGATTTATCATGAATGTTTTTTATTAGATCTTTTATTTATCTGGATTTGGGACCAATCACGCATCCATCCAAGCTTTAAATGTGCTCAGGGTTGCCAAATAATGTATGCAACACCCCAATCAGAGATTTATACTTGCACAAATAGGAAATATTTCATCATACTTAATTTATGCAGTATATCAATGCATGCTAGTGCGCGCTCTCTCTCCTCTTCGGAAACAAAACTGAAAGTGCTCAATAGTATGCTCAAAGAACAGTGTGATGCAATCACTCCATGCCCATACATTATACTGTGTGCTGTTTAGTCTGCAAACCTTTTCAGTGATGATCTTTAATAAAATCCCAATAGATCTCATCATTTGCATGTGGAGGGGACAGGCGAGTAAATCCAAGAGAGAGAGTGTGTTCTTTGTGTTATTTGTAAAATGCTGAAGTGCCTCATACCTGTATGTGAATGTTACGCTGGCAGTAATCATTTATCAGTGTCATGCAGCCTGTTTTATTCAGTTGTGTGCTGAATGGGGTGCCAAACATTGATGAGACTCACATCATGACCCATGAGCGTGTAAACAGGTTGATAATGTTCTGAGAATAAAACAAATGTGTCCCCTGTGCTTGTTAGAGCCAGTTGTCCTTTGTCTTTGAAGACTGTAGTGTACACCTTATGAAATCTTCATTCATTCATTTTTTTGGGCAATTTCAAGCATTGTATAGCCTTCATTCCTCAAAACAACGATTGACTGATGAGTTACTAGAGAAAGCTGTTTCTTTTTTGCAATTTTTGACCTAATATTGACCGTATGGCATGCCAGTCTATCGCATACTGTGGCAACTCAAAAACAAACACAAATACATCGTTAAGCTTCATTTAATGAACCAAATAGAGTTCAACTGTGTTTGATATAATGGCCAGTGATTTTGTAGTACCAATTTTGCAATTTAGTATGATTACTCAAGGATAAGGTGTTGGAGTGATGGCTGCTGGAAATGGGACTTATTTCAAATAGTGATGGTGCTGTTTTTTACATCAGTAATGTCCTGACTATACTTTGTGATCAGTTGAATGTAACTTTGGTGAATTAAAGTACAAATTTCCTTCCAAAACAGCTAAATCTGTACATTATTCCAAACTTTTGGACATCAGTAAAATGTACTTTCAGAGCATGTACTAGTCTATCAAATACAGATCACAACATTTAAATAATGTCCCTGGTGGTCTAGTGGTTAGGATTCGGCGCTCTCACCGCCGCGGCCCGGGTTCGATTACCGGTCAGGGAACGAGTGTTTTTCTATGAGAATCTGTATTATTTCAATAATTACAAGAGGGTATGATCAATGCAATCAGTTGCGTACTATCAGAAAATTATGCTGACTAGCAGTGATGGAATAAAAGGAGCTTGGCTAAAAATACATTCGCTTAACTACATTTATGAGTAGGTTGTGGCTTCGCTAGATTTTAAATCAAATAGCTTTTAAGGAGCAAAGGATTATAACATACTGTATAGCCTATTGCAGTGGTTATCAACCAATGGGAGCGGGGCACACTGGGGGCCTCGGAAAACTTCTGGGGCCCTCGAGATGTATGACATTTATTTAAAACAGGCCCGGTCCTACAGGGTTCTTGAGGGTGCCAAGTACCCTCAAACAACCATAGCAAACTATTACACACGGGTTGATTTATCATGAATGTTTTTTATTAGATCTTTTATTTATTTATTTGGTCTAGTTATACCCAAAAATGATTTGTAGATATTTGTACAGGAAAACAATACAGAAATTAGCATCAAGAATAAAAATGTTGCCCTAATATCAAAGTTCTTACTAGAAAATAGTAATGATGATCCAATGTGAATTTTCTTGATAAAAAAATATGATCGTGCCTTGTAACATGTGCATGTAAAATGGCTAGAAATAGCATTTTAGCTTAGTGTAACGCTGACAATTTACTCAAGGTTTATTTCTATTTCTTGTGCTCCAAACTTACTTCAAACTTACTTCTCTGTCTGCTCGTATGAATGTACCACATCGTAAGAAAATGTTTCACTGCTGTTCAAATGCACTTTGGATCACATCATTTATATATATAAACGTTTTCCATCTGAAAGGACTATATATTAAATGAAACAAATAACAATAAAATGCAAAGTAATCTCTTCAGTAATTAAAATACTTTTTGAATGTAACTATTCTAATTACCAATTATTTAAATTGTAACTGTAGTGGAATACTGTTAGGCCTACTTACATTTTATATTTTAAATGCTTAATCCCGTTACATTTATTCCGTTACTCCCCAACCCTGGATATAATAGATGTGGGTGAGAAACAGATCAACATTAAAGTCCTTTTTTTTTTTTTTACAATAAATCTCCACTTTCACCTTCACTTAAACATTCTTCTTCTTTTGTTTTTAGTGATTCGCATTATTCGTTCACATCGCAATCTACTGGGCATTGATGAGAATTTTTGGTAAAAATTTTTAAATTAGATTTAAATATTGGTCTGTTTCTCATCCAAAGTGATTTAATCGCTTCACAAGAAATAAATTAAACCACTAGAGTCGTATGGATCACTTTTTTGCTGCATTTATGTGATTTTTGGAACTTAAAGGTCTGGCCACAATTTACTTACATTCAAAGGAACTACAGGGCAGAGATATTCTTCTAAAAATCTTTTTTTGTGTTAATCTGGGATGGCATTAGTATGGGTTAATGATATGAGAATATTAATTTTTGGGTGAACTATCCCTTTAAGCACGGGTAGTGCAGCAGGTCCCAGGCGCGTATCCTCCAGTCAGTAGGCGGCGATTATTGTTATCAAGTTCATCCTTAACCACAAAAACATTCCCGCGAACAAGACAGACCTAGATGGAAACATGCGATGCTCTCGAAGTATGAGACTTTATGTTTAGCAGGAAAAAATATTTTCGCGAATGTTTTTACTCTTGATTAGTTAGCTCGCTTGCCTCGAAAGACGATTAGGTACATTTAGTCAGTTGACAAATTAATTACGTGCGTTTTATCATCGAGATGCTTAGTTTTAAGAAATATAACATGTTGTAACTTTTATGGTCTGATATTTTGAACAGCACCCTGTTTTAACTTGTTTTCTTAGTTTAAATCATAACGATTAGGAGCTCAAACAAGCATGTCAGTGGCCGGTGAGTTGGACTCTGTTGATTCCAGCCCTGGTTTTCCCAATCAGTTTTCGGATCCGAGTGAAAGGACACTGACACCAGAAGAGATGGAGAAACTGAAGAATGACAGGGTATTAATGTCAGAATTCAAGCAGCTGAAACTCGAAACAGAAGCTCAGAAAAACTGGGACTTGTTTTATAAAAGGAATACAACCAACTTTTTCAAAGACAGACATTGGACCACCCGAGAGTTTGATGAACTGAAAAACTGCAGAGAGGTAAAATATCTTGTATGCATTTGCTGTAATACAACATGCTGGAGTCTGTATAGATTATTGCATTTATCCTTCATCTATTTTTTTATTTATTTTGTTCAGTCCGAAGGACAGAACTTGGTGTTGCTGGAGGCTGGCTGTGGAGTTGGGAACAGCATTTTCCCTCTGTTGGAAGAGGACCTCAACATTTTTATCTATGCCTGTGACTTCTCCCCACGAGCTGTTGCGTTCTCTTATTAGAGGTTCTCTCGTATTGCGTAAGCGTACGCGCTCGTGCGCTTTCTCCCGGTTATTCAGGGTCACCACGTCCTGGTCCGTTCGGACAACAGATCTGTGGTATCCTACCTAAACCGTCAGGGCGATGTCAGATCCAGGAACCTCTTCCATCTGACAAAACGCATACTGAGTTGGTCCCAGTGCCACCTGCGCTCGCTGAGGGCGACGCACGTGCCAGGCCACCTGAATGACGGCCTGGACAGACTGTCCAGAGACAATATTCCCCCAAGGGAATGGTCCCTGCACGCTCAAACAGTCCAGGCGTTATGGCACCTATTCGGCAGAGCAGAGATAGACCTCTTTGCGTCCAAAGAGAACTCTCACTGCCCAATATTTTTCTCGAGCGAGGAGCAGCTGGCCCAGGACTGGCCCAGGCGCCCGCTTACGCCTTCCCTCCCATCTCGCTATTGCCACAGGTAATGCAGAGGATCAGGAAGCAGCGTCACTCGGTGCTCCTCATAGCCCCGCGTTGGGAGAATCAGACATGGTTCCGGAGCTTACGCAGCTGTCACTGACAGCGCGTGGCCCATCCCAGTGAGAGCAGATCTCCTCTCTCAAGCTCGCGGCACAATCTGGCATCCCCACCCAGAGCGCTGGGCTGCATGCGTGGGTGATCAACGACTACCCGTCGCTCTGCCAGAAGGAGTAATAAACACCATCATACATGCTAGAGCCCCTTCCACGAGAAGACTCTATGCGTCAAAATGGTCTGTGTTCTCAAAATGGTGCACCGACAGAGACCTGGACCCGCAGACATGTGGGGTGTCGTCGCTGCTCGTATTTCTACAAGAGCTGCTGGATAAGGGCAGATCCCCATCCACGCTCAAAGTGTATGTGGCGGCCGTTGCGGCGTTCGCTGAACCCCTGCACGGCCAGTCATGGGGTAAAAATGAGCTGGTCATCCGCTTCCTCAGGGGAGCTAGAAGGATGAACCCCGCGCCCCCATCGGTTCCTATCTGGGATCTTTCTATAGTTCTCGAAACTATGAAAGCCCCCTTTCGAACCACTTCAATCCGTGGATTTGAAATACCTTTCAGCTCAAAACCGTTTTCTGACTGCCCTGTCATCAGTCAAGCGTGTGGGAGACCTTCACGCGCTGTCTGTCAGCGCTGCGTGTCTTGAGTTTGGACCAAGTGACTCCAAGGTCATTTTAAAGCCTAGACACGGCTATGTTCCCAAGGTGATCGGTACTCCTTTCAGAGCACAGGTCATTTCCCTATCGGCGCTGCCAGCATCCGATAGCGAACGCGACGCCAATCTCCTTTGCCCGGTCAGAGCACTGAGATTGTATACTGCGCGCTCCGCTGCTTTCAGGCGCTCGAGCAGCTTTTCGTTTCGTTCGAGGGCGCACCAAAGGTCTCGCCGCCTCGAAACAGACACTATCTAGATGGATAGTGGACGCTATTGCTGCTGCATACGCGTCAAAAGACCTGCCATGCCCGTTGGGCATTAGGGCTCACTCCACTAGAGGCATGGCATCCTCATGGGCATGGTCCAGCGGGATTTCCATTCACGACATATGTGTGGCAGCGGGATGGACTTCCCCTCCACCTTTGTCAGATTTTACAATATGGAAGTGCCCGCTCTGCAGGCAAAACTACTAGCGGTTTAATACGCTACAGCTCCCCTGGTGAGCTGCACTGATGGGACACATTCCACACAGACCGGCACCGCGCTCTGTCGTTCCCTTCCCACTATTTGCTTATGTATTACACAATCAATGACCCACATTCTTGCCGGCCAAATATTATTTCCCCACTCATAAGGGCTCCCGGGTCCCCCTTAATTCCCTGGGGCTCATACAGTGGATGCTTGGCGCGCACGGCGTTGACAATGGGTTCCGTGAGCGTAAGCTAGCTTACGCAATACTGAGAGAACCTCTCGTGAAGAGAACGTATCGGTTACCTAACGTAACCTCGGTTCTCTCTAGATGAGGGAACGAGTATTGCGTAGCCGGCCGTGCTTCAGCGCCACGGCGACTTTTCGCTTCAGTCAATGAAAACCAGGGTTCCAGCCTACGAACTACGCTTATATGCACTCTAGTCACGCCCATTTTGGCAGGCTTTGATGCAGTGAGTGCGCGGACGCCTCTCATTGGATGCGAGTTCGCCCAAGCTCGTCTATAGGCTGCAGCAGTTGCCACAGAGCAACCTATGAGCTCGCTAGCTAGCCCGCTCAAGGTCTGCAGCTGCCGCACTGCGTTGACAATGGATACAAAAATTAAGGATAATTTTTTGGCTTCAATATCTCAGAAAAGATGAATCTTTCCCGTAGCGTAAGCTAGCTTACGCAATACTCGTTCCCTCATCTAGAGAGAACCGAGGTTACGTTAGGTAACCGATACGTTTGTTAAGGTAAGTGGTGCTATAAATGTGCATCCTTTTAAACCCTGTCATCAACCATTCTCAAAGATATCAAGATTTCCATTAATTTGCTCAATTGTTTCACAATAGCTCTGCCTCTATTAAAGGGATAGTTCACCCAAAAATGAAAATTCTCTCACCCGATTCTCACCCTCATACCATCCCAGAGGTGTATGACTATCTTTTTTCTGTTGAACACAAACGAAGATTTTAGACGATCTCAGCTCTTGCGTCCATAAAATGCAAGTGAATGATGGCCAGAAATTTGAAGGTACCAAAATTACATAAATGTAGCATAAAATGAATCCACACAATTTGAGTGGTTAAATCCATATCTTCAGAAGTGATATGATATATATGGGTTAAAAACTGATCAATATTAAGTCCTTTTTTACTATATATTCTCCTCCCTGTCCAGTAGTTGGTGATATGCACAAAGATTGTGATTCACCAAAAACAAAAGAAGTGAAAATGGAAGAGATTTATAGTAAAAAAAAAGGACTTAAATATTGATCTGGATCTCACCCACACCTATCGTATCGCTTCTGAAGATTTGGATTTAACCACCGTTGATTGGATTACATTTATACTACCTTTATGTGCTTTTTGTACCTTCAAAGTTCTGGCCATCATTCACTTGCATTTTATGGACCCACAGAGCTGAGATCATCTAAAATCTTCATTTGTGTTCAGCAAAAGAAAAAAGTCATACACCTCTGGGATGGCATGAGGGTGATTAAATAAATAAATACATTTTAGCAAGCTATACTTTTAATGAATATGCATTATTTTTGCAGCAAAATGCATTATATTGCACAGAGCAATGCCTTGCTTTTCAGTGTGACCTCACTAAGGATGATCTGCCGGCTACTATACAAGCAGATACAGTTGATGTAGCCACACTTATATTTGTTCTGTCTGCAATACATCCTGACAAGATGCAACAAGCCCTAGAAAACATATTTAAGGTAAACAAATTCAAGATTGACTGAAGATTACTGCTTAATTTCCAAGTATGTATGTTATGTAATGTATGTATGTTTACTATTTACACTAACAGGTATTAAAACAAGGAGGTATTGTCCTATTCAGGGACTATGGACTGTATGACCATGCCATGCTGAGATTTAAATCAGGCAACAAACTGGGGGATAATTTCTATGTGAGGCAGGATGGAACTCGCTCCTTTTTCTTCTCTAGAGGTCAGTTCAGCATATATGTGTTTTTATCATCTGTGTTACTGCATTAAAAGTCAATGCTCTACTTCAAACTCTATTTACATTAATTTTCTTTCTTTCTCCCTGTTCTTGTAGAATACCTGGCAAGTTTGTTCCAACAGATAGGAGTCGAGACTCCTGTGAACGAGTATGTGCTAAGAGAAACAGTGAATAAAAAAGAGGGTCTGTGTGTTCCCAGAGTGTTCCTGCAGAGTAAATTCAGAAAGCCTGTTCCCTCACAACCTCCAAGATAAACAAGCCACATTTCCTATACGTGTGTGTATTATAAGTTATTTTGCTATAACTTACTGTCTTTATGCAGTAAATGTTTTCACTCACATACACACATGCATCTCTCTCTCTCAAACTGGTACCTCCAGATCCACCTAGAGCCTTTGCTTGGAGAGGGTACGGATTGTGAACATAGTCCCTGGTGGTCTAGTGGTTAGGATTCGGCGCTCTCACCGCCGCGGCCCGGGTTCGATTCCCGGTCAGGGAATGAGTGTTTTCCTATGAGAATCTGTATTATTTCAATAATTACAGGAGGGTATGTTCAATGCAATCAGTTGCGTACTATCAGCAAATTATGCTGACTAGCAGTGATGGAATAAAAGGAGCTTGGCTAAAAATACATTCGCTTAACTACATTTATGAGTAGCAAGGTTGTACCTAAAATACATTTATTTAAAACAGGCCCGGTCCTACAGGGTTCTTAATAGACCCCGAAGCCGCTGCCAGGCACCGCCATTTGCGCCATTTAGAATTTCAGCCGCCGCCAGCCAATAATTTCGTAAGCCAAATTGAGCCGCCATCTGATATAGTTTGGCTGATCCGGCAAGAATTATTTGCATCAAATAATAATTCTATCACATAGAGACATACACACACGAAATATATAAACAATACACGAGATCTATTTTCCCACTGGATTCATAACAGCACAGTCTTGTGCTCGTTGCTACGATACACAGACTCACAGTGAATTGACGACCAATTAAAATTGCTCGTTTTCCGTACAGAAGAAGCGATGCATTTTTTTTCTCGCACTGAGGTGAAATGGCGGAAAGAAGCAAGCAAGGTAATTTTGATCTCACTTCTCACATATTTTCCTAATTCCTACTTACTTTTTTTTTTAAACTTAGGCCTACCCAGACTTTTGTTCAATCTTCAGGGCACGGTTGCACAAACATCTGAATCAAAGATTGATGTTATGAACCAAATATTCTGGAACGGAGAGATTTATAGCACTGAACGTGATATTACTGCAGTAACAAACCACCATTTCCACATTGCTAATTCACGACGCATGCTTCAGTGTACATTGAAGTGAAATGTGCAAAACTTTGTCCAAAATAATACTAAGTGTGTGTTTATATTAAGGCCAGACACGGCAGGCAAAAACATCGTTCCCTATCGAGAGGTCTCTCCTATTGCGTAAGTAGCTTACGCTATGGGAAAACTCAGTTTCTCGAGAAATATTGAAGTCTTTATGTAAAACGCATTGCAGCTGCACAGCAGACCGTAATGAGCGAGGCAGCTCGGTCATTGGCTGTGCTGCGGCAACTGCTCGAACCAATGACGGGGCGACTCTGAACACGCGACCAATGGGGGCGCGCCTCGCGTTCGCGCGCTCAGAGCCCGCCGAAATTAGCATAGCCAGGCTATATAATGGGCACCCCGTCATACGAGTTCCTTTAGATTTAATCTTCTTCAGCGAACACCTTCTCTTCGCTGGATCCTCCGGATTGTTGGAGTCTTTCGCCGTCGAAAAGCCTACAGCAGGACTGCTTAGAGGACGCCGGCGCCTTCAGCCGCCTTCGAAGCCTTCTGCTATGCCATCCGGCGCACATCGCATATCCTTTACTGCAAGCGCTCACCCCCGCGACGCTTGTTAAAGTAAAAGAGCAATTTTTCAAGGTGTTGTTTCAAATGCCTTCAGCCTGTGCCTCGTGCAGAGGCCCTCTTCCTGACGGAGATCGGCACGTCATTTGCACTCGCTGCCTGGGACCGGACCACGCAGAAGCTGCACTCATTCAGGGCGGATGCCCCGAATGCGACTCCCTGGGCCTCGCCGGATGGCGCTCGCTTTGCCGCTTTAGCGCAAAGCGAGCCTGCTTCCACCGTGCCGCCACCTCTGTTCGAGCAGCGCAAGAAAAGCGCCGCTCACAGAGGCTGCCGGAGCACGTAGACTTTGGTGACGTCACGCCGGCCCAGTCCCCACGTCGCGTCACCGCTACCAGAGATCTCCCGCCGCTAGTCCATTTCACGCAGCGGACCTGTACCCCTCCAGCAGAGCGGTGGGTCTCGTCTCGTTTGGCACGTCAGGGGACGGCGATGAAAAGGATGACAGCTTTTCTATCAACGCTGCATCCGACGACTGGCCGGGCTCGTTCGACCCAGCGCCATCGACATCAGCGGACACGCAGCGGGCACCAGCATGGACTCTGAGATCGTCCAGTATCCTGTCCAAGGCCGTGGAAGATCTCGGGCTCGACTGGTCTTCTCCAGAAGAACCCACCCGCAGCCGGCTGGACGAGTGGTTCCTGCAGGGGCGCCGGCAGGCCCCCCGACAGAGACCCTCTCCTTTCTTCCCCGAAGTCCACGACGAACTCACGAAGTCATGGAAAGCCCCGCACTCTGCTCGCCTAAAGCCTTCTTTTTCTTCCTCGCTCTCCTCAGTGGACGGCGCGAGAGAAAGAGGCTATGAGGCAACTCTGCCCCTCGAGGAGGCCGTGGCCAACCATCTGTGCCCACCCTCCACCGCTGGATGGAAGGCCAAAGCTTCTCATCCCTCGAAGCCCTGCAGATCCATGTCAGCTCTCGCCGGTCGCGCATACGCTGCCACCGGCCAAGCTGCATCAGCGCTTCACTCAATGGCGGTCTTACAAGTCTATCAGGCCAAACTTCTCCGCACCATGGATGAGTCTGGACCTGAACCTGAGGCTTTCAAGGACCTGCGCAGCGCCACGGACGTAGCCCTGCGAGCCACAAAGGCCACCGCCCAATCCATCGGCCGGGCCATGGCTAACTTGACTGTCCTTGAGCGCCATCTGTGGTTGACGTTAACGGAGATGAAGGACGCGGATAAGGCGCCATTCCTTGACGCGCCTATCACTCCGAGCGGCCTGTTCGGACCAGCGGTGAAAGAATTCGCTGAGCGCTTCACTGAGGCCCGGAAGGATTCGCAGGCTATGCATCACTTCCTGCCCAAGCGCTCCAGCTCGTCTCAGAAACCGCCTCAGCAGCAGCAGCGAGCCAGGGCGGCGCCTCCCGTCTCCTAGCCAAGGAGCAGACCTGAAAAGGACGCTCGACGCCGCTCGCGTTCCGCTGGCCGAAGAAAGCCGCATGAGCAACGAGGTCCTCGGCCCAAGATCACACTGAACCCGGAGCCTCGTAAGTCTTCCTAGCAATAGCAAGAAAAAGAGAGCGTACGCGTCTCGCAAAAGCCGGACTACTCTCTCTCAAACATGTAAAACATTACCCAGTCCCCTTACAGGCGGCTGGAAATGTCTATACAGCAGTCAATGGGCCAGTCAAAGAACTCGCTCACCTGCTCACCTGCAATCAAATGCCGTTTTTACGCCACACACAGAAATCATGAAAAGAGTCATTTCTGCCTGTGTCACTAAGGGTTCACATGTCCACACTAAAGTGCGCATTCCCACATATCAATACTGTCCAAACAGTGCCAAATACCTCCCCAGTTCAGGCTGGATGTCCCAAAAATGTAGATCGGGTGCCTATTGTCATGTATGCACCACTACACACAAGCACTGTTCCCACAGTTATATACACTTCCCCAGTAAAAGCGGGAAATACTATAAATGTAGCGCGCGTGCCTGCTGTACTGCACGCACCCCTACACATAAACACTGTAGCCAAGACATCCCCGCCGCGAGTGGAAGACTTTATGGAAGCGGTGCGCGTGCCTACTACAGTATGTGCACCCCCACCCATAAGTGCTGCCCATACAGTTCCAAACAGCTCTCTATCTCATGCCGCAAGCATCACAGATGCAATGCGCGAGCCAAGAAACTCCCCGCTAAATGTGGGAAGCTTTATGAATGTGGCGCGCGTGCCTATTACGATGTATGCACCCCCACCACAAAACACTGTTCATACAGTTTCAAGCATCT
Organism: Xyrauchen texanus; assembly: GCF_025860055.1. NCBI lineage: Eukaryota > Metazoa > Chordata > Actinopteri > Cypriniformes > Catostomidae > Xyrauchen > Xyrauchen texanus. The sequence goes on along the minus strand of NC_068290.1, from coordinate 10,035,677 downwards.
CTCCGACTCATGCCGCGAGCATCTCGGAGATAGCGCGCGTGCCTGTACTCTCACACGCACCCCTGCACTCGGCACTCAACACGGCGGCTCAGCGCGCACCTGCGCCTCTGAGAGTTGTAGACTCTGTGTTAGCACAAGGCAATTTGCCGGTGGGGCCCATACGTCACTGCGACACACCCCCAGCCAGAATTCAGCCCATATCTGTGTGAGCATAAGCCTGGGAAAAAATCCCCGACATGCCGAAATGGGTTTTGAACATAATAAAACACGGTTACTCGCTTCAATTCGCTCGCAGACCGCCCCGCTTTTCAACGGTGGTCGAGACGAAAGTGAGGAAAGATGTGTCACATGTTCTACGCACCGAGGTGCTCAAACTGATAGAGAGGTCGCTTATAGAAACTGTTCCTCCCTCTATGAGCTGAGGCGGGTTTTTACAGCCGCTATTTTCTCGTCCCAAAAAGGACGGTGGCCTCCGCCCCATCCTAGATCTCAGACATCTGAACAAAGCTTTAATGATTCGCTCGTTCAGAATGTTAACAACCAAACATATCCTCGCGCAAGTTCAGCCCGGGATTGGTTTCTATCAGTGGATTTGAAAGACGCTTACTTTCACATTCGATAGCGCCTCATCACAGGCCTTTTCTGAGATTCGCCTGAGGGACAGTCATACCAGTACACAGTACTACCATTCGGCCTATCATTGGCCCCCGTACATTCACGCGAAATGTATGGACACGGCACTTTCCCCTGAGACAGCGGGAGTGCGAATACTGAATTACCTCGGCGATTGGCTAATCATAGCACAATCAGAGGATCAGTTAACGACGCACAGATCTTGGATTATCAGCCATCTAGAATGCCTGGGTCTGAGAATCAATTTTGCAAAGAGCGTGCTATCCCCAGCCAGAATATCTCTTTTCTGGGAATAGTGCTAGACTCAGTGCAGATGACAGCGTGCCTCTCATCAGAGCGTGCGCTCTCTATTCGACGCCTTGCAACATCATTCAGAACGAGCGCGCGCCCCGTCAAACGATTTCAAAGAATGCTCAGTCTCATGGCCTCGGCATCAGCTGTACTCCAGCTAGGATTGTTGCACATGCGTCCTCTCCAGCCTGGCTCAAGAGCCGTGTCCCCACTCACGCGTGGCGCTCGGGCCACTTTTTGATCAGAGCGAATCACGGCTGTATAAAAGCCCTGACGCCCTGGAAAACCATCAACTGGTATCAAACTGGCGTGAGTTTGGGCGTGAATGCGCAGAGAAAAATTATCACGACAGATGCCTCCAAAATAGGATGGGGGGGCCCTTTACAAGGGCAGGCCTGTCTCCGGCTTTTGGTCAAACCCGGAAAAGCGCCTACACATAAACTGTCTGGAAATGAAAGCGGTCGCCTTGGCTCTCAGAGCCCTGCTTCCGTACCTGAAAAACGAACACGTCCTGGTCCGAACGGACAACATGACAGTAGTTTCGTATATAACTCGCCAGGGTGGACTCAGGTCGAGCTCCCTGCACTCTATGGCCAGGGAGCTCATCCTATGGTCACAGCACCACCTGCGCTCGCTAAGAGCAGCGCATGTGCCAGGCGCGCCCTGAACCAGGGGGCGGACATGCTGTCCAGAGACAAGGTTCTCCCAGGGGAATGGTCTCTCCACCCCCTGACGGTGCAGTGGTTATGGCAAACCCTTGGCAAGGTGGAGGTCGACCTCTTCGCCTCCAGGGAAAATGCGCACTGCCCCCTTTTCTTTTCAAAAAGCAAGGACGTGCTCGCCCAGGTCTGGCCGAGCCGCCCCTTGTATGCTTTTCCCACGATCGCGATGCTACCTCAGGTCATCAGTCGGATCAGGGAAGTGAAATGTGCAGTGCTCCTGGTAGCCCCACTCTGGAAAAACCAGACGTGGTTTCCAGAACTGATGCAGATGATGCAATCTGCCCCATGGCCGATTCCGTTGAGGCTAGACCTCCTCAGGCAGGCCAACGGGATGATTTTTCAACCCCGCCCGATCTGTGGGCCCTCCATGCATGGCCCCTCAACGGGTTCCGAGAACCTCCCAGTGGAGTTTTGAGAACCATCACTGAGGCGGCGCCCTCTACTAGGCTTATATGCCCAAAAGTGGAAAGTATTCAGCAACTGGTGTGATACCAAGAGCTTGAACCCCAAATCGCATGCGAGATACCAAGTGTACTCGCCTTTTTGCAAGAGCTGCTGGAGGCGGGCGCACACCCTCCACGCTCAAAGTCTATGTGGCTGCCATAGCTGCGTCACACAATCCTGACAAAGGACATTCATTAGGGAAAAGCGATCTAATCATTCGTTTCCTAAGAGGCTTAGGAGGATGAACCCTCCTCGCCCCCCCTCGGTGCCGATCTGGGACCACGGTCCTGGACGCACTCAAGGGTGCCCGTTCGAACCTCTCCGAACCGTGCACCTTAAACAGCTCTCGCTCAAAACCACGCTCTTGCTGGCACTCGCTTCAGTCAAGAGAGTGGGCGTACCTGCACGCTGTCATCAAGCGCTGCTTGCCTGGAATTTGGACCTAACGACTGCAGAGTTGTCCTTAGGCCAAAGCACGGGTATATTCCTAAAGTGCTCTCTACACCCTTCAGAGTACAGGTGATATCCCTGGCAGCTTATCGTCCCCAGGCAGACTAAAGCGACGCTAATTTACTCTGCCCGGTCATGGCGCTCAGAGTATATTTGGAACGTTCTGCCCTGTTCAGACAGACGGAACAACTATTCGTATGCTTTGGCGGCCGCACTAAAGGTCTTGCAGTTTCAAAGCAAAGAATATCGCACTGGATAGTGGATGCTATAGCGCTGGCTTATGAAGCCAAGGGCCTTCAATGCCCCTTAGGCGTCAGAGCTCACTCTACGAGGAGCATGGCCTCCTCGTGGGCGTGGTCGAGTGGGATACCCATTGAAGATATTTGTGCGGAGGCAGGCTGGGCCTCGCCTTCGACATTTATCAGGTTTAATAACCTACAGGTCCCCTCATTACATTCCAACATTCTATCAGCCTGACTATAGAATGGAATAGAGTATGTATATGCTGGGCATTGTCTCCTCCCTTATAAGGTCCATCTCTGACTGACTTAGAGGATTTTTATGCGTACCAGTACATAGAAAACTCAGTACATAAGATGTGTGCTTGTGTTTGTACAATGAGCTCCACCTTGGGGCAAAGGCTCTGTGTTATCCCATTATATAGCTCGCCGTTGGCCGGCTCGTGGAATAATCACTTTGCTTTAAGGCTCAGGCATCTGCCTCTGGCTTTATAGAGCTGAAGTCAGCACGCACGGCGCTTTGCAGGGTGTTCCCATAGCGTAAGCTACTTACGCAATAGGAGAGACCTCTCGATAGGGAGCGACTCGGTTACTAACGTAACCTCGGTTCCCTGAGAGGAGGGAACGAGTATTGGCGTAAGCTGCCGTGCTTGTGCTTGGTCAGTTCGCTTCAGTCGATTGAACCTAAAGGAACTCGTATGACGGGTGCCCATTATATAGCCTGGCTATGCTAATTTCGGCGGGCTCTGAGCCGCGACGCGGTAGCGCCCCCATTGGTCGCACGTTCAGAGTCGCCCCATCATTGGTTCGAGCAGTTGCCGCAGCACAGCCAATGACCGAGCTGCCTCGCTCATTACGGTCTGCTGTGCAGCTGCAATGCGTTTTACATAAAGACTTCAATATTTCTCGAGAAACGGAGTTTTCCCATAGCGTAAGCTACTTACGCAATACTCGTTCCCTCCTCTCAGGGAACCGAGGTTACGTTAGTAACCGAGTCGTTTTTTTTACTGGTCAATTTTGAGATTTTTGGATATTTGTCTTCAATAACGTCTTCTTTCAGACTTGTGGTGAAAAAAAGTCTGAAATACACATTTAGGTCTTTATTTTACTACACTTCGTCAGTTTGCGTCTGTAGATTTCTCTTAAAATTATACAAAAGTTTGCGTTCTTAATCAAGGTGTAATATGATAAGCTTCATCCATGATAATGCCAAGTTATTACAACTTAGCCTGCATACATTTAGCCTAAACACAACACATTGTAGGCTATTTGAAAATGTTTAGTAGCATACAGACTACAAAATAAATATGTACATACGTTGTGAAAGTAAAATCTAGTGTTTTCTTTATTACATTGTATTGCATTTTGTAGAAATATAGTGTAAGCCATGCATTGCTTGGAAATATTGAGACCTAGTAAATCAGTATAACATAGACATCTGTAGACATGAAGTGGCAGCTTCAGCCATTTGCAGCTATGAAAAGTTTTCCATTTAGGTTTTGTCTGAGCCGGCTAGCCAGCCAATAACTTCATCAGCCAGCCATTATTCTCAAAACAAATGGCTTCGGGCTCTAGTTCTTGAGGGTGCCAAGTACCCTCAAACGACCATAGCAAACTGTTACACACGGGTTGATTTATCATGAATGTTTTTTATTAGATCTTTTATTTATCTGGATTTGGGACCAATCACGCATCCATCCAAGCTTTTAATGTGCTCAGGTTTGCCAAATAATGTATGCAACACCCCAATCAGAGATTTATACTTGCACAAATAGGAAATATTTCATCATACTTAATTTATGTAGTATATCAACCATGCATGACTACCGCGCTCTCTCTCCTCCTCTGAAAAAAAACTGAAAGTGCTCAATAGTATGCTCAAAGAACAGTGTGATGCAATCACTCCATGTCCATACATTATACTGTGTGCTGTTTAGTCTGCAAACCTTTTCAGTGATGATCTTTAATAAAATCCCAATAGATCTCATCATTTGCATGTGGAGGGGACAGGCGAGTAAATCCAGTGTGTTCAAATGCACTCTGGATCACATCATATGTATAAATGTTTTCCATCTGAAAGGACTAAATATTCAATGAAACAAATGACAATAAAATGCAAAGTAATCTGTTTAGTAATCAAACTGCTTTTTGAATGTAACTGTATTCTAATTACCAATTATTTAAATTGTACAAAATACTTTACTTACATTTTGTAATTTAAATGCGTAATCCTGTTACATTTATTCTGTTACCCCCCAACCCTGGATATAATAGGTGTGGGTGAGAAACAGATCAATCAACATTTAAGTCCTTTTTTACAATAAATCTCTACTTTCTTCTTTTGTGATTTGCATTATTTGTGCACATCGCCATCTACTGGGCATTGGGGAGAATTTACAGTACAAACGTTTAAATTAGATTTAAATATTGGTCTGTTTCTCATTCAAAGTGATTTAATCGCTTCACAAGAAATACATTAAACAACTAGAGTTTTTTGGATCACTTTTTTGCTGCATTTATGTGATTTTTTTTAACTTAAAGATCTGGCCATCATTTACTTACATTCAAAGGAACTACAGGGCTGAGATATTCTTCTAAAAATCTTCATTTGTGTTTAACAGAAGAAAGATAAACACATAAATGCAAGAGTAAATTCCGAAAGCCTGTTCCCTCACAACCTCCAAGATAAACAAGCCACATGTCCTGTACGTCTGTGTATTATAAGTTAAATTTGCTATAACTTATTGTCTAGTGTACAATTTGTGAACAGCCTCCCTGGTGGTCTAGTGATTAGGATTCGGCGCTCTCACCACCGCGGCCCGGGTTCGATTCACGGTCAGGGAACGACTATTTTACTCCAGAAAACACTTCAGTAGCCAGAACACCACAAACATGTTACGTTCTTCCTTTCAAAACACTTGAAGGAGCGCAAATTTGAACTAAGGGATCTCAAGATGTGTTCTAAGTATTAAACTATATTTAACTTGACATGGTGACCTAAAAATGTTATGTTTATGACGCAACGCACCCCAGATGCTACACAAGCATGTCTGACGTTTGTTGAAATTGACGGGTCCGTAAACAAGCCCTCATAATAAATCTCAAACTGATTGACAAATTCACTTGTGAAATGGATTGCTGTGAACTGTATGCCAATGATTGACTTATGATCAATAATTTGGTAGTAAACAATACATTGTATTCTAAAACCGCTTTTTGTTTTGTCTTATCAATTATTAAGTCTTCTACCACAAGAATGTTATGCATTTTAATGATCTGAATATCTCTTATATATATATATATTTATATATATCATTTTTTTTAATATTTAAAGATAACTATGTATAATTATTTCAACATTATATTTGTAATTATTGTTATATGCAAATATTTGTAAATGCGATTAATCGTGATTAATTATTCGGGACACCATGTCATTAATTCGATTAAAAATGGTTATCGATTGACAGGCCTAATATATATATATATATATATACTGTATCCTGATGCTGCGACACCGTCTGCCTGATGGTAGCAATGAGAGCAGCCCATGACTCGGGTGGCTGGAGTCTCTGATGATCCTCCAAGCTTTTTTCACACACCGCCGTGGTTGAGGGCGGGGCTGTTGCCATACCAGGCGGTACGTCTGGATATACATAGTATGACAACATATGACAACGTAGTCTTTTTCAGATATTTCTTGACATCCAGCATGTTTGCTGTTGTTGCAAACAGCCAGTACCCATTTGAAATGAGAGTATTAAAGGACTGACACATACAGGTCCTTCTCAAAAAATTAGCATATTGTGATAAAGTTCATTATTTTCCATAATGTAATGATAAAAATTAAACTTTCATATATTTTAGATTAATTGCACACCAACTGAAATATTTCAGGTCTTTTATTGTTTTAATACTGATGATTTTGGCATACAGCTCATGAAAACCCAAAATTCCTCAAAAAATTAGCATATCATGAAAAGGGTCTCTAAACGAGCTATTAACCTAATCATCTGAATCAACTAATTAACTCTAAACACCTGCAAAAGATTCCTGAGGCTTTTAAAAATTCCCAGCCTGTTTCATTACTCAAAACCGCAATCATGGGTAAGACTGCTGACCTGACTGCTGTCCAGAAGGCCATCATTGACACCCTCAAGCAAGAGGGTAAGACACAGAAAGAAATTTCTGAACAAATAGGCTGTTCCCAGAGTGCTGTATGAAGGCACCTCAGTGGGAAGTCTGTGGGAAGGAAAAAGTGTGGCAAAAAACGCTGCACAAGGAGAAGAGGTGACCGGACCCTGAGGAAGATTGTGGAGAAGGACCGATTCCAGACCTTGGGGACCTTGCGGAAGCAGTGGACTGAGTCTGGAGTAGAAACATCCAGAGCCACTGTGCACAGGCACCAGAAACAGCGGCAGAAGCGCCTGACCTGGGCTACAGAGAAGCAGCACTGGACTGTTGCTCAGTGGTCCAAAGTACTTTTTTCGGATGAAAGCAAATTTTGCATGTCATTCGGAAATCAAGGTGCCAGAGTCTGGAGGAAGAAGGAAATGCCAAAATGCCTGAAGTCCAGTGTCAAGTACCCACAGTCAGTGATGGTCTGGGGTGCCATGTCAGCTGCTGGTGTTGGTCCACTGTGTTTTATCAAGGGCAGGGTTAATGCAGCTAGCTATCAGGAGATTTTGGAGCACTTCATGCTTCCATCTGCTGAAAAGCTTTATGGAGATGAAGATTTCATTTTTCAGCACGACCTGGCACCTGCTCACAGTGCCAAAACCACTGGTAAATGGTTTACTGACCATGGTATTACTGTGCTCAGTTGGCCTGCCAACTCTCCTGACCTGAACCCCATAGAGAATCTGTGGGATATTGTGAAGAGAAAGTTGAGACGCAAGACCCAACACTCTGGATGAGCTTAAGGCCGATATCGAAGCATCCTGGGCCTCCATAACACCTCAGCAGTGCCGCAGGCTGATTGCCTCCATGCCACGCCGCATTGAAGCAGTCATTTCTGCAAAAGGATTCCCGACCAAGTATTGAGTGCATAACTGAACATAATTATTTGAAGGTTGACTTTTTTTGTATTAAAAACACTTCTTTTATTGGTCGGATGAAATATGCTAATTTTTTGAGATAGGAATTTTGGGTTTTCATGAGCTGTATGCCAAAATCATCAGTATTAAAACAATAAAAGACCTGAAATATTTCAGTTGGTGTGCAATGAATCTAAAATATATGAAAGTTTAATTTTTATCATTACATTATAAATAATGATACTTTATCACAATATGCTACTTTTTTGAGAAGGACCTGTATATTTTGCAGAATAGCGTGTAACAAAGGTCTGCAGTCAGTAATAAAGTGCAAATTCTATTTACATTATTTTTTCTTTCTTTCTCCCTGTTCTTGTAGAATACCTGGCAAGTTTGTCCCAATCGAGACTCTTGTGAACGAGTATGTGGTAAGAGAAACGGTGAACAAAAAAGAGGGTCTGTGTGTTCCCAGAGTGTTCCTGCAGAGTACATTCATAAAGCCTGTTCCCTCACAACCTCCAAGATAAACAAGCCACATTTCCTATACGTGTGTGTATTATAAGTTATTTTGCTATAACTTATTGTCTTTATGCAGTAAATGTTGTCACTCTCTCAGAATAAAATAAAACATGTTCGTTTTCAGTTGTTTTATTAAAAGTTGTGTAAAATGTAGAAAGAGTTTTTTTATTGCAGGGTTTTTTTTAGCTGTGTCAAGGAACCAGCATTTCTCAAAGGTGGAAGATACATAATCTATCTTGTGGGATGGATTTAACTTGAAGATTTACAGTATGCATATCATTATGTCATTCACATATAGCATAAAGTTGAACAATTCAAGTGTCAACGTGCTTGAGCACCGTCCCTGGTGGTCTAGTGGTTAGGATTCGGCGCTCTCACCGCCGCGGCCCGGGTTCGATTCCCGGTCAGGGAATGAGTATTTTACTCTTTCATGAGACCCTGTATTATTTCAATTATTACAGGGGGTTATGTTCGATGCAATCCGTTGCGTACTAGTATCAGAAAAGTATGCTGACTAGCAGTGGTTGGCAGATGCTAAAAATAGCCATGCCATTAGCTTAATTACATTTCTGAGTAGCGAGGTGGTAGCTTCGATAGTTTGTAAATCAAGTAGCATTTCAGGAGCGAACATATACTTTTGAGCTACTGAACTGCATACTGTATACTTCTATACTGTATTGCAGTGGGGGCGGGGGCCTCGGCAAACTTCCAAGGGGCCCTCGAGATGTCTTAAATTATTTAAAATAACTTATTTTGAAATATGATAACTTCGTTTAAATGCTGAAATTAGTTTAAATCATGATGTAGTCCTATACAAAAAATTGTCTTGGAAAACGTTGAGAGCCACTGCTGTATTGCACTACTGTACTATGATATACCATGGCTTTGATAAACATCATACTGTAAATAAGTATTTCGATGCTTTTTCTGGGACATTATGCTCCGTGCATCTGGTTGGGGGGGAGGGACGAAACAACTCAGATGTAGCAAGCTGCGTTTGGCGTGTAGCCGGTAGTGTAACATACTACTTTCACTGAAACGTATTTATGTAGTTGTACAATATATACTAATACTACATCACAGTTGATATAATAATTAATAAGAGTTGTCGTGGCCGAGTGGTTAAGGCGATGGACTAGAAATCCATTGGGGTCTCCCCGCGCAGGTTCGAATCCTGCCGACAACGTTAGTGTTTTTGCTTTGTCTAAAACATGTTTGCTTATGCATCACAATCGCGTTGAGACAACAATTAATATAATCTTATTTAATGTCTTGTCAAATGTTACTAGATTGACTAGTTAGAGGAAGCCCTGGGCCAGAAGGAAATGGTACTCGAGTTTCTATGGGAATGGACGTGGCGTTCTCGTCTGGATAATTATGGCGGATGATTTGGACGATTTACTTGATGAAGTCGAATCAAAGTTTTGTTGCAGCAGTTCGTCATCAAAACAACCATCTAGTGATTTAAAAAGAACGAAACGAAACTGCGTGAAGGAGGAGGAAAAGAAAGAGTCGAGGTAGCATACTAGCGAAATTAGCGCCTTGAGCTAATACAGCTAGCCTATATAACGCTTATGCTAATAACTTTAAACAAATATATTTGCATACACAACCATAGACACGCATTACTGATACATTTTAGCCGTACAGATTATTCTGAAGTTTACAGTCTGACTGAAACGATAAACAATTTGTTTATGAGTTTACCATTAGGCTAACGCAACAGTGTCACATGGCAGCTTCTGGTCATTTTAGCCAGTGTATCCTTAATATATCCTGTTTTTTGTATTGCATTCTAAACAAAATAAGGTTTACCAAGCAAAATCTTTCAGTCTTTTCGATTTATTTTTCCACGGTTTACAGAAAACAGGGGTGCAAAGGAAGTGAATACAAAAATGATGATATTGATGCTGTACTACAGGAAATATTGGATGATGATTATCAGCCCATAAGTACAAATGTAAGCAAAATAATGCTAATAATGCAAAACATGTCATACAGTGTTTATTAAACAATTTTCAAATGATATCGTTATATTGTTAATATTGTTAGTTGTTGTTGTTTACAGTGCACATATTCTAATTATCTGTTAAATATCTTATGATTTGGATAGGGACCTATTGCAGCAAAGAATTCCACAAGTGACTCATGTTCTCAGACAATATCCAAGTAAGTATAATTCGAATTTTAAGTGTTATTTGGATTATAACTGTTAAAAAGACAGGATAAAAGTAGTCTTTAAATTATGGAACTTTACCAGATTCAAGATATGAGATGAGCTGTCACTGATTACCTGTTACCTTTTGACTCAGGTGTTTCCCCGTGTTCCTTGGTGGAAGTTCTGTACCACATGGAATTGGAACCAGCATTTCTCAAAGGTGGAAGATACATAATCTATCTTGTGGGATGGATTTAACTTGAAGATTTACAGCATGCATATCATTATATCATTCACATATAGCATAAAGTTGAACAATTTCAGAGTATCGCTTTTTTTGAGAGTGCTCTTGTAAACCCCTTCTGAGCAAGGATCACCTTTAGTGATTCCATTTTAAGTCATTAACCGAGCTCTCTTGTTTTTGTAGGGCCTGCAACCAGTTGAGGTGCACATCTTGCGACTTTGGTGTAGCCATATTTGATGATCTTGAGTGGGACTCATCCTGCGACTATTTATTTCTCAGGTGTGCCCATGACAGTCAAAGCAGGAGGTTACTTCTTTAAATCAGAAGAGGGCAGCATTGATCCATGTTACCAAAGAATCACAGATCCCCCATGCTTGCAGACGTGGCATATTGTTTGTTCATTATCAGTAAATTATATTGTTAGAATGTGTCACACATCCTTTGGTCCTTGATTTGCACAGTATAAGAATGTCTGTTAACAATGCCTTTGCTGTGGCCACCATGTTGCACTCATTTAGATAAGCTTTATAAAATGTTTAGACGTGCCCAAGTGACCGATGAAGAGCTACTTTTGAAGACAAGCATTCAACACTGCGGTGCGCCACAATATTTGTGTAAACATGTTTTCAGTTGGACTGCGTCATTTCCGTATTATCTTCAGTGTAGAGTCTTGCAGGCGCTCTGTCAGCTTTAGCATCAAATAGACAATGAATCATTCACAGCACCATGTCTTTTATGTAGTTATCTTCTGTATTTATGCCACGGTGCATTTTGCTGCATGCTCAGTTGATGGAGCTTTACTTGTCAAAGAGCTGTCGAAGCCTGCAACTTTAATTAGTATAGCGTGTGATTGGAGGTTTACAGTGAAGGTTTATATATTTAATTGAACTGGTTTATAACAGTTAAACAGGAAATATAGCTGCTCTTAATAAACAGTTTGTTCATAAACAGCTGCTGCATATTACATGTGTTTTTTCAATTGCTAATATTACATGCTCTAATTTAGCGTCAAAGAAAGAAATCTTCAAATGTCTTCAAAAAAATCTTAAAGGAATAGTTCACCCAAACATTATCTCATCATTTACTTACCCTCATGCCATCCCAGATGTGTATGACTTTCTTCTGCTGAACACAAACTGACATTTTTAGAAGAATATCTCAGCCCTACATTTCTAAGTTAATGGGGTCCAAAACATTGAAGCTCCAAAAAGCACATCTTCTGAAGTGATCTAATTGGTTTGGGTGAGAACAGACAAAAATCTGAACTATCCCTTTAATATGTGACACTCTATATACAACATGCAGTATGTTTGCACTTGTTGAAAACAGCCAATACCCATTTGAAATGAGAGTATTACAGGACTGACACACATATATTTTGTTCTGCAGAATAGCGTTTAATGTACAAAGGATGAGGTCTGCAGTCATTAATAAAGTGTCAGGGATAAACCAAAGCAGTGGGCCAACATGTCGTAGAACATTGTGGCACAAGGTTTAATTGGACATCAGTGAACTACATGTATAAGTGTATTCAAATCCTCACAGAGATTCTCTCTTTTTTCTCTCTTTAGGAATAACATGCCAGACTATTACAAATTAAAAGCGAAACTGAGAAGGAAAAATGGTGGGCGGGCGTATGCCTGCCAGTGTAGTTGGCACTCTGCCCTGTCGCTCTCGGACCTGAGAGACCAACACCAGCTAAAGTGGGTTTGTGGCAAACACAAAGCATGAAAATGGAACATGCAGCAGTTCTTCCTCTGACAATTTTATCTTTTGTCATCCAGCAAGAAATGCTTTGTTCCCTCTTCCTCACAAAACTGAATGCTGGCCAGTTTCTGCAAAACTGCAGTCTGTGAGGTCGGATGACATCTTTTTTTTTTCTGTCTGCTTCTTTGAGTGTATTATTGTTTTAGTTTTGTTTTTCTGTGTACTGTGCATGTAAAATTATTTAGTTTGACATAATTTGGCATGTAGATGACATGATTTCCTGCTCAGGGTGTATGTGCAATTTGTTCTCCAATAAAATACTGTCTAGAATGAGAATGTTCCCTCCTCTGATGTCACCTACAACTGACTAGCAAGACCTACTGTGAGCATTGAGGTGTTTAATCAATGGTATACAGGTATATCTTTGTTGAAGCCATCAGCCTGCATTGTTTAAATTACATATATATATATATATATATAAAATGTATTATAAGTGCGGAAATTTGACACTATACACTGATCAGCCACGACATTAAAACCACCTGCCTAATATTGTGTAGGTCCCTCCTTGCTACCGAAACAGCTCTGACCCATCAAGGGATGGACTCCTCAAGGTGTCCTGTGGTATCTGGCACAGTGTGGCAAGGCACATTATCCTGCTGAAAGAGGCCACTGCCATCAGGGAATACTGTTGCCATGAAGGGGTGTACATCATCTGCATCAATCTTTAGGTAGGTGGTATGTGTAAAGGAACATCCACATTAATGCCTGGACCCAAGGTTTCCCAGCAGAACATTGCCCAAAACATCACACTGCCTCCGCTTGCCCATTTTTCCTGCTTCCGACACATGAAATTCAAGAACTGACGGTTCACTTCTTGCATGATATTTCCCACCCTTTGACAGGTGCCATTGTAACGAGATAATCGGTGTTATACACTTCACCTGTCAGTGATTTTAATGTTGTGGCTGATCAGTGTATATACTTCTTTTCTTGTCAAAATTTATTTATTTCCATCTTAGGAAACAAAACAATAAGTAGCAAAATATAAATGTATTTATCTATTTTTGTGGATTTTCACCCCAATTTTGCATGTCCAATTTCCGATGCACTTCCAATGTAAGGACGCACGGTGGTGTAGTGACTTGCCTCAATCCGCGTGGTGGAGGAATCTTAGTTGCCTCCACATTAGAGACAATCCACGCATCTTATCACGTGGCTTGTTGAGCACGTTACCACAGAGACCTATCGCCTGTGGAGGCTCACACTATTCTCCGCGGCATCCACACACAACTCACCACGTGCCCCACCGAGAGCAAGAACCACATTACAGTGACCACGAGGAGATCAACCCAATGTGACTCTACCCACCCCTACAAACAGGCCAATTGGTTGCCTGATTGGAGTCCCTCAGCATGCCCTGGATTCAAAATTGTGACTCCAGGTGTGGTAGTCAGCGTCTTCACTTGCTGAGCTACCAACCAAGCTACCAGGCCCCCATAATATAATGCTTTATTAAAATTTTTCAAACAAAGCCTTCCACAATATAAAGAAAATGTCACCAATTCAAGTAACATTAAATGTTTCTCAAAATCTAATTGGGAGTTTGACTAATTGAAAGAACAGGTCCACAAAGATTGCATATTCATTGCAATGGGAATGAAATCCCTTAATCTCTCATCCTCCACAATATTCATTTGGCGGTAGACTGTAGCTATACGCTTTGTTACAGCAATTGTGAAGCTGGGTTCATGATTCTTGTCAGGGAGTCAACGCCAGCGTCAAGCGCTGCTTTGAACTCCACATGCACAGGGCTTGCAAACAAAAACGTCTCATTCTGCGTTTTGGTGATACTTAATATTTGTTTTGCGTTTGTGGTTATTAAAATGTGCCTTACATAGGCTGAAAATTCTTGATTTCTATCACAAGTCCCATCTGTACATAAAAATAGTGTTGAGAGCTCTTTTTTCCATAATTGTATCAATGACAGGGAAGCGCTGTCAGAGATTCTTATTTTTACTGAGATAAAAACCTCCGTGGCTCGATCACAGGAGAGAGTGTAACAGTCAACTAGCATGTTACGACAGTTCCACCTATAGAATGTCTATGGGACAGCTGCATTATGCTGTTTTAAGCTTGTAGATCCGCCTTGTTAGAAGGGCTGTGGCACGTGCGTCAGGCGGACACATTGCAGAGGTTCTGCACTTCACACCAGTGTTTATGCTGTATTAACGGTAAATGCGTTCATCGCAATTAGGGATGTCACAATGTTAATGTTGATGGAATGATTATTGTCTGATAAAAAAAAATCAAGATTTTTACGATTATATGCAAATTTACGTATTATGAAACAATAAAAACCTCCACAAACATATCACAACTTAAGTTTTATTGCAGCATTCGTAATGACATGCTGTTGAAATTTGTGAACTCGAGCTAAAAATCCACATGACGCATTGTCGCGAAAGCCTATCAGCATTGAGATTGTCCGGATGTCACTGACGTACTGATGTAGTAGCAGAAGAAATCTGAAAAAATGCGGTGTGTGTGGGCACCCGGAATTGTATGACACTATGTCATACATGTACAGAGACCGGACGAAAAAAGACATCGCTTGGAGGAAAGTGAGCGAAGAAGTTGGACTACCTTGTAAATTCTGAAAATATGCGCGTCTACTTGATTCCAGCTATTGGTTGTACTTTACTATGAACCAAGTCATAGAAGCCCCTCCTCCTGTCCTTTTCTGGAGAAGGGGGAATACGCACAGGTTCGCGTTACTCGCACAAACGTGAGTTTAAACACACATTTATAATCCAGCGGTCAAACTCGCGCGAGCAATGTGAGGTGAAATTTTTCTTAATATCACCTTAGTAACAGCCTCACAGCCAGCCAGACAGAGGGCAGGGTACACGCGCGGAGCAAGTAGATAGAGCCACACCGAAAGACTAATTTTCAGTAATTGTTTTTAAAATAGACAACATGGTTGTTTTTATCCGGTTTTTAGCCTTAGCTTCCAAATTCTTACAGTTTAATAACAGTGACCATTTTAATCGCGGTTAATTGTGAAATAGGGCAATTGCGACATCCCTAATTGCAATTAAGAAAAATGTAGACCTACTTGTTAAACTTTTTTAATTAATCGCATGCATTAATGCGTTAATTCTGACAGCTCTCTCTCTCTCTCTCTCTCTCTATATATATATATATAGCTTATATATATACTGAGCATTTCATTAGGAACACTATGGTGTTCTTCTGCTGTTGTAACCCATTTGCCTCAAGTTTCGATGATTAGTGAATTTTGAGATGCTATTCTCACTACAATTTACAAGTTAGCTGTGTTACCGTAGCCTTTCTGTCAGTTTAAACCAGTCTGGCCATTCTCTTTTGACCTCTCTCTCTCAACAACAAAGTGTTTCCATCCACAGAACTGCCACTCGCTGGATCTTTGGCACCATTCTGAGTAAATTCTAGAGACCGTTGTGCATGAAAACCCCAGGAGATCAGGAGTTACAGAAATACTCAAACCAGCCTTTCTGGCACCAACAATCATGCCACGGTCGAAATCACATTTTCTCCTCATTCTGATGGTTGTTGTGAACTTTAAGTGAAGCTCCTGACCCATATCTGCATGAGTTTATGCATTACACTGCTGCCACATGATTTTCTGATTACATAATCACATAAATAAGGTATACAGATGTTCCTAATTAAGTTCTCAGTGAGGTTTTTTTAAATACGTCTGAATATTTTGTAATACGATAAAAGTATATTGTTTGTATACGTCTTATTAACTACTCAAATTCAATAGTTTTTTATATTTCCATTGTCATTCGCAATGCTTCATTCCCTCATTAAAGACAAAGTACATACCCACAATGTCTATACCTGGTTCATGGCTTACAATTCATTTATAAATAATTTTATGAAATTCCTAATGAGAATGGGAAAAAAACTTCCAGAACCAAGATGACTGAAAAAGTTGGCGTGCACTTGTTGCTCTCTATAAAAAACTACAACTTCATACTTAAATAGGGAAATTTTCATACAGGACAATTTTATGAGTTTTGATATTATAAAATAATTAGATGAAGTTAAATACTAGAAAAAACATTACGATGCTGGATCTTTGTCATTGTTTAAAATTTTTATTTTAATTTGTTAATTTATGTTTGTTTGCAAATGTTATTCAATTGTTAATTATCCCAGTTCTTGCTGAATAGTCCTTAGAAACACTTGGGTATTGCAAGTGCCCAATTGGGTTACATTCCACATCTTTGTTCAAGTGTTAGGGACACCATTGTTGTGAATCCTCAGTCCTAAATAATAAATGCACAGCACTATACACATCCAGATGTTGAATTAGGAATAAAGAGTTAGCCATCCTTTTTGGGATGTTGTTTGGAGTTTCTCTGTATTTCACTTTTGTGCACAAATGTCTCTTGTTGTAGCCACGTTGATTTCACCAGTTTTCAGCCTGGTCGTAGTCGCTGTCTGATGAGACTTCTCTTTCAGAAGAATCTTTTCTTGGTGGAACATTTACATATGATGCCTCCGATGATATGCTACTATTATCGGTTTCTAAAAAATAAAAACATGTTTCAATTATGTTTTGTTTGTCAGTGTTTTTGCCTACTTTAAGGTCTGATGTACAGAAGACAACTTCAAAAGAGTTATGTTGGGGTTTTCAAAAAAGGTGAGCAATAGAGTGGAGAAAATATTGCCACATGGTTAAGTACAAGTTATACCTTGACTGAGGTTTCTAGGTGCATGGTGGTCTTCATAACCACCTGTGCTTCCTGTCATCTGTGTACTGTGGTGATTCAGGGGTGTCTGCTCAGGAAGGGATGGGCTTTCTTTAAAAAAAAAAAAAAAAACAGGAGAAGAGACCTGAATAGTACATACATTTTAATAAAGTTGTTTGAAAGGTGCAGTTAAAATAATTAATAATATAATTCAAATAAGTCTGTTGTGGGTTCCAAAAGTCTGAGACCGTATTCAAAATCTAATTAAAAACTGGAAAGTTTTAGGATTTTGAAACATTATGACATAAAATGAAAAATAAATAATTAAGATTCGGCACTATATCGTGGTCAATATTCAAATGCAAGCAAATTTGTGTCATTGACCATATTAACTCATTTGTGCAAAATATCAGAATTCCTTGATTTCAATGAAGAACACAAGATGCTCTTTGGGACATTCTCAGATCATTCTGGCATAACATGGGTCATCAGGTTTTGTACAAACATGTGGACTGCATGCCAGCTCAAGTGCATGCTGTCAATAAAACAGAAGAGGAACTTAAGAAATTCTGAAAAATTAATGTACAATTTTCAATTAGACATTTCTCTTAAATTGTTATGCTAATAATTGGTAGTGAAAAATACAAATTAGAAAAATACAAAACAGGAATATTTTTACTAGTGCTGGGCAATATATTGAATATTCACAATATTATTGAAATGATTTGGCTGGTAGTAGCCTATTAAAATTAAGCAGTATCGCCATAATTAAAAAAAATATATATATTTAGCCGCTACATAGAGCACCTCATTAGACTAATTTCAAGACACTTCTTTTGTAAAAATTGCATCAAAATTATAATAATCCACAATACATAAACAATATGCATGTTAACATGATTTTACTGTGATAAAATCCCTCACTAACTTTTTTTGTGTGAGGTTATATCAAACTTAACATCTTCATTGCCATGACAACGCAACATGTAAACGCTAAAACGTCTGTGAAAACAACTAAAACAATTTAACAGCTCAAATAATTCACACGTTTTAACAAAAAAATAGCCTACTGTTGTATTAAGCAAATCCCCATAATAATAATAATAATTGAGTATTATATTACAATATTAAAACTGACTGGTTTCCATAATATTAATTTAATATTATAATAATATTCAGCTGTTCCAAAAAATAAGTGAATAAACTATTATAATATATATCCTAACTATATATTGTTATATATTTGGGCATATGAATGAAAATGATTAAATATAATTCTTCCCTGTGTTCATTTAGTAAAAACTGTGGCAAATATGACTTAAATATTTTAGATTTGATATCATTATTTGTCTATTGTGTTAAACATTTTTTTTATCTAATTGGCTACTCTAGTTGTTGGGTTGAAAGGATGGTTCCTCTGATTTAAAATAATAAATACAAAATTGACACTATTATGTCAATTTGGAGCAAACATATAATTATCGAGATATTTCAAATATCCCCAATAGGTTGAAAAATATTGCCATAGCGCCAAGTCCTACTAGTGGTCTCAAACTTTTGGACCTCACTGTATATGGTTCATTTGATCATACCAGACTGAAGAAAGGTGTCTGCATCTATGTTTTGATAGCACTCTCCAGAAGATGTACTGTCTGAGTCATTCACATCTACAGCCAAAGATCAAGCAGAAAATAATTCATACATCCCAGAATCCCTGAGCAAAACATGCTTTTGTCAAATACTGTCATATCAAAGATGTACCTTGACTGTTGGGTAAGCAAGGCTCACCATAAGCATCAGTGTTTGCTGTCATCTGAGCACTGTGCAATGTCTGTAGAGAGTTCTCAGGAAGTGATGGGTTTTCGTCGTTATCTAGAGAAATAAAAGATGTCTGAAGTTTAAGTGAACTCTACTCGACATTTCCGTCTTGATTGAATAAATCTACTGAAAGTTCAGTTCAAATACACTGCATGCTTTAACATAGGAAAGACTGGGGCTATGGTTGTCACACAGACATGCTGTCACAAGGGATATATCTCAGTAGCTAGAAGGTTTTCAATTAATAATCCATATCCATGGTTGTTTTCTTTTACAGTGATTTTGTATGTTGGTTTAAAATAACAACAATCTGTTTTTTTTTTTATTTTTTTATAAATTGATAAAACCACACTGGGATAAATTAAGGCAAGGGTCAACAACAAAATGAAGATAGATTTAAACCGAAGGCTTGAACTGTATTATGAAAACAAAGTCATTTTTAATTCAGGGCAGTTCCTCATATTTATTTTTGGGCAAGTTGTCACATGTGTTTTATATATTTAGATTTTTTTTTTTTACTGTTGGCCACAACAAGGGTTTGATATTTTTGTATGTTACGTTATGATTTTTTTTTTAGCTTTTTTTTTATCAAGATCTCAAGATATGCATATCTGCAAAAAGTAAACCTACTTTCACTGTAATAAAATGTGTGATGACTAGCCACAGTTTCCTCCATATAAATTAAAATATATATTTAAATAAATAAAATAATGTATACATGTACTTTTATTTTATTTGAGCATACCAGACTGGAGATTGTTTTCCATGTCGATCTTCGTGTATTCATACCACTCTCCAGAAGATGTACTATCTGAATCATTAAAAACTTCTGCCAAAGAGAAAGGAGAATTCTTAAATATGAAAATTATTTCACTAATTAAAGACAATATTTAGTATTAAAGGCAATCTCTCAGAGGAGAAACACTGTTTGGTCATATTGATAAATAATATGTTGACTTTGACAGTCTATGCCTGGTAAGTGATGGCCACTAGAAGACAGGGGTGTCGATGGTGACTTTTCATGAGGTGATGGTGTCTTTTCTCGAGGTGATGGTGTTTCCTCAACTTCAAGAGGGGAAAAAAGATAAAATATTAGATACAGTGTCCCTCTAAAATTCTATGAATTTCTTGGCATTACTTAACAACATAAAAAACCAAGTGGTATTAGAAAGAAAAATTTTGCCTATTAGATTTCAAATGATACATATATAAATATACTGATCAGCCACAACATTAAAACCACCTCCATATTATTGTGTAGGTCCCCCTCGTGCAACCAAAACATTGCCAACCCGCATCTCTGAATGCTATTCTTCTCACCACAATTGTACAGAGTGGTTATCTGAGTTACGGTAGACTTCGTCAGTTCAAACCAGTCAGGCCATTCACTGTTGACCTCTCTCATCAACAAGGCGTTTCCGTCCACAAAACTGCCACTCAATGGATGTTTTTTTGGCACCATTCTGAGTAAATTCTAGAGACTGCTGTGTGTGAAAATCCCAGGAGATCAGCAGTTACAGAAATAGTCAAACCAGCCCGTCTGGCATAATATTAGGCAGGTGGTTTTAATGTTGTTATTTATATATATATATATATATGGATTTCTGGTTGTCAAAAATGCAACAAATCCATAATTAATGTGATGAAGTACTACGTTTTTAAGTGTAGCTTTAGTGTCCAAATTAATTTTGGAGCCACTATTCATCTTTGCATGTTCTATCTTTATCAAATGAATCATATGAAGGTATAGTAGTTATCTTGCTCATGAACCTATCATATTTTTATGTGTGCTTACGTGACTTGAGAATGTTGTTTGTGCCGATCGATGTGTTTTCGTAGCCCTCTCCAGAGGATGTACTGCTTGAATCATTCGCATCTACTGCATTTACTGTATGTAGAGCAGAGAAGAATTCAAACATTTAAGATCTATTTCTGTACTAAAACATACTATTTACTCTTAAAGGCAGTCTTTCAGAGGATAACTACTGTCACATTATTAAATCAGATGTTTACCCTCCAAGAGAAATAATGAGATATCATTTTTAGGGATATTCCTCTTTAAATAAACAAATTAAGGTATGATTAAAATATACAATAGCAAAAGACTAATTATTGATTATTCATGACTTGTCACTTACTATCTGACAGAGAATAAGGCATTTTTTCAGTGGCAATGAGTAACTGAAAACTTTTTCATTATGATGGATGTCCAAGATGACTGACGCAAACGGAACAAAAAATGTCTGAGTGCACCTTTAACTGCAACCATACTGTGTCAGCTTAAAGTAGGTAATTGAGTTTTTGTTCACAGTTTGTTTGATTCGCATCTTTATGGTTACAAAAAGAAGATCTCAGGGGTCTTATGGGAAAAGATATTCAAAAATAATAACTGCTTTGGTTGTTACATTGAATTGAACTCTACATTGTTTGTGACATGAAATATAACACAAAAGATGCTGATCTAGTGAGTCTGTTTTTATAACACATTTCTGAGGAAGTACTCTCTGAATCAGTGAACAGACCTTTTCAACACCATAAAGAAAGACTGTCTGTGATACAGCCCCTTTGTGCAGTCTTACACATTATGTATCACTGGCATACTGTATTCTGACAAATTCATAAGGCTTAAGCCCTACTTACTAGTTCTGGATGGCTTCTGCTGTATACATTCTCTCATATAACACCCCAACTTTATTGCTTACTAAAATACAGGGAAACCATTTTCCTTTACTGACTGGTGTATTTTTGATGGGGAAATTGACTCTGATGTGTCTTATTTGTAAAAAAATCATATCAATTTTGGCAGTTGTTGTGTTTTGGTTAATTGCTAGCAATGTTGGCAGTGAAAACCAGCATACTGTGTAAGTTGTTTCGAAGTCTTTGTACTAGATCGCTGTTGTGATGTTCATAGTTTGAACCAGCAGAGCTGTCAGAGTTGAAAGAGGTTCGATCTGTTGTCCTGGAATATTTATAGGCATAGTTTGTGCTCAGTTTTGGAACAGGAACTTCTGTGGAACAAAACAACAAGAAAGAAGAGTCTTCGAATCATGCAAAATTGAAAGTATGACCATAACAGATATCTTCATGATAATTACAATATTTAGTCAAAAATATTTTGTTCCTATTTAGTTAAAAATCTATGTAGGTTGGACAATATATATATATATATATATATATATATATATATATATATATATATATATATATATATATATATACATATATATATATATATATATTTTTATTTTTTTATTTTCTATTTGTTAACTGTTCCATTTACACTGGTAGGAACTCCAAGCAATGCTAGGTTTTCTCAAATGTATCTTCAACTGCAGTACTAATGAAATCCTATATCATTTTATTCATTATGCATTTAATACATTTGTATTCCAAATAAACTGTAATGAATTAGAAAAATGCAAATTAGACATTTCCTATGGTGGCATCAGACTTTTGAACTCCAATGTAAATTACAGACAACAAAAAATATGTGAACACGCACCGTGCTGAAGTATTTCCCCCGCGGATGGAACAAACTGCTGGTTGGTTACTATTTGTACATTGGACTGGGACTCTGTGCTTGTGTGGAAATAACTGTGATGTTGAGGAATCACACAAGCTGTCGGCACAGAGGATGAATAGGAATGGCTTAAAATGCATCATGCAGCACTAAGCTTCTATCTTAAGCTTTTTTTGTTGTTGCATAAGCTAATATCAAAAGAACAAGTTCACATTCACACAGAGGCAAAAGGTTGGACTCTTTTCATGTGCTATGAAAAACCACTTGCTGGTATATACATAGATGGAACATATTTAACCCACACTGTGTTGTCTAGAAATCATTAGAGAAGCCAAAAGATACCTTTGAATTGTATAAAATTACAGTCCGTGTTAAACTTAAACTCAGAAATGTAATCAAAGAATTAAAAAAAATAATAATAATAATAATTAGATGTATGATTTTGGATATTTGGAATGAAGAGGATTTCTCCTATTTGGATTTCAACTAGCCCTTAAAACTGGGTGGGTTTAAATTTGTTGATGTAAAATATTTTCTATGGTGTGTTTTACTGTCTTTTTCACAATAATACACACAGATGTGTGAATGGGCACTATTAAAGAGTTAGTACACCCCAAAATTTTAATTCGCACATCATTTACCCACCCTCATGCATCCTAGATGTGTATGAATTTCTTTTATTCTGCTGAACACAAACAAAGATTTTTAGAAGAATATCTCAGCTCTGTAGGTCCCTACAATGCAAGTGAAAGGTGACCAGAACTCCAAAAGCTCCACAAAGGAGATAAAGTAAGCACAAAAGTAATCCATAAGACTCCAGTGGTTTAATCCATGTCTTCTGAAGCGATCCATTTGGTTTTGGTTGAGAACAAACCAAAATGTAACTGATCACAATTTACTTGAATTTTATGGACCAACAGAGCAGAGATATTCTTCTAAAAATCTTCATTTGTTTTCAGCTGAAGAAAGAACGTCTTACACTTCTGGGATGGCATGAGGGTGAGCAAATGATGAGAGAATTTTTCTTTTTGTGTGAACTATCCCTTAAAGGCTTAATATTTTTGTTTATAAGTAGGGATGTGAAGATTTACTCTGACAACAATTTGATATAATTCTTTATTAAATAATGTGAATTACAAAATATTTAGTAAACAATCACTTAATGATTCTTTACTAAATAATCATGAAATCATGAAAAAAAATGGTTCAATTCAACTTTTTTATACTTTTGATACGATTGATCATTCTTTTCAAAATGATGCTCTTAACCACAACACACTCTCTTCATCTCCTGCCTATTAATTTACATTGCTGCAGAATGTTTACATCCATATTTATGAGATATTTAGGTTAACTAGACTTCACAGTATTTACTTCCAAACACTATATTGTGACATTATATTGTAAGATTAGTGAAACGTGCAGAATGGAAAAAAGTGGTTGTACTTGCCCTGTCCTCTTTTGAAATGCACACAGAGAGTAGCATTTGATAAAATAAACAGCAGTAGCACAATAGATAAGATGAAGCAGCCAATTGCTGCTGCTGAAACTCCACTGCCGGGTTCCATAGCCGACACTACGGTGGTCTCTAAAGAAAACAATAAATAAAAGATACATTGTTTATTATGCTATGTCACCACATTGTAATCTTGTATTTTTCCTTGTACAACAGAAGGAACTGAAGCATTACCTGCCGTATGCGTTATAAACTTGGTTGTGTCGTCTGTTGTGGGCGAGATCTCAGAAATTTCTACATGAAAAATGTTCAATCCATTGAATAAATCAAAGGAATACAACTGACCAAGAAATTATCAATATGAATATGCTCACAAGCTGAAACTTACACATTTGTACCTTGACATTTCAGTACTACTGTTGAAAACCTGTCCAGCTCTCTTTTGCCTTATTTTTAAACCAGCTAAAATGGAAATTACTGCAGAATGTCCCAGCGTCTCCAAATATACTGTGTGTGTGTGTGTGTGTGTGTGTGTGTGTGTGTGTGTGTGTATATATATATATATATATATATATATATATATATATATATATATATATATATATATATATGAGTGTGTGTGTGTGTGTGTGTGTGTGTGTGTATATATATATATAAATACATATAAGGTCACATATATATATATATATATATATATACATATATACATATAAGGTCACATACTAAAACCTCAACCACAATATTGCTGTGTATTATTATTATTATGTATTATTCAATGTAAAGAGATTAATAATTAAATCACTAGACAAGCAACTATTTTTGTTTGTGTTGACATATTTCAAATTGAAACAAGAAGTTTGAGCTGGACATATGTACTTATGCCACAGCCATGATCCATGATTTGCTATTTGCTAGTGGGTGGTACAGATGTTGGTGGGACATTCTCAATCTAGGGAGCATCTGATTGGACAAAATTCAATGAGTCATCAATATTTCTGTTATATTTTCCAGGAAAATGTGTATATATGCTAAAGGTTAATTTTGTCAACTTTTAAGGGTACACTAAAATATAGATAGCTTCAAAACTACTAGACATTGACTACAAGCCATAACACTTGTTAAGTTTTGTGTTATTTAGCTCTTAGCCTTTTAGTATACTGAATGTGTACATTACCTGAGCACACAACTCCGGCATCTTCTTTATGTCCACAGTAGTTGCTGGGAGTGGTGTCGTTGAGATTGCACTCCCATAAGTTGCTCTCTGAGCCTTTGCATTTCATTTTGCTGATATAAATGTGTCCTGTTCCAGCCCCAAGATAGGACACATATTCTGCAATGCCACAGTTCAGCTGGGCACATACTACATTTCCACTTCTCATGTCAAAATGATCATCACATACTGTTCCCCAGTGTCCAGACTGCAGTAGCTCCACCCGTCCAGAACAGCGGTCATGTCCTCCAACCAGTCGGACAGCCTGGTGCTCTATCAAATCACAATTATAAAACAGATATTTCCAAGTTTAAATCCAAATTGGATAAACCATGTTCACATTCTATATATATATATATTGATCTGAAGTTGCTATGTTACTAGTGTAACTGTTGCTACAGTAAGACTAGAGAACTACATGAATTGATCAACAAACTGTTTATTCTGAAGTAACTATTTCTTTAAATGGTTAGTTCACCCAAAATGAAAATTCTGTGTCTTTCTTCTCCCTCATGTTGTTCCAAACATTTATGACTTTCTTTTTCCCATGGAACACAAAACGAGATGTTAGGCAGAATGTTAACCTCTGTCATGAAAGTGAATGGTGACTGAGGCTAACAATAACTTTTGCATTTTACTGAAGAAATAAAATCAAATGGGTTTGGAACGATATTAGGTTAAGTAAATTATGATAGTTCTTTCTTTAGGGTGAGACAAAAGTGGTGGGCTAATCAAAACATCTCTACGAGTGAGAATGAATGCTGTAAAGATCTCACCGCAAATTATTTCAGTTGCATTTGTGCAGTCATGTTCTGCAGCTGTAGTGCAGTTGTGCAGTTTTGAGTCTCTAAGGATGCAGCCTGCAAGACAAGTGCCATTGCGTACTGTTGCAGTTACACCATGTTCAAAAAAATGGCCACAACCAAGACTTTCACAGATTTGATCAGCAAGCTCTTTCTTTTCCTGAGAATCCAGCAGGTTGAGGGTCACATCCACTGTAGTGTTATGGTGAAGAGCCCTTACAACACCAGAGCAGTCCCGGGACAGTCTTAGCATAGAGGGCTCAACTAAAGTTTAGAAAGAGTAAATTGTCATTAATGGAATTAATTGAACATTTCACAAATTCGTCTACCAACTGTTTCTATCATTCTCATTGCATCACTGTACTGTTCTGGCCACTTTTGCATGAATAGAAAATAAAATGTGGCCTAAAATTTTTAATAAATAATCTTTTTCAACAAATGTACACTGTAAGACAGCTGCTTAACCTTCAGAAACTGTTAATCGCCCACCTCCGGAGGTCAAATTAAATTAAATTAAAATTAAAACCCTGATTTGTATGATCTTATTTTCTAGCAAATAATAATAATAATAATAATTATTATTATTATTATTATTATTATTATTATTATATATAAACATAAATAATTGTATATAAAAATTTTAATTTTAAATAAAACCCAGGGCTAAAAGTCAAATGTACCCTCAATTGAACTGATAAACTTATAAATCCCATAAATTATAGAAAAATATTTGGTTGATCGGTTGAGCTAGATGAATGCAGAAATCTGTAAACTAAAACTTTGCATAACATTTTTTACAGAATTAGATTATTAAATTGTCTTCCCACAATGTTAAAGAAAACGTCCAAATGATGTTACTTCTTGGGTGTTACAATTTTAAGCAATATTTTTTAATTAGAGGACAATCATGCCGTTGTGTGTCAACATAGCTTAATATGATCTTTTTGGTCATTAAAATTTGTTAATAATTAAACTATATTTTTACTATAAAGCATTGAATATCATTTCAACACATTGTCAAAATTATGACATCGTAATTTTAAATAGTTGATTTTCATTGTTGGATACAGTCAGGAAGGTCAAGACATTGGAGGTGGGGCAGGTCAAAATCGCCACTTTAAAGGGGCGTTATACTGACATTTGATGTGTTTAAAACTAGTTAATGTTCATGCTTGGTTAATTTTATATCACATAATAGTTCCTAATAGTTCTCAAAACAAAACAAAAAAAACATGGAATTTGTGCTACTGCCTTTAAAGAAGAAATGGGACACCAAATTGTTCCCTGTTTGAGGCTATGGACTGTTGTCAGTGCATATTTCTAATACAGCAGACACTAGACTTTTATTTAGACCAACACAACAAAGTGAATATCTAAACTGTGGGGAATTGTTTTGTGTTGCAAAACTTTGTAGCAGTACACTGCAACACAGCCACATCCCGTGAGTCACTTCCTGTGGAAATGTCATACTGTAGCATGGAGGACACTGGGGAAAGAACTTTTTTTTTTAGAAAGTTTATGACATTGCCTCCACAGTGTGGTTTAAGCTCATGAAATTCTCCAGATTTGTGACTACAGGATGCAGACTGTGTTTGTGTATATCTGTATAATGACCGATTCTGAAGATCTTTCTTTGGGCTGACCCAAAGTGAGAATAGTGTTAGGGGTTGCTTGTATGATTTTCAACTGTTAGTAAAATAGTTGGTGGAGAGGTGTGGATATCAATTAGGGACTCCCCATCGAATGCAAGGGCTTTTGTCTCAAGTCTGATCTCTCTGTGTAAATGTGTGTAAAGCATCATTATTAGAATGCATCATTTACCAGTTTCATCATTACTTACATTTATGGATTTTGGCAGACTTACAGTGCCCTTACTACAGGGCAATCCCCTCGGAGCAACCTGGAGTTAAGTGCCTTGCTCAAGGACACAATGGTGGTGGCCATGGGGATCGAACCAGCAACCTTCTGATTAACAGTTATGTGCTTTAGACCACTACGCCACCACCACTCCATCTACTTGAATGCAATTATTAAAGGGGTAGCTTACCCAAAATTGTGAAAATTGTGTCATCATTTAGTCATGTTGTTCCAAACCTATATGGCTAGGACAGCTTGGACATTCTTCCATAAATACTTCCTTTTGTGTTCCATGGCAGAAATTAAGTCAAATGGGTTTGGAATGACATGAGAGAGAATAAAAGATGGCATAATGTTCATTTTAAGACGAACTATTCCCTTCAGCAGTGCTTAATCATTTTAAAATGAATTTGACTGTGAGATAAAGTTTATGAACCGGTTATCTCTGGCGTGGTAGATTGCTCTCACAGCTCTTACAGTGCAATCTGCTGGTGGTCTTGATGATATCTTTTCTATGTTCTGTTTGATGATTTGGGATCCCAGCAGGCTTTCGTCAAACCCATTTCTGATGCATATTGTTTAACATCTTGATTAACTGCTTGATACTTTTAAGGGCAAATCGGCATGCTGCTTGAAAGTTAAGCAAGCTTTTTTGATCAAGATTGAAGATTGCCAATGACTGTACCTTTGCAAATATGTAACTAGACATGATACTTCCAATGGAAGGACATATGAGTCTTTTTAAACTAAAATGAATCATTCAACTTACTCTGTTTGTCAGAGTGATCAGCATTTGCCACACTTTTCGGAGGAAGGTCATCTGTACTGTTGAGCCCTGGAGATGAAAAGTGATTAAAATAATGAGTTTTGCTTAGTACATGTTACCTGAGGGCATGTTAGATATTTTTGCAAAAGTAGAACAGAGCGCTTGCAATGTTTGATTCACGGCCTATCAATGTGCTGTCATTCTGCAAAAATTATTTTCATCAAAGCCAACAGCAAACAATAAGATACATAAAAGAGCAGACTCAGCTCAACATAAAAACAAACAAAAACGCTTTTCGCTGAAGCTTCGCTAAAGCTTGCATTAAGTTGCAAAGTTAAATTCACAGGTTTGCATTTGACAAAGTAATTAAGGCTGACTTTAAAAATAAATACAAAAATGTGATTAACGTACATAACTTGGAATAAGTTTGAATTTAGTGTTGTGTGTATGTGAAGTATCCATTTTCTGGTCATTTGTCATTATTTATATATTTACAGTTTTGTTGCTAATGAGGTTGCAGAAAGATACAAAATATAACCAAAATATATATTATTAAATATAGCTTTTTCTAAGTCAAATATAGTTAAATAAGATGGTGCAAACCAAATTTAACAAAGGACACATTTTATCTAAATTATTCTCAGACAATGGAAGCTCTGGACCGTCGACAGTCTTGGTCATTAAAATGCACTCAAAAATATCAGTCTGAAATCCATTCAGAAATATGATAATTGCATTAGTGACTAACTGGAACGCTCTCACTCAAATGCTCAACAATCTAAAAATACTGTCCCATTTTTTTTCTTGTCTATACACTTTTTGGTCTTCATTTACAGATTTAAAAAAAAATGTATAACTCATATATGTATTATTTACACATTACACAAGCCAATTTTTGTTTTTTAAATGTACTGTTTAAATGTGAAAGATGAAGAAGTACACTGTTGATTTTAAAATCTGTGTGACCTTACGCCGTTCTAACACGTAATTTAAACAGGGTATTGAAAGATATGAAATAATGAACACTCAAATAGTTTGTATTTAATATTTGAATATTCTCTAGGAAACTAGATTTATTGTCTTACAAAGAGAGAGAGAGAGATAGTCTTAAAAGTGTAATAAATTAAAAAATGCTGAAAATATTTGCAAATGCTTCCTCGGATAAAAGTTAAAATAATGTGGTCTATTTTGGTCAGGTTTTTGTCTGTGTAATGCATTCTTTACAGCAAAATTGTGAAGTAAAGCATATCATTAATCTTATTCTATATGTTTAGACACCCTTGTGGATGCCTGCTTGCCATATCAAATGCTTTATGCGTAACCTGTTTTACACAACCTGAGAAAATCCCATCTAAAAATGTCACACTGTCGGACGAAATTCAGCCATATGAATTTTTGTGTTCTGATTTTTAGCCATCATATGAAAAGTCTTAAATCATTGTTCTGTCTTCTGGCAGAACTATTGTTCAATCTACAGTGAATTTGTGTCATGGTGCAGCTAAGTGCATTGCAAATACATAAATGAATCTCCAATTGCACTTTGTGCAAACATCTCTTAAGGAAATTGACGTAATGAAACGAGGCATCACTGCACTTTTACTCTATTGACTTAAAAAAAAAAAAAAAAAATACAAATGGCATTGCACTGCATTAGTTACATTTTGCTTTGCTGTAACCACAAAGTATGTCTTACACAAAGCAGTCTTTTGTTTTGTTTAACTAGCACTGTTGACTTTCAATCCATGATAGTGATTTTCTTTCAAGTGCTACAGTTAGATGAATTGTGAAATACCCTTTGAGTATAGTACAAGCTTTCTGCTAAAGTATTATCAGGAACCACTATATTTAGGTTTTTGGGTCCTTTTTTAAAACAATATTAGGCTAAATGTAAATATATTGAAAAATATATTATATATCGCAGTTGAACACATGCTCTCTAGATCAAAAACCCAGTCTGCCTACACAAACCGTACATACCTTGAGATAGGTGCACAGCCTGGAGAACAATATACAGCAGCAAAGGCAGCATCTCTCAGTCTGATAGCCAGAATTATTTCAATTTGTCTCTTAATGAGAATTTCTCTAGACTCAGAGACTGAATAAAGCATGTGACCCTGTTCCTTCAGCATATGGCGTTTTCGTAGTTGCTGGCTGAGGTTTCCACTACGGGGTGAATTCAAGCCTCACACATGCATAAACTACCACAACCACACATCCTATTTTGCTACCGTCACAGGTCAAGTGCAAATTATGTTGTGATGTGCAAGCTTTCATTTAATATTAATATGAATGGTTCAAAATATGTTTCAAAGGATAATGAGTTTTGTAGCAGAGCTTTTTTCCCCCTTTCATTCATTCTAGACTGTTATGAATATTTTTACAAATGCTTTTATTAAGGAACAAAACACTTAGCTATGCTGAATCGATTAGGAATTTGTCAATATTTCCCTTGTTAAAATTTGCTTGGCATGTAATTAATTAAATTAAGTAAAAATGAACACAGCTTTTTGTACATTTATAGTCCATTATCTTCAACCCCAAATTATAAGCAAAAGAATGAGCTGTTTAAGACGTCAAAGCCCTCTCCTCACTCTACAACCCCTCACATTACTACAGAATTCAGTTACACCAACAAACAAAAAAACAGATAACAATCTCCTTCCCCAATTATCCTTTGGGTTATTTTTTGCTGCATTACACATACAATTACTGGCTTTTAGTACTGTACAGACATCTGACTAGGAAACCATTTAGAAGTGAATGCTCTTTTATTGACATTAATATTACAATCAAGGCATAACTGGATCTTTCTTTCTTGAAGACTTTAAAGGTGCAGTACGTAAGATTCAGAAACCCTTGTTATTAGTGACACCTGTGGCCGTTAAGTGAACTGCATCCAGCTGCCATAAATCATGCTCTTTCAACCCAGATCATGCTGAAAAAGGCTTTTTTGTTTGTTTGTTTTTTGTCTGTATTACATGTATGTCTAACTGTATGTATCTGAAATGTGATTACTACTTTTATCTTTTAGGCAGGACTTCCTTTTCTACACCTGGTGTTACACCTGCCAATTTCTCCCATTCATTTTAATACAAGTGCTCCATCTCGGGCTATATATTCTCTGGTGTGACATTGAGGTTGAAGACTTGGTTTCTGAAAAGTTGTAGTAGGTTTGACCCATAAAGGACACATTCGGGACACGAATGATACCAAAAAAACTGTGCATTTTGTTGACTAGAAATGTGTTATTACATTTCTAAGTGTTTAAACTTTAGATTTTTGCCTGACGGACAAAAAAATCCCATTGACTTACATTGAAGGAGGGACCCAAGTGATTTTCATAGAATCTAGGGGATGCGCTCTTTTGACTTGGGCTAGCAACCACTGACCCAGAACACCCAAGCAACCACATACATCAGAACACAGGGGCGTAGCAGTCATTTTAAAAGTGGGGGGGACACAGCTGTCAGTAGGTGGCTCGCACAGACCCAACACTTACAGTATTAATATATTACAGTATATATTAAGATATATGTATGATATAAGTATTATATTAATATATTCATATTATTTACTTTTAATATTTTAAAGAATCGAGTATTGCAAAATTAGCTGCAAAAATAAAGGGTATCTTGTGGAGCACTTGTTTCTGTTTCACACATGACAATAAACGACTGAGCACAAGCTGGTCCTGAATAAATAATTTAAACAATTAATCAATTACAATAATGACAATTGTGCATGTGTATTGTGGGTTTAAAATGTATCCAAGTGGCTTGAGTGTTTTGACTACTTTCACCAAACTTGTTCATAATCATTTAATGATTCAGTGACTATTTCTGGTGATTCCAGAAAGTGGTGACAAATGAGTGTCTTGTGTGAAATTAGTTAGTCATTGAATCAATAATAAATATAAAATTGTAATCCTTTAAAATATGTATGTCTACAGACCTACAAAGAGACCTTAGTAGAGGTTTTAAACATTATAAGAACAAAGCAAATCTATCATTTCCCTACAGTTTACAACTTTGATCAAAAGACAACAATAATATTATAATAATAATATTATAAAGTCTTATAATTATAATGAGTTTCAGTAACATCTGTATGCTTTCATGTATAAAAAAGCATATCTAGATATCTATTCACTTCAGTAAAATGCAAGAGTGTTCTAAGAGCACAGCAGATCTATCTTTTTCCCTACAGTTTGTCAACTGCACAACAACATAGAGGTAAAAAGCAGGCACTGATATTAAAAATAGCTTTACATATTTAGCACAGATCTAGTAATCTGCTTAAATTGGCAAAAACAACTGACCAAACTATTACCTCACAAACATAATGTACAAAGAATAATTTAATGAAGGCTCTTGCACTGATATAAACATACAATGTGTGCTTCAAAGAAGTATTCTGCAGTGCATTTCATGTAATGATGAAAATCAAGAACGATATGCCGATAAATAACTATTGTTTGTGTGTTCCTCATCTCTAGATTATTCATTTAGCTCAGCATCAGTGGCGATAAAAAACATGGATAAATGAGCATTGTTGAAAGCAACTTAGTAGAAATGAATGGAGCTGCCTTGATTAGTCTGTCTGACTGATGGCCTAATACATAACACACCTGTGATTGGCTGGATGGTTGATCAATCAGTCCAAAGAAGAAAAACGCTAAGAGTACTGTATACAAATCCACCATTTGGACTTTGTTTGGGTTTAGCTTGGAAAAGTGCGGGGGACAAAAATCACCTGTTTAAAGCCGCGGCTGCTACGCCCTTGTCAGAACCCTTCTATCAAGGCTTTCTACAAGCTTAGCATAAAATAACATAACAAGGCTGTTCCATAG
The DNA here is from genome assembly GCF_025860055.1 of Xyrauchen texanus. Lineage (NCBI taxonomy): Eukaryota > Metazoa > Chordata > Actinopteri > Cypriniformes > Catostomidae > Xyrauchen > Xyrauchen texanus. Next base: position 10,002,210 of record NC_068290.1, on the reverse strand, counting down.
GCATGTAATGGGCAGTGTACTGGTGAGGAGACAAGTGGCCATTATTTTTTAATGGATGTCTAAGGAGGAGATGCTTAAAAGCTGCCTTTGTGAGGAAACAGCTCATCACTTAATGAATTGACCGCCATATTTTACACTAGCCAATCTTTTGGAATTAACTGTGGAGTTTCCTTTTGATAAAATTGTTGTTTTATAAGAGAAGACATGGAAAATTTTGCGATAGGTAGATGTCATTTTATGGCTCTTCCCATTCATTTGCATCTTATCTGCAAACAGTGACTTACTGTCATAAAACGCTAGTTGACATTACACTCTTTCCTATGCAGTTTTTATGCAGTAACGATCCACTGACCGTTATGTGACCGTTTACGGATACCATACAAATTAATGGGGGGAGCCGTAAACTGACACCTACCTGTTGCAAACATTTTCTGCCTTCTCTTATAAATTAGCCATTTTATTGTAAACATCCCACAGAGTTAATTCCAAAAAGATTGATTAGTGTAAACATTTTTGAAAATTAGCAGACAATTCCTTAGCCTAAGTGATTAGCCATTTCTGCACAAAAGCAGTTTATTTCAGCACACTGAAGCATCTCCTCCATATATATCCATTAAAAAGGCCTCTGGTCTCCTCGAAGGTTAATGCCAGGGTTTCTCAATAATTTTCCTCAATAATTTATCACAGGCAAATGTTTGGCCCATGCCAATGCTGCAGCAAACGTCAGTCTAAGCACGTTACTTGCACAAAACCACAAAAGCAAAAAAAGCACCTTCACTGACAAAATATTATGACAGTGAAAACATGACGAGTGTGAAATAAAGAAAAGAGGACACTGAAAAATGACAATTCAAAAGTTAATGGACTGAACAATTTTGTTTTATTTTGCCTGACCACCAAAATGCAAAGCCAACATGTTTACTATGCATGCAGACTGTGGCAGTCTGTAAGGTAGATAACATCAAACGCCATTTCAGTGCATTGCATAGCAACATCAACTGCAATTATGTGGAACATTCTGAGAGCCGCCAGCAGAAGGTAACACAATTGGTGGCAGCATACAAGCACTCAGTTGCTGTTATTCACAGAACCACATCAGTACAGAAGAATGCCACAGCAGCATCCTTGCGTGTGGCTTGGAACCTGGAAAAGACCAAAAAGCTGTTCACAGATGCCGAATTGATTAAAATCTGTGCAAATGACATGGTGGAGGAAGTTTTACAGTGAATCCGGAAAGTATTCACAGAGTTTCACTTTTTCCACATTTTGTTATGTTACAGCCTTATTCCAAAATGGATTCAATTCATTATTTTCCTCAAAATTTTACAAACAATACCCCATAATGACAATGTGAAAGAAGTTTGTTTGAAATCTTTGCAAATGTATTAAAAAAATTATAAAATAAATAAATAAAAGAAATCACATGTTCATAAATATTCACAGCCTTTGCTCAATACTTTGTTGAAGCACCTTTGGCACCAATTACAGCCTAAAGTCTTTTTCTGTATGATGCTACAAACTTGGCACACCTATTTTTGGGCAGTTTCTCCCATTCTTCTTTGCAGGACCTCTCAAGCTCCATCAGGTTGGATGGGGAGCATCGGTGCACAGCCATTTTCAGATCTCTCCAGAGATGTTCAATCGGGTTCAAGTCTGGGCTCTGGCTGGGCCACTCAAGGACATTCACAGAGTTGTCCTGTAGCCTCTCCTTTGTTATCTTGGCTGTGTGCTTAGGATCATTGTCCTGTTGGAAGATGAACCTTCGCCCCAGTCTGAGGTCCAGAGCGCTCTGGAGCAGGTTTTCATCAAGAATGTCTCTGTACATTGCTGCATTCATCTTTCCCTTGATTCTCCCCCGATCGCTCAGTTTGATCGGGCAGCCAGCTCTAGGAAGAGTCCTGGTGCTTCCAAACTTCTTCCATTTACGGATGATGGAGGCCACTGTGCTCATTGGGACCTTCAATGCTGCAGACATTTTTCTGTACCCTTCTCCATATCTGTGCGTCTATACAATCCTGTCTCGGAGGTCTACAGACAATTCCTTGGACTTCATGGCTTGGTTTGTGCTCTGACATGCACTGTTAACTGTGGGACCTTATATAGACAGGTGTGTGCCTTTCCAAACCATGTCCAATCAACTGAATATACCACAGGTGGACTCCAATGAAGTTGTAGAAACATCTCAAGGATGATCAGTGGAAACAGGATGCACCGGAGTTCAATTTTGAGTGTCATGGCAAAGGCTGTGAATACTTATGAACATGTGTGATTTTTTTTTTTAAAATACATTTGCAAATATTTCAAAAAAACTTCTCTCATGTTGTCATTATGGTGTACTGTTTGTAGAATTTTGAGGAAAATAATGAATTTAATCAATTTTGGAATAAGGCTGTAACATAACAAAATGTGGAAAATGAGAAGCGCTGTGAATACTTTCCGGATGCACTGTAAATAATGATGACAAAACAAAGAAAATGGTTGTGGAGCAATTACAGCAGGGGCCATTATCAATAGCATGGCAACAAGAAGAGTATCCATTTGCGGGTGAGGGTCTGTCCAGTCTTTTGTCCAACGTAAAGAAAACAGAAACCCTATCCGTCAATCCATCAATGGTTGGACATCACAGAGGCCTGATAAGAAGGCTAGCTGCTGTCAACCCAACACTCATGGCATTTCACCGCATCATTCTAAATTGGTGTTGTGTGAAAAACTATGTGAAAAAATGAAAGAGACAATGGATATTGTGGTGAGGCTAGTAAATGTGGCAGGAGGGGTGATTTTATTTCAATATTGTTATTTGGCGTTTATCAGCTGCTCACCCTGGGTTATAAAATGGGAGCATATGTGCTGCCTGGTATGCGTCACTTTCGGTGAATTGCCTTGTTAACACGCTTTCATCATTGTTTCCAGGAACCGGATACGAGTGCCCGAGCCGATAAGGAGAATGCACTATTTGTTAAGTAGATGATAAAATGTATTCGGTTATGGGACATGAATTATGCTTTATGTATGTTCTAGAGACACTGACTTGTTCTGATAGCGGGCTTCTGGCAGTTGGGTTATTTTCTGCCTTTTAATCGTTGCTACTGTGTTAGTTCTCGTTGGTTGTACAAACTGGATGTGGACACTGGAGAAGGTACGGAGAATGTGTTATTAATCTCTCGCTAATCTTTTGTAGTCATATAAGGTATAAGAACATTGCCTAAATGACTCCCTTTCTCAGCTGTGAGAACCTGACGCAGCTGCTGCATCAGTTCTCTGCTCTGGTTTTCGCCAGGAAAAGCTATGGTTTTGTTGCCATGCGATGAAACATTGACACATTTTCTCGACGATCGTATGTATCTTTTATATATATGTGTGTATGTGTATGTATATGTGTGTTTGTGTGCGTGCACATGTATGGTGAAGTACATGTAGGTGGTGTGGTCTGACTCCCTGCCTCTGCTGGTAAGCTCAGTTCCTGGTCTACTTTGTCTTAGAACCTAGTGGACTATTGAACAGAAACAAATGATGCAGTATCCATATTAATATTGTTTTTATATAATATTTCCCAATAAAGAGTCTATTTTTCTATCATGTCCCATGTCTCTGACCTTTATAGGTCAAGAGCCGTCAGTCAACACAAATGTAAATTGACAGATATGGTCTGCAAATGTATACTGTCTTTTCCAGCCAACTTTCAGTGTATCTAATTTTCTGCTAATAATGTCCCCTGCAGATCAATATATCATGGTAAACACACAGATAATTAGCACCCAGTAAGTCAATTCATTACATTATGAAGTGTTTCCACACCAAAGCAGTTTAAGCAGCTTCTTCTCCATTAACTTACATTCAAACAGCTCTCCTTGTTGACCATTCCAAGATGGCGCCGAGGTTGACGAACTGGCCGAATGAGGCATCTACCTATATATATATTTATCTATGAAACACTATAAACAGTATAAGCAACAACCTAGCAACCATCATTGTTGTAACGATGTAATGTAAAGACATTTGACAAATTGAGAGTGTATATATATTCTGTGTTGTAGTAGCTTTTTTCGTCTACTTTAGCTAGCCGCAAACCTCTGTACAACCACAAGGGGGAACTGCGCTGTTAATAATTGTATTATTTTGAAACGCAGCCAAGACTTTTTCTGAAAGCAATTCATTTTGCTAACCTAAAAAAAAAAAAACTTCAGACTCTCTATCTTGCATCGTTTTTTGTTACGTTACCTCCAGTGAACTTTAAATGTGTGCATATATTTCAACACCTGTTCAGATTTCACGTTGGTTTGAGATTTCAAGGAGACTGCTGTGACTACACCGTCGGCGACAGACAAGATGATCCGGCAGAAACAACAGTGAGTAAAAAGCAATAGACATGCCTCTTCACAGCACAAATGTCTCTCTCTCTCTCTTTTACAAAATGACAAATAATCTGGTTGTTTTTAATGATTTTTTGGGGTACTGGTGGAATTTTCTGTACAGTTGATGAAGAGAACAATCTAGTTATAACTCTGTAATCTTTTTTTTAATCTATTTTTATCTATTTTTTTATTTTATTTATATTTTTTGTTTCTGTTGTCATAATGTGATTGATTTGGAAAAAAATATTTAAAAAAAGGAGTGTTAAAATTCTAATTCTCTCTCTCTCTTAATGCTCTGTTCTCTCATATTTCATTGGCTAGATATTGATCTTGTGACACTGGAGAAATAGTTATGGAGCCGATTAATTACATTTGTTATGTTTTCACATGTTTTGATATGCATAATTAAAGTGTACATCTTATTAATAAAAATCACATCTTTATTTATTTAGACAAAATAAAAAACTCAAGTTGAGAACATTACTCCCTCAAGCATGGGCCCCTTCAGAAAATGTCTGGACCTCATTTTCCAAGAGACATCTTTAGTAAATCTGCCTATTGGAGGTCATACAACTTCAGTTTGTGTTGTTTTGCTTAGAAGAAACACCAGGGAACAGAGAGACCTGTTCATTCACAGAACAATTAGAGTACAACAAATTATTGTCTAGTCATGAAATTAATTCACTGTGACACTAATGGCACTTTTCCACTGCACGTTACAGTTCGACTCGACTCTGCTCGCTTTACTTTTCTGAGCTTGCTTTTCCACTGCAGTTTAGTGCCGCCTCAATGTGGGTGGGAATATAGGCTGATCATAATTTTTTTTATTGCAGAACTTATATATACATACAGTACATACATATAAGAGCAGGGAAATGAAGCATGATTGTATCTCTTACAACGAACAATCATAACAACAGAAACAGAAAACAAATATTATGCATTTCCAGACATAAAAAAAAAAAAAAAGCGTAAGAGTAAATCATATCTTTGAATAAGTCATCATAATGCATTAAAAAAAAAAAATACTTTTTCTGTTATTAATAAGTCTAAGGGATGAAATAAAAGAGTTAAATTCAGCAACAATAAGAGGAAGGCATAAAGGAGACTTAAGCCATTTTTGCTTGTGGATGAAGAATTTTGCATACAAGATAAAGAAATTAGCAACATATTCAAGGGACAGCATCTTTGGGTTTTCATAATAAAAGATAATCTCTTTGAGGATGAAGGTGTGGTCATAGGCTGATCGTCTAGTTCTACTGCCGTGACATCATCTTAAATGCGACACAAACACACAACAAAGGAGCAATCAATGAATGGTGTCCTTGATTCTCGGCATGTGGCTGTTTTTCACAGCAAGACGACAAACTTTGTTTCAAAAAGAGGCTGACGGCAACAAGACAAAATACCTCTAAAAACAGGAGAGTTTGGGAAATCAAACACCAAAGCGCAGACGAGGTCATCACTGGCAGTGACGATTTTCTTTGACCAATCAGTGATCTGCAGGGTTTTGTCATCACGTTTAGTATCGGCTCACTTGGAACCTCGACCGAGGTGGTACTAAAAAACGTACCAAGTACTACCCACAGTGGAAAACCCCCAAAAACCGAACAAGTCGAGTCAAGCGAGTTGAGTCAAGTCGAGCCATACCGTGCAATGGAAATGACCCATAAGCTAATAATGACAGAATTTTAATGTTTGGGTGAAAAACTGCATTTCTTTAAATTACATCATTGCAGTGTTATTAATAGCTATATCATAGCTTTTTATCATCTTATAAAATATGAATTAATTTAAAAAGTTGAAAGAAATGCATTATATTGTTTTATTTTTCATTATATATATTTTATGATACTGACTGTGGCAGGGCGGAGGGCGGGGCCGGGTCGTGATTCTACACACCCCGGTCCCTTATCAGGCTAATTAATCCTCCGAGAGGGATAAAGGCCGACTGCGGAGGATTAATTAGCCTGACAAGGTACCGGGTGTGTAGAATCACGACTCGGCCCCGCCCTCCACCCTGCCACACTGACAAACATTTTCATATGCTGCACATAACGCCATGAAAAGTAACTTTTTTTAAGACGGTCAACCTTTTGTTTTGTTTGCCAAGGTTGCTGAAAAAATCCTGCAAAACGAATCTTTCTTAATTCTCAAGAGTGAATTCAGTATTAGTGAAATATCCATCTCAACTTCCTTATCCTCTAAGGGATAAACAGAATATTCTGGTTAAAATGCAGTAATTCTGTCTGTGTAAGTAAATCTGTGTGAGGTTCAATACTTCACTTGCTATGAAAAAATTGTCTACCCCTCAAACTTTATGGAGATATATTTCAGTGTTTTTTATACAAAACATCTACAGCTCAGGTTGTCCAGGTGACATTTAGTTAAGTATGGGCTATTTTTTTTTTCTTCAAGCCCACTCGCAGACTTAAATTTACATGAAACCAGAGGGATGCAATATATATGTAATTTTACACAATTCAACACAGAGATCTGCATATCGCGGCACCATATTGTGGTACGTTCTGCATAACACGCCGGCTCATTTTAGCTTATCGTGGCACATTCAGCCCATTTTGTGGCCGACCCACCAGACCCCTCCGTTCTCCCGATGGCCAGTCCTCCCCTGATCGGCCCCAAAGTGTGTCGGCCCACCGGTGCCCGGTGTCCGGTGCACCAGATTACCAGTCCTGCCCTGTGTGTATGTCAACTTGACATGTGCCCCTACCTAAACATCGTTGCAGACCAGGTACACCCCTTCATAGCAATGGGATTCTCTGATGGTAGTGGCCTCTTTCAGCAGGATAATGCACCCTGCCACTCTGCACACATTGTCTGGGAATGGTTTGAGGAACATGATGAAGAGTTCAAGGTGTTGCCATGGCCTCCAAATTCCCCGGATCTCAATCAGATTGAGAATCTGTAGGATGTGCTTGGAAAAACGTCTGATCCACGGTGGCTCCACCTCACAACTTACAGGACTTGAAGGATCAGCTGCTAATGTCTTTGTGGCAGATACCACAGGACACCTTCAGGGGTCGCACTTATAAATAAATTATTAAACAGTTGCATTTCAGTTTATGAATCATTAAAGGTCTAAAGATAAACAAACCACACACACATTACATCCACTGTCTTCTGTGATATAGTTTGATGTCATTTAAACCTCTCCATTCTGTCACCTCTTTGGTCCCTGTTATCCAGTGACAGCATGATCACAAGCAATCTGTCCAACTGAATTGGCATCTAAGGATTGCAAGCAAGGAGATGTCTGCCTCTCCATGGACAGTCAATGGCTAATTCAAATACTTCATTCTTAATTATCATGACAAATATTATGTTGGTTGCCATAATTAATATGGGACACAGCTTGAATCTGAAAGGCCCTTGAGAATCCTCAAGCGTTGCTCCAACTCTCACATGCCAAAGAGCTGACTGACACACAGCATTTATTAAAAAAATTATTCATGCACTAGTGCATAGGGAGAAAGACCCTCACCACTTCATTTAATGGTAGATTTGCATGGCAAATACATCTTCAAATCGTTTGTACTCTCTTTACCATTAAGGGAAAAATTAAATTGTGGTTACAATCAGGCACTTACAATGGAAGTAAATGGGGCCAATACATAAACACACATCAATTTAAAAGTATGGCTACAAGATTATTCGTGTTAAGGTTTGTAAGCAATTTTAACACTAAAATTATGTTAATACACATAATATTTACATCTTGTAGCAATACTTTTCAAACTATGTGTATTGTTACATTTATGGACTGGCCGTTTCACATCAACTTTAAGTGCTACAATGTAACAGTTTTTTAATAAACGGGGAACTAGTCAATTATTTTTAATGGTAATCAACATGCCACAAATGCTGCTTTTAAAGGAACATTCTGGGTTCAACACAAGTTGAGCTCAATCGATAATAATGTTGATTAATACAAAAATAGTTTAAACCCTCATTTTAGGGTTTTAGGGTTTGTTAACATTACATCGTCATGGCAACAATGTTTTAAAATGAGCAATAACCACACAGAAAATGTTAGTAAGTGATTTTATCACAGTAAAATCATGTTCACATGCATATTTGGATGTCTTGTGTCTCTACTTTTGAAATAGTGAATATTTTAATGTTTAAGGATTGGCCCCATTAATTTCCATTGTAAGTGTCTCACTGTAATACAGATTTAATTTTTTAATGAAAATATTTTTTTGTGGTAATCAATATTATGCCACAAATGCTGTCGATTTAGCTTAAGTTGTCTTGAAACTGCAATATTCCTCTAAGCTCACTTGAATTAAATCTGGAAAAACAGTACCTTTAAAAAATTAGGTAATTGTACTCATAGGTGTCATACCGTTGCATTCATAAATAGTTGCATGGCACATAAAAAACACGAGGCATTTAAGGTGACTCCATCACTAAAATAACCATAGCTTGATGGAGGTATACCAAGCACAAAGTAAAGAAATTGAGTTATCTGTGCTTGCACAATAACAAGTGTTCCCTGCCAGTAAATTGTATGTCAAATCTACAATAGCATTCTTTCAATAATTGTCTCTCTCGCTTTGTGTCAGTGAGTCCACTGCTCTATTTATATTCTACATAAACGATTCAGTTGTGAGGGAAACTTCTCAAACAGCTTGTTTGAGGTGAATTATTTGTCAGCTTCAGGGGAGACTGGGGCTAGTTGTCACAGGGGCTATATTTCAGTAACTATCTACTATATCCTATTTTTGCTATATCTGTTGGGTAAACAAGTGAACACAATAAAACCATGCTGGCATACATTTAGCCAAGGGTCAACTATGGTGACCTATGGGTGCACAACACAACCAAATTAACAAAGCAAATCAAAGCTGAAAACACAAGGGAAATAAGTCACAACACAAAATTAAGCCACAACACATAGGAAAAACCACAGAGCAATGGAAATAAGCCACAACACAACAAATTTAAGACACAACACAATGGAATTAATAGACAACTAATATTTTTGTACTAATAATGTGCCCATCTGACTCAATGCATGAGATTATGGGTCTGTTTGGAAAAAGCAGGGAGCTGCTCATCCCACTGCCAGACACTCACAAGAGAAGTTAGTGGCATCTAACAATCTACTCTCTTTTTTTTTTTTTTAAATGCACGCAAACTTTGAGTAATCCATTTTCATTTCCTGCTAACTTTAGATTGTACTTTTCAGATAATTCTCTTCCATTTTGAAATACACTATTTATTGTCTATCCAAATGGTTCCTTGACTTTTTCATTGGCCTTTTATCTTAACAATAATAACTGTCTTCCTAGTTCACCCAGGCTTTTATACCAACACATTTTCTTCTGCTTTCTTTTGTATGTTAACAAAAAATGTTCTAATAAATGAATTAGACAAAGAAGATGGTCAAATGTATATATAACACCAAAGACTTGTAGTCTAAAGGTTTGTTCAAGCTCCTATCACCTGGAAAATGATTGAGGAGCTTGTAGACTAAAATCAGTGGTGGACAGTAATGAAGTAAATGTAATTCGTTACTGTACTTAAGTAGCTTTTTTGCGTATCTGTACTTTACTGAAGTATTTAAATTTGGGGAGACTTTTACTTTAACTCCACTACATTTCAAAGTCAAATATCTTACTTTTTACTCTACTACATTTTCAAAATCAGTCGTTCCTTTTTATTTATGAGTGGATAAAAACGTATCGGTTACCTAACGTAACCTCGGTTCTCTCTAGATGAGGGAACGAGTATTGCGTAAGCTAGCTTACGCTATGGAAAGATTCATCTTTTCTGATATATTGAAGCCAAAAAATTATCCTTAATTTTTGTATCCATTGTCAACGCAGTGCGGCAGCTGCAGACCTTGAGCGGGCTAGCTAGCAAGCTCATAGGTTGCTCTGTGGCAACTGCTGCAGCCTATAGACGAGCTTGGGCTGAACTCGCATCCAATGAGAGGCGTCCGCGCTCACTGCATCAAAGCCCGCCAAAATGGGCGTGACTAGAGTGCATATAAGCGTAGTTCGTAGGCTGGAACCCTGGTTTTCATTGACTGAAGCGAAAAGTTGCTCGTGGCGCGAAGCACGCCGGCTACGCAATACTCGTTCCCTCATCTAGAGAGAACCGAGGTTACGTTAGGTAACTGATACGTTCTCTTCACGAGAGGTTCTCTCAGTATTGCGTAAGCTAGCTTACGCTACGGAACCCATTGTCAATGCCGTCGCGCCAAGCATCCACTGTATGAGCCCCAGGGAATTAAGGGGGACCCGGGGAGCCCTTATGAGTGGGGAAAAAATATTTGGCCGGCAAGAATGCGGGTCATTGATTGTGTAATACATAAGCACATAGTGGGAAGGGAACGACAGAGTGGCGGTGCCGGTCTGTGTGGAATGTGTCCCATCAGTGCAGCTCACCAGGGGAGCTGTAGCGTATTAAACCGCTAGTAGTTTTGCCTGCAGAGCGGGCACTTCCATATTGTAAAATCTGACAAAGGTGGAGGGGAAGTCCATCCCGCTGCCACACATATGTCGTGAATGGAAATCCCGCTGGACCATGCCCACGAGGATGCCATGCCTCTAGTGGAGTGAGCCCTAATGCCCAACGGCATGGCAGGTCTTTTGACGCCGTATGCAGCAGCAATAGCGTCCACTATCCATCTAGATAGTGTCTGTTTCGAGGCGGCGAGACCTTTGGTGCGCCCTCGAACCAAACGAAAAGCTGCTCAGAGCGTCTGAAAGCAGCGGAGCGCAGTATACAATCTCAGTGCTCTGACCGGGCAAAGGAGATTGGCGCCGCGTCAGCTATCGGATGCTGGCAGCGCCGATAGGGAAATGACCTGTGCTCTGAAAGGAGTACCGATCACCTTGGGAACATAGCCGTGTCTAGGCTTTAAAATGACCTTGGAGTCACTTGGTCCAAACTCAAGACACGCAGCTGACAGACAGCGTGTGAAGGTCTCCCACACGCTTGACTGATGACAGGGCAGTCAGAAAACGGTTTTGAGTGAAAGGTATTTCAAATCCACGGATTGAAGTGGTTCGAAAGGGGGCTTTCATAGTTTCGAGAACTATAGAAAGATCCCAGATAGGAACCGATGGGGGCGCTGGGGCGGGGTTCATCCTTCTAGCTCCCTGAGGAAGCGGATGACCAGCTCGCTTTTACCCCATGACTGGCCGTGCAGGGGTTCAGCTGAACGCCGCAACGGCCGCCACATACACTTTGAGCGTGGATTGGGATCTGCCCTTATCCAGCAGCTCTTGTAGAAATACTGAGCAGCGACGACACCCCACATGTCCGCGGGTCCAGGTCTCTGTCGGTGCACCATTTTGAGAACACAGACCATATTGACGCATAGAGTCTTCTCGTGGAAGGGGCTCTAGCGTGTATGATGGTGTTTATTACTCCTTCTGGCAGAGCGACGGGTAGTCGCTTGATCACCCACGCATGCAGCCCAGCCTCTGGGTGGGGATGCCAGATTGTGCCGCGAGCTTGAGAGAGGAGATCTGCTCTCACTGGGATGGGCCACGGCGCTGTCAGTGACAGCTGCGTAAGCTCCGGGAACCATGTCTGATTCTCCCAGCGCGGGGCTATGAGGAGCACCGAGTGACGCTGCTTCCCTGATCCTCTGCATTACCTGTGGCAATAGCAAGACGGGAGGGAAGGCGTAAAGCGGGCGCCTGGGCCAGTCCTGGGCCAGCACGTCCTCGCTCGAGAAAAATATTGGGCAGTGAGAGTTCTCTTTGGACGCAAAGAGGTCTATCTCTGCTCTGCCGAATAGGTGCCATAACGCCTGGACTGTTTGAGCGTGCAGGGACCATTCCCCTGGGGGAATATTGTCTCTGGACAGTCTGTCCGGGCCGCCGCTCAGGTGGCCTGGCACGCGCGTCGCCCTCAGCGAGCGCAGGTGGCACTGGGACCAACTCAGTATGCGTTTCGTCAGATGGAAGAGGTTCCTGGATCTGACAACCGCCCTGACGGTTTAGGTAGGATACCACAGATCTGTTGTCCGAACGGACCAGGACGCGGTGACCCTGAATGACCGGGAGAAAGCGACGCAGCCGCACTCGACCGCTATCATTTCCAGACAATTTATGTGAAGGAGCTTTTCCTGAACTGACCATAGGCCGAAAACCGAGAGCCCTCGCGAGACCGCGCCCCAACCCGTGTTGGACGCGCCTGTCGAGATGACTTTTCGGCGAGATACAGCTCCCATTGTCACTCCCCGCTGATACCATTCGCCACTGTCCAGGGCTGCAGAGCTGATATACAGGTCTGAGTCACCTTGATGGGCTGGCGGCCTGTGGCCCAAGCCCGGCGAGACGCCGGTGTTTAGCCAATGCTGAAGCGGGCGATGTGCAGTAAACCCAGCTGAAGTACTGCTGCGGCTGAGGCCATGTAACCTAGCACTCTCTGGAATTTCTTCAGAGGCGTGAGGCTGTTCATCTGAAAAGATGCGGCTAGTCGCTGAACACGGCGCGCGCGCTGTGTAGATAAGCGAGCCGTCATTGCCACGGAGTCTAGTTCTATTCCCAGGAAGGAAATGGTCTGACTGGGCTGTAGTGAGCTCTTGGTCCAATTGACTGCAAGACCCAAACTGTTCAGATGGCTGAGGAGAACTGTCTCTGTGAGACAGAAGCTCCATATGTGACTGAGCCATAATCAGCCAGTCGTCCAAATAGTTCAGAATTCGCAAACCCTGACTCTGCAGGGGTGCGAGCGCCGCATCCATGCACTTCGTGAAAGTACGGGTGCTAAGGACAGGCCGAACGGAAGGACGGTGTATTGATAAACCTGGCCGTCGAAGGCGAATCTCAAGAATGGCCTGTGACGGGATTTATCTGAATCTGAAAGTATGCATCTTTCAGATCGAGAGAAATAAACCAGTCCCCTGGCGCACATGTGCGAGGAGTTTCCTGATTGTAAGCATTTTGAACGGTCTTTTGCAAGCACCTTGTTCAAAACCCTGAGATCTAATATGGGTCTGAGGCCGCCGTCTTTCTTGGGAACAAGAAAATAACGGTTGTAAAGCCCCGACTCGCTCAGAGAGGGTGGCACTTTTTCTATGGCCCTTTTGCACAGAAGGCTTGCTATTTCTGAACGAAGCATGCACGCTGCTTCCGTGTTCACAGTGGTTTCGAGCCGCGCTCTGAAGCGAGTAGGGCGGCGATCGAACTGTAGCAAATAGCCCTGTTGTATTGTGCTTAACACCCACTTGGATATCCCTGGAATAGCTTCCCACGCTTTGAAGCGTAACGCTAGATGGTGAATGGCCAATTCGCTCTGATTGCCGCACACAGAGCGCTGAACAAAATGTGTGAGCGCGTTTAGTGTATTTATGCATGATTGCTCGCAGACAGCATGAACAGGCTGTTTTGTGAGTGACTTCCCGATTGGAATGAATGGGGAAAGAGTCACATCTGATACGTGATGCGCAAGCATAGTCATGGGCATGGGACTTACACACAGAGGAATGTTTGCTGGCCGTGTAACAGAGCGGGCAGAGAATGGGCGCGCGCACGCATTTGTGGGCGCCTTCATTGACTCTGACGCTCGAGCGGTTCGTAACCGCTTTATGAGAGCGTGCTCTGATAGGGGCACGGGATGTGTTATGCTTGTGTGTAGGGGCGAACACTGGGTTGTGGGCACTTTTTCTACACATAAGACATGTTTGCTCTTTACAAGATTTATTTGGGTCGCCGTGAAAACGGCGTTTGAGTGCAGGCAAGCGGGCAGTGTCACCGGCTTGTTGGCTGCTAAATTCACCACTGTAGTAGCCTGAGAGAAGGGGACTGACAGGGGGCAAAGCTTTGACGGTGGTCCGGCCGCGGCGGGACTGAGCCGTCGTTTGTTCAACAAAGTTAGGAAGACTTCGGTTGCTCTGGTTTCAGCGTTACCTTAAATCGAGGCCCGCGGGGGGGGGCGGCGGTCTGCGGCGGCTGTCTGAGCGCGATCGAGGGCGGCCGCCCTGTCGACGCTGAGAAGTCTGAGTTTGTTGCTAAATGTAACTGGGAGCCAGTGTAAAGATCTGAGGACTGGTGTGTTCATATTTTCTGGTTCCTCAATATGGCAGCAGCGTTCTGTATGAGCTGCAACTGTTTTATGGTCTTTTGGGGAAGTGTTGTATTTCTATTCCACTGTAATACCTAGATACACAAGTGTGTTTCCTCTATATGCATTAAACAGAGGCGTAGTTGAATAGGGCATATACATACTCAGTCCAACACACACACACACACACACACACACACACACACACACACACACACACACACAGTGTGCGCGCACAACAGATAAACAGGATATCTGACAAGGAAGAGCAGAAAGGTTTTACTTAATTTCTTTACCAGAGGCAGATGAAATACAATATAATGATACCTTGCGCTATATTACTAAATTACAAACAAATATATTTTACCCTGTGGTGCTCCTCATTTGTGTTCTTCATGACCGGACACCTGAAAATGAAACTTAAGCAAAATCAATGTAATATACTTTAGTTCAATAATAGTTTTGTTTTGTATTTTGAGAGCATTTTATATCAATTCATATTTATGAAATAATTATGGTCCATTTTTGCCATTGAAAATAATAATAATTTTTTTAAAAATCTAATTTCATTTTTCAATTATTGCAGTATTTCAGATTAACATAGACTGGGCCTTTTAAATCCATTGTTTTTGAAGACAGACTAGCGCCACCTGTTGAGAGAAAATAAAATAAAACATGTAATTTCATGGTGTAACCACTAGATCCCGTGCATACCATTCCGATGAAGCTATGTTTTAAAAAATTCTAAATACAAAACTTTTCGGTCAAAAGTGACCTTAGACCACCAGGGGTAATGTGGTCTTTCATTCACTGCAATACAAGTTTACAAGTATGACGTCCTGCTTTTGAGAAACCTGGAAATGTGAAGTCAAAATACTGGCAAAGTGGGACAATGGGTAAAGTGGGACAGTTAAGCTTCTTAATTTCTATCTTTACATGTAAATTATTCCATTACTAAAAATCAACATTGAGCTCATCATAAGCAAGTATGTGATTAAAAAAAAATAGGTTATATGGCTATGACATCACTTCCGGGGGTGTGGCACATCATATTCAACAACCTTACAGTGAACCGTGATGGTAAAGTAAAATGACATAGCATTCGGAGGTGAATAATGTTAAGATTATAAAAATTAAAACACTCATGGATCATTTGTAATTGTTATATATTTTGTTATAGGATGTAATGGTGAATCGGATCTTTTAAAAATCACATTCATATGAATCTTTTTGTCTCTAACCTACAACTGGGTTATATTGGTCACATGGTATATACATTGGCTGCCAGTGTATAAAGAGCAAACTAGCACAGGTCAGTTCTTTTCACTTTTCAGTGTCCCCTCATAAATGTACATCTCTTAGAAAATTACAACCTTAGTGATACTAATGTTGTGTTTTCTTTTTAAACACCTAGGCAGGTTTGATGCATGTAGTCAATTGGAAATTGCTTTATCCACTGGAAGCCTCAATGGTGCAAAGTGAGGTTATCCACCACTAGGTCGGTCCAACACCTATGTGTCCTTCTGTGTGCATTTATCACAACAATAGTAGCTACTTGTTTACTACTGGCAAATAACCTTAGGAGCTAATCCATTTTCACATCCATCCATTCAGCCAAAACCTAGATGTATTTTTATGTTTTTAATCCAGTCTCTACTTTTGCAAGTGTTCATCTATTCCTCAGTTTATCATTTTGCTGATTTGGGAGGAGGCTGCATTACATGAAGGACACAGATGGGTGACAGGTGAATGATGCACAATAATGTTTCCCTGTATTCAGCAGTTGGGGTTGGTGTCCCGAGGAACACATCTGGAATACAACAGAGTCAGTTTTTTATTTTATTGTTCCTGTTGAAATAAAACCTCCCTCCCATTTGTTATTGTTTTAATAAAACTGTTAAACTCTGTAGTGAAATTGTAGTGTTGTTTTGTTCAGTCTTGCCAAATAGATTTCGGCCCAACAGTGTATGTAATTGTAAACCATAAAAAATGAAAAATCTTTCAAATAAACCATGAAAAATCTTTAAAATTTATATCATTTCTATATTATAATTTATAATATAGGTATAACATACCTGATTCAAGTCATCAGTTGAGTAGTAAATTACTTAAAGACCTGAAACATTCCAGGAAAATGGTAAGGAAACCCTATAAATATTAAATATGAGCGCCCTCTACTGCCTGTTAATGGTAAGTGATATTAAAATAATAACCTGCAGGGAACGTTCTCTTTAGGTTATAAAATAACAACCTGCAGGGAACGTTCCCAGAACGTTCTCTTTAGGTTATAATAATTAAACCTAAAAATAACCTGCAGGGAACGTTCTGGGAAGGTTCTCTTTAGGTTATAAAATAACAACCTGCAGGGAACGTTCTCTTTAGGTTATAAAAAAGAAAACCTACAGAGAACGTTCCTAGAACGTTCTTATTTGGTTCCCCAAATGAGAACCATATGGGAACGTTAGGGGAACGTTCTGTGTTTACTGGGGACTAGCAAGTTGATTTCTTCAACAGTGCATCGTACTACGGTAGTGGAGCAGCAAGTTACGTCGTTGTACGGGAAACGCACCCCAGAGCCGTTAAATATGAGAGTTGCGAACATAGACGGTTGCGACAGTGATCTCGCCGCCGCGCGGTCACGTGATTCGTGTAGCTCTCAATAGTTCCAAACAAATTGCGTTGCCAATGATTTTAAGCGGGGCAGAGAGCAGCAGCTATTATTGCAGCAATTATCGGTCAATATTGACGCATAATGTACATTGCTTATTATGTTGACTCTAAAATGACTTGCATATAATAGCATTTTTTTTCTGGGGAGTAGCAGAAACACTGCATTAATACATTTTTGTGTTTAATTTTGGAGGGAAATTGGCTGCTCCCATAACATAGAATATATATATATATATATATATATATATATATATATATATATATATATATATATATATATATATATATGTGTGTGTGTGTGTGTGTGTGTGTGTGTGTGTGTGTGTGTATATATATATATATATATATATTTAATGGCATTGTGCAGGTTTATGTGAATGTATCATAACATTAGGATGTTAATAATTATGACCATAGACACTCGAGAAAAATATATACAGTAAATACTGTAAATGTATTATACCTTATGGGAACAGTCCCTTCCCTACAAAATTAAACACACAAAAAATGTATTCAATTCAAATATATATATATATATATATATATATATATATATATATATATATATATATATATCTGACTAATTAATGTCATTTTATTAATAGATTGGTGTGCCAAGAGTGACATTAGTCTTCATGTAGACTGAGTTAAGCAAGAGTCTTGTGACAAATTATAATAGGACATTATGTCCATAAAAAATCATAGTACTTGGATACTTAAGTACATTTGAAGGCAAATACTTTTGTACTTTTACTCAAGTGAATGTTTAAAGGCAGCACTTCTACTTTTACTTGAGTAATATTTTACCTTGAGTATCTTTACTTTAACTCAAGTACATGGTAGTGTACTTCGTCCACCACTGACTAAAATAGACTTAGGAACCGCTTGTTCCTGCAAGCTGTAAAACCACTTAACAGCTCCTTAAGCCAGCTTACGCATGCTGTCTTAACCAACTGCTTTGTAGAATTTACCATCCCATGTGCTCATGCTGTTCAAACCTCTGACTCAGTTTTTCAGCTGAACACCCCAGACTTCACCATCAGCTGCAACAAAACTGCACTGCCTATTTTCTGCTCTGTAAATCTATTATTTGTTGTTTACTGTGGCATATCGATGGTAGCTGCGCATTACTTTCAGCACCATGGTCATTGCTGTAATGTTACATCATGAATCTGGATGGCAGAGGCATGCTAAATACATACAAATTATGCCGTTGTGATTTAATGTGCTGAGTAACGTCATTTTTCCCACCGTGTCCGATATTAAAATCAGTGTGACACACTTTGCAAAAGGCGTGGCCATTGTTGATATTTCTTCGAGATATTAAATTCTTCTGTCCAGCTGTTTTTATATTTACATGTACATTTAGTTTTTTCGCCGGAGCACTACCTAAGTCTTCTCCTCCCATCTACCAGTGATGCTTGATTCAACTTCCCGCGTCTACTACCAGCGCAGATATCAACAGCGCAACTGGGTTGTAGGCAGAGGTGGGTAGTAACATGTTACATTTACTCGAGTAACGTTTTGGGGAAAATGTAACTTTTATAGTAAGTCTAATAGTGGGTGCTTTTTACTCTCACTCAAGAAAATTTCTAATGATATTTTTTTACTTTGACTTCTTTACAATGTGTAGTGTTACTGTCGTTACATTACTGGGTTTAATTTGAATGAATGTGTAATTTATTGAGAGATTATTGAATGACTTTTACGAGAGCGGAAGTTCACAGCTAAGCGCGATGAGACGCTCCATTTGAGTGATGAGACTGTCACTCAAGTCATCAGTGCAGCAGCATCAAACTCTTCAAAGTGAAACACTTTCTTCGCTCCACACAGTCAAAAAAGAATAGTTTCATTTTGCAATGTCTTCATTTAACACAAAGAGATGCTGATATTTCAAGATTAAAGTCACAGCTCCAACTTCAGGCAGCATGCTGAGGTAAGTTTTGGCTCTAATTCTAACGCTGGCTTTTCTGTGTAATGAGATGGTCATTTTCAGGGTGATTCTGTAACTGGGCTCTTATGACATCAGTTTTTAAGAGTACATTTTTTAATTAGTGCAGCAATATATCAGTGTGCTTTGTACCGCATTTCATAAGCAGTATATATGCATTACTCCGTGCTCTCACGGGGGTACTGGAAACTATCGCAGCTACTTCAGGCAGATTAACTGTATTCATATAAACATCCAAATTAAATGCTGCCATTCAATGTGTGAGATTTGCAGGCATAAGGCGATCGTGGCGATGAGAGTGGCTGTGCCCGCTATCGTTAACTCATTCACTATTTCCTATATAGTAAATGGCAGTTAGTGAACTATATCTCAGCAGTAAGTGAACGAAATGAGTGAATTCGGATGTGAGTATCGGAGCTCTAGGGCTGGTGCAGAAACGTCACATATTACATTTTAAAATACTTGTGCCTTATTTGTTATTCTTTTTAAATAATATGTTATTACAATAAATCTTCATTCTGTTTGTAATTTTTAATATATACTGTGTGTTAATATAAATAGTAAACACATTTGATCAAATAAAGAGTACATTTTAAAATGTATCTGTATGTTTTGCCTCTCTATATGTTATTTTGTTATTTTAATCAAGTAATGATTTGTCAAAAAGTAATTACTACATTCAGAATAAAATAAAACATTCCAGGAGTGAAGGAAGCAGTAAACTCCCAGCTTGTGCGTCTTCTCCATGGTTGATTGTGGGAAATTAACAGTCATCGAGTGTACTTGAAATGTACACTTGAAATTAGAGTGCATTGTGGGTAAGAATGAGTGAACAAAAGTAGGGTACGAGTGGCTCACTCAAAATTCAGACACTCCTATAAAATAGCAAAAACTCGAAATAGTGCATTATATAGTGGACAGGGGAAGGTTTCAGACACAGCGAGTGTTCCACGATCAGGGTTTGTGCCCTACATAGGTTGTGAACTCTGCATTTAGAGAGCGGCGGTACTGCTGTACAGAACTAACTATATAAATACTTACGACACTGAAAACTGTAACTGCACTGAAATAAGAATCCACACAGGACTTTAAAAGCTATGATATAGCAAAAGAAGGCATTATATTTCAGCATTATATATAATGTCCTTGTGGGACATTTTCATGTTTTCACTGTAATAATTACTAGAAATGTTTCCAAACCTCTCTTCTTATTGACAAATTCATCCAGATCTGACAAGAGCCCTTAAAGGATAGTTTTCACCCAAAAATTAACATTTTCTTTATTTACTCACCCTCATGCAACCCCAGATGTTGTATGACTTTCTGTCATCTGCTGAACTCAAATGAAGATTTTTTTTAGAATAATTTCTCAGCTCTGTAGGTCCATACAATGAAACTGAATGGTGGCAACATTTTAAAGCTAAACAAACAAGCAAGCATAAATCAGCATAAATATAATCCATAATTTGGAACAACATGATGGTGAATGATGACAGAATTTCCATTAATAATGATAATAATTCTGTAGTACATGTTAAATGTGTATTATGTAATGGGATAAAGGGGAGTAAACATGTATTGTGTTATTTGTGAAAGTAACGAGTTACTCACTACTTGAGTACTCTTTAAATTGGATACTTTCTTACTCAAGTAATTATTTATGTTAGTACTTTTACTTCTACTTGAGTAATTATGTTTTTGAAGTGATTGTACTTTTACTTGAGTAAATTTTTTGGCTACTCTACCCACCTCTGGTTGTAGGTTGCCAGGTTGAGTTTGTATGATGTGTCGATTGTGTGAGTAGGATGTGTTTCATTCAAGATCTGGCAACTGGACAACCTTTTAATAATATATTGATGTGATTATTCATATAACGAGGTTTAGGCCATACAAATTACCGGAGTTTCCCGGGAGAAATAACAAATTGGGAGGGGGGGCGGGAGATGGGTGTGAAATACGGGAGACTCCTGGGAAAAGCGGGAGTGTTGACAGGTATTCTGTACATGAAGGGGAGGAGGGGCTCACTACCGGCTGCCTGGAGCAGTGGGAGGAGTTCCCTACCGGCCTCCGAACACGGAGGGGCGTTCTGTCCACCAGGGGTCGAGGACTGGCTCCGGTCCACCTGGGGAGGATCAGCTGTTGTCCGCCAAAGGGTGGAGGAGTAATCGAGGAACAGGTGATGGCGTGTCTGGGAACCAGCGAGTAAGTTTTTCCTAATCAGCCAAGTAGAGTGATAGGTGCAGCACGATGCGGCAGTTCAGGAGAGAGAGAGAGCTACAGGCAGCTGCCCTGTATGCATTTACGTGTGTGTGTGTTTAAGTTTATTAAAAACATTACTTGGATGCCTAGGCCGGTTCCCACCTCCTCCTTTCCATGGAACCATGTTACACGCATATATCTCTTCATTCAGTGCAATTTATTTGAAAAAGCTTTCTTTGCAGCCCTGACTTATTTTTGTCCTTTTTCAAGTTCTTTGTTTTTAATGATCTCTTTCTAATGATGTCTAGAAATATTACAACACGTCTGTGCTCAGCAAAAACCAAACAGTAATTATTTTACAAATGCAAAGGAGAGCAAGCTCCTCTTATAATAACTGAATTAATTATCTTTCCTAAGGAGTTCTCAATGTGTCCAATTTAGCTTATTAGTTTTATTTTTTCTGGTGTCTCAGATTCTTACAGTAGGAGGAATTGTAAAAATTGTGTATAACAAATTGTGTGTCTTTTGACATGCCAATGTTATGGCACTTTTAAGTACCATGTCCCAGTTCTTTATAGCTTTCAAACTAATGCTATTTACTTGTTCAATAAATCCTTTATGTATGACAGCTGGGGTTCGTTCCCTTGGCAACTCTCACAGTGTCTCTACTGAAGAAGAATTATTCTTCTTGCTTTATAAGCCACCACATCTGTAAGAGAGAGTGCACTTCCTGTCTTTTAGAGACAATGCAAGTAAATATAAACAAGATGTTTAAGCTCTAACCAGTATATGTTTAACAAATCTTCTTTTTCTTTTCTTTATTCTTTTTTGCATCCTGTCTCAATCCTATCTCAAAGGATGATAAATATGCTTTTATTAACTGACGTATTTACAATATATACACATATTCAGAAAGTACTCACCTGGCAATTCTAAAAGGATTTTTAAAGATGATAATCAATTACACAACAATGGATGCATTTTATAAGGAAGTATCATTTCTTGAAGATAGCTGTGTTCAGATCTCTGTGTAAGTGCAAATAAACATGAATATCACTGGTAAAATGATATAGTATAAAGAGGACACCGGTTATTGTTGTAACCACTCAAGGAGTTATCTGCTTTTAGACAGAGAGCAAGCTTATTCCACCCACCACATTTCCCTCAATGTGCCTCTGCCTGAAACATACAATTATTCCAGTCACATACATCAGACTTTTGACCTATTAATCACCATAAAAGTCTTTCGGCTATTAGTCCTTAAAGGAATAGTTCACCCAAAAACTGTCATAATTCTCTCATAACTTACTCACTCTCAGGCCATCGTGGTCCATACAATGAATGGGTACCAAAATTATTGAAGGTCCAAATCACATATAGGCAGCATAAAAGTAATCCATAAGTCTCCAGTGATTAATTCCATATCTTCAGAAGTGATATGTGTCGGTGAGAAACAGATCAATATTTAAGTATTTTTTTACTGTCAATCTCCACTTTCACATTCTTCTTATATTTTAGGCAATTCACAATCTTTGTGCATATCGCCACCTGGGGCAGGGAGGAGAACAGCTTAGGTTACCAACAGTTTGGATTGAATCTCAGAGGGATTCACCCTGTTAAACCCTGTGTGGTGCACACATAATCTGTAAGTAATATTCTGTTTAATACAAGTTAAGTTCAATCGAAAGTATTTGTGACATAAAATATACATTTTAAATCAAGGTTACAGTAACAAGTACAGTTACAGTACAGTAAGTTTCACTTACAATGAAAGTGAATGGGACTAGTGTTGTCAAAAATACCGGTACCCCGGTACCAAGTCAGTACTCAAACAAAATATTATTTACGATACCAGAATTTGTGAAGGTACCGGGGTACCGAGTACCGGGTCTACCCGGTACCCACGTAGAGGTGGGAACTTTCGAACGCTCACAACAAGCAAAAGATTGCGGCAAGCAAAGCTGCTGCGGAGTCTCAATTGAATCTTGTCGAAATGAAAAGTGGAAAAAGCCAGGTAATTTGAGGCTGATGAAAAGGGAAACATCACAGATCAGCAAAAACCTATTTGTAAACGCTGCTTTCACAATTTTCTGACGATAGGGGAAACACATCAAACTTAATAAAGCACATGAAAGACAGACACCCAGATATATTCAAGCAAATAAAGCAGGTGAGTTTAAACTTTCACAGTTTATATTACGTAGATCCCAAATTAGGGAATGATTAAAAAAAGTACATTCAGAAGCATGTACCATTGTGGAATAAGCAGAGCCGGAGCTCTTTAAAGGAATCATCCCGGTGTTACACCTTAAATGCAGTTAAATTTAATGCGTTATTGCTTTATTAAAGTTCAAATAATACAGAAGCATGTAACTGTAGCATAAAAATGCTACAGTTAATAAAAAGTAAATTTGTTAACAAGTAGTTACTGTAAAATATACATCACATTTTTTATATATATTTAAAAAGAGAATACTGTAGTTTTACTGTAGTTCTTGGGCAAGACACTGAACCCCAATTTGCTCCCAATGGCAAGCTAGCGCCTTGCATGGCAGCTCTACTGCCATTGGTCTGTGTATGAATGGGTGAATGTGTCACAGTGTAAAGCGCTTTGAATACCGTTAAGGTTAAAAAGGCGTTATATAAGTGCAGACCATTTATGGTTGTAAAAAAATAAATAAAATGTAGATGTAAAAAGTATGATTTTTCCCGTATAATTAATGGCAAAAAAAGTATGTTTAACAAGAGAGCACATGTACTTTTTACTGTAAATTATTGTTAAAATTACAGTTCCCGGATTCTCTGCATGACACATTACATTTCATTATATTTATGGGAATAGTTGTTTCTTTTTATTTTTCATATCAGTTATGTACTTTGGGGTGTTCTTTGTTATATTTGATGTAGTTTAATTAACACTGATGGTGTTTAGTGTTTGTGTGAGTGACACTGAGCATTGTCTCTACAGGTTTATTGTCATTGAACCTGGAAGAGCCACTATTGATGAACTTCATGTCATCCTGTGCACTTCTGTAATTACTACGGTGATTAACAATACATTATAAAGTGAAAAGCGGATTTTTACAATTTCAGAATGTTAATATATTAAGTTTATCATTTAATAATATAAACAATGGTACTGCACTGTAAAATATACAGTAAAAACAGAGTTTTAAACTGTAAAATGTACAGGTTGTTCTGTAAATTGTTAATATATTTTTTACATTATTATTCTGGCAACCACAGCTGCCAGTTGTTGTGTTTATTTCTGTAAACATTTTTACACTGTAACAGATTTAAAATGCAACAATCAATTTTAGACTATATTTAACAGGGGTCACTGTTTTAACTTTCTATCCTCAAAGCTGGTCCTTGGTGGTTTATAACCCTGATTTAATGTACCAGTTGAAACACAGCACCTATTAGACCCTAACAGAATGACTAGATGAGTTATATTTAGCTATAGGGATTTATGTAAATATCTGCACCATCCACACAATTAATTTCATTATTAATTTATCAACAGTGTCATTGGTTCTAAACTCAAAGTGTAGAGGTTTAAATCGGAATGGAAAGGTAATCTAGAGTGCATGATTGTGGAGCCAGAGTCGTGATGCATAAAACATCACATCAATAAAACACTTCATTCACCTTCAATCTTTTAGATTTCCATGTATTCTGTTTCTCTTACACAACCCATTTTGCCTTTGATAAGATGGCACTCATCAAGAAGCCACAGGTGTGGGCTTCTTTCATTGATTCTTTTTGCAGAATTAATTTTTCCTTTGACTATATAAAGGTGCACAGCAAGACCACATTTACTTGTGGAAAAGCAATTTCCACACCATTATCAACAGGTTTTACCTGGCATTTAATTGCTTTAAAATTGTGTTTGTTCATATAAAACATGGCAATTTTGTTTGGGAAGAGAAAAAACTCACAAGGATTACTGTGGTGGATGGTGAATATGAGGAAACATTACATCTAATCATCATAATATCTCATCATTGTTTTGTTTTTTTCATATTACATCATGTTTATATGCATAACGTATAACTTGTATAAGTTGCACAAATATAATACAGAGCATATGTTAAGCTGAAAATACAGATTTACTTTGACACATAAGCATTTGGTGAACGCTTTTATCCAAAACAACTTGTGACATTTTATCAGAACGTGGGTTTCCTGGGAATCAAACCCTTGACCTTAGAATTTCTAGTGCATCACTATTACTAATGCTCATACTTTGGGTCAGGGTTTTATTGGTTTTATTTGTATAAAAAAAAAGAAGGGGGGGAGGGGGGGTTCTCCTTTGTATTTTAACTTGTACTGTACTGTTTTTGATATGATACCTCAAATTGTCCAGCTATTATTTTATGAATGATCAGACTGATGACTTTCACCTGGAGGACAATATATGGATGAAAAATCCCATAGACTTATATTGTAGAAGAGACCTGAACATATATAGAAACCAGAATATCATAAACTTGGGAGTGGGATCTTTTGACTTTGGCTAGTAAACAAGCACCCATTACATCCTAGCAACCACCCAGAACATCCTAGCAACTGCTGAGCACTGCCCTAACAACCACCCACAATAATCTAGCATTGTTTTGCAAGAGCAAGCACCAATCACACTTTTTTGTTTAAAATGCACTTATATCTTCTAAAACAGAGAAATAATTTTCATTTTTACATCCAATTAATACTTTTACAACTAAAACTTGTTCAGCCAGCCTTATTTCCCTTTGCTAACCTGTGTCCTACTCGTTCAGTGGCTGAGGTGACAAGCCTGTGCAGTATTGCTGACTTAAAAGTGCATATTTTTATATGTCTGCATACAGCCTCTAACCTTGAAATCTTGGCTACAAAAAAACAACATCTATTGAACATATTCATCATTGTTGCCTAGGATAAAAGATATAGTTCACTCAGCCAAGTTTGACCTTTTGTGTCAACATGCTCCAATAGTGGGGCATACTGTCACATTATATGGGGCAAGTTATCACAATGCAACTTGCCATTAGATTTCATGTAAACTATCACAACCACCAAAATAAAATCTACACCTCTTTAAAATTAAACAGCCTATTTTTTCACAAATGTAAAATGTAAAACAATGATGACACACAAAAAGATTCATTAAAAAAAACAAATATTTAAAAGGTGACGAACAGAAATATTGATACATTATTTTGGCCTACAAATATTGTAATTATTAAACTGTATACATTTCAAAGTCAAAACATTTTCAAGTCAAAATGTTATCGTCTTATGAGAACAGCGTACCAAGTTTTGAACTAGTTGTTTGAAACCAACTTTCAAAACCGCGGTTAGAAAAAAAAAAACACAGATTTGCTCAACTGGACTTTTGACTCCAAATCTTATCATTACTGAGATATAGCCAATGTGACAACTAGCCCTGGTCTCTCCGATATATAATCTAACTGGGGTTTGGAACGATTTGAGGGTAGGTAATAATGATAGAATTAGCAAAGGATGAATTATCACTACAAATCATCTAAATTTGCATCAACAATGTTCAACTTATCACTGAAAACCTAGCTTACAAGACATTGAAACATGTACATGATCAACAAATGTAAGATTTACTGAAAACACATCACTGGTCCGATAGGACAAGTCATAATTCCGTCAGCTGACCCAAAACTTTCTCACACTGTCCCCAGGCCAGCAGGCCATCTTTCTGGCAGAGCAGGTGTATACCTGGACCTAAAAATTCTAAGAGGCTCTAAAACACACATTGTGACACAGTATGTGGAAAAAGTAGGGATAGACTCTCCCAGAGTTGTGAAACAGTATCCAGTATGGGAACAGTTCTAACAAATAATGAGCTCCATGTCTTCACACCAATTATGGAAAATAGGAACAATGTATGCAGGTTTTTGACATTTATTTTGTTGGTAGACAAATAAAGGTATCTAATGTGAAAAAAGCATGTTTGTTCTGGTCAGTATTTGTGCAGTATAGAATGAAAGCAAAAAGTGTAACAACTGTACTCAACTGTGGTCTACCCTACAACACTGTTCACTGGCAGTAGGGGGCACACTATAGCTATGATTATAGAACATACAGTGCATCCGGAATGTATTCACAGCGCTTCAATTTTACACATTTTGTTATGTTACAGCCTTATTCCAAAATGGATTAAATTCATTATTTTCCTCAAAATTCTACAAACAATACCCCATAATGACAATGTGAAAGAAGTTTGTTTGAAATGTTTGCAAATGTATTAAAAAAAAAAAAAAAAAAGGAAAAAAAAAAAAAATCACATGTACATAAGTATTCACAGCCTTAGCCATGACAATCAAAATTGAGCTCCGGTGCATCCTGTTTCCACTGACCATCCTTGAGATGTTTCTACAACTTGATTGGAGTCCACCTGTGGTATATTCAGTTGATTGGACATGATTTGGAAAGGCACACACCTGTCTATACAAGGTCCCACAGTTAACAGTGCATGTCAGAGCACAAAGCAAGCCATGAAGTCCAAGGAATTGTCTGTACACCTCCGAGACAGGATTGTATTGAGGCACAGATCTGGGGAAGGGTACAGAAACATTTCTGCAGCATTGAAGGTCCCAATGAGCACAGTGGCCTCCATCATCCGTAAATGGAAGTTTGGAACCACCAGGACTCTTCCTAGTGCTGGCCGCCCTGCCAAACTGAGCAATCGGGGGAGAAGGGCCTTAGTCAGGGAGGTGACCAAAAATCTGATGGTCTCTCTGACAGAGCTCCAACGTTTCTCTGTGAAGAGAGGAGAACCTTCCAGAAGAACAACCATCTCTGCAGCACCCCTCCAATCAGGCCTGTGTGGTAGAGTGGCCAGACGGATGCAACTCCTCAGTAAAAGGCACATGACAACACGTGAAGGACTCTCAGACCATGAGACACTAAGTTCTCTGGTCTGATGAAACAAAGATTGAACTCTTTGGCCTGAATGGCAAGCGTCATGTCTGGAGGAATCTAGGCACTGCTCATCACCTGGCCAATACATCCCTACAGTGAAGCATGGTGGTGGCAGCATCATGCTTTGGGGATGTTTTTCAGCGGCAGGAACTGGGAGACTAGTCAGGATCAAGGGAAAGATGAATGCAGCAATGTACAGAGACATCCTTGATGAAAACCTGCTCCAGAGCGCTATGGACCTGAGACTGGGGCGAAGGTTCATCTTCCAACACGACAATGATCCTAAGCACACAGCCAAAAATAAAAAGGAGAGGCTATGGGACAACTCTGTGAATGTCCTTGAGTGGCCCAGCCAGAGACTTGAACCCGATTGGAGAGATCTGAAAATGGCTGTGCACCGACGCTCCCCATCCAACCTGATGGAGCTTGAGAGGTCCTGCAAAGAAGAGTGGGAGAACCTGCCAAAAAATAAGTGTGCCAAGCTTATAGCATCATACTCAAAAAGACTTGAGGCTGTAATTGGTGAGGTGCTTCAACAAAGTATTGAGCAAAGGCTGTGAATACTTGTGAACGTGATTTTTTTTTTTCCCCAATTTTTTTTTTTTATACATTTGCAAAGATTTCAAACAAACTTCTTTCACATTGTCATTATGGGGTATTGTTTGTAAAATTTTGAGGAAAATAATTAATTTAATCAATATTGGATAAGGCTGTAACATAACAAAATGTGGAAAAAGTGAAGCGCTGTGAATACTTTCCGGATGCACTGTACATACACTGTAAAATGTATACTTTTCATGGTGAATCTTAATTAATCTGCTGTTCTCTGCGAGTTCTGTCCCCCCCACACCTAATTGGGATGAATCAGGCACCAGATGCACATTCTGTCTAGATTAATTAATATAAATGAAGTTATGCAAGAGTACCACAAAAATATAATTCTGATTTTTCAGCTCAAGTATTCAATGGCTTTGAACCATGTCTTACATCTCTGCATGATACCTATTAGTTGCTTGAGTAACAATAGCAAAAGACATATGGTGCTTAAATTGCATGCACACATACACTTTTTTTCTCATGGCATTATAGCATATTCTTAAAGAAATTGTTAACTCAAAAATGAAATTTTTCATTAATTACTTACCCATATACCTGCACTCTAACCCCTTATTTCTTTCCTCTGTAGGATATTAAATTAGGACATTTTGAAGAAACAAACAAAAATGACAGTGACCAGGAGCTTAAAATCTCCAGATAGGACAAAACAATATGATACAAGACATTAAGATGTGTAATGTGCAAATGAGGTTTGAGAGCTACTGTGAAGGGCAAGAAACAAAGCTATCATTAGACATAGGAAGATTTGGTATTTAGTGCATTAGTAGTATGGACTAATTTTACAGTGCTTTTGTTTGTCAGCTCCAGCAGACCGGCCCAGACTTCACACCCACTGCAGCGGATTCACCAGCCTGTGGGGGAAGGCAGAGAGGGTTAGGGAAAGCCAGTGGGATGAGCGGCCCACGGGACCGGGGACCAGTTTGGGAGAAGTAGAGAGGTTTCAACTAGGTTGTGTAGAAGGACACTCCCCTTATGCATTATCTTAGTGATGCAATGTCTTATTCCCCTTGATTTGTCTTGCGTCACGAACAGTACGTGATATATAATCGCTTATATCAGCAGCATAATCCATAAAGGGTAGGAGAGAGTTCAACATTTTCAGCCCAAAAACCAACACTCCAGATTATTACAGGACAATAGACTGAAGTTAAACCTCTATATAGGCCAGCCCAAATAATGGTTGCGGTTTGGTGGGCAGAGTAATTAAAAAAATAATTCACAAATTTGAGGACGGTTCAAAGATTATCCGCTTCACACCTCTGTAAAGTTGGTTACAAATCCTCCCACGTAGATGTTTAATTTGATGAAGGCATTCAGCAGCAACAATTGACCAAAGATTATTGGCAGACAAGTTACAGGGGTCAAACATAAATAAGGGATTATGCAGCCCATTTATTTCAATGCATAGCCATCAGATGCAGGTAAATGTGTTACTGTTGAGTTTCGGGTATCAATAGTTCTTTCAAAGAGAGTTTCACTAACACATTAAGGGTGGGTTGCACCAATAAGGATTAGCCTTAAACTGAGATTAAATCAAGGTTTAGGCCTAATAATTCTGTTGCACCAAACTTTAAACCTTGTTTTAAAATAATCATGGTTATATTTAAACCAGTTTAATCCTGATTTAAATTTTACAGTAAATCTAGATTCACTTTAATCCTGTTGCTCCATTACTTTAAACTCAGCTTTAAAATTCAGATAAAGATTAACTTTAAACTTGCAGCTGAGGAGGTTTAAATAAAGAAATTGGCAACACTTCTTTTGGTTGACTTGGGACAATGAAAGCGAACCCTGTTGAGTTTCATAGCAATGAGGAATTTTCAAAGAGGTATAGATTCAACAAGGAATCAGTAATATATAATAAATTGGACCCCTAATTAAACATAGCAGTGACCGAAATGCAGCTATATCACCATTGCTCCAACTTCTGTAGGCTTGCGCTTTTATGCCACTGGTTGTGTCCAGATGGTGGATGGGGACCTTTCTGGAGGTCAATAAATCAACTTTGAGCAGAATTGTTGGAAGGGTATCAGGGCCAATTGCAACTCTGAAAGATCAATTAGATTTGCACTGACAGGTGGAACACTGGCTGGATTGTATGCAAGAGCTGGTTTTCCTGGAGTTATAGGAGTGATTGACTGCACCCACATTCTGATTCAGAACCCACGTGGAGAAAATGGAGAGTTGTTTTACAACAGGAAGGGCTACTGTTCCATCAATGTTCAAGTTGAGGGTGATGAGACCCAAATCACCAACATTGTGGCTCGATGGCCAGGATCAACACTTGACAACAGGATCTTTGACAATAGCCACCTGTGTTCTTTGCTTGAAAGACATGCATTCCAGGATCACCTGGTAGGCGATTATGCCTACACCTGTCGTGCCTACCTGACGACACCCCTCTATGCTACCGCACTCATCTTTGATGTGATCCGGATTACTTCCTGTTCCCAAATACTTCCCAGCTAAAAAGTGCCAAAAAACCCTCTGAAACAAGTCTGCTAAAACCAGCCAATCAGCTTAGCCTGGGTTTAGCTTTTTTTCAGTAGGGTTGAGTTGACACAATTATATTGCATTCAAACGATGTGGGCCCTTAGGTGTGAATGTGTTTTACAAGTTTGAATACAGCTTTTTCAATCAGAATTTAGAGCTGTAACTATCCAATATAAAAATGGCACATTAACCCCATTGACTCTAGGAAAACAGCAGAAGTCAACACCAGTAATCCACTATACTACCACATGACATCACATGGTAGGGATTACTAACCTAAGACGGTTAGCATAAATAGACTGAGCTGTAGAGACAGGTTAGCCACCACACTAAAAATCTAAACCATTACCCAGGCAGGTGTTCAGGAAGTCCTACTGTTAGTGCCATTAATACTGCTGAGGCTGAGCCATTGATCCTTTGCTGTGTAATATTTGGTAAATGACAAGACGCAAGCATTTAAGCAATGAATATATTTCCCTAAAAATTAATATCTCAATAATTATAATGATAGATTACAGTTTTCAGCAATTTCAAAATGTAAAATGAGAACTAAAATATGAAACTTGACAAGAACAGAAAAAAATCCCTAAAATCCATCCAGAGAGAAAACCATAAATTACACAAATCTTTAAGAAATCAAACCAGATAAAGTAACATGGAAAGTAATTGCAAATCCTGTTGACCCTCCACTCTCTACTTTATCTGTTGTCACTTGTGCCAAGCAAGTGTAAACTGAGGATCTCTTTAAGTTTTGCTTAACCTTTGAAAAAGAACCACAAATTCTCTAGCATTTGCAGTCAGACAGCCCACACAGAGGTTCCTCCTGCATGTGAAGATGCAGTATTCCCCGCCCACATCCTATACAAGCCCCTCCCCCCATGCCCACCCCTATCTTGTGGTTGCAGAGAGAATAAAGTGCTGGTATCTGATCCAGAGGTGTTCAGGAAACACACACATGAACACTATGAAAAAATAAAAACAGCTGCAAGCCCAACTAAGTGTGTGTGTGTCTATATATCTATAAACTGTACAAATTGTATAACATACGCAAAATTAAAACAAAGCAATCATTTCAGATAACAACATAAGCATAATTAAAACAAACAAAAATATCTCAGAATATCATCAGGTTAATTTGGAAACTATTAAAACCATTTATTAAATCAAACATTGTTCTGGAAGATTTGGTTGTATTCCAAAAGCAAGATTAGATTATTACCTTGAGATAAATCACTGTAAACCTACTTCTAAATCCCAAATAAATCTTTCTATTTGCAAAAGCAAAAAATATTTTTCATTTATCTGTCATTGCATATGTCTATGTTATTGCGACTGTTTATGAAGAATCAGGACTAGGGATATACTTTGCTTTTCCATGTGCCGTTCTGTCTCATGCTCGGTCAAGCACCTGGAGTGTGTAGTACTGTGCTGATGATAAATTTGTGTCAGTGCACGAGACGTACTGGCACGTGGAAAATCGAAGTATACTTTGGCCTTTAGCCAAAGTAAAGTTAAGTATCCCTTTTAAGTGTCAGCTTTGTTAATCTAACAAACAACATATGCCATCTTCACAGGTGATCAAGTATTCATTTTCTGAGACACAAGGTTCTCTAGCAGTATAGAAGATTCTCTCACCAGCTTGACTTGACCAAAATCAACTGTAAATCAGGCAGGAAGGAGGAAACGTTTTCACAGTCATGTCTCTTAAACAGTCTTCTGACACAGTCATTAATAAAACCACCACTTGGAAAGCTGTTAGTGCAGGTTTGCTTGTATGAATACAGCCTTGAAACAAAAGCAGGCTGTGTGGCAGTCACTTCCTCATAATGCTTTCAATTCCTGTTCAAAAAGTGTAGAATTGACCGTCAAGCATGTGACATTGCCAACACAAAGACTGAGAGAGCATGGAGAACGGATAGCGCATCCTTCACCTTAGTAACGTGCACTTCACAGTTCCTGTGGGGTGCATGCTAGCTTTCCGTAGAGTTTAAGTCAGGGCTGGAGTGAGTTACCAGTGTAGTTCAGAACTTGAGTAGTACTGATGCAACATCATGAGTAAGCAAGACACTGCTGTCACATACTCTTGCATGATGACCCGGAAACAATCTCAGGACACAATCGACAACTGGTATCATCAGACTGTCCAAAAGACATTTGGACTGAGCCAATGTAATCATTTGGACTATATTCACTAGAAATACATCTGTACATCTTGTCTAGTTTTGATCACAACTGAAGTCACAACACAGAAAAATGTGGTATATCATAAAAATAAAAAAAACATTAAATTCGACCCATGTGCCTTTAGACAGGGTATGTCAATAAATTCATACTTATGATGTGCGATCAACTGAAGCCAGGTCCTAAACACAGGTATCAATACAGAAGAGACAAGATGTCAGTCAATAAACTGTAGCCTTAATAGATGCTTCACCTGGATCTACTTCCTGAGGATAAATAATTAAGAAGGCACTGAGGCAGCAGCGGCCATGTCAGATGAATTTTGCAATAGACTACTCCTTGCGGCATTATATACACATTTACAAGCTTACGAGATGTTCTATCTGAATTCTCATTTGCCATTACTGGAAACAGTCTACCGACCAAAGTGAGTAACGGACAGGAATTTAATCTGGAGACCTTCTCCAGAACTCACACTTTCATGGTTTGTTAGTGGCATGTTGTAATAAATGCAGCTCCTTGTATAAAACAATTGAACCTGTTGCAAAACTAGTTATAATGCACTACGTGGCTTCACCTGAGTGTTTGTGCAGTGAACGGACCCCTTTGAACATTCTGCAATCATATCACCTAATGTTCTCTACTCTAGCAGATAGCAGCATAGTAGAAAACAAAACTAAAGGGTAGTTTAGGATAGAAGGGTAGCAAATAAGAATGAAAACGGAGGACAACAAGGAAAAGGGGGTGAGAGAAGAGCTATTTAAAGAAAAGTTAGTGAAGATTCTCAGAACTTCAGGACATATTAGAATTAAGGGCATACAATGTTCTTATAAACTATTCTGATCATCTGAACGCATTTCTCTTTAGTTCAAATAGCTATCTTATTCTAGATAATATATCTATTTGAAATAAGTCCAGAGGACTAGAATAATCAACAGATACAATCTAAAGAGATAAAGGTATCACTTTACAATAAACTTTATTTGTTAACATTAGTTAACATTACTAAGAATGAACAATACTTTTACAGCACTTCTAAATCTTGGTTAAAGTTAATTTCAACATATAGTAATACAGTATTAAAATTGTATACATTAACATTAGTTAATGCATTATGAACATGAACTAACAATAAATAATATTAACAAAGTCTAATGTGCTAATACAAATATTATTCATTGTTGGTTCATGATCCCTAATAAATGAACTGATGTAAATGAATAAAACTTTATTGTAAAGTGTTACCAAAATAAATCTACATACAAGAGGTTAAAACTATTAGAGTGAGAGGTGCCTTGAATCAGAAAGTAGAGCAAGCCAGCAAGTAGTGTTCAGAAATACAGAGGAACTACAACAATTCCAATCAAACCTTTTGTTCATATGCACAGGGCTTTTAATGGTTTAGGGTAGGTTTACTGGTTTTCTTCAAGAGTATTATTACCACAGGAATAAAATTGTTGGAAAAACCTTTGCAAACCCTGAAGGAAAATTAGAGAAACTAAAATATTGGGATCTGTGGATTGTCATTAGTCCTAAAAGTGAGCAGGCAAACTAGCACACTCAGTCACTGCTGTCATCCTCATCTTCGTCATCAGAGATGTTGGTGGAGAAATCAGGGCCATGTTGACTGTAGGAGTCTGAGCGTGGGGGCAGGGTGGCACCCGTTGAGAGTTGTTTGTAACAGAACTCACACACGCGCACTGGTTTGGATGACTGACTGGGAAGCAGGAACTTCTTTTCCGAACAGGGGCCACACACAACAAATCCGCACTTCCTGCAGTGGTGGCGTCTGCTGACCGGCGTGAATTTCACCTTTTGACATCGCATGCATATGGACGCCTCCGAGTCAGGGACCCACACTGCCGCGTGCTCCCCGGTGGGAGATTTCCCGCTTTTTTCTAGCAGGTCCGAGACGCACTTCCTAATGTGGCTCATCCACTCGGATTTCTCTGTTGCCGTGGCGGCGTAGACGGCAAATGATTTGGTGGGTGTTTTAATGAGCCAGCCATTGCGCAGTTCGCCTTCATCCTCTACGGTGTCTATGGTGACGCTCTCTAAAGGGATGATGTGTTGCTTATTGTACTTTTTCTTCTGGATAACGATGTTGCCGTACACCAGGATGTCATTGAAGAGGAAGAACTGCCGAGCTTTAGGCTTTTTGCGGCACAACTTTGTGAGTATGCCCTCTCCGATGAGCACACGACCTGGAATAGCCAGCGGTTGGCCTGCCGTACCGAAGCAGGCTTCAACGACTGTAATACGTTTGGAGTTGGCCTCGCTGTTCGCCAAGCGGTCCACCATCTTTCAGATGCCTGTGAAAAAAGAAAGAGAATAATAAAGTGTTATAAAGAGAGAAAATGGAGTGTAAAAACCGGATCAGAAAGCTTCTGACAATGTTAACACACATAAGAAATACCACAGTAAATTAAGGCAAGAGGACTTTGTTTATCAAAGGGCCTTCAGAAAATTGTGAAATCTAGATCGCGTCCATTTGGTCGAACCTCTTCCACTTTTACTTGATGGTTCTGTAGTAACTTTTGAGCTTGTTTTAAACTATTCCCTACACTGTTGGTAGGTCTGGTGGTAGCCGTGTGCAGCCAACAGCTGAGACAATACCTGAAAGACCTTTTTGTTTCGTGTCATTTGTCGCTAACGAGAGGAACGTCTGCACCTCATTTATTGACCACAGCATGGTTTAATAATTTTAATTGTTTTAAAATATTGCCTTAGTCTCTCTTTACGGTTACCAGATGGACCAGACACACAAGTGTGCAAATTGAACGAAGTCCCAGATGCAGTTTATTGTGCTACACCAATCCCAATCAATAATTTCCCAAATAAAAAAAGTGGTACACAATACAGGACTTTTAATTATAAAGAAGCCCAAAATACACATGGGACTCTTATTTTAAAATATCTGTGCTCCCTGTTGTGAAAACACTGACATATGATTCACTGAGAAAGTGAACCTGATTTAAACTGCAAACCTGAGTTCAAACTGTCAGTTCTTTTCAGATGATTCATGAAAAAGACCAGGTTCAAGAGTCGATTTGTCACGACTCTCTCATGCTGGGTTTATTGTTGTGTGTCATTCAGTATGGACAAAAAGCGGCACGAGACACACTGATGGTGCACGCTCTAAAGATGTATTCAATAAGTCCCAAGATGATATCTGACGAAACCACATATAAACGCACACAACCAGACTGTCACCAGTGGCAACTATATTTTTTAATTATTGTCTCAATCAATTATTTTTGGTCACATTTGCAACCATTTTAGTCACAGTATGGAGCCCTGCACATAAGTAACCTTTCACCATGATTTAGATAGAAACATACCTACATTAGCTATTCAAGGTCAGACAACAGGATCTGATGATTCTCATATTACATCCTGTCTGTCCACCTCTTCAGTGGTATCTGTGCTGTTCTAAGAAACGAAACTGTGCACTGCACCACTTAGGCCTAAATATCATTTGGCATCACATTACACACACCTCCTCAAAATACTACTGATTCATTTAATAAGCAGGTGCTAAAAATCAAATCGTCTGCAAAACAAACTACATAATCCAGGGCTTTACAAAGAGACACCTTACCAGGCAGATTCAGATGGCAAGGCAGATCAACAAAACATGACAAACACTGAAATGTGCATTACAACTGGTGGATCACAACCCAAATAAAGGGTTACAGGTCTGTTCTGATAGGGTCATGGACAGCAGGGAAAAATGGCAAACCACATAAAACAAAGCCACAGCCACAAGTGTCCCACTGATTAAGGTGACCAGTTTTTACAAAATGTATATTATAAAATGTAATTTTTACATAATTTAAATAATTTGCCATATTGCTGGCCTGGACCTATGTAATTTATAGTAATATTAATAGCAGAACTATATTTCTGTATTGTGTGTTTCAATTCACAGAGTTCCTACAAAGTTTATTGTCCCTCAAAAATTCGTCAAATTTTTACCAGGTCTAAACTACAGAAAAACTTGACTGATGTTTTTGTCTGGACTCCATCCGCGGGGAGTTTTGACTATCCATTCAAATGGTTTGATATACTGGTAATGAGCACTTTGTTCATTTAAATTTCACATTTTCACTGCCAATGACACATCCATAATGTTAACAAAAATAGCCTTACAATAAAATATTGAAATGTTTTAATTAAAATCAATATTTGATTAAGGATTTTTTTTAATAAACCTTTGTACAAACAATATTTGTGGCACTGTGTTGGGCCATCACTTGATGTCCCAACATGAAGGTAATTGAAGTTGAAGGTAATTTCTGGGTCACGAAGCAAAACCTGTTGAGAACAACTTTCCTGCATCTTTTGCATTAGCACATGAGACCAACCAAAAAACAATTCACAACTCTGGTATCACAGTTCCTCTGTATGAATGGAACAATTGCGTATCCAAGATTCAGAAAGCTTGAATATGTAGAATGCACCTAGGGGAACAAGGGGGTCTATATAAAGTCAATGGCTAAACACGTGCAAGCTTCAATTGATCAGCTAAACGCTAGGGGATTAAGAGAAAAATATTGGCTATTTCTAAAATTTCCATCGTGTCATGGGTTATCCATTTGCGTTACGCAAACCCTCATCCTGTGCCCGATATGACTATTATATTTTAGTCTAATGATACAGCATACCAAACCAGCCCCTTCACCAGGAGAGGAATACCATGACATTTTATACATCCTGTGCTTTGAGCTACATTTTGAAAAACCAAGCCTGTCTGTTTAGAACTTCATGCATAAACCACATATTTATCTAATGTAATATTCTTAAGTACACCACCTACCTATGCAGGAAACGTCTCCCCACAGCTAACCTTCACCAGTATGGTTTCTACTAGTGCCATATCTTTTTATAGTCCAAGCGAATTAATCAAGTGATAGTTTCGATTATTAAAATTGACTGTTTACTTAATCAAGGTCCAAGTCTCACAGTGAAAGTCATTCTAAGTGGTTTACCCAATAATATTATAATTTAACTTGCCTACTTTTCAAGATCATATCAAAGTTCTGCACTAGATTATTTCCTTCTGAATATTCTGTTTCACTCTGAA
Source organism: Xyrauchen texanus (assembly GCF_025860055.1). Classification (NCBI taxonomy): domain Eukaryota; kingdom Metazoa; phylum Chordata; class Actinopteri; order Cypriniformes; family Catostomidae; genus Xyrauchen; species Xyrauchen texanus. Next base: position 9,963,671 of record NC_068290.1, on the reverse strand, counting down.
AAGCACCACATTACAGGAATGAAATGTGTTTCATTTTGCCTTTAAAACACTGGGGCTTTGACTACAAACCAGATCATCAAGCTAATTTCCACACTAAGGATGTGTGTCATTTTCACTGTTTGAGCATTTGAAATATAAATCAACAAGTACTTTGGGTGGGGCGCCCTCAAATTCTCTCCAAAAAGACTGTTACATTTAGCATAGCACACATTAAATGCCAAAAGCTCATCTTCTTTGAGGTTTAGAGTCAGCAACTGCTCGGCGACTAGAAGTCGTAGATTGCACGACCGATGATCGTGTAGTGTGCATCTTGCTCAGACTTGTCCCAGAGACTACGTTGGATATCAAACCAGTTTGAAATTTGCCAGACGATTCGTCAGGCATGTGCACTGTCCCAACCTGCAAGAGACCAACAATGAGCAACAGCCAATGAAACGGAGAGAGTGCGAGAGAAAAGTAATGCATTGGGAAGACAAGAGATGGTCCGAATTTAACACCAGTCAAGTGCCAAATGTGGGTAGACTTTCTATTTGGCAAGTGAAACTTGCAGTTTCCCCTGCCACTATGGCAGGTGCTTCTGCCTTTCCATTAATATCTGTGTCAGCTTTTAAAAGTAGTGTTACAATTGTGTCCTCAAGAGGGCTCTTTTGGCTTACAGTCAGCAAGGCCAAAGGAGTTTAGACAGAACTAGCCCTTAGCTAGTTTCCTGCTTCTCATTGAAAGCCACAGTTAGCAGTATAACTAGAAGCAACATGAAAGCAATGTTCAGGACCATTCATGCCATCTGGAAAAAGGGAAGACCACTCTCAGATTTCGAGTAATAATAGCATTATTAATCAGAAAGCTATGATTTTCATGATGTTCTGTAAACTGTTCTTGAACATGCATTCTTCTGGATGCGATGCGGACAGAAAACCAGACTAAAATAAACAGACATGACTCTACAGAGCGAGACATAAAGCGCAACCAGTGTAGTCCGATTAGCAAACAAAAGACACTTTGAGCTAGCTCTTGTTAGTGAATTAACATGACTTATGAGCTGACTGGATAAATCTGAATTAATTGACTCACTCGAAATAACCAAAGAACTGTTAATTTGTTATATGTATGTGGCAGGGCGGAGGGCGGGGCCAGGTGGTGATTCTACACACCCGGTCCCTTATCAGGCTAATCAAGCCTAAAAGAGAGATAAAGGCTGACTGCGGAAGATGGTGCGGGAGAGAGATCATTTACAGGCATGTCCGTCATGTGTGTTTAAGTTTCTCATTAAAACTAGTATTTATATCGTCAAGCCGGTCCTTGCCTCCTCCTTTCCATTGAACTCCTTTACACTGGTGCCAAAACCCGGGAATCTAAGTACACCCCAAGGAGCCCTCCCAGTTGGCCGAGATCCTCCAGTCCCTTGCCGGGATGCATCAAACACACATGACGGACATGCCCGTAAATGATCTCTCTCTTCCGCAGTTGGCCTCTATCCCTCTCGGAGGCTTGATTAGCCTGATAAGGGACAGGGTGTGTAGAATCATCACCAAGCCCTGCCCTCCACCATGCCACAATGTACTAAACATTTAGTTTTGTTGTAATAAGTGAATAATCTGGGGGCCTAAATTTACTTTCAGGCATTTAAAGGTGCACTGAGTAATTCTAATCAAATACACTTTGTCAAATTCTGCAATATCTCTTCACAGTCTGCTAGCTGTCCTTTCTGTGGGTGGGCTGAAAAAAAATCTAGTATTTGTACACAGCCCTGACTCAAAATAAACAACAAAAAAAGTGTATCAGACCGATCCACATAACACTACTCCAGCCAATCAGCAACAGGGGGTGGTTCTTGAGGGTCACAGGATGGGGATAAGGGGCAGAGCAAGAAGGAAATTCATTAGAAGAGCGATGGCAAATCTGGCTGATGCGAACTTTCTAAAATCCAAAGAGGACAAATGGCTGAGAAACAGACCAAGATAAATTGGCCAGACGAATATAAACTAAAAAAAATAAGCTTCCAAAGGAGCACTGAATGGAGGGGTGTTTGTTTTGGCAGTTGAGTTTGAATATCAAGTGTTTCTCAGGAATTGCTGAGTGCACCGTTAAATATTTAAAAAAATTACAATATTAAAATTCTTTAAAAAGCAACTTTTAAACATTCATAAATTATTTTTTATTTGTCTCATGTCCGTCAATTTCAATTTAAAATACAATCTGACTGAATTTTAAGCTAAAAAGTTAACTTCGGACTGAATTTTGCGATCGTAGTTTTATTCGGTGAGGAAGACGTAGTTGATAGCTACACCCAGTCTGTGATCAGCCATGTAGTGTGCACACCAACATCTTAGAACACAAAAAAATATTTAGGACTATTTAGGACTGCCGAGGCAGATTATGATAATCTCGCAAACAGCTAAAGCAGACATAGGCAATTTACAGCCCGTGGGCAGGATCAGGCTCTCCACATGGTTTAATGTGGCCAGCGGCTCATTTATCGTAAAAGCGCTTTTTTTTCCCGTTTGGATAATTCAGTTAACTTGCATTGGACGTCACGCACCTCCACAAGCATTTACATGCTCATGGTTGCCAGATAAGAGACGCAACACCACCAGTTTGAGATTTATACTTGCGCAAATTGGAAATATTTCGCCTAATGTTATACTTATTTTGTGCAATCTGGCAACCATGCACGCAAGTGCGCCATTTAAGACTTTGAACAAATTTTACGATTTGTAATGCAATATTCTGCTCAAGGAAAAGTGTTATACGGCTACTCTGTGTCCATTCTTGAGGCTGCTTGTGATGTTTGGTCCTACTAATTTTGTAGGTAAACCTTCTCAGTGATTAAATTAAATATAAAAGTAGATCTCGGCATCATTGACGTGCGAGCAAAAAGAACCAGAGACTAATATGTATATGTATTTTGTATTTGTGCACTTTAGAAATGTTGAAGTCCCTTCGCACCTGTATCTAACTCTTGCAGTAATCATTTATCATAGTCATGCAGTCTGTGTTATTCAGTTGTGTGAGGTAAGTCAAACCATCGAGGAGACCCGCATCATGACTCTTTTAGCATGTAAACTGGTAATGTTTTAGAACTCGTCCGCTTTGCAAAAAACATTACAAGTTCTATAAATTAAAAAAAAAATAATATATATATATTATATATATATATATATATATATATATTTTATTAAAGTAGACCCCTGATGTAGAGTGTTAAATTGAATAATAAATGAACAGAGAAGTAGAGATGGTAAAATAAATTTACAAGCTCAGTTTTTTTAATGCCTGATAGAAAAGTATCTACCTTTGTTGAGTAATACAATACTTTAGGCTAGAGGTTGACCGATATTGTTTTTTTCAGGCCGATGCCGATCTTTTGAAATCCGGGTCGGCCGATGGCCGATTAATGATGCCGATTTATTTTGGCCGATATTTGGCCGATATGTGCTTGTTTTTAACCTCTTATTTGAACCTTTTATTTGAAAGATAAAATGTAACACAAATAATTACTTAAGATACACAACATTTCTCAACAAACACATTTATTGAACACTTGACCAATCTGCACTTGTACACTTAAATAAAAAATGTATAATGTAAAAACATATTGTATAAATAATGTATAACAAATATATTAAATAAACAAAGCAGGTGTTACGAACTGCTCCGAGACACGAAGGTTGAGATCCAAATGCAGCTTTAATTAAGGGGCAATCCAGACACGTAATCCAATATTCAGAGCATCCAAGAGAAGCACAGGCATAACTAGGGATGGGTATCGTTTAATGGTATTACAATCTTACCGATACTGTTTATCAATCCGGTACTTTAATGGTATTCTTAACGGTTCTTTTTGTTATATATATATATATATATATATATATATATATATATATATATATATATATATATATATATATATATATATATATATATATATATATATATATATATATATATATTACACAAATATAAACGTTATATAGGCACAGTGATTTAATTTCAGGAAGGTCTACTAACATTACTGTTCAGGTGTGGTCTAAAAAGAAATCTAATAAAGTAATCAATTGTAAAATAACACTGCATAGTTTATCATTGATAGATTAATGCTTATTAAAGCAGAAGTTATTCATTCAAGAGCTGTAAGTGATTTTCTCTTTGCCTTTTGTTGTTTGATTCACAGTAATGGCTCAATCGTCACGTTAATTAGACTGCTTCCCCTTTAAGACTGAGTTCAGATCTAATAGGCTCCTGATGCAGCATATTTTCTCCCCAACTATTTCCATAACTACGTCCATTTAAGACATAAACTGTGTTTAAGTGAATATCCAAGACATATTTTTGTGTATATTTGATCGTTTAGACGCGCACATGAAACCCAAAGTAGCCTATAGTTTGCTTGTCTCTTTGCGGTGTGTTTCGGAGTGCGCGCCGCCTTGGGAACGGTATCTCTTGCGCTCTTTTTATTATTAAACGCATCCCGCAATTTAGCAACAGTAGCTAGACTGCATTTTACAACAATCACCGATCGTGCTGATTCGCGTTAAGTTTGAGTTTTAGGGAGAAATGTCAGTGCACCGCTGAGAAGGGAAGGAAGTTGTGCTAGACAGAATGCGGCTTATGTATAAATATTATTTTTATAATCTTTGGAAGGCGAAATCTAAAATAAAATCAGACTAATAATCAAGTAAAGTCAAGTGGTTTTTATTGTCATTTCAACCATATACAGTTAGTACAGTACACAACAAAACGAGACAACGTTCCTCCAGGACCATGGTGCTACATAAAAACAACAAAGGACCAACACAGGACCACATGAGACAACACAACGAAATAAAATACCTATATAAAATACCTATATATACCTATATAAAGTGCACGTGCAAACATGTGCAAAAAGTACGGGACAGTACGACAAATTTCTGACAATGAACAGGACAATAGACACAGTGCAGCGCCGACCAGTACACAGTAGTGCAAAAAGATGACAGTTTCTAAAAATTTAAACATAACATACTATGAGATGCTATGTGCATGAGTTCTATGCACATAGCAGTTACTGGAGTAGCAGACAGTTATAAAGTGACAGTAATTAAAGTGCAACTCAGGACACGTGTGTGTGTGCCAAACCAGTCTCTAAGTATTAACTCTTTCCCCGCCAAACACGGAATTTTCCGTGTTTTATGAAAAAACGCTTCCCCGCCAAACACGGAATTTTCCGGGTTTCTGTGTTTTAGGTGTTATACGGTAAGGAAGACCCCTCCACGTTTTGAAAGAGTACGCAACTCTTTGATCAAAGAAACAGACTGCGATCATCTCAAACATGAAGAAGTGGAGTATTGAGAAGCTCAAAATATCAGACATAAACATGCCTTTTTATCAGCTTTTTGTCTGAAATGTTGTTTTTTGACAAAACCGACCTCTGTTCAAGTCGCAATAAAAAAAGAACAAATGAAGATAAAATAAAATCGTTTTTTTTGCCTAAAAGCAGAGGTTCAGATCTTTATTGTGATATATAGCATCTTCATATATTCATGGAAGAAAATATTCTGCGGGCCATTAAAATTTAGCGAAAATCGTCAAAAACTCTGGCGGTGGCTGGCAACTTTTTTTTAAAAACGCTGGCGGGGAAAGAGTTAAGGAGTCTGATGGCTTGGGGGAAGAAGCTGTTACACAGTCTGGCCGTGAGGGCCCGAATGCTTCGGTACCTCTTGCCAGACGGCAGGAGGGTAAAGAGTTTGTGTGAGGGGTGTGTGGGGTCGTCCACAATGCTGGTTGCTTTATGGATACAGTGTTTTTTGTAAATGTCTTTGATGGAGGGAAGAGACCCCAATGATCTTCTCAGCTGTCCTCACTGTCCTCTGCAGGGCTTTGCGGTCCAAGCGGTGCAAGTCCCAAACCAGGCAGTGATGCAGCTGCTCAGGATGCTCTCAATAGTCCCTCTATAGAATGTAGTGAGGATGGGGGTTGGGAGATGTGCTTTCCTCAGCCTTCGAAGAAAGTAGAAGGAATTTGGTGCTCTTGACGATCTCCACAGAGGAGCCGTCGATGTTCAGCGGAGTGTGTTCACCTTGTGCTCTCCTAAAGTCAACAACCATCTCTTTTGTTTTGTCGACATTCAGGGACAGGTTGTTGGCTCTACACCAGTTCGTCAGCCGCTGCACCTCCTCTCTGTATGCTGACTCGTCGTTCTTGCTGATGAGACCCACCACGGTCGTGTCATCGGCGAACTTGACGATGTGGTTCGAGCTGTGCATTGCTGCACAGTCGTGAGTCAGCAGAGTGAACAGCAGTGGACTGAGCACAAAGCCCTGGGGGTCCCCAGTGCTCAGTGTGGTGGTGGTGGAGATGCTGTTCCCGATCCGGACTGACTGAGGTCTCCCAGTCAGGAAGTCCAGGATCCAGTTGCAGAGGGAGGTGTCCAGGCCCAGCAAGTTCAGCTTTCCAATCAGGTGCTGGGGAATGATTGTGTTGAATGCTGAGCTGAAATCTATGAACAGCATTCGAACATATGAGTCCTTATGTCGTATGGTCTAGGTGGGTGAGGGCCAGATGGAGGGTTGTGGCGATGGCATCGTCCATTGAACGGTTTGAACGATACGCAAACTGCAGTGGGTCTAGTGAGGGGAGCAGCTGGGTCTTAATGTGCCTCATGACGAGCCTCTCGAAGCACTTCATGATGATGGGTGTAAGTGCGACGGGACGGTAGTCGTTGAGGCAGGACACTGAAAACTTCTTTGGCATGGGGATGATGGTGGTGGCCTTGAAGCACGTTGGAACGACGGCGCTGCTCAGAGAGATGTTGAAGATGTCGGTAAGAACATCTGCTAGCTGGTCTGCACATCCTATGAGCACTCTGCCAGGAATGTTGTCTGGTCCACCAGCCTTCCGTGGGTTGACTCTATGTAGAGTTTTCGTCACATCTGCTGTGGTAAGACAGAGCACCTGGTCGTTGGGAGGAGGGGTGGTCTTCCTCGCCATCACATCGTTCTGCACTTCAAACCGAGCGTAGAAGTCGTTCAGCGCATCTGGAAGGGAGGCATCTTTGTCACAGGCAACTGACGTTGTCCTGTAGTTGGTGATGGCCTGGATGCCCTGCCACATGCGCCGCGTGTCACCGCTGTCCTGGAAGTGACTGTGGATTCTCTGGGCGTGTGCGCGCTTTGCCTCTCTGATTGCCTGTGACAGTTTGGCCCTAGCTGTTCTTAGGGCTGCCTTATCGCCTGCTCTGAAGGCGGAGTCTCGGGACCTCAGCAGCGTGCGCACCTCCGCAGTCATCCACGGCTTCTGGTTGGAGCGTGTGGTGATGGTCTTGGAGAAAGTGACATCATCAATGCACTTGCTGATGTAGCTGGTCACTGATGAGGTGTATTCCTCCAAGTTGGTAGAATCGCCATATGTTGCAGCCTCCCTGAACATGTGCCAGTCAGTACACTCAAAACAGTCCTGAAGAGCAGAGATGGCTCCTGCTGGCCAGGTTTTCACCTGCTTCTGAAGCGGTTTTGTGCATCTGACGAGCGGTCTGTATGCTGGAATTAACATAACAGAGATGTGGTCTGAGTAGCCGAGGTGGGGGCGGGGCTCCGCCCGGCAGCGCCTGGGATGTTTGTGTAAACAAGATCAAGCCGTTAGCCCCTCTCGTTGCGAAGTCCACATACTGATGGAATTTAGGGAGCACTGTCTTCAGATTCGCATGGTTGAAATCTCCGGCGACAATAAACAGTCCGTCGGGGTGAGCGTTCTGCAGTTCGCTCATAGCCCCATACAGTTCACAGAGCGCTTCCTTAGCGTTAGCGCTGGGGGGATGTAAACTCCAGTTATGCAAACAGTGGTGAATTCCCGTGGTAGATAAAAAGGTCTGCATCTTACAGTCACAAGCTCCAACAGCGATGAACAGTAACTAGAAACTAGCACAGAGTTCTTGCACCATTCCGTGTTGATGTAAACACACAAGCCACCACCGCGAGTCTTACCGCAGAGAGCTGTATTTCTGTCGGCACGAAACGAGGCGAGCCCATCTAGCTGAATGGCGGCATCCGGAACTCTGTTGCTGAACCAAGTCTCCGTGAAAACAAAGACGCAGCAGTCTCTAAACTCACGCTGCGTAGCCTGCTGGAGTCGGATATAGTCCAGTTTATTGTCCAGGGAGCAAACATTTGAGAGAAGGATAGACGGGAGAGCCGGCCGGCTAGGGTTTGTTTTTAGCCTAGCATGGACCCCCGCCCTCTTTCCGCGCTTCCGCTTTCTCGCACACCGCTTACAACGTCCTCTCCCCCGGCCACCGGCATCAGGCGACGCCGAGTATGCGTAGCGCCTCCTGCAGGTCATCATGCAGCTTGGTTTTTGCATGAGTCTTATATTTCAGTAGTGTCTGGCGATGGTAGACACGAACACCGGTTGCTCCGATGTCCATGTGTTGCAAAAGTCGGGCTTTTTTAACAAAAATAGCACCATTGTAGATCCGGAGTGGCCGCTGCGTGCTACCGCGCCACCATCTTGGATCATCTGACCTAACCTGACCTCACAGATCTAAACCAGGCTATGTCTGAATGTTTAGTTCTGTCACTCATTAAGCAGGGCTCGTTTTGTGCTCGCTGTGGCACCGCGTGAGCGAGTTCTCTCTCTCTCTCTCACTGCGAATAGCTAAATTGCATCACAGACAAATGGTTTCATATTATTATACATAGAAATGGCTGGCGAGATAAAATAAATTTCTCTTTATATCAATAAAGAATGTATTTTCTTAATTTCTCCAGTACCGACAGCAGAACCGATAACATTCCGAGCTTACCAAAGCCAGTCCTTCAATAGCCTATACTGCGTTGGTATCTTTTTATTACTTATTTATCTGCATTGAGTGACAACCCTCTCAAATATAAGACACACAAACAGAACAAATAAAAAAGTCTCAGATTCACTGTCTGTAATTGCAAAATTCTTGCTTAATTATTGTGACATGATAGCAACCCTTCTGCTGTGATAATGCAACTTCAACTACGCTATCAATATCCAAAGTAGCCAAACGTCATGTCAACTATCGCGTTTGTCACGTTTTTTCTTGAAGTTGGCAGTAACATATCAAAAGTTTTTAATTAAATCTAAAGAAGTTATACAAATTTAACCCTTACTGTTTTCTCCAAGGAACTTAGCTCCTTCCTTAGGCACTGGATGAGGTCTGTTCACTGTGCTGGAAAATGACTCTAGGGGCAGTGTGCGTCGAACACGTGTTCCACAACAACACTAGGCTGCCCACAGATGCGCCTGCCTAATAATCGGCTTGATATGCGTGGATATTGGCCGATGCCGATTATGTAAAAAAATCGGCCGATTAATCGGTCGACCTCTACTTTAGGCAATTGCAGACTAGTCTCACTAGTCACAGAAAACTGAAAAATCAAAAAATTAAGTACCCAACTATTTCTGGTTTTAAAAGATACAAAAACCAAATCAATGCAGAACATTGTATCCCTATGCACTACTTAAAGCCTGATGTGGCCCCTTTAACAAAATAGTTGAGCTATTCCTGAGCTAAAGGCTTCTCATCTGCACTTTCGCATGAGTGTAACTATTATTTAAGACTAGCACACTGACCTAACCATGGTAATAAGGAGCCTTTCCTTCTGTGTAATAAGTGTATAAACATGTAATATTAGTTAACAAACGGGATAATAATGGGCTAATATAAGTAAATATGCTCTTCAATTTTTAAAAGGGGGGAGAGAAAACTTCCTGAAGTCAACAACTAAAATAATGTCACTTGATGCATGTCTTGTACTTGAAAACCATGAACAAAACTATGCAACATGAAAAGGAAATGCAACGCAGGAATACGCCACTTGATTTCCATGTAAAATCTGTCCTGAAGCAAAACCAGTTGAGAACCACTGAGTTAAAGGTACAGACAGGAGCAATACATGTTAATTGTTAATAATCATCGGACATTACTTTAAAAGCTCACACAGCTGATGTTATTTTTTATTTATAGTTAATTTAACATATGCTAACATGTAAACTAACATGCTTTAGTTATATTACATGTTATAGTTACATGCTATTTTTTATCATGTTTATAATTCGATTTATTATTATAATTCTGTCTTATTTTTTCTATTTATTTCATTTTCAAAAGGGAGACATTTTTTTTTTTACACATACTTCAATAAAATAAATGGTTTCAAGTTTCAATTATAATTAAGTGTTTGCTCAAAATAAATAAATAAATTAACCCTTCTGTTTTCACTGATAATAGTAATTGTGTAATACCGTATACCGTGATATTTTCTGAGACTGTTATCATACCGTGAAAATCTCATACCGTTGCAACCCTACTTACAACACTGTTGCTGCACTTGAATTAAAGTCTACACAAAAAATAAATAAAAATTATGATTGAGAAATTTGCTGAAAAGTCACATATTATAATTATTGTGATTGAAGGATCATTGTTGTCACTTTGTAATACTCTTGCTCATCCATATTTCAAAATCACCTGCAGACTGACAAGCTATTGAAAGCACTCAATAAATAAAGTCAATAAAATTTGTAACTACACGACCACCTTTGCTCATTGTAGGAACCAAAATTAAAAGCAATAACATTTATATTCTCAATTAAAAGGACTAAAAGGACTTTGTTCTTTACAGCCAATAAAAGGATGCTTTTAGAAATTATTACATCACTTCAAAATGGAACTTTTGAGGTCAAGAGGGTGAACATTTATACCACACATTTTTAAATATGGATGAAGTAATGAGGGGCTGTAGATTGTGTTTCAGAGTGTCTGTGCAAAGGTTGTGTTCATGGCTCTCTGAAAGGACACCACCACCTCCTACACAGCTGCAATTTCTTGACTCACTTCCTCCTTTCACATAAAATGAAAACTACTGCAAGGGTATTCCACACACCTTTTAAGTATGAATGTGGTGGGTAATATACAAAAGCCAAACATGTTCCAATTGCCAGTATTTACATTTTTTTTACAGTGCAAACTAGTGCTACTTTGAGTAGAAACTCTGCTTTACATGTTTATGCAGTCGTTTTCCTCACCACATTAACCTTTCAAAAGTGCAACCCAGACTCTGTATTCTTTTGAATACTAAACAGAGAAATCAAATTTAAAGATCACCTATCAAAACAGAGTACAAGAAACTGAGTCACATAATATAGTGACATGGCAATACCAGAGGAAGTACTTTGCATCAAAGCCGAACATGCCAGAACTTGCCACTCCTGTGGCATTTTTAGGAGCAAAAGTCAAAGTTTTTTGTTTTTGTAAACACACCTGACAACTATCCGAGGACACAATGTGTCTCATTGTGTTTGAGGGATGTGCTAGCACAATCATATACCTATTGCAATATCAATATTCTTCCTCACTATATCGCATTGATACCTTGAATCCTTGTATCGAAATGTTTAAATACTTGTGCATTCTGCCCATCAGACAGGACCAGATAAATTATCCATCTCGATATAGAGATAAATTATGACAAATCAGGAACATAATTATATTTTTTTATATATATACAACAGTTTCAGTCCTTGAATCTGATTGGATGAAAGGCGTTCCAAGAGTGCTGATAGCTCAGACCATCAGCACTGGGATGCTTTACTGTTTGTTACACTCCACTGTGCTAGTGGCATTCCAAACTAACATGTAAGAGCAGTGGAGACATGTAGGAGCAGCAAGATGTGTGAATATACATTCACCCATTAAAGATTTGAGCCAGCAGTTGGCGACAAAAGACCATCTTGTGTGTGTGTCTTGTCTCTGAACAGTTGAGCTGATGTTGACAAAATGTGTTGTCAATCAGTGTCCTTTTCTTTGAAGACATCTGTGATTGTCTACCACTCCATGATCGCTCAGATTGCTACTACACTATAGCTGAGAAATAGAGTAAAACTAATAGCTTCACTAATCAAACTCACTCAGGGTGCTTTCAGAGTTGGGAGAAGACTTCCACTTGGCTGAGAGAACACTTACTTTGTCAATGTCAAAATATGAGTTCCCCAAGAAATATACAAGAATGAAACTGGTGTCCTCCATGTCATCTATCCACAGCAAAACACTTAAGCCTAATTGTGAGGGAAACACTTGTAGGATACTTCTTATAGCATGTCTCAGCAGCATCACTCCACGATCACGTTGAACAGATTACTACAACACAACAGCTGAGGAATTTGATACAGCTGAGGTGCTGATAGACGGACATACAGCACTCTTGCTCATGTGAAATTGCTTTAGTATTGTGACACATTACAACTCATTACACAAATGTTTAACTAACATCACCAAATAAAGCATAACTTAACCACTAGGCCCTATCGAAACTATCATTTCTTACACCACAGAAGCGCAGAATTAAAATACGAATTTGGAAAATGGTTAGTTACTGATCATTCAGTTGCAATAGATTTGCTATTATAATGTTAGTAACAAGGCACTGGTGCAAAACTGTGAGATTCTCAGATCATGAAGGATGCAATATGCATGCAAGTTCCTATCAAACACTGTAGCCCCTCAAACCACAACGGAGAAACATACTTTATAATTAGACTCTCCAGTATGTCTCACGAAAGCATTGGCCATAGCCTCTAATTGACACAGTACTCAAACCCTCTAAAAGCACTTTCACCATTCTGCAAGCAAGAATCAAACAATTTTTATCAAGGAGTGTTTAAATGCTTTTTTTTCACATGTACATAAGTATTCACAGCCTTAGCCATGACAATCAAAATTGAGCTCAGGTGCATCCTGTTTCCATTGACCATCCTTGAGATGTTTCTACAACTTGATTGGAGACCTCCTGTGGTATATTCAGTTGATTGGACATGATTTGGAAAGGCACACACCTGTCTATATAAGGTTCCACAGTTAGCAATGCATGTCAGAGCACAAACCAAGCCATGAAGTCCAAGGAATTGTCTGTAGACCTCCGTGACAGGATTGTATCGAGACACAGATCTGGAGAAGGGTACAGAAAAATGTCTGCAGCATTGAAGGCACCAATGAGCACAGTGGCCTCCATCATCCGTAAATGGAAGTTTGGAACCACCAGGACTCTTCCTAGAGCTGGCCGCCTGGCCAAACTGAGCAATCGGGGGAGAAGGGCCTTAGTCAGGGAGGTGACCAAAAACCCAATGCTCACCCTAACAGAGCTCCAGTGTTTTTCTGTGGAGAGAGGGGAACCTTCCAGAAGAACAACCATCTCTGCAGCACTCCACCAATCAGGCCTGTATGGTAGAGTGGCCAGACGGAAGCCACTCCTCAGTAAAAGGTGCATGACAGCCCATCTGGAGTTTGCCAAAAGGCACCTGAAGGACTCTCAGACCATGAGAAACAAAATTCTCTGATGAAACAATGATTGAACTCTTTGGCCTGAATGGCAAGCGCCATGTCTGGTGGAATCCAGGCACCGCTCATCACCTGGCCAATACATCCCTACAGTGAAGCATCATGCTGTGGGGATGTTTTTCAGCGGCAGGAACTGGGAGACTAATCAGGATTGAGGGAAAGATGAATGCAGCAATGTACAGAGACATCCTTGATGAAAACCTGCTCTAGAGGGCTCTGGACCTCAGACTGGGATGAAGGTTCATCTTCCAACAGGACAACGATCACAAGCACACAGCCAAGATAACAAAGGAGTGGCTACGGTTCAACTCAGTAAATGTCCTTGAGTGGCCCAGCCAGAGCCCAGACTTGAACCCAATTGACATCTCTGGAGAGATCTGAAAATGGCTGTGCACTTACGCTCCCCATCCAACCTGATGGAGCTTGAGAGATCCTGTAAAAAAAAAACGGGAGCAACTGCCCAAAAATAGGTATGCCAAGTTTGTAGAATCATACTCAAAAACACTTGAAGCTGTATTTGGTGCAAAAGGTGCTTCAACAAAGAATCGAGCAAAGGCTGTGAATACTTATGTACACTGTTTTTAATTTTAATAAATTTGCAAAGATTTCAAACAAACTTCCTTCACATTGCTATTATGGGGTATTGTTTGTAGAATTTTGAGGAAAATAATGAATTTAATCCATTTTGGAATAAGGCTGTAACATCACAAAATGTGGAAAATGTGAAGCGCTGTGAATACTTTCCGGATGCACTGTATATATGTATATATATATATATATATATATATATATATACACATACGTATATATAACGTAATGCACGTTTGTGTGTGTTTGTGTCCGCTGAAGAGTTGTTAATGTTTTGTTAACTGTAATAAACTGTGTGTTGCTCACACAGCTGAAATTTCACTTACTACCCACTGGAGTAAACAGGTGGTACGACAAGCTTGAATTTCTCAGAAAAGCATTGCGATTAAATGCGTAAAATAATTTTTTGTAAAATTAATCGCATGTTATTAACACGATAAATCGACAGCCCTATTATATATATATATATATATATATATATATATATATATATATATATATATATATATATATATATATTAGTGTTGTCAAAAATACCGGTACCAAGTCGGTACTCAAACCAAAAATTATTTACGATACCAGAATTTCTGAAGGTACTGGGGTACCGAGTACCAGGTCTACCCAGTACCAATGCAGGCGGGAACTTTCGAACGCTCACAACAAGCAAAAGATGACGACAAGCAAAGCAGCTGCGGAGTCTCAACTGAATCATGTCGAAATGAAAAGTGGAAAAAGCCAGGTAATTTGAGGCTGATGAAAAGGGAAACTTCATAGCTCAGCAAAAATCTGTTTGTAAACGCTGCTTTCGCAATGTTCTGACGAAATGAGGAAACAGATCAAACTTAATAAAGTCAGACACCCGGATTTATTCAAGCAAATAAAGCAGGCGAGTTTAAAAGCATATTATCATTTACATTAGGTCTGAAACGTTTAGTCGACATTATCGAAAATACAAAATTGATGAGAAAAATGTTCGTTGTTGAATAGTCGTTTGATCTCATTTAACGTAACATGAAATCACATTAAACGATATTGCGTGAGAGCAGCAGTTCACGCCTGATGGAGGAGAAGAATTACACAGATCAGTCCTGATGCACTCGAAACTTTCGCAGTTTATTTTATATAGATCCCAAAGTATTAGGGAATGATTCAGAAGCTTGTACGTTAATAAGCAGAGGCGGAGCTCTTTAAAGGAAACATCCCAGCGTAACATCTTAAATGCAGTAAAATTGCTTTATTAAAGTTCAAATAATACAGAAGCAGATCATGTTAATACCTATAAACTCAGAAACTGGCATTTCTCTGTGTGGTCGGTGCCTCTTCTATGAGTTGCGCGAATGCCGATCTAATGGGGAGAGATTGAAACTGCATCCGGCTGAGAGAGACTCTGCCTCGGGGAGACTCAGCCCTCACGCGCGCACGCATAATGCAGCTCGATTAGAACTTAATTAATCATAATATCTATATATATATATATGTCCATATGCATTTCTTATCATGAAGAAAATTGGCAATATGCAGCTTTATTAATAAGAGAGCACTTTGCACAATATTTTGGAAATTGGTTTTTATTAATTATATTGTATGCTTGTTTATCTAGGCTTTTTTTTAGTACTTGGTAAAAACTTAAATTAAAAGTTGCAAAAGTTGGAGCAAATCTTATATAAGTGTTCAAAAATACTTTAAGCATACATTGTTCAGTTTTGTTATAATTAAAAAATAATATATTTAAATTAAAGTGTTGCTCAATGGCATATTTCTGTTCTTAGTTCTGCTGCTAATGTTTTGTAGACTTTGTTAATAAATGAGTGTTGTTTAGTAAACTGTTTTTGCTTTGGTACCGAAAATGGCATCGAGTACCGTGAAATTTCACTGGTATTGGTACCGACTACTGAAATTTTGGTACCGTGACAACACTAATATATATATATATATATATATATATATATATATATATATATATATATATATTCTATATACAGTGAGGAAAATAAGTATTTGAACACCCTGCTATTTTGCAAGTTCTCCCACTTAGAAATCATGGAGGGGTCTGAAATTGTCATCGTAGGTGCATGTCCACTGTGAGAGACATAATCTAAAAAAAAATCCAGAAATCACAATGTATGATTTTTTAACTATTTATTTGTATGATACAGCTGCAAATAAGTACTTGAACACCTGAGAAAATCAATGTTAATATTTGGTACAGTAGCCTTTGTTTGCAATTACAGAGGTCAAACGTTTCCTGTAGTTTTTCACCAGGTTTGCACACACTGCAGGAGGGATTTTGGCCCACTCCTCCACACAGATCTTCTCTAGATCAGTCAGGTTTCTGGGCTGTCGCTGAGAAACACAGAGTTTGAGCTCCCTCCAAAGATTCTCTATTGGGTTTAGGTCTGGAGACTGGCTAGGCCACGCCAGAACCTTGATATGCTTCTTACAGAGCCACTTCTTGGTTATCCTGGCTGTGTGCTTCGGGTCATTGTCATGTTGGAAGACCCAGCCTCGACCCATCTTCAATGCTCTAACTGAGGGAAGGAGGTTGTTCCCCAAAATCTCGCAATACATGGCCCCGGTCATCCTCTCCTTAATACAGTGCAGTCAGCCCTGTCCCATGTGCAGAAAAACACCCCCAAAGCATGATGCTACCACCCCCATGCTTCACAGTAGGGATGGTGTTCTTGGGATGGTACTCATCATTCTTCTTCCTCCAAACACGGTTAGTGGAATTATGACCAAAAAGTTCTATTTTGGTCTCATCTGACCACATGACTTTCTCCCATGACTCCTCTGGATCATCCAAATGGTCATTGGCTAACTTAAGACGGGCCTTGACATGTGCTGGTTTAAGCAGGGGAAACTTCCGTGCCATGCATGATTTCAAACCATGACGTCTTAGTGTATTACCAACAGTAACCTTGGAAACGGTGGTCCCAGCTCTTTTCAGGTCATTGACCAGCTCCTCCCGTGTAGTTCTGGGCTGATTTCTCACCTTTCTTAGGATCATTGAGACCCCACGAGGTGAGATCTTGCATGGAGCCCCAGTCCGAGGGAGATTGACAGTCATGTTTAGCTTCTTCCATTTTCTAATGATTGCTCCAACAGTGGAACTTTTTTCACCAAGCTGCTTGGCAATTTGTCCGTAGCCCTTTCCAGCCTTGTGGAGGTGTACAATTTTGTCTCTAGTGTCTTTGGACAGCTCTTTGGTCTTGGCCATGTTAGTAGTTGGATTCTTACTGATTGTATGGGGTGGACAGGTGTCTTTATGCAGCTAACAACCTCAAATAGGTGCATCTAATTTAGGATAATAAATGGAGTGGAGGTGGACATTTTAAAGGCAGACTAACAGGTCTTTACGTGGTCAGAATTCTAGCTGATAGACAGGTGTTCAAATACTTATTTGCAGCTGTATCATACAAATAAATAGTTAAAAAATCATACATTGTGATTTCTGGATTTTTTTTTTTTAGATTATATCTCTCACAGTGGACATGCACCTACGATGACAATTTCAGACCCCTCCATGATTTCCAAGTGGGAGAACTTGCAAAATAGCAGGGTGTTCAAATACTTATTTTCCTCACTGTATATATATATATATAATAAAAATGTTCAGATAATTAAAATGCATTACATTCTTGTAGCAGAAGAGTTAATCATTGATAAGACAATACAAAAAGCGGTTTTAGAATACAATCTGTTGTTTACTACAATATTATTAATCATAAGTCAATCATTGGCACACAGTTCACACCAATCCATTTCACAAGTGAATTTGTCAATCAGTTCGAGATTTATTATGAGGGCTTGTTTAATGGCCCGTCAATGTACACCTGCATCAGACATGCTTGTGTAGCGTCTCGGGTGCGTTGCTTCATAAAACATACATTTTTAGTCAAGTTGTGTCAAGTTTAGTCACTGTGTCAAGTTAAATATACTTTAAACACATCTTGAGATCTCTTAGTTCGGATTTGCGCTCCATCAAGTGTTTTGAACGCAAGAACATAACGCATGTTTGTATTGTTCTGTCTGCTGGGATGGTTGATTTCTTCACTGTATAAACTGTGCCTTGCCCAGATAGCTGAAGTTTCACTTACTGCCCCCTGGAGTAAACATGTGGTACTACAAGCTTGCATTTCTCAGGAATCTTCCTTATTATGGTCCGGGGGCATTGCGATTAATTGCATTAATGTTAACGCTTTATTTTTTATAAAATTAATCCCACGGAATTAAAGCATTAAATTGACAGCCCTAATATATATATATATATATATATATATATATATATATATATATATATATATATAACCTAGTAAGACATTCCTTTTGACCAAAATCGCACTGCCAAAAGAAATACTGTTCAAGCAAGGGCAATCACACTTGAGTCCTCTTAAAAAGAAATTTGGGGACAGATTAACATCATCTTTACATCGTATCTGTTAACTGTGTACACTTTTTGTCGACTTTGTGGTAGGGTCTCAGCCAACTTTTCACCATTGTTTTTTAAACCCCAAAAATGTATAATGTAAAGAAATGATTATGGAAATGTATTTTTGTTTGGGCTGGGGAAATTTAATGTTTTACGTTCTATGATTAATAGTTAATTTTTTTTTAAATGTTTTTAATGCATTTAATGCGGTATGTGGTTTTTTTTTTTCACTTGCTGAATTTTTTTTCACTTGCTGAAACTTCAATTATGTGCTTTTTCTCACTTCCTGTGGATAAAGTTGGCATATATATATATATATATATATAAACTGTGCGGAGTGCTTGTATGTGCTCATACTGGATACAAAAAAACTGGATACAAAAAAACTTTCTAATAAAGAATGTTGTCTTACTCTTAATGATTTTTAATAAATAATTGCTAAATATATACAGTGGGTACGGAAAGTATTCAGACCCCCTTAAATTTTTCACTCTTTGTTATATTGCAGCCATTTGCTAAAATCATTTAAGTTCATTTTTTTTCCTCATTATTGTACACACAGCACCCCATATTGACAGAAAAACACAGAATTGTTGACATTTTTGCACATTTATTAAAAAATAAAAACTGAAATATCACATTGTATATCCCGTATATATGTATATCCGTACCCACTGTATATATATATATATATATATATATATATATATATATATTTTCTTTTTTTTTTTAAGAATGTTGTTTCTAGAGTAGCAACAGTAATGTTTACAACAGCAAAGTCACTATATAAACTCAATATCTCACTGGAAACAAATCTAAAATGTCAATAAAATAATCGTATCCAATGGCTATGAAGAAAGCAGGGAAGGCTGTCATCAATGTCAATCAAACTGCGCACACGTGGGTCAAGTGCAGGTGGACCTGTCACAGTCTGCTGCCTAATAGGGGTGTGATAACTGTCACAAAAATTATCACAGTATTATGGTTTCGCTGTATATAGATGCATTGATAATATTAAAAGCAGTTAAACATTTGGTTATAAAAAAGGCCATTTCTGATAAAACATAGATACATTTTTCGGTTATAACAAATTCTTGAACTTTATTTTGGATTTCTTCAACATTAATCCTTTAACTTTGATCTTGAACATCAGGACACTCTTAATCCAACAAGGTTTTGTTATTGTTATTTTATTATTTGTTAAATTGAATTGTAATCATTTGTAATGATTCTTGCCCAGGTTAACACTTCAAATATGCATTTGCATGCATTAAGTAATTTGTTGCATTTGTGATTTAGTTCAATTCTACAATACCTTCTGAAAATATATTATTCACGTGCAGTTTATTTATTGGCATTTTGTAAAATTTCTGCCTCAATTTCCATTGCCATATTGTCAATTTCCTGAACACCAAAGGCCATGCATTTTGTAAACCCTATTTAGTGCAATGTTTTAAAAAATAAAACATATTACTAGTATTATCAAACACATTGGCCTGCTGTTGCGCTGCACTTAGGCAAAAGATCAGTTGGCGCATCGTTAAGTTTAACAAGGTTTTAAATCAGTTTGCTGCATTTTGAATGTGACAGAAAGCATAAATATAATTTTAGCCTAACAAGTCATTACAAATCCTGTAAAACTACATTGAATCTTGTGTTTTTATGAAACGGGTTATAATTTATTATCCCGTGTACTGTATTTCCATACATTCATCTCCGTAAATTCAGTGGGATTGTACTCACAGAGATGGTTTGAAGTGTTTCCCATCTGAGCCGATAATTTTTGCGGCAAACGTTACAGACAGGGTAGCCATCAACATTAATGGTGCTTCGTGAATCTTTTACATAACCAAGTAATCCCAGACAGGGGAAATAAAGGTTCAGGCTCACCCGGACATGTCTGAATGATGCACTCGTGCTGGACTTCTGATGTGCTCGTGATGCACAGCGTTCACAACACCTGCATGTCACCTTTAAAACTGAGTGACAGTCAAATGCAACATGAGGAATGCGTAATTTAAAGATTCATTTTATCTTGCCAAGTTTATATGATGATGTGTAAATGTCGCAGATTCTGTCTTAATTAAACTGATTAGGATTTTAGAAAAGTTCTGAAAAACTTTTTTCTTTATCTTTTTAGTCTTTATCTTCATGCAATACCCTCAATGAGATGATTTCAATGGTATAATAACCATCCATTTTAAAACAAAGGTATATAGTGAAACCTTAAAACAGTTAAATCCCTACTGCCTACAAGGCAGGAAAATTGCGATGTTTATTTTTTAATTAGGTAGATGGTGAGGCATTTTTACATTCTAGTCAGTCCCCGCTTTACATTAGCTGCACAATGCACATCACGTGTGTTCCGCACATCTGATTGGCCATGTGTTTCGACCGCACCATTTACACATTAACAGCTGGGGTATGGGGATAAGAATCAGATGACAAGTTGAAATGTGTTTTAATGATAACAATTAATGTATGTATCATGCAAATACATATACACTCCATTTTCGGCGACATAAGTCAGTAAGTAAATTATTGTACTTGATCCGATTAAGGGTCAACCATAGACCTTTGCACGGGCCCCCCTAGGCCTTGGGCCCGGGGTCATCTGTACCCTTTGACCCCCCTGACGGTGGGCCTGACTGTACACAGGGCGAGATAACTCAATAAACCTGTCAAGAGTATCTGTGATCACGTTAACACCACAGCTACATTTACTGTACAAAACTGCTGATCTGGTGTCACTGTGCCAGACCTTACTGTAATGCAACAACGAAACATTTTCAAAAGCTAATTTCTGGGCAAGGTAAAGCCGGTTAAATTATACCCTTCAGTAAGTAAAGATTAAGGAAGTAAAATTCAGCTTCACCATAGTTTATTTTTAACTGATAAAATCTTGACTAGTTTCACATCTTTTAGTTTCATTTTATCAACTCAAGAAGGTCACTGAAGGTCTTCAGTGTGTACAATCTCTAAAACAAGCATTTCAGCCCACAAAATGAGATTAAGCATAAATTCTCTCTCTCACACACACACACAAACAGTATATCTTGTAACATCAGTGCACCTATACAACTCACAGGTAACATGACATAAGATGATGATTTTTAAGATTTGAGCTTTAAAAATGAGTAAAGATACATATTTAATTGCATTTTGCATTCTGCAATGTAGGTTAGCAAGTTATATGGCATAGTTCTCCCTCTGTATAACAGCGAACAATCCATTAAATTAAAATAAAATAACGATTTTGTGCCTATTTGATTTGTCAAATATCTCTGCAAATTAAACCTGTTGCTTTAAACCGAATGAGTATGAAGCATCTGCAGCTCCGTGTACTAACTTTAACAACCCACTTAATAAACCTAAGATAATTCCTGACATAACAATTTCAGACTACTGGAGGATAAAGTTCTCTTCCTGCCTTGTGCGGCTCACATATAATTTACTGGAGTGCTTTAGAATGCAGCCCCAAATGCGCTGTCTGCTGCAAAGACGTTTGAATAAGCTGTGCTGTGTTTAGAAATGACAACAATAACCATTTTCAGGTAATTAGTCAAGATAAAGAGCTACGGGTTGGTGATATGACCATAAATAGGCCCTCATCAGTCTCCTGTCTGCTGCTCTACATTTGAAAATGCAAACATTCAAAGAGTATGAAATTAACACCCACCACACAATACTTTTAGTGATGTGGGGAGTCATTTTGGTCATCTGCCCCCAGATATTTTTTGCTGTATACATTAGTCATATCGCCCAGTAGCGCGCGATAAGCCAAAATTAGCCGGCGCGTTATGCAGAACAGACCAAAAAACGGCACCGCGATATGCAGAAAAGGACAGCAAATTTTGGGACAGTTGCCATGTAAAATACTGGTCCGATTTCTCTTCCCAGTCCAGCCCTTGTAGGGATGTAACACTGATGTCCTGGCTAAATTTCCCCATTGGCCCTTCTCAATCATGGCTTCCTAATAATCCCCATCCACTAATTGGCTCTATAACTCTACTCTCTCCTCTCTACCAATAACTGATGTGTGATGA
Source organism: Xyrauchen texanus (assembly GCF_025860055.1). Classification (NCBI taxonomy): domain Eukaryota; kingdom Metazoa; phylum Chordata; class Actinopteri; order Cypriniformes; family Catostomidae; genus Xyrauchen; species Xyrauchen texanus. Next base: position 9,941,266 of record NC_068290.1, on the reverse strand, counting down.
GCGTACTGGCATATCATCCACCTAGATGTTGCACACTGGTGGTGGGTGAGGAGAGTTCCCTGTTCCCCATTAAAACAACCAATGCAACATTGAGAGCTGTGAAACAGTCTCCTCTCTGGAGAGGCGGTTTTGAGCGCTCACAGGAAAACAGAACTACTAGTCTACATAGACAAGTTGAAAGCTCAAAAATCTATGCAAACGCCAAGTAGATTGTGTTAGAGCTTGTTGAATTTGCCAGAGAATAATGTCATGTCAATACATGCCTAATGGTACATTCCATTTACCTCGGATGTCAGAGCTGGAAATGGTGTCACATCTGAGTTGACCGCAGGCCAGTACACAAGTTAGAAAACCAAGATGGACGGGGTGGAGGAAGTAGCCTTTGTTAGCAATACCAGTCGATAGAAACACATAAAAAGCGGTATTTTGCACAGATAATGTATCAGATCCACAGATAGAGGTTGTATAGTACTGTGAGCACCACTGAGTTTGAGACACAGAAAAACAGAAGTGTAAATAAATAACATATTAATACCGTTTCACTTAGTGTTGATGTGCTGAACAGCCATTTTGGATTCTGAAGTAGGGGTTGATGTGGTTCGTCCGAGTTTCTGAGTCAGAACTCCGACTTTAGGGGGCGTTCCAGTTAAAAGCTCCTACTGGGAACTCGGAATTTCCGACTTCCGAGTACATATGGAATGCACCATAATACTATATACTCTACATATGTTCTTTTCTACCATGTACATAATAAATAATAGTGGCTGGTTAAAAAAAATCAAAGCAGCTGGTAAAATTGGGCATTCACCAGCCACAGTGGCTGGTGGGCAAAAAAGCTTATTTTGTACCCTGTAACCAAATGTGAATTGCTGCACTCTGCACTGTGACCAAGTGACCTAAATAGCCAATATCCTGAATGGGGGACAATAAGTGGTAAGCATCATGATCCTGAGGGGTCAAATTTCATCCTTTGTGAAGCAAATGAAATGAATCTGTGCAGAACACCAAACAACAAGTTGTAGAGGGTATACCATTCAATCACATAGGTAAATACAGAAAAGATGGTTGCCAATGACACAAAAAAGGACAAACATTACTAAATAAATAAAAAACAAAACATTAAACAACTTTTCAATTTGCCTTTAACTACTTTCTTTACTGTCTTGCTGACTACATACATGTCTGTACCTATTATTATTGACATGATTAGGTCAACATAATTTCAAAACCTACACTTTGACAACCGAGACAGTCTTGCATAAGTAGTGGCTGCCGCTTGGATGAACAAAAATCATATCATTATTCTCTGCAAGATTCATTCAGAAAATGAGAAACTCATCGTCTACATGGGTTTGCATGAAGAATATTTATGGCCTTAATATTTCAAATGAGTCTTTTTCAAAGCAGTATCATTATATCACATCAAACAAGCTGGCAGAGTAAAGACTGCAAAATTAAAAACAACTTATTAAATTTGACAGAATGAAGTTAAGGCACTAATCAATTAATCTTTAGTTAATATTGCTAAAGAAAGTGTATCTATGTGGACTTTAAGAAGGAGGCATCCAGTAGAACTAGAAATGCCAATCATTTCAACAATTACTATGCTTTTTATGTGCAAAAGGCAGTTTAACAAGCAGCACCAAAGATAAAAAAAAAAAAGGCTAAATGAAGGAATGCACCGAGAGAACATCTGTTTTCCTCATTCTGAAAGATAAATGTATTCAGAAAATGCTCTCTTGGTAGCGTTGCATAAACTGCCACACAGCACCAAAGCATGAATACAGAAACAAAGCTGGATTTTCTTTAGGAAAATTTTACTAATGCTACATTTCATGAACGTAAGAAATATTCCTTTTTAGGAAGGAAGCGCCTCTAATGACTTCATTTGAAAAAATAAAAAAACTCTCAAATGAATGCTCATAAAACATAATAGAAGTGCATGAAGCAAAATAAATGTTAGGCTAACTACTCTGTTACAAGGAAGACTTTAACTGCTTTCTTAATTTAATGTTTGGCTAGTGTTTTATTTCCTGTAACTGGAAATGTCTTTAGGCTATGACTAGAGTGAAATGTTGCTCGTCCGTTTCCCCATATGATTGCTACAGAGGACAGGACTGGGAGGTTTGCACTATTCAGTTTCGGTGCTCCACTGCTTTAAGTCACCTGTCAAACTGGCGAGGTTACCCAAATATGACAACCCTATAATAGTAAAACTGAGAAAGAAAATCCGCAATTCGTTTCCTCGGATTATAGACATTTAACGGGATATTTGTCTTTTGTAAGTAATTTAATGTAGCTAACTTTATTCTGTGATCTCTTGATTCTAACAACACAACTAGCGAACTTGCTTCAAACGTCATCCATCAAAGGGTTCTAACAGATTAAAATAAAAAGTTTAAGAAACATGTCTCAGTAGAAAATCACTTCAATTGCTGCCTAGTTAGTTTTACGCCAAAGTTCCCCTCACGCTAGCATGCTGCTACAAGCTAACACGGACGATTTCACTGTTGTCAGGCGGCACGAACAGTTCCTTGACTTTTGATGACGAAAGCCTTGAACTAATATGAATAAAACAATTTTGTCCGCTTTTAATTGAGTTCGAACAATAAAAAAAATAAGTCAGTATAAATTAACCAGTGCACTAATTCATCGAATACACCGCAAACTAGCCCTGACTGACACGAGCTTTGACTAGACTATTCGAGTGCGCTCCGCAAGTTTAGAAACAGTCACACGCGCACTTACCTCAACGCAACCGACCAACGGCTGTAGAAGCCAAGAATGCCACAGTCACTGGTAACTTTTCCCGCGGGCAAAATATTTAAATTCCAAATCCGAAAAAGCGACCGTTTGAAGTTCTGCCGCCTTCCCGAGCAACCAATGTAGGAAAGTGCAGTTTCAATATGGCTGAGGGCAGGAGCAGGGAATGTAAGCGTCACTAACGTGACTGCGGGTCGGGGCTGGTGTAGGAGAGGGGGCAGGGACTAATCTGGATAAACACTGATCATCCTTGTACTTAACGTGGTATAGTGTTCCTGTGGTCAATTTCGCTTTTCTTTCTGTAAACTTGCACTTTCGTGATTCTAAGGTACCGCATCAAGTTATGCCAATGTCTGTGAAAAACAACACTAGGTAAGACACCTTAAATTGTGTCGTTGAGTAGTGAAAGAAGACCCAACTGATAATTGCAAGGTTTTATAGGTGCCATATTTCTTTTTATACAACTGATATTTGGTCAGTGGCATTTATCCTTGAAGAATACAATCAGTAAGTGCAAACAATATAACGTGAATGTAGGCTTACAACCAACACACCTAGTACTGGTTGACTCTCCTTTGTCCATAATGATGACAACACATAAACTTCTGTTAACAATCTAATTTCCATTGGTTGGTTTTGTCATGTTTTGCACTGTTCTCTAAAGACACTGAGACTCACCCTAAACTTTAGTCATATTTAGCTAGTGAACCTGCCTCTTACACTATCTAGCTGTTGCCACATTTTTATGCTAATTTCATTGAAAAATGTTTTTGTCAAAGTGACTGAAAAGTGCAGTTTGTGCATGGATGAAGGGCTGCAGCTAATGGGATTAAAAGTGGTAACAATTAGTGGATCACAGGTCAGGGGCTCATATACTATATATATATACTGTATATATATATATATATATATATATATATATATATAATGAAAGGGGCCCGGAATTCCTTGCTAAGGCCTTGCATTGATGTATAAAATACTGGCCTGGTAAAAGGCATAAGCTTCAGTTTAGTAATCAGGTAAAGTCTATACATGTTAGCCAGTATTGCTTCGTTTTCATTGTACCAAAGCATCCAAAGAATGTTTTCCTGTGCTGTGTTAAAGAAGTGGCCATTGGTGATTCAGCACAAATATAATACAGGTTATAAAGAGTATTTATTGTATTTATGGAGAATAGTCACGTCATCTAAACATGATACTTGTGTAAAACACTGTAACTGACTGCTTTGCTGATTAAAACTTTGACAGTGGTGATCTCATTGAGCATGCAGCTGCTGAGGAAATTGCACATTTAACTTTTTTCATTGTTGTCGAGTCGTGAAAATAATTTATGGTCTGGTCTAAAGAGATAGAAATTATGAATAGCCTCTGAAGTCCTTTAATTTTACATTTTGATTTATGAAGACTTTCTGAATTAATCATCATTTTTAGGAAGTCTAGACTTGGATCTTTGCTATTTTTAAATATGCACTCAGTAAGTTTTTGTTCACATTGTCTTGGACTTACACATAGGAGCATGGATGCAGCAGCATTTAAACACAATAGTTTTCAGGTATAGATGCCATTGTAGAAAGTCAATAAGCCTTACTAAGTTCACAGTAAGCCATTATTCATTTAAGCCATTACTCACTTAATTTCAGTTACTGAAATTAAGTGAGTGGTATTTAGCTGGTCATGTGATCCTAACATGTCAGCTCCCATGAGGGGACCCTCTCAAAGTAGGATAAAACAGCTTTTATGAGGTATGAATAGAGTCTTCATCTCAAGTGAGTTGACATGATTATATACATTTGTTTCAAAATTACTACTAATTTATTTAGGAGTAAAGCTTTTTTAATGAGGAAAAAATTACTCCGTGCACCTTTAAAACCTGTTTCCACATGTATGTAATGAAGTACCAATAGTTCATATTAAAGGAACATATTTGTAATAGGCTACTAAATATAAAGTTTAGAGCCTACAGTTTCAAGTCAGAAGTTACATTGTTTAGCCATAAAAGTCACTTTTTTATCGATTGCTTATAGGTCAGATGTAAGATATAGTTTCTGGAGATAATTTTAAGGCGTTAACATTTGATCTAAACTATTTTTAACATATTCCAAATTTGAATTATTTTGATGTGTACAGTAGTTTGTTGTCAGACGTGCACATTTCAGTTTAACTCTTTGCCGCCCCCAGGTGACTGCCTCCTGTCACCCTCGTGTGGTTTTATTTAGCAGTTATTTTTGCTCGAACTTACATCTAGATTCCTTTAAGGTTTTTCTTTGCATTTCCCAACTTTTGACACAATTGTGGTATTGCTCCTTGTACATGGTGCGGTGGTCTAACAAATTAGCCATGGTTGATTACTGATTATTCATCATTTATAGCTTCTATATTTACGGCTTATTCCGTAGTCTTTGTGGGAAAAGTAAACCATAGCCAATGAAATCCAGTGACTGTACACGTCAGACTGGCATCACTTACCGCGCGCATGCGCAGTTGTCCCTACAAGCGCAATTTAAAAGCGTGCGCATGCGAGCAGTAATAGGAATGCAGCAGTGGACATCACCTTATTTTCCTGAATCCTACAAAGTGTTAAGATTAGTGTTAAGAATAAAAAAAAAAGTAGTAGCATGATATCTGATTTCCGGACTCGCACAAAATATATTTTCTGTTGTGCTGTAATACGCCGAAAAGTTGGAGAAATGGATTTTCTCTAAGGTATGTCCATCACAAGACTTTATGCTTGATAATACCCATTTACGCATGTGTTGTAAATAATTTTCCATTGCGCTTTAGTTCTAATCTTAATTTATCACATTTTCTGGAAATTCCAATTTACCGCGGTAAAGATTTTTTGCTGTTTGAAATTCATTGACATTGATTGTGTATAAACCCGCTATGCGTCGTCGTAAATAATGTCGCATGTTATTGTTCCTTATTTGTGAATTCAGATGACATCATCCTCCGCTCAGCAATTGGTTGTTTAGATTTTACGACTCTTCATTTTCTAATGCAAATAGCTGAATCATTTGGTCGCATCTGATTGCGTCTTACAGCTCTACCCCCATTGCCTTGAACAATAATGGGAAATCATCTAAAAAAATCTTTTTTTCTTATTCTGGAGTCAACAATCAAAATAAGTGTCACAGTATAGGCTTAAATAGACCATCCTGATTTGTGATATTTTTTTCTCTCAAAGATCGGTTTAATTTTAATCCATTTAACCAACTTTTTGAGTTCTTGGGTCAACGGTTACACATTATAGTGATGACTTGGATTTTTCAGTCTCGTTCAGCAAAATTAACGAATCGTTTTCAAGTCATTTCGTTCATCATTTGACAGTCGCATGGGCTCTACAGGAAACAGAATTGATTAGTTCACCTCCAGAGACGGTCTTCGGGTACGAGTCTTCGTTCATTTAACACGTGACAGCCTCATACGTGCTCATGGGCTCTGTACAGCAAACAGAATTGATAAGTTCACCTCCCTATTCGGTTTTCGGAGTCCGGATCTGAATCTTCGTTCATTTGAAACGTGACTTTCAGGCTCCACACTCGTTCACGAGTGACAATTACTGGTCTTTTTTCATAATTTTTTCTTTACAGCGCACAGTCAGTGTGTTGCAGTTGTTTGTGATCAGTACATGTCAGTATGGCAATAAATTACTTTTTAAAATCATAAGAATTGTCATGATGTATTATTTTCATGTATTTAATGCAGGATATATATATATATATATATATATCCGTGTACAATTAGTTAATAAATAATGAATGCTTGATTTGGGTCTATTCCCAACAAGAACATAAGAAGATATAAATAAACAATATGCATCAAGAAGGAAAAATAAATGACAATTTAATTAAAATCAACTCAATAAACAAGTAAATAATTTGAGGTTTCATTTTTGCTCTTGCAGTCTATATTTTCTGATGAGAAAATAAGTCATTCAAAGTTTAAAACATTACTCTTTTTTTACCTGATCCAATGGTATGGGAAAAACATAATGACAGAAATATTCACAGTTTTGAATTGCAAGAAATAAAGAAGCTAAAACTGGTGACTAGAAACACTTTGTGTGACTGTAAGGGCAAAAATAAAGCATCTCAAACTGCTTGTTGGGAGCATTAAGAAGTATTAAGTAACTTCTGTTTGCAATACAGAGACTTGTACTTGTACCTGAAGACCAAATCGGGAGGTGAACCAATAATTTCTGTTTCCTCTACAGAGCTGTCCCAGCACCAAATGAACGAAACATGAGCACGTGTTTTGCACATGCGTGGCTGTGACAAAATTAAGCGCTCTCTGAGACTTTTCGTGTCTTATAAAAGCTTAGTTCAAAATGATAATGAACGATGGGTCATTCAGACCCATCACTATCACATTCTTGAGACACATGATAATTATGATGGGAAAACACTAGTTTCACACAAAACTGGATTTGTGAAAACTTTCACAGATTGATTTTACTCAGTTTGATGGCTTTGTGCATAATGGCATTTTGAATCATTAAAAAACAAAGCAATAAAACCAATAAACTTCTTACAATTCTACAAAATGACCCACTAGATAGGTCACACTAGGCTTAAATAGAGCATCCTGATGTTAATTTTTTTCACTGATCAGTTTTTGTCATTTAACCCTTTTTTTGAATCCTTGAGACAAGGGTTTACCTGAAAAATCAGAGTTATAGGCTTAGTGTTGTAATTGCTCTGTGTTTTAGTCTTTCCCATTCATTTCCTATGGTGGGTCAACAATGACCTGGAACACCACGAGTGTTACTTTATTTTTGTCACGGCCTAAACTCATTGAATACAATACAATTTTTGTGTGTGTTCAGATGGCAAATGTAGAAAAAGTAACCACAGAGATTAAAGATACAATTTTTATTAAAGAAACAATCAAAATGGGTCAAAAATGACCCAAACACTGCACAAGGGTTAAACAAAATGACTAGCTAGTTGATGTATCATCCATATCAAAATTACATTTGTCAGCAACAAACCAAAGCCATCAAACTGAGTCAAATCAATCTGTGAAAGCTTTCATAAATCTAGTTTTGTGTGAAACTTGTGTTTGCGTCATAATTATCAAGTGTCTCAAGAATGTGACTTCTCAAAGCCCATAATACTTATTTTTCAGGAAAACTGTTGACTCCAGAACTCAAAAAATTGTTAAGAGACAAAAACTGGTCTGTGAAAAAATTCACAAGTGATCAAGGGGTATAGCAGTAAGACACAATCAAATGCATCAAAATGTGATTGTGAAAGTTTTCACAAATCATGCTCTATCTAAAAAAAATAATACAATTGCATAAACCCAGACTGCATGTTTACTGGAAATGTGAAAGTGAAGAGTGCTTATTTGTCATGTCTCGACTCATGGACTTAAAAAGGGTTGACAGAAAAATAAACTGCTGATGTTATTTGCATTAGAAAAAGTCATAAAATGTAAATGACCGATTGCGGAGTGGAGGATGATGTCATCTGAATTCACAAATCAAGAAGAATAACATGTAAAATTATCTACATATTTACGAAAGCGCATAGCATATTTATAGCCAATAAGTGTCTGAATTTCAAACCGCAAACTATCTTTTCTGTGGTATTCCATGTGCCATTCGAGCTTCTTGTACAAAAAGGGATTTCCACTCACACTGACATCATTGAAACATTGATTATTGGCAGGAGTGAATTTCTCCATTCGAACATGACTACCAGGTTTTCGTGCCTTGCCTCCGAGCCAAGAGGAGAAATATCACTGAGCGACTGAGAGGAATTTTATGCACCGCTGAACAAGAATGCCAGAGGAGCTTTCAAACTGCAGTTTGTGTTGCTGTACCATGACCTATAAGATACTCATGGTGGTCTTCATGATATCACTCATACTAACAATACTTTTTGGAAACACTCTGACATTGGCAGTGGTCTTTGGAACTAAACACTTCCACAGTCCGCAGGGTTATTTAAAAGCCTCGCTAGCTGTGGCAGACCTGGCGGTGGGAATTTTCGTGGTACCCTTGTCCGTTTACGCAGAAATATCCCTAATGATCTCCAATTCAAAACCTGAGTGGACTGTGTACAATTCCCAAAACATTACTTTTCACCCTTGCAATGTTATCGGACCAGTGTTTGCGGGATGCACTTTGGTTTCCATCACAACCATTTTCCTCCTGACCATTGAAAGGAGCATTGCCGTTTTGAAGCCTCTCCACAAGGAATCTGTCATCACCAAAAAAAGAACAAGCATACTAATAATATTTTCATGGATGGGGAGCTTTCTCTTGGCAACATCCCCAATGGTTTTCAGTAATGAAATCGCATTGGAGTACAATTCTTGCAGTAGAATGTGCAATTATGCATTGAGAAGCACTGACTTCCCATCCCAGTCATGGCACATTCTCTTACTTTTCCCTGCATTTGACTTTACTCTACTCGGGGGAACTATTGTCATCAATTTCATATCCCTCACCACAATTCGCCAGCACTCAAAAAGAAGAAAACATCTCGCTGAGACTGAGAGCCAAAGTGCAATGAAACCAACCTTCTCTGACATCAAGGCTGCCAAAACAATAGGGACACTGACACTGGCTTTCACCATGTCTTTCACTCCTATTGCTGTATTTGTCATTGGAAATGTTTTTGGAAAGGAATGGTGCACTTTTTCATTTTTTGCCTTTTGGATTTTGACCACAAACAGCTGCTGTAATTTTATTATATATGGTGTGAGAGACCAAAAGTTTCGAAACCGTGCCTATCAACTGCTCATATACACACACTTGAATAATGTGCCAAAAACCTAAGCACTAAATTAAGAAAAAATGGAACATTCACACAATCTTACGTGTAATTAGTTATTATTTAAGCGTCACTAAGCAGACACTTACCATATATAACGGGAACAGTCCTCCTGGATGAACCTGAGGATAAAGTCATATTCAGGGTTCAATACAAATTAAGCTCAATCGACAGCATTTGTGGCATAATGTTGAATACCACAAAAAAATTATTTTGACTCGTCCCTCCTTAAAAAAAAAAAAAAGGGGCAAAAATCAAGGTTACATTGAGGCACTTACAGTGGAAATGAATGTGGCCAATTGTCAGAGGGTTTAAAGGCAGAAATGTGAAGCTAATTATTTTATTAATGAACTTGTATTAATTCTTCTGTTAAAACATATGTATTATTTGAGCCATAAAGTTGTTTAAATAGTCATTTGTAGTTATTTTAGGGCATTACATCATCATAGCAACAAAGTTGTAAAATTGGCTATAACTTTACACAGAAAAGGCTAGTAAGTGATTTTATCACACTAAAATAATGTAAACACACATATTGTTTATGTCTTTCTACGTTTGTAAATGTGAGTATTTTAACGTTCAAATATCGGCCCCCATTCACTTCCATTGTAAGTGCCTCACTGTAACCCAGATTTTTGCCATTTTTAAAGAATAGAGGGGGCAAGTCTGAATAAATTTTTGTACTATTAAGTATTATGCCACAAATGCTGTCGATTGAGCTTAACTTGTATTGAATCCGAATATTCTTTTAAGTGTCTTGCTCAAGGGCACAATGTTGATAGTCTCTTGCGGTGTTCAGCCTTTTGGCTATCAGCCTAGATCTTTAACCATTATGGCACATCAAGCCCATTGATGCCAGGGTCATTTAATGCCTTCATAACTGCCTGTTTTGTGGCATCTGCTGCTATCCTTTGTTTTGTTTTTTTAAATTTGCAATACAAATTTCATCGTCACAAATTTTCACCTTGCATTTAAATATGCTATGGTACATGGTACTCCCAAAATTTCTGTCAAAACTAACATACCACTAGAGCTCTTCTTACATATGTGTAACATTGGTGCTTTTGTTGGGTATTGATTCACTTTTATTGTGTCTTTCTATTGTAGAGTACTGATATTTTCAAATATTGTGTGACTTTAATACAAATTTTATTAAAAAATAAATAAACATAAGAATTGATCAATATAAACTCTTGGGGATTATAAAGCACAAGCCATTATATTGGTTAATTGGTATCTGGCTGCTGTGGTTTTTCATTTGAGCAATGATACAACAAAAGTGCTAGAGGGGTGTGTCATCTTCAAGACAAATGCATTTGTTCATCAGTGTATTCACATTCAGTGTATTGCATCACATATTCATATGCATTGTCAATGCCAATTTTAAACACAGGATAGTCAATCCTAATGCACAAGGGCCAACACATTATACTATACCGTATCTAACATTCAGCGGCCATTCATTTATTATCCATTCAATACTGTTATTATAATGTTGAAGCATTCTGAAATGAATCCCAATTATATTGAAATATAATTGAATCTCAATTATGGGGTTTTGTTAAGTGCATCTTCAAGCATGACCATGTACTTCAAATTTCTATATCTCAAGTGTTGGTAAACTATAAAACCTCTTTGTCTTTTATTATTATCCATATCTGATTTTTATTATAATTGCACAAAACATGCATATTTTATCATGAAAATATACTGAGCAGCTCAATATCAGTGTTTCACACCACACATGCCTTTCGCCGGCTTAGTTGGACAACTTGCGTTTCAATAACAATCTCTCATGCAACAACACAGGCATGATGCAACAACTACTCATGCATCTGAAGATCCAGCAAAGCAAATGTTGCCCACGTTAATCTAATCTGAAGTATGATTTTTTTTCTAAGCCTTCTTTAATCATGTTTCAGAGATTACTGTCTGATGAATCTCCAATCATTCGTCTCTTCATAGCTGTGATAAGCCTGAAGGGTCCAATTCCCATAAGACCACGAGAGGAGGGCAGATGAACTGGCTTTATCATTTTTATTTTATTTTACTATGCCATTTCTGAGGAGCAATAGCAAGACTGTTGTTCATCACAACAAAATATGACAACTGTTTTATGCATAGGGCCTCTGGAAAACAATGGGAATGTAATGGGAAACCCTTTGGAGAGCATGTCAGCAGTATGCATATGGGTATGTGTGTTCACCTCTTACTTGAATGTCAAAAAATATCTTAACCCTTGCGTGGAGGTTTATAGGGTTATAAGGTCTGTTTCTGTTATATGCTAAAAACATCCCTATTTTTGATTGTCTAAACAAAATGCAGAGCCCTTACATTTGAATTTGAGGCACTCTAGTTTATCTTATTTTACATTTTTAGAAGTAGCTGGGCAAGGAAAAATATAACTATCTGATGTGGTTTTCATTAACCCGGAGTTCTTGGCCACTTTCAACCTTCAAAACAACTCTGCCTAAACTAATGTTTATGAGGTCAAAATTAAGGATTCGTGTCTGACCTCTAAAAATATGACCCAGAATTGTCTCTGTAACACTGGCACATTATACTAGGAGGAAGGTTGCATTACACTAATTTGTCTTTGCTGTTGGCTTTATTGTGCAATGGAACATGTGAAAGTCATACTGTACATGCATCCATGCATGACGTATTGGTTTGTTCTTCTGCTTGTCACACCTGAAAGAAAAAAGTGGTGCAATGACTAAATCCAGTGCAAAGTGTGGTTAAGAAATGTGTCATTTTTTTTACATTTCATAATTGCCCTATTAGTGCAATCAGTGCCCCTTTTTTACAGGTCTGTCCCTGCTTGAAGAAAATTACCATACGTAACTGCAACAGAATCCATGCAAACATGAGTAATTACAGCATATGTCAGAACAGTAGATCAGAAACACAATACCCCTTATTACATATGGCATTCGATGGCTTCATATGCCAGTAACCTAATAGCATAATAGTGCCTAAAACAACTGTGGATATTCAGCATTGATTCTGGTTGGTAATAACGCAGATGGGCTCAGAAGTATTGCAAAAGTCATTTAATGTAAATGTTACAGTTTTTCTCAAATGCTAAAACACAAAAGCCAATCCTCTAAACCAAATGACCAGTTGTCTAAACACATTTACTAAATCTAGCCATCATTTTGCAATATCATAAACACATTTCACATGAAGACACAATTCACAAAACACAATCCTCCGTTCTCATAAATCTTAACACATTTTTCCTTGCTAAAACACAAGTTGCAAAAGAACTCTGCTCATATTCTCAAATGAAAGCTCATGTGATGCAAAATGCTTGCCACAGTCAGCAATATTTGAACACAATGAACACACCACGACTCAAAATTGAAGACACTTGTTGCTAATGGTGTGACCACATGTATAAAAGCAAGTTCAGAGTGCACAGTTTGCTGAAGATTCCAAACAAACACAATTGATGAAGGCAGAGTCAGGGGAAGAGGAATTCGAGTCAGAGGAGGGAGAAGAGCTGGCCATGGAAGAAGAGGAGCAGGCCAACGAGGAAGAGGAGGAGGCCAACAAGGGAGAGGAGGAGGCCAACAAGTGAGAGGAGAAGGTCCAGGAGGGAGAGCAAGACAACCTCGCACCATCATTACGGACGAGATGCGAGCAACAGTCGTTGACCATGTCATTGTCCATGGCATGACAATGGCTGAAGCAGGACTAAGAGTCCGTCCAAACCTGAGTAGGTTCACCGTGGCCACCATTAACAGGGCATTCAGACAACACAACAGGTATTGTACTCTATTGCTTTCTTTGTCACAATACAATTTTACAAGCCTGTGAAAGTAGTCTATTGGTTTCAAATCAGTTGTTACTGTATTGTAAAACATGTCAATTGACAACACATGTTTCTTTCTTTAGAGTTGAAAGAATGCCACATAGAGGTGGGAGGGTTGCCATATTTACAGTGGCACAAGAAACCCTCATTGTGGATATGGTTCGTGAGAACAACCTCGTCCGACTCCGGGAGATCAGAGACAAAGTCATTGCCGATAATGTCAACTTTGAGAGCATTGATGATGTCAGCTTGACCACAATATAAAGTAAATAAAAAAACTTCACACCCTGATCATGTTTTCAAGAGTACTGTTGTGTGCAATAGATTCTGTTTTTGCATTGAGTTGTGTTACAGTAGTGCACATGCAGAATTTACTATAGATTTATACTCTTCATATGAAACTCACAAATCTAAATGCCTAATCCTCTGCAGAGATCTAAGAAGATCCAATACTGTAAAGTTTCTAAAAATATGCATTGGCAGTTATGAAACAAAGAACCTTCTCACAAATTGTGTTTTCAATTGTTTTGCTGTAGTGTGTAATGATGTGTATAGTGTTTACATTTTTGAAAGCTTCGAGCTGCTCTTTTGGTGTGAAAGTTTGAGTTTTGAAGTGAGAAGGTGTGGTTGTGTTTATGTAGCTTTAGAAAAGGGTGTTGTGTTTAGACATTGGGGAACATGGAGGAAACGTTTGTGAAATGTGTTTTAGCATTTGAGAAAAACTGTAATAACTTACTCTGATGAGACATAACAAATGTAAGCCATTTGTAGGCCACAGAATGATCAGAAGATAACTAATGGCTGTATAGGAGTATAAAGAGTTGGTAGCAGTATTTGCAGTGCATGGAAACATGTACGCTACTGATATATACAGTATACAACAGATACACCACAGGTAAGTTGTTTTGGATGAAAGCAGCTGCCAAATGTTAATAAATGTAACCAGTATGGTCAGGGGAAAGAAATACTCTGCCTTTTCTTTTTTTGGACCATCCGTGCAATTTCCCTTAAGCTTTTTCCACATGTAAAGCTAAATCCTTAAGCACTTACTAGCCAAAACAAAACAGCACTCAAAATGCATTTCCCAGCTTTAACATATTTAGACAAGGCTTAAAGGGATAGTTCAGCCAAAAATGAAAATTCTGTATTAATTTACTCACCATCAAGATGTTCTGAACCTGTATGACTGACATCCGTGGAACAAAAAAATTAGATGTTAAGCAAAATGTAAACTGACAGTCACTCTGAACAATCATTCTGCTTAACGTCTCCTTTTGTTTTTTGGAGCATCATGAGGTTTAGTAAATTTCCTCATGATGCTAATCCTCATGATGGTGAACTACCTCTGTAATTGTATGGCATAGTTAATTGGAGTACACAATATAAGACAGTCAGAGCTCTCATTCTGTGTTCTGAGATGATATAGCTTGTGAAGCGCCACTGCCAAGAGTGGATTATAGTTATTGTAAGCTTTTAGATTCTCTTTGTGTCACTGGTCCTACTTGACCCACCCTGAGCGGGATTCGAACCGGTAATCCCCAGCATGGTAGTCGGATGCGCTAGCAAGGAGGCTATAAATTCCATGGCCTCTAGCCTCGGTCGTGAGTGCACCTCTTAAGGCCAGGAGAGTGAGGTTTACACACTGCACAGCTATTGCATACTATGCCATTACATTTGCAGAACAAGGTGGTACTGCTGAAAGCGAGAGCTCAGTGGAGTCATTTGGTTGCTTTAGAGCTAGCACGATGGTGTCTAGCATGATGGATCCTTTGTGTACTGTGATTCTGTAGTTTTCATATAATTTGTTTCCTTTTCATATTGGTGGGCTTTGCTGTTTTTAAGTGCAGAAATATGTTCACACAATCAAAATAGCTTCAAATGTGACAATCAGAAAATCAGTGGTCAAAGAAACGCATTTCAGCTTATCCAAAGAGGTTCATGTTCAATCTGAAACTAATATGTGACAGTCCAAATGTATAAAATCCAATTTTATACAATGTCAATGCAACGGTGGGACCATAAACGCTTAATTAGAACAGAGGTGATATTGGTGAATAACAGCAAATCAGGTGTAGGCTTTTTACATGTTTTTGATGACAGGTGTTTCAGCTTGCTCATTTAAAGCCAATTATCGCTTAAGTTAACAAATATATACATATATATATATATATATATATATATATATATATATATATATAGGCACTTCATTGGCCCCTACTTCTGACATTTATAATTCACACTGGCAATTGAACATCATCTGAATACGTATGAGAGCACTGTGTTGGGCTTTGTTTACAGAAGCTGTCAGATCCATTTTAGAGGTGCAGTGCAGCAATTTGAAACTGTTTTCAAAATGCATTACATCTCCACTGATTAGAAAAAGCTAATCAAATGAATAGTAAAAGTCTCTTACCTAACCTGGAAAGAATATTTCTATTCTCTATAATGTGGTGGTTCTTAACAGGTGGGTCACGACCCACAAATTGGTCGCAGGTCTGTTCTGATAGGGCTGCAGACAGCAGGGGGAAAACAATACTAGATGCAAAAAAACTGCAACTAACCATATAACTGTGCATTGTTAAGATAACAAAAAAATAGGCTTATCAACTTTTAAAAGGGAAGGGAAAACTATTTACAAATCTTTCATGGTTGATGTCAAAGGATGTGCATCCAACTAAACACTTGGTACAAGCTAGCCAAATTGCAGATGCCTACATGGTTGTTTGTTATGCTCTCATCCTCAAAAAAGTCAAATAAAATACAATTTTGTTCATGTTTTGGGCTGCCACTTGTTGTCCATTGTGAAATCTGGGTCCTAAAGCATCTCAAATAACACACAGATACACAATAAATTATATATATATATATATATATATTATTTATTTTTATTATTTTTTGCCTAAAAGTGAGCGCAAACACACTTTCTTTTAAGTGGAAAAACTGTGGAACATCACTATAAACTATTGGATGTGTTTCCAAAATTGGTAATCAGGCAAAGTAGAACCTGGTCTCTAGGATAAGGTCTCTATTAAGAATGTCTTTGTTCAGTTTTATAACATTCAAAAATTGTTCAGTGTGACCCTGACACAGTAAGACAGGCATTTACTTGCAGAAGGCTTTTCCACATGATAATTACTTGCCATATGTCTCTATTCATTATAAAATCTCTATTCAGAGGTAAAGAATTAAATCACTGACCCACAGCCAACTATATTTTGGGAACAAAACTGAGCTTCAAATGTACTTATCTGAATTTGAGTTTTGAATGCACTTATTAGAATTTTCTATTAGCAGAAATCGACTGTTCACATATCTATTTGCAATCACAAAGCTTTTCTAGTTTCCCTGATCTCGTTAAATGAGAGAATTTCAATGGTTGTATCCTGCAATAAAAACCTGAACCACCATTTGGCTAAAAAGGACATTAATTAGGCTGAGCAGCACAATCTGACATTTGAGGGTTTAACCCCTGCTTGAAGAAGTATTTTAATGGTTCCACTTCCAAGGAGCTTCAAACATAAGATACTGTAATTGTGAGTGGACTGAATTTTTTTTGATAGCAATTACAAAGCATATCATAGTCATATAAAACTCAGAGCACTAAAAAAGGTGAATTCATATTCCAGTTATTTTTGTGTCACATCTATGAGCTGCTGACTGTATGACAACCGTGTTGTTCAACATTGTTCCCAAATAAGTTTGAATCTTTGATCAAAGCTGCTTCTCAAAAGGTGAGCAAAGGATATTTTTCAGCAGCTTCTCACATTTTATGTACACCTTCCAGTTTGTCCTAATGAATTTAATTTAAATAGTTATTGCAATTTAAGTAATTGCAAAGCCTACAGTAATGGCTAGTATTAATGTCCAAAAATGATGAAACAAAAATAAATGATCTACTGAAAGCAAACATCATCTAGTTTTCTTGTATCACAGCAGGTAACTGACCAAAGTGTATCACTATTTAGTAATTTTGCACTACCTGTGTGCTTTTAGAGTCCCAAACTTGGCCATTGTTTGTAGTCTTTTCCAATCCCTTTCCAAAATCTAATAAATTAGTGAACACTCATCAGATTCATCATACAGCATGTTAAGATGAGTTTGAGTAGAGTTTGGACAAGTATTGTAGAAAGGACTACAGTTCATAGATGATGATTATATGACTAATTAAGCAACAAAAACTAACTGAAGGTGAGCCAAGAAGTTTTGGGGAGACTATATTGAAACTGTAGCTTCCTAAGCTACAAGCTGCCCATATGTTAAAGTAGTTAATTAACATTAGTTAGTAGTTAACAGTAGTTAACATTAAACGTCTTCGTCCCTCTCTCACATTGAACAGCACTGCCATTCTTATTCATGCACTGGTTACATCACGTATTGATTACAATCTGCAATGCTCTCCTCACTGGTCTTCCTTCCAAACTTCTCAATACATTTCAGCTGGTCCAGAACTCAGCTGCACAAATAATTTCTAGAACCCCCTCTATTGAACACATTTCACCTGTTCTTAAACATTTGCACTGGCTTACGGTTAAGTATCGAATTGATTTTAAAATCTTGCTTCTTACAAGGCCTTAAATAATCTTACTCCCTCATACCTGGTAGCTATACACCAACTCGTACCCTCAGATCTTCCTCATCAACACTTCTTGTTATACCACGTATCCATCTAAACACTATGGGTTCTAGATCTTTTAGTTACACTGCTCCTCACTTATGGAATTCCCTTCCTCTGGACATTCGTAATAGTGAAAGTATTCATACTTTTAAATCTAGTCTTAAAAATCACCTTTTTAAACAGGCTTTTTTATGACTGTGCATGCTGGGTTTATAAATTGTATCTTCCAATGTTTTATTGTATATCATAGTACTTTTTGCTTAATGTTGTTACCGTTGATGCTTTCATGGTTGACTTTGTGTTCTGATTGTACAGTGGCCTTGAGTGTTGTGAAAGACGCCTATAAATAAAATGTATTATTATTAGTAGTAGTAATCTTCAATCAAGCTACTCTCTTAAAAATGTAGCTACAAGTTAACAAAAAACTATTTGTAGCTTCAATGTAGATGGAGATTTAAAGACAATATTATTTCATTAGGATGACAACATTAAATTGAACATATATACACAAACATAAACACTCTACTTCATGTACCTTGAGTCAAAATATAGTGGTAAACAGCAGCAATTAAATATTTCACAAAAAAAAAAAAAAAAAAGGCAAAGTCACAAAATCAGAAAGAACAGATTCGTTTAAAACAAAATTTTAAAGTAGCTTGTTACTGGAAAAGCTACACCATTGTGAAAATAGCTGAGCAAATGAAAAGTATAGTTAGGTTAGTAGCATCACTAATTTTAGTAAGTTACTCCCCAACAGCTGTTACTAATAACACCCAAAACTCGTTTTCTTGTTGGTTAGATAGAAACTTTTATCAGTGGGAGGCTTGCATACATACATATAAATATATTTAAAAAAAAAAAAAATACATAATTTCTTCCCCTAAAATGGGCTCACAATGGAAGCTGGATTGATTGACCATCACGATGGGCACATTCCACAATTATAAATATGTAAAATTGTTATGATCTAACTGCATCCAGTTTATTGGCAAATACTTTATATAACTGAATATTTTACAAAAAACCTTTCATGACTAGTTGTACAAATATTTCTTTCAATTCATTCCACAACAGCTATGCAAATTCTTACAAACTGAGAAAAGTTTCAGGTAGAATAGAGGGTATTAATTTATTGTTGAAATGATTCAGACAAACTGTTTTGGTGGTGCCAATTTTCCATTCAACCCGTTCCTCTCTTGTATTGAGTGACAGCAACTTAGTAATTATTAGGTAATCAAATATTTTCCTTTTCTTTCATATAGATTTCTACCATTAAAAAACATACAAATTGTCCACACAGCTAGACAATTTATTGCAGTGAAGTGCTCTTGTCTTGGGTATTGACAGGAAACTCATTTGAAACAGTAAGATGCTAATTATCTTAGACACATCAGTAGGTCTTCTTCCATGATCGTATATAAAGCTGAATGGGCAGCATTGGATTCCTCTTCTGTAGGCTGGGATGGAACACATCAAAATCCACTTTCCTGACTCTGTGCAAGTATTCATCCAGAACAACCTGATGTAATGGACACAAACACTCAGAACAGGCTTTTTTAAATTAGTGGTCACTACTACTCAGGGTTAGGGATTTGAACTAAAATCCCTGCTATTACTTTTCTAAGTGATCTGACTTGCAATTTTCAACTGGAAGCCAATAAAACACTAATCCTATTGACTAAGTCTAAGGAGGGACCCAAGCCATATCTAGGGAGCGGAATATCACAAAGGCCCTAGCAACTGCATAGCAATGAGCTTTAAATCACATTGGAACAGCATAGCAATGCCCTGGCAACCACCCATAACAACTTGGCATTGTGGTGGCAACTTTTGCATGGGCAAGCACTCTTGCTAGAAAAAATCTTGCTAGTTTTGTACACTTGCCTCACTCGTAACGTACCACAAGCTTATTCCCTCAGCTCCATTGTGGGTGGTTTCTTTAAAGAGAAACAACTGAAAAAAAAGCCTTAAGATGTGCAATCAGACCGTGAGTTGGTAGTGGCGGCTCCAGGGAGCAGGAGTCAAGCTATGAGTTAGTCTATCACATCACATTAGTGAGGCATGTGGAGGGAGAGAGAAGCTGAAAGAGATGAAATTGCTCACTGTTTGCAGGAGGACAGGCATGGCAGCATGTGGAACGTTCTTGCTGAAGGATCTAGCCTGTGAGAATGTAGTCATAAGTCAGTTAAAACAAGATATCTAATGAATGCAGCTAAAATACTCATAACTGGACTGTATTTAAGAGCACATAACTGTTTCATTATTTTTGGGATTCCTAATCAGGTCCATCCAGAAAGAAAAAAGAAAGAGAGAGACTATTTTGACTGATAAAAGTGAAGCTTATTTTTAGGATGTTGCTTTTTACACTAGGTTTATGAAAATTAAGCACATTTGCATTACTGTAATACAAAAAAAATCTCATTACTTTAATGCAAAAAATAATGATATATCATTAAAATTGTTAAGAATTGATACATCGTGGTAGAATTTGCTGTACTGCCTTTAATTTATGCCTATCATTGGGTTAATTTTGTGCTAACCTTGATTCTTATCATCTATGCAGATATGCAAAGGAGGTTCGGCAATATCTGATGAGGTCTCTGATTAGCAGTTCCCTGGATATTCTGGAATGTGATGTGATTTCACAGGTCTTTTAATGGTTTCAGTAATGAACAGAAGGCAACAATCAAGGGTCATGTAAGCTGTTGGTGGAGGACGGTTGATCTGTCTTGTGATGAGTTAAATTAGTATGCAAATTGAAACTTACTAGGGAAACACTCTCAACATCTCTTAACTCTTTCCCCGCCAAACACGGAATTTTCCGTGTTTTATGAAAAAACGCTTCCCCGCCAAACACGGAATTTTCCGGGTTTCCGTGTTTTAGGTGTTATACGGTAAGGAAGACCCCTGCGCATGTTTTGAAAGAGTACGCAACTCTTTGATCAAAGAAACAGACTGCGATCGTCTCAAACATGAAGTGGAGTATGAGAAGCTCAAAATATCAGACATAAACATGCCTTTTTCTCAGCTTTTTGTCTGAAATGTTGTTTTTTGACAAAACCTACCTCTGTTCAAGTCGCAATAAAAAAAGAACAAATGAAGATAAAATAAAATCGTTTTTTTTTTTTTTTTGCCTAAAAGCAGAGGCTCAGATCTTTATTGTGATATATAGCATCTTCATATATTCATGGAAGAAAATATTCTGCGGGCCATTAAAATTAGCGAAAATCGTCAAAAACCCTGGCGGTGGCTGGCAACTTTTTTTAAAAACGCTGGCGGGGAAAGAGTTAATTAACCACAGCTCCGAAACGAGCGCTTTAGCTTTTACAGTGCATACGTGTTGGAGATGGACGTGGGCTTGGCTGGCGATGTCATAAACAACGTCCCTGACGTTCTGGTCCCTGCTGCCACGGATAAAGTCCTCTTGAGACACACCATGCTGAGGCAGAAACAGTAAAACGTATTACCAGTAAACCTCATATGACTGATAGATAAATAACCTTAAGTGATATCACAATCCTTTTTTTATCCTTTCATCTTTCAGGCAGAATTATAATAAAACATAAGCAGTGAATCTCACAAAACCTGTGTGGAACATATTTCAACCCCAAAGTCTATATAAATTTTACATTTTTCAATTTTAAGACCGTAACTTAAAGGGATAGTTCACCCAAAATTCTCTCATTAATTACTCACTGTCATGCCATACCACATGAGTACATTCTTCTGCAGAATACAAACGAACATTTTTAGAAGAATATTTCAGCTCCCAAGGTTCATGCAATGCAAGTGAATGGTGACCAGTCCTTTCAAGCTCCAAAATTTACAAAGGCAGCATAAAAGTAAACCATATGACTCCAGTTGTTTAATATGTCTTCATAAGCGATGCAATCACTTGGGTTGTGAAACAGATCAATATTTAATTCTTTTTTACTATAAATCTCCACTTTCACTTTCAGAATGTGAAAGCGAAGATATATAGTAAAAAGGACTTAAAAATCTGAAGTCATATGGATTGATTTTATGCTGCCTTTAAGTGCTTTTTGGAGCTAGTAAGGTCTGGTCACCATTCACTTGCATTTTATGAATCTACAATGCTGAAATAGTCTTTTAAAAATCTTTGTTTGTGTTCGCAGACGAAAGTCATACACATCTGGGGTGGCATGGGGTGAGTAAATGAGAGAATTTCCATTTTTGGCTGAAATATCCCTTTAAAAACAAAGTTTAAGCATTGTGATATCATGAAAATTAAGGGCATCTTAATACTGTAATGTGGAGAAAACACATTCTCATTACCGTAATGCCAAAATTCTCACTCTTTACTGTAAAAAGTAATAAAAACCTGTTTTTAATCACCGTAAATTAATTTCAGTACAACAAATACCACTCATGTAAATTTGCAATTGTACTTTACAAATGTATATAAATCATATATATTTGGGACTGTGTCCTATGAAGGGCCAAATTACTCAAAAGTAAATCAAATGAAAATGGTGATAAATCTTTAAATAAAAAATAAATCTTTTTTTTATTATGCAAATTTCTTCAAACCGTAACTATAGCTGAGCTTGGAACAGTAAAACATTTCTTGTTCACTCTCAAAGATGAAGATGCCAAACAAAACGTCGACATTCACTTAATTTTAACCCATATAGAAAATGTAAGGGAAATGTTGGCCGAAAAACTCATTTTTCGACAGGAAATGTATGACATAATATTGATTCTGTAGGAGAAGGTCATTAACGAAGAGGACATCCAACTTTGAAAGGTGACACCCACTAAAGTTGAGTGACATGTCGATAACGTAACCCTGAAAACTGAGACAAATTAAATGCTTAAAAAAAAAAATCAACACAAAAGATAAAACTAAAATGAAAATGGATGCAAACTAGTGCTAAAAATAAAATACAAGGGACATTTAATGATTCATTTAATAATTGTATAGTTTAATGATTTCTTTAATGATTTCATTTTTAAGTTGGCCCTCCATATTTTCAGCATTACAGTAATAAAAATGTAAAATGTTCCCCACATTATAGTAGGCTAGAATGGAAGAAGAGAGTTTAACTGTCATTAAAATAATTTCACAATAACAAAAACCTAAATGGTCCTAAAAATAGGCTTAATTTCTTAATGCAAATTATAATTTCTTATTTTTCCCTTTTGGTTTAGGGGTAAAAAAAATATGATCCTCATATTTCTTTTTGTGAGATTCACCCTAATAGACATGCCTCCATTCAGCAGAAATAGATCAATGTATGGCAGAAAAATTAGTATGCAGAAGAAAATGTGAAACATTTGTATGCAGTGTGTAATCCCAACAGCATCCCAAGAGTTCTACAAAACAAATGCAAAAATAACGCTTATTAATATCTGTGAAAATACTGATTCAAATGAAGACATAAATTAGCAAGTGTAAAATTCTTCCACCACTCATTTATCATTTGCTCTTCTTAACTGTGTTCTGAACAAACACAAATACATCCACACCATAATCCATGACAGCAGGGGATCAATAAACACAGTGCAGAAGCAATTATTTAGTATCTAATTTAAAAGGCAATTTGGTCCTCAAACAGAAAATTGTGAAAGAATAAAGCATCCGCAGCCAATAAACATACTTTATAACCAGACTATGTAATTGTTGGATGCTATCATTATCGATCGTTTCTCCAATTCTTGATAGGGGGCTTCATGCCACATACTGTGATAAATGTTGCTTGCAGGTTGTTTTTACAGTGAGTCTAATGTTGCACATGTGTTTGCTAATCTTGACATGTACCAAACAGACATTGGTTATAATTCTCTGCAAGCCACCAAATATTCTCTAAAACAATAGTAACATAAACATTCAAAATCCTGATGATGTAATTCATCAATCCCAAATAAAAATGTTTAATTGCACTCAGTGCATTATTTAAGACATCGATTACTCTCCAATTAAAAGGTTTAAAATCTTATACGCATAATGCCTTGAGGATTTACAGGTGAAACTCGAAAAATTAGAATATCGTGCAAAAGTTCATTAATTTCAGTAATTCAACTTAAAAGGTGAAACTAATATATTATATAGACTCATTACAAGCAAAGTAAGATATTTCAAGCCTTTATTTGATATAATTTTTATGATTATGGCTTACAGCTTATGAAAACCCCAAATTCAGAATCTCAGAAAATTAGAATATTGTGAAAAGGTTCAGTATTGTAGGCTCAAAGTGTCACACTCTAATCAGCTAAACACCTGCAAAGGGTTCCTGAGCCTTTAAATGGTCTCTCAGTCTGGTTCAGTTGAATTCACAATCATGGGGAAGACTGCTGACCTGACAGTTGTGCAGAAAACCATCATTGACACCCTCCACAAGGAGGGAAAGCCTCAAAAGGTAATTGCAAAAGAAGTTGGATGTTCTCAAAGTGCTGTATCAAAGCACATTAATAGAAAGTTAAGTGGAAGGGAAAAGTGTGGAAGAAAAAGGTGCACAAGCAGCAGGGATGACCGTAGCCTGGAGAGGATTGTCAGGAAAAGGCCATTCAAATGTGTGGGGAGCTTCACAAGGAGTGGACTGAGGCTGGAGTTACTGCATCAAGAGCCACCACACACAGACGGGTCCTGGACATGGGCTTCAAATGTCAAACGTCTTACCTGGGCTAAAGAAAAAAGAACTGGTCTGTTGCTCAGTGGTCCAAAGTCCTCTTTTCTGATGAGAGCAAATTTTGCATCTCATTTGGAAACCAAGGTCCCAGAGTCTGGAGGAAGAATGGAGAGGCACACAATCCAAGATGCTTGAAGTCCAGTGTGAAGTTTCCACAGTCTGTGTTGGTTTGGGGAGCCATGTCATCGGCTGGTGTTGGTCCACTGTGCTTTATTAAGTCCAGAGTCAACGCAGCCGTCTACCGGGACATTTTAGAGCACTTCATGCTTCCTTCAGCAGACAAGCTTTATGGAGATGCTGACTTCATTTTCCAGCAGGACTTGGCACCTGCCCACACTGCCAAAAGTACCAAAACCTGGTTCAATGACCATGGTATTACTGTGCTTGATTGGCCAGCAAACTCGCCTGACCTGAACCCCATAGAGAATCTATGGGGCATTGCCAAGAGAAAGATGAGAGACATGAGACCAAACAATGCAGAAGAGCTGAAGGCCGCTATTGAAGCATCTTGGTCTTCCATAACACCTCAGCAGTGCCACAGGCTGATAGCATCCATGCCACGCCGCATTGAGGCAGTAATTAATGCAAAAGGGGCCCAAACCAAGTACTGAGTACATATGCATGATTATACTTTTCAGAGGGCCGACATTTTTGTATTTAAAATCCTTTTTTTTATTGATTTCATGTAATATTCGAATTTTCTGAGATTCTGAATTTTGGGTTTTCATAAGCTGTAAGCCATAATCATCAAAATTATATCAAATAAAGGCTTGAAATATCTTACTTTGCTTGTAATGAGTCTATATAATATATTAGTTTCACCTTTTAAGTTGAATTACTGAAATTAATGAACTTTTGAACGATATTCTAATTTTTCGAGTTTCACCTGTAATTCAAGAAAGGTTTTAACAAAAAGTGCAGACAATTAGTAAGAAACATCTGTGTGCTGCAATTTATTAATTAGCAATGCTTCAGCAATACAGAAGTAACATTCTCAAAAAATGTATTAAGAGGCAGGCTATTATGCTCTTGTAAGCATGTGATATTTACCCTAGAAACCAAACAGCTTGGTCATATAATTTATAGTGCAACAACAGTGCCCCCAACTGGTGAATGTGCAATCAGAGTAAAAACGTCTACATATGATTTAATTTGAATACTGTACAATGTTTCTAGCAGAGATTAGTTGTTCTTTATCCCAGTTCTAATAGCATGTTCATGCTGCTATGGCGACAGCTGGCAGACATAAATCCTTTGGGTCAGGGCTTAGCAGCTGAGAGGACACGGACAGCTTTACCCACATATATGCTGACTGCCGTGGATTGATGGGTTGTCTCTAGTCCTTCAATACAGCCTCTCTTATGTTAGAAATATGTGGCATTTCAAGGCAGTTGCATAGATGATACAGATAACAAGTCTGCATATGCACATTCTGAAGTGTGTAATTTTTTCAATGCTAAAATTGTTAATGTTAATGTTAGAATAGTTTATGTGCCTATACAAGCTTTTCTGATATGATGACTTTCCAAAGAGTGTAAACACTGCCTCTGCGGTGCTTTCATATCATCCCCATGTTTGTTTGAGCAGTCCAACGCCAACTTCTTGCTCAAACAATGGCTTGAGTTTGGGGCAAGACCACCTGTTTGTTCAAACTAGGGGCATATAAGTTTGGAGAAATAATTATTTAAATTTAGTTTGGTGCCATAAATTGTCACAGAAATTACACACTTCACCTTTAAGCTCTGAAGGTGTTTTTAAAGATTTCCTGTTTCAGTGGCATACCCAAAATTATAGGCTTATAACAAAAAAAAAAGAAAAAGGAAGAAATGGAGGGTCAAGTGTTTGGTATCATTGCAAAGTAGGTCTGCACAATTTGGGGAAAATGTCATATTACGATTATTGAGGCTAATATTGCGATATGCGATTGCAATATAATAAACAAATGGTAACATGAGTCAACTTGCTTGGTTATCAAGGAAAATGCACAAATAGATTACAGATAATGCTGAAATGTGTATTTCTCAACTCAAACAAACAAACTAGCAACAACAACAACTATAAATGCAGTGTTTTCAAATTAAAATATTTTTACACAATATAATAACATCTTTGCATTACTGCAAACTTGTTATTTTCTCAATATTACACCTAAATAAAATGGAACGATAAATAAGAACATACAAATTTTCATGAAAATAAGATTGTCCAAACAAACAGGGACATTTAATCAGGATGTAACATGTACTTTCTATAAACTCTTTTGAAAAGTAAACTGGATATAAAAGTGTGGTTCACTCAAACCACTAAAACTGTTGTTGCTGTTGTGTTTGTTTTTTTTTTTTTAAATGACCAACTGGTATTTCCAAATCTCTTTCTAAAAAGTTCTACTTATCGCTGTTACCTCTTGTCCAGTGTGTGGATCATTTTCTGAAATCCCACTTTGCTAACGGTGCATCATGTCTCTTTATAGCTCTGTGAAGACTTGTCATATGGCATGACACTCTCCAACACATCTGTAATTGTGCTTTGTTTACTGGGCTTTTTAATGTAGTTTTAGCCACTGAACACTGTAAACATTTTGGCCAAGAGTATTATTGATAAGCATTTGTCAATCTTGTTCATCCAAAACCAATATATATATATATATATATATATATACGTAGCAAGCTGCAGAGAGCGGGGGTGAGAGACGAGCATCTCCGTGTTAGAGTGTGCATCACCCGGCAGAACTTTATATCTCTCCCGGTCTCGACTCCTGCTCAGATTGTGTCTCTTCCGCGACTGGTTGAAGCGGACCTGACCGCACCGAGAATGACAGTTTTGGAGTTTGTGTTTATTTACATGGCACGCTCCCGTTTTATATGAACTTTAAGGATGAAATAAAGATATATCGCCAAGCTATGATCGGTGTTATTTTTTCTGGCCACCAGTTCAGTGTCGGTCTGCTCAGCATCCATCTTCACCTGATTTCCACGCTGCACACCGGAAACTCACATGACATGACCACACTTGCCACTCCCAAAACTGAGACTGACTGGTCATCTTTTTATTAGCGGTGTAGAAAATGGGCAAACAGCTCTCAGAGAGAATGGGTTGTCACGTCCACACATGCACTTATATGCCGTCATATAATCGCACAGGGCTGACATCGCGATTGCAATATGATTAATCATGCAGCACTATTGCAAAGAAAACCTTTCAAATGTTTAATGATATACAGTATGATACATTCTGAGACCCTTAGCCTAAGAAACTGCTGAAAAGCCACAAAATACACATTATATATCTCAAGGTGTAAATAAGATGGCTCAAAATAACTGCTGTTGTTTTGTTTCCAATCATGTAAACTGTATCTGAGAAACATTTTGAGTTGATACGACAATGCAATCAAAAGTTATAGCTTTACAAATAGTGTCCAAAAACGTCTCCATGTGTCCAAATGCCACTCCAAACAAATAAAACATAATTGTACATAAAAAAAACAATAACACATGCAAACACAACAATGACTAAAGGTATGAATAGCATGGAGACATGATTTTAGTAATGAGATTTCACAGTATAAGTGCTTTTTGGCTCAATGAGTCTGCATTACTGAATCTGTGTCATTTACATGGTGCCATCTCCTGGTGGCCATATGTAACATTGTGCTTTGTGTGGATTATCTAATGATCAATGCATCCGATTACCTTTTGTGTGGTTTTATTTTAAACATAATCACCTCCTCTAAATAATGGTGTAATATATGATATTTTATGTTACGTTTATTTTCCGTGAAGTTATAAATGAAAACGCTGCATACAAGCAACACCAGCATAATTGTCAAAGAAATATACTTAGCTATTACTCGCTGTATTTTTTTCTGTGAGTAAAACAAATAAGTTGTATTCTGCTCTTTGAGAGCTTTCCAACAACATATGACTCATGGCTGTTTGATCAGTTTAATGGTTTTACTGATTGCCATAATATGTACAGTGAACTTTTTTTTTATCAACAACGTAACACTTCGTTTTGTCTGCAAATTTCAAAGCACTTGTTCAGTTTTTGTGGTAATGCTTACATGCATTGGATAATAGAGTTTCTAAGCTTTCAAATTATACCTATTTTGTGTTTGTAAAGACTGTAGTTGTTAATACTTTGATTTTTTTTTTCCATCAAAAGCTTTAAGGGTTAAAGGGACCAGAAGAAGGTTGCAAACCCTAATGTCTGCTAAGTAAGAGTTAAAAAAAACGATAAGAGCTCAGGAATGGACCATTAGCAAGTTCCAGCAGGATGACTAAAGAGTTACCCACCAGCATGCAGATGTCCATGGGCAGGTAGACTTTGCGTCTGCTGCTGTTGTAGGGGGTAGCACGGAGGCAGGTCAGGATGCCCTGGGCTTTGCCAATGTGGCTGGCAGCATGGTCTGCATGGACATTTTTCACACCTATATAAAAAATAAAAAAATCACCCAAACAAAGCATACACATTTACTGCTTTGCATCAATAAATTGTACATTTCCAATATCTTTCTGATTCCTTTCAAGTTAATCTTTGCTTAACTAACATGATACATCAACACTAACAGCCCAAGTGTAGTTCACACAATGCCTCCTACGGCAAAACATTCTACCAGAGTTAGATTGGCTCTAGCTCTTTGTAATATTAGAATGAAAACAACAACAAAAAGCATGCCTTTTACGCTCAATTGACCTGATTGTAATAGCTACCTGACAGCAGTTAGTTTTGTAAATGTGAATGATCTCAGGTGGTTCTGAAATTCTGCAGTGTGAGATTACATCTAGACTATATAGCTAACCAAGAGTCTCCAGCAGCAGGTAGAGAAGAGAGGACTGAGTGTTCTCGCCATATGCCTCCAGATCCTGAAGGTTCCTGTACGCTCTGTCCTCCATATCTTTCTCCTGTTTAAAACATCAAGAGAACGATTAATTTATACATAATAACATCCAAGATCTATTTTATCCATTTCCCTACTGGAAGAGATTACGATCAACAATTGAAAGCAAGAAGAACTCACAATTTAATTCAGTTAGTTTAATTTAGTATAAAAAAGTATAACGTTATTTTTTTTTTCTTTCAATATGTTTAAAGGAATAGTTCAACCAAAAATGAAAATTCTGTCATAATTTACTCACTCTCATGCCATCCCAGATGTGTATGACTTTCTGCAGAACACAAAGATATTTAGAAGAATATCACAGCTGTGTAGGTCCACATAATGTAAGTGAATGGTGACCAAAACTTTGAAGCGCCATAAAGCACATATAGGCAGCCAGGGCCGTAGCAAGGAATTCTGGGCCCCCTGACTGTATATTGCTCTGGGCCCCTTTCATATTAAAAAATACAGTTTAAAAATATTTGTAGAACCTGTGGGGCCCCTAGAATCGTTTGCACCTTTCACCTCATTAGCTACGGCCTTGAAGGCAGAATAAATGTAATCTATAAGTATCCAGTGGTTTAATCATTAGCTATGTTTACATCCAAGTTGTGAATTTAATTTATGTGAAAAGCCATATTATCGCAAAAACAATATGCAAGTAAAGCCAGGTTTCCATCCAAGTGTGTTCAAAAGGATGAAATAGTCACTTCTGGAGAAATGATAGCCACTGTGAGCGTTTTATTAATCAAATACTGGCAGTTTACAGCACGCAGACAACACACTTTAAAGAACTTGGTCTCATATTTAGGAGCGACAGAGTATCACACACTTCTGGGAACACTAAATATGTGCGTTTATAGATATTTTTCAAAAGTATCAATAAACCTTCTCTTTCATACAGTTCAAGTTTGTATTTGACTATTTGCTCTGAAAAATCTTTGTAGGCTTTGTATTTTCTAGACACCGTTATTTCAGGATGACCGGAGCAACATTTCAGATGTGATTATTGGTCCGCTGGTTAGTCCAGTAATGAACGAGTTATTCAGTCACATGACCATTTTGATGTGCATCTTTTATTCCTAACAAATTCAAAAGGAGTTTAATCGGTATTCCGTCATAGTTTATGTGCATTTCTTCTTATCAGATAAAAGATGTATCCACCTCAAGCAATTTTTTTAATGCGCATTTAGGAGATTTATTAGCATCTTAGTATTTCCATCCAGCAGTTTTTATGTGATATCTCAAAATGTGCATAAAAAACATTGATGGAAACATAGCTAATGTCTTCTGAAGTGATCTAAACAATGTTGTGTGAGAACAGGCCTAAATATAACTCCTTTTCACTGTACACCATGCCAATGCAGGTTCTAGGAAAGATCATGATTTTAAGCTTGATTACACTTCCTAGCGCTTGACGCATGTGCAGAGCGCTAGATGGAACTAGGAAGTGTAATCGAGCTTGAAATCATGATCGCCAAGGATCATGGCAATGTCAAGATTTATAGTGAATATTTTGGTCTATTCTCACCCAAAACCAAATGGCTTCAGAGTACATGGATTAAAACACTGGCGTCTTATGGACTACTTTTATGCAGTCTTTATGTGCTTAATGGAGCTTCAAAGTCTTGGTCACCATTCACTTGCATTGTTTGGACCTACAGAGCGGAGATATTTTTCTTAAATCTACACATCTGGGATAGCATGAGGGTAAATGATGAGAGAATTCTCATTTTAGGTTAACTATTCCTTTAATACAATTGCCAGAGGACAGTCTTAACAACATGCCAACTCAATGAGTCACAGCTTAATATTTAGAATTAGTCATGAATGTCTCTCAGGGAGACATCGGAGGTGAAATTGCATGCGCAATATGGGCAAAAGTATGTTGACACTCCCTTCTAATGAACAGGTTTGGTAATCTCAGCTAATCTCATTAATAACAGGTGCATAAAATCAAATTTACACCCATTTAATCTCCTTAGACAAAAACTTTTTAGTAGAATGGGGCATCAAAAAGAGCACAGTGATGTAATGTGACACTGTCAGTAAAATGGTTCACTGGGCTTGGTATGGAACAACTTGACTGACCTGGACAAAGCTTAGACATGAACCCCACTGAACACTTTTGAGATGAAATGGAATGCCGACTGACATCCGGGACCCATTACCCAACATCAGTGCCTCACCTCCCTGATGCTTGTGTCTCAGTGGGAGAAAATCCCTGCAGCCATGTTCTAACATCTACTGGACAACCTTGTTAAAAGAATATTCCAGGTTCAATACAAGTTTGGCTCCATCAACAGCATTTGTTGCATAATGTTGATTACCACAAAAAATTATTTTCTTTCAAAAGTACAGCCACAAGACATCATTTTACAACTTCTATGCCATGAGGGTGAAACGTTAATGTCAAATAACTAGAAGTTCATTTGCCTAAAATAGTATGAAAATTTAAACAACTTTACAGCTCAACTAAGTTTTAATAGAAGAATTAATGTGTGCTTTAATAAAATATTAAGTTTCACATTTCTGCCTTTAAACCCTCCAGAAATTGTTCCTATTAACTTCTATTGTAATTGCCTCACTGTAACCTAAATTTCTGCTTTTTTTAAAGAAAGGACGAGTCAAAATAAATGTTTGTGGTGATCAAAATTATGCCACAAATGCTGTCAAATGAGCTTAACTTGTATTGAAACCAGAATATTCCTTTAAGAGAATCAAAGCAACTCCATGATTTCAAAATTAAATGCTCAGGAAGCACATATGGGTGTGGTGTCCGGGTGTCCACATACTTTAGGCCATGTTGTGTATTTAAAGAAACCTTAGAGCAGTGCATTTACATCTGAACTAATTACTTACTCTTTCAGATATAATTCTTAACATCCACCTTTTCGTTAATGTGTGTTTCCTTACTGCCTGAGAACAGAGAACAGTTGTGTCACAAGACAAAATCTCTGTTAATTTTCCCAGCCAAATCATATGTGCAAGACTTTTTACTATTTTGTTTATTGACAAAAGACCCACCCTCCACAGTTCTGCACTGACGGGATGGGCTGGTGGGTCATCTCTGTAAACATCCTCCACAGCGCTCTTCCAAAACTGCATTCGCATTAAACCAATGGTTTTCTGGGAAACAGAGTCCTTAATCTGAAAGAGAAGATGCAAATATATGGGCATATACGCACCTATCTCTTAAAGTGATACAGCACTCAATCCGATCAGTGTGATAGACTTAAATATACTTAAACATTTAAAAAAAAGATGCATTTCACATGTGGAACCAGCAAAGATGCACTTAACTCAAAATTAACTGAATTAAAGAGTTTGAGTATTGTTACACTCATAAAATGGAATACCTGCCTGTGCCAGCTCTACATTAAATGCCCTCAGTGCCAAGGCGGAGCAGCGAGAAGCATCAGGAAGAAGCAATGAGCACACAAATCCCTCATAGTCCCTCTTCCTATTATTGAGAGAACAGATGTTATTTGCTCAAAAGGAAATAGGAAGTGTCATCAACTAAAATGTATATTTATTGACTTAAAGTACACTGGAATTTTAGCATACAGTATATGCGTGCAATTGTGTGTACATTTTAATGCAATAGACAACCAAAAAGGAAAATTCTCTCATCATTTACTCACCCTCATGCCATCCCAGATGTGTATTACTTTCTTCAGCAGAACACAAACAATGATTTTTTGAAGAATTTCTCAGCTCTGTAGATCCATACAATGCAAGTGAAGGGTAACCAAATCTTTGAAGCTCCAAAAACCACAAAGGCAGCATAAAAGCAATCCATAAAACAACATTGGTTTAATCAATGTCTACTGAAGTGATCCAGTTGGTTTTGGCTGAGAACAGACCAAAATATAACTACCTTTTCACTGTACATCTGGCCATTGCAGTCTCTATGCATGATCATGGTTTGAAGCTTGATTAAATTTCCTATAGCGCCATTAAGCACTCTGCACATGCCTGCAGAGTGTTAGATGGCACTAAATGAAGTGTAATCGAGATTGAAATCATGATCGCCAAAGAGACTGCTGTCAAGCTGTACAGTGAAAAAGTGAAAAGTGAAAAGGACTCAGCCAAAACCAACTGGATCGCTTTAGTAAGCATTGAGTAAACCAACGAAGGCTTATGGATTACCTTTATGCTTATTTTATGTGCTTTTTGGAGCTTCAAAGTTTTAGTCACCATTCACAGAAGAAAGTCACACACATCTGGGATCGCATGAGAAACACTTGCCTATCTGGTTAATATTTATTTTGTGTAATAAACAAGGAACAATACTTGATTCGTTTGCTGCTGAACGATAATATTTACAGTTAAGTAACTTTAAAGACACAACTTACCTTACAATATCAATGCAGTACTTTTCATTGTGTTGCACTGACGAATCTGTAAATGCTCGCATGCAATTGAGTTCTGTGTGCCTCTTTATCTTAAAACAATTTTTAGTGCTTAGAAGTGCATTCTTAATGTTTATGCAAGATGCCATTGCACAGCCCACGAATCCAGTACCCTTCAACTGTTACATCCTTTCGCGTGTGCGTCATATGAAAGCTCCCCCTGTAAACAAGACCTTCTGCTTTTACGTTCCGCTCCGATATAAACGACACGTTTTCATACAAGTCGCATAACTTTCGTTGTGAACAGGGTTATTTTTATGGTTTAGGAAAAAATACATTTAAATGAATCAGAATATCTATAGATATTATAGTCTTTAACTGCTTTCTGTAAATACTGCTATTTATATTTTAAAGACATATTCATTATATCTAGCAGAATGGAAGCTCCCTAAATTCAAAACAAAAAACTCGTTAGAATTATTACTATATTACTAGAGTTTTCGCCTCGTGGTTTTTCATTTAGACGCCGTACAAATGATTGATTAATATAAATATCTGGTATGACCGTGTGATTCACAGATCATATGATCATGTGACTAGCACAGTAGGAAGACCTTCCATTCAAGTGAACCGAAAGAAACGTTACAGCACCTTATTTTACGTTTTATACATATATCTTATGGCAACATCGCCCGTGAATTTCGATCGGATTTCTTTGTTTCTGATATGCCTAGGCGTATATTTGTCTCAGTGCGATGACATACGGTAAGCACATTTATTTTTTAGTGCAGCTAGCTTTAATAACTGTATTGAGCAACTGATTAAAACTCTTGAAGTTGTATCTTGTTTTCTAATGCCTGTAAACTCATTTATCAGCTGGTTGGTTCATAGATTTACACTTTTTTTCAATTAGTCTTGATTCTAAAAGTATGAAGACTGTAAAGAGGGTTTGTAGCTTCATGTCAATCATCTCAATCGTTGCCTTAATACAGTAAAAAAAAAAGAAAAACAGAAAAAGTTGCTTCTTTAAAAGAAATTATGCTGAATAATCACAAACTGAAAGTCCTTTGACAGTTCTCGGATCCGTAAACAGGTAAAATAATCTGACCGCCGCCCGCGCGTAGTAACCAATCAGATCATTTTGAGAAGGCTCTCTGCCAATGGCGTGAGCCTTAGGCGGGGCTATTTGTTTGGGCGACCAATGGAAGACATGAGGAGTGTTTGGGAAACCTGTTTGGAAAATGTAATAATATTTTTGTGAATACTATGAATACTCTACTTTGAATGGAATAAGTTATTAATTGTGTTTGAAGGGTTCCATTAAAATGAAGTCCCTTATGCTGTTATTTTTTTAAAGGGCTGATTGATTTAACTGAATTACTTTAGCTTATTGTTTGGCTTTGCATACAAACACTTGCTGCATCTAATTTACATCTTGCATTTGCATGGTGTAAGAGGATAACTCAGCAGCCACATCCTGAAATTATGTTTTTATAAGGATTGCACAACCAAGCATATCAAAGTAAACATCTGCTGTTATGCTCTTCAGTTGAATTTGTCTTCATATAAGAATTCCTTCAGTTAAGACTGAGAAAAATGTAAAACAGTAGGTGTAGATCTATTAAGGACTATTAACACATTAAAATGTTTCAGAATAATGAACCACATTCTCATGCTGCTGTGGACAGATGTAGAAGTAGTCGATTCTCCTTTCTGAATAAATTTCACACATGCTCTAAATTAACCTAACAAGTTTAACACACACAATTTGCTTTTTATTTATAAAATGTAATCAAGTTAATTCATTTTCTTGACAGACATTCATTGGATGACGACCTCTTGTTGCCCTACACTAAATCCCATGGCCCTTCGCATTCTCACCGCCATGTGAGAGACTGTCAGCCCGTCTCCAATGGCAATGTTACTCATGAAACCAGGGCAGCAAGCAGGCACTCTAATTCTCCTGTGGTTGAGTCCAAAATATTTATCTCCGACATCATTGATGACTCTGGCTTTAAGAAATGGGCAAGTGGCCACATCACCGTTGTTCACGACCCACTGAGAACTGTGTCCGTCCTGGAGCCAGGGGGCCCTGGAGGGTGCGAGCACAATTACAGGAAGCTTGTGGAGCTCACTGCTAAAACTAGAAAGTGCCTAGTAGCTCAGAATGGAGGTTACTTTAACACAATAACCGGACAGTGTTTAGGGAATGTTGTGAGTGATGGAAAACTGGTGAGGAACAGTGGAGGAATACAGAATGCACAGTTTGGCATCAGAAAAGATGGGACACTAGTGTTTGGGTAAGCTAACAGTCTGCGGTCAACTCTGCAGTTTTTCTCTGGGCTTCATGATGTTTTGCATTACCACATGGTTTGTTTTTGTCCACAGAACCAAGCAACAATTTCAATTTGATTTAGTCTTTCCCAACTCTGTGCTGGTGAACTTTTGACCTGTTATGCGTATGCACTTTTTTTTTTATCTCAACCTTGCACTCAACCTTGATATACCTATTCTAACATTCACACTGCAAAGCTCCCTGTCCATCCAATTTATTTAAGGAAACTAAGCTGCCAAAATGAGTCTCTCAGAGCTGAATAGATACGGTAGAAATAGTAAGAGTAGTATGTTAGTATACTTTTCTGAAATTAGCCGGAGGAACATGTTAGCACTCCCTATATATACAGGTGAAACTCGAAAAATTAGAATATCGTGCAAAAGTTCATTAATTTCAGTAATTCAACTTAAAAGGTGAAACTAATATATTATATAGACTCATTACAAGCAAAGTAAGATATTTCAAGCCTTTATTTGATATAATTTTGATGATTATGGCTTACAGCTTATGAAAACCCCAAATTCAGAATCTCAGAAAATTAGAATATTGTGAAAAGGTTCAGTATTGTAGGCTCAAAGTGTCACACTCTAATCAGCTAAACACCTGCAAAGGGTTCCTGAGCCTTTAAATGGTCTCTCAGTCTGGTTCAGTTGAATCACAATCATGGGGAAGACTGCTGACCTGACAGTTGTGCAGAAAACCATCATTGACACCCTCCACAAGGAGGGAAAGCCTCAAAAGGTAATTGCAAAAGAAGTTGGATGTTCTCAAAGTGCTGTATCAAAGCACATTAATAGAAAGTTAAGTGGAAGGGAAAAGTGTGGAAGAAAAAGGTGCACAAGCAGCAGAGATGACCGTAGCCTGGAGAGGATTGTCAGGAAAAGGCCATTCAAATGAGTGGGGGAGCTTCACAAGGAGTGGACTGAGGCTGGAGTTACTGCATCAAGAGCCACCACACACAGACGGGTCCTGGACATGGGCTTCAAATGTCAAACGTCTTACCTGGGCTAAAGAAAAAAAGAACTGGTCTGTTGCTCAGTGGTCCAAAGTCCTCTTTTCTGATGAGAGCAAATTTTGCATCTCATTTGGAAACCAACGTCCCAGAGTCTGGAGGAAGAATGGAGAGGCACACAATCCAAGATGCTTGAAGTCCAGTGTGAAGTTTCCACAGTCTGTGTTGGTTTGGGGAGCCATGTCATCGGCTGGTGTTGGTCCACTGTGCTTTATTAAGTCCAGAGTCAACGCAGCCGTCTACCGGGACATTTTAGAGCACTTCATGCTTCCTTCAGCAGACAAGCTTTATGGAGATGCTGACTTCATTTTCCAGCAGGACTTGGCACCTGCCCACACTGCCAAAAGTACCAAAACCTGGTTCAATGACCATGGTATTACTGTGCTTGATTGGCCAGCAAACTCGCCTGACCTGAACCCCATAGAGAATCTATGGGGCATTGCCAAGAGAAAGATGAGAGACATGAGACCAAACAATGCAGAAGAGCTGAAGGCCGCTATTGAAGCATCTTGGTCTTCCATAACACCTCAGCAGTGCCACAGGCTGATAGCATCCATGCCACGCCGCATTGAGGCAGTAATTAATGCAAAAGGGGCCCAAACCAAGTACTGAGTACATATGCATGATTATACTTTTCAGAGGGCCGACATTTCTGTATTTAAAATCCTTTTTTTTTATTGATTTCATGAAATATTCTAATTTTCTGAGATTCTGAATTTTGGGTTTTCATAAGCTGTAAGCCATAATCATCAAAATTATATCAAATAAAGGCTTGAAATATCTTACTTTGCTTGTAATGAGTCTATATAATATATTAGTTTCACCTTTTAAGTTGAATTACTGAAATTAATGAACTTTTGCACGATATTCTAATTTTTCGAGTTTCACCTGTATATATATATATATATATTTCTCTCTCTGTGTGTGTGTGTGTGTGTATATATATAATATATATATATATATATTACACACACACATTAACATAATTTAATATTAGTGATTGTAGTTGGATTATAATATAATGGATAGATTTTTGGACGTTTTTACTTTGAAACAAGCCAGTGACCAAAGGTTGTGTGTGGGGGAGGTGCTATTTTTTAGTGCTCGCAGAGAGGACACAATAAATTGTAAACACATCAGTACCTCAAAAAAACTGTTATAAAAGAGTGTTATAACAAAACACTGCCTGACTCTCTGAGTGAGCAAATTTTATCATCACAGTCATCAAACATTCCATAGCTGGTTCCTCTTCTACAGTGTTCTGTAACAACTATAAGAAAACCTCAACTTAAATATGGGTGCAGAATTTGGAGGGAAGTAAGCCGTGGGAACACAGAGCCCCTAGAACATCTGTTTCCTAAAATAGAAACCTTATAAAAACATTGCAATGTTGCATAACATATCAGTGTTCTTAATAATAGGCAGTACTTTGGAACTTTATGTACGCAGAGTGTCTTGGTTAGTCATTCATTATGACGGAATGGGCTTTTAACCGGAATGTTCTGTTGTTAGATAAAGATGTTTACATAGCCTGTTTGGACATTCACGTGGCAGTCTTAGGATATTTAAAACAACAGAATTGTTTTCAATGAATTATAACATGGTGTACATTAGGGATATGCGATACCATTTTTTTCATTACCAATTACTATCATATATTGTCAGATACCTGAATTTGTTTTATTTCTCTGTCTCTCTGAGGATGAAATAAGTATTTTTGGTCATTTAACATTATATTTAAAATAGGGCTGTCAATCGATTACATTTTTTAATCGATTTAATTACACGGTGTCCCAATGTACAAATATTTGCTGAGAAAGCCCCTCATATAACAATAAGTCAATATATAAAGATTATACATATATATATCAATATATAATTATACATAGTTATCTTTAAATATTTAAAAATGATATGTATATAAATAAAAAATATTCAGATAATTAAAATGCATAAAAGTCTTGTAGCAGAAGAGTTAATCATTGATAAGACAATACATAAAGCGGCTTTAGAATATAATGTATTGTTTACTATCATATTATTGTACATAAGTCAATCATTGGCTCACAGTTCACAGCAATCCATTACACAAGTGAATTTGTCAATCAGTTCGAGATTTATTATCTCCAAGAGGTATATTAAAACAAACAACAACAAAAAGGAAAATAAATAAATAAACAGTATAAATAAAAATATAAAATTGTTTAAATATTTCAATACACTTTACGGCTTTCTTGTTACTCAAATTGGAAATTGTTCGTAGGTATTGCTGAACCTAAATCTAATGGTTTATAACCACCATACTTACATTTATGTAGGCTATACTAAACTTTGCCAACAAAAGCAGAACATTAATCAAATAATATTCGTTATGAAGAGACATGTCATAGCTAAAAAAACGAATAAAACATTTTCAAAACAAAGTTGAAAGCTGGGAATAATATAATCTCTAACAACCTTGCAGAAATCTGCAGAAACGCCTGCAGACCACAAAATGTACAGAATATATCGACATCACAATTAAATCTCTCTACAAGAAAATAATTAGTGGGGTAGTACTTATAAATAAGTTTGAAGTAAATTTCTTTGATTTTATTTGTGATTAAATATTTATGGGTAAATTCCAAATTTTGGAAGTCCAGCCACACCCTAGGTCAGACATGCTTGTGTAGCGTCTCGGGTGCATTGCATCATAAACATAAAATGTTTAGGTCACTGTGTCAAGTTAAATATAGTTTAATACTCAATCTTTAAACACATCTTGAGATCCCTTCAAGTGTTTTGAACGCAAGAACATAACGCATGTTTATGTTGTTCTGCCTACTGAAGTGTTTTCTTCACTGTATAAACTGCTGAAATTTCATACAGCTGAAATTTCACTTACTGCCCCCTGAAGTAAACAGGTGGTACTACAAGCTTGCATTTCTCTGGAATCTTCCTTATTATGGTCCGGGGGAAGTGCGATTAATTGCGTTAATTTTTTTATCGCGTTATTTTTTGTAAAATTAATCGCACTGAATTAACGCGTTAAATCGACAGCCCTAATTTAAAATATAAACATGGTCCTGCTGTACACAGTATAATGTTGTAACATTTTAAATAATACCAAGTTATAGAAAGTCAAGGTTTTTTTTTTTTCATCAAATTGTTTATTATGTGTGGTTATTCATGTTTTTGAGACATTACAGACATGAACATAATTCATTCTGATTCACAGAAAGGGCCAGCATTGTCTAATCACTGCCAACCATCTTAAAATAAAATTATACATGATCAGTTCTGAATCTATGTACTGATTACCATTGTCCCATGTCTGCCAAACATGTTGAGTGGTCCAAACCTGATCTCCAGCATGAAACTGAACTTTTGGTCAGATTTTATGAGTGAATGCACTTAGCTGCATAGAGTGATATAGTATGCTCCCTTGCTCCCTTTTTAGTGGATGACTTAACCTCTAATATTTGGACTCAAACAGGTATCAAATGTAAAAACTTAATTTAAGTTTCTTACCAGATGTAGTTTTTTTTTTGGCATTTCTCCCAAAGACAACTCCGCTGTGATTGGTACAATGTTGTTTTGTCACATGACATATGTGGAAACTTTAACCCTTTACTAACATCATAGAGTCTCCTGAACTGAGATCAGTTGGTTTAAATGAATTTAAATTATGCGTTGCGCAGTTGAGGCAAAATACAATGCCCATGCATGTGAATGCAGGATCACATGAGGCTAAGGAAGGAAATATCTAGTTATAAATGAATGGAGATAGCAATCACTTTTTATCAGATCATCTAACATACACATAAAAAAATTCAAGCCTTAAATTTATTTTTAAAAATATATCGCTGTGACTGCACTGTTGAATATTTGTATCTTTCAGCATTTCTGCACTTTAAGATGAGCGGAAAGAGAAACTGATCCAATTATATGCAATCATTTGCTTCTATAGTAAAAATGTTTTTGTTTTTTGTTTTGAATCTTATGAAATGCAATAGATTTCATGGTAAATAAATAATCACTAGTTTAGCAAAAACCTTTAGTGTTAATATTTTTATGTGAGGATTGGTCCACTCAAAACAACACCAGTATCAGAAGTATCGATACTTTAGGATCGATCCGCCCATCCCTAGTCCACACAAGTATAATAAGAGATTACGTACTTATAGCTTTACTGGAACTGATAATACTTAACAATCCTCTTATTAAATGCTAATTTCTTATTACTATTTGTCATTTGTCATTACACTTTTACCCAAAGTGGATCCCTGGATCCATTCCTGGAACTTTGTGTCAAATACCCAATGAAATCTTAATTGAGATTTTGTCTCCTTTAGTCCATTTCTGTTAACTTTGAGGCTGTCTATATGCTAGTGTGTACTTCTAGTTAACAAAGTTAACTTTTAGCAGATAAACTCAGATAAAATGTATCTCTCTCTTCCAGGAAAAGGGGCCAATAATATTGATGGCTCATCCTGCATGCATGGGCATATACAAATATTTGTCTAATGAAGCTTTTTGAATGAGAACGTCCCCTCCTCAAAAAGTCCACCATCTCCTTCTGGTTATTAATAGCATGTAAATCATAGTTAATCATGGTTGTGCTAACACTCACACTTTATTTCCTTTCCTAACAATCAAATGGTTGCAAAGTGGCTGGAATTTATTGATTTTGAAAGTGTTTACATTGCATATGTCTATTTTACAATCTGTCGAGTGTGATGTTGCCAGCTTGTGACATAAACTAAATGCTACTGGCTATTTTAAAAAGGACAAGCTCTTTGATTTGTCCCACTCCAATTCCTGTTTTAATATGAAATACGACAACACCGCACAGGTTAAATCAATTCATGGGGTTTTTAAGTGTCTTGTTAAAGGGCAGAATGTTGAAAGTTCCTGAATCAGCCCTTGTAGGGTTTGAACCTAAAACCTTTGAGTTAGCAGCTCAGTCCTTTAACCACTATGCTTCATTCCCATCTTTTTCTCTTGCTCTATCCCTCTGTCCTTCTTTCTCACATTTATTTTCCCCTATGTTTGTAGTTATTTGTCTGAAGAGGATGTCCTGGATCAGGTAAACCCTTTCGTGCAGTTGATCAGTGGGGTGGTGTGGCTACTTAGAGCCGGTGAGATCTACATCAGTGAGAGCATCCAGGCAGAGTGTGATAAAACACAGGAGACAGGTAAGATTAGTCAAGAACCTGTCTGCAGTTTTACCATATAATTAGCCTGTTTATCTGGCTTCCCGTAGCAATTGACTCCATAATCTAGATCTAGATTCTTGTGATCACTTCCTACAAAGATTAAAAGAGTATAAGATTTTATAGGCCTTTAATCTTTTTACAGGAACATTCCAGTCTTTTGTGGATGTGGTGTCTGCCCGTACTGCAGTGGGTCATGATGCAGAAGGAAGACTCATCCTCTTCCATGTCGATGGTCAGACAAAGACCAGAGGGTTAGAATGGACATTTAACCTGAGCTAATTTCAGCTGTTTTATCACTGTAAACATTGATTTCCTCACAGGCTGTGTGTGCTTTCTAAAGCAGTCAATAACACAGAATGAGCCTTTTCAAGATTTATTACTCCACAAGACAACGCAAAAACATCAGATTCTTTAAAACACTCAGTGAGTTATTTTTTCCCCCTGAAGTCCACTTCTAATGTTAGTCAAGATTTGTTGCACCAAAAACATAATTGTCATAATAGTGTGACCGCATTGCATTATTTTTTGCATTATTATTATTATTGTATTATTTAAAATAATAGTATTAATTTTTGTGCGCTGTTTTGGTGACATGAGGGGGACCTACACAATATTAGGCAGGTGGTTTTAATGTTGTGGCTGATCGGTGTATACACACAATATATATATATT
The DNA here is from genome assembly GCF_025860055.1 of Xyrauchen texanus. Lineage (NCBI taxonomy): Eukaryota > Metazoa > Chordata > Actinopteri > Cypriniformes > Catostomidae > Xyrauchen > Xyrauchen texanus. The sequence continues at coordinate 9,898,191 of NC_068290.1, read as the reverse complement.
ATATATATATACATAATATGTATATATATATATGTATATATATATGTATGCCTATAATCAATAACTTTAAATCAATAGTTTAAATCCTTCCTTTTTATGTTGATTTCGTGGGTTGTATTTCATTCCATCTTGAAAGATGTTAAGTACAGTCTTGTACTTTTTGTACGATTTTCAAATAATTTTGGCAAGAAAAATACAGATTTTTATGGCATATCTCCTTTAAAAAAATATTTTTCAATACTGTACAGCTTTTTTTATTATTGTCTAAAAGTGCTTAGTAAATTACTGTCTTTGCAGAATGAACCTCAAGCAAGTGGCCAAGTTTCTGAAAGAACAGGGAGTCATCAACGCTATCAATCTGGATGGAGGTGGCTCTGCCACCTATATCCTCAATGGATCTCTGGCTAGTTACCCGTCAGATCACTGGTGTGTAAATGCTTGTGTATACACATGTGCAAAACAAATATCACAAACAACATCATATTATTCACTGGGCTAATTTTCAATTCATTGCATTTTAAATCATTTTTTAACAAAATTCCAGCAAAGATCCCATGTGGCGCTGCCCGCGGGCCGTATCTACTGTGCTGTGTGTTCACGAAAGGCTTTGCCAGCCGGAAGACTGCGGCGGGCATGGGCACTGTGTGGATGGCCAGTGCGTATGTCAGCAGGGCTGGAGGGTACCAGGATGTGCCAATCTCACATGCCAGCCCCCTGAATGCGGAGACCATGGCATCTGCACTGAGAGTGAGTCATTACCTTCCGTTCTCTATTTCACTTTGACTCTAATATCATCAACACATAAGAGGCCAAGTTTGGTGTCTGTGTGTATTTCTTTCAGTCTGTGTGAAAGAAATTCTTCTCCATTTAATCCCTGTAGTACCTTCTCTTACCCTTAGGGGTCCCTGGTCACAAAATCAGGCATTAGATGAATATTATTGTCCTAACGTAAGAGGGATTTCTATTTGATCTGTGGTTAGTCAGGTTCATTTAACAGGGCAAATGTTCTTGCACTGAAGGTAATGTGCATTCAGGTTTTTTTTTTTTTTTTGGATGAGCCCTTATCTCCCCTTCTTTGTCTTTCCTTTTCTCTCTTATCCTTCTCTCTCTCTCTCTCTCTCTCTCTCTCTCTCTCTCTCTCCTCTCTCTCTCTCTCTCTCTCTAAACAGATGGGTGTGCATGTGATGCTGGATGGATGGGTGTAAACTGTAGCCACGGTAAATGCAGCTTTTCACTCTGATTTGGACTTATCAAATAAAGCTCTGACTGTCTCTTGTACTGGGAGATCATTACATAAATAGTTGTTTTATCATTAGAGCTTGTTTGTTAGCAATGATACAGTTGAAGTCATAAGTTTACATAAGCTTAGGTTGACCACTCCACAGATTTAATATTAGCAAAGTATAGTTTTGGCAAGTCGATTAGGACATCTAGTCTGTGCATGGCACAAGTAATTTTTCCAACAATTGTTTACAGACAGATTGTTTCACTTTTAATTGACTATCACAATTCCAGTGGGTCAGAAATTTACATTAAGTTTACTGTGCCTTTTAAGCAGCTTGGAAAATTCCAGAAAATGATGTCAAGCCTTTAGACAATCCTATAGGAGGTGTACTGAATTGGAGGTGTACCTGTGGATATAGTTTAAGGCCAACCTTCAAACTCTGTCCCTCTTTGCTTGACATCATGGGAAAATGAAAATAAATCAGCCAAGACCTCCACAAGTCTGGTTCATCCTTGGGAGCAATTTCCAAATGCCTGAAGGTACCACGTTCATCTGTACAAACAATAGTTTGCAAGTATAAACACCATGGGACCACGTGCCATCATACCACTCAGGAAAGAGACATATTCTTTCTCCTTGAGATGAACGTAGTTTGATGTGAAAAGTGCAAATCAATCCCAGAACAACAGCAAATGACTTTGTGAAGTTTCTGAAGGAAACGGGTAGACAAGTATCTATATCCACAGTAAAGCCAGACTACAGTTTGCTAGTGAACATGTGGACAAAGATCTTTCTTTTTGGAGAAATATCTTCTGGTCTAATGTCTAATGACCATCGTTATGTTTGGAGGAAAAAGGGTGAGGCTTGCAAACCGAAGATCACCATCCCAACCATTAAGTATGGGAGTGTCAGCATCATGTTATGGGGGTGCTTTGTTGCAGGAGGAACTGGTGCAGATCACAAAATAGATGGCATCATGAGGAAGGAAAATTATGTGGATATATTGAAGCAACATCTCAAGACATCAGCCAGGAAGTTAAAGCTCGGTTGCAATTGGGTCTTCCAAATAGACAATGACCCCAAGCATACCTCCAAAGTTGTGGCAAAATAGCTTAAGAACAACAAAGTCATGGTATTGGAGTGGCCATCACAAAGCCCTGACCTCAATCTGGTAGAAAATATGTGGGCAGAACTGAAAAGGCATGTGCGAACAAGGAGGCTTACAAACCTGACTCAGTTACACCAGTTCTGTCTGGACAAATGAGCCAGAATTCCAGAAACTTATTGTGAGAAGCTTGTTACACTGTAAGGCTACCCAAACAATTTGACCCAAGTTAAACAATTTAAAGGCAATGCTACCAAATACTAACAAAGTTTATATAAACTTCTGACCCACTGGGAATGTGATGAAAGAAATAAAATCTGAAATAAATAATTCTCTACTATTATTCCGTCATTTCACATTATTAAAATAAAGTAGTGATCCTACATAACCTAAGACAGGGAACGTTTTCTATGATTAAATGTCAGGAATTGTGAAAAACTGAGCTTAAATGTATTTGGCTAAGGTGTATGTAAACAAATGTCTTCAACTGTTATTAAAAAAAAATTAAACTTCGATCAATATGTTCACATGAACTCTCTTTATATTCCCACAGTCAATAACATCTGTCTGTATTATTACAGAATGTGCAGAAGGTTTCTATGGTGTTGGCTGCAATCAAACATGCACATGCACAAACAGAGGTTTATGTGATCCCGTTCATGGACACTGCATCTGTCCTGCTGGTTTTCATGGAGATTCCTGTGAGCAAGGTATGTAGCCCAATCTCGATCAGTTTAGATATTTAAACATGTGTGCATCGATCCCTGACAACCAATAACTCCTGAGACAAATAATAACTCCTGAGCATCTTGTGAATGCATTCTGGGTTTTGAACGCTATTGCAAAATTGTAGAATATCCAGGTTTAGGAGATGCACAATTTTTATTTTTTTTTATTTGTAATGGTTAATAATATATGGGAATCAAAATAATTAATCAAGGAATCAATGAGGACACTGAAGCTTTGTTCCAAAACCAAGTCAGCTGACTCGCTGTCAAAAATCGACATAGCCTGCTACCTTCTAAGCCAGCATCCATACCAAATCGGGTATCTTATAAGGCAGCATCATTTTACTGCCTATTGTTTGGAACAGCCTTTGAGTAATCACAATGGCAATGGTGCCAAAAAAAATCTGCCTGTGTAAGCAGCCTTCTTGTTTTTTTAACGGTGCTAATGACTCCTTGCATTCTCTCAGAAAAGCATAATGTTTTAACAGGCCTTTGCTATCTCTGTCCGCCCCAGAGTGCACCATTGGTTTCTATGGGCTGAACTGTGAGCAACTATGCCAGTGCCATGACATGTGCCTGTGTGACACCGTCACTGGCAACTGCAACACCACTTTTCAGGAAGTGAGAAACATCAGCCTGCACCAAGGTACGGCACAGCCCCCATTAGCAATCACATGACATGCAAACAATAAATACTCAGTGACGTCTCTATACCAGTTTAGTCTTCACACATCTTCAGCACATAGTTTTTGCCATCAGCAATCTTCATGATCATTCTCACTCTGTCAAAATTAACACGTTAACGCAAGCGATTCATTTGAAATGTTTAACACTTCACTTTTTTTAATCACAATTAACTAATTTACAATTAATACAGCATAAACCAGCATAAACACGGGTTCGAAGAGCAGAACCTTTGTGATGTGCCCGCCGGATTCATTAAACTGATGGTACCACAAACACACAGCAGGCGTGATACAGTGTCAGCGATAAATGGTGATGGCGAAAGGAGTTTGTTGTACAAAACAAGCCTAGATGGAGCTTGTGACAGAAATTAAGTATTTTTCAGCCTAAGTAAGGCACATTTTTATTACTACAGAAGCACGCCAAGTCTTAACTGTCACCAAAAAGCAAAATGAGATGTTTTTGTCTGCAAGTGCTTTTCATGTGGAGTTCAAAGGTGGGTATTGGCATATATAGGGTGAGTGTGTTGGGAAGCACTGTTGCACAGCATGGAATGCAAGTTGACTTAAACATGTTCTCTCATTTGGTCTCCATTTCTCACTTTGAGAACTCTGGACTTAGTCTGTACTGCTTTTCCTGAGCTGTGATTGGCTAGAAGAGTTTTCACATTGCCACGTTACCAACCTCACATTATTTTCCCTGTCTATTGCTCTCTGCACCACTCTCACTCACTCTGCTTATGCGTAGGCACATAATTGCAAAATCTCTACTCAAATTTCCACACACACAAACACTTTGATAAACTAAGCTGCTGCCCTCATGTTGACAATGACCTCCAGGACAGAGAGGCTGTTTGCCGGGGCAGACTGGGTGTTTTTATCCAGACCAGAAAAAATGTGAGCTCTCTCTATGCCAGTTTTCTTTTTTGCCCTTTTTTATTTAACATCAGATGAAGAGACATTTTCATTCAACCCTGCAGATCTCAGATCTTTCTGCTGATCTCTTCCTTCTAGTGTATATATTCCGACACTTGGAGGCTTAAATTTAGTTTTCATTGTGAATTGATACTTTAGAGGCTTTACTTCACATACGTTATTCATTTTACATACCGGTACTTAAAACTTTTTCGCTAATTTTTTTAAATTCTGCATTGTTGAAATGCACCCAGTGCTGATTCACAAACTAGAAAAAACATATTGTTTTAAGCTGCATATGAATTTAATTTTTTTATTTTATTTTTTTTCTGCAATGCTTCAGCTGATCACTGTCTGGTTACCGAGATGTGGAGAGAATGGAGAAAAGAGGAAGAGACTCACACAACCAGATCTTATTTATCTGAGTAAGTGCTTCAAAAAAGTGATAGACCAATATATTGATCAGGTCAATAAATCAGTCAATATTTGGCAATTTTGAGATTATCATCATTTTCCATTTATAAATGAAGCGGTAATGACAGTCAGCCTTGTTTATTCAATATGCACTTTAATAAGCTTTCTAATTATGGACCTCTCTTTATGGAATAGTTTAGTGAGTTTAAGTAAATATTGTGTGAACTAAGTGTTTAATTTCAGCAATTTTATGTGTTTTGCACCTGAAGTGTGTAAACCACTATGGTTCATCAAACTGAATTGCAGAAATAATTATTGTTTTAAAATGTTTCCCAAACATTTCCCTCTCTTTTCCATTGGTTCCAAACAGGTAGTCCCACCCCAAACTGCTGCCATTGTTCGAGACAATGTTGCCATTTTGGGCTGTTCATGATGCTCAAACAAACATAGCAATGTTTTAATCACAACAAATAGCAACGGTTGCACTTTTAGAGAAATCCTAATAAAAGTTTACTTATAGTTGTCTCTGCTTATTAACTATATTTTAGCATTGAAAACAAATCACACACTTCAGCTTAAAGGGGTAGAAAACCCCAAAATTTAAATTCTCTCATCATTTACTCTCCCTCATGCCATCCCAGATATGTAGGACTTTCTTCTGCTGAACACAAACAAAGATTTTAAGAAAAATATCTCAGCTCTGTAGGTCCTCACAATAAAGATAAAAGCAGCATAAAGAACTCCATACCACAATGCACATTAAAAGTAATCCATACCAAGTGATCCATGGTTAATTCCATGTCTTCAAAAGCAGTATGATAAGTTTGGGTAAGAAACATATCAATATATTATTATTTTTTTTTTTACTATAAATCTCCACTTTCACATTCAGATTTGAAAGTGGATCTAAATAGGCGCCACATGTGACTTTCAGATGTGAAAGTGGAGATTGCTAGGATCATATTGCTTTTGAAGATATAGATTTAACCACTGGAGTCTTATGGATTACTTGTATCTGCTTTCTGGACCTTCAGATTTCTGGCCACCATTCCTCTGTATTGTGAGGACCTACAGAGCTGAGATATTCTTCTAAAAATCTTAATTTGTGTTGTGAAGAAAGCTATACACATCTGGGATGACATGTGGGTGAGTATAATTTTTGGGTGAACTATCCTTTTAATGTAATTTCAGCAATTTTATGTCTAATTTTCATCATTAAATTCAATTGTTTACTTAATAATATATCGACAGTTTATCAGCGATCTGCCATTCTCCATGGGAGAAATTGTTATCTGCATCGGCAATTAAAAAAACATATCGGTTGACCACAACTCCAAACGCCATATTAAATACATAAACCCACACACCATAATATCACCCAATGTCTTCTCTGTCAATATGTTCAATGTCATAACCTCCATAGTGATAGAGTTTACAGAGGGCTCTGTTTATATGGAAAAACAATCTGTTAGCTCAAACAGCTTGCCATTTATACCATCCCTTATCTGGTTTGAGCAACTTGATTATTACCTTGGAAATTCATTCTGACAAATTCCAGACCCGTGTTTAGCAAAACGAGCTTTCGGACAAGTCTGAACCAAGTGCCCCTAATGTACTGGTAAACAACTCGACTGCAGTGGAGTGGCAGAGATAAATGTATTAGTCATGCTGCCTTTCACATGCAAGTAAGGGATTGTGCGATGTTGCCATGGTTGCAGTCAAATGCTTTGTGAAGGCTGTGGGCAGCAGCGGTCAGAGGTCAAAGTTCAACTTCTCACCCTAAGTGTGTTTTGTTTTTGAATGTGTGTGTATAGACAAAGCTGGCTGGTTGTCTGCACTCTCCTGGCAACATCGCTGCTGGCCAGCCTCGCCGGTAACCTTATCCTGACGTGCAGAAAATGCAAAACGCACAGGCAGAGGGAGGAATACTCCTACGTGCCCCTTGAAGAGATCAACGGGGCTGCGGAACGAGGTAGAGGGCAGAGGACGAAGCCTGGGAAAGGCCTCTTTCAGCAACAAGACTCGGACTCGCAGGACTCATCATAACGCGACCGTGTTTCAGAGTTCTTGCAAATGTGTGTATGGGTTCATGCTTGTGTGCCAGCCGCCAGAGGGCAGAGAGAAGCTGTGCCTTTGTGCCTTAATAACTACAGCTGGCTGAGTGAACTTTCAAGACTCTCGCTGGCAGAGAAAAGTGGGCAATGTATGGTGAGCCCCTTTCACATCAGCATAAGATAATGAAAGAGGTTGTTTGTTTCTTTGAGCTTTTGGAAGCCCCTCTTCTTTCTGGGATATATACCATCCGAATTGACAATGATGGACAATGAGATGGGTGTTAGATTTCAAACAGCTGTCTGCTCGTCTGTGTGTTTACTTTCGCCCCAGTCTACAAAACAATTTTTTTCTTAATCAGTATTTTTGACTTGTTTTCCAGGAAAAATGTCTAAACATCTTTAAAACAAGATAAGTGGTAACACTTTACAATAAGGTTACATTTGTTAACATTAGTTAACAATATTTGTTAACATGAACTAACAATGAACAATACTTTTAAAATCAAAAGTTCTATTAGTTAACATCAGTTAATGCAGTATGAACTAACAATGAATAATTTAATTTTTATTAACCAGCATTAACTCAAATTAATAAATGCTGTAAAAAAATATATTTCATTGTTTGTTCATGATACCTAATGCATTAACTACTGTGACCTTATTGTAAAGTGTTACCTGATACGTTTATTTGAGAAGCAAAATATGATAATATATCTTAAATTAAGTTTATTTTTTCTGCCCCATTGGCAAATTGTTCTTTTTATCATTTTAAGAGTAAACCTCAGTAATTTTGTTATATTGATGCTTAAAACAAGAAAACAATAACATAAAAATATGAAAGTACATTTTAAGGAGATGTTTTGCTGGAAAACAATGCAAAAATGCATTTAAAGAAAATTATTTTCTTGTGGTGCATCTGAGTCTATAAACCACAACCAACTCTGTTCACACATGCCAAGTGCCATGATTGTGCAGTCTGACTGCATTTGGCACATCTTCATTTTTGTTTGGTTTTCTACCACAGTTCAATGGCAGCTGGAAGCAATATAAGAACTGTTTTCTTACGTTACATCATTCACTATTCAATCTATGTTTAAATGATTATTTCACTGACCTCAATGAAGCCTTTCATTTTGGTTTTTGTGTTTAAGAGAACCAAGAGAAGAGCAATATCACCACAGAGCTTTTTTTATTGAGAGAATAGGCCAGTTGTTCCACATGTTGCCATAGGAACAGACAAGTTTTGAACTATGAACCCTTCTGCTGAAATCTTCCTGCAGAAACATGCCAAACTGTTATTTTGAAACTTTGTTTTATCAAATGATTTTCCCCCTTTGGCACCAGAGGTCATGCAGTTTATTTTCATTCCAGCGATAGCCCTTTTGTTTCCATACAAGCCTTGCCAACCCCTGTCTGTCTTATCATGGTGCTTTTGAACTGTTTTGTGTGTTGTCTCTAGCAAATCAGACCTGCCATATTATTAAAAAAAAAATTCAAGGCCTGGATACTTTTCAGTTGCTCTTAGACAACAAAAAGACGGCAATTTTTTCAGTTCATGGCACAGAGTGGCTCTGTAATTCAGTTCCAAAGCTGTGAATCCAGGCGTTGGTTTGAGATTTGAGTAGAAGTGTTTTGTTTGGTTCTAGCTAAGAAACATGAGACAAATAGTACAGAAGAGGAACATTTACTCAAGACCATTTTAGAGTTCATAGTTCCTCCGCTGTTTCCTGTTTAGCATCATAAAATAGATTTGTATCTGTTTTTTAAGAGTTGTAAAAGAGACTAGTGGAAAGGTGAATTTCACAATGCTTGTCAAGAATTCTGGCCATATTTGCCCCAAAACCAAAAGAAAGAAATCAGAAATTATATTTTCCTAAGTCTATTTTCAGAACCGTTGCAATTTTTATTTTATTTGTACTGTAAAACAAAGCACATCCCCCCCAATTATAATGATGTGAAATTATATTAAAAAAAAAATATTATAATTAATTTAATTAAGTATTTACAAAAGATATTTGTTGTACTGCCTTATATGTACGCTGATTTAAATGAGAAACAAATCTTTGTATTATGGTATTTTTACTGTAATACAATAAAAATATTACTTTATTACAATGAGATTTTCATGAGATTCATCTTGAAAGTGTTTGACTTTAGTTTTAGATTTATATTAAAAAGATATGTATTGCATAACAGAAGGTGGCTGTCTGCAACATGATACATTTGACTGTTTATTAACTTCCACCTGGCTCACTGCTTGCTTTGCAAATGATCTTCATAGCGAGCAACCTCTATTACCCTTACAAGTGTAAAGCAGACGGGGACTTAAATCATGTGTTTGATGTATTTTTTATTTCAATCTGATCAAGCAAGCAGATGCTGACAGGTTAGAGAGGGTACTTGTTCGTCTTGTGTTCATTCTTGATGCTAATCAGCATGACTGGCTCAGGCTTTCTTGGCACTCATTTTTAGTGATTCAATTTGAAATGTTGTGTCCTCGGTACAATAAGGAAATGCTTTATTAACATACAGTGGCCCCAAAAAGTATATGGCCATTTAAGCCACACTCATAGTTAAAAATGGCTCAGAAAATTGAGGATGATTTTGAAAAAAGGGCTTGGATAATATTTGAATACAGATGTCACTTGTTTTGATTTTGTATACAATGTACTTAAAAACTTTTTAATGTGACTTCAGTGTCCAAAAGTGTAAAATAAAGTGTAGAATATTTTTGGGCCACTTTATTATTATTATTATTATGATGATAAATTACGATACATTAAGTTTGTTTGCACTATTTCTTCAATTATTAAAATAATAATAATAATAATAATTTTGAAAATCATACTGTAGTGATCGTGATCCCAGTGTAGTTCGACCTTCCCTTTTTACTATAGATAACTTTTTGTGCAAATCGTCTGGTTGCTTGTTTTGAGGTCAGTTAGCCTAGCCTGCATGCCTGACCTGCTAACCAGAACAGCCCTCCTGTCCTTCTAAATAAAGACCAGGATGATTACTTCCAACTTGGATTGAGCTGAGCTAACATCATGGAGTGCAGTATAGCCCTATTTATATTCCTGGGTTCATCCAAGGGCACAGATAGATAGCCGTCTAGATCCCAATTGAATATAGAAGAGAACATGCTTCCAAAAAATGTGAGCTGAAAACTTTTCTGTATAAATTGCTGGGGTTTTTTATAGGTGTGTATGTGATTTTACAGGCTTGTTTGTACCAACTCTAAAATAACAAATATAAAATTCATATATGTATCTGCCATACACTGGATCAGTTAATCAGATTGGGTGTTTCTTTAATGAACTATTTCAGCTTACACTTGCAGATTGACCCATTTAGAACCATTCTAAAATGGGTCAAAATGACCTGCAAGACCACAGAAAGGTTGAAATGAAAATGCAAGGTATGTTAATAAAAGCCAATGTTTCCTGGGTTTGTTCAATATAGAAAAGGCGTATTCCACAGGACAGATCTCAGTATGGTTTATTAAGATATTATTAAGTATTATGTATTTGCATGTGGTGCTGGCTAGGATTTTATTTGTTGTCATCAGTATACATACAGTATATTTGTGCTTCCATCATGCTTCATTTAATTTTGTATTCAGTTCTAGTATGTCAAGAATATTTAATTGTCATGGCATTCAGCATATTAAACCAATGTTGTGTTTAACACTGGATAGTCCCTAAATATTTTTGCATTAATTGTTAATATGAGAGAAGTGTTATTTGTATTCAATATATTGCCAATAAATTGCTCAACACAACAAGGTTATTAGCTTGTTTTTTTTTAAGTAAGTTTCTTTGACAAGATCAGCAATGGGGCCAAATTAATTCACTTGTAATAAAATCTTATTTTACCTAGTACCAGAACTTTTTTTTGTCTGTACCCTTCTGTTTAATAGAAAATGATACCCTCAACAACAGTAAAAGTGTCTAAGATAATATATTTGCTTTACACATTAAGACATAATAATTTAAAGCAGGAGTTGATGCCTGTTGTGAGAAGTTTTCTTGTAATTTTCCTGGATGTAATATTTTGAATTTATTCAGGGCATCGCAAGACTCAGCTTGACACACTTTGGCATCACAATGTTTTTACTATGCTTTTAAAGCCTTTGGTATTTGAGAAAAACATTTCCAGAAGCACAATATTCCAACTGTAGTTTTACAGACGCAACACTGCTGCTTTGCAGTCTTTGAAAAAGAACGACGTCTCTCACAACCACAAGATCTGCTGTTTTGACTGACAGGATGTCATGGCTGACAGCTCAGTGACTCACACACTTGTTCCACCCACCTATCTGTCCTGTATACATGATGCAATCCTCCACCCAGATGTCACACTGTTAGCTTTTTGCATCATCTCTGTCCTCTTCCACCCAAACACATTTTGTTTTCGATTTGTAAGTGATAGTTTCCCAAAAATGAAAATCTTGTCATCATTAACTCACCCTTAAGTGTACACAGCAATATCTGTTATTAAACTCCCCTTTTGGCATTTATTTGCGTTGAACAAAAGGCTCTGAAAATGCCACAAGGATTCTGTGACATGTATGAGTGACATATGTGAATTCAGTCAGCCATGAACACTTCTAACACTACTCAAACTACTGACAACAAAATGTTACTGCTGAGAAAAGGAGAGTAATGTCTGGTAAATAAAAAGACTATGGTAACACTAAGGTAATACAGAAGAGATGCTTGAACTGGAATCACAGTGGTGTTACAACTGTATCTTAACTAGTAGCAATGCCTAGGCCATGGGGTTGAATCCAAGGAAACACATGTACATTACTATTAAAATGTTAACCAAGAACCATCCTGATTCCACACACACAAGTGCACAAAGACTTGTGTGAATGTAATTGCATTACACAACAGTGCCATGATCATTTAACCAATTTGTCTGGCATGATGGGCTTTAGACGCCATTTTCAATTTGATCAGAATTATAACAAGGCTTTTAGGGATATGAATACAGTCTGATCAGCACATTTACACTCTCGATGTTCTAGTTCTTGTTTTCCAGAGTTTTAAGGTCTGTGGCACAACAAGTTAGGTATATGTTCTTAACATTAGCAGAATTAAATAAGATACAGAGTGGACTTCTAAGCAGCATACAGTGAGGTGCATAATAGTAATGTTGTTTATGTCAGTAATGCTATGGAATCATAACTGACAATCATGGACAATACGTTCTGTTTTTCGGCTCAGTTTGATAAGAATCAGATTTTGCATAACAGGCTTTGTGGTTATTCAGATTTTATGATCTTTGGACCTATAAAATTATATACTATCATATGATAATCATTGTTTTTGAGATTCCATAATAAAGGTAAAAAGAAAAAAAAATGACAGGGTATATGTTAAGCATGTCATATATGTATAATGTAATCAAATCAAACTTTAACCAGACCATATCAGTAAAGGGATAACATTTCCAAATAGTAAACAAGCTCAACTATCAAGACATTTTAATCATTCAGTTAAATGCCATGTTGGCTGAGTGTTCTGACACCATTTTTGAGACAATTCCTGTGGAGGTCAGGGAGGGTTATGGCTTATCTTTATGCTTTAACCCAGAGTGAACAGGTGTGGCCTTGTTTTGTAGAGTAAACAAAGAAAAAGTCCAGAAGCAAAGGGACAACATGATGACTGTACATGTGAATGCTGATTCACTCTCACGTCATCCTGTAGTGGGAAAATGGATAGTGTAGAAAATATGTATCCAGAAAAAGTTGGTCTCTCTGGTACAAATGTGACCAATGTGGTGGTCTGAAATAGCGGAAGTAGATTTACTGGAAAGGGAAGGAGAATAATTGCTATGTCAGTGACAAACCTCCAAACCAGGAAGTTCCATTTTTTCCATCCTGATGAACAAACTGTGTTGATGATGTATTATAGACTATTGAGCAAATTATAAAGTTAGATTATATATTATATAGATAATGTGTATTTTAGATAGATGGATGAATAGATAGATATATGCAATATCATGATAAATTATGCAATATAACAATAGATGATGCAATATCATGCTGAAATTGTCATGCCTGACTCATTAGATATGCAGACTCACCCATGTGTAACTCCTTTTTGTTAAAACTCTTACTGGGGGGAAAACTGGGCTAATCTTTAGACCAGGCCTCTCTTACCCAAACAGTCTCCTTGAATACACCCATCTGAGCTGTGTTGAGGGGGATGGAGTGCTTTGTTCCCAAATATTGGTGACCTACATCTTCAATAGAGAGGATTTCACACTTTTGTTGTAAACATTTTTGGTAGAATGGCTAGAAATTTAGATTTAACCCAAAATGACAGTTCAATGCACGTGTCATTCAATAATTATTGTTATGTAGTAATTGACCGCTGTCCCAAGAAGCCAATTTAAATAGTAGCTGTGCTAGTTTCATGTATCTCATATCACTCTGCGGTCTCTTTCTTTTCACATAATGACTGAAAAATTATGTGTATATATATATATATATTATAATTTTTTTCCCTCGCTTCGTATTAAGAGTCCAGATCAACCTTTCTGGGATTTATTTTGTGATCATGACAAACTGAGTGTACATTATCTTATGCTGCTCAGCTTTCAACAGTTTGTTCAGTTGAATGCTGAAACTGAGAAACATAACTAAACATGTTTCGGTTTTAGAGGTTCAAAAACTTGAGGTGTGGTTGTTGTAGTTAAACTTAGATTTAAAGTTTTGCTAAGTAAATAGGGGTCAACACAGGAGATGGTTTTATAATGTTATTCTTAGTAAAGTTAATGATCAACAATGGTGTCAGGTTGAGAATGGTTTGATAGTTTGCCTTAAACATTGTGGGTGCTGGACATTATCAAATGTCTGTCTTGTTTTTGCTTCATAAGCTAGTTAAATATACTAATCGAACCAATGTAACCGTAAAAAATTTAAATTAAATAAGTTAAAATTTGCAGTTTTAAAAAGCTCTATATTGTCCAGCCAATAATGAGTTACACTTCTTGTCATGTAGTGCTCTGCCCGGTCTTGCCTTTCCCGGGATGAGGTCACGTGCGTTGGTGACATTCGTCATAGACTGGCGCAGCATTTCATTGGCTGAGAGGTTTCACACAGCCCCTCCCATGGGCGGTCCTCAGTGACGTCACGCCTGATCAGCTGTTAATTCTTCACAACAATAACAAAGGGAGCAGTTGAGACCTCGAAGAAGAAACGAAAAAGAACTGACTGCGAACCTCCGAACTAAAGGGGCCACAAACTTTTAATTTCTTCCGAGAAAGAATTATATTTATATATTTTTCTATTTCGTACGACAAGTAATCTACCTCAAACGCTAAAAGTGATCTGTTTTTGTCCTTGAAGTCAGCCCTCTTCCTGTTTACTTTTTTTGCCGCAGGTGAGTTGAATGATCTTTGTTGTTCATCGACAGACACTTTGTTCTGATACGTTATAGACGCTTCAACAAAGTTATAAAGAATACACAAAGTTGCTATCAAATGTGAGTTTTGTGGTCAAAAGTGAAGAAAAAAAATTTAAAACAAGGAAAAAAATATGCTTTCAAATGCGGTTTTTATGGAATTAGACTATTGCGTGCACAACTCGGCAGAGCCTGCAAGCGATCTGATATGTGTTCATTGTTTGATTCTGCAACGTGAGCATGTTTTGATTTTACGGATTAAGCTTTGTTCACCATTGCCAGTTGAGCGTTTGGGTTTACAATCCGCCCTGTCGGTTGGTGTAGGGTTACACTCATCCCTCCTCCCTTGTCCAGTCTCTTAGTGCAGGACAAGAAAACATCATATATGATTATCCAAATACAGATTTCAAATATTTTGGGACCTGTTAAATTTTACATTTAATTGTGCATATGTTTGCCCAGAATGGATTGCAGCTGCTGTTTTGTTTATTACTGTGTTGAGCCTGTTAATAGTACGTTAGTTAATAGATCTTTTAACTAGCGTCATATTTAATTTTGGACGTGGATGAAAGCGAGACTGTCGTACAATGTCTTCATTGGCACACAACTGAGGTTTTCAGTCAACTAAAAAAATATGGAAATATTTTTTTCAAAATGTCGTCAGCTGTATGAGAAACACCAATGTAAACAACAATACAACCCAATTAGACTGTTTCTGCCGAAAAATAAATATGTGATACAGTGAAGAAGGTTTACAAGTGGTTTGCATGTTTTTATTAGAATTAATTGTCATGTTTATGAAGCTAAGTGTATGTTAATTATGTGTGTTGTTTTGCTCCATTTTTGAAGTTAGATTTGATCAATTGTTTCTCCATACTAGCCTACTTCCTCATAAAATGTTGTTCTGAGGGTATTCAGCCATTACTGTATGTATACAGTTCGCCACAACCTATGTCTATAAACATTAAAATATGTCGTTGGGCCTGTTGAAGGCTCCGCTGTACACAGACTGCATCACTCCCTCTATAGGATGAAATTACGCAATAGATAGGCCTATAGCCCGTTCAATAAGTGTAAACAATTCCAATATTTTCCGCTTTAATTCTGTTATTAGTTTCGGAATGTATGGATCCATTGCTGTGTCATACATATAAATAACACGTACAGTCTAATGTGCCTTAGTATTTGCATTTTTCTTTCAAATGTATATAGCTTGTTCGACGCATATAATCAATTGGTTTAGATTAAATAGATTTCCCGCGGTGCCCTCTATGTTCTGAACACATTAGGCCAATTCTGTGGGGTTTTTTTTTTCGATCTGCGTACCATCCACTAATACAATGCATGGATTGCATTGACATTTTAATTATATACTGATTTAATTGCCTCTAGCATCTGCTATAATGTTGGTATTTTTAAAACAAAGCCATCCCAGTCCTGTCTGCATTTGTTTGTCTGTAGATAATCCTCCTTTTGATGGTTCAGAGGGTTACTTATTATATGGATGTAACCCTACAATATGCCCCCACCCCCTAAACAGACAAACAAAGCACTCTGCCATGACAGTATGAGCAGGTGGAAGGGAGTATGAATTGGTTGCCTTGTCTCAGTGATGGACAGGGGTGAAGAACAGCTTGTAGTCCTTCACTTCATAGGTGTCTCTCTTTGTTGTTGCAAGCAAAACGACAGATAAGGATACCCTCATGAGTCATACTCCTGAAAGAGGCAGGGAGTATCTGTACAAAGATCAGTTTTCATAGGCATCAGCTTCTTGTGAAGAGGTCTGGCAGTATCTGTAACAACCAAGACACTTTAGATAGCTTTGTTGTGGCTGGTCTGTTCTCAGGAATATCTGTTTTATGAACATGCACCAGTAATTTAAGGCTAATCACAACAGAACAGGAGACACTTGTCATGAGGAAATAAATGTGTTCTGTTTATATAGAAAATTATGTTATGCACATGAAGTCTGCTTCCTTTGTTTATCTGTATGTGTTTTTACATTATCTTAAACAACATGGTTTACCTAGCAACCATTTTGGGGTAAAAGTGAGTGTCTCTGTGTACAAGAGTATTGGATAAAATTAGGTGATTTTTTTTTCTGCCATTGAATCAGTGTTTCTCTTTTGTGTCCTCTAGGGCCTTTGTTTTGGACAATCAACAAGAGCTATGGCTGAACTTCATCAGGTGTTCCTCAGCTGAGAAGGTGTAACTAATGCACCTCAGCACCTTTACCAATATCTCAGTTAGCGGCTCCCGCAGCTGATGACCAAAGAGCCCAGCTCTCCCCCACTGCCAGCAGGACTGTCCAGCCTCGTGTCTCTGCCGGGACACCATCATGTTCCAAAGGTTCAATAGCATCTTGTTTGGAGACTCCCTGGAGGAGAGCAGTGTATGTCCCGCAGATCCAGACTTCAACGAGAAGGAGGAGGATGATGAATGGATTCTGGTCGATTATCTAGGTGAGAGATCTTTCGAAGCTATGGATGGATGATACCATTTTTAAAGTTCGTTTCTCTGAATCTGAGCATAGTTAAAGGAATATTCTGGGTTCAGTATACATTAAGCTAAATCAACAGCATTTGTGGCCTTAAAAATTATTTACAGTCACCGTTTATTTATTAAAAAAGAGCAGAAATTGTGGTTACATTAAGGCACTTACAATGGAAGTGAATGGGACCAGTCAGGAAATGCTTAAAGGGTTAGTTTGAAAATTCTCTAATTTCTCACTCTCATGCCATCCCAGATGTTTTTGACTTTCTTTCTTCAAAGAATTTTAGAAGAATATATCAGCACTGTAGGTCAATACAATGCAAGATAATGGTGACCAGAACTCAAAAAGCTCCAAAAGGGAGATTGAAGCAGCATAAAAGTAATGCATCAGACTCCAGTAGTTTAGTCTTCTGAAGCAATCCAGTTGGTTTTGGGTGAACAGACCAAAATATAACTCCTTTTTCACTGTACATCTTGAGAGCAGTCTCCTTAGCGATAATGATTTCAAGCTCGATTACACTTCCTATAGTATTGTGATCTGTGCATGCATCAAACACTAGTGTAATCAAGCTTGAAATCATGATTGTGCCTAGAGACTGCAATTTATCATTTACATATACTGATAACTTTGTAATACCAATAATGATGCATAGTAATGTAAACATTCACTAGATGGTTTTCTGTTTTTCAAGCGGTTTTTGAACACAAAAATGCACTCTGTGGGAACGTCCCCTTAGTCTGTATCAGGCAAACTGACCTAAATAAGCACTTAATCTAATGACGTGACTCCAGAACTCTGCAGAATTGGAAAGTCATTCACAAAGTTCGACACATTCCCTAGGCCTTGTTTGTTCATTTAATAAATATTTTGCAAATTCTAATTTGATTATGCTTTCAGCTAACAATAAGAGCATAGTACTCTCAGTTCTGTTCAGTACATTTTTACCATTTTAAATGCATTCCACAAAATTCTGTAAATCGGTCTAGAAAATGCTCAACAAGTTCAGTCTAGGCCTGCAAATGACATGTTTTATCTGAGATGATCCTAGCTAACCTCATCTGATTTTGCTGGCATGATCTACTGGTGCCAGGTTACAGACATCAGGATGATTTTGTAACACCTTGCACAGAAGCGGTGCCCTCATTAACACGATGCCTTCATATGCTGCCTGCCCAAATAGAGGCATTGCTGTCTGAACTGCCCCTTCTCATATTGTGTGTGTGTGTGTGTGTGTGTGTGTGAATATTTAAGGTGCAAGGGAATCTGGTTGGCCCAGTTATTCTCTGATAGGTGAAGCCCAAGGGGAGACAGACAAGTTTATGGGCAACACAGCTTTTAGCCTCTCAGACAAAAGTGTTTTGTGGTGGGGGCTGCTGTAAAAATAGAACCGATTAAGTTACCGTTTATGCACATAGCACAGATAGGTCTTGACCATTGAGTAATTACAGGCATTAATAGTTGCCTCAAGGCTGAGGTGGAGAGAAAGGGAGAGCAGAGAAAGACACTTCTCTTGTTATGCATTTAGCTTGACTGTAACACCACAAAATACAATCAATACAGTGATACAAAAGCAGTTGCTGCCCATGATGGAGTGAGGATTAGAGGTAAACTGGCTTCACACGGACATTGGAGAATGCCGTAAAAGAGTTTAGAGCCTTCTTAACCAGTTGAGAAAATGTTTCATATCATTTGGCTGAATCCTGCGAAACTGCAGATAAACAGGGTGTGGCACTGTAAAAAGAAAGTTTGGTGTGTAGTATAACATGATTGTCATGGGTGTGGGACTTGTTTAGTGACTAATCAATCTTGTATTGCATTAAGTGTACATTATACAAAGTTGTTATAACAGTATTTTTACTGTAAAGTAGCATTTGTCACATTAACTGCAGGTGATCAGAGGCTCCAGCAGTGTTCAAGCTTTCTCAATTTCAGGTATGGTAGAGAACAATGAAGGATTGTTTAATCATACTGCCCCCTAGAGGCAGGGGAATGTGTAGCACTGTAACGGCTCTGCCCCAAAAGTCAGCTGTTTACACCATTTTTGGTTAGCTGCCAGGAGAAGTACAAATAGAGATGAACAGTGGACAAAAATATTTGCTCTCTGGGTTTGTCTGTCTAAAAACATGACTCATTTTCAATAGAATCGGTGATACTTTTGGTAAATTATTTTCTCTTTTATGCAACTTCACTTTTAAAATATCGATTTTCCAGTTAATTCTGTTTTTAGTATCAACCAGGGATTATTTTGATTAATTACAGTTCTATTTCATAAACTTCATACATTTTATCTCTCAAACAAGTCTTCTGTTATTTCTATGTTTAGATTTAAACTTGATTTTTACATTTTCTTCAGAAAATTGGAATGGTGCTTTCCTGTATAAAATTAATTGCCACAATGCTAGGGTAATGTAGGTGGTTGCCAGGGCATTGCAACCATGTGGTTGCTATGGTGTCTGGGTGGTTGTTAGGTGGTTTCTTACTCACAAAAGTCAAAAGAGCCCACCCCCAAGTCTCTACTATGTTCAGGTTAATAAATATGTCTACAGATGTGGATTTCCAAAAAACATCGTATTGCAGCGGAAAAGTCAGTCATATTTATAAGGAAAGCTCTACCTGATTGGTTAGGGTTTAGTTAAGGTCTAGAGTTAGGGACAGGGTTGGGCTACAGTTTCTCCGACCAGTCCTATATCGCTTCCCTGATAAATATTACTGATTCATTCAATCATGGCTTTCCTTATGAATATCAATGACTCTTCTCCTTCCTTTTTCTCCTGTTTCTGAAGTTCTTGCTCAGGTTTTATCATAGGTTTAATCGTCTGTGTGAATTGCTTAGGAAAGTAATAGCAATAATACTCTATAAGCCACATGATTTGAGGCATCATTCCTGTTCATGGAACAAACAGTGTGGAATGAGTTACACATTGAAGCTTAACAATTAGGGTTAGGGGTTTGCTCAAATCCCTAAACCTAAGTATGAGCAATTGTAATAGCGATGCCTGTGTTAGCAAACATGACTAATACATTTTGACTTATTGTAAGAAGTTATTATTATCATTTGCTCATGGTATTATCAAACTTTAGTTACAGTCCTGTCTTCTCTCTGTCCCTGTAGCGAAGGCCTGTTCCAGTGCATGTAGAGATGATCTGGTGGGCATGTGCTCTGATGATGTCACTCCCCTGGACTCTCCCGTGCGCTTCTCCTCTTGCTCGTCTCTGGACTCTGTGGTGGACACTGATGGCGAGGACAACAGCTTCCTGCAACTGGAGGCAACATGTGGGCTGGAAGAGAGCTGGTTTATCACCCCTCCACCATGTTTCATGGCTGGGGGTAGAGCACCAGTTCTGCTGGAGACCAGTCCTCTGGAGAACCTGCTGATCGAGCACCCCAGCATGTCTGTGTACGCAGTTCACAGTCACTGTCAACGGCCTGTTAAGGACGGCACCTGTGAGCCATCGATTATAAGGTAAAGGAAGAATCCCTTAAAAGGATAGTTTCCCTAAACTTAAAAGTTTGTCATAATATACTCACCCTCATATTGTTCCAAAACTGAATTACTTTCATTTTTCTATGGAACACTAAAGGAGATGTCTGGTAGAAATTATATGGTGATTGAGACTGAACATATCCATATCTTTATTTTATGATTCATTAGTTTCATCAGTAGTTAAATGGCGGCAATCCCTGTAACTAATTCGCTACACTCTCTGAAAAAACTTGCTTGCCTGAAGCTGTTATTTGGAACAGCTGGGGTAAAGAATGCTATTTGTTGGCTTCAAAGTGTTTTGATTGTCCAGTCAAATGTGGATTATAAAATAGTCCCATTCCATTTTCTCTGTTTCTGAGAACTGGCAACCCATAACCCATCTGTCACAGGACAGATCATAGTTTAAAGGACTTGATTTCTAGGCTTGGGGTCAATGCCTTTTTCATGCATCGATAATCAGAAGATTTTACAGATGATTATCTCTATATATATATATATCAAAGGATTATTTCACAAATAAATAGGGTTCCCGTGAATTGGAATGCATGCAAATTAGGCTTCTGATTTAAATGTCGGCTATAGTTAATATATCGATGCCACAATAATTAATCGTTAAAATAAAATAGTTACTGTGCTTTGCCTTATTAAGGCAGAATAATAATGTGCAAAACAAAGTGTAGTTACTTTTGAAAAAAAAATTATATTGTATATCTTGTGCACAATAACGATTATGGGCAGCTTTCACACAGTAATAATTGCTGAATACTAATTAACAGGTTCTGTTCTGTTGCAGGTCTGAAGTTCAGCACAGGCCAAGTCACCCCTCTGGCTGCTATGCAGCCGCCCTCGTCGCTGCCCATGCAGGCTTTTTGGAGCAGACCAAGAATGGCCGACTGGCCCAGCGCATCCGTGACAACGTGGAGTGCCAGCAACTGTCCCGCAATGCCCTCCGTCGCCTTAATCTTCTGCGTGACGGCGGAGCCAGACAGGCCAAAGCCACTGGGGGGTACGTTCACCAGCCAGGACTGAGGCAGTACAACTACTGAGACGGCCCCCACTGCACTCCCTCATCCTACCCTGCACGCAGCTCCCTCTCCACCTCCACGCTGGGAGAATAAGTTGTTTCACCAGAAGGAATGGAGTCCTTTGAATCAATGCCTTAGGTCACTTTACTTCACCGCAGGTTCCGCTCAACTTGAATGTGTCTGCATGACATTCTGTCCTATGTGTCACGAGGGTTGAATTGTGTTCAGTAACCAAGTTTTCATCTGCGGTTACTTAAGGCGCTTCCTTAAGTAGTGCTCTGGTCTGGTCCGTAGCACGTATAGGAAGCTTGATGTGTTTGTTGCCTTTAAAGTTATTTTCCCTGCGTTTCTTTAAAGCCATAAGGAGTTCAATCACCTCAGTGACTAAATCATCTGCAGCACCTTTCTGGTTAGAAAAGAACCTGTCTGTGATTCTGTAGATCAGTGCTTTCTTCCTTTTTTATTTTTCTCTCTTCATTTTTTTTGTAAGATGTTCTAGGTTGATTATCACTGAAAGCCTTGTTTCCATAGTAGATTTCAAAATATGTAAAATATAAAAAAAAATTCCAAAATATTTTCAGAAGAGAAAAATATTGAATATATTACATATCAGTATGAAGTTGATACGAGTGTATGTTATCTGCATACATATGAATGAAAGCAGCAGTTTTTCCTATTTTAGTGACTGATTTGATGTACGACTGTGTAGTGCTAGTTTTCCAACAGGTGAAAAAGAAACAACAACAAAAAAAAAGTGTTATAATGTTATTTTTCTTGTTTGCTCTATATCTGCAGTACATGTCTCAGGGTCATCGCTGTTCACCTTTGCTCTTGTGAAAATGCAGATTACGATAAATTTTCTCCACATATTGGAGAACCTCTAACTTTGTCAATGTGTATGTTACCTTGTGGAAATATTTGTAATTCATTTAAATCTTTAACAAAAAATGTGTCTCACAATTTTGAATGAAAGCGCAACGCTTGCTCGTCCGAGGACTGTGAAAACAAACTCTTTCTCTTAATTGACTGTTAAAAACTTTGAAGACTAAATGAAACTGTTAGCATTTACAAAAAAAGAAAACAAATCTCATTGTAGTGACATTTTGTTTTACATGCCTTTATCATGTTTTATTTGACTAGTTACAAGTTGTACTTGCTGAATGAAATATTTAAAGTAGCAACAAACTTTTAGAAAAGACTTTGTAGGTTATGTTTCTCTTTCTCTATTTGTTTATAACACAAGACCGGGTGTTGTACATTTCCGGTGACACTGCCAAGGTAAATATCTCCCCTTAATGAATGCAATTTATATCAGTAACTCTGACATTCAGGAGAATGCATATGAGCAACTCAAGGAAAACATCTACAATGTAGTCAACATGATCAGTGTATCATTATATGTACTTCTGTATGAAAGGTATGAGGACATGCAAAATTTCTTTCAAAGACTCTACTGCCCCTAAGGGTTACCAGCCCTTGTCTTTTTTTGCTTGCCGTAGTCTGTGTGGGCCAGTACGTTGCATTTTATGACATTTTCTCTGTGGACGAAGGGAATGGAAGGATCTCTTTACTTTCCACGAGTAATACTGGAGAGGACCCCTTTCCTTATATCAATAGACACCTGATATTTGGTATTCATAACAGGGATTTCATTTAGCCTTGAATTGCATTTGGGGATCATGTGCCTTCCAGGTGAACAGTATGACAATGCATCCATGAAGAACTTGAAATTTGTCCAAAGGGACACAAACAAATGTTATTTACTATGCACAGAGGATAAACTTGTCTCTGTGAGCAACTTGCTCTGTCAACTTTCTACACAAATGTAGCAAATGTTTTCTGTGTTTAACGTGTGAAGAATATTTTTCTGTGGCATTGCTAAGTTTTAGATTGTGCTTCGGCTGATTTTTGTTTGTTTTTTTTTGTTTACTGGAATAATACAGCACTTTGCCAAAAGTGTAGGGTTTTAGCATTATGTTTATTTATCTTCATCTCGAATGGACATGTTTTTGGATACATGTTATACACAAGCTGTTTTATATGAGTAGTATAATTTGCAAATAAATTGCCCATTTCATGTCTTGAAACCAACTATTTGTCAGTATGTATACTCTCTTCTCAATAAATGTTTTAATACAAACTACTGTGTTTTGCATCTTGTGAAGGATAGTAAGCTCAGAAGTGTGATCTTATAGATGCTACTCTGGCATCATATGTGTAATTTATTTGGTAATTTAATCACCTAAGCACATAATACTGAAATACTTCCACTGAGGAGCATTTTAGAAACCCATACCAACCTGTAACGCAATCCAGTTAATCTCTCAAGAATGCAGAGCCATGATTAGTTAAAGCCTATTAATCACTGTACCAGTGTGGGTATAACCCTTAATAATGTAGATTTGTAACTGTACCCATTTGACTATGCCCTTCTTTTTTTTTCTCCACAATGCACCAATGCAGACTAGGGTTAAAGATTGAGGTAGTTGTTTTGCCCAGCAAATACCCTAACGTTAGCCTTTGTTTCCCATTTTATTATTTTTTTGGGAACCAATTCCTAATGTTCTAAGGACTTTCTCTTTGGGTTTTATTTTTGTAACCTTAAACTAATGTTCCTAGAACGTTGCAGGGAGGTTTTTGTGTGACAAACTAATAAGAACCTATATTTTAATAAACAAAAATGAGAGTTCCCAGAACGTTCGAGGAGCCCAATTGTTAGCTGGGTGTTTGGCTTTTGTACTCAATAAATATATCTTTCAAAGAAGTCATTTAAAAAAAATATTTTGACACTTTTTCATGAAGCTATTTATGCAAAATAATAATAATATTACATTTGAATATTTATTGAATTAATTTTATATTCTTTTTAGATTAAAAAATATATATATTTCCTCCAAATAATAATAAAAATAAAATAAAAACACATGACTTCAATATTGCATGTTTTCATGCGTATTTAAGAAATATTAAATGATTACACAAGCTAGGCGATCTCTCCTCTCTTGGGTTTGTTTACAAGAGCACGTTGTTTCTCCTTGAATAACCATGATTGGCCACAGGGATTTAAAGCCCCGCCTATGGGAGGCTGTCAAACTAGGAAGCGTCTCCTAAGAGTAAAAAACTCCTTATAAATGCGAATAAATGCAATATTTAACCTATACATGTACTCGCATATGGTGCATTAGGTCCTCAAGCCCCGGATTTGTTTGACCGGGAAAGCAGGAAAGCGCTCTTTTTTTAAATATTTAAACCAAAGTTCAACGCGGCAAAGCGCGAGCCGAAAAACCACAGCCATTTCTATGTTACATTGAAAGACTAACCATAATCGTTCACAAATTCGCGACTCTTCTTTGAGCACTTTATACACCGGGCTTTTTGATGTTCATGAAGACAATAGGACAATCCAATGTGTGGTCTTTTTGTGTTATTTTTGAGGGACGAAAAGGGCGCCGCGCATGCGCTGTGGCCGCAGACAGCTGAACTTTATATAGCTTGGCGCCATCCATTCAGTCATTCGCACTGAAAACAGCGGTGAGTACACTTGGCTCTTCTTTTTAACATTAACATTTGGTATGTTAATTGTACTGTTTCATATTTCTGTAACAACCATGTTTAGCAGGGATTACACTGTGGTTTCATGATGCTTGTTGCTTTAAACTGAAGTTTGTTGCCTTTTAGCCAGTCAGCTACGACTAGAGATGAAGGTCCTTGTAAGACCTTATAACGCGTTTGTTTTGGTCAAATGTCTCCGTTTACGCGGACAATAGCATGGAATATTTCCAAAAGCGTCGCTTGGGGTACAAAAAGTATGTAATTTATGACTTCAGAGGGCCAGATGTTGCTGAAAGTTAGCCAGCTTTGCTAGGCGCCAGATTGGATCTTTGCATATACGTGGACGTGTATTTAAAACTATACTATCAGAAATAGGCAAATAAATGATCTTTTAAAAACACGTGCTGGGTGTTCTACACAAGTGTATTGAGCCGAATTTTCTCTTAAATTGTTGTTTAATGTTTTCTTAACACGTCAGATTGTTTTTTTGTGGGGGCAGCTTTAGTCTCCCGCTTCATGTAAATTGGCGCGGACTGTCCTTTTATAAACCTACAGAACTGGATCATGTATTTCTGGTTTTGCTTTTTAGACAAAACCCCACTATGGATGATAGTACTGCCTGTTTAGACTTTGCAATTACTTTCATGTTTTTAGATTTGATCAGTATTTTGTTTTTAGTTTCTTAAACCGGATTGGTACATTTCTGGTCATCCATCTTATATCTAGCCAAATGGTTTGGAACATAAGTTTTATTTAGCTTTGTTTAATTGATAGTTTTAGTTAGTTTACTAAATGCTTATATTATTGCATTTTATTTTATTAAAAACTATGTTATTCCGATTTGATGGATTACAGATTATTACAGTATAATTAATTTAACGTTGAGGTTCTTTCTTACAGGAGAGAAGACACCAAACTTGTTTACACAATGTCAAAACGCAGGTAAGAATTGTCCAAAAACTGAGACTGGTTGCTTAAGTAACAATTGCCCTAATTAAATGACAAATTTCAATTGTCTTTGTTATTTATGTCTACAGTACTCGCAACACATTACAAGAAAGAAATGAAAATGCACCAGAACAAAAACCTCAGAGGAAAAGAAAAGGCGAGGTGAGAATTGGTTTATCGTTTTAAAAACTGTATTGTCCTATTTCTGTTTCAAGCAAATATTTAGTATTTTATCCTTGTTTTCAGCAGTGCAATAGAAGGATCCCATCAGCAGCTAAAAAACACTTTGAAATTAAGGTGAGAGTCATCTCTAATATGAGGTTTTAAAGCTATATGAAAGAACCAATCTTGTAAACATGCATGTAATGGACTCAATATCTTGTAAGCATTTTTCTGTTTATTATGCAATCGTTCAATCATGTGCGGTTAATGGTGTCAGTGGGTCAATGGGCGCATCATGACGTCATGCTCAGAACCTCTCGCATTAATTTCCTTTATCCACCAGCCTGAGAAAATATCACTTATTTTCTTTGGTTAATTGGCTGGACAGTTGTTTCTGTTGGTGAGCTTTACTATTGTTACTTTTATTAAAGTTTCTTTGTGTATGAAATGGTTTACTAGAGATCAGATTAGTGTATATTTTATTGATCCCTGAAAGGAAATTCCTGTGCTGCAACATTAAACATGTGTATAGTATACTGTATATAGTCCATGTATTCTACAGTTAAGTCAGAAGTTTACGTAAACTTTTGTCACTAAGGGCGTTTTCAGACATGTAGCTCATTTGATTTGATTTCCGAAACGGGGGCAAAAATGTTTGCAATTTTTCTTTTGTTCGGTTTGTTTTCACAAGGCATCATTTCAAAACTAACCAAAACCGTGTCAATAAAAGTCACATGTGAGCAAACTGTCCTCTTAATGGTTCCAGATTTAGCGCATCCAGTGATATACCAGTAAAAATTTTATTCCTGTAAAGATTTGTCAACCGTTACAAATTTTCAAGTATTGTTTATGTCAGTCTTATGCAAAATGTCACAGCATGGTACAGAATGCGTATTCCATTCTCTTATTACGAGTTGTAAAATTTAAGTAATGATTATTTTTATCCATCATTAGTTGTTTTTGCAACATTTCCTTTTTAAAAGTTCCTGTTCTCACGGTTACAGTGTTCACTCAGAAACACAAATAAAAGAGTTAAGCCACGTAAGCTACTGACGCCATCCTACCTGTTTTCTGCCACTATCTGAAAGAGAGAAGAGATTATATGTTATTTATAAAACTGCTCCTATATTAAACGTACAATGATGTCTATAATAGTTCCCAAAAGGTTACTGTATCAGCATTTAATGATGAATTGCAGTGACAAGCTGACCTATAGATGTCTTCTCTGAAGATCATGGTTTTTATAGGGATATTGTTTGGTCCTTTGGGTCAGCTTGCATTCTCACTACAAGCAAACCGTCACAGAGTTATTTTGCAATAACACACACCTCTTCCAGACCGATTGTTTTGGAGTGGATCCGAGTGTGATTGCGTTGTTCAGATATGCCTAAAACCAATTTAAGGAAAGAAACGCAACCGGTTCCGAAACAAATGCTCCAAATGTGTCTGGTGTGAAGACGACCTAAACCTAATTCAACCACTCCACAGATTTCATATTGGCAAACATATTTTCTAAAGTCAATCGACTTTGTGCATGACCCAAATCATTTTTCCAACAATTGTATACAGGCAAATTGTTTCACATTTAATTGACTATATCACAATTCCGGTGGGTCAGATGTTTACATAACTTTACTAAGTTACCTGTGCCTTTAAGCAGCTTGGAAGATTCCAGAAAATGATGTTAACACCTTTAGGCAATTAGCTTCTAATAGGCTAATTGGAGGTGTACCTGTGGATGTATTTTAAGCCCTACCTTCAAACTCAATGCCTGTTTGCTTGACATCATGAGAAAATCAAAAGAATGAAAATAAATTGGTGGACATCCACAAGTCTGGTTCATCCTTGGGAGCAATTTCAAATGCCTGAAGTTACCACATTCATCTGTACAAACAATACTATGCAAGTATAAACGCCATGGGACCACACAGCCATCATACCGCTCAGAATGGACTCATTCTGTCTCCTAGAGATGAACGTAGTTTGGTGCGAAAAGTACAAATCAATCCCAGAATTACCGCAAGGGACCTTGTGAAGTTGCTGGAGGAAACGGGTAGACGAGTATCTATATCACAGTAAAACGAGTCCTATATTGACATAACCCGAAAGGCTGCTCAGCAAGGAAGAAGCCACTGCTCCAAAACTGCCAAAAAAAAAAAAAGAAGCCTGATCTGATGAAACAAAAATTTAACTGATTGGCATAATGACCATTTAAATTGAGGAAATAGGGTGAGGCTTGCAAGCCGAAGAACACCATTCCAATCATGGTGGGGTGGCAGCATCATGTTGTGGGGGTGCTTTGCTGCAGGAGGGACTGGTGCACTTCACAAAATAGATGGCATCATGAGGAAGGAAAATTACGTGAAATATATTGAAGCAACATCTCAAGACATCAGCCAGGAAGTTAAAGTTGGTCGCAAATGGGTCTTTTAAATGGACAATAAAAAGCATACCTCCAAAGTTGTGGCAAAATGGCTCAAGGACAACAAAGTTAAGTATTGGAGTGGCCATCACAAAGCCCTGACATCAATCTGGTAGAAAATTTGAGGGCAGAACTGAAAGCGTGCAAGGAGGCCTACAAACCTGACTCCGTTACACCAGTTCAGTCTGGAGAAATGGGCCAAAATTCCAGCAACTTATTGTGGAAAGCTACCCAAATAATTTGACCCATGTTAAATAATTTAAAAGCAATGCTACCAAATACTAACTAAGTCTATGTAAACTTCTGACCCACTGGGAATGTGATGAAAGAAATGAAAGCTGAAACAAATCATTCGCTCTCCTATTATTCTGACATTTCACATTCATAAAATAGTGATCTAACTGACCTAAAACAGGGAATGCTTTCTATGATTAAATGTCAGGAATTGTGAAACTGAGTTTTTATATATATTTGGCTAAGGTGTATGTCAACTTCTGACTACTGTATATGCTATAATAATGCACTAGATACTACAAAATGAGGGACTAGATCTGAGGGAACATTATGCCTAGTAACATAGCACATGTACATCACCCAGATGTGCCCATTGCTCATCTGCAATACAGCTATAAGACAATATTTGAACATTTCAATAGGTATGTCTCTGTCAAAAAGACATTCAGCAGATGTCTTTGAAATGTTTATGATTTAAAATGTTTGTAAATCTGATGTTTAGCAGATGTTAAATAGATTATGATGCTATCCAGATGAAAATCTAAAACCAGCATCTCTGAGGTATGCGTGTGCTATCAGGGAATGTATCATAGATAATATTAAGTACTAATCAGTTTAATTCCAGACATATTTGCAAGGCTTCTTGAGTTTAGTCATTGTATTAAGGGGTTATTTAGTTAGGAAGACATATTCATTGAGCTAATTTTGTCAACATGATGTTTTGTTTTTTTCCACATCCCTAGAACCGGTGTAGTGAAGGTGATATTAGTCCCAGTGTCTTAATCGAGACTCCTCAAAAGGAGCTTCAAGAGACCAGTAATATCTCTGGATTTAAGCATTTTCGATTCAAGAATCTCTTCGTTAAACCCTCTCCACTCCCGTCCCTCAGGTACGAACTGATCACTATGTCTCCTGATTTGAAAGTGAAATTAAAATGTTGATAATCCTAGCCTGTTCCATATACAATTTGCTCATCTGTAACATTCTAGGGTCAGTAACTTGACAACATGATTTGCTTGTTTTGCTTTTTATATTGTCGCATAATAGAGCTGTTTAGTTGTGACATCAATCTGTAGGCGAACCCAAAGTCTAATTCGCCAAGGATTCCCTTTAGATTTTCCTATGGGTTTTTGAGCTTTTGAGGAAAAATAAGGTCTGGTGACTGCTTGTAATTGAAGTTAAAGAATAAAATGTCCACTTAACGTCAAGTAATGTTTAACACGGACCTTATTTCTCTTAAGTTGAAAAACCCCATTATAAAATCCAGAGGGATCCCATAGCGAATTCTCTTCTGGGTTTTTGGACTACAAGTTGAATAGCTCTATGATTGTTGGTAATGGAAAGATTTGTAATTCATAAGTGTTATCCGTTACACAAGCAGAATAGGCCTATGATGTCCTGAACTTTTTAGCCTTTAGTATTTGCTATTTACTTTTAATGGCTCATGTTTTATCTTAACAGCTGGGCAAGTTCAGATGATGTGTGGATAAAGATGCTGAACAAGGAGCTGAAGTACGTACACGACAAGGGCTTTATCCAGCAACATCCAGCTCTGCAGCCCAAAATGAGGTCTATCCTACTGGACTGGCTCATAGAGGTCAGTATGCCATGCCTGGAGATAATGTCAACACTAACTTGCTGGCTAATTAACTTATTTTTAATTCTTCTTTCATTGTATTTATTGGGTTATCTGAGACCTGATGTTTTAAAATTTCTCTTTCTGTTCAGGTCAGTGAAGTTTACACACTCCACCGGGAGACGTTTTACTTGGCTCAGGACATTTTTGACCGTTTCATGCTCACTCAGAAAGACATTGGCAAGGATCAGCTCCAGCTTATCGGCATAACGTCACTCTTCATTGCCTCAAAGATTGAGGTAGTTATCTGTGGTTTTTATTGGCTTTAATCTTTTAGATATTTCAGCAAAGTTACGTCATGACAATATTTTTAAGAGTTGAACCATATCATTCATAAACGTCTGTGACCTCCGTTTCATTTTCATTTCATTTATTTATTTATAAAGCACAAATAAACACAACAGAAGTTGACCACTGTGCTGTACAAATGAAGTATAAAACAATAATCCTTAATCCATAATCTTTTCTTTTTTTAAATAGGAAATTTACCCTCCAAAGCTCCAAGAGTTTGCTTACGTGACAGATGGGGCCTGCAATGAGGATGAGATACTTGCAAAGGAGCTTGTCATGTTGAAGGCACTAAAATGGGACCTCTGCCCTGAGACTGTCATCTCATGGTTGAAGCTCTATGCCCAAGTGGACTCTTTGCAGGATAGCACCAATTTCCTCATTCCTCAATTCTCTCAGGAAACCTACATTCAAATCACACAGGTGAGAGACTTTGCTTCATCCACAGCATTTAGTAGATAGAATACATTTCAGGATAGAATACATAAATTATACTCACTCCTAACACCTGAATTCTCTCCGCACAGTTGTTGGATCTTTGCATTTTGGATGTTAATTCTTTGGATTACCAATATGGAGTCCTCACTGCTGCAGCATTCTGTCACTTTACCTCATTTGATACAGTCCATAAAGTTTCAGGTAACCATTCTTTGTTGTTGCTTATCTGCTAATTTGTCTAGTTGAATCTGTTAGTCTTTAATGTGGCATATTAAATTGACAGCTCATTGGTGATATTTTTTTTTTCTTTTGCTACCAGGACTGGCATGGGACAGCATATCAAGTTGTGTACGGTGGATGAACCCATTTGTTAGGACAGTACATGAGTGGCCTAGACCGCAGCTGAAGGATTTCAAGAAGGTCACTGCTGAAAATTATCACAACATACAGACTCATGTGGACTACCTGGCTATGTTGGTTAGTTCCCCATCACTTTCTCTTTTTGTCTCCTCAGTCATGTTTTAATGAAGATTTAAGATTTGTAAACAGCTTTTTTTTTTTTTGTTTTTTTCTTGCTTTTCAGGGTGAAGCACATGACCGGCAACAGGAAAGCTTGGACCGTATGTCTCCTTTGGCTGTAGGGGGATTATTGACCCCACCTAAAAGCACTGAGAAACCTGTCAGTGTCTAATGGGTTTGAGGAGACCACACTGGAGCCAGTCTTCATTCAATGCAGTCTCAGCCCAGAGATCTATCAATGCAGGTTTAAGAAAGACCTCCCAGCCCAAAACACCCAGAGAGACTGGCAGTTGTGTGCGGTAATTTTACACATTCCATGATTGAGATTTATTAGGTTGTATTTGGGAGATCTTCATGAGGAAACGTCAAAAGAGGCTGAGATGCTGTAGGTCACAAACATTTCAGACCATACCTGTGACATTGAGGAATCTACTGGTTTGATTTCCCAAGCAAATTGCCTTCCATCAAGAAATGGATTATAATACATTTTTGTAGAGCTAGAGAAGTTTAATGTTCTCGGACTTGAAACGTGTATAAAAATGTTTGGTAATGTTGCCATTTTAGAGGTTTTCCACACAAATGCTGCTCCTTCATGGATCAATGTTACAGTTAATGTTATGTAAATACAATTTAATTTTATTGAGTGTGCGTGTTGTGAAACGTATGTTTAGATTGTACACTGCCAACCTAGTGGTGCTAACTTTGCTTGTTCTACAGGAAGACCCAGTATGGTGAGCAGAATTGGTTATTGGCAGATTGTTTTTGTTTTGTTTTCTGTCTTTGTGAATGAGACATTCCAACGTTTTTTATAATAAGTTGAAAGACATTCCTGAAAGACTTGACTGTTTCCACCCCCTCAGAAGTTAATTTAACCAAACTAAAAATAAAATTGTGTATTTATTTCACTAGATAGATTTGAAATATCCTTGTAATATTTGAATTGCAAGTTTTGTTCCTTAATGCCAAAGGCATATTTAATGAATTGAGGTGCTTGCTATTTATGCATTTTATTTCCTTCCTTTTGTGTTTGCTTAGCTTGGTTTAAATTTTACTCCTGGACTTGAACCAGTGTCTGTAAACTGCATTGTTAGGATAAGAACAGTGTAAAATAACTGAATTGTACATAAGATGTGTGTGTGTGCACAATTAACAATGTCCAACTTTTTCTGTAATATAAAATTTCCAAATGTGAAATTAAAAAGTGACATCAAAAACACCTTGTTTGCTTGTGCAGTAAAGAGATTTATTTGAACTTCTGTTTACCAAAGTAATGAATGAATTGATTTATGCTCATTTGATTGTAAAAATCATGCATTTAAGACTTGTCTCTAACTGGTCAAAATACACTAACTGAGCACTTTATTAGGCACACCTGTACACCTACTTTGTGTGATTAATCGACCAATAATGTGGCAGCAGTGTAATGTATAAAATGATGCAGATACATGTCAGGCACTTCTGTTAATGTTCACATCCAACCATCAGAATGGGGGTATTTATTGTTGTTTCCAGACTGTAGATGTGGGTAGAGTAGCCAAAAACTGTACTCAAGTAAAAGTACAGTTACTTTAACTTCCACTTGAGTAATAATCTTTTTTAAAGTACTAACATCAATAATGACAAGAGTACGAAATTATCCAATTAAAAGTACTGAGTAACTCATTACTTTCAAAAATGACATAATAGATGTTAACTCCCATATATTCTATTAGATCAAACCCATTTAACATGATTACAGAATTATTTTTAATGGAAATGCTGTCATCATTCACCATGTTCCAAACCTGTATGACTTTCTTCCATGAAACAATAAGGAGCTATTAGACAGAATGTCACTATTTACTTTCAGTGAATTTATTTTTCCTCCATATTTTGAAAGTGAATGGTGACCGAGACTGTCAGTCCCTAACATTCTGTCTTAACATGTTTTGTGTTCCACATAACACAAAGCTTCACACTGGTTTGGAACAATGTGAGGGTAGGGAAATGAATAGTAAATTATGTCTGAGCTATCACTTTAAAGGGGTAGTTTACCCTAAAATGAAAATTCTCTCATCATTTACTCACCCTCATGCAATCCCAGATGTGTATGACTTCCTTTCTTCTGCAGAACACAAATTAAGATTTTTAGAAGAGTATTTTAGCTCTGTAGGCCAACATTTTGATGCCCCAAAAAGCACATAAAGGCATCATAAAAGTAATTCATAAGACTCCAGTAGTTAAATCCATATCTTCTGAAGTGATATGATAGGTGTGGGTGAGAAACAGATAAATATTTGTCATTTTTTGCTAACAGTAGGTGCGATAGCAGAGAATGTGACTTACCAAAAACACAAGAAGAACATGAAAGTGATCTGTTTCTCATCCACACATCGCTTCTGAAGATATTGATTTAATCACTGGAGTCTTTTGGATTACTTTTATGCTGACTTATGTGTTTGTGTTTAGCTTTAAAATGTTGTCACCCATTCACATGTATTGTATGGACCTACGGAGCTGAGAAATTCTTCTAAAAATCTTTATTTGAGTTCAGCAGATGAAAGAACGTCATACACATCTGGGGTGGCATGAGGGTGTAGTGACAGAGAAAGAGAAACAAGCAAAGAGGGCCTGAATTGCAAATTGACACTCTAACACCTGAGTCTCCTGTAAAATGTGCTAAAGTTGTTGCTGTGCTCACCTCCAGATAAACTAGGACAAGGAAGCTGATAAAGATGAACTCCTTTTGATATACAATGTGAAGACTTTCTTTGACAGGACATTGTTAAACATAAACTCAAACAGCTTATTGGACTATTTGCTGAAGCCACTTCTATAATTTAGTACTTACTGAGTATTTAAAGGGGCAGTGACATGCTATATCTCATTAAAGATAACCAGAGAAGATGCTTGGATGTTTATGTTGTGGCCAGCCTGTCTCACTTTATGCAGAGGTGTCTGGCCAGACATGTGGTTGGCGTTGATGACATAAGCCTTAGACTCTCCTCACAATGCCTCTGTTGTGTGAGTTATTGTGTAGTTCTTCGTGGGCTTCCTCCCCCTGATCTCCCAACCCCCTGCATGAACCTCAGAGACAAAGAGCAGTCCAAACTCAACTACATGTGCCATTACTTTTTAATGATGTGTCCCACATACCATTGCATTTGGATGGCTTGGAGAACTTTCCAACAGATGGAACAAGCAGATATGAGAGAAAAACAAACATACATTTTACCAAGTGCACCATTTATAAGTTAAATTTTAGATCTTAAACTTTCAAAACAGGTTAAATTAAGTAAGTGTATTAACAATTGACAGATGAAACTATCGAGATGTCCAAGAATGAAACATCTCAGTTTCTGCCAGTCCACCAGTTTTTTTTTTCAACCATTTTAATTATTGTAAAACTATGGAAGAGGATTAGGGCCGAGCAATAATAAAAAAAATAAAACCATCTCGAGATTAAAGTCATTATAATGCGAGATTAAACTCGTTAAATTTCAAGAAAAAAGTCGAAATACAATCTTGAGAATAAACTCATTAAATATCGAGATTAAAGTCATTATAATGCGAGATTAAACTTAACGAGTTTTTTCTCGAAACACAACGACTTTATTCTCGATATTTAATGAGTTTATTCTCAAGATTGTATTTCGACTTTTTTCTCGAAATTTAACGAGTTTAATTTATTATTGCTTGGCCCCAATCCTCTTCCGTATAAAACTGTAAGGAAGAGCTAGAGACATTTTCCACCCTTGAGACGAAAAAATCGACAGTCAGTGACTGAGTCAGCTTATTATGGAAAGCTATTGTGTACTGCTTACTACATACTGTGCAGTTTACCCTAATTTATAAAAAATATAAAAGTATGTGAAACAGTATGTAGTATATAATGAAAAAGTGTCCCAACTCAGTCCCAAAAATGGCATACTACCGTAGAACTTCTACTTTTTCTGCCGTGTTATGATATGTGCCATTCCGAACTAAGCCAAACGTTTTAAATAGAGTATGCTACATAGTTGTCACATGACGACCTTCTTGAGCTGTTCAACTGTGACGTCAATTTGTAGGTGAACCCAGAAGGCAAAATCGCCATTTGTTTCCTCTGGAATTTCCATATATTTGTTTTTATAATGGGTTTTTTTACTCTATGAGTCAAATGAGGTCTTAAGATACTTGGATGTAATTTACACACTCATATGTAAAACGTGAATTTAAAATGATAAATGAAAAATAGGGACTACAAATCCTACAAACGAGTGAATGTGCCTGATGCAATGGAAAACCATAATAGTTCTTATCTAGCAACATACTTTTTAAAAAGCGGCTTCAAAATTCACATTTGGGGTATAACTGGGTGTAATTTTTGTTGTAGAACAAAACATCCAAGTATCTTAAAGTAGTGTTTACCACAGATCTTATTTTACTCATAAATCCAAAACTGCCATTATAAAAACCTATAGGAAAATCAGAGTGAACCCATGACTCAAAAATGCTAATTATTTTCCTGGTGTTGACTGCAACCTGAACAGCTCTATTGCATTGCATTTTTAATTCAGCAAGTGGTGTCCAATTATCATGAAATTGTACTTTAAGCATTTTCATGTTCTGTTAAGACCCTGTGAAATCAAAATGAAAGTTTTGTTGCTTTTAGTCAATATTTATTAGCATTTACGTCATCTATATGGTAGTGCTCTTCAAAAAGTGTATTTTTATTTTTATGTAGATATAAGCATTTCAAATCCGCAGTCTCTCTTTTCCAGCTAAAAGACTGAGGAACATCCATGACATCACATAGAGGTTGTGAAACCTTGTCCAATCAAATGTTTTCTAGAATGAGGAAACTGTTCAGTGCATCTGGTGCACTGAACAGTGCATCTGTCCTAACTGGTGCTTATCATGCCTTCGCAGGGCACTTCGCACAATGTTTACTTGTCTGTGAGTTTACTTGTGTTAATAATCCAATGTTATATCTAAAATGTCCAGAACAAAATATGCAATTCAGTAGAAAGGGTGCTAAACAAATCATCTGAAACATATGTTTTCTACTATAAGCGATAAAAACCTTTATAAAAGTTTTATATAATCTCAAATAGCAGAATCTCAGATTTCTAATGACACCTAGATTGAGCTTGTAGTCCACTCAGAGGCCGAGATATTTGAAACAATATTCCATATGATGAAGCAATAGTGGTGGTGCATGAACTCTAAATTAGACGCATGTCTTTGGACGAGCACGTCTGTGAGGGCTAAAATGCATTAGAGCACCAACTACATTTCAGATCGGCATATTGTTATGGAAGGTGACCAAGATGCTGATATCTAATGGAATAAAATAAAGTGTTCAATAGGGAGATAGAGTGAGCAGAATCAGAATTACATGCTCACACATTTAGGACAACAATGTTAAAAAAAAAAGCTAAATATTTTTTATTGTATTTCTGTTCTTCATAAGATTGTAAACATATACAATATTTTGTATTTTTAATAATTGGAGTCTTTTTTTTATTTTGGGGGTTGTTCTGAAAAAATTAGACAAATATTTTACAATTAGTCCACAGTATGAGTGAATGGTGAGCTTTTAAATTTGAGTGTGAAAAATTGCAGATGGCAGCCCAAAAATACACCTGAGTTTAAGGGGTAAAAAGTGAGTTCTGACTGACCTTTATAACCTTTCAGCCATCTCAAGCACTCGCAGTAGAGGGTAATTGTCTTTAAAGACAATATGGCATGATCACTTCTAAATGGGACGTGCCAATGTGTGAGCTAGAGGCGAGGAAAGTTGCTGGAGTTTATTTATATTTTTGTGCTGCTGGTGGTTTCTTGGGATGTACAGCTAGAGTAAGTGTTCTTTATGTTTTATGCTTAGTGTATTATGATTAAAAACATTGATATATTATTTCTCATTCATCTGCATTTGAATTGCACAATGGCTCCAGCCTCATCCTAAGAAAAGACTGATGTGCTGTATGTGGGCTGTTTATGGATTAATGTAGCAGTTTAGTTCATCGTTCGGTTATTAAATCTTTAAAAAAACATGTCCGGTGTTGAAATCGCTTCTCAAGTTTCCCTGGCTCTGACATAAGCAGCTCTGTGGAAAGGGTATATGTTTGTGTGAGGCTGTAAACTAAAGCCTATTGGCTACTTTTAAAAATGGGTCGAGTCAGTGAACTGTCCAACTGATTCAAACTGAACCAAGAACTGATTCAAACGGATTTGCAAAGCTGTTTGACCAATTCATTGAAAAGAACGACTCAAAAGTAAATTGGGCGACACTAGTTCTGATTCTAATGTTAAAAATGTTTCTCATGTTGTTATACTGTAATCTTAAATCCTAAAACAAGGATTTATTAGTTAAAAGTTTCTTGGAGTATCAATGACACCCTGGGAATACCCCTAATGTTTAGATATCACCCTAATGGAACACACCTGCTCATTAAAAGAGGCTCCATGAGCTGAAATGGTTGTGTCAGATATACGGCCGTGGCCAAAAGTATTGGCAGTGACATAAATGTTGTGTTTCGCAAAGTTTTCTGCTTCAGTTGTCGTGGTGTTGATTCACATCATTTCTATATTATTGTGCAGAGTGATCAGATGCATTTTAAATGATTGCAAAAAGCTTCATTGGCCAAAAAAATAAACTTAATCACAAAAAACTAAATTTCACAGTTTTTTGGAAACATAATTTCACTAATCATAACAGCAGCACCTGGGAAAGTGTCAACGAGTACTAGTCAGGTGAAATCACTCTATCATTCTGATTGGATTATAAGAGCAGATTGATTGCTATAAAAGGAGGGAAGAAGAGCTTCCAATCATTGTGTTCTTGTTCGCAATGGTTACCTCTAATGAAAGACATGCAGCCATCATCGCTTTGCATCAAAATGGCCTCATATGCAAGGAAATTGCTGCAAAGAATATTGTACCTGACAGAACCATTTACCGGATCATCAAGAACTTCAAGGAGAGAGGTTCAACTGCAGTGAAGAAGGCTTCAGGATGTCCCAGAGTGTCCAGTAGGCACCAGGACCATCTCCTCCTGAGGAGTCAGCTACAGAATCGTGTCACCACCAGTGCAGAGCTTGCTCAATATTGGCAGCAGGTTGGTGTGAGTGCATCTGCATGCACAGTGAGGCGAAGACTTTTGGACAATGGCCTGGTGTCAAGAAGGGCAGCAATGAAGCCACTTCTCTCCAAGAAAAACATCAAGGACAGACTGAAATTCTGAAGGAAGTACAAAGATTGGACAGCAGAAGACTGGTGTAAAGTTATTTTCCCTGATGAAGCCCCCTTCCGCTTGTTTGGGACATCTGGAAAATCAATAGTCCGGAGAAGAAAAGGTGAACGCTACCATCAGTCTTGTGTTATGTCAACAGTGAACCATCCTTAGACCATCCATGTGTGGGGTTGCATTTCATCCAAGGGAGTGGGCTCTCTCACAATTCTGCCCAAAAACACTACCATGAATTAAGAATGGTATCAAAATGTCCTGCAAGAGCAACTTCTCCCAACGATCCAGGAGCAATTTGGTGATGATCCGTGCATTTTCCAGCATGATGGGAGCACCATGTCACAAGGCAAGAGTGATAATGAAGTGGCTCAGAGATCATTACATTGAAATTTTGGATCTTTGGCCAGGCAACTCCCCAGATCTTAATCCCATAGAGAACCTGTGGTCAATCCTCAAAAGGCGAGTGGAGAAGCAGAAGCCTACAAATTGTGATCAACTCAGAGCACAAATAAGGCAAGAATGGCTCGCCATCAGTCAGGATTTGGCCCAGAAGCTGATATCCAGCATGCCAGATCGAATTGCAGAGGTTATGAAGAACAAGGGCCAACACTGTAAGTATTGACTCTTTGGGTATATTGAGTATTTTTGCCAATAAAAGCCTTTAAAATGTATGAAATGCTTATAATTGTTTTCCAGTATAACATAGAAATATGTGAAAAAATAATCTACAAATACTGAAGCAGCAAACTTTGCAAAACACAAAATTTTTGTCACTGCCAATACTTTTGGCCACGGCTGTAGAAACATCCAAAATTGACAGTTTCGAGGGCACTTCGTAACCAGGAGTTACTGCAGTAGGTAACTCTGGTATTCCACGCATAGGCCTACAGAAAAATAGCATACTATACAGTAAACATACTGCAGAAATAGGATCAATAATATGGTATTCCGAACATGGCCTATAATGTTTATGAGTAAAGTTTGAAATGGCATTACTCTTACTATTTTTGTTGTTTATAATATATATAATATAAATATGGCTGTATAAATATATCAAACTAATGACGTCATGATGTGAAGGTTTAAATAAACAAGTAATAGCTAGAATATTAATTTACATCTCCACCGCATAATGCTTATAAAAAATATTTAAAAAGAATTATATATCAACAAGTAAAAAAATTTACTTTTATGACTGGAAAGTGGAAAAGAATATACATTAAAAGGCAACTATATGAATGACTTCTTGATTACTAACAAGATATGACGTAATTGGTCTAAAGAGAAAAAGAAAACAGCCTGTAATTACTGCAAGCCACCACAAAGAGGCAGTAAAACTCCACAGAATAATGTCCCTTTATATTTTTTAATATGTTGAGTGTCACGTTGATGTGTGCTCTGTTGGACTGGGAAATTACACATAATTGCTTTCAGTTTGAGGACAAAAGAATCACACGGAGAGTGATAGCTCAAGGAAAACATTTCATTTATTAAAATTCATATACAAAAAGGAATATCAGATGTTAGGTTCCTAGAAAAGTATTAATTTATATACATTATTTACACGGCTTGGACAAAGGCTCTATAGCCAATACAAATGAGCAGACAACAAGGCTGTGATGTGCTGTAAGGAAAATTCAATGTCATCTATCAACCCTTGTGGCAATGACCTCATGCTCTTGTTATTAGCTTCACAAGCAGCATGAACTGACCTTGCTTGGTCTTCTCAGGCCAGCTTGTGGAAAAGGAAGTGGCCATGTGTGAGCTGACCTCAATTTGTTTCTTTATATAGGTTCAGCCATTTATGATAAACATACAGTTGACAAAAATTGTGTATGTAATTTACAGAGATTTGAGGGGTTTACCTTGCCAACCTAAACGAGAAACCACCTCTTATGACTTAATATACAAAATATAAAGGTTAGACATTTTTGCACATGGATATTCTTGATTTTCACATCAATAAAAATAGAGCTATACAGATATTTTGTAAGTATATTGCAATTTAAAATATTTATAAGCGTTTTTGTGATTGTATCTGCGCTGCGTCTGTTGACATTAATTGTTTTTTGAATTTTTTAAACTTTCACACAGTGGATTCTCAACCCGGCCCATTATTCTGATTTAACACACTACATTCATCTGGTAGTATCCATGACAATGTCACCATGTTTTAGCACACCAGAATCAGAAATGGTTGGCATTATGACACTATGTCCCACTAAGAGAAAGTATGGAAGCCCTGAACCACAAGGTAAAAATTTTCACTAGGTGAATTTTGTTTTATGCATCTTAGTTTTTCTCTGAGCTTATGTCCTACCAAAATTAATAAATATAAAACATCTCTGCTTTTGTAGTTCTCAGGAATAAATTTATTTTTTAACAGAATTTATTTTGAAAAGTTTTTTTCTTGGAATTCTTTTCTCAGATTTATTTTTTTCCACTAAAATTTTTTTCATTTAATTATGTTTTATTTATTTTTTTTCCTCAAGAGGCAACACATACTCAAGAAAGCAAAACATTCTTGTTTGTAAATCAACAGTCCCCTTGTCATCATTAGATTTCCTGCTTACTGATAGTGGCACCTGGAGGCTTAGGTTGGCACCGCATGCTAATTTTAGAGCAAAACATTGTCAGAGGAAAAAAGTATTTTTGATTTAAAAAAATAAAATATATATATATATATATACACACACACACACACAAGTTATATGTGTTTTTTATTTTATTTATTTTTTGACCCGAGAAAAAAAACTAAATAGGAAAAAAGGAACAAAGGCTCCTAAAAAAAAAAAAATAATAAAAAAAAAATCACCTAGTGAAAATTTCCCCCCACCCCCCCACAATGTGGTTCAGGGCTTCCATAAGAAAGAAAAGAACCCCAACACCACCAGAAATGCCTACGTAATGAATATTCATGGCAGATGTTTTAATTTTTAATTCAGCCACTGACAGAAGGTAATATGCACTCTTTGCATGGGCAGATTTTTGATTCATTGGCACATCAGTCACCTCTGAAGTTTCTTCATAACCCTCTTTTGGCAAATGTATGCTTCCAAATAAAAATTCAGAGGTGGGCATTCATCACTAGTGCAAATGGGTCCATTAAACAGGATTGTTTTTGTCAAGTGTAGAATTGCAAAACATTATGCTCTGATCGTAAAACTGCTGAGAGTAATGCTGCATTCCATTCAAAGTTGGATTTGAAATATTCCTACTTCAGATTTCCAACAGTATAACAATGTTCTGTCGTTCGATGCTTGGAAGATGGCATATAAAGTAATAAAATGCCAACTTTCTAGCATTTTATTATATGCAGACATCTGCTAAACAGGTTGTATGATCATGAAAACACTTGAAATTTGATTAGTTGATGCACCTGATGCAACAGTGAAGTTTATCTCCACAGGTCATGTTCGTGTGAAATCAAACACCCACATTTTTGCTAAATTGATGTTGTAGATTTCTGCACAAGGTGGGAGTCTGACGATAAGCGAGGTTGCATTGCAACTTTACAAAAATCTGAATTTTATAAATGGAGTTGAATAGAATGCAGCATTTGAGTCACACCAAACATGTTTTTGCATTTTTTTTTTTAAACATCCTTTCTATGTAAATGTGCTTGACAGATGCTGTTTTATCAGTGTTCTGTGCAGATGCACAGTCTTGAAAGGATCTTGAACTATTAAATATGCACCTCGAAACACCTGCATTTTGTTCCATTCGTTGCCTAGCTTTTTTTTTTTTTTTTTTTTTTACGCAGGAACATGTTTGATCTGAACAGCCCCTTAGTCATGTATGCTCACTGAAATGCACCTTGTGACACATTGGATTTAAATCCATACCATATTTATAATGACAGGACAAGTGGTGGTTTGCTGGCTTTGTTCCCTATTTTAAGAACATCTCAGAGAAAAAAAATAAATACAGTACATTGAATATTTCACACAAACAGCACTCAATAAATAAAACAAAACAATTCTCCCACCCCAGTTGCCCCTCACCTTTAAAGCTTTGTGAATGTATCACAAGTGTACAGGAACATAGTTTCATAAGATATATATATATATATTTTTTTTTGTGTTAAAACTTGAACCCAATAATGGCTGTAAAACACAAACACAAAGAAATGCTGGGCTTGAAGTGTTGGGATTGTCGAGTTATTGATGCTGTTCCAGGCTCTGGTTTACAGGGAGAACCTGGCTTTGGCTTTGCATCGTATCCATATAAGGGATGCCCAGCTCTGGTCGGCGATAAAGTTCACTTAGGCCTTCAAACTTAGAGCCCCAGTGCC
This sequence comes from Xyrauchen texanus, assembly GCF_025860055.1. Taxonomy (NCBI): domain Eukaryota; kingdom Metazoa; phylum Chordata; class Actinopteri; order Cypriniformes; family Catostomidae; genus Xyrauchen; species Xyrauchen texanus. The sequence continues at coordinate 9,854,942 of NC_068290.1, read as the reverse complement.
GTAGGGAGTTGTAGCTGAAATTCTCCTCTGAGATGGTTGATTCCAAAGAGCTGAGGCTGCCAGCAGTGGAGCCTGTTCCCTCAATGCTATACACATGATAGGTGTCCATGGGGAAGGCCAGGCTGTCGTTGTCGGCCTCCCAAATGATGCGTGACACGTAGCTTTTGAAGTCCACGGAGCATTGGACAGTGCAGTTGGCGTGGTGGTGGTAGGATAGGATAGCTCCATTTGTGATGTTTCCACAGGGGTGGACCTCCTCCTGGGAGCCCTGGGAGGACTTGATGAGGGGGGCGGTGGTGCAGGATGAAGACTGGGACAGGCTGGAGCACAACGGCCTCTTCAGCTCTGTGATGTCATAGGCATTCTGTTTGGCACATGAGGAGGGTTTCAGTTGCGTGGAAGTATCAGAATGAAGACTTTGATCAATGCCGATATTGACAGGTGAATTGGTGATATACTGCTGTTCAATGACCTGTTTAGAGTAATCAGCATTGTCCTTATATCTAATGGCATTTAGCATTTTTTGTCTGAGGTTTAAAACAAATTACAATTGTCTTACCCTCATGTCATTCCAAACCCCGAATTACTTATGTGCTTTAGCACTAATAAGAACCCAAATTGTTGCAACTGTGAACAAACTTCTCTCAACCAAGTATATTTTAGTTTTGCATTTTCAGATGAGTTTTTATTTTAGTACAGTTTTCTAATTTGCTATACATTTTTGTTTTAGTTTTAGTGAATATAGTTTTATAAACATCAAAACACTTCCAGAGTTACCCAAAAATGAAGCAGTCAAAAGGTGTTATACTCCATTCATCTACACATAGGTTAGTCACTTTGCGCATCACTCTCAGCCTTTACACCGAGTTATCGTTTACATTTTAATGCAATCATGGGATTAGTTTGTGTCAAGAGCAGCATTAAAAGTTTTGGACGAAGCCGAATTACACAGTCTATTGGACATACCAGTCTCAACAAACAAATTTACAAATGTGTTTTCGCATTCCTTATATTCAAGTGAACTTGTCGCCCAAACGTCAATCTTTGGAAACATGAGGCGAGAATCTGATGTTTCAAAAGTTGAGAGCTACTAGCACCAGGCTTCATTCAGGAGTATCGATGATACTCTTCCTTTCCGCATATTTAGCCATGTATAGTATGTACGCATCACGATGGTTGCTCTGCAAATGCACTTTCAGGTTTGTGGAATTTTTTCCAATTTCAACACCACAATTCATATGATTGGAACTGAAAATGCATTCGCTATACGTTTCCTACCAGCCATCCTTTATGCTATATCGCCATTTGCAGGTCAGATTATTCCACTGCGTGATGAGTGAGTGCACAATGTTTACGAAAACAATAATTTATTTTTGATAATTGTTATTCTACTTAAGTTAGTATTTCAATAGCTGTTGTTAGTTTCGTTTAGTTTTTCATTTACCTTGCAATGTTTATTTCATTTCAGTTTAGGAAAATGTTTTTAAATCCATAGTTTTCTTCTTAGTTTACAAATATAACCCTGCTTTCAACCACTCATGAACACATAATGGACGTCAAGATTTTCACAGTAAAATTATTTACATTTTTGATTATTTATCAACAGAAGCTATTGTATGTGTTCAGAAGACATGGAATATAATGCATGAGTAGCATGGACTACTTTTATGATACAATCCCAATTCCGAAAATGTTGGGACAGTATGAAAAATGCTAATAAAAACAAAAAGGAGGGATTTGTAAATTACATTCATCCATTGCTATATTGAAAACACTACAACTGAACATTATATTATGTTTTACATTGTGAATTTCATTTATTTATTTATTTATTTTAATGTACAGTCATTTAAAATCAGATGATTGCAGGTTTGAAGTTGTCCTGCTGAAAATCCCGGGACATCCTGGATGGTGCTTGATAGCAGTATACGCTGCTTCAAAATTTTTACATATCTGTCTGCATTAATTGTGCCCTCACAGATGTGCGAGTTACCCATGCCTTGGGCACTGACGCACCCCTGGCATATACAGACACTGGCTTTTGGACCTGATGCTGATAACAGCTGGGATGGTCCTTTTCCTCTTTGGCCCGGAGAACATGACGGCTGTGTTTTCCAAAAGCTATTTTAAATGTGGACTCATCGGACCAAAAAACATGGTTCCACTGTTCTAATTTCCATCTAAGATGAGACCGAGCCCAGAGAAGTCAGCAGCGCTTCTGGACAGTGTTGATGTAGGGCTAACATACTAAAGTCTTAAAACTTACATTTATGGAATCAGCAGCAAGTGGTGTTGACTAACAAAGGTTTACTAAAATCCCAAGCCCATGTTCATGATATCCATTACAGATGAATGATGTTTTTTAAGACAGTGAGGTCTGAGGGATCAGAGATTGTTTTTTTTTTTGTCTTGACCTTTACACACCGACATTTGACCATATTCCTTGAAACTTTTAACTATATTGTGCACTGTAGAGGGTGAAATGCCCAAAATCCTCCCAATTTATCTTTAGGGAACATTGTTCGCAATTTGCTGGATTATTTGTTGAAGCATCTGTTGGCAAATTGATCTAAAATGATCCTTGCTCTTGAAGGACTAGGCTGTTTTTGGAGTCTCCTTATATACTATGAAACGATTGTCTTACCTGTTTAACATCTCCTGTTTCATATTGCCTTGTTAATTTAACTCAAATTGTTATTATTTTTAAATTGCCCTTAGCAAACTTTTTTGGAGCGTGTTGCAATGATCTGATTTGAAATTACTGTACATAACAAAATAAATAAAGAAAAATGAAATTCACAAGGTAAAACATCATATATTATGTAGTTCTAGTGTTTTCAGTTTAGAAAAGGGTGAATATAATTTACAAATCACTACTTTATGTTTTTATAAAAAAATGTCATACTCTCACAACTTTTTGGGAATTGGGGTTGTACGTTTAGGCCCTTTTTAAGCTTTAAATCCACTGCCACTTTATTAGGGAGGAAAGAAAGTCATATAGATTTTGAATGACATGAGGGGGAGTATATTATGACAATTCTCATTTTGGGTGAACTCTCCCATTAAAGTTGGTCCAGCTATGCTGGTCAACTAGCATGGTCTTCCTGCTAAAGTTGGTGGACCAAGATGGTCTAGCTAGTCATGCATGGTGGGGACAAACCAGCTGACCAATACCCCATGCCAGTGTCCTAACCACAACATAAATATATTTTTATAAATATGTCTTTCCTAACAAAATAGACCACCAACTAGCTGTTCCAAACCAGTCACTTATATTACTGTATTTTCACTCAAGTATCAGGCCTATTAATCAGATTGTTGATTTTCTCTTTTTGACATGATTTGCCAATAGGACATTAACATCTTTTTTTGGTCCTGAAACAAAATCATATCAGTTAATCAGAAAAGGGTGAGGTTACAGTTAGGTTGGGATTAGGGGCTTGTTATTCTTGTCAATCATTTACATTGACCTAATATTTTCCTCTAATTTAAAGAGTAGTTCATGGATTGACAGTCTCAGAAGCGGAGACAACTGAGACTTGTCCTCCGCCACCCAGGTTGAGGCGAGTAACAGTGCCACCACGAAAAAAGATTCTGATGGAAGTAATTCCCCTGACCTGAGTTTATGTGACGGTAAATCAATATCTTCCCCTGGCTGGCCTGTATTAATGCAATACCTGGTCCTGCTCTCCTCCTCCCTCCTCGTTGTAGTTGAGGATGTTTTCTCGGATGTCCTCCCAGCTCTCGTGCTCCGCTGGGATGTGGTATACCCCACGTTTCCGGAACTTATTACGACTGCCCTTCTGGTTCCAAACGGTCACTGCCACGAGCACGGCTACAGAGGGCAAAGAGAGAGTGAGACAAAAAGAGAGGTTAATGCAAGAGTAAATTTAGCTTTTGTGATTTTTTACTCCATGACATGGTTTACGGTATAATTTCGGTCTATCAAAATATCCAGGTTCCCATGCTTTTCAAAGCACATTTTTCCAGGACATTTTATGTGCCCAACGGGTGTAATATTTAAGCAAAAAACAAACACATGAGAGGTCATGATGTATGTATACTATGGTTATTGAATGGTTATTTTTTCTGAATTGATCACACACACATTCATTTTGAAGCACACAGATTATATATTTATTTAATTAAATCACAGCCTTTTGCAGTTTAATAATTACACTAGGACATATCACAACTTTAATTTGATTATTTGTGCATTTACACATTCTTTTTTCATCTCAAATATGTCAAATTCCGAAACATTCCGCGTTTTATAGTTAATACAATTTTTATGACTGGATTCAGTGATTCTGTCCCCGTTTTACACATAAAGGAAATCATAGGGACCTACATGTGGTAACCACGGTATAAGCAGACTCGTTCATTTATTATTGAAAATTAATTCACATCACGAGGTGTAAAGGCCGCATCACCAAGCTATCACCTCGGGTTGTGGACTCATATTCAAAATAATCAGCAGTCTCGACCGTTGTCTGAGGTTTAAAACTCAAATGTTTTTGTAGTTATCACAACAGTAATGTATGAACTATTTAGTTGGAGCAAAGCATAGATGACAGCAGATGAGCAGAGAATGTTCATGACAGTCAACTGTTGACGTTGTTTCTTAATGTGCAACCACCGGCAGTGACAATACTATATGAATTTGTATATTTGACACCTAAACCTAGTCTGTAACGTTACCATGTTTTTGTACATGTAACAAAAATCATGTTAGCCATGCAGTCAAACAGCTTTAATATACTTAAATATTTTCCTGAACAAAAAATTATTTTGTAATAATATGACTCTTCCATGACTGGAAAATACATAGCAAAATTCCAGGTTTTCCAAGATCCATGGGAACCCTGAATATACATGTTTAATGAATACGGGTTGCAAAGGTTTAAAATTGTATAATACAGTCATTTTTTTACGTCATTTTAATTAGTTTTGGAGTCATGAAAATGTATTTAAGTTTGTCTCATGCTTTATGTTAGTTTTATTTCACTTGACTAAATGCTTTCATTTTATTATTGTGTAGCTTTTATTATATTTACAACACTGGCAGTTTCACACTGGTTTATGCTGTAAGTGCTGGTCTGGTGGTATCTAGCTGATGGACCAGCATACTCATTCTATACAACTTAGTTTGTATACTGTAGTTGCTCAATCAGAATGGTCTTTCTGTTGAAACTGCTTGACCAAGATGGTCTTGCTGGTTAAAAGCTACTTAAGCCCCTGGACTAGACAAAACCAGCAAACGAGCACTCCATCTTGGAAATACAAGATTACATTTATGCAGTTTTATACATTTTATCCAAAGTGACAAACAGTGCATTCAAAGTGTACATATTATTTGTCCATATGTTCCCCTGGGAATCAAACCCACAACCTCAGCCTCATGCTTTAACCACACTCCATATGCTGATGACCAACTAAGAAACAAAAGGTTTATTACACTACACCATTTGCTCTCTCTCTCTCTCTCTCTCTCTCTCTCACTCACTCACACACACACACACACACACACACACACACACACACACACACACACACACACACACACACACACACACACACACACACACACACCAAAGATTGCCCAGCATTAAATGGACTTGTGTGTATTTCTATATATACATATATGTGTGTGTGTGTGTAAGCATCATGTAAGCATGTTTCTGTGGGTGTAAATGTTCAGAAAGTCAGGCAAACTAAGAGAGAATGCTCTCTCTCTAAGGATTCAATCCTCTATCACCAGCTTTCTGCTGCCTTCTTTTGGCGGTACATGGATGGCAGGATGTCACTCTTCAATTAAAGGCTGATCAATCTGAAAATAACCCACCAATCTGCTGCCAGATTTCTCTGAAGGCATCTTTCCTCCACCGCAAGCCCACCCAATCCTATTATATGGCAACACTTTTCTAATTTTTGCTTCACTTGATGAGTGATTTCTTCCTGCCTGTATCTAGTAATACCTTAATAAGAATTTGTGTGTCTGTCTGTGATGTGCCTGATCGGGTGTCAGAGCTGGCAGAGACGCCTGGAGGGCACTGCCAGCCTGTCACATCACCAATGTACATGTCAGAGGTGCACACACATTCACATGACCTGCCCTGTCATTCTTACCTCTCTTTCTGTGATTTCTGTATTGACATTCTTCTTAAAAGATGGACTCAACCAGAAAATAATCTGCCATAAGCTTAGAATCGAACTGCAGTGCACCTTACTGACCTCTACCTGAATCCCTTGGTTAAAGAATGGACTAGACTCTTAAAATGGAATACGCAGGTAATAAATGAATTGCATCATTCATCAGTCAAATAACAATAGACAATGCATCTGATTGTACTTCTGCAGTTAATTAAGAATGAAAATTCTAAGATTTTAGTCATTAATCTTACAATTAATACAATATCTTTTTGTTTAAACATTGGCGCCTAGAACTTACTTAGTTTACTAATTTAAATCTTGTCTTGTACTACGCATAAATAACTAATATTGACATTATATTCATGCTATTTAGCTAGAGGGGAACTTGCCCCCACAGTGTTTTGTGTTCCTTGCCACAGTCACAAATTACATAACTTGCTCACTGGGGTCTAAATATAAATATAATTATTTTCAAATATTTATTTTAAGGCACAATTTACAATCATGTTTTTTTTTTTTACTATTATGACTCAAAGACATTACTATATTACAGCTTTTCCTTTGAAGCATAATTTTCTGTAAACCTGCTTTGAAATGATGTGTGTTGTGAAAAGCACTATACAAATAAAAATGACTTTACTTGAGTTAAAAGGACAGTTCACCTCCAAACTAAAAACTTAATTTACTCAGCTTCATGTCATTCCAAATTCGTATGGCAGAATGACAGCCTGAAATATGCAATGAAAGTGAATGGCGACTGAGATTACTGTCTAACCTCTTCTGTTTCACAGAAGAACAAAAGTCATAAAAGTTTGGAACAACATAAGGGTGGGTAAATGACTGGACCAGTAATTGTTTCTCTTTGATAAGACTTAATGGCAACTGGGGCTTGTGGCTAATGCTGCATATTTTACTGTCTCTGGGATTAACATACAACTGTCGTATTTCTCCCCAAAGTGGCAGTAGTGATGAGCTGTTATTTTACATTTGTTTGTAATGTACTGATGCAGTTAAATGATTCCTCAGATTCCTCAATTTATTGAACTATAACTGAAACTAAAACACAAATGAAAGGTAATGTTAGGAATCACATACTGAACAAACGTATGCATTGAAAGCCCTGTAAGTCTCTTTGGACGAAAGTGTCTGCAAAATGGATGTGTAAATGGTTTCACATTTCTTTGAATATTTGGGTGTGTTTGAGGATATCTTGATAGTTACCAAAGAAGACGAGCAGACACATGCTGATGGCCAGAATAGAGCTCGGACTGAGTGCAGCGAGATGGAGAGATTTGACCTGGCTGATCTCACACCACTGGCCCCTGAATCCCTCTGCACAGCGGCACTGGTAGCTCTTGGTGGAGTGGGCCTGGCAGGTACCACCATTACGACAAGTGGTGGGGCTGCAGGGAGAGGGGGCACAGTGCAAAAGACCTGTGACCTCATCCATCACCGCAACCTGATTAGCTGGACACCTGGAGCGAGTGACAGAGTCTTAGCACATCACAGTGATGAAAAAACAATATGTTGTTGAATCTAATGAATATAAAGCTCTTTATATCGACCATTTTAATTTAAATAACATTTAGACTCCAATATTGTTACTTTCCAAATTTACAATCAGTTTAATCTGAGAGCTCATACCTGCATTCATGTTTTCTCCACAGGTCCACACAGTACAGCGGGCTCAGGCAGGGTTTGGCACTGCAGGCATCAGAGTGGCAGCCAGCCACAACCCCACAGCGCTCCAGTACTGTACTAAACTCTGTGCCCTCACCATCCAGAGGCAGAGAGTGACCATTCAGCCTCACATCCCGCATACAGCCTGTAGGTAATACACACAGTTCAAATGTGCCTTTCAAAGCTATAGTCTTTATTCTTTCACATGCTGTATTTTGCGTACTTTTAATTTATAAGTTACTGAAGCTACCTTCTAAAGCATTTTAAAGGGATAGTTCACCCAAAAATGAAAATTCCCTCATCATTTACTCATATTCATGCCATCCTAATTGTTTTTGACTTTCTTTCCTCTGAACACAAACAAAGATTTTAAGAATATTTCAGCTCTGTTGGTCCATACTATGCAAGTGAATGGTGACCAAATCTTTGAAGCTCCAAAATTCACATAAACGCAGCATAAAGGTAATCCATACAACTCCAGGGGTTTAATATATGTCTCCTGAAGTGAAGTGATCACTTTGGATGAGAAACAGATCAATATTTCAATAATCTTCTACTATAAATCTACACTTTCAGAATGTGAAAAAAGGACAAAAATACTGATTTATCACCCACACTTATCACCTCTGAAGACATAGATTTAACCACTGGAGTCATTTGGATTACTTTTAGAGCAGAAATATTCTTCAAAAAATATGTGTTTGTGTTCTAAGAAAGAAAGTCATAAACATCAGTTATGGCATGAGGATGAGAAAATTATGAGAGAATTTGCATTTTTGGGTGACCTATACCTTTAAAGGTGCACTAATTATTTTTGGTGTGTTTTGCTGGCTCTTATTTGTGTTCCTTAACAAATAAAATGTATTGGATTAAATACTGACACCTATCTGTGGGGATGCAGCAGCAAGCAAAGCAAAATTAAAGGTTTACAGTTACTGATACAATTGTAAAACAATATTTAGTAGCCATAACAATAGTAGGCATTTTTGTCATCCATGCTTGGCCTTATTTATTCCACAACCATAATCATGTGAACTCAACTTGAGGGGTGACCACCCTTATGTAGAATAAATCAACATTTAGGCCACTGATATGATTTCAGTCAGTGAGTGAACCTTATCATCTTTGTCAAAAGTTAGTTAATTTATTTGGTGTAATCATTTTAATGGGGAGAAAATGCTTAATGCATTTTTTAGAATTGGACAGAGTAACTATAGTTGAATACTAAGCTTTAATCATCCAAACAAAGAAAAGAAGCTAAAGTTTGGAAGATAAAATACAAATAGCTTGGAAAACCAAAAAATAAATTACAATCATGATGGTAAAGTGCAGTGAGAAACTTCACCTTGAAAGTCTCCATGGATATTTGGAGTGCCACTGTTTCCCAGAATCACACTGGAGGGATGAACCACTATTTCCTTCTTCTGACCCAGGATACCTGTGACCTCTCGTGATCCCCCACCCTGCTCCAGTCGCAGAGTAAAGATGTTGTCATGGCGATGAAGGCTAACCAGGACCCATTGTCCATGGTTTACACTCTGGCCTTTTAGGTTCAGAGAATTGGCACCATCCCCAAGGTTAGCACGGACACTGAGATACCCATCTACTACCTGAGAGAGAAAAAAATGCCTCACATGACACTTTTTTTTAAATTTAAATATATATATATTTTCTTTATGTGAATATTACTCACTTCCAGGATAATGAACTCGTTGGAGTTGCGAGAGGCCATACTAAGCAGGCTGCCTGTAGAGGAGCGTGTCCTGAGCAGGAGGTGAGCTTCAGTCTTGCGTGGACTTCCTCCTCCTCTCAGTTGGTACCTGAGCACACTTTCCTTCTCAAACGACCACTCAGGAAGAGCTGTAACACACATAAAACCATTTCAGAATGCAAAACTTTGTTCTAACCAGGCACGACATGATAAAGTTCTTGTTTTCAATTTCTGCTGCAACACTCTTAGTAGTCCAGCACAGCATGAAAGCTCATTGGTCTAAAATCCTACTTCATATAACTACATTAAATCACATAATATGTTCTGATGGGCTGTGCTTGTGTCTTATTCAACTGCAGTTTCACATTCAGTGAGGACAGACTCTTATCACATAAAGTTACACACTTGTCCTAACCAGGCACAACTCAACTTTCTGTTCCCAGTGAAAGCAATTACTCACCCACATGTTGATCTAAAACCATATAACTTACTGGTTTAAAAAGACATGTGGGTGAGTAAATGATGACAGAATATTTTATTCCCTACATGGTCATCAATATATAGCCCATAAGTGTGAACTTACCTTTGTCACAGTTGTGTCCGCTGTATCCAGGTTGGCAATCACAGCTGAAGGAGCCCCACTCGCCCAGGCACTTCCCATGGAACCCACAGGAGGGTCCTCCAGCGGTCAGACACACACCGTCGGTTAGGGCACATCCCGGAACACTGTTCTCACTCTCTGCTGCGCTGTTGAGGTCATACACCTGACAGAAACACAACCACACACACACACACACACACGAGAGAGAGAGAGAGAGAGAGAGAGAGAGAGAGAGAGAGAGAAAGCTCCGAGTCAGCACTATCTTGAAACTCATTGACCTGTATTGACTCTCTGTCAGAAAGTGGCTCAGGTGGATGTCTGGTCTGTCCAAACAAAAATTGTGGATTGTAAACCAAAACACATCCTTTCTGAATCTCATTCATGTAGGAAAATGTTTCACAGACACAGTGTCAAATACACTCATTCATAACATTTGTAAAATCAGTAAGTTCATAAAACATTCCTAAAACCATTGTTCTGTAAACAGTCACATTCAACTCAATACAACAATTTACATAAGAATGGTTTTACGAATGATTTGTCAGAAATTAATTCTGCTTGCGTTTCATGAATAATGCCACTAGAAAGCATAGCACACAGATTATTTTTTTTTTTCACGGTAGAAATATTTACGGTGCATTCGAAATTTGAAAATGATCTATACAAAATAGTATGCAAGATGTTTTCTTGCATCAGTTTTTGTTCTGTCTGACATCTTTAAACTTTGCGATGTATCTCACACATGAGCACAGCATCTTTAAGACGCTAACTCTCCAAAGGGGGTGCTATATCGTGAAAAAAGTTTATGCTTAAAAATGTTAAAGTCCCCGTATACATAAGTCCAGCATATGAGGTATCATTTGAACGCTTAGAATCTTTTCAGAGTCTCTTTTCAGAGACAACCATCAGTTCTCCATTTATGTTACATAAGATAACAAAATAAGGCATAAAAACATTACCGTTGCAAATTTCAAAATTTCTAAAAGTCTTTCACATAGCACATAAATTTACAAGTCATATATCAAATGAAAGCTCTCATTCTCAGGAATGTGACTGTATAGTTTATTTCCTTGCCCTAATACCAGAGTTCGAAAGATTTTCAAGAAAATCAGAAAGTGAAATTTGATTTCTATAAGTCATCAAATACAAACATCTCTTATATGCACTGATCACTGCTAAAACTTTATATCTTTACCTTTGGCAGTTTAAAAAAAAAAAAAAAACAACATATTTTTTCTAATGCTTGCTGCCATCTAGTGGAATGAAATAACACTTTTCAAAGTAAGGTAGAGTGATCAGTACCAGCATTACATGTTAACAAATAATAATAAAAAAAAATAAGTTTATCATAAGATTATAAACATACAATATGTTTTATGAATACTTTGAGTTAGTTTTTTGGGGGTTCCAAGTGATTCTGAAAAATGAGACCAAGTTTTTGCAATTAATCCACAGTATGTGTGAATGGTGAGTTTTTAAATTTGAGTGTTTTTAAATTTGAATGGTGAGTTAATGCAGGCGGCAACCCCAAAAATCCCCAGAGTTTAAGGGATTAAAAACACATCTCGAGACACCTGCGATTTGCTTCACTCCTCAGCGCTCTACCTTTTTTTAACGTAAGATCACTTTCTGTGTGAACAGCTCCTCAGATTGCATTTACCTGGCTGTCCACCACCAGGTTTCTTATGCATCCCACATAGCCCTTGTAATGTAGGTGTGACCTGTGGAATGAGTGTGTCTCTTTAACACCGCCCAGCTGGAGAGGCTGGTAGACATCCAAAAACCTGGGGAGAAGAATACATATGTTGCATAAATGTCCTCCTCTTTTCTTTCCTTTAGATTATTTTCAGAAAGAAAATATTGAAGAATGTTCATGCTGCTCTTTTCCATAAAATGAAAGTAGACAGTGACCAGAGGCAGTCAAGCTCCAAAAAGTACCATAAAAGGAACATTTACATTGATATTCACTAAAAACCTTAAACTCTGACATGGCTCAACAATCTTATTGGTGCTTGCACAAATTAAAGCACACCCCAAGAAGCATCACATCAGGTTTGACATCAGTGACATCAATGACTGGTCATCATACACTTTCATAACTAGGAAAAGAGCAGGTTTTCATTTTGGTTGACCAGACAAGCCAGTACCAAACCAGCATACACAACTTCATGCTGGCTTAAGCAGATCTTTTCAGCAGGGTATTTCTCAGAATATATAGGTATATAAAGAAACAATGTACATATATCATGTATTTTACCTCTCACTGCCTGGAGTCTCTCCAGAGACTTTGCACATTGACTGATCTGTCTCAAACATCTCCACTCCCAGACCTTCCACCTCGTTCACCACGGCCCCAGAACAGTGGTCCAGAATCATCTGTACTGTCTACACAAAACACCCACCCGCACACATTCCAATGATTCTTCTTCAAGGCAAAAGTGTTACACCACATCTAAGTGCAGGAGAGGTCACGTTTTAAAATTGAATATTTTAGACCCAAATCCCAGAAGGCAATAAAGATCACAATCTGATTAACCCCTGAGACCCTCAGGGGTATAACATTATTTGGATGGTGTGACAGCTTCATATCTAAGCGAAACTGAGATGAAGATGTGAAATTATAAAGTCAAACAAAAGTTCCTAAGGGAATAGCAACTGCCCAATGTTTAATCCAGGTTAAACAGGTTGTGTGCACTCTAAATGCTAGGGTATTCTTCATTTTTTTGTGTGCCGTTACGTCTCGGACATGGTCGGGCGTTCTAGCCTTTCAAAGTATACACTTTGTAATTCGTCACATGCACACTCCAACTTCTTTATGATACTCTTTAGTACAGTCAGGCGCATGCGCAGATGAGGCACACAGGTACGCAAGGCTAGAAAACCTAGGGGTGCATGCAGATAGTCTGCATAAACTGTGCTAATGATGAAAATTACTTCACTTTCACTGTGCGTGAGATGCAATGGCACACGGAAAACCGAAGTATACTTCAGCATTAAAGCCTAGAGTACACTTTGTTTTTTCACCTGCCTTTGTTTCACACACAGTCAAGCATTCTAGCTTATCAAAGTATATTTCATTGACCGTAAGCACGTGTGAACTCGTTTGATGCATGCGTACTACGACAGATTTGTGTTAGTCAATACTCAAATCAACTTTTGAAACATGGAATCATTTGACCAAACAACATGGCGCTGATCACAGTGGAGTTGTGTTTGGGAGAAACCCCAACAAAACTACATCTGGTAAGAAGCATAATTAAGTTAATCCAACTTGCCATTTTAAAAATTTGAGTGAAAAGCCATGCTGCTAAAGACAATGCACAATAATGTGTACTTTTTTCAAAAATGTTCCATAGAAATCCTCTATTTGCTTTGCATTATCACATTAAGAATCAGTGGGTTCATACAAAAGCTGAAAAATTTGCTTTCAGAGGCTTTTTATGTAGTTAGGATGAACATAAGGTACATTTCAAACTATTTTGATCCAAACTTCCCATCAAAAGTTCAGTTTCAGGCTGAAAATGATGTTTGGACCACTCAACATGCTTGGCAGAAATGGGACAATGGTAATCAGTACATAGATTAGAATGTATAATGTGTAATTTGATTTTAACATAGTTGGCAGTGATTGGATGATGCGGGCCATTACTTTGAATCACAATTAATTATGCTAATTTCTGATTCCAAAAATATGATAGTCAACACTCCTAGAAACCTTATAAACAATTTGATAAAAAAAAAATCTGACTTTCTATAGCTTGGTATTATTTAAAATTTCTCAACTTAGTCCCGCTCTCCACATAAAGATTTTTAGAATTTTTTTTTTTTTTTGCATGTTTATTAGGTGCTACTAATTACAAATCAAAAAGTGAAATGGAATGAGTACTCAGGAGGTTAAGACTTTCTCTACCATTTCCTATCTTGACTGTACCTTGCCATCACTAATGATGTCGAGGTGATGCCAGCGACGGTCTGTGACAGTGGCTCGTGCAGGCAGCTGCAGTGTCAGAGTCCCTGAGCCATGATTCACACTTAGTAAAGGAACTCCATTTTTCAGTTCTAATGAAAGAATGAGAGAGACAGAATAATGGAATTTATTAGACAAGAAGAGGTACAGAATATTGACGTAGGTGCCAACAGGTATAATCACTGTTAATCACTAAGAAACAGATGTCTAATTAAGTACACAGTTAAGTACATAGCACAGCACAATATATGGACATCAGCTCTGTGTAAACACAGTGAATTATCTTGTTATATCCAATTTTTAGGGCTTGTATTTGTATTTGTGTTCTTTTTTTAATGTTAAAATACTTTCTCCTTTCCCAGTTGAATGTACAGACATAACTAAGGCAAGCATAATTATTATATATACTAAATGTATTATACACACTGACCACACACATGTGACTTGAGAATTAAAAGGTGTTCTATGTGTGCTCAAATTGGTTTTGACCTCAGCAGTATAAAATGCTGATTCATAATCAATTTGTGGTCAGTTTCAAATTGCTGTCACTGCAGTTGAGGGTTTTGGCCCCAGTTCAATATAAACATGTAACTGATGATGTAAGCTTATGCAAGGCCACTGGAGGCTTGTTCCCTGAAATCATATAACCAGTTGTACAATACAGTATTGGACAAGTGGCACAGAATCTGAATGCGTGACCTTCACTGGTGACCTGGTGTCAAGATCAATGCTGACCCAAACCCCACTCGCACCACTGCTGACAAAATACATTTAAAAGCATCTATTATTAACGGCTCACTGCAGTCATGTTTGCTGCCATTGAATGATTTTAGTCACACAGTTAATTGGTAGGGGAAATAAATGTAAAGATGTTTCAGATGTTGAAGTTTAATAGGATTTCAACTGTACCTTAAGTATGCACACATTTGTACACAAAACATGCAGATGAACGTTTTCAGGCAGAAATTATGATAAATCTATAATTACAATGAAATCTTTCTAGATTTAGAATATAATTTAGAGTCAACACAAACCACAATCTTATACAAATCCCAGACTCCCAGTGGCCTTAAAAACACGGAATGTGTTCAACTGAAATGTCTGAATAATTAAGTGAGCCTACAATATTTTATCAGCAGTATGTTTGAGAGTAACAAAAAAGATAGGTTCTGCATAAAATTGTAGCCGATAATGTGTAGTTTAGGCCTATATGAAAGGTGTTTATTGCATTTAAACTGAATTTGAGAATGGTACAATTGGCTTTACTCAAAGATTTTGCTGTGCATGCTCTAAGGCAAGAGTGTTTTGTGAAACATACCCAGTGCAATGAAGTCCTCTCTTTCTTCTGGCTGAGGTGTTCCCATTGGACCATTGTAAAATAGCAGGCCACTGACTGCCTCTGTGATAAACTCCAGAGAGATGTGGCTCTGAAAGCAAGGCTTTATGGGAGGGAACCAGGCGTAACCATTGCCGAGAAAACTGTGTTTGGTCTGCTGGCATTCTGGCCCGTCAAACATGGGGGGACATTTACACCTACAACACAGCAGATTGGTCAATACTAAAACAAAAGTAAACTCATCTCATACTTAACCTACATTGTTCTACCTTACACAAAGAAAAGCAGACTTTCCTTGAATGGTAGTCCATATTACCTGTAACCCAATTCACTATTCACACAGGTGCCACCATTCAGGCAGGGGTTTTGAGGGTATGAAGAGCAGTGCAGATGAACACTCTCTCTGGCCAGGCAGCCACACTGAGCACTTGCTTTGGCTGAGACAGACACCAGAGAGACATTTCCATTGTTCAGTACTGTAGGGGTATCACTGAATGTCACTTTGCTAGAGCAGCCACCTGTCTGACCACAGCCTGCATAGGGGCACTCGTCCACCCCCACCTGTAGAATGGTCACACCCAGAGCCGACTCCAACTGAAATAGAAAAGGGAGATCCTTCTTAATTACTCTAGTTTAATTAATGTTACCACCAACATTTATTCCATTTTCTTATATTTGCTAATTGTTCCCGTTTTAAAATATTTTTTATGAACTTTTGCCTTTAAATGAGAGGATAGTAACAATTGGGAAACGCACATAAGCACAACTTTTGTTCTATTTTAAAAAGACTGTATTCTTATTTATTACTTTATATTTAATTTAATCTGTAACACTTTACAATAAGGTTCTATTTGTTAACATTAGTAAGCATGTACCAACAATGAACAATATGTTTACAGCATTTATTCATCTCAGTTAATGTTAACTTTCTTTTTTCTTATATTTACTTTAAAAATAATTTTTATGGGCTTTTTCCTTTCAATCGTAGGATAGAGTAGAAACAAGTGGGAAAATCACATAAGTGCAATTTATTTAAAGAGATTTATTTATAAATGTTTTGTTTTTATTTATTAGTTTTAATCTAATAGTTTTAATAAAATTTTTAACACTTAACAATAAGGTTACATTTGTTAACATTAGTTTACAACATTAGTTAACATGAATTTACCATGACAATACTTTTGCAGTATTTATTAATCTTGGTTAATGTTAATTTCAACATTCAACAAAGTAATACATTTTTTAAATCAAAAGTTGTAAATGTTAACATTAGATAATGCACTATGAACTAACAATGAATGAACAATTGTATTTGAATTTTTACTAGTATTAATAAAGATTAATAAATGCTGTAAAAATATATTTTTCAATATACTTATTATAAGTATTATAAGGTGTTTGTAACGAATGAGGCAGCGAGGAGACGCGGATCCAAATGCAGACTTTTATTAAAAAGGTAAACAGGCAAAACACAAAGGAAAAACCCTCGATGGGGAAACAAACATAAACGAGTAAACTTGGGCAGGAGAAACATTCCAGGCTTGACAACATACAACTACAGACAATGAGAAAACAAGAAGCAGGGCTTAAATACACAGGGAGTGATGACTAAATTGGACACAGGTGAGAACAATGAACAAAATGGCAGTGATGATGACAGGTGGATACTGGGAAGTGTAGTTCTTAAACAATAGACAAGTGAGACACAGGGCAGACAACAGAGGAACGTGACAGTGTTACAAATAAATTTTATTTAATTTAACTATTGCATGCTTACTCCATTTGCAATATTGTTAATTTACACTATATTCCCAGTAACTATTCAGGTTATAATAGTAAGCAATGTTAATTATAGGAAATCATTATTTAGATCACAAATTTGCCATTAATAGAATATTGGATACTTGCATTTATTCACTGACAGCTTTGGAATAATACAATCCAATTAATTTATTATAAACATTTTGCTGTTGTGTTAGTATGGATGTGTTTATGTTTTTTCTGTAATAACAGGGTCAATCTCAAGGGCAGTCCATCACATCCCTCAACAGCGGCTCTAAAGATGTCAGAGCAGCTTGCTGTGTAGTGTATCAACATGAGCCCAGTGAAAGCATTAGCACCACACTGTGCTGTGAAGAACCCCCACTCCTACATCTGATTTATAGACTGCTGGATTCTTTATTTTTCTCCATCCCAGCCTCCCTGCTTGCCTCCCTGGCCAAAAAGTGACAGCCCATCATCTCATGCCTTACATGGAAATGAAATATTCATTGACACTCTCGCAGTGTGCAGGTGAGAGATGCATGTAACGTTAATGGCTCCATAGTTTCCATAGCTGTGTCTATGTAAGAAACACAGGAGACTTGTATAGGTGTGAAAGTGTGCGTGAAAATTTTCTTTGTCCTTCTCACCTTGGCTTTATGCATGGCCACATAGCCGTGGAGTTTCTCCAGCTTGTAGTACGGTGAGCCGTGAGAAGTAAACCACACACTGAGGTGGTGCAGAGCTGACTGGCTTTCATTGGCCAGACTAAAGACATCTACGTTCTCCAGGTCTTTCTGTAAGAGCTCAGACAAGAAGCGCCGGAGACGCATGTATCGGCTCTCCACATTCGCAGATGCCCGGAAAAACTCATTTGCAGTCATGTCTGAACACAAAAAACACATACAAATATACTCTTAGAAAATGGGTTTAACACCACCAGAACTTATCACACAATGCAATATCCAATATTATTTATTAAAAGGATCATATACATTGTTTTTATCTTTTTCTTTTTTTGTCCCTGAGGTCAACTAATAATGTTAAACAAGGTTTCTTGCACAAAAACAGTCATAATTTTGTTTTTGCATTACCATTTGACACCCTCTGTGGTCATTTTCGACTGGAGAGGAAGTTTTCAGTTGTGAAATTTACACTAGGTTTACATGTACATAAAACAATATTTCAAACAACATCAAGAAAACGTCAATTTGTCATTGTATTAAACAACACTGATGAATATAATGTGCGTTTTAAGAATGAATAGATAAATGACAAAAATATAGCCTTACTACATACAATGGGAATTTTTTTTTTTTTCTTTTATAAAGGGAGAGTCACTCACTGGCCAGTCTGATAGACCCTGCATTCCTTAGTGCCTGTTCCTCCAGCTCCATCACTGTGACCTCAGCCGTGGAGATGACGTCAGGCCAACTCTTATCTGCCACCCTCACTTGCAGACTGTAGAACCCAGCCTGTGTCCCCTCTCTGATGCTTAGCTGACCAGAGTTCTGGTTAAGGCTGAACTGTCTGTGTGGGTTCATTGCAGCGGGAAAGGGGGCAAAAGGACAATAATTTTTTTTTAAATCATGATGTTCATTAGGATAATTTGCAGAACGTTCAATCTGCTGTTTTCATTGTAAATAAAGTGCATGGAGGTGAATGGTGTTGAGCTAAAAAAAAAACACAATAGAAGTATAATAAGTAGTTTATATGACTTGATCAATATAGTCTTCTGAAGACCTAAATGTAAGTTTTTATTTACTGAAATCTTGGCTTCTATTTGGTTTGATGTCAGTGATGCCAAACTGCATGGGATCTTGTGTCTTGGAAAAATTTTGTCTGTTTTCTCACATAAATCTTTCATATGTCTTTAGAAGACTTGGGATAGAGTACACATGTTGTATGGATTACTTATGGTGCTTTTTGTCATTTATGGAGCTCCACATTTTTCTGTCCCCATTCACTTTCAATGCATGGAAAAGAGAAGATTGCTGAAACAATGAGTGAAACTATGCCATATGCGTTTGAAACAACATGAGGTTGAGAAAATGAAGCCAGAAATTTTTTTTACATTTAATTTTACTCTATAATTTCGTTATACTAAGACACAGCTGAGGCAAAATGACTGTACATTAACTGTACAATAATCATTCTGAGGTTAATTCCTAGATCATTACACATGAAAGGACAGTTGTTCTGTGCACAGAAGGGATGCTGTAAAATGCCTCATACTGTATTATTAATGGCAGTGTGTATATCAGTGAAAGCACTTATGTCAACTCCTGTCTCTGTCTCATGTCATGAGTATGACAGGGACACCTCTGCTGCTCTGGATAAGAGAGATTCCAGGAACAACCTGGCAACACCAATCTCTCTCCTTCTCACACTCTCTTTCTTTGTATGCATACACTTTCTCCAAGTTTCCCTAATGCGAAAATTATCTTAAGTTTCTTTTAGGCATAAATCTCACTACATTTCCTTATTTTAATATTGTATTTGCCAATGGGGTAATACAAATTTATGTAAATCAAGATATATTCTCTTAAATCAAATCTAACTTTTTTTAAACTAAAATTAATGGAAACTTAATTGAAAACAAGACAAAGATAAGTGTAAACTATGGTAACGTATGAACACTTCGAAACGTGGAACAAGATTACATTAACCCAGGGCTTAAAAAGCCTGTGTTAGCACTTTCAAGTGTGAAAAGCAAGTAGTCTATGCATGAACACACTCCTTCACTAGGGGGATGAAGTACACAAACTGAGAACCTCAGTTAATTTAGCACTTCTATTAAATCAACACTTGTTTATGGCTCTTATAATATGCCTTTTGTTCTGATGCATGGTTGGCCATGTAAATAACTTAAGAAATTATGCACCAGGGTCACTAAACTCAAATTAGCCATCGCTGAAATTAAATTAAAACAACAGGAATACAGTTCCACTTTGATGGTGACCTTCAGCTCTGGTGCCAAATTAGGTTCTTAACTGTGAAGTAAGCAAATGAAAAACTGCTTGGATCGAAGCAATATTCTCTGTGCCAAGAGATGCATCACACTAGCTAGCACTAAACTGCTAATGTTTTAATGTGATAATTATTAAAATTAATGAGGGCAAATCCTCAACAACACGTTCCACGAATGGAACTTCAAATGGACTGTGAGTGAATTTAAGACTAAACTGATTAATTTGGCATTCGTAGTTGAGTATTAGTGTTATCACTCTTCTTAAAAGTGTAATCTCTGGCACAAGTCACAGAGCCTTTTTTTGACAAAGATCATCACATTCATGGAGCTGATTACAGAGAGCTTCTAGCCAAAATATTTTTTTCTTTTCAGTTATTAGGAGAGAATCCTTGTCTTATTTCAGAATGAATTTTGAATCCAATTTTTGATGAAGTATTAAAAAGCAAGTGACAGGCAAGATGTCGTTGAGCTAAAATGCAGCTCTCCAGCGCATGCACTCATTCTTTATCTTTGCCTAACTTTTGTTCTTTTTTTCTTGTCTTATAAGTGTCAGTTGACAGTTGAGTTTGAATCAAACTTCAATAGAAGATCAAAGCACCTGGGGGGTTTGCCTTCGAACTTGTACACCTTTTCACTCCAATCATCAAGGTCAGGGGATTGAACCTGTCCAAGTACCGTGGTGGGGAGTGTACCTGGGGAAAATACATAATGAGGTTAGAGAAAAGCTACCTCCATCCAGGCTGTGTGATACCTGGGGCGATGTGTGTGTGTGTGTGTGAGAGTGAGTGGGTGGGAGAGACATATCTTTAAAGAGATAAGCAAAAAGCAGAGCATATTATTGGCACGTATGGACACAGTTAAACAGCAAATTGGGGGGATCTGATGCTATTAGCATGCAACATTGCCATTTCTCCAAAAGGCAAAACGAAATGCTGTAATCCTGTTAGTCATGAAATCAGCATCTTTTAAAATGGCTCCTGTTTATGTGGCTCTTAAACCTGGGATTTAAGTAAACTATTTAGCTCCTTGCTAAATGTTTGAGCTACATAACAAATTCTTAATAGAGGGTTAATGCATTTCCAAAAAAAAAAAAAAAAAGGAAATGCTAAAAAGTATCAAGTAATACTACATTTATTTCTTAATATGCAATGTATTAAGCTAACAGATGGATTTAAACAATAAATAGATAATCTCACGGGAGAACATGACCATAAGTAACTAACATGATACTACCATGTTTTGGACATTGTTAAATGTAACAACATGTATGATAGTATTACAAAAAAAACATACTACGGGGTACTGTGGCTCAGTGATGGTTTCAGATGGTCATACCTTTGTACTTTGATGTACCATGGTATTTTTCACATGGTACTCCAAGGAACTTTCAAGAATTCAATGGTACTACCGTGGTATATGTCAGAAACCTTCGCCAGCTGAGGAAGTTCAACCTGCCACCAGTGCTGCTGAAACAGTTCTACTCAGCAGTCATTGAGACTGTCCTCTGCACTTCAATAACTGTCTGGTTTGGTGCAGCTACGAAATCAGACATCAGAAGACTACAAAGGACAGTTCGGTCTGCTGAGAGGATTATTGGTTGCCCCCTGCCCCCCCTTCAAGAACTATACACTTCCAGAGTGAGGAAAAAGGCTGATATCATGGTACATGAATATGGTAATTATTCAGTACCAATCATCAAAGTACCATAGTATCACCATTTGATAAAGCCACTATCATGATCCTGCAATTGTACTTTTTGCAAGGGGTAGCATAGCAGAATAACAACATATCTTTGGAACATACCCTGTAAGTTGTACACTATGAACTCGCTGTGTCCAGGTGCATGGGGATGGTCATTCTTGTCTCCGATAATGACAGTGAGTGTACTGGTTGTGCTCATTGATGGAGAGCCACTGTCAATCATCAGGATGGGGAGAAGGTACTGCTTCTGCTGTTCCCGGTCAAAGGTGCGGAGGGTGGTTATCATGGCACTGCCGTTTTGCAGGTCAGTCAAGTTGAAGTTGGTAACATCAGAAGTCAACATCAGCAGGCGGATGGAAAAAGGACCTCCGTTGGATGATGTGTCTCGATCAATTGCATGTAGCAGAACTGATGTTTCATTCATGTGAACGACTTGTGGAGCAATGGTATTCTCCCATACAATGGGCCGATATGGAGCCTCAAACTCTGGTCCGTTGTCGTTGACATCTTGTACAGTCACTAGAACAATGGCAGAACCGGTAAGTGCAGGACTGCCCATGTCTGTGGCCAAGATCATGAGCCTATGCTGGGACATCTTTTCCCTGTCCAGAGAGTGAGCCACTACAACCCAACCACTCTTGTCAACCATAAATTGCTGAAAGGGGTCAGATTCTGGGGCAATACTATATGTGAACCTCCCATTTTGACCTGAGTCCAGATCTATGGCTGTCACCTGAGCCACAATAGTGCCAACAGGAACGTCTTCGAACATGGAACCAGCTTCGTAGAACTGTGGGAAGAAGACTGGCGCTTGGTCATTGGAGTCTTCAACATGGATGATGCAGTAAGCCAGGCTATAGAAGTCAGCATCTTCTACTTTGACAGTAAGGTTGAAAGTTCGCTCATGTGGCTTTTCAAAGTCAATCTTCTTCTTCAGCCTCACCACACCACGCCTGTTCACCTTGTCCGTCTCGACAAAGAACTTGCGGTCTTCGTCTCCAGCAATGATGCTGAAGGTCATGACTGAATTTTCACCCTCATCTCCATCTGTGGCAGCCACTACCACTACCTCACTGTTGATGTTCAAGTTTTCTGGCATAGAGGTCATGTAGACCCTTTGGGTAAAAACTGGAGGGTGATCATTTACATCGGAAACCATGATTGTGGCTGTTCCTGTCCCGGAGAGTCCTCCTCCATCCCGAGCTTCCACCACAACAAGATATCTGTCCACCACTTCCCTGTCCAAAGAACGCAGAACGGTATAGATGGTGCCAGTGGCTGGATTAATGGAGAAAAGATTAAGATTGATCTCATTGCGTACATTCTGCACAATTTTGTAGGTCAGGATAGCATTCTTGCCAGCTTTTGGATCGTCTATGTCAGTGGCCCGCATCTCCATTATGGAAGTGTCTGCTGGGGAGTTTTCAGGTACGTGACCCAGAAAGCAGTTATCCGTTGCACACAGGAAGACAGGTGCATTGTCATTGATATCCTGCACATCGACTAGAACATCAGCAAAACCTGTAAGACCAGCCCCATTCTCATCGGTAGCCAGTACAAGGAACTGCCAGGCTGAACGAACCTCGCGATCTAAACGTCGCTGGACGTAGATCCTACCGTTAAACTCATCTATGGTAAATTCACTGCCAGCACCCTGCCCATGTAGAGAATACCGCACTGCACTCTGGTCTGCCTCCTGATCTGGATCTGTGGCAGATACCTGAGAGAACAGCAGATGGGGAAGAAAGGGGTATGTGTATTTGAATTCAGCACATCGATCACAGAACATATGAGCCAATTAAAAGTTAATAGTCACAGCAAAGGAATGCAGATAGTTCTCCACACCTTTTTCCATGTATGTTTATGCAAAGCCTTTGAAGTCTTTATATACTGACAGCACAATACACAGCAGTACTGACACTCGTTAGTGGAGAATGACAGCAGTGGCAAGGTGTGTCAAAATATTCAATTCAAATAGGGTTTCTTTTGTTTTGAGCTTTAACTTCAAGAGCACATTAATTCACATTACATTTCACTTTAAGGCAACATGCAACAAAACTGGAACCAATTATGTAATAAGGTAAAAGGCACACACAAAATCAGATCTATATCTCAGCATCTGCGAAGGCTTATATGCCTGGCTACAAGAATATTACCATGTTGTTTCAATATTTCTGTGGTTTTCTAAACATCAGCACCTGTCATACATCCGATAACATTTCAACAGCTATTTCAAATTTCAATTTCTACACCGAGTAAACAGCAAACAGCAGGGATATGCTGTCCATATAAGCAAGGTAAGCAGTGCTTACCTAAAAGAAGGTTGAAAAGAAAAATGACACTTATGAAATATGTAATTGTTAATATAAACTACTGTTAAAGTAGTAGAAAACTACTGTTTTCGTTCAAATTGGAGTGGTGGTGGCGTAGTGGGCTAAAGCACTAAACTGTTAAGCAGAAGGTTGTCAGTTCGATCCCCACAGCCACCACAATTGTGTCCTTGTAATCAGGGCTCTGTAAGTCGCTTTGGATAAAAGCATGTGCCTAAGGCATAAATGTAAATTCGTCATTTTTAATCTCAGTTGAGCAGCACAGACAGTTAATAATTTATTCGCTATGGCACCACCTTCAAGACTAAACATATTATGTTATGCTTTCTCTGATTTCATTGTTTACTGTCCTTTCATTCAACACTGAACATTCATTCAAATTGAATCACTCCCGCTACTACAAATGGCCAAGGTACGCATGCTTACCAAAATGAGTAAGCCAATCTGAAACTCATTCCTTCAGTCATGCTATCTGATAGGCTAGATTTTTGTGTCATGTCAACACGTTCAAGTTCACATAACTAATGCATTTTTAAGTGCTAAAATTTATATCTGCAGAGTAAGCATCGAAGACCAACGTGGATTAATTTCAATAAAAAAAAAATCAAGAAAGAGAGGCAATCGAAACTTCTACAAGCAGGTGACTTACAACAAAGTGAGGAAGATGTTCAAACGCAAGGAGAGGCATGAATTTTGTGTTCAAGTAAAGGTAAGTTAATGTATTTATTAAAAATCTGTGTTATTGATACTAGGTCATAGGCTATGAATTATTGATCTGACAATCATGCCCTTCTTGTGTTATGCTCTGTTTTATAGTTCTAACGTTAGAGCGCAGTGTCTGTTTAAAAAATATATAAATATATATTAAGGAATGTAGACAGCCTACATTACATTTGCCTTGTGCATTCAGGTTAATACTGTTGTCTTTTGTGGTCAGATTAGTTAGTAAGACTGCTGTCTTTTCTAGTGGTTCTGAACTGTAGGAAGAGTGATGTGTGAGGACTATGATGTTGAAACAACAAACTGGCAATCTTTTCTTTTTCTTGTATGTCAAAACAAGCTCTTCTGGCCCTATTTTTCATTGTATGATTTAATGACATAAACATGCTCTGCTCAATATGAAAATCTTTCATTTGTGTGACATGAGCTATATTACTGTCCTGAATTTAAAACAATTTGGTTCAAAGGCAACAATTAACGTCAATAACATTTCCATGACATTACACTCACCCATATAATGTGTTTTGGGCACAGCATTTAATAATGTGTATCTTTGATGCTTGCCCAGTCTTAAAGCCCACGGCACGTGCCTTTACATGAAACTTTACTTTCAAGGTCAGTTCTTCTGTTCACACAGGTGTCCAGAAGTGTCACCTCACATTAACTTTAAACATATTCCACAAAATTTTGACAACCAGAAATTGTACAAATATTTTTCTTAATTTTGAAAAACATTAATCATTTTAAACCTAACTTCTTTTTTTGTAATGTTTTACTTACAAATAGCCACTGTATTTGTCTGCTTGAGTGTTTTAACCCCTTACCTCTAGTACAAAGACAGGAAGCTCTGTAAGTTCCTCTGCAACGCTGGCATGGTACTCTGTTTGAGTGAAAATAGGTGCCTCATCATTCTGGTTGATGACATTAATGACAATCGTTGTCTGATTTTCCCACTTTCCATCTGATGCGACCAGCCGTAACTCATAGCGCTGCACCTGCTCATAGTCCAGTCGCTGGGCAATGAAGATTGTACCAACCACTGGTTCCACATCGAACGCGCCCATGGTGTTTCCAGCTGTAATCTGGTAGCGCAGTTTAGCGTTGGCACCTGTTTGGGGGGTTTGGGAAGAGTTAGCGTTCAAGGAAGTGTTAAGCTTGACTGAGCTGGATAAAAAAGAGAATGTCAGCATTAATCTGTGCTCATTTCATGAGGATTACATAAAGGCCAAGAAAGCTCAAACGAACAGAGGCACGATATGATTGTACCTAAATACTGAAATCAACCACAGTACATACACAAACAAAATTTAACACTGTTAAATGTACTTCTAGTTTCATATCATATACTGTAAACAATATGTCTACTCATCAATACATTATAAAACAAATCCCATTTAATCCTCTCCAAAGTGGTGTCATTGAACTTAAGTATAGAAATGATACTCCAAAGAAAAAACAACCTTTGATCCAATATAAAATCGAAATACACAATTAATTCGAAAACACTAGTTTTGTCATCTTACCTTCAGTGTATATTGTATGACCTCACAGTATTCTCCAGTGAGAATGTACAATTAAAGAAAGAAAAAATATCAAAACACTTTCTCCTAGTCCAGTTTAATGTACAGAGACAACTATAGGTAAGCCATTTATAGGTTGACTTCCCACGAAGGGAGTTAACAAACGGGTCAACATGTCAACTTCTGGCTCAACCATTGGCGTTAGTTTGGGATGAAACTACCTGTGATAAACAATTTTGTTGTAATTTGGAGGTGTGGAAAAGGTAGTGTGTTTGGGAACTCAGATTGGAAGCTTTCCATAATTTTTACCATTTCCGTTTATTATAGCTTGCGCTACAGAAAATACACACTTCACCTTTAAGAACATAGAACACTGGTTGAAAAATTATCCTAGAAAACAAGCACCACATTCTATCTTTTCCTCTTATCCTCTGCAACTCCACCAGCTTGTCACCTTCCTGGGTGTGTTCAACCATGGTACATTGTAGAAGTAAATGGCTCCAGTTTCGTTCCAGCTCTGTTTACCAGGCTGGATCAGATTTTATTAGACAAACACCATCTGGGCATGATGTGTGAAGATGTCATTAGAACGTTTCATGCTCATCCCGGGCTTCGGCCGTCATGGATGTGAAGTGCGATGTGCTGTGAAACTTGCTGTGGGGAGCTTCAGTGATTTTGCCAGAAGTGGCTTCCTTAAAGACCAGCAGAGCCATATGGTGCCCTCTCCTCCCCAGAGCACTACTAAAAGCCAACCAGCTTAAACTACTGGGATTTCATTAGATTTCTAATTTCTAATTTCTAATTCTAATAGAGTGGTGGTGGCGTAGTGGGCTAAAGCACATAACAGTTAATCAGAAGGTCGCTGGTTCGATCCCCACTGCCACCACCATTGTGTCCTTGAGCAAGGCACTTAACTCCAGGTTGCTCTGGGGGGATTGTCCCTAAGTGCACACATTTCTTTGTTTTTAATTACTTTGCATAATGACAGCAGGTCTATTAAATATTTTACATACATGCATCAGCATATCCATTCTCAAGCTGATCTTTCGGTGTCAAGAACCCTCAGAGAGGGGGGCCTGGGTAGCTCAGCGAGTAAAGACGCTGACCACCCCTGGAGTTCGCGAGTTTGAATCCCAGGGCGTGCTGAGTGACTCCAGCCAGGTCTCCTAAGCAACCAAATTGGCCCGGTTGCAAGTGAGGGTAGAGTCACATGGAGTAACCTCCTCATGGTTGCTATAATGTTGTTCGCTCTCGGTGGGGCACATGGTGAGTTGTGCGTGGATGCAGCAGTGGATGGCGTGATGGCGTGAACGCGCTCAACAAGCGTGGATTGATGGTTTCAGACGTGGAGGCAACTGAAATTCGTCCTCCGCCACCCAGATTGAGGTGAGTCACTACGCCACCACAAGGACTTAGGGCATTCCAAATTGGGGAAGTAGTTTAAAAAATGTATAATAAAAAAAGACCCTGCAGAGAGTTGGCATCAAACTGATGACATTGAGATGGCTGAAGTGAAGTGAACTATTGTTTAATTTGTTGTATCCAAAAGACCTCACTCAGTTTGTCAGCCCAATGGCTGCCCCATTGGTAAAATTGTTTAACAGCTTTTGATTGGTTGTTTGATTTTATAAATGTTTACTTGTATATTAATCTTACTTATGGATTTAATGTTAACTTATAGTTAATGTTAAATTATTTTATGTTTATGCTTTTTATATAAATTATATTACTACTAATTACTACTTTAAACTTATTATTACAAACCTGTGGATTTATCAAGTCAATTCTCATAACTATTGCATTATGAATTTTGTTAATTATTGCTTGTGTTGTTGTAAATACAAACTGTAAAACATTCTTCACTTTATAATACTTAAATGTCTTTTATATGTTTATTTCACTTTCTTAGCGATATAGTATATTAACAATTAAATTTGCATATCCATTAAATGTTCTCCTAGAAATAAAAAAAAAATACATTTAAAAACTAAACAAAAACCAAATGTTACGGTAGCATGTTGGAACCCCTCAAAGGTTCTTTATAGAACCTTTCCACCTGGCTCAAAGAACCATTTAGGGTTATTTTGACAGACCCCTTTAGGGGTTCCAAATAAAAAGCGAGTGATAGAAACCTTAAGCATGTATGATGGTCCCTGGCGATTAATGACAGCTTAAAAGTCTAGGAGACTTTTGTGCTCGTTCGACCATTGAAGAATGTTTTGCATGTTTTACATATTCCTCTTTGAAATCAGTCTGGAGTTTATTTAATGATTAGCACTGCTAATCAGCTTTAGGAAACACTTAGCAGGACCATAAATGTCCTCTTCTACTGCAAATCAGCTTCGAATTATTCCTATTCTCTATTTTCATCCCCAGCGTAATATGAAATATTGCATTTTAACGGCGATTTCATTGTCTGTTCCAAAGCTGGAAGAGGGGGGAAGAGGTACATCAAGTTCTGATTTGCATTCTCCTTCATGACAATAGAGAGATGCTAGCTGTCGCCTGGCTATGCACCGTCCATCCAGCTTTAACAGGTCATGGCACACTTCTCACCTCGTCTCATCATTAATGAGCTATCAGACACCTGTGTATCTCCATCTCACTTGCCCTGTCTCCTTCACTCCAGCCTGCTTGTTGACACGTTTCCACGCCATGTGAAATTTGTCATGCATATGTAACAGGTGAAGCCGTGTTGCCGCGAGAGCTGTCGTGCTCACGCCTATTTGTTTATTTTGACAGATGAGCCGGAGTCGCCATGCCCTGATGGAATCAGAGTGAGATCAGGTGGAGGAATCGTGTCACTAAGACGTATGGAGGTAACAGGCTAGAATATTCTAGAGGCAGCGGACGAGAAATGAGGGGGTGGGCAGACAGACAGGCATGCTACATTGGACAGATAGGTGATTTGTTCAAGGCTGTCGGGCTCAGATTTGCTCCTGTTAATCAGATAGGAGCAGCTCTATGGCTGTCAAAGAAAGCATGTGCAGGGCTCGACAGTAGCAATTGTTTTCCATCTCTTGGTGACAAAACCTTTTTGGATGAACTATGGAAGTTTTCTTAAAAAATTCAATTTGTAATAATAGCTAGAATATCACAACTCTATGACAACTATATTTTATAAACGCACTTTTGCTAGAAAATAAATACATAACTGAATAATCCAATTCATTCTTACTGATGCTTTCACAGAATTAATAACAACAATGTTCAATACACCACAGAAATCCAAATATTTAAGTTTGCAAGGCATAACAACTTATGTACAAGATTATCATATGTAAGATGTTGTTACAACACAGCACTGGTCTGATAGGCTAAGTGACAGTTCCGTCAACTGACCCCAAACTTTCTCACACTGCCCCAGGACAGAGGGCCATCCTTAATGTTGAGCCCATATGTAATGGCCTGATTCAACTTGTAGGAGTCACTCAGAAAACCGGAGTATGCAAATATAACTGACCACAGAGATTTTCGTAGGCTAAATCATTCTGTAGATGCTCATGCATTCACTTGGTTTCATCTGCTAAGATGATGTTTTTAGGCAGTTTGTCTGAAGGATATGCAGCTCTTTAAAGACATTTACTAAGAGCCAAATTTCATTTGAGAGGTCAAACAATGCACAACATTAAGGTGAAGTACGCTGTCAGCAATGTTTGTACAAATGCTAATATTGGCAACTTGCATATTGCATTATAGGGAAAGGAAATACAGGCTGCCTTTTGTAAGATGGTGTAATGGCCAATGTAAAATCTGTGTGCTACTGAAATAAACATGAACTTCCTGCAGTTCCAGCTTGCCCTTGAGGGGTGCAGCATACTTTGCAACCAACATCTACAAACACACAACATAACCAAGCAAAGCACAGGGAGTAACTAAAAAGTCAAAATTAAAAGGAAAAAATAAGATTTTTTTTTACATAAATACAATTAAGCCTGGTTTTAGTATCAATAAAAGTGATGTATAACTTTCCCAAACACTCCCTCTGTCTGCTATTGATCAGCAAACAGATAGTCCTGCCTCAAACTTATGCCATTTATTGAGCAAATTGATACATTCGGATTTACATAATGCTTAAAAAAACAGAGCAATGACTTTTCAATGACATTCAGAAAAAATTAATTATCCCCTTTTCGCCCCAATTTGGAATGCCAATTCCCACTACTTAGTAGGTCCTCGTGGTGGTGCAGTTACTTAACTAAATCCGAGTGGCAGAGGACAAGTGTCAGTTACCTCCGCTTCTGAGACAATCTGCGCATCTTATCACGTGGCTCGCTGTGCATGACACCGCAAAGACTCCCAGCATGTGGAGGCTCATTCTACACTCGATATCCACATGCCCCATTGAGAGCGAGAACCACTAATCATGACCACAAGGAGGTTACCCCATGTGACTCCACCCTCTGGGCCAATATGGTTGCTTAAAAGACCTGGCTGGAGTCACTCAGCACACCCTGGATTCGAATTTGTGACTCCAGGGGTGGTTATCAGCATCAATTCTTGCTGAGCTACCCAGGCCCCCAATGTTTTGACTTTTTACATTTTATGAGGAAATGAACCTACAGATGGTTTACTTATAGATGTCTCTGCCCATTAAACTGGGACAGAAGAAAAACTTTGAAAAATGCACACTTATTTTTCATTGTGAAATTATTTTAATTACAATTAAGTACATTTCCACCCCATTGCTCATTTCAACCTAAAATCAATGAGAACACACTGCTAATTCTCATTGATTTTGGGGTGACATGATGTGGACATGTACTAGCTTCATCAGATTCACTCTAAATAAGAAACTTATTTAGACACATTACATCAGGAGATGACAGGGCTAAAATAATTGTGGAAAATATGCCGATCAGCAGGTCTGTAGCATAATGGAATTGTGTCACGTTTTATGGATTAACTTCCTCTTATATTGATCATCGGCATGCTCGGACTCCTGTGCTAAGGACATCAACACTGCATGTAGTCCTACTCTCTATGGTATGGTTTCAGAAGAATTGGAGTATAGTGCACAAGTCGTATGTACATGTCATGAATCCTGCCTCTGTAGTTCCTCCCGCTCACCACTAGAGGTCTCCATCACCTGGGTATTGACTTTAACTCTCTGGACTCCATTTCCCATATTTATCCATTATCCTTATTTATTCAGCTATTTAAGTCTCACACTCACTCTCTATCATTGCGAAGTCTTGATTTGCCCTGGCTGACATTTCTGAGCATTCTCTGTGTTTATTGCATTACCCGTGTATGATCCTACACTGTTCACCCTGTTTTGACCCGTTGCTGCCTGTCTACTGTTACTGCATTGTTTACCTGGATTTATCTGTGATTGTCTGCCACCTGCCCTGACCACTTGCCTGCTTATTGACTACCTCTCTGGATTGCCTTGTATTTAACTGTTACTGGTGACTGACCCCATCCTTTCTGTATTTCTACGATCATTGTTATGAAAGCTGCACATGGATCTCAACTCCATTGACTGTTTGTTACAGTACAACATTTATGGATCTTTTAAGTTGCATTTTGTGCCATTTTCGAAGTCTAAAAATATATAGATTTAGAACGGCATAACGGTGAGTAAATGTTAAAATTATTTTAATTTTCAGGGGAACTTTTTTTAGCAGGTGAAATTCTTTTGAAGCTGTTTTTTAGTCAGACTGACAGACAATAGGTTAAAATTTATTCAGCTTGTTTAAAGCACGGTATTTTCTTTCCCCATATAAATAGGCACGCCACCTTTAATGCCTCTGAGAGTTGTCAAAAATCTACTATTACACTCTACTTTCATCGTTTCACTATATTGTTCAAAAAAGCAGATCTGCCTATTCCGTTCCATTTAAAAATCTCAATCGTTATTGTTTGGGAGCTCAGATGTCACGCATCTCATGTAAATATTTTGCAGATTCTTTCAAGGGTTTACCTCCGTCATTAGAGAGGGCCTGTTATTTATTTAATAAATTTTCTTGAAGATAACAAAGAAGAAACAATCAAAGAGACAAACATCAAATAGGGGATTGAAAATGTTACTCCCACCTCCACCAGAGATTTGCTAACAAGCTCAGCACAAAAACGATTGTATTTTCCATCTAGATTTATTTTGCGATTTCAACCCCATCTCCATCTCTGTCAAAAATATCAGTGGGCTGTCAGAAATGTTCTGTACACAAACAAATCAAAAACAACGAAAAACAAAGAGTAGTGACAGGGCCACCTAGATATAATATTTGATTATGACTGCATGCAATGCAAAAATTACCCTCGTCTTCATCATTAGCTGTAACAGTAATGACCACATAGCCCACTTCCTTGTCTTCCTCAACACTGATCTCGTACACAGATTGAGAGAAGGCTGGAGCATTGTCATTCACATCAGTGACAAAAACCCTCACGTAGGCTGTATCTGTGGGACAAAAAGGTGTGTATTACTTCTGAAATCATGTTTAAGACATTCAGTCTCTCAAGACAAATTGGTAACACTTTCTTGAAGCCATTCTTGAAACTGATTATAATGTGTATTATAAAGCCATTATGAATGCATTAAAATACATTCATAATTGCTTTATAATACACATTATAATCAGTTTTACAGTCTCAGACCCAACATTGGGTGAGCTAATGTTGCTTTGTCGGGCTGTTCCAACATAATGTTTTGGTAGCTCCAAAATAGCTTATAATTGCCTCTACATAGTAAGTTGGGATACCAGAGAGTATTTTAACATCCAAAAGACTACACACATCACCTACTTTAAAATACAGGCTTCATAGAACATGTTATGGGGAAATTACCTGTGAGCACTATACAAGAAATCATTAATACAAAACTGTGATTAACATCCTAATGACTGTTTAATATTACAAATGCCTTATTAAATTATGTGCAGCCTATATTACACACAAATCCCTGGGATGGCATTAGTTCTTCATTTGGAGTGAATCATTGTAGTCTTAATGAATGGAGATCATCCTGGAGGCTAGTGTGCCCTGCTGTGATTGGTGGAGTGACAAACTGTGTGACTGAGCGGTTAATAAGACTTTGAGGTTGATGGATCACACCTGTGTTGGGTTGGCCCTGCTGGCTGGGTCGGGCTGACTCTGAGCTGTCCTGAGACTGGACCTCGATCAAGTAAGATCCTTTCTGCTCACGGTCAAAGGTAGCCCGAGTGTGGATGATGCCTGTGTAGGAGTTAATGCTAAAGAACTGCGAGTCACCACTTTGATCCTTCAGAATAATGTAGTTAATCTATATGGAAAAGAGTGCCAAAAAATGAATAAATCAGAGAAATAGGTACACATCAGTACTAAATCAGTGGCTATGGATTTTGCCCATCTGAAAAGGCCAGTTTAGACCAGCATGAAGTTAATTGATGGTCCAAGCTGGTTAACGCTTGTTAAGTGCTGGTTTAGGTGGACTGAATTTAATTAAATTTTTTTTGGTGAAGCTGGTTTACTTGGGAAGGTTCTGTTGGTTAAGCTACTTAGTAAGCCTGGTGGGGACATCAGCACAACAGATTTGCCAATATGGTGGGGACCAGTAGGCAAAGCAAAACATAAGCACTTGCTCTTTAATTAATCATTATTAAAAGAGTCCTAAAATAAGAAATGAATTATCTAAACTTTTGGTAGTTCTAGAGTAGAGGGAACCAGGAAGATCTCACCAAGCCATGGAGGCCAGTGTCCAGGTCAGAAGCAGAGACCTGTGCCACTGATGTGCCAATCTCTGCACCCTCTGGTACTGTTGCCTCATACGTGGATGACATGAAGAAAGGAACGTTGTCATTTACATCTGAAGACCAGGGTAAAAAGAAGTGAAAAGAGTTGAAAACTGTTACAAATGAAACATCAATAAAATAAATATTTCAAGGGATTCTTGTGGACAGGTTAGATTAGAGGAAAACATTATATACACAGTATGTATCTATATATATATATCTATATATATATCTATCTATCTATCTATCTATCTATATATATATATATATATATATATATATATATATATTACACATATCACTGTGTGTGTGTACTGGGCAGATTACTTGTGAATTGTTATCAGGTACTGATTACAAATTACATGGCAAAGAAAATGCAATCATTAATGTAATCTTATAGATAACATTTTTGGGGTACTTTCAACCTAATTCTATTTTATATTATGTCACATACATTAGAGTAGGATAACCTTATATCATTTTAACATAAAAGTATAAAGAGGAAGAAAATATATTCCATTCTTTATTACTAACAAAAACAGCTTCACAAAAAGATTTCCTTATAAAAAATTTAAAAAGTGCATTAAACATTATATGAATGAAATCTAAACAGCTAAATTAAATCTAACAGCAATGACAGTGCATAGCCAAAGTTTATAATTCAAAACACAGAGACATCAAGTTAATTTGTAAGTGCATAAAACAATAGCAGCTTTATGAACATTAATGTACATAAAATCAACATAAAACAATCATAAAATGAATGAAAATTAATGACATATACACATATACATACATATATACATATATATATACACACACACATACATACATACATATATATATATATACACACACACACATATATACATACATACATACATACATACACACACACACACACACACACACAAATATATATATATATATATATATATATATATATATATATATATATATATATATATATATATATATATATCCCTGTTCTTCTATTCTATTTGCAAAAAGAATGTGTGGGAGTATAAAATTTATATTTCCTACTGACAAACAAAAGTAGCGGATATAAAAAATGTTTTGTGTGTGTGTGTGTGTTTTTATTGTTGGTAATACACTGTGCTGAAAGAAATTTGTTTTGCTCAGGGGCTACTGTTTTATATCCGAGTTGTTATGTGTAATTTTTGGTATTATTTCTTAGAAGAAATAGAAATATGAACAACTGAGACAAATGTCATCTTACAGTAAGAGTACAGAGCTATACAACTTTAAGACTTGAACAGATAACATCAGTATGGTGTATCCATGCCAGATCACATAAAAATTGTTTTATGTGCAAATATATCAACACATACAAATTAGAGGTCGACCGACATTGGATTTTGCTGATACAATAATGTGTTAGAAGAAAGGCGATAAATACGTTTATATATTGAATGTGTTAAAATGTTCTTAGCATTTTCTTACTGTGATGGGTACAGACACAGAGGCAACAAGAAACCACATTTCCAATAATAACCAGAAGTAAAAGAGATTTCAAAGAGAAGTTCTTCTATTATACAGGTTTGTGTGGAGTATGTGCATTTTTAATGTGTGAATTCACTTAATGCAGGTCTATTGTCTGGATTCTCAGCTCTTTACTGATTACAGCACCTCTAACTGGCTCTCCATGGGCTTTTGTCTCCCTTTCCCTCTAGTTCAATCTCCATTTTCCCCTTAATTAACGCTTATGTGGTCTCAAGTGTTGTGCCTCAGTGCCAAAGCTCTTCACCGGTCCTTTTGCACACACATCGTCTCCCCCACCCCACCTGTCATGCACTCATCAGCGCTCTGTATTTCCACATACACTCAATGACAGCAGAGAACACTTTTGTGTACAAATGCACAGCACAGGCTAAATGAGTTATGAAAAAAAAAAAAACATTAGTGTCAGCGCCTCAAACACAATCAGTGAATAAGATCAGACATTGATGTGCTTCTGAGAAACTATGCCGGTATGAAATGCTGATTGCTGAACTACCGCAAATGTGTTTACCTTTCCAAGGGCACAGAAGCAACTGAAACTGGCTGTCGAGGCATATATGTAATGAGCCAGAGAAAGGTGTCAACAAGGACTATTATCATTCTGTCATAAATTTCTTTCAAATATTTGCCCTCTTTCTTTCTCTTTGTTTTTCACCAACAAAAGTATTATAGTACTTACATAATTTTTGTCCATTGTATTGTGTGTGTTTTTGATTGTACCATAGTATTACAGTGTTTTTTGTACAATGTACCATGGTAATACCATAATGATTTTGGTTAAATCATGGTATTAACATGTTTTTTGTACAGTGTACCCTGATTACATCATCATTTGTGATTGTACTAGGATATTACCATGTTTTTTGTAAATTGTTCCATGGCAATATAATACTTTGGTTTACCATGGTTTTACCATGGTAAACTGTAAAACAAATATGGTAATACCATAATGTATTTTTTGTAGGGCTGTGTCAATTTTTAAGCGAATTAACAACATGGTGTCCCGATTAATTAATCGCAAATACAAATATTTGCTGAGAAAGCCCCTCATAACAATAACTCAATATATAATGATTATACATAGTTATCTTTAAATATAAAAAAATTATAATAAATAAATAAATAATATATATATATATATATATATATATATATATATTCAGATAATTAAAATGCATTAAATTCTTGTAGCAGAAGAGTTAATCATTGATAAAACTATACAAAAAGCGGCTTTAGAATACAATATATTGTTTACTACCATATTATTGTACATAAGTCAATCATTGGCTCACAGTTCACAGCAATCCATTTCACAAGTGAATTTGTCAATCAGTTCGAGATTTATTAAGAGGGCTTGTTTAAGGGCCCGTCAATTTACACCAGCGTCAGACAGACGTCTCGGGTGTGTTGCGTCATAAACTTAAAATGTTTAGGTCACTGTGTCAAGTTAAATATAGTTTAATACTCAATCTTTAAACACATCTTGAGATACCTTAGATCGCATGTGCGCTCCTTCGAGTGTTTTGAACGCAAGAACGTAACGCATGTTTGTGTTGTTCTGCCTATTGAAGTGTTTTCTTCACTGTATAAACTGCTCGTTGCTCATACAGCTGAAATTAAATTTACTGCCCTCTGGAGTAAACAGGTGGTACAACAAGCTTGCATTTCTCAGGAATCTTCCATATTATGGTCTGTAGGCATGCGATTAATTGCGTTCATTTTTTTAACGCTTTATTTTTTGTAAAATGAATCGCACTGATTTAAAACGTGTTAAATCGACAGCCCTAATTTTTTGTAAGAATTTTTTTTTTAACGTTTTAATCAGCGATATCGCTTAAATCTACAGGACCCAGAGATAAGGTTATAACACTGTATTTTTACAAAAGATGATGGTATATATCTCACCTGTGATGTTGACATAGACAGTGGTGAAAGAAGCTAGCGGTACAGCCGCCACATTTTGCACGCGCACTCGGAGTGTAAAGAAACGTGTGGTTTCGTAGTCCAGATTCTCTGCCACCAGGATAGAAGCAGAACCGTCCCTCCGGTTAGGTTTGATGTAGAAGCGCACAGGCATGTTGGTCTCTGGAACCTGACCTTCCTCCAAGTTGTAGGTCACCCTGGGGTCACCAAGTGGGGATGTTGCCTTTATGGTCTGTTGGGAAAGAGATACGGGTTAACTTATTCAACTGATATCAAGCTAAATATGGCCTGCATGATGAAAAATTTAATGATCTAAAATGTATATTTATTAATTAATATGCACAGTTTATGTACAGTTTGGAAAATATTTGTGCCAAACTGATTCTTGTTACACCAGTTAGAGTGTTGTATCACACTCATGGTGACATTAACTTTATATGTAACTAATTTATCAAAGGTTTCACAACGCATGCAAGTTCTGCCTTTGTGAAATCTGATTTTAAACTCACAAGATGTTTTGAAAAATTCAAAGCAGCCTTTAAAATAAGAGGGTTCAGTGACATCAGCGGAAAACAAAAGCCTTTTCAAAAGTCTGAGCAAGTTATAATTTGATAAAAACAAAATTATGCAGACAAAATCTTTCTTTGGAATAAGTTGTCCAATTCAAATGAAAAAGATGGTATCACTGCACTCTACCAGTATAGGATGTGTAGATCTATGAGCCTAAACAAAATCAAGAGTGAAAAAATATATCTGCACTTTTATTTTCCAATTGTTTTTTCATTTTATTTAGTAGAAGTCAGAGGACACAGTTGTTTCGGCCTCAGTTTGTGTCTGGTTTACTTGTGCACTCAATTCATAGACATAATGTGCAATGACTTCCAATTACAAGTAATTCGAACACACAACAAATACAATCATCTAATTAATTACTTAAGCTATGAACATTTTAGCAGAAGTATGGAATAAGGTGAAAGTAAATAGGGTAAATTTAGGTTTTATGTTGACTTTAATAGCAAAGATTGCTATGAAACACCATTGCAATCACCAACAGGCTAAAACAAACTCTTAATCTGTAGCATTGTGAGCTGCCACACTATAGTTTTTATTACTGAATGGAAACTCACAAAATATTGTTCTGTGTAGTGCAAATAACCTTGCACACGTTGTTACACTGTTGTTTTGTGTGTAATTAGGTAAAATTGCTTAGACGTGCAATAATAATTCATACGTTTTTTTTCCTCCTAAATAGGTTTCAAGATATATACTGAAGCAATGCTCTTCCTGAAGCTCAACAGAATAATTAGCATTAATTGAGAGAGGGCATTTAAAATCAACAGAACCATCAGTCATCTGCTTGCTGACTGCAGCATGTGAATACATTAGACACAGTTAATCTATAATCCGTTCAATTTCCTATTGAACTGATATTGACACTTACGGAGTAACTTTCTGCAGTAGTTGTTTACAGACTTCTTCCTCATTAAACTGCATTATTACACACTAAAAGACTGCACACACTGAAGAAAGAGTAAACTTTAATGACTGGAGATAAACATACAATTAACACCAATGGAAGATGCCTGCTGGAGCAGCTGCCCCCGCGACCCGACTTCGGATAAGCGGTTGAAGATGGATGGATGGATGGATGGATGGATGGAAGATGCATAGAGAAACTGGATGGGGTTGTAGCACTTTATGTTATGTCCAAGAGAACACGAGCAATCCTGAACTATTATGCCAAAACCTTAAAAATTAACATGCATTTGGCGTTTAGCCAAAAACATGCGTATATAGCTGGGATACAAGACATACAGCCGAGTTTGGCTCGGATAATCCAATATTACAGCTGGAAACTGTCTATGAGGTGAACTAAAAGCCTTTAACTGATGAAACACTTTTAACCCAAAACATCATCAACCAAATGACACTATAAAGCAAACAAAACATTCCTATGACCATACGGCCAATGGCACAGCAAAGCCAACACCGTCAAGAGTGACAGTCAAAGACAAAGTCCTAAACCATGTATGGTAGTTCAGTAGAATAATACTTGGCATAAAGTGCAGGTTATAAAACCAAGACATAAGAGAAAAGAGGGAAAAATTGGATGGAGAAGTTAGAGAGAGAAAACTCTGTGTGTTAGAGAACATGTGGGCCAGTCAGCCATTAAATCAACTCTGGCTAAGATTCTGAGAGCATCAGCCAGCTGCTACACAGAAAACATGCACCTTAAAAGCTCTGTGGCTTTTGCTTCCTGCTTTTATGGGTCGGCATTGGCATCCAGTACGTGTCCCCTAACAGAAATTACCTATTCGGCCACTTTACTTGCCATAGTAACTTTGACATAGCTCCACTAACTTCACTGACCTACACTAACCTTACAGCTCCACTATGTCTCAACTACTGCAGTGCCAAATATTTCATCATCGTTTCTTTGTAAAAAAAAAATAATATAAAAAGTTTATGGTAGAATCTCATAAAGAAATGTCCATTTCATATTTTACTCCACAAAAAATAAAATAAAAAATAAAAGAAAAATACAAAAATGATTTAAATGACTCCTGCTTGTGGAAAATGAGACAGCCTCCACCCAGCAAAAATGTAATTGACATATCCTTACCTAGGCGCAGATCAATGTGAAGTAGAGGGTGCATTATATCTGTAACTGTTGTCACCTTGTACTTTTCGTTGGCAGCAATTTTTCTCAGTGTGCACTTGTCTTTCAGAGTTTATCTTAAAATGCAGCGCAGTCCAGTCAAAAATGTATATATGAAATCGAAAAAGTAAGAGTATGAAAATCATTGCCTTCATGACTGTTACATTGAGTCGAGATTTACGCTACACAGATGCAGATGTCCCAGGCAAAAATAAAACAAATTCCGCGACCTTGGGTAAGACTCCAAAGTTGATGGTCTTGCTCTCCAGCTCACACGGCCATCTTGCTCATGTTCCACTCAGTGATGCGACGAGTTTGTTTGAGTTTGAGGATTCTGGAGTAGAAGTGTTCGAGGCTGCTCTGAATGTCTTTCCACTCTAGAATGTCTCTCAGTAGGGCCCACTCAAGTTTTCTGTGTTCTCCAATGAGTGGCTCCAATTTTGGAGGTAATCCACCCATGCTGAACTGCACAAAAGAAATCATCCACTCGCATGTCACCAGCTTCAACCAGGGCATCCAACTGCTTTTTAAATGTCAGAGGTTATGAATGATTCCACCAGCCTGGCCTGCAAGACTTTTGTGCAAGACGTTCCTGCAAGGCCACTCCTGTGGCTAATATGCGGTCTTGCTCTACTATCTCCAGTGCACGGTTAAAGTGGCTGTTTGCTTGAGTGTGAAGGCAATTCAAAGTTTAGTGCAAGGATCACTGAAAATGTCTCTTAGAAACTTTGGCATTTTTCTTGAGAAAGACAGTATGCACGCAGACCACTGAAAATGTACAGTATTCTTTCAAGAGCTGGACCAAGAGAGAGAAAACGTGCGTTGCCATTCTGTAGAGGTCTTCAAGGGTCCAAAAATGTGTGCCCAAACCAAAAGAGACCCAGAAATGTGCTATCCGGAACCGACCCAGACCCATCTATTATTTGAAAGTTTGGACCCTGTGATGATGTGATGGGTTGTTTTTGAGTCCTACATGCCCACATTATATGTTTGAGTTATAAGTTGTATGATATGTACTTGTTGTCTTTTTGTTGTCTAAGGGTGCACATTAGGCAAGAAAGAAATACAAAAAGAGTTTTTATTTTGTTTTATTAATTTGAAGTTTGTTTGATTTTTCTTCTTACCTCTCTCTTTGTTCATGACTGCAGCATGGTTCCAGGGGTGGGTTTTAAGAGAATGTCCAGCCTATCTGTTTCCTGTTTTATACAGTAATCATGGAATTATGGGTAATGTAGGACTAGGTCAACAAGGGCTTCTGTTAATGTTAGATGTCTGATTATGTTGATGAATATTTAGTTTGTCAAATGGTTTGATCCTTGGGTTAAAAATGTGGTGTCTTTGTCTGACTAATCAGTCCTGAAGTGGACCCTCCATGAGGAGGGTCAAAGGTTTTTCTCCATTGTATGTACGTTTGCCCAATAGACATATATATGCAAAGAGGGAAAAAAAGGCCAATAAATTGTTTACTGTTTATGAGCATTGTCTCCTGATGCCTTTCTGGTCAACACCCCACAGACCCGGATCCGTGCAGAACCGAGAAATGGCGTAAATGTACTACACTGAACCGACTCTGACCAGTCTATTATTTGAAATTTGGATCCGGACCTGGCCGGGACACACAGACCCAATTGAACCTGATCAGCACAGATCCCACAGCTAATTGCTATTAATAATTTAATTTACAAGTTGTGAAAATAAAACTTTGTGTCTTACCTAATGTAAAGTTAGTAGCCTTCTCTCCTGTACCTGACCGTGACACATACAATCCATTCTCCTTGCCAAGAAAGTTGGTATAATAACATCCATGTTGTTCCTCTCTTGCTTATTGAAAGATTATGTATAATCAACTCATTATTTCAGCATCAGAATTACACTTGATGACAAACGCGACTTTGCAGCTTTGCAGTTTTTCTGAATCTCGCATAATACGATAACTTCCACTGTTTAACGATTGCTCGTTCAGGTATCGGGTTCGGGTGGACCCGTGAAGACCTCTACCATGCTGCAGTAATTTCTGATAGTTCAGATGCACAAAAGCGAGTACGTTGCATATGACAGCTTCAGATTTGGGGCAGGCAGAAAATAATTTCGGATCATACAATTTCTTGATCAATTTTGCAGTGCAGTCCGCCGACTGAAAACTATGGCCATGCACAACAGAACAGTGGCACACTTATATTTAGCAGCATCCACATTCATTTTTGTATGAACATGCTGCGCGATGTCGGTGCGGCCTTCATGGGTTATGGAAAAGCGAGCTCCACAAATCTCACACCACATTTTACTAAGCTCTGTCTGTGACTCCTTTTTTAGAAATGTAAACTCTTTTTGAAGATCCTCATTAAATGCGCATGCACGCTTCCTTGACATTTTTCCAGCTGCAATTTCATCTGTGTGCTCTTTCAAAATGATTCTTCAATCAGTTCACTAACTGGATGTCTATTGATAGGGGATTGCAATTGGATAGTTTAATCCAATCATGTACTTCAAATAACATGGTGTGATTTTATTGGTTTTACAAGCCGTATCTTTGGCTACCTTTGATTAAAAACTCACATGACTGAGAAAGCCGCATAGGCGATAGAGAAATTTTAGGAGAGGGGAAATACGGGACATACCACAATATTTCAGAATAAGTGAACACTAGAAAAAGTGATTTAATATGGGACTATCCCAGGAAAAATGGGACGACTGACCACCCTATTTCATGACTGGATCAAACATTGTGGGGTTTGAACCTACAAACAGTTAAAGAAAACGAGTCCAGGGTAGGGATGCACCAGCTGTGCTTAAGGTCTCACCTAAGTTTAGACTAAGTTCAAACTAAGATTGTAAGCTCTCAATAAAGTAATGCATAGTCAAATAATATGATGTTAACCTGGTTTGATCCAATAAGCAGCCTTAATATTTGTACACAGAAGTGTTAAAAAGCTGTGCATTTCAGTTTTATCTTGTTATGGTTGATGTTCAAACCTTGTTTGCTCATGTAATTGTGAGCTGTAATAAATGAGATCCTATTTGAAATATGATAAAAGTAGATTTAATAAATAGTATATTAAGCCAATGTACATTACAATATTCAGGAACTGTATCTAATATTTATAAGGGGCAATAAATAAATACTACTACAACAGGCTGGAAAAATTGGCATTTAATCATTTTAATATAATATATATTTCGTATGTGTTGAAACTTGAGACTGGGCGATACAAACTAGAAATTGCACCATTCGATCGGTCAGTGGCGGATTTAGGCATGGGCGACATGGGCAGGGTGGCATCTTGCAGGTGGGCGGCACGAGACGGCAGCACCCCTCTCGTAAATGTAAGGAAGTGTAAATATCAATCTCATCATATATGTCTAAATCTAAAATTGAAATCTGTCATGCAAAATATGAGCTCATTGATGTCATTAAAATCAGTCTGCTTTCTTATTCCAACCGTTACTCCTAATCAGAGGCTTCTATAAATATGTATTTTATTTGTAGGGTTACATTCTACCCAAGTTTAATAGTACAATGCTCAAATAATTAGTAGTGCATAAATGGTGACTTTGTGCCCATTTATGCCACAACTAGCCTAAGTTGTATCTTATGTATAGCTTGTGCAACCAGCCCCAGATCTTTAAATACTAGGCTATTCCAAAGATATTATAGGATGAGACGAGTCACTGGTGTACAAATGAATGGGAGAAATCGTAATGCTAAATATGGTGGCTGTAGGAATGGAAGTACCACATAACAGTTAAATGAGCCAATCAGCTTTTTAATAGAAACATTGCAGGTCGGTTTTCTCAAGAATACACCATGCTC
This sequence comes from Xyrauchen texanus, assembly GCF_025860055.1. Taxonomy (NCBI): domain Eukaryota; kingdom Metazoa; phylum Chordata; class Actinopteri; order Cypriniformes; family Catostomidae; genus Xyrauchen; species Xyrauchen texanus. The sequence goes on along the minus strand of NC_068290.1, from coordinate 9,810,862 downwards.
ATCAGCTTGACCAGCCTGAAAAAGCCTTTTTTTTTTTTCATGACCTGAGCTAAATAATTATTTTTATGATAGCATTGTTGTAAGATTTTAGTGGTGATTTAAAATATGTTGTTGATCACAACTTTGACCAAGTGTATTGGAGATTTTGGTCATTCTTCGTTCATGTAGATAGAAACTGCCCTTGTATTACTAGAAAATGGCCTAACTTGCTTTAAATGTGCACTCATTCATTTTTTAACTCTTTCCCCGCCAAACATGGAATTTTCCGTGTTTTATGAAAAAACGCTTCCCCGCCAAACACAGAATTTTCCGTGTTTCCGTGTTTTAGGTGTTATACGGTAAGGAAGACCCCTCCGCATGTTTTGAAAGAGTACGCAACTCTTTGATCAAAGAAACAGACTGCGATCGTCTCAAACATGAAGAAGTAGAGTATGAGAAGCTCAAAATATCAGACATAAACATGCCTTTTTCTCAGCTTTTTGTCTGAAATTTTGTTTTTTGACAAAACCTACCTCTGTTCAAGTCGCAATAAAAAAAGAACAAATGAAGATAAAATAAAATCTTTTTTTTTGCCTAAAAGCAGAGGCTCAGATCTTTATTTTGATATATAGCATCTTCATATATTCATGGAAGAAAATATTCTGCGGGCCATTAAATTTTAGCGAAAATCGTCAAAAACCCTGGCGGTGGCTGGCAACTTTTTTTTAAAAACGCTGACGGGTTAAAAAAGTTTAACTCCTAAAGACATGAATTGTAATTTTGCATTACACTGTATGTCGGAAATCATGACCACTCACATTAAAATTAAGACTCCAGTCAAATCAGTAACCTTATAAAAGCTGTTTTATTCTACATGGAGAAGGTCCACACATGGGGGCTGCCATGTTATAATCACACCGAATACTACTCTTTTAATCTCAGTAACAGTCCTGTTTTTTGACACTTTCACTCATTAATTAAAGCAATCATGGCTGACTGTGAATACAACATTTCTACAATGGCTAGTATTGATTTGAAATGATGCTGAATTCAAGCTGCTAGGTGTCAGTGTAAGTCCAAGATGACACAAAGACAAACGTTACTGAGTGCACCTTTAAAACGACTTTGGCTATACCACCCATTCTATCGGCCAAAACAACTCAGGGGGTTGAATGATGAAGGCATTTAGAAAAAATTCCAATAACGTGTTGAGACATACAATTTGCACAACCCAACCAGTTTAATATTCCCTCAAGAGTTTATTAATGTTTCTTGTTCTCATTATCCCTAAACATGAACATGAATCCTTTAAATTACATCCTCAAGGTTGCAATTATTGCTTTTGAAAATGTATTATTTAGCATTCCTTGAGATAATACCACAATGAACTGACTGATATTTACATTTTTAATTAAGTAGACAGAGAGACAGATAGATAGATGAAGGGGGGAGAGAGCTAGAAATGAATAGGAGCACTCATCGCACAACAAGGCTATTCAGTGTTGCTAATGTATGCATTATACTGTTTAACAAGCCTAATTTGTATTTAGAGTTCTGAGGATGAATTAGCATGAAGACTCCCAATGCACAGAACAGATCTGAACAGCCAGTTCAACAGTTATTTTACATTAGGCAGTTAATACTGTACTTGAAGAAAGATTGAATGTAATTGTGGTAAAGTGCTTTGTATTTCATATCAAGTCATATTACCAGGAACAGAGTTTTGGTGTTGGCGTAGGCGTAAGAGAGAACGAAGGAGAGAGACCAGAAAGCAAGGATCGAGCAAAATAGGTTATTTGTCCAATTGTTGAGGTGCTTTCCATTAAAGCAATGATTGCATCGGCATATGTATTGTGACCTGTTTTGAAACCCCCTGAATGCAATTACAATCATTCCTTCACAATAAAAGAGGTATAATACACAACCTCCTGACCTTCTGTCTCTATCAGTGAAGTGTGGAGGGGATGACATAGCTGGTTGAGTTGAAGAATATGAACAGAAATTGAAACCCAGGAAGAATGGGGGGGACAACCCTTCCTCTAAGGAACAACCCTTATCTTGTGTTCTGAGTGAGGAGACACTGAAGGTGACCTCCAGGTACATCCTCCATTAGCACAGCTATGAGAGTGGGCAGGGACTCTCAGATCCGCTCTGACACACTGCCCCCAGGAACATCACCGTCATACATACAAGAGGTGAGCACAGTACTAACACACACACACTGAGGTCCAGAAACACAATGAAAACTCAACAGCTTAGACTACGAGAATGAGGTACCTCTGAGATAACAAAAAAATGATATACTAAATATACAGGACATACAAGACCAATAAAAAACTAACACAGTGAAAAAAAAATGTATGTCTAAAATGTAGAAATGGCAGAACAAAAAGCAGTCAGAGAGCTTTAGTCTCCTCTAACAATTGAAAATTCTCTCATCATTTACTAACCCTCAAGCCAACCCAGATGTGTATGACTTTCCTTCTTCTGCTGAAAACATAGAAGATTTTTAGAATAATATTTCTGCTCTGTAAGTCCTCATAATGCAAGTGAATGGGTACCAAAATTTTAAAGCTCCAAAAAGACAAAGCCAGCATAAAAGCAATCCATAAGACTCCAGTGGTTACATTTTCAAAAGCGATATGATAAGTGTTGGTGAGAAACATCAATATTTAAATCTTTTTTTACTATCTCTACTTTCACATTCTTCTTCTTCTGTTTTTGGCGATTCACATTCTTCGTGCATATCGCCACCTACTGGGCAGGGTGGAGAATGTATCTAAATAAAAGACTTCAATTAGTTCTGAGCCAAGCCTGGCATTAATATGAATGTAATACAGGTTTATATGGAGCAGGGGTGTTATTAATGTAAGTGAGGGGTTAAGGTTTTTGTGCATTAATAATTGAGTGAAGATAAAGGAATATCTGTATTAAAATATGTAATGTGTCATGCATGGAGCAGTGCATAAGGATGATATTTATTTCCTTTGACAGAGATGCTAACAGAGGCCCCCAGAGGACAGGATGCTGTCAGGAGATGAATGCAGTGACCGTGCTTCACGCTTCTAGTACAGTCCTGGCCAATTAGAGATTATGAAAGCTGTTTGAGCTTGATTGTGATGCAAAATTTCAGACACTGCCAGAACTTTGTTGGAGGCAACGTTTCATCGCAAAGGCAATTAATCAGTCGTCTGTGAACATGTCATACAAACGATCAAATACTGTTGATTTTGCCCTATGACAAGAGAAATCTTATATGATCCCAAAATTTGTCTCAGACAGCAAAACCTTGGTCATAATTGTACAGTGTGAACCCTGCTTTAGGCAGCATTGTAAAGTAACTGTCATAGAACTTCATAGGTGACTAACTAGAAACACTCTACACAGGCAGTATGACCGTAAATGGTCACTCATGTGCTCCACACAGATAGTGTCCCTTAAGTGAAGTGCATGGGAGACGCAACACACAATTGATTTCAATCGAGTTTGCACATTCCCCCTAACCTAGGACCCCCTCGAAAACGAGATGTTTCATCTCAAGGGGTTATCTTCAACAATAAAAATTCAAATATAAACCTCCCTTCAAGAACTATACACTTCTAGATGAGGAAAAAGGCTGAAAAAATTACTTTGGACCCCACTCACCCTGCCCATTACCTTTTTGAACTGTTGCCTTCTGGCCAACGCTTCAGAGCTCTGAGCACGAGAACTGTCAGGCACAGGAACAGATATTTTCCCTCAGACTATCCATCTCATGAACAGTCTGCCCCAATGAGCAATAATTATGTGCAATTCACAGTCTAACCTCTTCTGCCATTACATTCCCTTGCACTGTATATAACAGATTTGTATTTAGATTTGCACTACGTATGAGTATGTGTTTATGTATGTATGTGTGTGTCTATATGTATGTATGTGTGTATACACTACCAGTCAAAAGTTTTTAAAGACTTGACTGAAAATGTTCTCATGATCTAACAAATATTTGTATCTGAATGTTTGAAATGAGTTTTGTAGACAAAAATATATTTGTGCCACCATATTAATTTATTTAATTATAAAACTAAAATTAAATTAAAAAAAAAAAAGTTTTTGAAATTGATGACTTGGACCAAATTATAAAGAAAAGCAGCCAATAGGTGCCCAACATAGCTGGGAACTCCTTCAATACTGTTTTAAAAGCATCCCAGGGTGATACCTCAAGAAAATGTCAAAAGTACATGTCTGCACATTCTAGGCAAAGGGTGACTACATTGAAGATGCTAAAACATAACACAGTTTTGATTCATTTTGGATTTTGTTTAGTCACAAAATAATTTCCATAGTTCCATTTAGTTATTCCATAGTTTTGATGACTTTACTATTATTCTAAAATGTGAAACAATAAATAAATCTAATGAAATAAAGAATTAGTAAGTGTTTCAAAACTGTTGACCAGTAGTGTATATGTATTGTCTTATTGTGTATTATATAAATACTTTTAATTGATATATATATATATATATATATATATATATATATATATATATATATATATATATATATATATATATCAATATATATCAATTATATATATATTATTATTATTCAATAAAATTTTAAATAATGTTTTATTATTATCTATGTCTTGTTGCTGTTTTGTATTGTTGTGCACTGGAAGCTCCTGTCACCAAGACAAATTCCTTGTATGTGTAAGCATACTTGGCAATAAAGCTGATTCTGTTATGTTGATAAAATTGTATTCAACGTAATCAGCTCTGACTGTAATCTTGCATTCATTTTTACTCTTAGTTTACACTTAAGGATACATGTGATTGGGTCTTATGATTGGGTCAAACTTAAGTATTTTATAAGGCAGCATAAAATTTTTGCTGCCTATCTTTTGGAAAAGTCTAGGTAGGCAGCTCACTATGTACAGAGCTTTTATCTGTAAGTGTGTGTATGCATTTTCACCAAGTATTAACCCTGTAGCTCTTTGCAAACAGGTTAGCAAAAATTACTAGCAAAGCAGTTCGCACACTAAAAGCCATGTCGGCACAACCTCTCTTTACAAGCCAACGGGGAATGTAGGAATTTTAAGATCAAACATCCCACCTAAGCCTATTTTACATCCTGTGGCAATGTGAGGAGGAGAATTACCCTGCCACAGTTTGAGCCACTGAGGGGTGCTAAGACAGATGCGAAGGGTCGTACAGTTTGCAGAATCCCTGGCAGCAGCCACAAGAAGCAGCTGATGTCAGGGAAACACAGTGACTCCTGCCAAACTCCTCCTGGCGTGCTTTACTGATAAATCTGCTGTATGGGAGGAAAACATGCTCAGAGGACCTGCGTTTTTGCCCCTTTTGAATGAATTAGAAGAGAATGTTAAGACAAGCAGTCTGCTCGAGTTTGCTGGACAGATGAGGTTGTTTGTGGATGCTGATCTCTCTGTGCATACAAGCTCCCAGACAAATGTAAAATGTGACAGCGAATGTAACAGGCTGAAATGGAAAACATGATGAAGGCTGGATAAAATGTGACAAGCCTCAGTGATAAGAAAGTCACGACTTCAACACTTTACCTCTGCTTATCAACAACTCATCCAAAGCAGGAACAACATTGAAGTAAAACAACAAGACCAAGTGCTACAGTTAAATATCACAGTGATATAAATTGGTAAATATACAATTTATATTTTAGATAAACAATATAAAAAGATGCTTATTGCTCTTTGGTGCTAGTCTAGCTGGTAGACCAGCATAGCCATTCAGAATCCTGACGGGGACACCAGCACACATGGGGTGGGAATCACAAGGTAACTGGCGATACGGTATAATATCAATAAATATACTGTATAGGTCAAGATACGATATTATTGTGATTCTTTATTTTTGGGGTATTGCGATTCAAAACTACGATATATTGCGATATTTCACTCAATGTATCGCATTCGTCTTCATCAGAATTTAGAGAACTGTTTCCAAATCATCAACTACATTGTTAAATTAATATAAACGTGCCAGTTTACAAATCAAGGCCAGTTTATTTCCTAATATCTAGGTACAATGCAAAGCCATAAGCTAATAAGACTATAATAGCTTCCTATTTCTGTGGTTAGGTCAATGTAGCTGGTATTTCTAAAAATAAATTAAAGTAATTATAAATACAATAGTAGCCTAAACACTATAAAAACATTATTTATTACAACACAGTTTCAATACTCAAAATGACAGTTTATTTGATTTCACCAAAAAGGTAAGACTATTTTATATTATACTAACATTTTTGCAAAAAAACTTCAGTTAATGTTACTACTGTAAAATCATGATACATTTTAGTAAGGGAGGGTGATTATGTGTAAAGCATGATAACTGCACCTTCTAAGGGACTGCTGTTGAATTCCTATATGGAATTGGCAAAGATAAAAAAAAAAATTCTCATCACCACAATATTAATGTGGAAAAATGTAAAAAATAATATAGATATTTGCCGTGCAAATATCGATACAATATCACATGGAAAAATATCACGATATTTTTTTCCTCACCTCTAACTATCACAAGCTGAGGACTAACAACAAAAACTAAGTCCAACACCATGAGACAAGGGCAGCGAGTGCCAGTCAGGATTTTGCACTGAGGAGCCGAAAATAAGGTACGGCTGTTTACAGTGGTAGGTCTAGTGCTGTGGCAGGAGGGACACAACATCTTGTTCCTTCCCTCGGGGAACTGAGGTTACAACAGAAACCATGATGTCCCCCCTCATTCGTTGTGTCGAATTAAGTGACACAAGGGGTCCCATATAAAAACGCCATTCACTGACCGTGTTACGTGAACTGTCTAGACAGGTGCAAGCAGGCTACTGCATGCTAGAGGCAACTGTGTCGGCCGCACGTAGGCCTCCCCAATGCTCCCAAAGAGATGTCACATACAGACCTTAGGTTCCCCGCACCCCTGAGGGGAAGAACAGGAGCTACATGACTAGCATGGGAGCAAGCCCGGCAGCCGTGGCCTTCTCTCTCACTGTGTCTCTTACATAGCCCCAGCCACTTCACGTCCTATCTTAACGCTATGAAATGCATCGGGGAAGACGGTCTTTCCCGGTCCTATTCTTTCAGGGGGAAAAGACCCAGCGGAGGCCACATCCTGCCCAGTCTAGGGGGAGGTTACATGTGGAAAATACAACACGAGGTTTGTGAAGCCATACGTGGGAAATGGCGCGGTGGTAGGTCCAACCTAATGAGGGGGGACTCTACAAGCACGGCGACCGGGGCAGGGGGGCTGCCCAAGGGAAATGCGGGTCCGCCGACAGGGGGACCGTACTGCGGGAAATACATCATGGGGAGTTTGCCTGAAAATGGAACTAAGCCCGTGGAGCCCGACCCCAGTACAGAGCACCTGTGACTCGTAGTGGGTCTGGACCAAATGAAAGTAATGAAAACCAGGATTCTCCTCCCGGCCCTCCACCGGAGATGGAGTGGTCTTGATACCAGCTTTCCTGGTCCTGGAAGGGGTCCTGGAGACAGGGGGCCTATGCCGCCTGCGAGGGGCTGAGAGCTGGGCCCAGGTTGAGGTGGAGCTGCCTGTTGTTTGGTCGCAGGGGGATGCCCTCGTCGAGTCTTCCATGTCAGATGCCTGGACACTCTCTGATGCAGCGGCGATGTCATCATCCAGTCCGGGGGCTCAGGGGAGAATGCCGGCTGGCTGTGAGGTGAGCCGCACTCATCCCGAGCTTGGATGGAAGCGAGCGAGCGTGTCGGGTGGTTCGTGGGGATTTACCCAACAAAACCGAGCCCGTCGTTATCCCCATATCGCCTTCATCGACAGCCGGGTTGTCCTCAATCCCGTGGGAAGAAGGAGCGACGCAGGGGCGGCTGGAGTGGCATTCACCTTGAGGAAGGAGAGACGCGACTGCAACGCTGCCATGGTCATGTTCTCGCAATGAGTACATGAGCCGTCCACGAACGGCGCCTCAGTGTGATCGCTGCCCAGGCACACAAGGCAGCGTCTGTGGCCGTCGGTCTTGGAGACAAATCGTCCGCATCCAGGAACAACAGGGAAAAGGCATCTTGTTCAACACCGCTGTGTATTACTCTTTTGTGAGTGGAAAACTCAAACTCTTTTAGAGAAATCAAAACTCTTTTAGGAGGAGAACACTCTTTTAACAGTAAAATGCGCTGTCGAAGTGCCCAGGGGCATAGATTGCACAGCGTGCAGAGAGAGAAAACGGCAGCTGGAAACGTGCCGTAGATCCAACAGCAATGCTTCTTGCTGACAGAGGTGAGTGAAACAGTGGTGAACATCAGCTTGCTGTTGCACAACCGTTCGGTTCTTAAGAAAAATTCTGACTGGCACTTGCTGCCCCGCTTCCCTTTATACCTGTATGTCTGGGGTGGGGCATGCAAATTCTGTCTGCCAACTTGACATTAGCCTTTTCTCAGGTTCAGAGGTACATTTGGCATCCCAGGAAGACCCCTTGTGTCACTTCATTCGACACAACTTCGAGTGAGTGACAGAAGGGGAACAATATTTTTACATAAACAGTACAGATTCTTTTCCCAACCTAAAGATGAAATATTTAATATGCAACCACAACGTGTTTGTAATCAAGCAAGATACGCTGGTGCCAATAAAAGTAAAATAAGAACAATCAGAATCAAGTTTTCCAAGGAGTTGTGCAATACATCATTTTTAATAACCATTAGGACCATTGATACAATTTCTAAAAAGCACTAAAAATGCTTTATTTATTATTCTTTGGTTCTAATGTGTATTTATAATTTTTTACACTCAACAGAATGCAAAGAGGAGACCCTAGTAATGACTCTAGTAACCTTATGTGACAGAGCGGAGGGCAGGGCTGGGTTTTGATTTTACACACCCAGCCCCTTATCAGGCTAATTAAGACTCCGAGAGGGATAAAGGCCGACTGCGGACGGTGGTGCGACAGAGAGAGATCGTTTACGGGCAGCTGTCCGTCTTATGTGTGTGTTTGTGTCTTTTGGTTTCCGTTTTACATAAAAAAATTATTTATATTGCAAAGCCGGTTCTCGCTTCCTCCTTTCCATTGTTCCCTTTACACCTTACTAAAGTAAATTAAAGTCTCACCACTATCTTGGAGTCACGTGGTGTGTTCTCTGGGATTGTGACCCAATATTCTGCCTGTTCCCACTGCGGGGGCTGGTTGTGAACGTTGGTGATGATGACAGTGAGGTCAACTGAGCTGCTCAGATTCCCTCCATCTGTAGCAATGATCTGCTGACTGATCCGTGATGTCTGTCAGAACAAGAGACAGGTGATATAATTCAGCTTGGGGGATTTAATACATTATCATATCAACATACACTGAAATAATTCAGGATGTCACTGATACAATTGGATACAGGATAATTTTTTTGTCAAATATAAGTGTATATATAAGAAATCCCTGATATTTCCACCTATAGAATTGGTCTCCATTATTCATTGGATGTTTGACATCCATAGTACCATGTACAGCAGCTAAGCCAGACTTATGCTTTATAATTTGACTTTCAAGACTGAGGACTGGCAGAACGAAAATGACACTTGGCTCATAGACCATATTCCATTTCATTCAAATGACTCCTGTTCACTTAATAATGGAAAAGCACTTCTAAGGTTGAGTCAGCACTAAAACTTTGCTTAACTGGCTCCAACATTTTGCCTTTTTCAGGTCAGACATTGGGAAAGTATGAGGCAGGGAGAAAGAGACAGACGTCAAATGAGAGAAGGCAGGAATAGGTAACAGCAGGGGGCCAGTTTAACATGTCTATTTGAAGACAGGTGAGTTAAGTGTGGGTGACACTGTCTGCCTCTCTGAAAGTGATCCAATCTGACATATGTGACACAGATTGGCCATACTGGCTAATGAAAAACATGGGCTAGGCCCAAAACATCTTAATGGCCTGCTCTGAGGTAATCACTCGAAGAGAGAAAGAAATGTGCGGATGATTGGTTTCTGGGAAAATTAGAATGAACACTGCAAAATTGAGCCAAGTTTTCTTGTTTTAGTGAGAAATATCAAAGGGCATGTCTCTATTTTTTTTTAAAAAAGCCAATAGGCTTTAGTTGCATTACCGCAATGAATCGGGATTTGCTACATGCAAGTTGATTGCAGGTGGTATTAGCGGGAGGGACATTCTCATTCTAGAGAGCATTTCATTTGTCAAAAATCTGCATAGTGCAAGATGATACATCAATATTTTTAGGTCCTTTTTCACAAAAGAGAAAGACTGTAAATTCTGCATGCGTATATATGCTAAAAGTTAACTTTTAGGCATACACTATCATATAAATAATCTCTAAATGAATAGATATTGTCTTGAAGTACAGAATTCAACTTTTTAATTTCATGGGCTCTTTAAGAGGGATGAAAATGGGTTAAAGCAAGGTAGCTTTGGATTTGAACTTTGCATCAATAAAACTATGTCTCTTATGCTTTACATGAATGCTGACCCTACTTATGGCTCTATAAACATGATGCAGCATATCTGAGTGTATTTAATTTAAAATAAAACCCAGAGACATCACTGGAGCACAACCTGTCTTTCTGTCCATGTCTCTGTATGTGCATAGAGCTTTTTGTTTAATGTCAAATCAACCCCCAACCTGTAAAGGCTTATATAGCCACTGTAGAAATGACAGAGAGAGCCAATCGTGGGCAGAAAAGTAAAGACGGTGGCATTTCTGTCCAGACCAAACAATACACAAACAAACACACGCACGCACACACACACACACACACACACACACAACCAAACAAACGCATGGAACAGTAAAAATATCTGGAAGAGGCAAATAAAAACAAAGAAGGATGGAAAAGAATAATAATGGCTCTCAATGATTAAATTATGAAATCAGCAAGATTTAAAAAAATAACATTTGTTCTTCCACCTGACTAAAGCAATAAATGTTGGAAACCATAAATGTGTTTTTGCTAGTGCTGTCAGTCGATAAAATATTGACTTGCAATTAATCTCAGATTTTTAAAGTGTTATAATTTAACTATTGCAAAGGTTCAGACTTATTCCAGCCAGTGTTCAGAACTCACAAGGAGCTGAATAAAATATCAGAATCTAATGTCAAATTGGATGATACATTTATTGCGTTAAAGAAAAATGTATACCTTAAGAGTTAATTTCGATAGCTCTAGTGTATGCATAATAAAGGAATGCTGTCCATCCAGAATTCAGGTTGATATGAAAATGATCTATCATAAAAAATACAATAACTTGCTTCACCTCTGTAATGACTTTGCTTTTCGGCTGATGTCACCAAGCTCTATTACTTTTCAACCCCTCCCCCTCCAATCAAGAGAATCAGTCACTTAGAGAAAAATTTTCCTGATGGATTAAATCAGGTCCTATCCTACTTTTTTCAGTTGAATATCCTGTTTCACTTAGAAATACTTCAGATTATGGGAGTAAAATGGGTCACAAATGGCGTTTCATTTTTAAATTAATCATGCATAGTATCTTCAAATGTGTTAGTGTGTGTGTATGAATCTTTACCTGTGAGATGGGTTGGTTGACGTAGATCCATCCCGTACTAGGGCTGATGTGAAAGTAAGCTGGGTTCTGCTGGGAAAGAGAGTAAGTGATGGCTGCATTGGTACCCTGGTCATCATCGTGAGCCGCTGCTCTCAGGAAGCTGGTGCCAACTGCAGTGTCTTCTCGCAGGAAGTCTGGCAAAGTAAGGGTTAACATGTAACGCAGGCATCAACAAAATCAAATAACAGTCTAAGAACAACCAGAAATGCTTGATGCTATTACAATCCATTCACAGCCAAAATTAAAAAAATGATTTCACGTCCCAGAAATGTTTCAATCTTTCTTTTTAATTCTTAATGAGCTTTCTCAGTAGAGCTTTTAATCTGATGAAAAGGAATTTTGACATCAAGCTTACTGACCCAATATTTGCAAACTTCATAAACAAACACATATCTCTCAGAAGAGAGCAGAACATTTTAGTTTCATCAAGCTTTCCAGGATTGCATTAGATTAGACAATGATTAGCAATATGTTTATAAAATTGCATTGATCGCATTAATGCACACCTTGGTCAGACTTTGATGCATTTTTTTTCATATTGATGTTTAATGTGTATTGACCACACTCAGGAACACTGTACTTGAGAATCTGTTAAGCTTGCAAAAGCCTTGCCATTGCCTTTAAGTGCAATGTTAAATGTTGTGTAAGTATAAATGTTTAAAGAGTCAACGACTAAAACCTGAGCTGGGACCCAGTTATTAACTCACTGTCACTATTATAAATATCGCAGTAAACAGAAGATTTATTTATTTTTATTTATTTTAAGGGACCATATCAAATATTAAACATAAATGATTCTATTTGATGCATTTTACTATATTTAGCTTAATGCTAAATTTCATTTGCAGTCCCCTGGCAGGTCACAATTAAAATTGTAATTGTATGACTATGTAACAAATCTAAAAAAGTAGTGTACTCTACAACTGATGGGTATATACTGATAGGTTCAGAGACAGCAGGGAAAAAATAATCCTGAATGTAAATAATAAAATGCAACTAACTATAGTCCATTGTTAGGATAGCAAAATAAATAGACTTAGGGAGAGAAAACATTTCCCATATCTTTTATTATTGATGTCAAAGGCTGTGTGTCCAATCAAATCCAATAATATTTTGGTGCAAGATCATCTGCCACTTAGTAGATGCTAGCCAAATTAGGTAGATGCCAACATGGGCAGGTTGCATGACAAGCCCATGACAAGCCCTCATCCTCAACCCATGCAAGGTAAAAAATATGACCCAGACTACATTAAATATGGGTTCATTTGCAAGATAAAAATGGTTTGTGTCGGCTACAATGTGTTTGTGCTGTGAATGATTGACTGCCGAGAGCATGAAACCATTTACATTCAATTTTGTATGATAAACAATTTTGATTGTGTTAGGTCGCCGCTTGAGGTACGACGTAAAATCTGAGTCCTGAAGCAAAATAAGTTAAGAACCGCTTTCTATAATTGCCTTTCAGGTACATACTCTCCACAAAAAAAAGTCCAAAAAGATCTTTAAAAAGTACTTTAGGAATTACATCAGAAGAGCTAAGGGGGTAAACCTCAACTTTAGCTAAAAGCAAAAGATACACTTCAACGTTTCTTACATTGGTAGCGACTGTTCTCAAACTTTGGGTTGTTGTCGTTCTGGTCAGCGATGAGGACGGTGATCTGACAGATGCCAATGAGGGGCTCCTGAGCTTGGTCTGTAGCTGTGACCGACAGTGTGTACTCTCTCTGTCTCTCCCGGTCAAAACTTACCACTGTACTAATCACACCTGCTCAAAACACAAAATGAACAAAGATTAGAATTTTCTGTACTTAAGACCTGTTCACACCAAGTTTTATGTATCTAAATGGCTTAAAGTAAATATTCATAAACAGTTCATGTCTATTTGCTGACTTGAAAAATGTGAAAGCTTTTTGGTTCCAGTGATTACGTATTATCAAGAATGATCTGATGAGGAAGGAAGTGTGCACCTGTTTCAGGGTTAATAGTGAATCCCGGTGAGGCCCCTTCTCGCTGCATGATTCCGTACTTGACCTCCCCATTGACCCCGGTGTCAGCGTCATGTGCCTGCGCGTGCAGGACAAATGTGCCTGGGGGCTGATTCTCCAGGACCAGAGCGTTCACACTGTAGTTATGGCACTTTGAAGAAAAAAAACACAGTTTAACACAACACTAGAAAGACACACATACTCAAAAGTGGGTAGTTTGCATGAAAAGTCAAGCAGCGACAGCAGTTTAAGAGAACGGCAAAAAGCACAAAGGTGATTAAACGGTCATAGAATCTAAAATACACACTTTCCCTTATATATTAATATACAATTTAACTTAAAATATTGATGTTAAAAAAGGGTTCATGTCTCTGTTTTTGTAAGTACAGGTATTTTGGAATTTGTCAATTTTGGAGCTTAACATTTAAATCTCTGTCCATTTGTGTCACAAGGAAAAGAGAAGCCTGAACATCTAATTTAGTGTTCCACAAAATATTTTTATTTTTATTTTGAACAATTAATGACAATTATCATTTTAAAGTGAACTCAAAACTCTGACTCTATATACTATACAATAAGACCTCAAATGATATTCATTTGTCAGCACTAGAATGATGGATATTACACTTCATTAGAGTAAAAAAGAGATAGAAAAGGAGAGAGATTGAGCAAGAGAATAAGGGACCATTCAGACGTTATTTTGCATTAAAAACCTAGACGCAGCTCAATTAATGTAACAAAACACAGAAGTCCCGACAAGCGTTTTTTAAACAAAGTTATTTTAACTTGACACACCACTCCTGGATGAGATGCTGGAAAAACTGTGAGATACACCACATCAGTCAAAGGTGTCCATTCTAGTGCATGCTTACATTAATAACAATGTGGCGCTACTGTGAGAGGCGCTGAAATAGCAGCACAACAGTCAAAAACATCTTTAAGTGCATGTTTACATAAACCTTTTTTTAAAAGAGTGCAGACGGATACAAAAACACATTCAGTGTTAACTACCCCTTAGACTATATCTATGATAAAGCGTTTTATAAATTTGTCTTTTGAGATCCCACTGCTCTATAATAATAGGGGCACAAGCGCTCATAATTGAGGCCTCCACCCCATCCTCTTGCTCTCATTACAGAGTGTGAATCTGGTGGGGCGTCCTGGTGAGTAGTGCCCACGAGGGGATGGCAAGTCAACTTAAGGTGATTAATCAAGTGACTAGATCGATACCAGGGCTAAAAGCTGGAATTAGCTCCCCTCCCTGCTTCTGAACAAAATTCTCACCGCACACTGCACTTCACACCTCTCATTGTCTTTCAGCACACACACACACACACACACACACACACACACACACACACACACACACACACACACACACACACACACACACACACACACAAACAAACCCTTCAGAGAGGGCTTAGAAAGGATTTCTAAGTTTAGCAAGGGAAAAGACTTGAACAGATAGTCTATCGCTGTAATTTGTGGTGCAATTAGAAGCACCAGCAACTAGCGACTACAAAGCAGGGAGAGGGTTTGCACTCCGTTGAAGATCGAAGGGGGTGTGGGCCCAAGATGTGGCTCTATTATCAGGAGTGTTTGGGAAGTACTTTGAAACTGTAGTTTCATGATACTCATACTTTAAAGTAGTTTAACAACAGTCAAGCTATACTCTTTTACAAAAGTGGTTAACTACACAAACAAAAAGTAGCTAACAACATGCGTAGTGGCTAAAGCACAGGCTGTTAATCAGAAGGTCACAGGTTCTAACCCCACAGCCACCACTATTGTGTCCTTGAGCAAGGCACTTAACTCCAGGTTGCTCCGGGGGGATTGTCCCTGTAATAATTGCACTGTAAGTCGCTTTGGATAAAAAAAAGCGTCTGCCAAATGCATAAATGTAAATGTAACATTGAAGCTATTTAAGGGTGCAATATATTTTAAAATATATTAATATCAGATTATATAATATATTATGCAAATATATTATGCAATCAAAGTGGTATTAACCTGGAACAAAAACAACAAGGATCTCAATTAGATGACAACATTACACAAATAAATTTACAATAAAACAAAGCTGAATGTGATGAGCAGCAATATTTTACTAAATATTTCACTATAATCGAATTTGCCATTCAAATCTGATTTGTATTTAATTTACATGAACTGTCTGAACAAACTGAAGTGTTCGAACTTCCCACCACTATCTACAAGAGAGAGATTTTTTTTTAAGGAAAGCATGTTTGTTTATTGCTAATGTTCCCTCTGCTGTAGAGATGTGTGCACAATAAAATCAAAATAAATTAAAAGCAGCAACGTTGCATTTCGTCATGTTACACAGCTATCCATTGGAAGCTTTTTTTGAACAGGGTAATTAGGTTAATAGTGTCTATACTTTTAGTTAGTTACATCCCATCATTGATTACCAGGGCCATAGCCTGGCTTGATAGCTCTAAGCACAGGACTGATGCTGATAGGGAGAAAGGAGATACAGAAGGAAAGACTGACTCTAGTCAGCTAGGCATGCAAACAAGTAAGCAAGTCTTCCAAGTAAGAGGAAGGAACATGGCCAGATGTTGCCCCTGGGGCTCACTTTGTGCTTTATTTCATATACATCCCCTGTGTTGGTGTAGCAGCAGCAGCATTAGGGCCTGTGTGGCTTAGGTAGAGTGAACAGGGATGCAGTTATGCACACTACACACTGTAACACTTTACAATAACATTCCATTCGTTAACATTTAAAGCGTTAGGTATCATGAACTAACAATGAAGAATATATTTTTATAGCATTTATCAATCTTTGATAATGTTATTTTACAAAAATAAATTGTTCATTGTTAGTTCATGTTAGTTCATAGTGCGTTATGTGCATCTGATACATATACAACTTTTGATTTAAAAAATTTACAAGTACATGTTGAAACTATCATTAACCAAGATTAATAAATCATTTTTGTCCTTGTTAGTTCACATTAACTTCATGTAAAATTGGCCCTAATTGTAAAGTGTTACCCTCTACACTCACACAAACAGCCCTCCTGCACTATCGGCCTGCACGGAGAAGCTCTCCCTATGGAGAGCTAAGAGAGCCTTAGATCTCCCACTGCCAGCTGTCTAATTTTCTCTCTGTCTTCCCATAGCTCTGCTTTCATTCCATCAACCTTATTATCGTCAACGAAATCTATCATAAAGACAATAACTAGGAGTGAAAATTGGAGTGAAATATTTTTTGATAACATTTTTTTAATGAGACCTTGCATAAGAATGAAAACTGAACTATAAATGGCACTAAAATATAAACAGACATGCCATCACATTTATGGAGAAAATGACTTCCATTGTTGTGTTTTCAATAATTTTTTTTCTCCCCTTTTCTCCCATATTTGGAATGCCCAATTCCCACTACTTAGTATGACCTTGTGGTGATGCGGTTACTCGCCTCAATCAAGGTGGCGGAGGACAAGTCTCAGTTGCCTCCGCTTCTGAGACCATCAATCCACACATCTTATCATGTAGCTTACTGCACATGACACCACAGAGATTCACAGAATGTTTAGGCTCACGTGTCCTCATTGAGAACAAGAACCACTAATCGTGATCACAAGGAGGTTACCCCAAGTGACTCTACCCTTCCTAGCAACCAGGCCAATTTGGTTGCTTTGGAAACCTGGCTGGAGTCACTCAGCACACCCTGGATTCGTACTTGTGACTCCAGGGGTGGTAGTCAGCGTCAATACTCGCTGAGCTACCCAGGCCCCCAACGTAGGATGATCTTAAATCTCTCAAGTTTTACTAAAACAATTTGTGTATTCTGAAAAAAGAACCACCCAGTTAGATGAAGCAGCTAATGTCTGATTGACATGTAAAACAATCAATAACAGTTCACTTGCTGCATTTTCTGATCACATTGTGGGTTATCATAATGTTTCACATTTTTAATACGCATTTTTGAAAATGCAAAACATTGCACGTTTCCATGAACTGCAAATGCGCATTATCTTGAGGGAGGCTGCCTTTTTGTCACGAAACAGCAGAACGAACTCTTTGCTTCGGGGAGAGTTGTATTTGCTGTAATAAAGCAATTGTACATAATGTTATTAATTGCTGCCAGGAGACATTGCAGAATAAGTGCAATAGCTCACATAATGAGGGCTCAAATGGCTATTCCCATTTGCTGACAGCCTCCATATACCTGGGCGCGCCTGCGTTCAAAAAAGTTCTGGTGGATTTTGAGGTCTCACTTTATTGACGATCTCTGGTTGAAGCACTTTTGACTAACTATGTTTGAAGAATTGTGTGCCATGGTCGGGCCTTTCGATGAGCCAGTCTCATCATGGTCATGCACACCTATACCACCCAACGATCGCATTGCCATTGCGCTTTACAAATGGTCATGACATGTCATCGTTCATGTGAGTAAGCCGTTTCCATAATTTTAATGTGCATCTTAACTAATGCGAAGCAAAATCCACCTCCTCCTGGCGCAGTACCTTTTTATTTATTTGCATATCAAGCATTTCCATTTCAAAATACACATAAAAATATTTAGATGGAAATGCAGCTATAGGCAGATTAAATGATTTGTGGTGCTGTAAAGGGTCTGAAAACTAAATACTAAATATAAAACAAAAACTAAACCAAAGCTAGTAATTTTCCAAAGATAAATTATTATTTGAAAAATTACATCTAACTAAGAATAAAATGAAATTCAAATTAGTAAATAAATAAAAGTAATAACTAGAGAAACTATAACTATAATAATCCAGCATGCCATCTCTACATTGCTGTGTTTCATTTTTACTTGCTCATTGTATCTTATGTCTTCCACGCTCTCATTTCTCTGTATATCAACTCTTACCCATTATTATTTACTTTTTGTCCCTGAACACTGCCATTAGTGAGGTGCTCACAGTGTCACCGGTATTGAGAGCCTCAGGCACTTCATGCAAGGCAGATTTAATGAGAGAGTGCATTTGTATTCCTTTCTCATATCCACATCGGCAAGCCAGGATCTTCTCCTGTACACACTTTATGCTATAGTTTCTACTTGGTGTTCTCTTATTCAGTGTGATCTGAGTCTCTCAAGTCATATATCTCTCGGTAGAAATGGATTCTGACATACAGTTTTAAAGTTTTCTTTAACTAAAGTTATTGCTAAAGTTAAAAAACTGTCTTGACCCATTACATTTTTTATTAGTTGCATAAATCAACACAGCAAAAAAAAAAAAAAACTATTGCTGATGATATTTATTTATTTCTTAATTGTTTCTCCTTGACAGCATTGAGATAAAACGTTTCTTACTTTTTAGGTTTTCCTCCTGTGCTGTAAAAGAGCAAGAGAATATTCTCAGCCTCACCTCATTAAATACTGGCTTGTTGTTATTGATGTCATTGATGCCAACGATGACCTGGGCGGAGCTGCTCAGAGGGAGTGACCCGCCAGCTGAGTTGTCATCGGTTGCTGTGATGTTGAGGACATACTGAGGCCCACGGAGTTTAGGTGGAGGGCTGTGGCGAAGTTTGATGATGCCTGTCAAAAATTAAATAAATTTCTAATTTCACAGGATTGCCACAAAGAGTTTCATTCACCACTCACTTTCAGTGAATGTAAAAACAGATGTAATGAAAGTGAATGGTGACTGAGGTTAACAGTCCCTTACATTCTGACAATTATTTCCTTTTGAATTCCATGGAAGAAGGACATTTTATGTATGAGGGTTAAAAATTATGACAGAATTGTAATTTTTGGGTGAACTATCCCTTTGAATGAATGAGAAAACTGTGCATAATATGTTGCAATGTCACAAAATATGCTCCTAATGGCTGCACATTCACCAAACAACAGAAAAAGTGGGAGGTTAGGGGTAAGAAAAGTGCTGCTACATTTTTGAAGTGACAACTCTACACAGCTTTGTGAGTGCAGAAGCCATGTGCCATCACTCTGCTCTGGCCTCTAATGGATTAGGTGGTAAAACAGCCATGCAGAGAAGCTGATAAGACAGGATAGAGCTTAAGTATACTGTTTTCCAGCTCTCAGGCAAAAATGTGCTGGTAAACAAATGAAAACCAAACACTGCAAACAAATTTAACCTTGAGACTGAAAGCACACAGGCAGTCAGGCATGAAAACATAGTCAAAAAATTCAAACACATGTGTTCACACACACACACACACACACACACACACACAAACACACACAAACACACACAAACACACAAACACACACAAAAACAATGTGCTTCTGTGCGTCGGGATTGAACTATAGACCAAAAACAACAAGAGGGGTGTTTGTTTTCCTGACAAATACCACAAGCGTGGTATTGAATGAATGATTAAAAGTTATAAAAACTAAGGATACTAAAGAGACCTTTCTACTGACTCTGAAAAATCTGTTGTGAAGACAGGAGAAGGAAATATTTTTTTTTTATAGATATGGATGTCCTTGTTAAAGGGATAGTTCACCCAAAACTTTTAATTCTCTCATCATTTACTTACACTCATGCCATCCCAGATGTTTATGACCTTCTTTCTTCCTCTAAAAACAAACAGAGACATTTAGAAGAACATCACAGTCCTGTAGGTCCCTACAATGCAAGTGAATGGTGACCAGAACTCCAAAACTCCAAATAGGAGATAAACTCAGCACAAAATAATCCATATGACTCCAGTGGTTTAATCAATGTCTTCTGAAGCTATCCAGTTGGTTTTGTTTGAGAACAGACCAAAATGTAACTCCTTTCTCTCGCTGTACATCTTGTCACACAATCTCTAGGCACGATTCATGATTTCCAAGCTTAATTAGACTTCCTAATCATTGATGTATGCGGAGAATGCTAGATGGCGCTATATGAAGCATAACGAGCTTGAAAGCATGATCACCATCATTTTGCTGTCAAAAAGTACAGTGAAAAAGGAGTTATATTTTGGTCTGTTCTCACCCAGATCTTTTGGAGTTCACCATTCACTTGCATTGTATGGATCTACAGAGCTGAAATATTCTTCTAAAAATCTTTGTTTGTGTTCAGCAGAAGAATGAAAGTCATATGCATCTGGGATGGCATGAGGGTGAGTAAATTATGAGAGAATTTGAATTTTTGGGTGAACAAACCCTTTAAAGAGAGCATCCCCAAGGCCTAATGCCAGGACTTCCCTTCCTACAGCTGCCATAATAAGTCTTATTATTTCTCCCATTTGTTATTCTACGAGTGGCCCATGTCCTTCTTATACTGTCTCTGACTCTACTCACCCTTCTGGTTGTCAAGCTCAAAGTTGCTGTCTTCATTTCCCCCGGTGATAGCATAAGTCACGCTGTCCCCATCTGGGTCCTTGGCGTGCACAATGGCCACCAGCGTCTCAGGACCAGCATCCTCAGAAAGAAAGGTTTTATAGCTGAAGGAAGAGGGGAAGAGAGACAGATCAAGCACCGAACAGATCCACCATCTGCTTCCCCTACCAGGCCTCTGAAGTGTATCCCAGGCGCACACAAACAACCACGCAGTCCCCGCATTGAGAATAACCAGAGCAAATCCTTACATAAACACACACACACAAACTGCAGCTCTAATGATGACACACCACCAGCTCTTTTATGTCTTCTCCCAAAATTCTACCAAGGGAGAAAATGTTGTTCTCAAATAGAGTGCTGAGCTTGTGTGTAGACTTAACAGCTCACTAGCAACACTGTGATTGTTGTCTTTCTGCTGAATCTGACCAAATGTCTGCCTCTCCATCTGGTTACATTCAATAAATGCCATAGTCGTACAGCACAACGACCATCTCTTGCTCGTTTCTGTTCTCCTGAAAACCCATTGTGACTCATACAACTGAGAAAGAGTGTAAAACTAAGATCTGTATATTCTCAGGAGCTCAAAGAGGGTTGGAAGAGATACAAAATAGAGATAATATAGAGCGAACGTGGGCGGTAACTTGGGGAAAAAGAGAAAAGGGGATAACAAAAAAGACAACAAAAAGTAAAAAAAGCACAGAGTGAAGTAGTGAAATATGAGATAGGAAATAATGTACAGTCAGCTGGTCATTATTGCAAAATAAAACAAAACATAGTGATCAGAACCCCAATATGAAGCAGATGGGTCGTCACACCGAAGGTGTTTATTTTGCAATAATAACAGTGACAAATATTGATTTAAGTTGAAATTATTGCACAGGTTTCCCACACTCTGTAACCAATGAATGTCAAAGAATTTTCCAGGCATTCATGGTTACTGGATTAGGAGTTTCTGAACATTTAATTGAAAAGAACCGAATAAAAAGTCAATTTGCTAACAAATTAAACATTCGATAGACAAAAAATAGTGCATATATGGAAATCACTTGACTGGGACCCAGATCACTTATACAGTTTAGAGCAGTCGTCCCACTCCTTGGTGGGAAGAGAGATGGAGCCGGGACCCCTGTTACATATTGTATAAAACTGAGTTTTGCATTTTATGTCTATAAAAACATGGATATTATTGTAAGTACATACTTCATGATGCTTACATTTCAAAGCCATTGAAATAATCAATAAATTGTGCCCTGCTGAAAAGACCAGCTAACTGGCCTTAGCTGGTCAGGCTGGTCATGCTGGTCTTAGCTGGTCAGGGTGGTCTTAGCTGGTGTCCCAGGCTGACCAGCTATAAAGTGTTCAAACCCCTTCTGAAATCTGCTAACTGACCAGCCTGTCTTTAGCTGGGCAACCAGCTAAAACTCGCCAACCATCTTAAGCTGGTTTTAGCTGATCTTTTCAGTGGGGACGTACAGCAGGGGTCTGCAACATTTTTACATGAAGTGACATTTTTAAATTCCCCTGAAAATCCCTGTTCCAAACCTCATCCAAAAAGAAAGAAAAAGACAGACAGATGGATAGATAGACAGACAGAGGGAAAAACAGACAGACCCCATCCATGCAGAATAAAATAAGTTTTATAAGGTTACTAAAATGGAGTCTTCATCTCATGTGAGTGATCGATTTTAAACATTTATTTAAAAATGTCTGTTGATTTCAATGAAATGAAATACATGATCTTGTGTATACATGGTCCCTGTATACCAGCTTGATAACCTCAGCGGTAACTATTATTTACACCTGGCAAGTAAGCTATTGTTCTGAAAGCAGGCTGTCATCTGCTCAACCGCACAGCTGACCAACGCAAAGCAGATGCGTTTACTTGTGACCCTCCACTGCAGCGCTGCTAAACGTGATGTGTGTTGCACTTAAAGCAGCTCACATTGAGTGGTGGCGACGTGAAGGGTTTGTCCAGGCTGCACACTTCTGCTGACTACTGCAGTTAATTCACACTAAGATTTGACTTAAATATGCTGATAATTCATACTCCTGTCTCGTAGTCGCTCGTGTGCGAGTGAGTGATTATTACAAATGCCACAAAGGTGGATCAAACAATAATTTGCGGTACCACCATGGACCCCCTGTTGAAGACGCTAGGTATAGAGGTCATTACATGTAAATATGTAATCGCACAATGCTGTGATGGATAGGGCTGAAACAATTACCGGTAGTCTACATTATTGACAATGTCGACAATAAAATTGTCAACAAACGTTTTAGTTGTCGATTAGTCGTTTGATCAATTAATGTAACATGAGATAATTTGAAACGGTAATGACGACACGCAAGAGCAGCGCTTCAGCTCGCGCCTGATTGAGGAGAGGAAGAAAACACAGCTCACAGTCCAGATGCATTCCAAACTTCCCAAACAGCTTGAGGTGAAATAAATTGCAAATGCGTGTGTGGGAATTGTTATATAAAAATACAAATAAGTAAATACAGAAGCTGTGTTATCCTGATGTGAAATAAAGCTGAGCCATACCTGGTGATCTGCTTGAGCAAAACTTGCCTGACAGAGCGTCTAAAAATTAAACACCCCAGCATTATATAGCTTTATTATATTATTATATCTTTAATGCATCCTTTATTAAGGAAGGCATTTCTCTGTGCAGTCAGCACTGCTTCAATGAGTTGCGTGAAGTGAGCCAATATAAGGGAGAGAGATTGAATCATCTCCCGGATGATGCACACTCTGGTGCGGGGACGCTATTCCCTCGTGCGCATTTGCTGCAGCTAGATTATAGCGATATGTCTTGCAACATAGTGAATCATAATATATGTGTAATGTGTGTATCTTATCTAGAAGAAAATTTGTGACACACAGCTCTATTAAGAAGAGAGAGTTTGTTGGATCGAAGTGAACGTAAAGGTAAGAGAGTAGTCTTAGCCCATTATACACTGCAACAACAAAAACATTTTTGTGGTTTGACTTTTTTGGCTTGTTTTCTAATATAAATATCTAAAGCTCCTTTAAAAACATACAATTACTTAAGGAAAAAAATTGTTATTGGAGAATGTTGAATACAATATTTAATATTTTAATATTTTAAAATATCAAAAAATTCTTAAACAAGTAAGGAATATGAGTACATTTTTTCTTTAACTGCACTAGCAGAATTATGAACCAGTAAAAAAATACACTTATAAACAAATTACACTTACATATTCAAGATACAGTCGCTGAAAGCAAGTCTAAATATCTAATATGTTGCTTTTCTAGTACATGTATCTTGTTTTAAGGATTTTTAGATACATTTAAATGGAAAACAAGACAAAAATACTTGATAACTTTGCGATTTTTGCAGTTAATTTGTTACTGAATTTCCATGTCATTAACTGAATGTCATTTAGAGGTACTTTTATAAGATGACTTTGTCCTATTTATTGTTAGTAAGCATGTTTAATACAAGTCGAGGCACAAGCTGAACAGTTGGTTAAGAGCTAATGATTAATCGTTGCAATAATTGCCTGAATATCTCAGCAGGAAACCAATGGAGTGTGTACTCCGTGTAGGGAAGGAGGTATTGCCCCAAGTGAAGGACTTCAAGTTCCTCGGGGTCTTGTTCACGAGTGAGGGGACAATGGAGTGGGAGGTTGGCCGGAGAACCGGGGCAGCGGGGGCTGTATTGCACTCGCTCTATCGCACCGTTGTCATGAAAAGAGAGCTGAGCCGGAAGGCAAAGCTGAGCTGGTGAGGAGCTCTGTCATCCGTGAGGTGCTTGGAGTAGAGCCGCTGTTCCTCTGCATCGAAAGGAGCCAGTTGAGGTGGTTTGGGCATCTGTTAAGGATGGCCCCTGGGCACCTCCCTAGGGAGGTGTGTCAGGCACGCCCAGCTGGGAAGAGGCCTCAGGGAATACCCAGGACTAGGTGGAGAGATTATATCTCCACACTCTCCAGGGAACACCTCGGGGTCCCCCAGTCAGAGCTGGTTAATGTGGCTCGGGATAGGGAAGTTTGGGGCCCCCTGCTGGATCTGCTGCCCCCGCAACCCGACTTCGGATAAGCAGTTGAAGATGGATGGATAGATGGATGGAAAATTGCCTGAATAGTCGAATAATCATTCTAATAATCTTTAGATTAGTCGATTAACAAAATAATTGTTAGTTGCAGCCCTAGTGATGGACCAATCAGAATAAAGTATTCCAGAAATCCATGCAGTAAAGAGAGAGTTATCAAGAAAAAAAATGGAAGGAGGACATAAAAGAATCAAGAATCATACATAGCCTGTGAAAAGACGGGGGCTTCATCATTGACGTTAGCCATGCGAATGCGGATGGAGGCGGTGCCAGTGCGAGGGGGCGTTCCCTTGTCCACGGCCATCACCGTGCACTCATACATGTGGTTAGGTCTCTCGTAGTCCAACCTCTGTCTGGGGCTTACCACTCCCTGAGAGGAGATTTCAAAGTCCATGCTCTGGATGAAGTAAGAAAGTTCAGCGTTCAGGCCAGTATCACTGTCGCGAGCCAGAACTAGACAGAGATAGACAGAAAGAGAGAAAAAACAGCGTTAACCATCAGGTCACGGTCACAGCAGGAAATTATTATGATGACAACCTTGGCTGTGATCTGCTCTGGATTAGGGATATGCTGAATGACTAACTTCACTGATGTTTAAATGGAAATTTTGAAGTCGACTAGTCTAAAAAAAAAACAACCTTCAGAAAACAGTAAAAAAAAAAATTGTTATTGCGACCCATTTCAAATAATTAATCTATTCCAAATCTGAAGCTAAATTCCACTGAAAAGGGGCATTTATCTGCAACATGCTCACCTTGCATTATGATCATTGTACATTAAATATAGAACACGACATTCACTGAATCAACATTAGTGAATATTTAACAGGCATATTAATTGAAAACAACTGAATGTATAGTGCAGGACCAATAGAGCAACCCAGCCTGTTCTAAATGGAATTTAGAACAGGACATTTTTGAAAATTGCTAACAGGTAGATTAAGTTAAATTTAAGTAAAAAAATTTGCTGAAAAATTGCACGTATTTCACGACGTGCAGTTGTGCATTAGCTATTGATCTAATATGACAGACATAGGCCTGCAACGTAGCCTACAATAAACCTAATGTATTCTAAACATGACGTGCACACAAAAGATAGTTTAACACATTTAGCAGTCGGCACCTCGTTTAAAATAAACACAAATTTTCTAGGCTACTTATTCAAAAGCAGATATTTTTTGACGAGGAAAAAATTAACATGTCGACATGGTCTGGTGAAAGACGGGACTTGACTCACCTGAGGCTGCTATCCTGCGCTTAAAATAACCCACACAGTGGAAAAATATTGTACAAGCATGCACAGATGTAAAGAAGACTCAAATGTGAAAACATACATAAAGACTTTCAAACATTTGGAAATCTGATTCCCACACCAGCACTGAAGTAATTTCATAACTACTTTGCTGAGTTTGCTTGTCTAGTGAGAGGACAATTTCCTGCGTGCACCACGAGTAAGAGAGAGAAGCACGTGCAGCCTGAGGTGAAATAAAATTTTGTATCTGATCCAGATATTCTCTTTTTTAAATCATATTTGTATTCTTAATTCTATTTAAAATATGTAACATTAATATGACAGTGTAACGCTTGAGCAATGAGGCAGACGAGGAGATGCGGATCCAAATGCAGTTTTGACTTTATTAGATAAACAAACAGGTAAACACAAAGGAACAACCCTCAATGGGGAAATAAAACATAAAACTGAAAACTAAACACGATGAAAACAAACAGAGAACTCGGGCAGGGAACACATACCAGGCTAACTACAAACACAAACATTCAACGATAGACAAGGACTGAACCAAAAACCGGGGTATAAATACATGAACAAGGGACAAAGGGGCCAATGAACAACCAGAACTCAAAACAAGATAACAAGATGACAAACAGAAGCAAATGGCAAACTAATGAGGACAGGTGAAAACAATGACTGAGAACACGAACGCTAACAAGAAGGCTGTGGAGCTACAAAAGTGAAAACTAAGCAGTACAAAGGTGACAAAAATGGTAAACAAAACGGCAACGGTGGAACAAGACAGGGTATACATAACAGACAGTAATTTATACGCAGCCTCTGTAAAACTATAAAGCCAAACGTAAATGTGTAAAAAATTATGATCAGTTTAATGGGGGAAATATTAATCGACTAGTAATTCCAGTGTCGACTAGCAGCATCAGAACCGTTTAGTCAACTAGTATCGCACATCCCTATTCTGGATCAGACAAACAAATGTCAGTTATTTATTTAATTTTTTTAGACAGTCATGTTCTCATTAGATCTGAAATGTAGGCATTTCGTTAAACAATTACTTGATGCTGGAAACTTGTTAGGACTCGGTGTTACACACATGCACACAAATATTTTCATCCTCGGAAGCACACACACTCGGTTGGTCACACTGACATTAAAGCTTGTAATTGTAAATGTACATTTGTAAATAATATATAAACCAGATTATGTTCTTAAAAATACATTTCAATTTCTTTATGCAATATATATATATATATATATATATATATATATATATATATATTTTTTATTTTTTTTTTTTTTTTTAGGGTGAAATACATTATGACCAAGACAATTTCTTGAAAGGTGTTGTGAGATTCACCTAGGTGTAACACAGCAAAAACATCTAATTTGTGGTTGTTGGACTTCTGACGCTAAGTGCTTTTTAAATTAAGCACGCTGTCACATTAAAAGAGCCAATATTAATTAAAACTATGTAGCAGAAGCCAATTCTATATTTGATCCATTTAAGTCCCCATCTGTTGGTGGCACGGCAAAAAGCTGCAGTTGACTGGAGCAGACCAAAAGTAAAAGTAGAGGAAGGCTTTGCTATCATTAGGCCCACAGCCAAAGTCAGGGTCCTGTATCATATACTGTAGGCAAGCTGTCATCACACCCAGCCAGCCAGCCAGCCAGCACACTCATTTACTACAGGGCACATGATGGCCCTCTAAACTCCAAGGCAAACAGCTAGTGTCCACAGATGTAGCTACATTCAGCAGCAGCCTTCTTTCTCTCTAGCTTGTGCCCACTCTTATTCTCCTTTGCTTTGATGTAAAACATGTTGTGGCTATAGGATCCAGGTGGGCAAGTTTGGGTGTCAGCATCCTGCACATGTATAAACAAGTGTCAAAGCATGCAGTGCGTGCATGTGAAGATTTACGGAGAGGATTCAAACAGAATGTTTATTTAAAATACAAGCCCTAATACATTGTCTCTTAGGGCTACCTATTACCATATTTAATGCACACAGACAAGAGTCCGAGCTAAATTAAACATACCACTTGGTCTTAGGAGAGAGAGAGAGAGAGAGAGAGAGAGAGAGAGAGAGAGAGAGAGAGAGAGAGAGAGAGAGAGGGAGGGAGGGAGGGAGGCTGGAAGGTAGGTGGGCTAAGGTTGGGCGAGTTGCTTTGCTGTGCGCTAAATCCTCTTCGAGAACTTTTCCATGCGATAATTGGAGCATGCTCTGCACTTCTCTTCCTGCTAGGGCCTATTAAAAGCCGGCACCCAATTTACAGTCTAATCCCGTTTTAAGGTAAACAACAATAATAATCTTCTCTCCCTTCTGGTCGGCTTCGCACAGCCGACGATTGCTACGTGTTTATGTTCTTTTTTTCCCTCTCACAACAGAACACATTTAATAAGCAAATAACAGCTCCAGCTGGTGTTTGTGTGAACCTGCTGCTTTTCCATGTTGCGAATGTGAGAAAGTGGATGAGAGATGAAAAAGAGAGAGAAGACACAAATAGACAAAAAAAGAAAGTTGTTTTGCATACCACACTAAAAACATAGGTGCCATCTGGAATCAGAGGCAGGAACCATTCTGTTTGCATATGGCAGAAAGCAAAACGAGCGAAAAAAGAACAGTGCTTGTTTTTACTTTGCTTAGCAATATGTAAACATAATTGAATTGCATAAATGCAGTTGGCATTGTAAATTTGTGCATCTGCCTCACATAGCATGCAGTCTGCCAGATCTTACTCAGTTTTGTTCCCTGTAGCTTTTATTCTTTTTTTTCATTAAAGTCATAGGCTTGTGCACAAAAAATACTTAATTAGGGATCATTAATCATTGGAAATTCTGTAGAGAAGGCAAGGATTTCTTTGAAATTGTGGGCAGCAAGGGGGCATCAAGGGGGCTTCAGATCTCAAACAAATGAATGCTGGTTGAGAACGCTCGCCCAGCCGCTGAGTGCAAAGCTCATCAGCTTCTGTTCCATTTGATTGGAGATTCTTAATACAGACACTTTTTGTTCAGAGATGAAAAGAACGCAGATACATGCACTGGCATTAGGGTTGCTCCAAAATTTTGGCTTCGGTACGATACCAGCCCTGGTACCTCGGTTTTGAAACTAAATCGATACTATAATCAACAAATAAAAAGCCTCAGATTTTGTATGAAATTACACAGAAGATGACTTGATTAAAAGAACTGCATAAAGTGTTACAGATTCAAATTATGCATTTTCCATTTTAATTAATGTTATGATCAAATGGTGTTTAATCAAATTGATACACACAATTTTAATTAAAAAAAAGAATAAAAACAAATATATATATATATATATATATATATATATATATATATATATATATATATATATATATATATATATATATGTATATATATATATATTACAAAAATTGCAATTTTATTTTTGGTAAATAAAATGCTGCACAACACAGCTTCAAAGTATTAATGAAAACAAATCTGATTACCTGTGGCACAAATGGTAAATGGTCTACACTTATATAGCGCCTTTTTTAACCTTAGAGTTTACCAAAGCACTTTACACTGTGTCCCATTCACCCAATCACACACACCAATGATGGCAGAGCTGCCATGCAAGATGCTAGCTTGCCATTGGGCGCAACTTGGGGTTTAGTGTCTTGCCCAAGGACACTTTGGCAAGTGGAGCCATGTGGGCCAGGAATCAAACCACAAAACCTTGCGATTAGTGGCCGACCCGCTCTATCACCTGAGCCACAGCCCCAAGCATCACAAGGCTGCTTGCATTTGTAATATTGCTTACAGATATTAATAATACAAATAAAAAATTTGACATAATTGCTATTATGAATATTATTGCTACTTTTTGAATATTACATTTTTGTACAGTAGTTATATTTTTCCGTCTTCAATTTCATGCATCCATTTGAATAGAGCTTTCAAGTTAGTGGGACTTTTATTTTGACAGACCTTTGAGTTTTTATGGGTTAGTTATATCAAGCTTCCCATTAATGCTGGGACACTCCCGTCACGACTACCAAGGTTAAATCACAGAGCTGCATCTGAGGAGTTCATTTAAATGTTAACCGTTTATACTATAAACACACTGCATGAAAATTAAGCACCAGCAGTGTGTGTACACCTGTGTGTGTCGCGTGTGTGTGGGCAGGGTTGGGAGGACACTTTTGAAATGTATTCCACAACAGATTACAGAATGCATGCTGTAAAATGTAATTTGTAACGTATTCCATCAGATTACTCAAGGTAAATTAAGTATTCTAAATACTCTGGATTACTTTTTCAGCAGTGGTAGATTTTTTAACTTGTTTTGACTCTAAAACCTCTGCCAGTACAGTAAGACAAAATACACCTGTTAAAAATACATTATCTGAAAAACCTAAATATCTTATGCAGTGTTGTTTCTAAAACAAGATAAATCAAATTTATCTTGTTTTGAGGATTTTTAGATATTTTACAGGAATTTTTTTTTACAATTATTACCAAGAATAAAATTTTTGCCCTAATATCAAAATGTCTTAATAGAAAAAAAATCCAACATGAGTTTTCTCAAGCCTAGTAACGTCTTGGTTACTTCCGTAACCTCCGTTCCCTGATGGAGGAAACGAGACGTTGTTTCGATAAAGTGACACTAGGGGTCACTCTTGGGAGCCCGAGACACCTTCTGATCTTTGATAAAAGGTCAATGGGAATTGGCGAGTGGTATTTGCATGCCACTCCCCCACACATACGGGTATAAAGGAGCTGGCGTGCGAACAGCTCATTCAGGTTTTGTGCTGAGGAGCCAAGAGAGAAGGTCCCGTCCATTGCTGCGTGTAGTCCTGCATTGTGGCAGGAGGGACACAACGTCTCAAGTAACCAGGACATTCCCTATTGGTCACTCACTCAACGTTGTGTCAATGAAGTGACACTAGGAGTCCCCTACAAAAAAAAACATTTTGAGTGGAAATATGTCACATGGTCTTGCTGACTCTTTTTCGTCGGAAGTATGTCATGTGGAGTAGTCCCATGGTAGGGATGAGTTTCTACAAACATGGTGACTGGGGCAGAGAGGCCAAGGAAGATGCAGTTTACCAACAGGGAATCGATTTAGTGGCAGGTATACGTCACATGTGCTCCACATGTGCTGGTTCCCCAGCACATGTTGAGCACCTTCCCCAGTACAGGGCTTAGTTAGCACATGTACAGAGCCGGCAGCGAGTTTCTCTGCAAACTCGTCTGCCACAGGGCTAGGAGTAAGTCATCCAGAAAACACATCTTGTGAACACTACTGGGAGTCAACAGCACACGTCTTCAGCGCAGTGGATGGTGAAAGGCGCTATCCACAAGCGATACACATGGCCAAATGTTCCGGACTTTCCTGTTCGTTCCTGCCAAGACACGGAACAAACCGGCTCAACCCGGAGATTGTAGAACCTCGCAAAGGTGTTGGGTGTTGCCCAGCCCACTGTGAAGCTGCCACAGGGGGATTCCCTTGGCGACGAGCAGACCGGGTGCGGGGTCTAGAGCCGCACCACTTTCTGGGGAGGATATGTTGGATGGTCTCCGTCTCTGTCAGCTGCTGGGCAAAGTCCTCGACTGTGTAGCTGAATAGGCCAGCCTGGGAAATGGGGCCGTTAAAATCCTGTAAAAATATCTAAACATCCTTAAAACAAGATAAATTTGATTTATCTTATTTTTGAAACAACACTGCATAAGATATTTAGGTTTATCAGATAATGTATTTTAATGTGTGTATTTTGTCTTACTGTACTGGCAGAGTTTTTATGGTCAAAACAAGTGAAAGAATATACCAGCGCTGAAGAAGTAATCCAAAGTATTTAGAATACGTTACTTACCTTGAGTAATATAACAGAATATGCTACAAATTACATTTTACAGTATGTATTCTGTAATCTGTAATGGAATACATTTCAAAAGTAACCCTCGCAACCTTGTATGTATGTGTGTTGTGGATCAGTTATAAAAAAAGATTTGTGACGCTTGCCCATTTTTATATAACTTGTCATCTAGGATGTTGTGGGAAGTTGCCAGGGCGTAACTTTGTGGTTGCTATGGCGCTTCGAGCAGTTTTTAGTCTTGTGTTGTGTTCTTGGTTGTTAAGTGGTTGCTTACTGGCCCAAGTCAAAAGACCCCACCCCCAAGTCTTGGGTCCCTCCTTCAATGTAAATCTAGATTATTTTTTACATTCATTTTTTCATCCACCATGTGACATTTGATTGCTCAGAAGAGTAATAAAACAATTCTCTTCAACAAGCCACAAGGTTTTAGGTGTCATTCATTTTCACAGCACAAACGTTGTGAGAGGAGTTGCATGTCAAAGTGTAATATTAAGGGTTAGGGCTTTCTTTGCAAAATAACGGTCCGCAACTAAGTAAGCCACTAATTAGGGCTTATGAATATTTATTCAAATAACGAATGCACTCAGGCCTCTTTCCAAAGCACAACTAGACATCTCATTTGTGTTTTCCTTTTTTTTTAAAAGCCTCTAAAACACCTTCAATTACAGTGATAAGATCGCAGCTGGGGCCGGTGCAGGGAGATAAACAGGTCCCTATTCCCATTAACGGTTGAGTTTAGTGGAGGATGTCAGGAACGCCTTTTTCTCAGTCTACTGCCTGCCTCTATCAGCTGTGATTATCTGCAGAATGACAGAGGTGTTGTAGCCCCCCAACCTTCCACATCCATGTGCCACTTCTTCTGTGGGGTCAGAAACCTGACCTTTGGTTACAGACCCCACATCATCAGCAAAGACACAAAATGGAAGATTGCTAGTCAGTTTAAGGAAAAGGGCTTAGTGAGGCAAGTCAGGATGAAGAGAGAGACTGAATGAACAAGCAAGGAAGGGGAAAAGAGAGAAAGAGGGAGACGGGGCAGAACAGCTCACTGCCTGGGAGCCACAGAGCTAGATTTGCGTACAATCCATTTACCACCCAGAAAGCACTGCCATAATGAATTATTTCAGAATTACAGGACTGAGTTGAAGAGACACCCACCCTCATAGAGCAACCACAGCAACAGCACCTGCCTCAAGAGCAGGACTGCTAAAAGAAAGAGAGAAACATTGAGACAGAGATAGAGAGAGATACATAGATGGAGAGACAGAAAGGCAGCCCAGAAGACAGAGGGGGACCCATACAGAGTAAGAGACCGACAATGAGCTTGTTTACATGGACACCAAAAAGTTGTCTATGTGAGAAAGCTGCTTAAAAGAAGAAGGTGGCTCTTGCATATACATGCACTGTGTTTGCGAGGTACTCTTTCCACCCATATATAAGTGGATAGCTTAGTAAGCAGCTTTCTCAAAAGCAACGGAATTTCGATGCAACACTGGTATAAATAACGAACATGGGGTCTGAGGACGATTTGCCATTTTTTGTTCTTCATTGCTTTGCATGTTCTACAGTTGCTGCTGTTTCCATTGCAATCTACCACATTGCTGCAACAATTGTGTTTCCCTCTTATCTCTTATCTCTTATGTCACACTCCGGGATTCCCCCAGCGCACTTATGCACATGCCCACTCTTTAAAAACCTTTAAGAATGCTGGTTATGCATTTTTGTTGCCACATAAGTCACATTCTTCAGCAGCAACCTACGTGTGTTTTAGTGCTGCAACAACTAATTGATAAAATCGATAATTATTTATTATGTCAATAATTTAAAATTTATTTTATTTTCGATTATTCGAGTAATCTAACATAATATGTCACAAATTACATTTTACAGCATGTATTCTGTAATCTGAAGTGGAAAGCATTTCAAAAGTAACCCTTCCAACCCTGTATATATATATACAGTATATATACACTACCGGTCAAAAGTTTTGAAACACTTGACTGAAATGTTTCACATGATCTTAAAAATATTTTGATCTGAAGGTGTATATTTAAATGTTTGAAATTAAAAAAAAAAGTAATAATAAAAAGTTTTTGAAATTGATGACTTGGACCAAATAATAAAAGAAAAGCAGCCAATAAGAGCCCAAAATAGATGGGAACTCCTTCAGTACTGTTTAAAAAGCATCCCAGGGTGATACCTCAAGATGTTGGTTGAGCAAATGTTAAGAGTACATGTCTGCAAATTTTAGGCAAAGAGTGTCTACTTTGAAGATGCTAAAATATAACACAGTTTTTATATATTTATATATATATATATACATACACTAGGGTTTTTGTTATACCACGGTATGAAAATTGACAGTTTTCATACCATGTACATTTTCGCATCTCCTATACTCATCAACTGCCTGTCAAACTCATCAACTTGCACCACACACACGAAGTGGAGAAAATGTCAGAGAGAAGTGAGACAAGGGGGTCTGACATAAGTGAGTGCATGTGTGAGTTAAAGCAGTGCTTCTCAATTGGTCGGTCATGACCCAAAAGTGGGTTGCAGGTCTATTCGGACTGAGTCGAGGACAGCAGGGAAAGAACAATGCCATGGTTCTCCCATTGAAGATATTTCAGCGGCCGCCCAAGTGATAGCCTATTTAGGACTGCCGAGGCAGATTTAATGAGAATCTCACAATTAGCTAAAGGCTTTTCATCTGCACTTTCGCAAGAGTGTAACTGAACCAGCTCATGATCATGATCTCCTCTGCTTTCTGGTGTGCTCGTGTAACAACCGGGTTTCCCTCGATATTGCGGTGTGCCGACCTCAAAACGTATGTGTCCAATTTCAATTCTAGTGAGACTTTTCTAGTTTAAAGTATTACGGAGGAAGTCAAGTCGAACCTCTCAAACAGTAGGCAGCCCTGACATGCCAAACAGCACTGAGGAGGTCATTATACATCATCAGCTTTAGAGTAAAAGTTATATTTTTACAAAATGTTATAGTGTCATATGAAATTATCTAAAGGTAGAATCTATTAGACCTCATTTTAAATCAACAGTGGCAGTTGTAGTTAAAGTTTCAATATGTGTTTCAGCTAGTATTTATTTATTTTTAAATAAATACTATAATTTTTTATTATTATTAATATTATTAGCTACACTGACTTAAACCATGGTAACGAGGAGCCTTTCCTCCTGTGTAATATGTATGTTCTGTTTGAATTATTTTTGAAATTAGGAAACAAATCGGATAATAATGGGCTCATATAAGTCAATATGCTCTTCAATTTTTAAAAGGGGGTGGGGGCTTCCTGTCACGTTTGTTGTAGAAATTAACAACAAAAATAATGTCACTTGATGCATGTCCTTGTACTTCAAAACCATGATTCAAAACCAGTATGTTAATGGTAATAATCATAGGTCTTTTATTTAAAATCTTTATTTTGTAATGTTATTTTTAATTTAGTAGTTAATTTAACGTTTTTTTTATCATGTTTATAATTTGGTTTATTATTATAATTCTGTTAGCTTTCTTGTTTATTCTATTTATTTTCAAAAGACCAACTTTTTTTTTACACATATTCAAAAAAAAAAAAAAAATGGTTTCAAGTTTCAATTATAATAAAGCATTTGTTCAACCAAATAAAAAAAAATTAAAAAACACTTCTGTTTTCACTCCTTTAAGGGTCATTGTAACTGATAATAATAATTGTGTAATACCGTATACCGTGATACTGTGAAACCATGATATTTTCTGAGATGGTTATCGTACCGTGAAAATCTCATACCGTTGCAACCAATATAGAAAACGATCAGCCACAACATTTAAACCAGCTGCCGAATATTGTGTAGGTCCCCCTCGTGCTGCCAAAACCACGCCAACAGAATAGCATTCAGTTACAGAAATACTCTAACCAGCCCATCTGGCACCAACAATCATGCCATGGTCCAAATCACTGAGATGACATTTTTTCCCATTCTGATGGTTGGTGATGTTTTGACGGTAAGAGGGGGACCTACACAATATTAGGCAGTTGGTTTTTAATGTTGTGGATGATCGGTGTATATCTTTTCATTTATAATTGAGTGGTTTAAATTGTCCTGCTGCTTCCAAACTCAGAATAAATGTTTTTTTTAAACTACACACAATTTATATTGTAGGTACCATTTATATTTTAAACCTTTTTGTACACATTGTATAGCATAAAATTATTTTCAATAAATCCATAAAAAATGGAGGAAATAAAA
The DNA here is from genome assembly GCF_025860055.1 of Xyrauchen texanus. Classification (NCBI taxonomy): domain Eukaryota; kingdom Metazoa; phylum Chordata; class Actinopteri; order Cypriniformes; family Catostomidae; genus Xyrauchen; species Xyrauchen texanus. The sequence goes on along the minus strand of NC_068290.1, from coordinate 9,774,648 downwards.
TTAGCCTTTTTTTATCCGATTAATAGTGGAAAAAAATAAAAGATTAATTGATTATCAAAAATAATTGGTACTTGGAGCCCTAGTGTTTTGAAGTGCTATCTCTTAATCCCTTAGAGAGTGAAAGGAAAACGTCATTGCATGAATGCTGCTTTCTGAAAAAAATTGGAATAAGCAGTTTTCCTAAGTGCATGTTAACAGGGTCAATAAGAGGGGAACGCCATTGGAGAGAGGGACAGACAGAGAAAGAGGTTGTATTTGTCTCTATTTTGTTATGTTTCTCCCATTTGTATAGCGTGTGTGTTGTATGAAGTATGACATGCCTGATCTCCATAACCTGTTAATGTTATACTTTAACATACTAATTTCTCATACTCATCCCATTTGTATAGCATGTGTGTGTTGTGAGTGGGTCAGCTGTATGAAGTATGACATGCCTGATCTCCATAATCTGTTAATGCAAAACATACTCCTGCTTTAACATACAACATACTCACCCTTCAGTAGGGAGATACCAGGAGGAGTGTTCTCAGGGACACTGTCTCTACTGTAAATAGAGTGCATAAACTCTGGTGTGCAGTCATTCTCATCTGTGATGTGTACCACCACCTACAAAAATACAAAAATGAGAGAGAGACATTATTTTGTGGACAGATATGGAAACATGATGGTTTAGTGTGTGGCCATACTTATCTCTTTCTGTTTCTATGTGGCCATTGCAAACAAAGATAGGTTTAAGAAAGAAGAATAGCATTAAAAGTAGAGGACAAGCAGTGGCACAAGCCAGTGAATGCAAATGGCTCAATGATCCCACAACACACACACAAAAACCACAGTCAGGCCTTTATGTGTCTCGTCTCAGCCAAAGCTCAGCTGACAGTTGAAACAGTTTAAGGATGGGAAAGGAGAAGGTGCGAACCGGCTGAACAGTAAAAAAGTTTTTATGTCAAACTGAACTTAAAACAAACATAAACAGTGACACACATGCAACACAGCCACATGCATCTCCCTCTCTCCCGAACTGGAGCCTCCGGCTCCCCTTTATCTTGCTCTCCCGCTGATCAGCTGATTCAGCGCCAGTCGTGCACCTTCACGGCCCGGCCACACCCTCCTCCTCATCATAACAGTATGTCTCGGTTACTGTTGAAACCTTCGTTCCCTGATGGAGGGAACAAGATGTTGTGTCGATGTAGTGACACTAGGGGTCGCTCTTGGGAGGGCCAAACACCTCCAATCTTTAAGAAAAGGCCAATGAGAATTGGCGAGTTGAATGTCCAATGAGAAATCCAGAAATCCAATGAGAAATCCAGCTCCTTTTATACCTGGACATACGGGTATAAAAGGAGCTGGAATGTGGCCATTCATTCGGGTTTTGTGCTGAGGAGCCGATACAAGGTCCCGGCCATTTCAGCGGACAGTGCAGCATTGTGGCAAGAGGGACACAATGTCTTGTTCCTTCCATAAGGGAACAGAAGTTACAACAGTAACTGAGACGTTTCCCTTCTGTCACTCACTCGACGTTGTGGCGAGTCCCTACAGAAAAACGCCACAACAGCTGAACCGTGTTACGTGAACTGCCCATGCAGGTGCAAGCAAGATGCTGTGTGCGTAATAGCAGGTGCATCAGTCTGCACGTAACCTCCCCAATGCCACACAAGATATCATGTAGCTACACACACCCCTGAGGGAGGGGAAGCGACATAACTAGCATGGGAGTAGGTAGTGCCAGCCGCTGCCTTTTCGCTCTATGTTTTCTCTCCACAGAGTATTAGATTCAGCTGGGGCCATCTAACGCTATAATATGCATCAGGGAAGGTGTTCTTTTATCCCTATTTTTTCAGGTGGAAAATACCCCACAGATACCACATCCTGCCCAATGTGGAAATAGCATGTGGCAATACGACACGTGGGCTCATAAACCACACATGGAAGAGGCACAATGGTAGGTCCTGCCTCAAAGGGGAGGAGCTCTACAAACACAGCGACCAGGGCTCAGAAAGCTCTGCCCAAGGGAGACGCGGGTCTGCCCACAGGGAGACCATACCAAGGAAAATACATCACAAGGGGTAACCGGAGTTACCTGTGGAGCAACTATCCAAGTACAGGGCATATTAGTACACATAGTGGGTCTGGCTGCAAACTCCCACAGGGCTAGGGAGGAAGGCATCCAGGGTTCATGAACTCGCATGGGAAAGAAGCGCACGTCATCACCTCACGGAGGGAAAGGCGCTGTACGCAAGCAGTATACAAGGCCAGCTTTCCCATAACCTTACCTGTTCGTACCTGAAAATGCATGGGACAAAACCGGCTCAACCCAGAGACCAAAAAGTCTCGAAGGTATTGGGTGTTTCTCAGCCCACAGCCCTACAGATGTCTGCTATAGAGGTGCCACTGGCCAGTGCCCACAAGGATGCCAGACTCCTCGTAGAGTGTGCTCATATTCCCAAAAGCGGAGGGCATGGCCTGGCTTGGTATGCCAGCATGATGCCGTTCATGATCCAGTGGTCAAGCCTCTGTTTGAAGACAGTGTTCCCTTTCCGCTCTCCGGCAAAACAGACAAAGAACAGGGGAAGAGGCATGGCCTAGGAGGATTCAGCATCCGGGCACCTCTGAGGAACCTGATGATCAGGTTGTGCTTCCTCAAGGACTTACTGTCGTGGTGTGTTGCTATAGCGGCCATATACACCTTCAAGGTGGAGGGGGACAGCCGCCACTCCAGCCTCTCCCGCAGGAGGTAAAGCACTGACCGACTGCGCATCTCCCTCGGCAAGAACACCAATTTGTGAACAAATGGCACTTCAGGGCAAACAGCTGCCTCGAAGAGGGAGCTTAGGCTTGAGTGACCGTGTCTACCACTGACAGTAGTAGGCCACTTAAATCTTCCACAGGCTGTCGAGGGGCCAGACATGGTGGTGATGGTGCCCCGTCCCTGAGAGAGGAGGTCCTTCCTCAGGGGAATTTTCCAGGGAGGCACTGTCACCAAGTTAGTGTGGGCCAGTATGGGGGCCACGAGGGTGACATGTTCCTCGTCCTCCCTGACGTTGCACACGGTCTGTGCAAGTAGGCTCACTGGGGGGAATGCATATATGCGCAGCCCTCGGGCCAGCTGTGTGTCAGCGCGTCTGTCCCGTGGGGGCTCCCGTCAGGAAATACCAGAGTGGGCAGTGGGAGGATTCCTTGGAAGCAACAGGTCCACCCGTGCTCTGCAGAATCGACTCCAAATCAGCTGGACCACCTGGGGGTGGAGTCTCCACTCTCCGCTGATCATCACTTGCCGTGACAGCGCGTCCTTGTAGCTCATCACAACCGCCTGGCCGTGGAAGTGAGTATGGTGCTCGGTGTCTGGTTGCCGTGATAACGCCGCAATTGGACACCCTCGGCAAGCAGACGTGTATGGAATCTTGAGTTGTGCTGGGGCAAGATGTGTTGTATCGCCTCAGTCTGCTTCTTCGCTGACAAGAACTGCTGGGCAAAGTCCTCACCGGTGTCGCCGAATAGGGAGATGGGTTCATTGAGAAAGCGAACCATGTCATGTCGACCAGATCCAGCCATAGATGGCGCTCCTGGACAACCAAATTGGACATCGCCTGCACGAGTGCTCGCGCCGTGACCTTCGTGGCCCTGAGGGCGAGGTCGGTAGCCGTGCGCAGCTCCTGCATCACATCGGTATCAGGACTACCCACTTGAAGCTTTTCAGTGCTTTGGCCTGATGTATTTGCAGGAAGGCCATGGCATGCACAGCGGAGGCGGCCTGTCCAGCACCATCGAGGGTCGGGCAAAAAAGTTGTCCTCCACAAACTTGATGGTTTGTTGAGCACTTCCAGGAAAAAAGGGACCAGGGATGCATGGCTGTGAGTGGTTCTCCGAACCCAGGAACCACTCATGTAGCCACAAGGGCTCAGGGGAGGGTTCCAGTCAAACCTGAATCTCACAGCGCCCGGGGCAAACATAGCAGTCAGCTCTGCATCGGCCTCAGACTAGACGGGTAGACCCAAATCGAGTCCTCGGCATACTCTCCGAATGCTGCCTCAACGTGACCGCTGCCAGACACGTGAAGCAGTGCCCGTGGCCGTCGGAGGCGGAGAGATAACGACCGCATCCAGGAACTACACAAAGACGGAAAGGCTTCTTTAAAAAGATGTGTCTTGAAATTGACGTTCACGTCAATGTGTTTTGAATGTGTCAGGAATATATACTCTCTTAGCGCTGTCGAAGTGCCCAGGGAAGTACTTGCCATATATTCAACAGCATACGCTTCTTCATTTAGAGGTGAATGGACCGCAGTGGGATTCAGCTCGCTGACACACAACGCTCGGCTCTGAAGAGAAAATCTGAATGAGTGGCCGCATTCCAGCTTCTTTTATACCCGTATGTCCGGGGGAGTGGGATGCAAATTCCATATGCCAATTCTCATTGGCCTTTTCTCAAAGATGAGATGTTTGATGATCCCAAGAGCGACCCCTAGTGTCACTACATCAACACAACGTTGAGTGAGTGACAGAAGGGGAATATTTGCTTATGGAATGTCTGTATATATCAGTCTCTCTGTGCAGCGATTTGGGAGCACCAGACAGAATCCTGGCGCAGGATTTGACTTTGACTGAGCAGAGATCTAAGCAAAGCAGGGTTCATGTTCTCAGTGGGGGTGTTAGTCATGGTGAAGGTTGAGTCCCACAGCAGAGCTTATCTAAGAGGAACAGCCCTGCCAAGAGCGTGGAAAGTTTCTTACACATACAGCACCAAAACAGTCCATACAGCTCTGAAGCAGTCAGGCCAGTGGCTAAAGGTCTGCATAGCTCTGTTTAATGGATTTCTCTTTTTCTGCAGTCTTCCCTCAGGAATCTGCCTAACGGAGGGAAACTTCTGTTTGTTTCATAGTTGCCGGAGGTTAAATATGGCAGTAATAGGTCTGGTGTCTTGGAGGAGTATTACTGCTAATAACAACAACAGGGGTTAAAGAGATATCAAGAGTCTCAAAGTAGAATTTCATCTTTTATAAATCATGTTTTGCATGTTAAGAAGACAGAAACTCGTTCTTCTGTTCTCATCTTGTTTTGTCTTGTTTCTTTTCTGATAGTCTCCGCTCATCTCTTCAAGTCTTATCACATTGCATTTCATCTCTTTTCATTTAAACTTCATCTCATCTCTTCTGGTCTCATTATCTCAACTTTTCTAGTCCTATCTCATCACTACAAGTATCAGTTTGTCTAATCTCTAGTCTAGTCTTGTCTCATCTCATTCTTGTTTTGTCTCATCCCTTCTCTTTTAGTCTCATCTAATTGCTTCTAGTATTCTCATCTCATCCTATCCTATCCCATCTCATCTCATCTCATCTCATTCCATCTTTTCTCTTGTAATCTCAAACAATTTAGTCTATTTTTGTTTTCTCATTTCATCTCATCTAATATCTTCTCTGCTCTTCTAGTTTTCTGTTGTCTCATCTCATATAATCTATTCTCATTTAATTCTTCTACTTTTGTTGTCTCAAATCTTCTCTTTTAGTCTCATTTAATTTCTTCTAGATTTGCCTCATCTCATCTTTCAAGTCTCATCTAATTCTTCTAGATTTGCCTCATCTCATCTTTCAAGTCTCATCTAATTTCTTCTAGTTTTGTTTTCTCTCATGCCATTTACTCTGGTTTCTTCTACTTTTATCTTCTCATCTAATCTTTTCTCTTTCAGTCTCATCTGGTTTCTTCTAGTTATCTCATCTCATTCCATCTCATCTCTCTTCTCTTCTAGTCTCATCTAATTTCTTCTAGTTTTGTTTAATCTCTTTTCTTCTCTTCTTCGCTCTTCTAGTCTCATCTAATTTCTTCTAGTTATGTCCCATCTCATCTCCTCTCTTATAGTCTCATCTCATTTTGTTGTGTCTCTTCTCTTCTCTTCTCTTTCTCTTCTCTTCTCTCTTCTCTTCTCTTCTCGTGAAATGTAGGAGAGTGGTGGAGGGTGCGGTGGGGAAGAACAAATTGGTTTAAACTGTCTGCTTAAATATATTTTCTTTATCTTTTCTTTATTTTTCAAAATCTGTCCTGATTAGTTATAAATAAATATATATATATATATATATATATATATATATATAGTTCATTTTTTGTTGTTAATTTGGTGAGTTGAGAATGGCGTCGCTCCCAGGTGAGCGTGCGCCATCTCCTTCACTCTGCCATGGAATTAGGTGCGTGCCGGTGCAGGGAGTCACGGTTGAAAGTGTGCTGTTAGCGGTGGGAGAACAAATCGGATGTGAAACTCATCGAAAGTGGTGTTGTGAATAATGGAGGTTTTTGTCCAATCTTTCCGTTGTCAATGTTAACATCTAAGGTAATTATCTCGAATGTGCCGCCGTTTATCCCCGACAAAGTTATTGAGAGAGAACTCATTAGGTAAGGAAGAATCGCCAGCCTGATAAGAGCCATATCACTGGGTTGTAAAAGTTCAGAACTAAAACATGTTATGTCATTTCGACGACAAGTTTTCATGTTTCATGTAGAAGTACAAGACATTAGTGATGAGAATGTTTTGGTTTCTGAGATTGCAAATACAAGTGAAGTTGAGATGCTTATGTATGAGAAAATGCAGAATAATGTGGTAGGCCTACTGGAAGATGAAAAGAAAGCAGAAATGTTGATACATTCTCTTAAATGTCAGGTGTTTCTGAAACAGGGTCTCAGATGGAAGACAGCAATCTTTATTCTCTCTGCGAGATAAATTAATTTCTGGATGAGATGTTTGGAAGAGCGGTAGAAATTAGTGATTTTTTTCCGGACACTGAAATATTTGTGAAATCGGTGGTCAAATTGCAGCGTATTGTTGGACTAGATGAATTGAATGAGATAAAGAGGTTTCGATTGAGGAAACTTCTTACAAAACTAAGAAAGCATAAAGGATCGTCTTCAAATAAATAGAACAATGAGTCTGAAGCACTGGGTGTTTTTTCTATCCTGTCTTTTTCCGCTATTTACTGTCTCTTTTCCTTTCATTAATATGATGCTAATGAGAATAGGCTCTTTTAGTATACATGGAGTGAGAGATCAAACTAAAAGGGCAGTATTATCAGAATTTGTAAAAATTAGGAATATTGATATAGTAATGTTACAAGAGACTCATTCTGATAGGTCTAATGAAATAGAATGGGGTTTATGGTGGGAGGGGAAGTATGCACTCAGTCATGGGCCAAATACAAGTGCTGGTGTTGCTGTTCTTTTTTCAAAAAGATTAACTGTTGATATTTAAAAAATTGAAGAAGTAGTTACTGGAAGAGCATTATTTATCCATGCAAAAGTTGAAGGAATAAAATTTTTATTTTTCCATGTTTTTTTTCCCGCACATTTGGACCTATGATAATAATGTTTGTATAGTTATGGCTAGAGACTGGAACTGTACTGTAGATTTTAAGGTTGATAGAAATGTTGAAGAACCTCATTTTCAATCAGGTGTAGTACTTTCCAAGGTGATTCAAGAACATGATTTGTATGATGTTTGGAGAAATAGGAATAAAGGAATAAAACAATATACATTTATCAAAATAAGTAATAATGAAGTTAAAGGGGCTAGGTTAGACAGGATTTATACAAGCAGGTCTTTCCATACTAGAGTGATGGATGCTGCTATCATTCCTAGTGGTTTCTCTGATCACCATATGGTAACTATAAAAAACGACTTTTAGATCACAGTATTATTGGCATTTTAATAAGAAATTATTATATAATAAGTTATTTTGTGAGAGTTTTACTCATCTTTGGGAAAGATGGAGGTTACAGAAAAATAATTATGAGACTAAACGTCAATTGTGGGAGGTTGGAAAGGTGCATATTAAACTTTTCTGTCAAAGATATGAGTCTCAAATTTCACTTAAAGTTAGAGATACAGTTCAAAATTTGCAATGTGAAATAGGAGAAATGGAAAAGATTTTGATGGACAATGTGGTGACCAATAAATGTGGTGATTTAAGTAAGAAGAAGCTTGAATTGAAACATCTATTGCAAGAGCAAGTTAAAAATGCTTTAATAAGGTCACGTTTTTGTTCAATTAAGTATTTGGAAGCTCCTAGCACTTATTTCTTTAAATTGGAACGAAATGTGGTGCAACATAATCCTATGCTTTATTTAAAACGTCCAGATGGAAGAATTACGACAATCCAAGTGAAATGCGAAAACTTGCAGTTGATTTTTATTCAGGACTTTTTAGTGCTGGACAATGTGACGAAGAGAATGCTGCTGATCTTTTTCAAGAACTTCCTAAATTGCAACCTAAACAGAAAGAAACTTTGGATTGTGAGATTACTTTAGGAGAGCTCACAGATGCAGTCAAGCAACTTTCAGTGGGATGTTCACGGAGTTCTATCGTCATTTCTGGAACATTTTTGGGACAGGATTTTTATGAAGTAACTAAAGAGTATTTTGAAAATGGTTGTCTTCCAAGCAGCTGTAGACGAGCAGTATTATCCCTGTTACCTAACAAGTGTGATTTAGGTTTTTTGAAGAATTGGAGGCCTGTTTCTCTTTTATGTCCGGATTATACAATTTTGACCAAATGTTTAGCAAACAGGTTGAAACGCTGTCTGGACATAATTATTCATAGTGATCAGACTTATTGTGTACCCGAGCGATCTATTATGGATAATCTGTTTCTTTTAAGAGATACTATTGATTTGAGTTTTATAGAAAATATTAATATGGGTTTTCTATCAATAGACCAAGAAAAAGCCTTTGATAGAGTGGACCATGTGTATCTTTTCAAAGTTTTAAGTGCTTTTGGTTTTGGTGACAAATGTATATCTTGGATCTATTTCTGTTATATTGTGATGTTTCTGTTTTGGTGAAGGTGGGAGGAGGGTTGAGTGCCTCAATCCCTGTAAAAAGAGGAATCAGGCAAGGGTGCCCACTTTCTGGTCAATTATATCTTTGCCATTGAACCATTATTAAGAAGAATCAGAAGAGATCTTAAAGGATTTTTTTATACCAAATGATTCTAATTGTAATAGAATGGTGTTATCTACTTATGCTGATGATATAACAGTGTTTTTAAATGCACAAGATGATGTGAACAATCTTACAAAAAGCATAGAGATATATGAAAAGGCATCCACTTCAAAGGTAAATTGGAGTAAGAGTGAAGAATATGCAGCGGGTCAATGGACAAATCAAAGGCTTCCAGAGTTACCGGCTGGATTTAAGTGGGGCAGAGAAGGTTTTAAGGCCCTGGGTGTCTTTTTGGGTTCTTCTAGGTTTCAGGAGAAAAATTGGGAGGGACTGCTGGAGAAGGTGGTGGCCTGATTGTCTCGATGGCGATGGTTGTTACCACAATTATCTTATAAAGGGAGAGTTTTGGTCATTAATAACTTGGCTGCTTCCACATTATGGCATAGGCTAATGGTGGTTGAACCGCCAGAAGAATAGGGGACTTCTATACACTAGTAGATTTCTTCTGGAACGGTAAACACTGTATTCAGGCTGCACAACTTTATTTGCCTCCTTGTGAAGGAGGACAAGGCTTGATAGACATTAAGAGCAGAATTCAAGCTTTCAGACTGATTTCAGCACAACTAAAAATTCTGTGTAGAAAAGAACATGACATGGACAGCAGGTGCATTTCTGCGAAGAGTAGAGGGGTTGAACTATGATGTACATCTTTTCTGGATACAAATTCAAGCGATGGACTTGACAGAGACTTCATCCTTTTATAAATCAGTGTTACAGGCATGGCATAAAACTTTCAAAATTAAAAGAGTTTTTGAGATTCCTAAAAACTGGGTGATGAAGGAACCACTTTTTCATAATCCAGTGGTTCATGATACACTGATGTCTTCTAGGAGTGTACAGGAGAATATGTTGAGAAGAAACTGCACAAAGCTGAAGGATTTGGTCAACCCAGATGGCTGGAAGTCACTGGAGGATATAATGTACTTGACGGGACTGCGATCTCCCCGTCTCGCCATGCGGTTTTTAGAAGAAATACATTCCTTTTTGCCAGGTTTTTATAGAGAAGTTATCCAAAGAAAAGATCTGAAGGAACAGACTGATGTTATTCCTAAAAAGCTGTTAATTTGTTCTACCTATAACAACAGTATGTTGGAAGATCATTATATAGAGGATTCTGACACTTCTGAGACATGGAAAATTGAGGAAATGTCTAAAATGTTATTCTATAACCTATGTGTCAAGACTGTTCATAAAGAGACACTGAAGGAACAGCAGCCATTGAGGTGGAAAAGGTGCTTTGGGCAAACTTTCTCCTTGAGAGATCAGTGGAGGTCCCTGTATAAGTTTCCAATAGAGAAGCAAACTGCAGATTTGCAGTGGAGACTTCTTCACAGGGCAATAGCTACAAACAGATATGTGGCTCACCTTAATCCAGCAGTAAGTGGGGAGTGTGTGTTCTGCAGAAACTGTGGAACACTTATTTTTGAGTTGTAAACGATTGGAGGAGCTTTTTAGAGTTTTGACTGTATGGTTTAGAGGATTTGGTGAAACCTTTTCTGAATGTACTTTTAAAGGAGGTGTAAAGTACAGAATGTCAAACAAGACAATTTTGTGTCTCCTGAACTATGTTATGGGTATAGCAAAATTGGCAATTTGGAAGACCAGAAAAAACAAAATTCTGGGTCTAACTGGAGTGGATCCAGAGAGAATTTTGAAGGGGTTAATTGCAAATAGATTAAAAATTGAGTTTGCTTATTATGACTTGGTAGGAGATTTATTTACTTTCGAAGAAAAGTGGTGTGTAAGAGAAGTTTTATGTTGTATTTATGAGGGAGAACTTATTTTTAATTTTTAAAAGAATGTCTTTTTAAAAAATGTTGTACTAAATGGTTAAGAGGTAATGTGATATGAATGAGGAATTATTCCTTTTCTTTAATGGGCAATGATGTATTGAAGGAGAATTGTATTTAATAAAGATGTGTTAAACCTCTCTTCTCTTCTCTTCTCTTCTCTTCTCTTCTCTTCTCTTCTCTTCTCTTCTCTTCTCTTCTCTTCTCTTCTCTTCTCTTTTAATCTCATCTCATCTAGTCTCTTTTCTGCATGTCTCCACTTGTCTAATTTTATCTTTTGTTGTCTTGTCTTCTCTTGCCTCTTCTCTTATTTTCTCATAATTTTTTCCCCATCTCATCCTCTGTCCTCTTCGTATCTTCATTCTAGCCTGCCTTATAAGAAGAGTCATCTTCACAGATGGTGTAATCATTTTTCAGGGGGCAGTGACTCAGTGACTGGTGCTGGCACAAGCACTGTTACACATCATTGTTTCTCAGCCAAGTCCATCAAGGGGACTCAATTATTGTGGAGGACTTTTGCCAAACAAATAAGATCAACATGGAACAACAACAGTCTGAGCAACACACATACGTACACACACAGTTGGATGCATTTACCTCTTTAATAACATCAACATGATGGGTGAAAATATATCAAACTTTTGCCACCTGCCTTTGGCTTTGTCACATCACTTCAGCTAACACACACACACACACACATTGATTGTACAGTTTGTGTGTACCTCTGCCATGTTGCTTAGACCTGTGTCTGGTTCGGATGCTCTGACTTGCAGGTGGTGCAGATGTTGCCCACTCTCATAGTCCACAGTGCGAGTCAGACTGAGGGCGCCGTTCTCCTGGTTTATGCTGAAAAGGTTTCCTGGGTTCACCAACAGCATATAGGACAACATTTTCTTTTGGAATGAGATAGCCTGGACCAATGCCACCCTATAGACAAACACATAGACACATAGGAACTAGAATCAAAGAAAGGGCTGGCATTTATTTTTTCGGAGGGAAACTATATCTCTGTTCCAAAACCCAGTGAGCTGCCAGTCTAGACTGCATTTTAAGGCATCATAGGTGAGCTCCTCAAATTTTATGGCCAAATTTTTATCCTTCAAAGAGAAGAAAATCGCAGAATGCAGTGGGAAAAGCTAAGTGAAAATCATCCAAGATGGCAAAACAGTAGAGTAATGAGCAAAACCAAGTTCCCTCTAATTACAATTTTACTGTTTTAGCCAATATTTAATTTGCCATGTATTTTTGTGCTTCAGAGTATCTGAGTTTTATCTTAGTAAAATGTTCTTGTCTATTAGAATCTTTTTTGAATCTAGTCTCCCATGTGCTTTACATAAGGAGTGCAATTTGTGTGCCTACTATGTCGAGTGGTCCAAATAGGTCACTTATGAAGTTTAATTTATGAGGATGTTGCCTTAAAAGGCAGCTGTCTATGTAGGCAGTAGACTGATCACAAGGTTTTGGAACACAGCTATTGTCTATCTACTCTTACAAATGGGAAATAATATCTCTGACATATTTCAGTGGTTCTTTGTGGCTCTCTTCCTATGTCATCCTCCCCTTCCACACTCTCTCAAATTATTATGTCTCTTCTTCTCCCTCTGTCTATGATTAGCCATCCTCTTCTCCTTCACACAGATTATTATACTCTGTTCTGTGCCAGTGCCCTGAGGGGGAATTCAGACACAGCTCTTCATGTGTATCCAGAAGTTTCTTTTAATAAATATTTGAATTTGAACATGCTTTCAAATTCAGAGCCTAGGGATACCAATGATGCATCTGTGTTCCCCTTCTCTGCCACAATCCCCTCTATTCCCTCTTTCCCCACTCTCTCAACCTCCGCTCTTCCTCCAAGACAATTTTTAATGCAACAGATAGCACATAATGCTTGAGAGTTGGCCACATTCACACGATCCCTCCTTTACCCGCTAATAAGCAGCACATTTTGAATCTTCTTACATACAAACACACAGCTTCCTGTACTCACGCTTGGCCCACCCCAGTGCTCTCCGGAATGTAGAAGGTGTAGGTGGTGTTGATGAACTGAGGGGGCCGGAAGCCGGCCAGTATGAACACAGAGGCATGCGGACCTTTCCTGCCCTGCGAGTCCACAGTCTGTACAGTCAGGGTGTACTCCTTACTGGGCGTCAGCGGTCGCCCTGTGGTTTTCAATTCTCCTGTGGTTCGGTCTACTTCAAATGAATCTTCGCCACCTGTCACAATATAAACAACAATTTAATGTTAGAATAACTTAAAATGTATGCAACTTTTGTAAATTCAGGTACACACTGTGCAATATTTTCCTTCCTTTACAATTGTTGCTTGTTTGATTGTATGATATGACCCCAGTAAAGGTATCTTGCGTAAAATCAAAGGCAAAATGACATCACTGGCCTTAAATGCCAGCTTGTATCCTTATTGGCACACGCAAAATTGAAATGGTAAACACAAGCAAGCCCTTGCACTAATATAGGCAATGTTTTTGTTGGAGTTTGTAGTCTGTCGTGGCTGGACAAAAGAGGGAATTTGTACTCATTCTTCAGAGCAAGCTTGTAATAAGTTTGAAAGTACGATCAAAATGCAAAGGGGGAAACATGTTCACACGGGAAGTCGGCATGTTGTTTCCAAGAGTTCGAGTATCTTTCGATCAGCCACATTATGCCAACTCTCTGACAAGTGCCATTTCCTATTAAGCATTTTTTCATTGGCTCCAGTGTGTTTACCTTTCCCTATGGCAAGACCTGAAGCATTTTGCGTAAGCAGCATTGAAGAACTGGGTTCAAATGCCGCATAGAAAAGAGAAAGTAATTGTGTTCGCATAATCAGTGACAAGTGCGATTTGCAGGGTGCTTTTTTTCCCCTCTAACATTACATTTTTTACTATAATGATATAGTGTTTGAGTACAGTTTGAAAAATATGCATTCCTCTTCACTGTATTACAGCCTGTACAGCTTAAAACAACTCTCTTTACAACTCCCTTTTGGCACGCCTATGTGGACACTTCACCCAGAAAATGGAGCTCACCAGTGCCTATATGCCTAAAAACACTTACCGTTTTGGCCACTGGGGGAAGTGTTTCAAATTTTGTTTAGGAACTTTGGGCACGTAGCCCGGCCACGGTCTCAGGATCACATGTGTGTCTGCCAGACCGAACTCCAGGCAAGAGTGCTGACAGAGAACGCTTGCAGGTCCCCGACCCTCTTGATGGAGGCGAGCGCGATCAGTGGTCCGTCTTTAGGGAGAGGGTCCTGAGTCCAACTGATTCTAGTGGCTTGAAGGGGGGTCTCTGAAGGCCAAGGGCTGCCTCTGAGACCTTCGTAAAGACACAAGGAGACAGGGACATGCCGAAGGGGAGGACCTTGTACTGATACAAAAGGCCGTCGAACGCGAACCATAGAAAGGGTCGATGTCGAGGCAATATTGAGACGTGGAAGGTCTACCGCTGCGAACCAATCTAGATGCCAGACGCAAGTTAAGATGTGTTTTTGCGTGAGCATTTTGAACGGGAGTTTGTGCAAAGCCCGGTTGAAAACTCGCAAGTCCAAGATCGGTCGTAAGCTGCCACCTTTCTTGGGCACGATGAAGTAAGGGCTGTAGAACCCCTTCTTCATCAGGCTCTATCGCGTTCTTGAGTAAGAGGGTCTGGATTTCCGTGCGCAGGTATTTGGCATGTTCGCCATGCACTGCGGTAAAGCGGACGCCCCCGAAGGTGGGAGGGGGTCTGACAAACTGAATTGCGTAACCGAGTCGGATGGTCCTGGCCAGCCAGCGTGATGGGTTGGGAAGTTAATGCCACGCATCCAAGCTACGTGCTAGGGGCACTAACGGGACTGTTTTTTTTTTACGTAACCGGCGGGGCTTCGCAGCGGGATGGAGCAGGTAGTACGGTATCGGGAGGCAAAGGTGCGTCCCGAGGCTCTGGTGCTGAGAAAAGACTCGAAGCACTTACCTTGCTCCGCACACCCAGCAGGGGGTGGGTTAGTGACTGAGGAGGAGGTCCGGTGGAGGCATCCTCTAGACTCGTCAGAAACGGCCGGCCGGGGAACAGTTGCAACATTGCCATGGTCATGTTCTCGCAGTGAGAACATGAACCATCCACAAATGCTGCCTCAGTGTGATTGCAGCCCAGACACACGAGACAGCACCTGTGGCCGTCTGAAGCGGAGAGCACTCTACCGCATCCAGGAACTACACAGGGGCGGAAAGGCATCTTTATAAAGATGCGTCCTAAAAAGGATGTTCAACGACGCTGTGTATTGCTCTTTTAGAGGAAAATCACTCTTTTATAAACTCTTTTAGTTTGCGCTGTCGAAGCGCACAGGGGCAAACTTGCACTGCCATGCAGAGAAGGAGAAAGCCGCTGAAGTGCGCCGTAGATCCAACAGCAGATCACCAGGAACAGGTGTGTGTGACTCTTTTTTTCATAGATCAGAGGTATATTCGGCGCTCAAGAGAGAACCCTAGTGTCGCTTCTTCGACACAACGTCGAAGTGAGCGACAGACGGGGAACTACGTTCATCTCTAGGAGACAGAATGTGTCTCCTTCCTGAGTGGTATGATGGCTAAATTGTCCCATAGTGTTTATACTTGCGTACTATTATTTTTACAGATGAACGTGGTACCTTCAGGCATTTGGAAATTGCTCCCAATGATGAACCAGATTTGTAGAGGTCCACAAATGTTTTTCTGAGGTCTTAGCTGATTTCTTTTGATTTTCCGATAATATTAAGCAAAGAGGCACTGAATTTGAAGGTAGGCCTTAAAATACATCCACAGGTACACCCCCAATTGACTTCAATTAGCCTATCAGATGCTAATTGCCTAAAGGCTTGTCATAATTTTATGAAATTTTCCAAGCTGCTTAAAAGGCACAGTTAAATTAGTGAATATAAACTTCTGACTTCAACTGTAAACATTTTTAACGGAAGGACACTCTCTCTTGTATAATTCCTGTAATTTTACAGTAAAAATTGTGGCCAAAATTGTGCATTGTGCACCAGGCTTAATCATAGATTAAATTACAGCTTCTCTTTGAAATAATGCCTCTTGGCATGTGCGTAATTTGCTTGCATTGCCTAGAAACTGTAATGACAATTGTTTTCCATCACAAATTAAAAGTGCAACTATTGTAAAGTTTAGCCCAAAGTGCAAGAGCATTACAAAGATAAAGTCACAAAAGCCTTGGAGTGTTTTAACACACATTAAGGGAGGAACCTAATGAGGAACCCTTCTGCAAGCTGTGGTTCAGAGCATCTGTGTGTGAGTGGGCAATATGTTCCCTCCACTCCTTCTTCAGGACAATAGCAAGATAAGAGCTCATTTTAACTGTCCCCTTGAGCATGTCCCTTTGGAGAGGAAGAAGAGGAGGTTTATGAAGACCACAGTTGCTTAGGTGGAGCAGATCTCCCAGCTGCACCCACACTGCCCCGTCCTTTTGCAAAAAAGTTTCAGTTATCAATGAATAACCTATATTATGTAATATTTTATATAAAGTGTGTTTCTTCAACTTTTTGTCTCTTTTATCACTGTGGACATCTATAAAATGTCTTGTTAAAAAAACACTCTAACTAGTTTGTTTTTTTGTCTACTAACAGTGTACTATATGTACATGCATCACTGAAAATGTGTCTTTTTTTTTTTCTGAAAGTCATGAAATTTCCCACCAGTTTCATTTTGACCACACCTCAAATTCTTATTGTATTTAATAGAATTCATTGGTGGAAATGACAGTGACAGAAATACAATTTGTATAAGTTTTTTTTATTCACATAAAATGGCAGAATCCTTTGTCTTGTTAAGGCTCATTTCAAAGGTAATATTTCATGTATCCTAAATACACATAATTAAATTATATATATATATATTTTTTTACATAATTTGGAAAAATTACACCTTGACTGGAAATAATTTCTAATACAAATATCATACTCACAATGGATATTTACCTTGATCTCCCAATGACTTACAGTGATAGACTGAAATTGTTATGTTTGACATTCACAATCTAACCAACAATAATGACATAATTGTAATTTGGCATATTTAATTTGTATTGATCTTCTTTATTGCATCCTTTTAAACATCTATATCCACCTTTACACTACAAAGACAATGTTGTATTATGTGCTTATACAACAGCTGCTCTAACGCAGAATTTCATTTACACTAAACCAAAGCCCAAAACATAAGCTTACCTTAAAATGTATTACTTTGCTGCTTTGCTAGCAATTTTATTTAATTCCAGAAATGCAAATTGAGGCTGCTTGACAGTCAACTGAAGGACAGGTCAAAAAAATTTGGAAGAAGAACACTGTATGTAAAAGCATCTAATGCAGGAGTTAATAAAATATTTAAAGCAGAGTTCAAATTCTTATCGACCTGTGAAATAATTTTGTAATGTCACAACATACTAGATAATAAATGACTAGCCATTATAAGAGGTTATGATGTTTCTGAAAATGTCCTAGAGGAAAAATAAAAGCAGAGTTACACACCTGTTCTAAACATCCATGTACATATTACTCACACACACACACACACACACACACACCATTCATACAGCATAAGACATCAAAGCAGCATGTTTAAAGCACGTATGGTCTATTTGCTCATTAGAAATACTTCTAACCTTTGTCGGTCACTGTGCAGTCATGAAATCACTTTAACTATGGAAACAGCATGGATTAGATTAGCGACTTGGCTTTATTCTATTTCTATTACAGACTTAACCAATTGGCTGTTAAAAATGGCACACACACATCAATGCTACATCTATTCACTGCAATAGCAAAACAGTGTGTCAACAATCTTTTTAGAACTTCAACATTTAAACTCGTTTTATAATTTATTGCAGAACTTCTCATTATGGTGTTGCCAGAATATTCCCAAACCTTTCAGAAGAAACCTCATATGCTTAATTTGAGGTTGTCACAGAAAGCATAACATAAATATGCAATGTGTGAACATTGGATGAGCTTAACTATGAAACAGGTCTGAATGAATGATGGCTGAACATCCTTTCTAATGATTCCTATCATTTGACAAGTTAAATTTTAAAACCACCATTAAAGGAAATCCATAATATTAAGCTGCTACAAACAGTACAAACAGGTGGAAACTTTTACACCTGATATTAACATCCATCTCAGGTGATCTGACCACAAGCGTAAAGATGTAAGTGGTTCATTGAAACATTTGGAAAAGCCCTTACATATACAAGAACAAGACTTCACAGAACATTTTGGTATATCTGACACCATCCAGCGACACATATCATGTGAAGCATGCACAATTGCAATTAAAATTATTTTTATTTTTTTTTATTTGGGAGCAACAGTTAATACCAAATTTTAACAGGGCCTTAGTTATGTTGCTCTTTACCTGATTCTTTCTTGCACAGCTGAGCTAAATATCCAAATAATATAAACTGTAATTTTTTGATGGTGAGCACGTTGTGTCAGTAACTTTTAAGTTTCTAGCTAAATAATGTGGTTTGCCAGCATTATTGATCATGTAATGCATGTCTGTGTGTGAGGCACATCGAAAGTGGGGCAGAGTTTTAACTGCCGGTATGATTGTATTGACAGTTATGTGCCAATTTCTGAGACTGCAGGCAGCAGGTCACAGAATGACAGTTGGTCAGAGGCCCCACCCATCACTCACCGTCCACCAATAAGAAGTGAGCTGTTCCCACTGAGCCATCAACACTTCGGGCCACAAGCTTGTAGACCACAGAACCAGGACCAGTGTCAGGGCCCACGGCTGCCAGGTAGGGGTAAGGGAACATGGCCCACTGCAGATGTGAGAGGTTGGGGAGAGTCAGAGTAAGCCTGCACAAGTACCATTCATCACCTACAGAGAGAGAAAAGATAAATATATTTAGAGTTCATGTTTAGTGGCGCTGTGTGTTCCTCTGGCTCCGCCTCCATCTCTGATCTACGTCCTGTTCCGGTTGCTGCCGGCATGCTGCACCAGTGTCTGTAGCTTGCTAGCCTGCTTAGCTTTGTTATTCTTTGTGGCAGGGCGGAGGGCGGGGCCGGGTCGTGATCCTACACACCCGGTCCCGTATTAGGCTAATTATGCCTCCGTGAGGTTTAAAGGCTGACTGCAGAGGGCCGTGCGGGAGAGAGAGAGATCGTAAGACGGACATGTCCGCTAATGATCTCTCTCTCCCGCACGGCCCTCTGCAGTCAGCCTTTAAACCTCACGGAGGCATAATTAGCCTAATACGGGACCGGGTGTGTAGGATCACGACCCGGCCCCGCCCTCCGCCCTGCCACATTCTTATTCTTATTCTTATATGTTAATTGTTTAATCCTTCACCATTTTACCACGTGCTTCAGGTTTTTCCACTTTTCAACTGTTTCAACTACTTATATTTTACAGCGTGCACCTGTTTTCTCTCCCGCTTGTCTACATCTTGCGTCTTGACTGCGTGCCTTCATTTTCTCCACTGTGTTGTACAAAGATTATTGCATCAATCTCAAACATCTACTGATCAGGAACCACATTGATCTCAAACCCTAGCCGCTCAAGAACAATCATAACAACAAAATCAACAATTAAGGTAAGTTATGGCATCCACCCAATAAAATTGAAACTATGCAATCAACTGTCACAGCACATCAGAAAACAGTGTCTCATAATTGTCCTCACAAGCAACTTCAATCCTTTGCTGTCATAGGTTATGAAGAGCTAACAAAACTTATCAAAAAATCAAAAGCCACAACATGTATGTTAGATCCAATACCAATTAAGCTCTTAAAAAGGTATACCCTGTCATCTGAGAACCTCCTCTTAATATTATTAACTCCTCACTATCCTTAGGACATGTACCAAGAAACGTTAAAATGGCAGTTATCAAACCGCTTATTAAGAAGCCACAGCTTGATCCTGGAGAACTGGCTAATTACACACAAATTTCAAATGTCCTATTTATGTCAAAAATACTAGAAAAGGTAGTGTCCTACCAACTATGATCATTTCTAAAGAGAAATGGTATATATATGAACAATTTCAGTGAGGATTTAGGCCCCCATCACAGTACAGAGACTTCACTTATCAGAGTTACAAATGACTTGCTCTTATCAACTGATCACAGCTGCATTTCACTTCTAGTGCTTTCAGATCTTAGTGCTGGCTTCTACATGATAGATCACGACATTCTCTTGAATAGGCTGGAGAATTATTTTGAAATTAGTGGACTTGCATTAGCATGGGTTAAGTCCTATCTATCAGATTGCTACAACTTTTTATGTGTAAACAGGGAATTGTCAAATCAAACAAAAGTTAAGTATGAAGTGCCACAGGGATCAGTTTTAGGGCCTCTGCTTTTCTCATTATACATGCTTCTCCTGCGAAATATTATCAGGAATCATGGAATGAGTTTCCACTGTTATGCTGACAGTACCCAACTTTATATTTCTTCTAAACCCAACGAAAATTCACAATTCTCCAACTTAGCAATGTATCAATGAAATCAAAGATTGGATGGCTAGAAATGTCTTTGTACTCAATTCCGACAAAACAACTATGTCCTTCAATCTTGTCCCTATACTGGCGTTTGGCTGCTCTGATAAGTTTTGCGGAGGGCATAACCCGGAATTAAAAGCGGAGGTCCGCGCATTAAGTGCAGCACGAACATTGCTATTAATCCATGGTTTCTGGTTAGGGTAGATCCATATAGTTTTGGCCGGTAGTACTTTATCTACGCACTTCCTGATGAAACGCATTATTCTCTATCAGTGTAGACCTTGATGTCGCCATCAGAGGTCTACGATGTACACAGGCACATCTCCCAGTCTGCGTGATCAAAACAGTCTTGTAGCATAGAATCTGATTGGTCCAACCTGCACTGGATTGTTCTGAGGGTGGGTGCTTCCTGTTTTAGTTTCTGCCTGTAAATGGGCAGAAGCAGAACAGAAGAGTGCTCAGATTTCCCAAATGGTGGGCGGGGGAGGGATTTGTAGCCATCCCGGAAGGGAGAGTAGCAATGGTCCAACATTTTTTCAAAAAGCAATGTGCTACCAATGTAAATGACACCTCACACATGCGGCTTGTTGAGCAGAGGTTTACTATTACTGATTTAAGCAATTGGAAATATGATTATCACCTGGTGGATGATTAAACAAAATCCCATCGACATAGATTGAAGGAGGGACCCGAGCCATATCTAGAGACCAGAATAACATAGAGACTTGGTGTTGGGCTTTTTACTTGGTCTAGTGAGGAACACCTAGCAACTAGGGCTGGGTGATATAGCCAAAATATATATTTTTTTCATATTGTTTGATAAACAATTCATACCAATGCATTCCACATGGTTTTAGACCTCAAGAATGAACTAGTTTGTTTACATGTAAACTCCACAGGGTAAGCTACCTTTTAATTTGACATTCAAGAAGTATACTCAGTTTGGGATTTAATCCTACATAAGGTGTGTGGCCTCTTTTTGATAATATTTTATAGACGTTTGACTCCACTGAAACACTTTCTTGTGACGCTTCACACTCCAGCTTAGTAGGTGGCGATAATGCACCATAAACTGGATTACCAACCGTCAATAAACATCACAAGAAGAAGTAACTCTTTCTTGCCTGTGACAGAGCTATGATCATGAAAAACATTGAACTAAATATTACATAAATAAACAGCAAAGGTTTTGATGTTGGAGTTGTTGTGTTCAGTCAATAGCTGTATTGCATTGTCAGTGCTGTCCTGCTTGATGCACAATGATATCGTATTAGCCGGATAGCTAGCTACTGTCTGTCTACAGAGCCTCACTACAGGTTTACACAGAGCTCTTCCATGTAAGCAGGGCTGTGTAGCCCCTAGCCACCTAATACTTCCAATTATCTAGTTGTGTGTTTAACTTTGCCAAACTACCTTTGTTTGTAGCGACACACCTGAATCGATCGTCTAGATGTAGAACTTAAATTCATTTAAAAAATATCGGAAAATTACTCAACATTAGCAACAATACTTTTTTATAAATATCAATATCATTTAATTACCAAGCCCTACTAGCAACTATCCAGAACACCCTAGCAACCACATAGCAATTCATTAAAAACAGAGAAACAGAGAGGTTCAAAATTAAAACCATCAATCTTCAGCAGATGAGTGACTGACCCATCCAACAGTAGGTCCTGATGAGAACATTTTGAGTCCTATCCTCTTACCCTCACAATACACTTATTTTCCCTTTCATTGTCTTTCTATTAGGAAGAACACTGATAATGCTGTTCATAATCTCATATATCTACTCTACATTAAAAAAACACATATTTCAGTTCATGGTGTCATGTTTATAGCCCCTAAAATCACATTGTCTTATTTCGACACCAGCGAAAAAAGAGCAGGAGGTATACAGAAAGCCTTCAGCCACCCTGAGTTCAGTGCCGCCTCTTGGCTTCAGAGTGTCATTCAGCCCGAGGATGCCCGCTACAAGAGAGAAATGGCATTTCTGTAGAGCACGTCATCTCTGACTTTCCCTGTAAATCCTGAGGAAGTCTGTTGTCAGAGAGACGATTCACTCCCTCAGACAGCCTCTGAAGATCAGATGGAGAAACAAATGACTTAACATAACAGAAATATCTTTTTTGGGGGTTGAGGGTTGCGGTTTATGATCTCTTTTCACTGTTGTTTGTTTGTTTGTTTGTCTCCAGACTTGCACAACTTCACTTCTAAGCACCTCGTCAAGGGGGAACATACTACAGTTACCCTCACTTCCTGTCTTTTCATAGCCATGCTTTGGAGAACGCCAAGAGAGTCTGATCGAAGGAGATGCAAGGAAAAGACAAAAGAGACAACAAGAATGTAAGAAAGCAAAAGATATACAATGGTTGGTGGTTTGGGTATCAGTGAAACTCTTGCTTCATTGTTTCCATGTGTCTATTTTGTATCAGGATTTGAAGCCATCATGAAGAGAACCCATGCAAACAATGGACTGGAGCTCATGTTGCTCATGTGTTTCCGAAAGCAGAAAGTCAAATAGATAAAACCATGTGGATTTATTTTTCTGACCACGCCAATACCAGCACGGCGAAACAACAGACCGACAAAATCCTGAAGAAGCTTTGCAAACGCTAAAATAAAATCTGAAGTGACATTCTCTATGCAAATACATGTAAATTCTGTCAAAGTTTTTGTTGGTGTAATCAAATTCTGTGGTTGTCCACTTGCCGCTGTGTGATTCACTGACGTTTGATGATAATGCAGATCAATTATCAGTGGTCTAGAGGACTGAATCTAACATGCTGTATGCTAAGTATATGCATAAATGTATTCAAATGAGAGGATGATGGCTTTAGCAATGCTCAGTACAACAAGCAACAGAATGGTACTGTCTTATTGAATTGCTAAGTCAAGCACACTGAGGGTTAGGGGTTTGAACAAACTCCTAACTCCAAGTATTAAACTTTGTAAATGTTTCACACATTAATATATATATATTAATACATATGGATATATATTACAGAATATATTTCTCTCAGATGTGTGTATATTTGTCGGGCGGCACGGTGGTGCAGCAGTTAGCACTGTCGCCTCACAGCAAGAAGGTTGTGGGTTCAAACCCTGGTTGCCCCGGCCTTTCTGTGTGGAGTTTGCATGTTCTCCCCGTGTCTGCGTGGGTTCTCTCCGGGTACTCTGGCTTCCTCCCACCATCCAAAAGACATGCAGGCTAGGTTAATTGGTGTCTCCAAAAAAATTGCCCTAGGTGTGGATGTGGATGTGGAGGTGAGTGTGAGTGTATGTCTGTCTATGTGTGGCCCTGCGATGGAGTGGCGACCTGTCCAGGGTGTCCCCCGCCTTTCACCCAATGTTAGCTGGGATAGGCTCCAGCCCCCCGCGACCCTGTACACAGGATAAGCGGTTGACGATGGATGGATGGTGTGTATATTTATTTAACATGTATGTTAAAATAGAGTGCATATATGTATACTCAATATAGATATATTTGTAACTATATGAAAAAAAAAAATATATATATATATATATATATATATATATATTCCTCAGAATTGTGCACAAATATATCCCATACATGTTTCCATATATATGTTAAAATTAGGGCTGTCGATTTAACGCGTTAATTCAGTGCGATTGATTTTACAAAAAATAACACGTTAAAAAAATTAACACAATTAATTGCAATACCCCCCGACCATAATAAGGAAGATTCTTGAGAAATGCAAGCTTGTAGTACCACCTGTTTACTTCAGGGGGCAGTTCAAGGTGTTACGTTCTTGCATTCAAAACACTTGAAGGAGCGCAAATGCCAACTAAGGGATCTCAAGATGTGTTTAAAGATTGAGTATTAAACTATATTTAACTTGACACAGTGACCTAAACATTTAACATTTATGACGCTACACAAGCATGTCTGACGCAGGGTGTGGCTGGATTGAGATGGTGCAAAATTTGGAAATTACCCCATAAATATTTAATCACGAATAAAATCAAAGAAATTTCCTTCAAACTTATTTATAAGTACTACCCCACTAATTATTTTCTTGTAGAGAGATTTAATTGTGATGTCGATATATTCTGTACATTTTGTGGTCTGCAGGAAATTTTCTTTCATTTTTTTAAGAGTTGTCCCTACTCGACTTGATTTTGGTCTGATTTCTGCAAGATTGTTAGAGATCATATCATTCCTAGCTTTCAACTTTTTTTAAAAAAAGTTTTATTCTTTTTTTTAGCTATGACATGTCTCTTCATAAGGAATATTATTTGATTAATGTTCTGCTTTTGTTGGCAAAGTTTAGTATTCATAAATATAAGTATGGTGGTTATAAACCATTAGATTTAGGTTCAGTAATACCTAAGAACAATTTCCATTTTGAGTAACAAGAAATCTGTAAAGTGTATTGAAATATTTAAACAATTTGATATTTTTATGTATACTGTTTATTTATTTTCCTTTTTGTTGTTGTTTGTTTCAATATACCTCTTGTCTCTAAATGTAAAAGTTTTATAAGCATTAATAAAAAATAAAAAAAAATGTCGGGTCCTTAAACAAGCCCTCATAATAAATCTCCAACTGATTGACAAATTCACTTGTGAAATGGATTGCTGTGAACTGTATGCCAATGATTGACTTATGTACAATAATATGATAGTAAACAATACATTATATTCTAAAGCCGCTTTTTGTATTGTCTTATCAATGATTAACTCTTCTGCTACAAGAATTTAATGCATTTTAATTATCTGAATATTTTTTATATATATATATATATATATATATATATATATATATATATATATATATATATATATATAAAAATATTTAAAGATAACTATGTATAATTATATATTGATATAAATATGCAGCTTTCTCAGAAAATATTTGTATATGCAATTAAATGTGATTAATCGCGATTTATTAATTAATTAAACCAATTCATTAATTCGATTAAAAAATTGTATCGATTGACAGCCCTAGTTAAAATATAGTGCATATATGTTCAAATGTGTTTATACTCAATATATATATATTTACAAATATATCTTTACATAAATATTCACATATATGGAAATATATTACAGAACATATTTCCTCAGAATTGTGCACATATATTTCTAATACATATTCCCATATAAATGTGACTATATGTACAACATATATGTTAAAATATATTTAAGCACACACTACCATTTTTCACCACATGCACATGTATATATTATGAAGTGTATTATTGAATATAAAAAGACATACATTACAATATATTGAATTTTACATTACAATATATGAAAAGTGGCAATTCCTTATGTATTACTCAGTATATTGTAATATATTAACACAATGTATTATTAATATACTGGAAATTATTTAATATATTGAGCCTTAATATATAAGGAAATATATTTTCTTTGCATAAAGGTTAACTCATCCTGCACCGTTTGGGCTACAGACATCAGTGTTACCTCAAACTGCGCGATTGAGAATAGGTGTGCTATTTGTTTTCTAAACAATCAGACTTTCATTTCATAGTTTTCACCTGGACGATAAAATATGCGAAAAAATCCTTTAGACTTACATTGAAGGAGGGACCCAAGCCATATCTAGGGAAAAGAATATCATAGGCTCTGTTTACACCTGGTATGTGGCCAGGCAAGACTCATTGCCATTTAAACCTGGTTGTAATATCTGTCTCTTTTGACAACCTTTGTTTAGATTTCGAGGGGAGCTTCCCTGATTTTATGACAACATACATGAATCACTACGTCAGTGTATTACAGCATAATAATAATGCAAAAAAATACAAAAGAATCAGCACACCAGTTCATTTAGCAAGTTCTCATAGTGTAGTAGTTGAAGTGTAACATTCAGGATTAGTGCCATATTCAGATTCATAACAGTTCATAACATAACAGCACTATTTTGCTACTGTTGTGTTTGACAACTGTGAGAAGGTGTCGGTCTCAATGCTATCTTTGATGGGAAGGTGTTTTGGAAAGAAAGGGTGTGTCTAATTTTTTGGCTTAGTCTCATGGAAGTTCCAGAACGGCTAAAATTTCTTACAGCACCTCTAATGTAACTTCTTCCATGTGTCTGATATCAACATGCAACAATACAATTGAGGAATATTCCACCCAATAATCAGTAAGAGCATTGGTTGATTGACAGCTTTGTGGGTGGTGCCTCCCTGCTGTTGGAACACATTCAAATTTAAGAGCATTTATACTATGAGCCCAATGTGGTCATATGCGTTTTGTAGACAAATGTAAAAATCTCAACCTGTTTACACCTGTCTATAATGTCTTCCTGTTTAAAAAGTATCACCAAAAATGCATCGTAATATAAGGGTTTAACGAGGCCATAGAAACTTGCGGACAGGCTCTTATGACGTTGGCCAGTAAGCAACCACGATGAAAATTAAAAAAAACACCCTAGCAACCACATGGCTATGCACTAAAAAACACTCTAAATTGGCCTGAAAACAACCCACAACACTGTAGCATCGTTACTGGAAGTATTGTATGCAAAATCACAAAATTTTCTTCTGAGAATATAACACCTATTTTCATGTAGCTTTAATGTAGACTATTGTAGAGGGGTGAAAATGGCTATTAAATCTCCAAGTTGTTTTTAACTGGGTCTGACTGAAGCACCTGAATAAACTTCCATCTCAGAATGGGGTGGTATTGAGTTTTTTGTTTTTAGCCAAATTAGGGTTGGCAGGCAAGGCAAAGGTGGGTGACTTTCTGTAGTGAGAGAGGGCAGACGGACACCTCAGTCGTGTCTGGTACTGTTTGTAATCTCTAGGGGGTCCAAGTTCTTTGTGCCTCTGTAGACCCCCATTCTCAACATGGAAAAACAGACCTTAGAAGCGACCTTTCCTACCATGTATGGAGAGCTGTACACAGCCCACCACTGGATTGTCCTAAAGACCAAACAGATGTGGATCAAACCACAGCACCCAACACCCACACCTAAAAAAGGTACATTTGCACAGGCTCAGTCAACAAACCTCCAACCGAGAGAGAGGGCAGTTCAAGGAATTATGAGGAATCCTGGTGAGGCTTCCAACAAAGACCTCTCAACCTTACTCCTCCAAAACTGCTATCACATCATCGCCACATCCTGATGAGAGATGAACACCCCTCAGATATTGAGAATGAGAGAGGGAGGAAAGCACCTCTCAAAGAGGGTTAAAAAAAACTGCCTTTCAACAATGACAAAAATAATAAAACCATCTGGGAATGGAAAGATGAGTCTTTATCCTTTCCATGACTGGGCATCTTGCTCTTCGTTTTGAAAGAACAATGCAGAATCAAACTGTGATCTCTTTCTATGCAGAAATACAATGAAACAACTCATCAATCTCTTCACTATCATAGTTTTGAATCAGATCATGTACAAAAAAAAAGCCAAAGAGAAAGCACAATGGCCTTCACGTGTTTGTTTACACCCCGTTAATCCAAGCTAAACCCTGATGACTGTGCAGCACAGAACAGGATATAATATTCTCCATGTATAAATAGCTAGTGATTAGCTAATTTGGTCAATGCCGACAGGGGAAAATTTGATTCCATTCAAAGAGACTTGTATGGTCGTCAGCCGAATCGAACATGTGGCACTTTTCTTTTGTTCGTGTTTTTGTCTGTGTCTAAAAATGCAACTCAAAGGCACCGGAAGATGGGAAAAACAAGACACACTGAGAAGATTTGAAGTTTTAAATCAATGCTGAATAACCATCAACACACAAGAAACAAATTACATTTTGTAGCAAAAATGTTGCTCTTTAAAAAACCCATGAGACTTGTAGTTCTCGATTATGAATCATTTTGGTTAGCATAGCTCACATAATACAATTGTGGAAGAATTGATATGAGAAATATGTATATGTAAGTTTATATTGAAATCTCTGACTTC
Source organism: Xyrauchen texanus (assembly GCF_025860055.1). NCBI lineage: Eukaryota > Metazoa > Chordata > Actinopteri > Cypriniformes > Catostomidae > Xyrauchen > Xyrauchen texanus. Next base: position 9,746,499 of record NC_068290.1, on the reverse strand, counting down.
TGATTGCACAATCTGAAATCTTTCCAAATCTGAGCACAGTTTGTGACATTGTTGAGATCTCCTCTGAAACTCCAAATGAGACACGTGGAGAGCAAATTAGTTACTTACCGTAGTTACTTACATTTGCTCTCCATTTAATGTCATTGTTGGAATTTGTGATTTTTCGTTCCTACCGATGATATAATCAGGGTCTCCTCTACCTATAGGCACATTATGCAGTCTGCGTAACTTACCCCCTAGGAGGGCACCAAAAAGTCCACTGTCTACCCTTTCCTACATATTATATGTTATTCAAGGACCTGATAGCATTCACAAATCACTTGCTTTACTGTCTTGAAATGTGTGTGACAGCTGTGATCAGTTTGGGAAGGACAACATCAGGACCAAACCAAAGACCCTGAGAAGAAGACAAAAGTGTGTCACTCTCTTCACTCCAAACCTGTCCTGATGACGTGTCCCTGAAGGAGCTCTGTCTCCACACCTGATACCTCTCAACAAGATCACCTAAATGGATGATCTGGAACTGCACATCCACGCTGAGCACGGGCAAAGGCAAAGGCTTGCAGGTGTCTCAGTGAGTGACAGCATAGGCCAAGTTGTCATGGAGACTGGTATGGTGCAGGTGTCCCCTGAGTCAAGTCTCCGCTTTGCAGGGTTAAGTCTTTGTGACATCCAAACAGCACGCTGGCAAGCTTGCATAATTGCCTTGTCCTTGCTGGGCTTGCAGAAGCAGTTTTCACGATGCAGTCTAAAAAGAGAGCTCTTTTCATGCTCAATTAAACACTCAACGATGTATTTCTCATTGTTGTTCTGATGACATGCTTTTCCAGGGTGTAATTAAGTTTTCAAATCAGGGCCTTTGTCTTTCATGCTCTCTCCCTTTCCATCTCTGTCACCCTCACTCATGAATTGCACATTTAAATTCCTCTGGGTGAAATGTCTTAAAAAGAGTGAGAGATACAGGAAAAGAAAACAGATTTTTAACATTCCTTTTTGTTTCAATTACAGCTATCTACATCAAACATCAGTAAGTCTATTGAGCTTTAAAATTAACATGCAAAGCATAGCTCAGAAAATGTAGTCTTGAAAGAATCTGATGAGAAATGTTGTCCCTGCTGAAAAGAACAGCTTAACAGGTTTATGCTGGTTAGTGGTGGTTTGGTGCTGGTCTAGCTGGTAAACCAGGATAGCCATGGTTTTCACCTGCAAAAACTTGGTGAAGCTGGTTGACCAGCATGGTCTTTCTGATGAAGCTGGTTAAACTTGTTTAAATGCCTGGTGAAAACACCAGCACACCAGCATCTTATGCTGGGGGACCAGCACCCAAAATACAACATAAGCTGGTGGCCAGCAATGCTGGTCTTGTCAACAGGAGTAGTTCATATTGAAATCTCTGACTGTGGATTGCAGACATTTGTATCTAGGCAAACTTGAAATTGCTGGTTAGTGATGGTTTGATACTGGTCTAGCTGGTGAACCGGGATAGCCATGGTTTTCTCCAGCAAAGACTTGCTGGTGAAGCTGGTTGACCAGCATGGTCTTTCTGACACAAATTTGAGCACAGTTTGAAACTGTTGTTGTTGAGATTTCTTCTGAAACGGTAGAGGAGACATGTGAGATTACTGGGAGAAAAATATTGTTTCTCTGGAGAAAAATCTGAGAAGCACTTTATTTAGAAGAATTTTTTTATTTTCTTAAGACTTTTTCATTTAATCTCACTGCTATCTAGGAGAAACAACTGAGATATTAGAGATATGTCATTCGTGATGGTTCTTGCCTATGTAAAAACAGCCACAGCAAAGACAGAGAAAAAGTGATGGAGAGAGAAAAGAGAGGAAGAGCTGAAGGTGAGTGACATGTTTCATGCTGAGCAGGGTGAAAAGGCTTCAACTCCCTGAACCAAACATCACAACACACACACAAAAAGGGAGACAGCACGGATGTTAGTATAGGTGTGTAAGTGTGCATACTAATCTGTAGGTATTGACAGAGGCATAGTGTTAGACAGACAGGGCCTCATTATTGAAGTACTGTGCATGAGTGTGTGTATTTGTAGACTGTGGGGGCTGTTCTGGCCTGACCAAAACACAACGCATCCTTATTAATGAACTCATGTTCTGCCCCACATTTAGAGTCATACCACACACACACACACTCACATGCACAGAGCACAACAATTTCTTCCTGGCACAACACACATACACATTTACCCAAATGCTTTCTGTCATTTTAAACCTACACAAACACACATGTGCATCTGCATTCCTTTCAATTTATTGAAGTTTATTTGAACATAGATTGATGTTGAACAGCTACATTCTTAGTGATAGTGCTGTTTTTTGCATCAGTAATGTCCTGACTATACTTTTCGATCAGTTGAATGCCACTTTGGTGAATTAAAGTACTAATTTCCTACAGCAAAATCTGTACATTATTCCAAACTTTTGGCTGCCAGTGTATGTATATATATATTTTTAATCTTGAATGGTTGCTGGAATGCAGGTATATCACGATGTGAATTTTTGATGGTAGGATTATTTTATGATAAAAAAAAATCATGATTTCACGATTTTTACTATTATCAGCAAATTTACATATTTTCCAACAATAAAAACCTCCACAAACATATCACAACTTCAGTTTTATTGCAGCATTCGTTAGAACATGCAGTTAACATATACATTCTTACTTCTAAATTGAAAACAAGTAGGTAAAGTACTTGTACTATCTGCCCTCTGACACCAAAACGTACTGTACCTTTTCAACAAAAAAGTAAGTATGATAATTACAGCACTTTTATGCTCAATGAAATATTATTCAAGTAGGAAAAACTATTTGGAAGCATCGCATTTACAATATTAAGCTGAACCCCTCCACTTTTAAACTTAAAATATACAACTCTTCGGATTTACACAGTTTCAATTCAGTGTTTGACTTTACCAAAAGGTAAGTAGTACACTACATATAATATTTGCTGTGTTTGTAAAATGATTACCTTCATCTGGGCATGAATCTCTGGATGGTGATTCCTCAGGAGCTGGAACATATTAGATGTGTTCACCGCTTTTTCTGTCACTTTCGTCTGCACGTTTTGCATACTGGATTCCTGTCTTCAACAACTCCTGTGTCATTTTTTAGATAGCCAAAATGCTCCCAAATAGCTGATTTAATTAGCTTAGTCGGTGGATACAACTCCGGGAGATCGCGTTGTTCCATGTTTTCATTTTGAGAGTTTCAAGTGCGCTGAAAGTTCATGTTCTGCACGCGCCTCGTCTTACCTAGACAATCACCTCGTGAACCCCGTTACCATAGTAACAGCCTCACAGACCAGTCAGGCAGAGGGCAGGGCATACGGCGCAAGTAGTTAGACCCACATTGAAAGACTCATTTTCAGTAAAACTATTTTAAATAGACAACATGGTTGTTTTTTCCGTTTTTTATACGTAGCTTCCAAATTCTTACGGTTTAATAACCGTGACCATTTTAATTGTGAAATCGGGTAATCGCGACATCCCTACTGGAATGTAATCCCATGTCTTATTAAGATGCAATGTTAGACAATGTGAGAAATTCACCAAAAAGCACAGTTTTGAACATTCTGCTTCTCCCCATTAAGAAAATGTAGACATGTTTTTTCAAAAAGAAACACACAATTCACACATACACTTACACGCGCCATACACATTCACAAAGTTTCCTGCAGGTTAATTAAGCCCATTTTTCACTGCTGATGAGAGCATGCAGAGAGAGAAAGAGAATAAGAGAGATGTGGGAAGGAACTAAATACATATAATTATGTTTCCTCTGTTCTGTTGATTTCAAACCGACCTCTGTGTGGAATGTTCTTACACACACACCCCACACACAGTGTCCTTGTCTCTCACAGACAAATGCAACTGCTCTATTCTCTACTATGTCAAAGCTTGTGCATGCTGTATATTTCATACACTGTCATCTAAAATACAAGCAAGATCATACTGGGTGGAAAAGTAAAACAGACTTTTCAAAAGATAGAGAGGGAGAACAGAGGACAAAAACCACTCAGATAAATGCAACAATACAACTAAGAGATAGATCCTCCATCTTATTGATGTGTTTTCTCTCTCTCTCTCTTGCCCCATTTCTCCCTATTGTTTTCCTCTTACTGTTTATTTCCTTTTCATTGCAGTGGCTGAGATCTGATTGAAAGCTCTGAGGCTGTTTGTGGACACACGTCCTCACACCACAGTGAAATACAGCAAAGGCAGCCATCCACAGACAGCACAACACTGGACTAAACCACAAATACACACACACACATGCACACGCACAGCTCCAAACTGATCACCAACAATAATTCTTCTTTTTTTTTTGGCATGTGGAAACTTTAATGTTAGACCAACTCTGTTCAGCATCTTAAATTCAGCACTTTTCTTATATGAAACTACAATATATAGTTCTTTGGAGAAAAAAAAAAGTTATTGATTTTACATTATATTCAGATCAGCTTATTGGTCCCTGTATTTGTTTTAAGCAATAGGCCTATATAGATGTTTTTTTAAAGAACAAAACAATAATGGATTCAAGATGGCACCGAGTATGGCTGCTGCTTTGCGAGCTCCGACAAAACACTGCAGTTTTTTGTTTGTTTTGTTTACAGTTTTTTTTTTTTTTTTGTCTTGGATGTTGTCTGCCTTATTGTATACGACAGACAAACACTTTTGGACATTGGTTCTGCAATTACACACCGAAAACCGGACTTCAAATTCCTCAATGCCGACCCGCTGTTTACAAACACGCCAGCGGAGCCCTTTGTCTGGGCAGCCTGGTTGCGAAAACGCTGAAGGAAAAGGGGAAAAAGAGCCACCGTTCTCATCAGAGTAAGATGTTCCGGGAATGGGGAGGAGCATAAACAAGCCAGTTATGCCCTCCGTAAAACTATCAGAGCAGCCAAACGCCAGTACAGGCACAAAATTGAAGGACAGTTCAACACCACCAACCAGATGAGCTAAATAAATGTTATGCTCGTTTCGAGGAAAATAACACCGCCCTCGCGGAGAGAGCACTCGCGGCCGACGCTACAGAGGTTGGTTTATTCTCAGTCTCTGTTGCGGATGTAACACGATCCTTCCGACGGGTGAACATCCGTAAAGCCGCGGGTCCAGACGACATTCCGGGCCGCGTCATCAGAGCGTGTGCGAACCAACTGGCTGGTGTTTTTACGGACATTTTCAACCTGTCGCTCCCCTTGTCTGTAGTCCCCACATGCTTCAAAACGTCCATCATTGTGCCTGTACCAAAGCAATCAAAAATCACTTATTTAAATGACTGCCGTCCAGTTGCTCTGACCCCCATCATCAGCAAATTCTTTGAGAAGCTAATCAGAGATTACATCTGCTCTGTGCTGCCCACCTCACTGGACCCATTGCAGTTTGCCTACCGCAACAACCGCTCCACTGATGATGCCATTGCATCTACAATACTCACTGCTCTCTTCCACCTGGAAAAAAGGAACACATATGTGAGAATGCTGTTTGTAGTCTACAGCTCAGCAATCAACACCATATTGCCCTCCAAGCTTGATGTGAAACTCCGGGCTCTGGGCTTAAACAGCTCGCTGTGCAGCTGGATCCTGGACTTCCTGTCAGGCAGACGTCAGGTGGTTAGAATGGGCAGCAACATCTCCTCATAACTGACCCTCAACACTGGAGCCCCACAGGGCTGTGTTCTCAACCCACTCCTGTATTCCCTGTACACACATGACTGTGTGAAAACACATAGCTCCAATGCCATCATTAAGTTTGCTGATGATACGACGGTGGAAGGTCTGATCACTGACAATGATGAAACAGCCTACAGAGAGGAGGTGCACACTCTGACAAGCTGGTGTCAGGAACACAACCTCTCCCTCAATGTCAGTAAGATAAAGGAGCTTGTAGTGGACTTCAGGAGGAAAGACAGAGGACACAGCCCCATCACCATTAATGGAGCACCAGTGGGGAGAGTCAGCAGCTTCAAGTTCCTCAGTGTCCACATCACTGAGGAACTCACATGGTCCGTCCACACTGAGGCCGTTGTGAAGAAGGCTCACCAGCGCCTCTTCTTCCTGAGATGGCTGAGGAAGATGAACCACCACATTCTCATACGGTTCTACACCAGCACTGTGACTGGCTGCTTAACCACCTGTTATGGCAATAGCACCGGCCACAACCGCAAAGCCCTGCAAAGGGTGGTGCGAACTGCCAGAAACATCATCGGAGGTGAGCTTCACCTCCCTCCAGGACATATATAAAGGCGGTGTGTGAAAAAAGCTTGGAGGATCATCAAAGACTCCAGCCACCCGAGCCACGGGCTGCTCTCACTGCTACCATCAGGCAGGCGGTATCGCAGCATCAGGACCCGCACCAGCCGACTACATGACAGCTTCTTCCCTAAAGCAATCAGACTTTTGAACACTTGATCTCTCACGATCAATATACATCATACGCACTGCACTTTATTAATCTTATTATCTCACACTGAACTGTCATAATTATGTTCTCTTCACAATACAACTACTGTATATATATTTTTATATACTTTTTATTTTTTATTTTATTTGTATGTGTATTCTATATTGTGTGTATTGTTTACTGTACATTGTACATTATTAATGTGTTGTGTAATTATGTGTATATTTGATATGAAAACAAGGGCAGGAAATCTATGATAGCCTGCACTGTCCAATCCTAGCTATGACCCAAATCACATACTTCTGCACTGTACTACTTCATTTTGCAGTGCATGTAGTAGTGTGAGCAGTGTGTTCAACAACAAAAATAAGAGTTATTTCAACCAGAAACAAAGCATGTAATTGTAGACACTTCATACACTCAGTGCACGAGGCTTCCCCTATTAGCGGAAGGGGTAGGGTGACAAAACAATTGTAATTAATAGTGAATGTGGCAACTACCACAGCTTCTAAGACAGCACCTTCCAAATGTGAATTGAATGCTAGAATCATAAAGAATCATAAAATCGAATCATAAAAGCAAATGTGAGATAAAAACACAGCAATAGCTGAAGCAGCCACATCAATTCATGCCCTTCTGTGACACTTTGGGCTCACCTGTCAACTTGCATGCTTAGCTGGTCTGCTGGGTTCAAAGTCCAATGCTCTATCAGTTATGTAATGAAAGCATTAAAATATATTGTCTTTTAAATCACATATTTTAGTAAAAGTGTTTCGATTTTAATAAGATTATATTGTGTGGAACAGAGTGAAAAATAAGTGTTTATGAACTGTTAATCTGCTATTTTTCTAGTGATTTGTGACAAAAGAAAATAAAATTCGTTGTTGTAAGGCCTCTAGTGTTTATTTCACCGGAAAATTGAGCGATACATAGAATTAGGCACATAAAAGTGATTTTGTTTTTACTACGAAACCAGGTTGGAAAATGCATTCACTAGATGTGCATAGTGCACAGTGTAAAGTACACATAAAGTGTGTACATCATCTCACAGATCAAGGTGTCTTTTCACATATGGAAGATCGGTGCTGTTGCAGCTCAGCTGGAAATCTACAGAACTCTGCCAGATCTATAAGCTGCCTGATCCTGGATCCATCTTTCCAATCTGCCCTGTACTTCTAGGAATTAAATCGATTGCTTGAGCTGTAAGGAGTGGACAAACCCCAAGCAGACCCTTTTCCTTTGATGCCAGCACTGAAACTTCTATTTCATTTTGCTTCTGCTGAAACTCAATTACCTCGCTGGAGTCCAACATGCTTTATTGAAGAGGGGACCATGGGAAACATTTTCAATGGCAGGCACCCTCTCACCTCTGAGATCCCCTCCGTCTCTCCCTTTCAATACATCTTAAAGTGACATTACAGATTACAGGCTGAGATTTCTGCTCCGTTTTCTCATTCGGTTCCTTCATTAGAATGGATTGCACTGTTTTCAGTAGTGACCATAAGGCATAAAGTCATACTTAATGAGTCAATCTTTTCAGTACAAAGGCCGACCCTGCCCTGTACCTGCTGGAATTTAGCAAGCCACACATCTCTCTCCATATATTCTCAATGTGAGAAAGATCCTTTCAGATTTGCCAAGATACCAACGTCTGTGATCAAACACTTGAAGACCCTGTGAAATCAAAATGAACGTTTTTTTGCTTTTAGTCCATATCTACTAACTTTAAGGTCATCTATTTGCTAATGTACTTCTGAATGTTGACAAAATTAGTTTTCAGAACATATAAGCATTTCAAAACTGCAGTCTCTCTCTTCCGGCTAAAAAAAATCAGGTACATCCATGATGTCACGTTTATGTCTTTTATTTTAAGGTTTAGTTCCTGTTCCTGTTCAGGTAATGTGGTCTCATGTCATGTGATTTCCTGTTACCTCATGTAACCTTGTCATGTGTTTTCCCGGTTCATGAGTCTTGATTTCATTGATTCATTGTTTTATTACCTTGTTATCAGTCTAGTCTTTTCATTGGTTAAAGTTAATTTAGTCTTGTTATCTTGTTTATAGTTTGGTCTTTTGATTGGTTGTCTTGTTTACCTTTTACCCATGTCCTTGTTTTTAAGCCCTCATGTTTGCCATTATGGATTGTCAGGTATTGTTTGTGAATGTATCGTTGTTGGTTCTATGGTCAAGTCAAGTCAAGTCAAGTCAAGTCAAGTCAAGTCAATGTTTTATTTTATAGTCTAACCAAGTCATGTCTAGTTTAGTTAAGTCAACTTCATGTTTATGTTTTGTTCACATTTAGAGTTAGGGATCCTGAATATCACAATTAATAATAAACTGCACTTGATCACATCATCATTGTCATCATTGTCTTTGTCATTGCCAGCACCAGCATTGTTACACATGACATTACATAGAGGTTGAAAAAACCTTGTCCAATCAAATGATTTCTAGGACGAGAACGCACCCTCCCCCTACAAATGTTCATTGCGTTTGGTTGTGTTCTAATTGGCGCTGATTATGCCCTCGCTGGCCACTTTGAAGTAAACACAGTCCATGCTGTAGGGTCGTTCCAAACAAAATCACATAAAAAGTGTCTTCTGACTGACCGTTACCACTTTTGAGCCATCTAAAGGTCTCAGAGTGGAGGACAGTTGTCTTTGAAGGGAATAGGGCACAGGGATGATTACGCAGAATGGAGGACCTGGACATGAGGAAATTTGCTGGAGTCTGCACCAGCCTCATGTGCTGTGTGCATTTGTGGGCTGGTTATGGATTAATGTTGTCAGTTAGATCATTGCTCGATCATGTAAAGTCTTTGGGGATCTAAAATCATTTTCATGAAATTCTTCAAGGACCAAATTATCTAATCTATGCTATTCAAATTAATTGTGTATATACTTTATGTCAATTGTCAAATTTTTTTGTATTTTTATTTCTCCAAATGAATGTTAAGACAGAAAAAGTTGAGATTTAAATGAAACATTACTAAATTTACTGTCAAAAGTTGTATCATCTGTTTCTATTTTATTTCATCACTTGAGTTGATAGTTAAATTAAACATAATAGAAAACGTCTCGGTTACCTACGTAACCTCGGTTCTCTCTAGATGAGGGAACGAGTATTGCGTAAGCTAGCTTACGCTATGGGAAAGATTAATCTTTTCTGAGATATTGAAGCCAAAAAATTATCCTTAATTTTGTATCATTTGTCAACGCAGTGCAGCAACTTGAGCGGGCTAGCTAGCGAGCTCATTGGTTGCTCTGCGGCAACTGCTGCAGCCTATAGACGAACTTGCGTGAACTCGCGCCCAATGAGAGGCGCCCGCGCGCTCACTGTCCCAAAGCCCGCCAGAATGGGCGTGGCAAGGGTGCATATAAGCGCAGTTCGTAGGCTGGAACCCTGGTTTTCATTGAATGAAGCGAAAATATACTCGTTTGAAAATATATATAGCCAGCTACGCAATACTCGTTCCCTCATCTAGAGAGAACCGAGGTTACGTAGGTAACCGAGACGTTCTCTTACGAGAGACAGAAGCTCCGTATGTGACTGTGCCAAAATCAGCCAATCGTCCAAATAGTTCAGAATTCGCAAGCCCTGACTCCGCAGGGGTGCGAGCGCCGCATCCATGCACTTCGTGAAAGTACGGGGTGCTAAGGACAGGCCGAACGGAAGGACGGTGTATTGATAAACCTGACCGTCGGCGAATCTCAAGAATGGCCTGTGACGGGATTTATCTGAATCTGAAAATAGGCATCTTTCAGATCGAGAGAAATAAACCAGTCCCCCTGGCGCACATGCGCGAGGAGTTTCCTGATTGTAAGCATTTTGAACGGTCTTTTTGCAAGCACCTTGTTCAAAACCCTGAGATCTAATATTGGTCTGAGGCCGCCGTCTTTCTTGGGGACAAGAAAATAACGGCTGTAAAACCCCGACTCGCTCAGTGAAGGCGGCACTCTCTCTATGGCCCTTTTGCACAGAAGTTGTGTCGGAGAAGCGACACTAGGGGTCTCTCTTGAGCGCCGATATTCACCTCTGATCTTATTGAAAAGGGCCAATGGGAGTTGGCAGTCAGTATTTGCATACCCCGCCCCCGGACATACGGGTATTTAAGCGGGGCAAATACGGGAGTTCATTCAGAAAATTTCTTCGGAGCCGATGGTCTGTCTGCAGTTTGCTGCGAGTTACACGCCACTTAAACGTTCCTGTTTTCCTCTGACGATCTGCATGCTGTTGGATCTTGACGGCGCACAACAGCGGCTTTCTCCTTCTCAGTGCACGGCGTGCATTGTTGCCCCTGAGCGCTTCGACAGCGCAGACACGTACACACACACACACTGTGTATTAAAAGAGTTTTTACTAAAAGAGTAATTTTCTCTACAAGAACAAACACAGCGGCGTTGAACGTCCTTTTAAGGACGCATCTTTTTCAAGATGCCTTTCTGCCCCTGTGTCATTCCTGGATGCGGTAGAGTGCTCTCTGCTTCAGACGGCCACAGGCGCTGTCTCGTGTGTTTGGGCCGCTATCACACCGAGGCGGCGTTTGTAGATGGTTCATGTTCTCACTGCGAGAACATGACCATGACCACGTTGGAGAGCGCCACGGTTACGACGCGATTCCCCAGGTTGATAGGGCAGTTGCGCACCATCTATGCCCCGGTAGCCCTACCTCCTGGCGGGGTCGCCCCGTACTCCCATCCAAGCCCTGTAGGACAACATCCTCGCTTAACGCGAAGGCCTACACTACGGCTGGACGCGCTGCCTCCGCCCTGCATGCGATGGCCCTCCTGCAAGTCCACCAGGCCAAAGCTCTCAGAAACATGCACGGGGGTGGACCTGATCCAGATGTGCTGCAGGAACTGCGCTCAGCGACCGACCTCGCCCTGAGAGCGACGAAGGCCACAGCGCAGGCACTCGGACAGACGATGGCCACCCTAGTGGTCCAGCAATGCCATCTTTGGCTCAACCTGGTCGAGATGCGTGAGGCTGACAAAAACCGCTTCCTGGACGCACCTGTCTCCCAGATTGGCCTTTTCGGTGACACCGTCGAGGACTTCGCCCAACAGTTCTCCGCGTTAAAGAAGCAGACGAAGGCCATATCGCACATCATGCCCCACCGCAGACCTGCCGCTACGTGCCCTGCCCCGTCTGCCCGCCGAGGGCGTCCCCCTGCGAGGAAACCAGCTCCTGCTCCGCCTCAACCCGGGCCCAGCTCTCAGCCCCAGCGTCGAGCACTCCGCAGGCGGCGACGCCCCTGTCTCACGTAACCCCTCCAGGACCCGGAAAGCTCCCAAGCGTTCCTGAGACAGCCGACCCAGAGCAGAAGACGTTAGCTCCGGAGGTGGTAAGACCGCTCCGTCCCCGGTGGAGGGCCGGGAGGAGAATCCTTTGTTTTTTCATTTGCCACACCCCTGACGGGGCTGTGGTACCCACATTCTCAATAAAAGAGCTATTTCCTTTGCCTCTGGGTCACCTGGCCCGCAAATGCCGTTTTCATGGCAATGTGCTTTCAGATCACAACAGTCCCGGTACACCGGACGCGGCGATCCTGCCTTCCGCCTGCCCACGACTGTCCCCCGGCCGGCCGGTTCAGACGAGTCCAGAGGACGCCAACATCAGACCTCCTCCTCAGTCAAGAACCCGCCCCCTGCCGGGCGCACGGAGCAAGGTAAGTGCTTTGAGTCTATTCTCAGCACCTCAGCCTCAGGCCGCAACGAAGCCGCCCAACGCTGCATTACCTGTTCCGCCCCGCTGCGAGGCCCTGCCGGGTACGTCCAAAATACTCGTCCCTTTGGTGCCCCTAGCGCAGAGCTGGGAAGCGTGGCTTTCGCTTCCCAACGCATCACGCTGGCTGCACTTCGACTCGGTTACGCAATTCAGTTCGCCCGGCTCCTGCCCCCCTTCAGGGGCGTCCGCTTTTCCGCAGTACACGGCGAGCACGCCAGTTCCCTGCGCACGGAAATCGTGACCCTCTTAGCCAAGGGCGCGGTAGAGCCCGTCCCTCCAACCGAAATGAGGAAGGGTTTCTACAGCCCTTACTTCATTGTACCCAAGAAAGGCGGCGGCTTACGACCAATCCTGGACTTGCGAGTTTTCAATCGGGCCTTGTTAAAACTCCCGTTCAAAATGCTTACGCAGAGAAATATTCTGGCTGGCGTTCAGCATCTAGATTGGTTCGTAGCGGTGGACCTGAAGGACGCGTACTTCCACGTCTCAATTCTGCCACGACACCGACCCTTCCTACGGTTCGCCTTCATCGGCCAGGCATTTCAGTACAAAGTCCTCCCCTACTGGCCCACTCGGACTTGGTTCTCGGAACTCAGGCTCCTCGCGACAGCTCCTCCCTGGCGAATTCCCCTGAGAAAGGACCTCCTCTCTCAGGGACGGGGCACGCTCTGGCACCCGCGCCCAGACCTCTGGAACTTCCACGTCTGGTCCCTGGACGAGACGCGGAAGAGCTAGCCGGCTTACTGGCGACCGTTGTGAATACCATCAACCAAGCCAGAGCCCCCTCTACCAGGCACCTTTACGCCCTAAAGTGGCGCTTGTTCGTAGATTGGTGTTCTTCCCGAGCCGAAGACCACGCAGAGATGCGTGATTAGGTCAGTGCTTCTGTTCCTACAGGAGAGGCTGGACAGGAGGCTGTCCCCGTCCACCCTCAAGGTGTATGTTGCCGCTATCGCCGCCCACCACGATCCTGTAGACGGCAAGTCTTTGGGTAAGCACCACCTGATCCTCAGGTTCCTGAGAGGCGCCCGGAGGTTGAATCCCTCCCGGCCAGGCCTAGTTCCCTCCTGGGATCTCTCGGTAGTCTTGGCAGGACTCCAGAGACCTCCCTTCGAGCCGCTCGAATCAGTTGGACTCAGGGCCCTCTCTCTTAAGACGGCCCTGCTGATCGCGCTCGCCTCCATTAAGAGGGTCGGGGACCTGCAAGCGTTCTCTGTCAGCGACACTTGCCTGGAGTTCGGTCCGGCAGATATGTTTGTGATCCTAAGACCGCGACCGGGCTATGTGCCCAAGGTTTCTACCACACCATTCCAAGATCAGGTATTGAACCTGCAAGCGCTGCCCCGGGAGGAGGCAGCCCTTTCGTTGCTGTGTCCAGTGCGCGCCCTGCGCATTTACCTGGACTGCACACAGAGCACCAGACGCTCTGAGCAGCTCTTTGTCTGCTTTGGGGGACGGCAGAAAGGGAATGCCGTCTCCAAACAGAGGCTCGCCCACTGGGTTGTCGATGCCATCACACTGGCTTATCACACCCAGGCCGTGCCCCTACCCTTACGGGTCCGAGCTCACTCAACAAGGGGTGTTGCGTCCTCATGGGCACTGGCCGTGGGCACTGGCCAAGGGCACCTCCCTAGCAGACATCTGTAGAGCCGCGGGTTGGGCAACACCCAACACCTTCACGAGGTTTTACAACCTCCGCGTTGAGTCGGTTGCGTCTTGTGTTTTCTCAGGTCCGAGCCCGTAGAACTCGGTAACACGTAGACCGACCGGCCGGGTGGATCGCTTGCGCCCAGCGCCCTTTCCTGACGTCAAGGTAAAGTAGTGCGCCTTCTTCCCAGGGCGCCCCACTCGAGTCGGGCCCCTGGTCGATTCCTCCCCAGCCCTCCGGGTCCGCGGTTCAGCGGAGGAACTCGCCGACCCAAGCCACTGTGGGTACCCTGATGGCCACCCCGTACTGGTATAGGGGCTCCACAGGTAAAATAAGAAGGCCTCCTGTTCGGACTCCCCCTGTGTGTAATTCCACGGTTCTGTCCCCTTACGAGCGGACCCCCGTGTCTCCCTTAGGCAGTTACAGCTGCCTCGGTCACCGTGCTGTAGCAACTCCCCCTTTCGAGACTGGATCTACCACCGCACCATACTTTCCACACGAGCCCTAAGACGGCCGTGTGACGTGTCTACCACTTTTCCTCCCCAAGAAAAAGGGCAGGTGTGGTCTCCGCAGGGTCTGGGTAAGACCCCTTCCCTATATGCGTGTAAGGGCCCGGCCGTGATTGCTCTATGCGAGAAACATAGAGAGAAAGAGGCCCAGCCAGGCTGGCCCGTTCCCATGTTGGCAAACATCGCCTTGTTCCCTCCCAGGGTAACTAGAAGGACTCCGATGTTCTTATGGGGCATTGGGGAAGAGTGCGTGCAGCCAGGTACAGACGATGCGTGGCACTGGATGAAATCCCTGCCCGCCTCTGTATCGGCGGTCCACGTACAAGGTTCAGCGCATGGCAAGATTGGAATGGGTCCCCTAGTGTCGCTTCTCCGACACAACGTGGAGAGAGCGACAGAAGGGGAACGCTTGGTTACATATGTAACCTCCGTTCCCGAGGGAGGGAACGACACGTTGTGTCTTTCCTCCGCCATGTCGCTGAACCGAGCCACTGTTGTGGCCGGACCATTTCGGCTCCTCAGAAAAATCCTGAATGAACTCCCGTATTTGCCCCGCTTAAATACCCGTATGTCCGGGGGCGGGGTATGCAAATACTGACTGCCAACTCCCATTGGCCCTTTTCAATAAGATCAGAGGTGAATATCGGCGCTCAAGAGAGACCCCTAGTGTCGCTTCTCTGACACAACGTGTCGTTCCCTCCCTTGGGGAACGGAAGTTACATATGTAACCAAACGATTGTGGGCACATTTTCTACACATAAGACATGTTTGCTCTCTGATAGGGACACGGGAAGTGTAATGCTTGTGTGTAGGGGTGAACACTGGATTGTGGGCACATTTTCTACACATAAGACATGTTTGTCTTTACAAGATCTTTTTGTGTCGCCGTGAAAACGGCGTTTGAGTGCAGGCAAGCGAGTAGTAACACCGGCTTGTTGGCTGCTGAATTCACCACTGTAGTAGCCTGAGAGAAGGGGACTGACAGGGGGCGAAGCTTTGACGGTGGTCCGGCTGCGGCGGGACTGAGCCGTCGTTTTTTCAACAAAGCTAGGAGGACTTCGGTTGTTCAGGTTTCAGCGTAATCTTAGGCTGAGGCCCGCGGGGGGGGCGGCGGTCTGCGGCGGCTGTCTGAGCACGATCTGGGGCGGCTGCCCTGTCGACGCTGGGAAGTCTGGCTTTGTTGAGCTGGGTGCTGTGAAGATGCTCGTGCAGGAGGCTGGTTACGTGGGCGGCCTGCAGAGGAGCTAGCGCGGCTAGGCAGGAAGAGATTCATGGCTTGGGTGGCTTTCTGGACTTCCGAAAAACAGTCAACAATGCCACTTACCGCGGAACCGAAGAGACCGGACGGAGAGAGCGGCACGTTGAGGAACGTGGAGCGCTCAGCTTCTCCCATGTCGGCTAGCGTTAGCCACAGGTGTCTCTCGGTTACAGTCAGCGAGGCCATGCACTTCCCTAGGGCTTGAGCTGCAGCTTTGGTGGCGCGAAGGGCGAGGTCCGTCGCGCTCCTTAGATCTGTAACAGCCTCTGGGTGCCTGGCTTTCTCATCCCATTCCCAAAGAAGGTCCGCTTGGAGGATCTGCAAGACGGCAATGGAATGCAGAGCAGATGCGGCTTGGCCAGCGGCGGAATAGGCGCGGCCAACACAGGCGGAAGTAGTTCTGCAGGCCTTAGACGGAAGCACTGGCTTAGACTGCCATCTCGCGGAGGGCGGGCAAAGGTGTGCTGCTACCGAATCCTCGACCGGGGGGATTAGTAGCCCTTCTCGGCGGCGCCGTCCACTGAAGCGAGAGAGGTGGACACGTGGGATCGAATCCTGGCCGAGAGAGGCGCGTTCGACGATTTAGAGAGCTCGGCGTGGAGTTCCGGCAGGAAGGGAGCGGCCCGGGCCGCGGGCGCCACGCGGTGACGGCTTTGAAGAAAGCACCCGTCGAGTCTGTTGGGAGCCTGCTCAGGGGGCGGTGACCACTCGAGCCCAAGGCGGTCGACGGCCTGTGTGAGGAGGCGTATCAGTTTCCCTTTGACTCCGGCGCGGGTCCTGCTGGATTCCTGGGCCGATGAGGGGGCTTGTGACCACTCCTCGCTGTCCGAAGCCATGATGGAACAGCAGCCCTTGTCCTCCGCCTCGCTCTCTGAGGTGGCAGCAGTGCGGCCGCTCGGCGGCAACTACGTGTCCCGGGGGGGCGGGGAGGGTGAACGCGATGCTCGAGGGAGAGGCTCCGGCGAGACAGTCGCTTCTAAACCCGGTTCCGGCAGCCTTTGGGAGCAGCACTTCTTCCAGCGCGGCGAAACAGAAGGCGGCGCTGGCTTCGGTCCTGAGCGCTCGAGTCGAGCCCGCAGGGTCGACATCGGAAGCTCCTCGCAGAGGTCGCATCCGCCGTCAGCGGCGAGCTCTGCATGCCCCAGTCCCAGGCAGAGAGCGCAGATGATGTGGCGGTCTCCGGCGCTTAGAGGGTGCGGCATGAACCGCAGGTGCGAGGCATCTTTAAAAAGACGCTCGTGCTCTTTTGTGAAGTTCACTGAGGAACTAGTTTGCTTTAAAAGGATACGTCGCCGGATGGCGTAGCTTCGCAGGATGGCTGAAGGTGGCAGCGGCCGGCTTCTTCGAGCGCTGTCCAAGCTTGCTTGATGCCCCTCGAACGGCGACGCGCTTCTTGCAGTTTCAGAGATGCGAAGAGCTTCGCTGAAGAGATGAAAATCAGGGTTCCAGCCTCACGAACTGCGCTTATATGCACCCTAGCCACGCCCATTCTGGCGGGCTTTGGGACAGTGAGCTGGCGCCTCTCATTGGGCGCGAGTTCACGCAAGTTCGTCTATAGGCTGCAGCAGTTGCCGCAGAGCAACCAATGAGCTCGCTAGCTAGCCCGCTCAAGGTCTGCAGTTGCTGCACTGCGTTGACAAATGATACAAAATTAAGGATAATTTTTTGGCTTCAATATCTCAGAAAAGATGAATCTTTCCCGTAGCGTAAGCTAGCTTACGCAATACGAGAGAACCTCTCGTAAGAGAACCCTGTACGTTTACTCTGAGCAATACAATTTTCCTCTGGGATATATCTTTATATTTGGCCCTTTATATAAAAAATCACAAAGATTTAACGCAGCCAGCAATAAAGAAAACTGCCACAGTAAGCTCCATGAAATGTGAAATTGTCACAATAGATGCTTTTAAATGCTCCTGTGGGCACGGCACTCAGTACCTGCACCTTATTCAGATAAATAAATCAATCTGTTCTTCAGGGAGCTGCAATACTTTGTAATGTGAGACAGGTGTGATGAAGGGAACAGCTCGGTCCATGTGGAGCACTTAAACAAAGAACTGCTAAAACAAATCGATTGGGAGAACGAGGAAAAAGCAGATAAGATCTGTGGAGCTTAATATTCCAAACCACATGTAATAATACAGCTGTTTTTTGAACCCTATAAAACCACCTCAAAGAAATATATGAAAATGGAGACAAAGAGTGCAAAGACATGAGATGTTATCGTATAGTAGTTTCCATTTTTCGTGTCGCACCCTTAGGACATGCTCTTAATAATTCACCAGTCCCAGTCACATTTACACTAACGGGTTCCTGTATAAAGACTATTTTCAGTGTGCTTTTCATCATCAAGCAAATGGCTTGGATCCACATTTAATAAGCTCTGAGGAAACAGACCAATTTTCTACATGGAAACTGTCACTTTAATTATGAATATCTGAGAACCTTTGTTCAGCATTAAAAAATAAAACTGAAAAATGTGGGGGCTCATTTCATATTTATGATTTATGCCAGGAGATTTCTTTAAAGAAGGCAATATCAGAGGTGCTGTGCTGCAATGTATGTGTGTGGTTTCGGCATGTGGATATTCCCAAAGAAAAGTGAACTTTTTAACAGGATATGTATTGGACTTCTCTCTTCTTAGTTTGGGACCAAATGGACAGGGAGAAAACATCCTTTGGATTATGTAAGACATTATTGCCCAGCTTCTGATCAGGTTGACTTTGTTTACATTCAGCCTTCATGACATTTTTCATTTATTTATTTAGAAGGTGCTGAAAAGAGACTTAAAGTGCATCCAAAGTACATTCTATCAGTGACTATGGCATCATGCTCTATGACTGTGGATGGCCAAATATTCTCAAATAGTAGTGGTATTCGGCTGAACTCAGTGGTAAAGCAGCTCAGACTCTGAGCCAGGGGCTGTTTACACAGATGGAGTACAACACAATGGAACAGAACATGAGGATCTCGAGACACACATTTCTAAACTGAACTCCTTTTCAGACAAAGTATTTGAAAACCCATTGCCTATATTGAGAAATGTTGATAAGAGAGCAAGTTGCAACTGCCAAAGACCACCAATCAAAATGTTTTGCATCCATCCACACAGTTGTCCAATTTTTTTTCTATATAAACATGCACTAGAGGGACGTCTTTGGCTGCTTTTCAATGTTTCTTAGTTTATTCAGTGTCTTGTGTAGGAGTGCTGTGCTTTTTAGATGCCGTGTAAAGTTAAAAAGAAATATAACCTTTTTAAATCATGTCTAGAGAACATGGTTTCTGTTAAACCGTATTTGTTGCGCTGCACCTAGGCTTTTTTAGAACAAGAATGCAATCGGTCTAAAGACATCAGCAGTGTTTGTCACACATCCAAAATTCGAATGCACAGTTTTAGCTTTCAAATGTGATTTTTTTTTATCTTTAACTCAACGAATATTCAAGTTTCGAATTTTCATTTGACAGCCTTAACGCACAGCCTTAGGAAGAATACTCTTTTGACTATGAACCCATATGGATGTATCAACGCTTGGAACTACGACTGCTTTGTGATTATTTTTTTCTTCATGCACATGTGCAGACAATGTGAACAACCGTGGACTGTCCGCATGTCCAGAAATAAATCTTGGCTAAATGAGGACAGCAGCCATACTTTGGCCTTTACTTGCCAACCCATGGCCAATGTATTGCCAGAGATAGCTAGCTGTAAACATGTTGAAAGTTTAACATTCTCCAATTAAATTGCTCAGCAAGATTATCTTCAAACTGTTGCTTCGCCTTGACAGTAGTTGACCTGAAAAAGTAAAATGACTGTAGAAGAAGATGATGAACGCTAATGAAACTATAGCACCCCTTGTGGCAATTTCAAGTATGCAACGGATGCATACTCGTGCCAATAATTTACGTTTGACAATTCAGAATACAAAAACTTGAAAATGAGCTTGCATTGCTAGAAATGCTTTCAAACTTGATATAATATCGTGACAGGGCGGAGGGTGGGAACAGGTCATGATTCTGCACACCAGGCCCCTAATCAGGCTAATTAGCCATCGAGAGGGATAAAGGCTGACCGAAGATGGCAGTGTGACAGAGAGAGAGAGAGATTTACGTACTGCTGTCTGACACCTGAGTTTGTGTGTGTCTTTTTGGTTAAGTTTATAATTAAAATATTATTTATATTGTCAAGCCAGTTCTCGCCTCCTCCTTTCCAATAATCCCTTCACAAATATGCTTTAGGCTTAAGTCTCTGCCCTAACAAACTTTGTCTGTCTCTCCATCTGTCTGTCCAACTCTCGCAAAATTTGTGAGAATTTTACTCAAGCAGAGCTTCATTAAGCTTCATTAAGCTTCCAGCAGCGCTGACGACCGTTAGGCTTCGTCTCAAGATAAAGCTTGTTAACGGCTCCACGTTCTGCCATGTTTAACACAGACAGTAGACAAAGCATTCGGCGCAAGCACATGCAAATGCATGCTAAGTCATGCAAATGAGGAGCATAATTGGTGTTCTTTGTTGAAATGTACATCTCAGGCCTCGATGGCTCCTTAGACATCAAGAGAAGAGATATGGAGAAAGCGAGAGGGAGAAAGAAAGAAAAATAAAGAGATTTTTGTTTCATTATTCATTAGTGTATCATATGTCTGGCTAGATTTATGATGATCCTACATGATGAGAACAAACAAAGTGGATCTCTCATCACACATACACAGCGTAATAAAACAAAGCAAAACCCATGTAGCCTACAACATGTAAGGTGCATGATTTATTGCAATACATAATTTCATTTTAGGGAGGAGGATTAAAGAGGAAGGCTCTCCATTCTCAAATGAAACCAAAGGAGGGCTTCTGTGCTTTTAAGAAGTTCCATTTCCTCCTCTCAGAATCTGCTTGCATTTGTCATTAACCCCTTTTTAGGCCGTACACTCTCCTTTGAATGCAGAAGTGTGATGCTGGAAGGGGTCACCATACTCTGGTTGAGTTGGGATTAGTGGTGAATCCTGAAAAGCCTCCAGCCATTTATTCAGCCCCATGAGTCTGAGACACAGCAGTCTCCAGCACCAAGACTCCCTTGTCCTATTCAGGTGAAATACACCCTCCACCTCCAGATTTTCCACTCAAGTGATTCTGTGAAGAAGCTGGATGGGACCAGGGCAGTCCCGCTGGGCTAGCCCACAAAAACCAGACACACACATGGGCACAAGAATGCCAATGTTTTCAAACATGAGGAGATGAAGATAAAGCATGACCGCCTCTGTTTGGGTGAGATGAAAGAAAAAGTACCTACAGCTGTGATGCAAATTAGGTTCAGGGTTTCCCATTCCTCCCTGACCGCCTGACTGCGGACTTATCCATGTACCCAAACCCCCTCTTGACTAAATACACATACAAAAAACACCCAACGCACCTCCCTCTGTAGCTGAATTTGCACTCTAGCATCCCTGAAGAGCAAAGACATGGCTCAGTGATCAAAGTGGAAGATTTGGCTTTTTGTTTGCATAAATGGCCACCAAAATCAGCTAAATAAAGAACACTAAGCTGGCTGTGGGTATGGAGAGGTGTGTTTTTGTATCGAACTGGAACAAGTGACGAAGAGAAACCAAACAATGACAGTGAGAATCTGCAAATCTGGCTTAACCTCAATTGACAGCCGCACTGGCTTCCTTCCCTCTAAGTCTAGGAGAACGGAACCATGAGAAAAAGTTAAACTCTGCCTCGATTTAAACTTAGTTTCGTAATTTTCTCTCTGTCCTTTCACTTTCCCTTCCTCAGCATGAACAGTGTGACTTCAAGACTGGAGCCTGTGGAGACAGAGGATTAGACCTTGGTGTTGAGTTCTCAACTCTGGGATCTGAAGTGTGATTAAGGAAGTCTCAACAGATAGTCTATCTCGGCCCTGCCACCTCTTCTCTGCTCCCTATGCATATCTTTCTTTTCGCTCTTTCCTCCGTTCCACTTCTCCTCTCTTCTTTTTTACATTCCTCTCACTTTGGCTCTTAGAAACTGACAAAAACCTCAAAGCTTATGAAATTCAAGTTGTGGTGGGGCTCTAATCGAAAGCTGGAGTCTCCCTCACTTGTTTAAAGGATCTCACTGCTGGGAGGCAGCTAGATAAGAAGCAACCACTCACAACAGCTCTCCAATCGGATTTTAAGTGATAAAGTTGTTTACCTCACTTCTCTGTTCTCTATTCTCCTCTCTCACACTCTGACTGAAGCTGTCTAGCCCCTGAAATTTTCTGAAGCTACAGGGAAACACAAGCCTACCAGTTTTGCTTTAAAGCAAGGGCTTCAAAAAGTTGGCCAGAGGCGAGCTGTTTGTCTGAAATGATAGAGAAATGATAGTCTCTAAAGAGAAAGGATGCATATTGGAGGTACTCATATGGACATGTTGTTCAAGAGAAGGGGAGAAAAGGAAATATACACCAGCATTGGTCTCTGTAGAAACATCTTGTCAAATTCACACATTTACACTTGTTGCTGAGTGAAGCACAAAGGGTTGACTTTCTCTTTCCATCAGCCCCCTTTCTTTGTTTGACTGCCTATTATTAACAACAATAATGATATATTAGAAATTACATTAATATTATTTTAAATAAAGAAATGTGATATCCTATCACAACTAACATGAACCCAAAAGATATCCACCTCCGCATTCCATTCCACATTGGAATCCATTCCATATTCTAGGTCCACATACATCCCCAATTCCGAAAATGTTGGGACAGTATGAAAAATGCTAATACAAACAAAAAGGGAGTGATTTGTAAATTATATTCACCCTTTGTTACATTTAAAGCACTACAACTAAACATTATATTATGTTTTACCTTGTGAATTTCATTTATTTATTTATTTTAATGTACAGTCATTTAAAATCAGATGATTGCAACGCACTCCAAAAAAGCTGGGACAGTCGAGTGTTTACCACTGTGAAACATCACCATTTCTTATAACACATATTAAGCATTTAAGCACTGAAGACACAAGTTTATTAAGTGTAAAAGGTGGAATTTTCCCCATTCATCCATTATGCAGGTCTTCAGCTGCACAATTGTATGGGGTCTTCGTTGTCGTATTGTCTACACATTCTCAATCGGAGATGGTCAGGACTGCAGGCAGGCCAATCTAGCACCCGCACTCTCTGCTTATTCTGCCAATATGTCCTGCTAAAAATTACGGGATGTCCCTGGAAAAAACTGTGCTGGATGGCAGTATATGCTGCTCCAAAATGTGTACATATCTGTCTGCATTAATAGTGCCCTCACAGATGTGCGAGTTACCCATGCCATGAGCACTGACACACCTCTGGCCCATACAGACTCTGGCTTTCAGACCTGATGCTTATAACAGCTTGGATGGTCCTTTTCCTCTTTGGCCTGGAGAACACGATGGCAGTGTTTTTCAAAAATTATTTGAAATGTGAACTCATCGGACCAAAAAACATGGTTCCTCTGTTCTACTTTCCATCTAAGATGAGACCGAACCCAGAGAGAAGTCAGCAGCGCTTCTGGACAGTGTTGATGTAGGGCTTCTGCTTTGCATAGTAAAGTCTTAACTTGCATAAGCGGTGAATGGTGTTGACTAAGAAAGGCTTACTAAAGTAATCCCATGTTCATGATATCCATTACAGATTAATTATGTTTTTTAAGACAGTGAGGTCTGAGGGATCAGAGATCATGAGCATTCAGAAATGGTTTACATCTTGCGCTTTGCGCACAGTTATTTGACCAAATTCCTAGAAACTGTTGGCAAATTGACAAGTCTCGAATGATCCTTGCTCTTGAAGGACTTGACTGTTTTTGGAGGCTCCTTATATACTATGACACGATTGCCTCAGCTGCCTTTAACTCATCAAATTTTTATTTTTCTTCAATTGCCCCGGTCTTAGCTTTTTTAGAGCGTGTTGCAATCATGTATTTTGAAATTACATTACATTTTCTAAAATAAAAACAAACAATGAAATTCAGAAGGTAAAACATCCTATAATGTTTAGTTGTAGTGCTTTCAATATAGCAAAGGGTGAATATAATTTACAAATCACAAATCAATTTTTTGTTTTAATTAGCATTTTACATACTGTCCCAACTTTTTTGGAATTGGGGTTGTAGAATGAAGAAAAAAAAGATTTTCATTGTAATTACTTTTAGTTTTGCTGCTGCATTATCCAGTAGTAAACAATAAAGTTTTTCTTAATAGGCTTAACATTTTTTATGTAATTATTTTCTGTCTATTCTATTTCATAATGAAATGTGTTTAGAATGTAATTATTCCAAACAAATTCTAATTTAAAATAATAATTTTCAGAATTTTTCAGTGTTTTTCAGTTTCAGCCAAGAATTTTCATTTCAGTGCAACACTAGTTTTAAGTACATAAAGTAAGCCAATACATAAGCTAATTTGTAATCATATCTTTAGCGTTCAATGCAATGTTTCTACATCTAGTCAATTTGCGTGTGTGGTGGTTACATAAACGTGGGCGATGAGCCAATTACAGTGTGTAATCTAACTAGAACCTGCCATGTCGTGAGATCTAACTCATCCAGCTCATTAGCACATGACTGTGACTCACATGCATTTAAACAAAAAAGCATGGAACACAACAAAGCCTGGAAATCATGTCCATCTGAGTGAATATCTCTGCTCAAAACCATGTTACAAGTTGACTACAATTCTACTGACATTTTTCCAATTTCACCTACTATACCATAACAAAATTAATAATCGTGCCTTAATATGCTGAATGAAACACTTTTAAGGAATATTTTTCCATGACGGTGATGCCATGGACACCCTTTTCCAAGGCAATAAGCATACAAGTACAACTCCTATCTACTTAAATGGGACAAGACCAAAATCTCCAAACTGTTTATCAAGATCACAGTTAATTTGCATAGTTTATACCAACAATAAAATCTGACAACAAATATATTATAAATTTGGCTTCTTTAGCTGAAAATTGTGCTAAAAACTGTATTTTTCAGACTGGTCCAGATAATGTTCTAAGGTTCTTTGAACTGAAAGTCAGAACTTCCATTTCTACAGATGCCATATTGACTGTTACCATTTCTCCCATACATTTTCTTTTGAATGGCCTGTCTTCTCCTCCTTATCCTGACTTGGAAGCAAGATAAGAACGTTTAATGTAGCTGTGTGCTATTTGAAAGTAATGGACATCATCAAGAGGAAGTGGACAAAGAAAAAGTGCGTGTGTGTGTGTGTGTGTGTGTGTGTGTCAATAATGAGAAGCAGTGAGACAGCAATTATGCTAATAAAGCCTCCTCCTGGAACTGGCCACTTCTGCATTAACGACAACTTCACTAATGTGCAGACTTAATAAGATGGAGTCCTACAGGCCAAACCTCTCCAAAATGCATCCCTGCTAAATATCTCAATTATTGTGAGAATGGACATCAGCAAGGACAATTAAGCAGTAAAGTAATGTGTCACAAATTCATCTAAAGCATAATTAATTATGTAGAGGTGTGTTTTCTATCTAAAGAGCACCTTTGTAATGTTGCTATCGCTTCACATCCCTGCTTCCAAGTGGCTGTCTGCCCAGGCTACAAATGGCCTTGATTAATGCTTATACAGTACCTGTATCTTCTACCCCACACCCATCTGTTTGTATTAGAGTCTCTTTCTCTGCCATCCTCTTCTTCTGTTTACTAGTGCTTTTTAGCTGATATGGGGTGTCTATAACTGGCTTGAGACACAGTGTCACCATAGTAAGAAGCATTTTGACAGACAGATCACACATGGGCCATATTTCCTCTGAAAGATTAACTTTTGTTAAGTTATTCAAATACTAACCAACAAGTAACACAAAAATAATAATATTTATCAGTGTCATAGTCACCCCTCCCACTTTGTGCAGTTCAATCCAAACCAAACCCAATGGGTTCTCAAACAGGCTATCTTGTAGACTGATGAATTTCTATACACACTTGAACAATGTTGTCTTGTATTATTTTTTTTTCAATGTAAACTGAGCTAATGTATTCAACTGGAACTGAGTGCTTTGAAAAACATTCTCCTCTGACAAAAGATAGAGAGAAGTAGAGAGTGGGAGAGAGAAAGTGAGACTAACGCTCTTGAAGAGGTCTCCAGGTCTCTGCAATGAGACCATTAAAAGCTCTCTTAGGTTTTATAATTTGTCCTATTAATATTGAACACCTCCATCAACTATGCAAAAGTCCTAACAAAAACTGACACAATTATTAAATTGACCTCCACCTGTTTACAACCTCTAAATTATCCTTGCAGAACTTCACCAGAAAAAAAAAAATCTCTATATTATCTTGAAAAGATCTTGTTTGTCATAATTTACTCACCCTCATCTAATTCCAAACCTCTATAACTCTCTTTCTTCTGCAGATCGCAAAAGATGTTAGGTGGAATGTTAGGACCTGAAAGTCTCAGTCACTATTCACTTTCATTGTATGGAAAAAATATGCAACAAAAGTGAGGCTAACATTCTGCCTAACATCTTCTGTGTTCCATAGAAGAAGAATAAAGTCATACGTGTACAAATTGAGGGTGAGTAAAAAATGACAGGATTGTAATTATTTGGATGAACTATCTCTTTAAAATATGAAAAATGCAAAATCCTCATTAAAGGCACATGAAGATTTAACATACGGCTAGTTCTTCTTCATGGCTAAATTGTTTGTTTGCTCGAACAAAGCTAGAAAATCTAATAGCAAACTGAACTGCTCAATATTGCACACTTGCTCTACATATTCTTCAAGCATGGGAATATATTTGCTTTTTTATTTTAAGAATAAATGTGTTAGGCCTTTAAGTTTTGCCAGAAAAAAACTCACAGACGGCACACTTCATTTAACATGTATTAAAGGAGAGAGAGAGAGAGAGAGAGAGAGAGACGCATGTTATTTATCTTCATTCTACAGAGAACGGGATTACGCTGTATTGATGTGCATTTGCCTTCGGGAGCACTGGCAGCACAACAAGCTTTGAATAATAGCAAAAACCAGCAGGAAGAACAAGTGATTCACCAGTGAGTACAGACCATGTGCCGGAAAAGAGAGGCGGGCTGCTCTTCACAGAGTGCAGTGTTAATCTTGTCTTCAAAATCACTGATGAAAATGTTTGTTGACCAAATCAAAAACCCTTCGTAATCAAATATTTTTGTCAGTTATTTTGTTTGCAAGGTAATTATGAAGACCAAACACAAAAGATACAACATAGTGATAATCAAACGATTTTGATAAAAATATACTGTTAAAGAAAATAAGACAGAAATACAAAATACAGAAAGGTATTAACAATTCATAAACAGACTGCCACCACTTGAGTCACGAGTCCGTGGGTCCAGGGTGTGCTGAGTGACTCCAAACAGGTCTCCTAAGCAACCAAATTTGTCTGGTTACTAGGGAGGGCAGAGTCACATGGGTAACCTCCTCATGGTCGTGATAAGGGGTTCTCACTCTCAATGGGGCACGTGGTAAGTTGTGCGTGGGTCATGGAGGGTAGCATGAGCCTCCACATGCTGTGAGCCTCTGCGGTGTCATACACAGCAAGCCACGTGATAAGATGTGTGGATTGACTGTCACAGAAGCTGAGGTAACTGAGACTTGTCCTCCACTATCTGGATTGAGGTGAGTAACCGTGTCACCATGAGGACCTACTAGGTAGAGGGAATTGGGAATTCCAAATTGGGAGAAAAAGGATCAAATAAAAAACACACACATGCACAAAAAAAAAAACCAATGCACTAATGATGTCTGCGCAAGCTGCATGAGCCGAAAGATCTAAACAGGGGTGCAATGAACCGCTTAACTAACATGTTAATTACCTCACTCAGACGCATCCTATATATGTGAAATGTCAAAGCTATATCCAAAACATAAACTTAATATTACAAATTACATCTGCACAGACAATGACGTGAAAAACTGTGTTGCGCTACTCAGAAGGTGTAACTTGTGTTGTAAATCTACTGTTTGCATAAAAATGCACTACATGTAACTCAATATTCTGAACTGCTAAAACATGAGGAATTCATGGAGTAACTTCTAAAAGTAGCTTACACTTAAGTATATTCTTTATATGCTATTTTGTGGGGAGCTCAGTTGTTTAATCTTAAACCAATGCTGGACCAATGTCGAAACACGATCAAGAGTGATCAATGCAAGCAAAATTATTAAAGATCAAATCTTAATAATGCCCCTAGCTGAAAGCATCATGAAATTAGCCACGATATTAAAAAAACAAAACATGCAAGGGGTGGGGAATGTGTAGAAATTTGATGAATGACAGATGTCACAATTCTATGGAAATTTAAGAATTTTGCATGGGCAGATTCCATCTGTGATTTTAGTAAAGACGAAAATTGGCTAAAATTCATAAATTTGACATGACTATGTACTGACTACATTTAAAGGACTTTTGGTCAAAAGACAAAAACTGTAAAAATGAACACTGGAGGAGCCACTGTGCTTGCATCAGCCACTTTCGCCCTATGGACCAGCTCTGAAGAGCTAACTTCCCTTAACTCTGTCTTCCTCGCTCTCTTAATTTTTCTGTTTGTTTATCACAAGAACTGTGATTGGCAAGTGTGTGTTTCCCCTTGTTTCCTTTCAATAAACATCCTCAGTCTGCTTCTGCATGGGCTGGTGGGCTCAATAATGAATACGGAGAGTGTTTCTAGTGATCAATAGCGCTTCAGCTACATAAAGAAGAGAGAGAGATTACAACCATCTTTCCAATAGCATAGACTCGCAGATAACATCCTCAAGTGCACACCAATGAAGTGAACTCAACAGTTCCATCAAAGAAATGTACTTTATTCTGGTATGCTAACCCTCAAAGTCATACTATGAATCCAGCAGTTCAAACTAGACATTTCTCCAAAGAACTGCCAGAAATGCAGAGAATAATGAGGCTCAGGACCAAGGGCAGAGTTTAAAAATAAAGGAATTTATTAATAAATTAAAAAAAGAAGGCAAAAACCAACACAAACTCTCACAAGGGGAAAAAACAAACATAAACTACCCCATAGGAGACAAAGGTAATCCAGACTGGGGCAGAGGTAGGGATGAGGGAAAAAGGTCCGACCCGAGTGGAGTGAATCAAAGACAGGACCAACATGAACAGACCAAATTGAAACAAGACAAACTGGCACTGGACAGCAAACATGAGGAGACAAAATCAAACAGGTTAAAAAGACAGGGCAGGTGTGACTATTGAAGGGCAAACAACATGGGCAAACACCCACATCAATAACAGACAGATCTGGAGCATAAGTGTCCAGATCCCGACACTGACCAAAACAGTACCAGACAGGAAGTCAGGACCCAGACACCATACTCCAGACATGAAACAAGACAGACCGAAGAGCACACAGCAGGAAATACAACCGGAACCATGCGCTCACACAAAGACAGACAATGAAACACAAGACAGACATGGGACGATGATGCCATGGTCCTGTCGGACAAAAACCCAGACTGACAGAGTGACAGCATGGTAACAAAACAAAAAATGGTCTTAGGGGTTCTTCACAACAAACGCCCATCGGCACTGTTTTTCAATTATTTTGCTATGTAAACGTGCATAGATATAGTTAAAAAGAACTTAAACTTTTAAAAATGTGTTTGAGATTCCAGCATGCTGTTATATTCATTGCGCTGCGTCTAGCTTTTAAATGCAAAAAGAGTTTGGTCTGAACGTCCCCTTGGCTTGACATATATTCTCTTTTCTTTTTCTGCTTTCTGATAGCTACAATTGCTTTTGTTTTCTCTAATGCAGCTATCTGTCTCATTCTCTGTTCTTCCAATTAAGGCGGAGACCCTTTGATCCTGCTATTATCACGTGAAACAATTAGTCAGCACCCAGAAACAATTCAGGTGAGGATTGATCAGCCAGGCAAACCTACAAAGTAGAAACAAGGTCTTTAATTCTTCTAATTAAGCAGAGAGCAAAACACATTTTTCTCGTTATTGATATTGCATTACTGAAAATTAGGCTAAGTGAGGTTGACTCTAAAAACCATAAGAATATTCACCTGACCCAAACTAACTAAGGAGCTAGAAAGGATGTGATTCAAAGCAACATACTCCACTAAACTAGTTCAGTTTGTGGCCAATTTACTGTAAATAACCAGTTAAAAGCATGTTTTCAATGCAAGTTATGGCTAGTCACTTAACATAGCAACACTAGTCAAGCTTGATACCTGCAACTATAACTAGATTAACCATCTCGTGCCAGTAACAATAGACCAAAAAACTGTTCTGGGCCCAGTTGCAAGAAACCCCTTATATTAAGAAAATCCATAGTTTTAACTGTAAGGATATAGTCACAAAGGGATAGTTCACCTAAAAATGAAAATTATTGCATTATTTATTTATTATATATAATCCACGTCTTCAAAAGCGATCCAAGCAGTTTGGAGTGAGAACAGATCAAATAGCGTAACTTATTTTTCACAATAAATCTTGACATAAGCAGTGGAGGTCTTCACAGGTCCACCCTAACACGAGGACCTGGGATCCGTACGGGTTTGGATCCACGTTTTATATGGTCAGCCGGGTCCGTGTCAGGTCCCATTCTATTGCTGCGGGTCCCGGGTCTGTTTAACATTATGTGTAATACCAGAGTCGATTTGAGAAGACCCAGCAGTGATCAGACAGCGCTGATGATGCTGTGTGTGTGTGTAAAGTGCGAGCTGGGAAATAAGGTGAAAAACATTGCGGAGTCACAACGAGCAGAGTGCCGTTAGAGGCAGAGCGGAGTTAAGGCACATGATAGCAAATTAGCAATGCTAATGTTAGCAGCCATGGCAATGAACGAGCAATCGTTATTAAAGTTCAAAAGGGCAAACAGTCGAAGTTATCTTATGTGAGGTACAAAAAAACTGCAAAGCTGATTCTAAACAAGTCGCATTTGTCATCCATCACCGTGACAGCAAGTGGACTTTTGAAGATGAAATAATGAGTGGATTAGCTATGCTGTTTCGATCAGCAAGAGAGGAATCACATAAAACCTGGATATATTTTACCAACTTTCTTGGCAAGAAGGATTATATGCATCACGGCCAGGCACAGGGGAGAAGGCTACTAATGTTACATTAGGTAAGACACAAAGTTTTGTTTTCACAACTTCCAAATTAACTTGTTAATAGCAATCAGCTGTGAAATCGGTGTGACTCCCGGCCGGGTCCGAGTCCGGCTCCCAGCTTTCAAGTAATAGATGGGTCTGGTTCGACTCCAGGATTTCTTGGTTGTGCATGAGTATGGGTCCAAGCTTTCAAATAATAGTCGGGTCCGGTTTAGGTCCGGGTAGTACATTTCTGGGTCTCTTTGGGTTCGGGCACAATTTTTGGGCCTGTGAAGACCTCTAATCAGCAGTCTCATTGGCAATCATGATGTCATGTTCGATTACACTGCATAGTGCCATCTAGCATTCTGCACACGCATCAAGCACTAGGAAGTGTAAACAGGCTTGAAATCAAGATTGTGCCAAAAGACGTTAAACCGAGATCCTGACTTTCTGTGGTCAATAAAAATCCCAGGGTACTTCTCATAAAGAGTAGGGGTGTACCCCCGGTGTCCTGGCCATATACTCCCATTGGCCTCATAAAAATCCTTAGATTGGCTGTATCACTCTACTCTCTCCTCTCCATCAATAGGTGGTGTGTGGTGAGCATACTGGCACACTACGGCTGCCTTTGCATCATCCAGGTGGATGCTGCACATTGGTGGTGGTTGAGGAGATTCCCCTGTTCACTATGTAAAGTCCTTTGAGTGTAGTATCAGAAAAGCTCTAACCAATATAACGTCCATATATAAAATGTTACATTCAGAGCTGAGATATTCTTCCCAAAATCTTTGTGCGTTCTGCAGAAAGAATGGGCCTCATTCACTAACCGTGCGTACGCAAGTATTTGTGCGTGAAATCTGCGTACAAACGTTTCCATGACAAAATCATGATTCATCAATAATGTTTGTACTAAAATGTATTATAAATAGTCATAATTATCATATAGTCTTATTTGAAGGTAACAAAAATTGTTTGCATTATATCTCAAGCTGGGTTCTGGTTCTGCCCGTCAACGCTCTGTGATGACGTGCTCAGTCTAAATCATTGGATGTGCTTTGGATGCAGCTGGAAAAGTTTTGTCAGATGGCAGATACTGCACAACATCGCAATGGCACTGGAAGTTTCTTTCCCTCATGGCAGTTCTCAAAGTGTGCAATTCGTGTCACAGTATTCTAACTCTTATAAGGTGCCAGTCTGGTGTCCTGTTCTTGAAACGATCATGAGAAGGGGGAGAACCACACGCACAGCTTGAATTAGTGGACAATGAGGGACCGATGAATCCTCCTGCTCAACCAGCACTTCACGCCTTCAGTAGATGATGAGAGAATGTTCATCTTTGGGTGAACTATTCCTTTAAGGGGTTTCTTGCAACTGGGCCCAGATATTTATCAATGCCTAGTTTTACTATTGCTTATACTAACCCTAAACCAAGGTAAGGAATTTTTTGAAAACCCTAAGTGTTAAACCCCGGTGCATGCTACAGATATCAATGATTCTAAAATTATTTGTCAATCTGAGGAGAGTTGGGCTTTTGCTTTTCTAAGCGATTGGGTGTATATATTGTGCCTGGTGAATGAAATAAATTAAAAAGAGCTCCTAATAATATTGGCATAATAACTTCCCATTGTAAGCTTCAAATGGGAGACAGTCATCTACATGTGTTGTCACAGGGCATCATGGGGCAGTAATGGTCAGTGGATTGTCACTGTGCATTTGCGTCTTTCTACTGCTCTCTTGGCCTGGATTTGCCCCTCTCCAGGGCAGAAGGAGGAGGTTGAGGGGCTTGCCAGTCTATGGATTCTCTCTATCCTGTTCAGCAACAGTAGATCTCTCATATACCAGTCATGGATATTAAACCCAGCTTCACGCCTGTTTCTTACCCTAAAGAGGGAATGCTTTCCCTGCCTTGGCTCAGACAATGAGAACAACGATGGAAGGAGGAGCTAGAGTGCAGAAAGGAAGGAAAAGAAAATAGGAAGGAAAATATGAGAAAACTTAAATCTGGAGTAGTAGTAGATTTTGGAGCCTCTATAGTTCACCAGGGATTCTTTAACTTAGGGCACTATTATGCCCCAGGGGTTGATGCTTAGTAACTGATTGCAAATATTTTTATATGAAGGTAAATGGTATGGTATAATGTTTTGGATTTGGAAACGTTTCAACATGCCATGACCATTTATTTTTGCTACTTTTCAAATGCTTTTAATACATAGATTGTATTATCTTACCCTTCTCCTAGACTCAGATCTAGATTTTCAATCTTAAAATCCATTATAAATTGATAAATTATTATGATGATGTAAATAAAAAGTTAAATAAACAAACCTTTTCAATATTTATTGAGTGAACATGAATTGGAATTTCTATGATTTGTTTATTAAATTACGACTCTCCCACAGTTGTGGTCTTTGTTTGTTTTTTGTTATTATTTTGCCTTATATACAGTTGTAAATAACACTGTAGAAACTTTTATTTAAAAAATTTCAAAATCACAGAATTCTCCAATGATGCATGTATGTCCACTGTTGCATATTGTAGACATATTAAACAAACTAGTAGTGTGAAAAGTGTGCTTTAAGAGAAAGTTTATTCTCTAAAAAGTCCACAGGGCCAAAAGTGCCCATAATAAAAGAGGAAACAGACAGTTATGAGGTGAACAGCAAGAGCTTTAGTTGGTTTGGCAGCCTTTGCAATAAATCAGATAAAAACATACACACAAACACTAATAAATAAGCCTCATGTGCCATATTAAATCAATTTACCGGAGGCAAAGGAAACCCTGTTTTCAAATGACCCTTCATGTTATGGGCATATGTATAATCCTGACTGAAAAATACTTGTGGTCCATCTGCTGTGATTCCAGACCAGCTGTGTGCAACACTGATGGGCAAGAGATTTTGAAAGCAAATCCCAGAGGAGCTAGCTTCATGCGGGCAAACCGGATTACAGAGATTTGACTGGATTTTCCCTCATCCTGTTGAACAACATTAATGCACCCTTTAAAGGAACTCCAGATTGTATTCATCCAACCTCAAATTAAAGGACTTTTTCATCTAATGCCTTCATGCTTGCTAAAAAGCCAGAAGGGGATATCTACATGAGCATATCTGTAGATATTTCTTGCTAAAATATATTAAAATGATTATCTCACTATGTGCCTTTTCTACTTTGACAGTTTGTTTACAGATATTCATAGATATTCCAATGCTTGATATTATTTGGTTGCACACACATCAATGTCTGAAGCAGACAATAATAGATTGGAATCGTCTATCACAAATACATTTTGCTGTCTACTTCAATAACAGCTCTCACTGACGGCATTACTTCTCTCATGCAATTGTTTACTAAAAAACATCAATTTAACAGTCAATTGAAAAAAAAAAATTTTTAAATCCAGGGCATGCTGAGTGACTCCAGCCAGGTCTCCTAAGCAACCAAATTGGCCCCGTTACTAGGGAGGGTAGAATCACATGGGGTAACCGCCCCGTGGTCATGAGTTCTTGCTGTCAATGTGGCGCATGGTAAGCTGCCTCTATGGCTATGAGTCTCCGCAGTATCATGCATAGCGAGCCACGTTATAAGATGCAAGGATTGAGGGTCTCAGAAGGCAACTATCCGCGCCACCATAAGGACCTATTAAGTAGTGGGAATTGGACATTCCAAATTGGGAGAAAATGGGATGAAGTTTATAAAAAAAAAAAGGAATTACTTACACTACAAGATAGTTCAGTGAACATTCTGTTATAAATTAGTCATCTTATTTTTGTTCCAAACCCATCCAGACATTCTTTTTTTATGTGGAACACAAAGGAGATGTTTACATGCATATCACAGGTTTTTATTAGATTTGTATTGGTGAGAAACAACCCAAAATGTAAGTCATTTTTAAGTGAAAATCATGACGTCCATTGCATATTCATGAGCGATCATCAAATGCTTGTTTTGTGCAAAAAACTATGCTCGTGTGAACACGTGAGCCACTGTGATTTAGCTTCTCTCACAGTGCTCATGTATGTGTAACGGACATCAAGGTTTTCACTGAAAAATTACATCAATTTGTGGGTTTTTCTCAAAAAACTAAATTGTATGCTTGTAAACTTTCACAGAATTGTATTCTTTTCTTTTAAGCAGCAAAATATTTAAAATATATAACTTAATCAGATGATCAGGCATAGAAGTATTTATCTGGCACAAAAATAATGAGGATCTAAATTAGGGTGACAGATTAAATGTCAACAGATAAATGTACACTAAACACAAGTAATAAAACTAGAAAACACCTCTGTGGTGGTAGGGGCGTGGTTGAGCACCGGCTTGTGAATGGAGAGGGAGATGAGAACGGTAAGGATCATCACCTGGCAATGATTGCCCCTGCTCTCCATTCACAAGCCGGCGTTCAACCATGCCCCTACCACCACAACCTCATTTAAACATAGTGATGGACAACAGCTTTTAACTAATTATTTTGCTGTAAAAAATAGAAAAAAAGAAGAGACACAAAGTAGCTTTGAGTAGCTTTTTCAAATTGCTTTTCCACAGTGTAGATTTTCCTGTAACAAGCTACTTGTTCGAAAAAGTAGCTTGTTACAGGAAAAGGTAGACTATTTTGAAAACAGCTGAGCAACACACACTACTAAAAAATGTAGGTGGCCACTAACTCCCCAACTCTGGAGCTATACAGAAAATAATGTTATCAGTAAGCTGAAACAGGGTGACCTCCAAACTCGAAATTGTCATCAGATCTGTGTCTCTGCTGTCATAAGCACATTTACACACACTATTAGAAAGTAAAATGTTAAATTAGAAAGTCAAGTGTTAAAGAAGAGAGAGACGGAGAGAGAGAGAGAGAGAGAGCCCTAAGACACCACAAAACCCTAAGTTACAAAGAGCTGACCCCATAGAAAACCCCCCTTAGCCAGTTGGTCTTAGAGCTAACTTTACAATCTAAAACATGTCCAGCTAAACCCCAGAACAAAACCCCAGCTAGACCACAACAAATTATTAAAACACAAAAAGAAAATATCTAAAACATTGGACAGAAGCAACAGCTCAACAAAGTAAACTGAAATGATATCTGTCCCTAAACAGAGAATATAAATTGGCAGAATACCTAAGCACAGCCATAAAACTAAGAAAAGTTCTGACCATGTATAGCCTCAGTGAACATAAACTCACAATAGGACAGGCAGACACAGACAGACCTGGTTACCAAAAGAAGACAGGCTGTGCCCCACTGCACACAAAATTAATTGGAAACTTTTAAACAACATGCCCTAGTAATGCACAAATTAGGGAAACATTTTTCCCCATTTCACAACCCATCACCAAGACTTTAATCAGATACATCACAAAGACAAACTTTCATACCTACTAGGAGAAACACCAGCAAGCTCAAACCTGGCTTCAAGATATGTCAAGTCCTGCCATAACAAAAGAACAACCAGTGGAACAAGACCACAACTAGAACAATAACCAAAACACTGTGCACTGTATAAAATGGAAAACATAGCATAACAAACTGCTTTTATTTACACTTATTTTATATTCCTTTATTTCATTGTATTTTTACATTGTTTAACTGCATGTATATGTGTGTAAATGTGTATGTATATTTCACGTTACTATGCTTTGGCAATGTAAAACGTTTATTTTACCATGCCAATAAATGTATTTGAATGTTGAGTCTTGAATCTTGAAAGAGAGAGAGAGAGAGAGAGAGAGAGAGAGAGAGAGAGAGAGAGAATAGCAGGACTGGAGCCTATAATGAGACATGGCTGTTAACCTGATTACTGTTACCACCAATAAGACTAATTATTTCCTCTACCTCTTAAACATACTGAGTTAATCCTGTTACAAGGCCTGGTATTTTGTAAAAGGATTAATTGGCACTGGAAGGGGGTTGTGGTGGGGGTGTTACCAAACAGCAGCTGTAATTATTTGGGACAGTATTTATTTATTTATTTTCCCTCCGGAGCAGATAGCAGAAGAATGTAAGCTGCTTTCCTCCTAAATATTCTGTAGTAAATCAATTAAACACGCAATCATAAATCATTGTGCTTCAATGATACATGCTACCTTGGATAAAAGTAGTTGCTGGCTCTTGCTAGGCATGTTTTTGGAGGCAAAAGATAAGGGAAATAGTTTGTTTGTTTCTGTGATTTTTGTTTTTGGCAGTCTGATCAAATTTAAGCTTACAGAAGATTTACCAAGTAGTCTGACTCTCTCTCTTTCTATCTCTCAATGGCAAGGTTCACCATAATGGTTTGATAGGGTGGATAAAGACAGAGCTCTGTTTCAAAATGTAGCGAGCTGCCTTGCTCTTTAAGCAGTACCGCCGCTTCCTATATTACACACTTTGCGTAGGGTACCAACTTCCTGGGGGGCACCATCTTACCCTACGGGAGCACCAGATACTCCACCAGCTGCCCTTCCACGCATCTTATATGTTATTCAAGGACCTGATAGCAGACAAGGAACACAGACGATCGCTTTGCAACATGTTGTATTATCGCCTCTCACCACAAGACCAACAAACCCCCCCCCCCCCCTTCCAACGATCACGTAACTCTGCATAGAGGCAGCTGTCTTGTCATGACAGCTAGAAGACAGCTGTCATGGCAGCTGTCTTCTAAGGCAACAGCAAGAACCAGCAAGAAAAATCAACTCTCTCTGGTGGCAGCAGTGGTTTCTGCTTTTCTAATGAGGGTCAGTCATTACCTGGACTCGAGCTTCTGTGCAAGAACTTTGAACCAAACCCCGCACACCACAGCACATCTGGATTTAACTTCCTGGCACACACACAAACACAAACAGACACATTTTACGTGACCGAGTGTCCTACATCCTGAGGGCACGGCCTCAGTGCTGATCATGTGTTGCCTTTCTTCTTAGACTAGGCTCAAATAACAAACAAGAATTTGAATGGCCTTTGATAATTAAAGCAGGGCTTTCTAATAAAGTTCACATGGCAGTTAATGTCCCCCCAGCAGGCACAGGCAGCAACTATCTGTCCAGTCTACTGGTGTATGCGTGCTTGAGTGTGGATGTGTGGCTGTGTAAGAGGATTGGATCAGACACTCCCCTTGGTCTTTGCTGGCATTAGTTTTGACTCTCTGATCTTAAAACCTAAGCCCAGCTGTATGTTGGTAGAACATGAGCTACAAAGAAAGGTCAACAAGACAGGCCAGTGTCAAATGTTTTTTAAAAATGTGTGACATCTGATGGTTTCGTTTAAGGTTTATATCCGTTTTTATTGTGCTTCTGTAGCAGGTTTTGGGAATTCGATTGACTAGTGCTAAATCTTTCTGTTGAAGATTTACACATCTATGAATTTTGTCTTTTTCTCCATCTTGTCTTCACACTCTGGCTTCATACTGATGTTTGAGCTTAAGTAAACCTCTCTGAAAAAAGAGGTTTTAAAGACAATTTAATAATTGTCCATGATTTTATGGTGAATTCGGGTCCTAAATACAGTAGGCTTTTTTAAATAACGACACCTATACTCATGCTGCTTATTCATTTTAAGAACATTAAACATGTTTCATTAATCTCATCAGTTAATTTGTAGAGCTAATTGTACTCTTAACATTAAATATAGCCCAAATAATAATAATCATCATGTTATGTCTTCAAAAAGTAGGCTGGGTTCCACAAAACCCCAAGAAACAAGTGGACCAAAAAGGGATCCAAGCCCTTTTTATCTCGGTTCACATTTTGGTCCACTTAAAGGGGTCAGAGTTGAATTCTTTAAAAGAAGACTCAAGTGTGAAAACAGCCTTAATATGTTCCTGGTTGTGATGTCAATACCATGACGATATCAGAATTAGGCTACCTGTTCTAGCAGCTTAAAATTCAATAAATGGTGTTGGTGGACAGGGGAGGGAGCTTTGCGTTAGAACATTAGAATCATAGACATATTAAAGTTATAGTACACTGAACTCCATGACATGTTCCCTTTAATAAGTACAAGTGTCATTGTTTAGGTGAATGTACATGCAGCCAATCTGTATTTGTGTGTATAATAAACATTGTACATTTACATGTGTGTGTGTATAAATGTGCTTGTAAGTGTTTTTGTGTACTTGCATTGTCACAACAGCACACAATTTCGTTTGTAAGAATCTGATTAGGTAAGACAGGACCCACTTCATAGCCAGAGGCTATTTGACCTCTAACTCTCTCTGTCTTTCTCTCTCTTTTTCCCTCATTGCTCCAGTGTGTGCCCAACCCCTGCTGTGAAACATGGGAAGTGGCAGGAACAGCACATAGGATGAAAGGGCCTGTTAGGCCTTAATATATTCTGTATGTGTCTGCAAAAAGAGAGAGATGTAAGTGAGAACGTGTGTTTCTTTAAGGTCTGCATCAGTGTGTGCAAGTCTCTCTGTGAGGCATGGTGTCCTCTGCAATTGGCCTTAAGTTCAGAGCGGATGGAACTTTCCAGATGCCTCTACACGGCGAGATAAGCAACAGCTCCAGGAAAAGAGAGTAAGGGACCTCTATCACCCCTTTACAAAAAATACACACACACACACACACACACACACACACACTACAAACATGAATGTCCTGCCTCCAGACATTAACTAATCCATACACACAAGCCTAGCACGAACTGTGCTTTCTTACCCTTAGCAAATGTGCTACACAAACACACACACTGTAAACTGGGGCAAGAGTTGGAAAGGAGGGAAGGACAACCATATGAGGCCATGTGAAATACAAGCCACTGACAGACAAATGGGATTGAATTTGAGTCTGTCTCACAGAACTGTAACTCTTACCTGATCAAAGGTTTTTCCTGTGTCCACTGACTAATGTTAAAGACAGTTTGTTGAGAAGATGGCACAGGCCACAGAGAGCAGCCTTTATTAATCCTCACACAGACTTTAGATCTGTGCCACACTCTTTCAAAAGCACAGTTGTGTTGTATAAATCTTGTTAAACCAAACCAACCAGAAATGTCTAAGGCGCAAACTTACCTGCACCTCTTCAGAATAAAATGCCCCTACCAATATACTCTCACTGAGCACTTTATTAGGAAGACTTATAAACCTACTTATTCATGTGATTATCTAATCAGTCAATCCTGTGGCCGCAGTGCAATGCATAAAATCATGGAGATACGGCCAAGGAGCTTCAGTTAATATTCACATCATCTATCAGAATGGGAAAAATGTGATCCCAGTGATTTCAAGCGTGGCATGATTTTTGGTGCCAGATGGGCTGGCTTGAGTATTTCCATAACTCCTGATCTCCTGGGATTTTCACACACAACAGTCTCTAGAGTTTACTCAGAATGATGCCAAAACAAAAAAACACCCAGTAATCA
Organism: Xyrauchen texanus; assembly: GCF_025860055.1. Lineage (NCBI taxonomy): Eukaryota > Metazoa > Chordata > Actinopteri > Cypriniformes > Catostomidae > Xyrauchen > Xyrauchen texanus. The sequence goes on along the minus strand of NC_068290.1, from coordinate 9,706,539 downwards.
GCAGTTCTGCGGACGGAAACACCTGGTTTGAGCTGAAAGCAAGGCTATGGTAACTCAGATAACCACCACTCTGTACAATTGAAGTGAGCAGAATAGCACCTCAGAATGCACAACACATTGAACATGGAGCTGGATGGGATTTTACACCAGAAGACCATGTCAGGCACTTTATTAGGACCATAGTGTTCCTAATAAAGTGCTATGTGAGTGTAACCATTGTGCATGGATTTGGAGGTTAAAGTCACATGCTGATAACAAACATCCTTTGGACTTGTTTGTGATCTGTCAGCATCCTGTTATGTGTCCCACTTCACACACTTTTCAACAACAATGCAGACTCAGTCAGGTATGAAATCTCACTTGGATGATAAGTGAGGTTGCTAAGAAGCAATGCACACCTGTGAAAAACAGAATTGTTCATAACACCCAAAGAAATGGACTGACCTGCACTTACCTATTAAATACTTTAATCTGTAATTTACATTGATTTCAAACTGAGATCCAATCCCATTCACACTCAAAAGCAGAACAAGATTCAGATCACCATTAATTCGTTATGTGGAACATTTTATTTCTGCTCCCAACTGGAATGGTTTCCCTGCAGAGAACTCATGCTCCTCATCGCCTCATGGTTTCAATTTTCTGGAAAAGACAGCTTTGATTTCACCACTGTTCTGATGACTGCTACAAACTCTATTTGTTTGGCTCTTTGAACAAAGCCTGTGTGTCCTTCATTCTGGCTGCCAGCACCTGTGCTTTCTATGCTGCTTCTGTTTACTCAGGCCTGGGAAATGAAAGCTCTCTGATTACCACATGCAAATTCCCAAGATCGGTGTTCCTGATGACTGGGATTCTGTAGCAGAGTCTGCTTGGGTTGGGCTGGAAGTGCAGTGAAATGAAGATATAATTCATATGAAAGAGGATACCAAGATGTTGTTTTCAGGATCAAAAACATTAAAAAAAAACACTTGGTTGCATCTTGTAATATTGTACACTGTGATGATAACAGGCACTAACTGACATTGTCTAAGTTTACATGGGCACCAGAAAGTGGGTAATTGCTAGAAAGCAGTGTTCCGGTTTACAAGCACTGCATAATCGGTGTACTCTTTGCTCCCATATACATACGGGTTGGTTATCATGTAGGTTGAAATGTTTGAAGTATAGTAAGTAAGCAGCTTTCTCCACAGCAACGTATTTTCCCCATGACGATTGTGTAAATAACAAACATAGCATCCGAGTAAGACTATTATTCTTGGTTGCTTTGCTTTATATCCAGATAATCCAGAGTTGTTGCTGTTTGTTTCCTTAACTTTCTATTGTGATTAAAAGAGGAATTGCTCTGCAAAACTGTGTTTCTGTCTTACGTAAAACTCTGGGATTCCCCCAATATGCGCAAACGTGTGGGATTTTACATTGATGTATATAAATGAGTCAAGTTTATAGTGTATGTCCCTACTGTATTCCCAGAAATGTTTTGTTGACTTGTTGCTGGGCTCCATCTTATGAAGCACACACATGCGCACTCCTCAAAAACCTGTTAGAATGCCGCTTATGTGTTTACATGGCCACATTAAGCTGCATTCTCTAGGAGAAACCTGGATGTATTAAACCACTTTCTCATAATCCCTTAAATGGCATAACGGAAATGACATTCTCGTTTACATGATGTTTCAGAATGCCATTTTCTGCAAAAACCCTGGAATAAAGTGTTTTCTTAAGTGCATGTAAACGTGGCCATGCAAATATGCTTTTGGCAGCCTAGCTCAGAAATAAAATTGTTTATCTTGCAAAAGTAACAAAAATAACCTTAAAATATCCTTAAAATGTATCAATATGGGCAAAATTATTAACATCATGAAATGTAAAATTTTAAAAAGGCATAAACAACAGCACAAGTGTGATTAACTAGCCAAGCACATGGAAAGAAAATGTGGGTCTAATCTTGTATAGTTCATTTGTGACAAAATACTATCAAAGTCTAACTGGATTAAAGGCCAACAACAAAAAAATATGGGAAGCATTTTCTCCTCTCTTTCAAAAGTTAATAAGCCTATTTATTTTGTCATGCTATGCACTCTTATATGGTTGCATTATATTATTTGCATTTAGCATAGTTTTTTTTACCCTCTGTCTTTGAGCCTTTTTAGAAGGGACCTGCAACCAATTTTTGGGTTGCAACAATCAAGTTGAGAACTGCTGTTTTAAGCAACACTCAATACAAAAAAAATATTTTGAATGTGGGTTAGGGACACCAGCCATAGTATTAGAAAAAATAGATCCATGCTCATAAGTCTCATATCTGGCTGAGTTTGAAAGACTGCAAACGTAGGCTGAGAAAGGGTTTTTACTGTCAGCCATCTGCATGGATGGAAGAGACTAATTCTTTTTTCTCTTTGTTTGCCCTTCTTTGTTCTCATCATTTTAACAACGCATCCATTTTTTAAGAGACCAAGTATGCAACAGCATTAATAAACAAGCAGCTTGGCACATTTGATGCCTGTTCACGGCCAACGTTTCTGTGCCCTTGCACCCTTGGAACAAATACCTACTTGTTCAGGACACAAATTCCGGTGTAGTTGCTTTCTATCACTGTTATTGTCTTTCCCTGCCACTGTGCTGTGTTGTTTTCCAGTAAAAATATCAAAACATCCTTAAAACATGATACATTTATTTGAGAAGCAAAATGATGCAAGATATTAACAGTTTTTCAATGGGGTAAGATTCCTCAGAAAATCTTATGTCATTTTGATTCTCAAGATAATGTGTCTTTTTTTTTTATTATGACGTGCTCAGTGACCATATCCAGGACATCGTAGCTGTCACAGCACCTCAATGCAACCCAGGTGTTAACGTTACCACTGCTGGAGTCAGTGAGGCTAAAACACATTAGCTCCAACACTGGGTCACTGACGTGGCATGATGCCCCTCTGAGGGTTGGCAGGTCAGGTGGAAGGAGAACAACGTTTGGTAACAATCACCAGGCAACGGGTGCCAGCTCAGAACTCGTGCAGAGCTTAACACACCTTGCCCCCTCTCGCTCCTCAGGGGTTTTCTTGTCTACCTGTCAATGAAGATTTGGTCCTGTCCCCTGCCATCTCAGACCTAGTTTCATACTCAACTACTGCTGCCCCCGGGGAACATCAGCACTTGTCTGTGCACCACAGCATCATACGGTACATACTACTAGACAAAGCTTAACCAGATCAGGCAGTGGCTTTCAGAATTGTAAGAGGCCTGGCTGTTCTGAGCACAGGTTGCATTAACAAACATTTTCTGTCACCGAATTTTAAAAACATGGATAATTGATAGATTTGAATGATAATATCAATGTAAAAAAATTTAAGAAGTTACTTTTAAAAGTAACAGTCCCTAACCATACAAATTAATAAATACATCAAAAGGTGCTGTCACACAAGGCATGGATACTGCAACCGAGAGAGGATATGATCTCATGCTTGATGGCTATCAAGTTTAATAAATAGTAAATAACAAATAATATTATACTAAATTTTACTGCTTACAGTATGTGTATTCTTTGCATTGAGCAAAGAGGTCAGTGTGAGATATTTCGATCTTCTACTGCTACTCTCGTCATGCCAACTTGCTGGTAAGAGTTCACCAATCTTGAACTTTACAAAATGTACTTGCATTAGCTTGTGTTTACGGTCTCCCATGTTTGGATGCATTTCAATAGTTCAGTAGTTCATATGTTAATGTAATCTTGTGTTGAAGCAGTTAACGTATTTCACTTGTTGTCCGTATACTGGAGGGCTCGGAGCTCGGAACCCCCCCCCCCCCCGACATTACTTATTTAGATAATTAATCTAGAGAATAGGTAGAGATGGGGTGACTGTGGGATGTCAGGAGAGTTGTAACAGAAAGCAGGTAAGCAGCGGTTTATATACTCCTGCTCGTTGACTGTGATTTGTCAGATTAAAACGAACATGCTCCTCCCGAACCTCTGTTAATTAACTCCATTAGTGAATAGAGTGCAAAGTGTATTGTTGTGGCTTTACCTGTTTTTCCAGACCCACGCTTGTCAGTCGTTCATGATTAGAATTGTTGTTAACTATTTTTAATGTTATGTGTGTGTGTGTGTGTGTGTGTGTGTGTGTGTGTGTGTGTGTGTGTGTGTGTATATATATATATATATATATATATATATATATATATATATATATATATATATATATATATATATATTAGTTGAAGTCAGAATTTACATACACTTAGACTGAAGTCATTAAAACAGATTTTTAACCACTCCACAGATTTCATACTAGCAAACTATAGTTTTCGCAAGTACAAGCCTTGGACGGGAGTCTCGGGCGATTGTGCCAGGTGGTGGCGTTTTGCGAGTACAGGTGCACCGCAACTCCCTTGTCCACCAGGGGAATCTCTGTGTACCCCCCTGGCTGCCCCACCATCGAGGGTATTGAGAGCAGAGGTCGGGTCCTGGCAGTAAAAGGTGTCTGCCATGACTTCTTGAGCTCCTCGTGCACCTCCGGGAAGAGCACCATGAGCCCAGGGACCAACCATCAAGCCGCGAGGGCTCAGAGCAGGGTGGCGGGTTCCACTCAAGCCCGACACTTGCAGCAGCCCAAGCAAGCATGGCTGCCAGCTCCGCATCAGCCTCAGACTGGGTGACCACACCCAAAGGTGGGAGTGCCCACTCTTTTAGAAGAAAATCCTCTTTCAGAATATACTCTCTTTTAGCTGTCGATGCGCCCTCTGCACTTTATCCGTGCACAAGGGGGAGAAACTGCTGAAATGCGGCATATATCCAACATCATACAAGGTCGAGGTGAATGGAACGGCAGTGGAATTCAATTAATTCTCGGCTCCGAAGAAAAAATCTGAAGGAGTGGTTGCGAGCCAGCTCCTTTTATAAATGTCTGCACTTATATAGTGCCTTTTTAACCTTAGCGGTATTCAAAGCACTTTACACTGCATCTCATTCACCCATTTACACACACATCACACACCAATGATGGCAGAGCTGCCATGCAAGGTGCTAGCCTGCCATTAGGAGAAATTTGGGGTTCAGTGTCTTGCCCAAGGACACTTCAGCATGTGGAGTTGTGTAGGCCAGGAATCCTGTGATTAGTGGTCAACACGCTCTACCACCTGAGCCACAGCTGCCCCGAATGTACAGTATACCCGTATGTCCGGGGGAGTGGGATGCAAATTCCACTCGCCAATTCCTATTGGCCTTTTCTCAAAGATCAGAGGTGTTTGGGGCCCCAAAGAGCGACCCCTAGTGTCACTACATCAACACAACGTCAAGTGAGTGACAGATAGGGAACTGTATATACAGTATATATATATATATTAGATGAGAATATGATGGATAAAAATGGATCTGTCACAGTGACAGATGATGATTATTTGTAGTGCAACCCCTGGTTCTAAAACGTTCATAAACGAGAACTTTCATAAGCTTTCAAAATTGCCACGATCTACATTATGCACATACTCTAAAAAGCAGTCTCAGAAAAACAGGAGGTAAATTTGCTTGTGAAGCACAGCTGACAGAGGGAAAAATACACAATTTAAATATCTGAAAGAAAAAGAACAGATAGGACAAAAGGATGCAACTAAATGTCAGAGTGAAGCATTACATCAATTAGCAAAGCTTGTAATAGAAGTTGAAATGGTAAAGTCCGAGTACAAGAGTGGCTCCAAAGAAGGACGATAAATGCTGTGGTCTTTTAAGTGCTGACGAAATCAACAGTTTAATGGCAAGAGACAGAGTTATAGAATGTTCTTGACAACTAGTGCAAATGGTGTCTAGCAAACCAGGTCTTGTCTTCAAAAATACCTCATCTAGATTAGTTCACTGAGTCCTACAAGTCTGTTTGTATCACTCAGAATCACAGAGAATAGAGTTCATTCACACATACTCAGGATGCCTCTAAACTGCTTTTCTGTACAAGCAGGCATGTGACCCTGTTCGACCCTTGGCTTGGGTGCTGTTATGGGGCCCTATTTGAAGAAGTGTACATCCTACCTCTCCTTTTTCACTATCCTTCATGTTTTGAGCTCAAGACGAATGTAGTACAGCACATAAAAAAACAACAAGTGCGAGAAAAGCAGGATGGAATGAGAATGGCTAGTAACTCGGTGTAATTCAATGAAGTCGAGAGAGTATGTTTACTCCACTCGCTTGGAATGCCCTTTCAATTCTCTTTATAATTACAGATTAAATCAGCTGTATCAAAAAAGGAATTTCTTTTACTTTAGGGATATTTTGCTATGCATTAAAAGAAGCATTCCACTGTATTATCTTGAAGAATGAAGAACGAAGAGAAAAAGATAATTGAGAGGGGGCCCCAACCCCCTATCAATTCGAGTGACAAGAGGCGAAGGAAATGAAAATAATGAAACATTTCCTTGAATGGAAAACAAGGGTCGAGAGAGACAGACGTCTTAATGTTCCTTCATGCCGCACAAGTTCAACCAACACATGCATGTTTGCATCAACAATATAATGAAGAGATGATCCACACTCTGATAGTAAACTGTTAATGTTTTTATTCCATGACTTTTAAAGGGGAAAGAGACGTTTCGGCACACAGGCCTTCCTCAATGTGTAAAAAACTAATATGTACACATTGGTGTGTGTGTTTATGAATATGCATTATGTGGGCATGTAGTGTGACTGTAATGCAATCAGCGTAGCCAGCAGTGAGAGGGTCATTGTATTTGGGCACAGCACCATGCGCACATACTCAGACAGGGAACTGTAGACAATGCCTCCTTAACTCTTTTAGACAGGGCTATACCTTATAATCATGGGAACCTACCACACATATCCCAAAACATAAGAAATATGCAAACAATATTCTCTTTTAGTGGGTTACTCATATTTCTCAAGAGAAATACAATTTTCCTACCTCTTTGCTGAAAACACCAGCTTAGGCTAACATGAACTTCCATGCTGGTCCAGGTAGGTTTGTGCAGTCAGTTTTATCGGTGTAGCATTTTTCACAGTTCAGAATGTTAACTTTGATTCAAGTCAAGTCAAGTCAAGTGGTTTTTATTGTCGTTTCAACCATATACAGTTAGTACAGTACACAGCAAAACGAGACAACATTCCTCCAGGACCATGGTGCTACATAAAAACAACAAAGGACAACACAGGACCACATGAGACTACACAACGAAATAAAATACCTATATAAAATACCTATGTATACCGCAAGTGCAAGTGCAAACATGTGCAAAAAGTACGGGACAGTACAACAAATTTCTGACAATGAACAGGACAATAGACAAAGTGCAGCACCGACCAGTACACAGTAGTGCAAAAAGATGACAGTTTCTAAAAAAATAAAAAACGTAAACATAACATACTATGAGATAGTGTTCTATGCACATAGCAGTTATTGGGGTAGCAGACAGTTATAAAGTGACAGTAATTAAAGTGCAACTCAGGACATGTGTGTGTGTGTCAAACCAGTCTCTGAGTATTGAGGAGTCTGAATGCTTGGGGGAAGAAGCTGTTACACAGTCTGGCCGTGAGGGCCCGAATGTTTCGTTACCTCTTGCCAGACGGCAGGAGGGTAAAGAGTTTGTGTGAGGGGTGTGTGGGGTCGTCCACAATGCTGGTTGCTTTGCGGATACAGTGTTTTTTGTAAATGTCTGTGATGGAGGGAAGAGAGACCCCAATGATCTTCTCAGCTGTCCTCACTATCCTCTGCAGGGCTTTGCGGTCCAAAACGGTGCAAGTCCCAAACCAGGCAGTGATGCAGCTGCTCAGGATGCTCTCAATAGTCCCTCTATAGAATGTAGTGAGGATGGTGGGTGGGAGATGTGCTTTCCTCAGCCTTCGAAGAAAGTAGAGACGCTGCTGGGCTTTCTTGGTGATAGAGCTGGTGTTGAGGGACCAGGTGAGGTTCTCTGCCAGGTGAACACCAAGGAATTTAGTGCTCTTGATGATCTCCACAGAGGAGCCGTCGATGTTCAGCGGAGTGTGTTCACCTTGTGCTCTCCTAAAGTCAACAACCATCTCTTTTGTTTTGTCCACATTCAGAGACAGATTGTTGGCTCTACACCAGTCCGTCAGCCGCTGCACCTCCTCTCTGTATGCTGACTCGTCGTTCTTGCTGATGAGACCCACCACGGTCGTGTCATCGGCGAACTTGACGATGTGGTTCGAGCTGTGCATTGCTGCACAGTCGTGAGTCAGCAGAGTGAACAGCAGTGGACTGAGCACACAGCCCTGGGGGGCCCCAGTGCTCAGTGTGGTGGTGGTGGTGGTGGAGATGCTGTTCCCGATCCGGACTGACTGAGGTCTCCCAGTCAGGAAGTCCAGGATCCAGTTGCAGAGGGAGGTGTCCAGGCCCAGCAGGTTCAGCTTTCCAATCAGGTGCTGGGGAATGATTGTGTTGAATGCTGAGCTGAAATCTATGAACAGCATTCGAACGTATGAGTCCTTATTGTCTAGGTGGGTGAGGGCCAGATGGAGGGTTGTGGCGATGGCATCGTCCGTTGAACGGTTTGAACGGTACGCAAACTGCAGTGGGTCTAGTGAGGGGGGCAGCTGGCTCTTAATGTGCCTCATGACGAGCCTCTCGAAGCACTTCATGATGATGGGTGTAAGTGCGACGGGATGGTAGTCGTTGAGGCAGGACACTGAAGACTTCTTTGGCATGGGGATGATGGTGGTGGCCTTGAAGCACATTGGAACGACGGCACTGCTCAGAGAGATGTTGAAGATGTCGGTAAGAACATCTGCTAGCTGGTCTGCACATCCTCTGAGCACTCTGCCAGGAATGTTGTCTGGTCCAGCAGCCTTCCGTGGGTTGACTCTACGTAGAGCTTTCCTCACATCTGCCATGGTAAGACAGAGCACCTGGTCGTTGGGAGGAGGGGTGGTCTTCCTCGCCATCACGTCGTTCTGCACTTCAAACCGAGCGTAGAAGTCATTCAGCGCATCTGGAAGGGAGGCATCTTTGTCACAGGCAATTGATGTTGTCCTGTAGTTGGTGATGGCCTGGATGCCCTGCCACATGGGCCACGTGTCACCGCTGTCCTGGAAATGACTGTGGATTCTCTGGGCGTGTGCGCGCTTTGCCTCTCTGATTGCCCGTGACAGTTTGGCCCTAGCTGTTCTTAGGGCTGCCTTATCGCCTGCTCTGAAGGCGGAGTCTTGGGACCTCAGCAGCGTGTGCACCTCCGCAGTCATCCACGGCTTCTGGTTGGAGCGTGTGGTGATGGTCTTGGAGAAAGTGACATCATCAATGCACTTGCTGATGTAGCTGGTCACTGATGCTGTGTATTCCTCCAAGTTGGTAGAATCTCCATATGTTGCAGCCTCCCTGAACATGTGCCAGTCAGTACACTCAAAACAGTCCTGAAGAGCACCTAGAGAGCTTTCTACTTAGACAGCAGTTTAAGGTATCATCGGCATGCTTCTATTAACTTTTAGCAGACACTATTATGCAAAGTGACTTTGTATTATATAGTATTTTTATTAGTCTCTGCATTCTGGGAATATAACCTGTGACCATTTACAAGTGTCATGCTCTACCAGTTGAGCTATAGAAAATCATTTGACACGAATGCTGTTCCAAAAGTTAGGTAGCAAATTTTTGTTACATGTATCCTTCACAAATAGCATGTGGTGAACACGATCCCAGAATGTATTGTGCTGAAGAAGAAAACAAATTAATTGAAAATGGTGGAAAGATTTATTCATTTTTCAAAATGAAAAAAGTGTCAAGTTAAATCAAATTAGCAATTGACTTATTTTTCCAATAAGTGTTTGTGCTTTGCCATCACGTTGTTAGCTTAGCAACATGCTAATGGCAAAGTCTAGTCATTTCAGCTGGGCTGCTTATTCAAAAAAGCAAACTCTAAAACTCTGCATTTAAGAGGAGCTGCATCACTCAGTGTTCAATACAAAACTCATCGGAAACTAGAGAGGAGACAAAGTTTGCAATAAGGCCTTTGATGCCACTCTGAATGGCAGCATTAGGATATACAGTGAGATGATGAAGCCTCCCAGGCCTGATGCTGTTTGTGTCAACTTGCACGGTGAAGAGCAGATGAGAGATGGAAACTGTCAAAGGCTGACACAGGCAGTGTGTTGTTCGGCAGGTTTTGGGAGGGGGGCTGCTCCAGGGTTTACGCTCTTTCTGCTGTGACAGGATTTTTGTTTGGAGAAAGTTTTTGATCTGGCAGCTCTTTGGACGCTACACAAGCACCGGCTGAAGAGACATCCTGTGAAAGGAGATGAGCGAATGTATGCCCCTCACTCTGTTGTTGCTGGGCTCGAAAACACACTCTGTCAGAACATTGGAAACATGTATATAAGCCTCTATGGCAGGAGCTTTGTGCCAGTGAGAAAAAAATTCTCAAATATGTCAAATGCACTGTACGCGGCACAGGCCATGTGGCTCAAAATCTGAAGTAAAATCAGTCCACTAAAGTAATCATGCTTTGTGATGACTGCTTTAGTAGACAACTGTACACAATGTGTAGGAAAGAACAGGAGTAGAACTTTCCATGTTTTCCATTCAGAAGGTGGTATGGCTTATTTGTTAAAGATCTGGGCTGATAATCCAAAGGATATAGGTTAAAATCCCAGATATTATAAGCTACCATTGTTGTGCACTTGAGCAAGACACTTAACTGCAGCTTGCTTTAGTTTTATCATTTATCTGCCCTGTTTTTTAATCGCTTAAGCGCCACATTTTAAGATGCAGCCAAATGTTAAACAAACGTAAACTTTATAAAACGTGTCTTAAGACATCTGCATTCTGTTTAATTCATTATGCTGCGTGTAGCTTTTCTTTTTTTTTAAACAAGAGCTCTGTCAGAGCTAACTATAACTAGCTTTAGTTAAGAAATAATTTGCTAAATAAATAGTAATAACCATTACTGCCCTACTTAGAAGCACAGTATTATCAATTTAAACTAGAGATTTTTGCAAGGTGGTCTCTTAGAATCATGTTAATATACCTGCAAAATTATTTTTAGATAGCTTGTAGGTTATGCTGCAGTTTCCTAGTGAAATAAACACTAGAGGCGATACAACAACAATTACGTTTATTCACATCCTCACAAGTCAGGGCAGATTATCAGTTCATAAACACCTAATTTTTGCTCTTTTCCTCAAACAACGCTATATTATGACATCAAAACACTTTTACTATACCGCGTGACTTCTAAGGCGAAACATTTCAACGTTTGCACAACACAACTAACTAGATTTACAAGCTTGTATGAGCGTATTGCTCATGCGATGCAAACAAACCAGAGTACAAGTTCTAGAGAGCATATTCACCATCATGTGACCAAAAGGTGTCATAGAAGAACCACAAAATGATGTGTTTGCTTCAGCAATCATATTTGTTTTTAATCTTACATTTGCTTTTAAGACAATGTAGGTTAGGTTTAGGTTTAGAGGTTAGGTTAGAGAGGATCGACTGCGTTGATGTAAAACCACATCTACTTTTCATCTAACATTTGCCTTTTATGATTTTGTTGATTTAAAACTCGACACAGCATTACCTTGTCTGCTTGAACTCACTTTTCGCTCAACAAAATGGAGATTTCACCTCTGAACTGCTGCGATTTGTGTTATATATTTGTATACCAAAAATGTTGGCACAGTCACGTATTTTTCATCAGATTAGGAAAGCCATCTATCAACCAAGGCACCACACACATATTTGAAAAGAATTTTCTGGGGTTCAGTTCAGTTCATGAACTGCAGTATGGTTTGCCGCTAATGTAAATGGAATTCAGAAGTGAATTACAATTCTATATTATGTACATTTTGCGGACATAAACAGCATCTGGTGGAACTCATGTTGATTATGAAAGCATTTTGCATTCATACTGTGGTTTGGAATTACATAGCGTGTGAAATTGGCAGGGGGAAGTTGGCTGAACATACTAAGTGTGAAAGTGACATTACATAAACAGGTCACAATTAAAACTGACAGCACAGATGTGAAATAGATAAACAGCAGTCTGGAGGGTTTAACAAGGTAAGAAACATGGGCATTTGGTAGAGGACTCCCTGGTCTGTCAGGCTCTGGACAAACTCCACACAGCCCAGATAAAGGCAGCTGGACGCCCAGTCTGAGACCCAGAGATCTCTCTCCAGCCTCATCCTCTTTCCAACACAGCACTAGAGAGACCAGATGGACTCCAGCGAGAGAAATCAGCCCTTCATCTGCCTTGGATGCAACTAGAAATAACTCTGTCATAAACAGCGCCCTGTCAGAGAATCACCCATCACAGAATCCATCAGTCTATCCAAACTCTGGCTCAATTTCACTAGGACACTAAGGACATCCATTTTCTATAAAGTTCTAAATAAAATGTTAGGAATTTATTCGGTGTGACATACTTACCACATTTTATGAGGCAGACAAAGTAGGGAGAGTGATAACTTGAGTATGAGCCACTCTGGAATCAGTATGAGTATTGAAAGTATGAGCTGAAATAAATAAAAATAAAAAAGGGGGGAAAAATCAGACAGCTAAAGGCATGAACATCATGAGATTGTGAGTACATTCAATTCTGAAGCTGCATTTCACAAATCAAACCACTATAAAGCAAGAGTAACTTTTTTGACATTCCTTTAACACACACACACACACACACACACACACACACACACACATACACACACAAATGCAGGTGTAGTACCAAAAGCAAAGGTAAACAAACTTTATCCTATGCTGAGGGACATTGGGACTTTGAGTCTTTGGGAAATAAACAGAGAAATCTAAAACATGAGTTGAGTACACACCACAAAATGAGACCCTACACAAAGCACCATAGGCAGCTCACTTACACCCCACGACACCATCCCACACCTTCCGAAACACACCCTTCCTGTTAAGCCTTCTGAGACAGACAGCTGTGAGATGCACTTATTTCAGTCTACATGTCAGTTTAATGAGCACATAAGCGCTTATATTTTATCCCTCTCACCCAGAAATGGCACTTTTTTTCAACGACTTAATTTGTGCGAGCGGTGTGCGAGAAAGCGGAAGCGCGGAAAGAGGGCGGGGGTCCATGCTAGGCTAAAAACAAACCCTAGCCGGCCGGCTCTCCCGTCTATCCTGCTCTCAAATGTTTGCTCCCTGGACAATAAACTGGACTATATCCGACTCCAGCAGGCTACGCAGCGTGAGTTTAGAGACTGCTGCGTCTTTGTTTTCACGGAGACGTGGCTCAGCGACAGAGTTCCGGATGCCGCTATTCAGCTAGACGGGCTCGCCTCGTTTCGTGCTGACAGAAATACAGCTCTCTGCGGTAAGACTCGCGGTGGTGGCTTGTGTGTTTACATCAACACGGAATGGTGCAAGAACTCTATGCTAGTCTCTAGTTACTGTTCATCGCTGTTGGAGCTTGTGACTGTTAGATGCAGACCTTTTATCTACCACGGGAATTCACCACTGTTTGCATAACCGAGTTTACATTCCCCAGCGCTAACGCTAAGGAAGCGTCTGTGAACTGTATGGGGCTATGAGCTGAACTGCAGAACGCTCACCCCGACGGACTGTTTATTGTCGCCGAGATTTCAACCATGCAAATCTCAAGACAGTGCTCCCTAAATTCCATCAGTATGTGGACTTTGCAACGAGAGGGGCTGAACGCGCTTGATCTTGTTTACACAAACATCCCAGGCGCTGCACGGGCGGAGCCCCGCCCCCACCTCGGCTACTCAGACCACATCTCTGTTATGTTAATTCCAGCATACAGACCGCTCGTCAGACGCACAAAACCGCTTCAGAAGCAGGTGAAAACCTGGCCAGCAGGAGCCATCTCTGCTCTTCAGGACTGTTTTGAGTGTACTGACTGGCACATGTTCAGGGAGGCTGCAACATATGGCGATTCTACCAACTTGGAGGAATACACAGCATCAGTGACCAGCTACATCAGCAAGTGCATTGATGATGTCACTTTCTCCAAGACCATCACCACACGCTCCAACCAGAAGCCGTGGATGACTGCGGAGGTGCGCACGCTGCTGAGGTCCCGAGACTCCGCCTTCAGAGCAGGCGATAAGGCAGCCCTAAGAACAGCTAGGGCCAAACTGTCACGGGCAATCAGAGAGGCAAAGCGCGACACGCCCAGAGAATCCACAGTCACTTCCAGGACAGCGGTGACACGCGGCGCATGTGGCAGGGCATCCAGGCCATCACCAACTACAGGACAACATCAGTTGCCTGTGACAAAGATGCCTCCCTTCCAGATGCGCTGAACGACTTCTACGCTCGGTTTGAAGTGCAGAACGACGTGATGGCGAGGAAGTCCACCCCTCCTCCCAACGACCAGGTGCTCTGTCTTACCACGGCAGATGTGAGGAAAACTCTACGTAGAGTCAACCCACGGAAGGCTGCTGGACCAGACAACATTCCTGGCAGAGTGCTCAGAGGATGTGCAGACCAGCTAGCAGATGTTCTTACCGACATCTTCAACATCTCTCTGAGCAGTGCCGTCGTTCCAACGTGCTTCAAGGCCACCACCATCATCCCCATGCCAAAGAAGTCTTCAGTGTCCTGCCTCAACGACTACCATCCCGTCGCGACTTACACCCATCATCATGAAGTGCTTCGAGAGGCTCGTCATGAGGCAGATTAAGACCCAGCTGCCCCCTCACTAGACCCACTGCAGTTTGCGTGATCGCTCAAACCGCTCAACGGACGATGCCATCACCACAACCCTCCATCTGGCCCTCACCCACCTAGACAATAAGGACTCATACGTTCGAATGCTGTTCATAGATTTCAGCTCAGCATTCAACACAATCATTCCCCAGCACCTGATTGGAAAGCTGAACCTGCTGGGCCTGGACACCTCCCTCTGCAACTGGATCCTGGACTTCCTGACTGGGAGACCTCAGTCAGTCCGGATCGGGAACAGCATCTCCACCACCACCACACTGAGCACTGGGGCCCCCAGGGCTGTGTGCTCAGTCCACTGCTGTTCACTCTGCTGACTCACGACTGTGCAGCAATGCACAGCTCGAATCACATCATCAAGTTCGCCGATGACACGACCGTGGTGGGTCTCATCAGCAAGAACAACGAGTCAGCATACAGAGAGGAGGTGCAGCGGCTGACGGACTGGTGTAGAGCCAACAACCTGTCCCTGAATGTCGACAAAACAAAAGAGATGGTTGTTGACTTTAGGAGAGCACAAGGTGAACACACTCCGCTGAACATCGACGGCTCCTCTGTGGAGATCGTCAAGAGCACCAAATTCCTTGGTGTTCACCTGGCGGAGAACCTCACCTGGTCCCTCAACACCAGCTCTATCACCAAGAAAGCCCAGCAGTGTCTCTACTTTCTTCGAAAGCTGAGGAAAGCACATCTCCCAACCCCCATCCTCACTACATTCTATAGAGGGACTATTGAGAGCATCCTGAGCAGCTGCATCACTGCCTGGTTTGGGACTTGCACCGTTTCGGACCGCAAAGCCCTGCAGAGGATAGTGAGGACAGCTGAGAAGATCATTGGGGTCTCTCTTCCCTCCATCAAAGACATTTACAAAAAACACTGTATCCGCAAAGCAACCAGCATTGTGGACGACCCCACACACCCCTCACACAAACTCTTTACCCTCCTCCCGTCTGGCAAGAGGTACCGAAGCATTCGGGCCCTCACGGCCAGACTGTGTAACAGCTTCTTCCCCAAGCCATCAGACTTCTCAATACTCAGAGACTGGTTTGACACACACGTGTCCTGAGTTGCACTTTAATAACTGTCACTTTATAACTGTCTGCTACCTCAATAACTGCTATGTGCATAGAACATT
The DNA here is from genome assembly GCF_025860055.1 of Xyrauchen texanus. Taxonomy (NCBI): domain Eukaryota; kingdom Metazoa; phylum Chordata; class Actinopteri; order Cypriniformes; family Catostomidae; genus Xyrauchen; species Xyrauchen texanus. The sequence continues at coordinate 9,690,747 of NC_068290.1, read as the reverse complement.
ATCTCATAGTATGTTATGTTTACATTTTTAGAAACTGTCATCTTTTTGCACTACTGAGTACTGGTCGGCGCTGCACTGTCTATTGTCCTGTTCATTGTCAGTAATTTGTTGTACTGTCCTGTACTTTTTGCACATGTTTGCACGTGCACTTTATATAGGTATATATAGGTAGTTTATATAGGTATTTTATTTCGTTGTGTAGTCTCATGTGGTCCTATGTTGGTCCTTTGTTGTTTTTATGTAGCACCATGGTCCTGGAGGAACGTTGTCTCGTTTTGCTGTGTACTGTACTAACTGTATATGGTTGAAACGACAATAAAAACCACTTGACTTGACTTGACTTGACTTGTACTGCTTCAAAACTGTTTATTCAAGTTTAAAAGAATAGTTCACAAAAATATACAAATTCAAACATTATTCATGTCGCTCAAGCAAGGGCCTAGATTCCGGGGGAATCAAAACAAGCAAGCACATTATTTATACCATGATCAATGGAAACATGTAAATGCTTCACGCTGCAAACCCCCCAAAGTTCAAGCCAAATCTACACCCTTGCACTCAAGAACCGATTGAATTATTCTTTGAAGGAATCGACTCAAATGAGTCATTCATTCTTAAATTGGGCATTACTAGTTCTGATTCTAAACAGGCGACAGAATTACAGCACACATGACATGATTGCTAAAATATTGTCAGGGAAAATGTTTCTTCATACAATCTTCATACAGAGGATTCAACACATCTTTACAACACATCTTCAAATGGCAAGTTAAAATAAGTAAAAATGAGACCTTCGGTGGAGGGTAATATTTTCATTGAATAGTGCCTTAATAGTGACTGTTCATAACATAAAGTTATTGTATGGTTTAAAAAAAACTGTGCATAAGTAGACTACTTTGGTGCCTATATGGTGTTTTTTGTTTGTTCCCTTTTTGAAGCTTAATAGCCCCTGGCCACTGTCTGCTTCACTGGTCAGAAAAGAGCAGCATGAAAATTGTTCAAAACATCTTCTGTTGTGCTTCACAGAAGAAGAAAAGCTGTATGGGTTTGAAACAACATGAGTAAGTGATGACAGAATTTTCATTTTTGGGTGAACTATTCTTTTAATGATCTAACAGATCTTTTGTTAACTATAACATGTCCACAACTCAGCACACATCTGCCCTCAGAGGAGATTGAGTTATTATCAAAGCAATCTGGGGATAAAAGAGTTTGGACACAGGAGGTGTTACCTTCCCCAGTTTAAAAGTTCAACTGTGTAAAATGTAGTCCTGGGAACTTCCACCTCATGCTGCAGTGGGCACAGCTGCAAAGTTCCTGACCAACTTAATCCTGTGTCAGTGAACAGGGGGTTTCAAACATCAGCCAAGGTTGAGAAGACATGTCACATGTCAGTCATCCCAAATTTATGACTAAGAACAGAATGAGGGACAGCGCAAACAAGGGTAAAAAAATAAACAAGGCGAGGGGCAAAAATGACACATAATCTGACAAGAGATGCAACAATATAACATGTTGCATTACATGTTGGTATGAATGTTATCATGAGATCACAGTTTTAAATGTTCTAAGAGGTACAAAAGCTATTTTATTATTCTAACAATAACTATGTTCTATTGAACATGAATTGGATCTGTTGAACACATGACAGTCCAGTTAAAAAGATTATATATGATAACATGATGATTGATTTGTGTGTGTGTGGGGGGGGTTATTTTGGTAGGTATTTCTTTATATTACACTTTCATATCACCCTTTTCATGCTTATGAATGATATGCTAATGGTTTTCATTTGGTAAACAATTGGCTTATATATATTTTCATGGCTGATACATTGGTGCATCCTTAAAAAATACCACTACTTACGCAAAACTGCCCAAAGCTCAGTCCTCTTAATTTTTTAAACACTATAGTATATTTCAGTATTTTCTATTCTAGGCCTGTCTATTTATGAGCACCTCTCAGTTATCCATTTCAGAGGTGAGAGTTTTGAATATGTAATTTAAAAAATAATTATACCAGCTCTGAAAACAATGAATGTGAAGAAATCACTCCCAACAACTATAGAACTTACAAAAAAGTGATTACATTAAAATGTGCTGTGATGGTAGACAGCAGAGAGGGTGCTGTGTTTATTGTGTTTTATATGTATTCTTTTTTTTCTTATTTTAATTTTCTTCTAATTAGCTTTGATATGTACAGAATTTTCTTCTAATTTGCTTTGATATGTACAGAAATTTGGTCAAACTCTGTTGTTTTTAAATGTGCTATATAAATAAATATTGACTTGACATCTTGTGTATTTGTCATTTAGATTTCATAGTTGACAGCTATAATTGTTCTGATTATATCACAATTCCAATGGGCAAATTAATAAAACATTATTTCATTTATTTATCACATTTGAAGTTATGAGAAAAATAGAGGCTGAAAATAACTTTCTTTTGGCTGCTTGGCTCTCTCTCATGCCCACTTGCTGTCTTTTTGCCACCAAGCTTGCTCAGCCTGCCACCAATTTCTATAGTCCATTACAAAGTGAGGTATTTGCTAACTGTATAAGATGACACAGTCTTTTATGTGGGCCCTCAGAGGCCAGGTGGTATCTGTGGATTCGCCAACTAGCATCTCCCTGTGTGTCTCTGTCATGGCTCCCCCAGCATAAAACACACCAGGCAAAAACATCAAAGGAGCCCCTCGCACTCACTTGGAGCAGAACTTCAAAGGTTGGTCTTGTTACACACTGCAAATATGTGTGTTCAGCTAAAGCTCACCCAAGATAACAGCCCCAAAGACACTGTGGCAATTTCATACCTGATTCAGGGACCACTGCACCACCAGAAAACTGACTACTGTATAGTAATTAAAAGTGAGTGTTGGGGACAAAGGAGGAAATCATTTAAAACATACAGACTTCTTAGAGTTGCATATTGCACCTGCAGAACTTCTTAGAGTTACTACTAAATGCTCCTGGATTTTATTTACAGAATTCCTTGGTTCTTTGTGAGCCAAAGGCACGGTTAACAGCTTGTATTAACATCAGATGAACCGAGCAGGAGACTGTAACCACCATAGAAACTGAGGGAAGACACTTTGCCCCCAGTTTTCAGAATAGTCAATTCTTAAACTTCATAATAATGAATATTTGGTTGGACTATTAAATACGATCACAAGTGGTCACAAGTGACGCATTTGAGATGCATGTTTATTCCAGGTGTAAATGGCAATCTGTCTCAGCTGACCACTTTTCATTGGATCACCCAATATGAATATTAATACCAGGTGTAAACATGACCAAAACCATACAAAATCTGCTTCCTTTTGAAAAAAGTTTATTTTGAGAAAAAACACATTGACATTAGTGCCATTTGTCAGGCTCCCCCGTGTATAGACTTTTCTCTTTGTTTTGTCCTGGTAACATAGAAGTGTGAAAATATATTTTGAGGAAAGAATAAGTGAAGCAGATATTTCTGTCTCCACCATGCAAGCATTTCTTTCCTCTCCATGATCCCAGAAAAAACAACATAGACGTGCAATGCACAACACAATTTACACATCCACATCAGTGCACACAGCAGGGACAAACACAGGCACACGCTGCTTAAAAAGGGCAGTGTTTGTAACCCCTCAGGGTGTGTGTGTGTTTTTGTGGAGTGTGTCATGAGTGGGTGGAGTCTGGGGTAGAACACACATACACATGATTACACATATGTGCATCAAGTCACATACAAACAACACATTTACGCATTGTGTGTGTTTAGTGGGGGAGAACTGTCGCTCCTTACTGTGGTGGGTTTACAGTCTACCACCTCATTACTAGACAAACCTTAAATACAGTCAGTCTCAGCACACCACACTGCACTCCACGATTAACATCCCATCCCATACACTGCATGTCATTTTTAGCTCTTTTGTCACCTTTTTAAAATACTCAAATTTCATTCTAAAACTAGTCACACAAATGGCAGAGGTGTGAGAGAATAGAGGTGAGATCTCCCCAAACTCTCCCTTTCTTTGCTTTGTTAAAACCAACAAGGACAATTTTCAAAATTTTTCTCACATTACAAATGTAACCATAACGCTACATTTGATTGTGTTTGTGCAAATCTTGCAGCATTAATGTAGATTTAGGTAGGTTGTTTACTTAGGGTGACCATATTCTGGCTTTCCAAAAAGAGGACACCTTTTTTGGAGGGGTGGAATAATAGGGTTCAAAACAGTGTTACAAACTTTAATATAGTGGAAAAAGACACTCTGTTAGCATAACATAAATACATATAAATATATATATTTTTTAATTCATTAAAATGTCCATGTACTAATAGCAATATTTGATGCCATGAGTGTACCTACTAATACTATTTCACATGTCATAAATTCTGCTTCCCACGGATCTCGTCCTGGACGAAAGCATGGGACTTTTTTCTGCAAATCTTCTGTAAATTCGCACTTTAGTTTGGGCATTGTTTCCACTCAGCTGTCATTTACTGCTATTGTCAAGCAACTGTTTGATGCCAAATACAACAGCACTATGCGCGTTCACGAAGAGATTGACAGGGAGGAATTTGGCCAGTAGTTGCTGAAAGGCTCTTATTAACGACCAATTGGTGTGCGAGAAGGCGGGATTTATGAAGAGGGGTTAAAGCAATGCAAATATGCGAGCACACACAATGAAGTATACACCAGGTACAGCTCCGTTTCATTTAACGACGACACAGATTCTGTATTTACTTATTTTGCATTTTTGTATTATAATACTCTGCGATCTACATCACCTTAATCTGTTTGGAAAGTTTGGAGTGCATGCTCTCCCGCATCATCATTAGCGTTTCAAAATATCTCATGTTGTGTTATATGAAATCAGACGACAATTGAACAATGAAAATTTTTGTCAACAATTTTTTTATTGTTGACGTTGTCGATAATGCCGACTAATCGTTTCAGCCCTAGTCTGTATCACTTTATGTCATGAATATTCGCTATTTCTTTTGTCAGAAATTAAAACTTGTAATCCTTACATTAATAAAAACATTTTTAAATGTAACTGTAATTTGAGTACGATGGTTTTTATGTAACGGTATTTACTGGATTACTGTTGCCTAATTTTATATCCTGATTACCTAACGCCATTACAAGTAATCTGTTACTCCACAAGCCTGTGTATATTTTACACATTAATCTGAGGTTTATCGCATCACATATTGCTGTTACATAATCCAATCATTTTTTACATATCACGTATTTCCTCCATATCGTGCAGCACTAGCAGTACGTTCTAAACTGTTTTGTTCTTCAGAAATAAAAAACAGGATAATATTTAATATGGTGGGCAATGAAACAAGAAATAAGACTTGTTATGTGAGTATATCATGTTATTTTGCCTATATATATATATATATATATATATAACCAAACAGAATATCATCCTCTTTGCCCCAACTAACTTTCAAACCAAACCTATGCCCTTGCTCGTATCCATGATTCTAGGGTGTTCTGGGTGGTTGTCAGGGCATTGCTCACACAAAGTGAGTCAGTGAATGAGAAGAAAGGTACAAGACTTAAAGACAAACAGGAGAAACATGGACAAATGTATATTATATTATAAAACGGGGCACATTTAAACAATCATACATGTAAAACATACAATATGCTGACACCTGTGGCCGCATAATAATTTTATATTAATGTGCCAATGATCTTTGATTACATTTGTTGGCAGCCATTAACAGCCTACAGCTAATGATCTGTATTACTTGGCGGAAGAATTGTTTATTGAGATTATAATGAATAATAGGCTAACAGTGATTATTTATTGAGCATTGTCGTCTTTTATAATTTTTCTGCTTTATTAAAGCATTATGATTCTCAAGGTCATGCACTGTGGTATGCATTGAGGATAACCATGTAAAATCACTGTAATGCATAGCTTCTCGTGGCCTATTGCTTTATTTTACCACTGCTAAGTTTGTGTGGAAAAAAAGGAACTGTGAGACTGAAAGAGCAACAGATATGGAAATGACCCCACAGCTCTTAAAGAGACGTATGTTTCAGATTTCCCCTACAGGAAGTGTGACCCACTGAATCCCTGACACCCAATGCTCTCCATCCCCCCAGATGCTTGGAGCTAGAGGTCATTGACGAGTAGCCTCCAAACAGACAGTGGGCATGTGGAGAGTGTCCAGCCAGTATTTCCAGATTCTGCACCCATGGCTGAGGACTATACAGCCATTTGGGCCACAACTCTTCACCTGCCTCCAGCACAAATGTACGGCTGACGCTTCTAACAGGCTTGCAAAGTACAGAAAAAAAAAAAAAAAAGAAGACCAACATCACCCAAAAATTAAACCTCTGTTATCCTTTCTTTCTTCCATGTAACAAAAAAGGAGACAATACGCAGAATGTTAGGGACTCACAGCCACGCTCCAGTGGCATGAACTTTTGAAATGAGGAGGCAGATTGCCATCTCAGGGTTCAGGTTTATTTATTTGTTCATCACATTTTTTTTAAATGTTTTATTCATATTGCATTTTTTTATATTTACAAAGCATTCAGGTTAAACCCATACAGAAATTGTATATATCACAATGTATTACATAAAAAGTAGGCCTATATAAAAAGAAATTATGATATAGTCACATACTTGCACATATACCGATCAGCCACAACATTAAAACCACCTGCATAATGTAGTTCCCCCTTGTGCAGCCAAAACAGGGCCAACTCGCTGAGATGCTATTCTTCTCACCACAATTGTACAGAGCTTACAGTAGACTTTGTCAGTTCAAACCAGTCTGGCCATTCTCTGCTGACCTCTCTCATCAACAAGGCATTTCCATCCACAGAACTTCACTGTATGTTTTTTTTTGTTTGTTTTTGCCACCATTCTGAGTAAATTCTAGAGACCGTTAAGTGTTAAAATCCCAGGAGATCAGCAGTTACAGAAATACTCAAACCAGCCCACACAGCAGCAAGACAAGTTGTGTAGTAACCTTTGGAATCCTATTGGAGGAAACCATATATATATATATATATATATATATATATATATATATATATAGTGCTGTGAAAAAAGTATTTGCTTGATTTCTTCTGTTTTTGTGTATATCTCACACATAATTGTTTAATTTTTTTTTCATCTAACACAAAACAAAGGTAATCTGAGTAAACATAAAATACAAATTTTAAATGATAATATTTTGAAACAAAACATTTATCCAATATTAACAGGTTGAAAAAGTATTTAGTTACTAAATCCCCAAATCTATGAAACAGCATTCATAATGGGGTTCAACTGGACCAGACACACCCAGGCCTGATTACTGTCAGCCCTGTTCAATCAGCTAAATATAACTTTTTCAGCAGCATGAAGTTAAAAGCTTAAAGGTCTCACCCAGTATCACACTATGCCAAGGTCAAAAGAAATTCTAGAAATTATGAGAAAAAAAATGAAGATGATTGAAATACATCAGTCTGGGAAGGGTTACAAAGCTATTTCAAAAGCTCCGAGACTCTAAAGAACCACCGTGAGAGCCATTATATGTTTAAATATGTTTTTGTTCATGTTTTGATTTCATGTATTTTTTGTTAATAGTTTAGTTCCTGTTTTACAGTCATGTGTTCATGTCATGTGATTTCCTGTTCCCTCGTGTGATCCTGTTATGTGTTTCCCCTGTTCATATGACTTGTTTTCATTGGTTCATTGTTTGATTATCTTGTTATTAGTTTAGTCTTGTTATTGGTTGTCATTGTCATGCATTTGTCCATGTCCATGTAGTTAAGCCCTCTTGTAATCCATTGTCTTTGGTCAAGTAGTGTGTTAATGTAATTTTGTTCGATTTATATGTTGTCAAGTCTAGTCGTTTATGTCTTTTTTTTTCTTTTCTTTTCTTTTCTTTTCTTGTTGGATTATGGTTTTTTTTTTAATAGCACTTTGTAAATAAATTGTTCTTCACACTTCATCGTCTTTGTTTGCCTGTCATTGCTAAGCAACTTTACAGCACAGTAGTGAACCTTCCCAGAAGTTGACCTTCAAAATTGCTCCAAGAGCACAGCGACAACTCATCCAGAAAGTCACAAAAAAGCCAAGGACAACATCCAAGGAACTGCAGGCCTCTCTTGCATCAATAAAGGTCATGTTCATGACTCCACTATCAGAAAGACACTGCTCAAAAATGCCATCTATGGATGAGTGGCAAGGCGAAAAACACTGCTAACCCAGAAGAACATCAAGGCTCATCTGAATTTTGCCAAAACACACCTTGATGATCCATAAACCTTTTGGGAGAATGTTCTGTGGACTGATGAGTCGAAAGTGGAACTGTTTGGAAGACAGGTGTCCTGTTAAATCTGGCATAAATCAAACACTGAATTCCACAAAAGGAATATCATACCTACGGCCAAGCATGTTGGTGGTAGTGTGATGGTGTGGGGATGCTTTGCTGCTACTGGGCCAGGGCGACTTGCAATAATTGAGGGAAACATGAATTCTGCTCTATACCAGAAAATCCTAAAGGAGAACGTCCGGTCATCAGTCCGTGAGTTGAAGCTCAAGCGCAACTGGATTATGCCGCAAGACAATGATCCAAAGCTAAATCCACATCCGAATAGCTCAAAAGATGCAAAGTTAAAGTTTTGGAGTGGCCTAGTCAAAGTCCTGACTTGAACCCAATTGAGAGGCAGGACCTTAAATGGGCAGTTCATGCTCGAAAACTCTCCAATGTGGCTGAACCAAAGTTGTTCTGCAAAGAAGAGTGGGCCAAAATTACACCACAGCATTGTGAAAGACTAATCTCCAGTTATTTGAAGTGTTCGGTTGCATTTGTTGCTGCTTAAGGTGGCACAACCAACTATTCAGTTTAAGGGGCAGTTTGTTTTTCACATGGATGATATACAGTAGGTGTTAGATAACTATTTTGCTTCAATTTTATATATATATATATATATATATATATATATATATATATATATATATATATATATGAAAACTGTATTTTGTGTTTGAGGAAGACAAGCCATCTTGTGGCTATCCAAATATTTTTATTTGGAATTTGGAAGAAATGTTGTCAGTACTTTATAGAATGAAACAAAAAATAAATAATTTTACTCATACACATACCTATAAAAAGCAAATCCAGAGAAACTAATAATTTTGCAGTGGTCTCTTAATTTTTTCCAGAGCTGTATATGTATGTGTGACGAGGAGGAGGGCGTGGCCAGGCCGTGATGAAGCATGGCTGGTGCTGAATTGGCTGATCAGTGGCAAAGCGAGATAAAGGACAGCTGGAGTAGAGATGGAGACACACACGGCCATGTTGCATGTGTTTGTTTATGTTTGTTTTAAGTTGAGTTTTATCATTAAACTTTACGTTGACTGTTTAGCTGGTTCCCGCCTCCTCCTTGCCCAACCTTTACCTGTTACAGTGCTGCTGAAACCCGGAAGGGAAGAGGGATGCACTGTCGCGGAGTCCTCGCCGCTGCTATCCACCAGGGGAGCAGTCACTTGCTTTTACCTGGGGACGGAGGGGCCACTACCATCTGCCGAGAGCCAGAGGAAGCACGGCCATCTGCCGAGAAGGGGAGGAGCAGTTCCGTCTGCAGGAGTGAACTGGCATCCGCCAGAGGGCGGAGGAGCGGTTGAGGACCGGGTGACAGCGTGTCCGGGACTGGCGAGCAAGTTCTTCTCTCTCTCTGTGTCTCCGATCGCCCTTTCCCTCTCCCCATGCCTCCCCTTGTCTCTCCCCCAGGTTCCCAGGAGGCGGGGTGGACCACCGGCTGACAGAATGGCCGGAAGGGCAGCGTCTCCCCTCCAGAGATGGGGGGGTTTAGTCAGACCGGCGGTGCCCCGGCCTAAATCGGGTGGGGGAGGAATGTGACAAGGAGGAGGGATTGCCGGGCCATGATGGAACACAGTCAGCACTGAATTGGCCGATCAGACGCAAGTTCTAGAGAGAGATGGAGATGCACACGGCCACATTGCATATGTGTCTGTGTTTGTTTTAAGCTGAGTTTTATCATTAAACTTTACGTTGACTGTTTAGCTGGTTCCCGCCTCTTCCTTGCCCAACCTTACCTGTTACAGAAAGTATATGTTTAGGTTTACTAGTTGTTTAGCTTAAATATTACTTTGAAACAACTTCCCATTATTTGTTAAATCTTTTGGTGTGACATAATTTTAAGGAAGTTGAATGATCTCATACATTTATGGATATCTAACAAAGGTTCCCTTACGAGGGAACTCGCGATGTGTCGATGAGGCTTTGGGAACGCCTATGCGTGAATGCCCCTGAAGCACGTATGTCAACTAGTCCAATGGAATGAATGAACGCCACGGGCGGGTGACATCATGACCAGGAAAGGATATAAGCACATCCGGTGCATTACTCGTGTTAGCTTTTGTGACTCAGCAAAGCGCTCTGTGTCAAAACTGTCTGTCTTATTTATTGTTGTCTGTCTCTCTTTATATTGATATTATGGCGAAATAACTATTTAAAGCCCGTGCTTCTCCTTGCCCTCGTTATATCACGGGTGGAGATACACATGAGCTTTGTGTAGTTTGTTTGGGAGTGGAGCATGCGATGTCAGCTTTCGAGGGGGCTGACTGTCACCATTGTGAGCGTCTGCCGCTCCGCATGCTCCGCTCCCGTCTGTCTGCATTTGAGGATGATGGACAGGCTTGCGAACCTCAGGGTTCTGGACCCGCGGCTGTCGAGGCAGCTCGGAGAAGGCTCACTGGGGGTTCGCAAATGGATCTCTCCGAGGGAGCGGTGTACACCTCAGAATACGGTGCCCGCTCCACTTCGGGGACCTCAAGGGACCAGTCTGCCAACCCCGCCACCCTTGGTGCTTCGGGGCGCAGTGGTATCCAGCGGAAGTTCGGCGCAATGTCGACTCAACGTTGTGTCGGACGTGAGCCCTCTGAGGGGGGTCCAAAAACAGTCAGTTCGGTTGTTTCCTGCCAATATGCTTCAGGTCGCAGAAGTGGCTGTTCCTTTAACAGGGTGGAGCGGTGTACACCTCAGAATATGGTGCCCGCTCCACTTCAGGGTCCTCATGGGACCAGTCTGCCAACCCCGCCACCCTCGGTGCTACAGGGCGCAGTGGTATCCAGCGGAAGTTCAGCGCCATGTCGACTCGACGTTGCGTCGGACGTGAGCCCTCTGAGGGGGGTTCAAAAACAGTCAGTTCGGTTGTTTCCTGCCAATATGCTTCAGGTCGCCGAAGTGGCTGTTCCTTTAACAGGGTGGAGTGGTGTACACCTCAGAATACGGTGCCCGCTCCACTTTGGGGTCCTCATGGGACCAGTCTGCCAACCCCGCCACCCTTGGTGCTTCGGGGCGCAGTGGTATCCAGCAGAAGTTCGGTGCAATGTCGACTCGACGTTGCGTCGGACGTGAGCCCTCTGAGGGGGGTCCAAAAACAGTCAGTTCGGTTGTTTCCTGCCAATATGCTTCAGGTCGCCGAAGTGGCTGTTCCTTTAACAGGGTGGAGCGGTGTACACCTCAGAATACGGTGCCCGCACCACTTCGGGGTCCTCATGGGACCAGTCTGCCAACCCCGCCACCCTTGGTGCTTCCGGGCGCAGTGGTATCCAGCGGAAGTTCGGCGCAATGTCGACTCGACGTTGCGTCGGATGTGAGCCCTCTGAGGGGGGTTCAAAAACAGTCAGTTTGGTTGTTTTCTGCCAATATGCTTCAGGTCGCCGGAGTGGCTGTTCCTTTAACACCAGAGGCCAGTCTCGAGAGACTGGTACCCTTAGTACTGGTCTAGCTCTGTCACCCCATGACGTTCACGAAGTGCGTAGATGCAGCTCTGGCCCCACTCAGGCTGCAGGGCATACGCATTCTGAACTACATCGACGACTGGCTGATTCTGGCGGAATCAGAGCAGTCAGCGGTTCGGCATCGAGAAGAAATTGGGGTTGAGACTCAATGCCAAGAAGAGTGTGCTTTCTCCATTACAGAGAACCACTTTCCTTGGTGTGGTATGGGATTCAGTCACGATGCGGGCCACACTATCGCCTGTTCGTGTAGCTGCTATCATCACAGCCACAAAAGAGTTGAAGCTAGGCCAGTCACGCACTGTGAAACAGTTCAAGAGACTGTTAGGCCTCATGGCAGCAGCGTCCAATGTGATCCCCTTTGGCCTGCTGTACATGAGACCTTTGCAGTGGTGGCTCAGGACCAGAGGGTTCTCCCCGAGGGGGAACCCACTTCGTATGATCAAGATCATGCGGCGGTGCATCCGCGCCTTGATTATATGGAGGAAACATTGGTTCCTGTCCCTGGGTCCGGTGCTGGGAGCTCTTTGCCATCGAGTTGCTATCTCGACAGACGCTTCTCTCACCGGCTGGGGAGCGGTAATGGAAGGCCGCTCAGCTCAGGGTCTGTGGAGGAACCATCATCTCTCTTGGCACATAAATTGCCTGGAGATGATGGCCGTCTTCAATGCGTTGAGACATTTCCTCCCAGATCTGAGGGGCCATCATGTGCTTGTCCGTACAGACAACACATCGGTGGTCTCTTATTTAAATCGACAGGGGGGGTCTGTGCTCACGTCCACTCTGCAAACTGGCGCACCAGATCCTCTTGTGGTCCCTGGGTAAAATACTCTCCCTGAGGGCAGTGTATATCCCAGGGAACCAGAATATAGGAGCAGACACCCTGTCGAGGCAGGTGCTGAGGCCAGGGGAATGGAGACGCCACCCCGAGGCGGTGGAGCTCATTTGGGAATTTTACGGCCAAGCAGAAGTAGATCTGTTTGCGTCTTAGCTTACGACGCACTGTCCACTTTGGTTCTCCCTCACGCAACCAGCCCCCTTGGGGTTGGACGCTATGGTACAGACGTGGCCGAGGCTATGTCTGTACGCATTTCCCTGTTGCTCTGCTCCCAGGAGTTCTGGAGAGAGTCCGCCAGGATGGAGTAAGTCTATTATTAGTAGCTCCACGCTGGCCGAGTCGAATTTGGTTTGCGGACTTAATTCATCTCCTCGACGGCCCTCTTTTCGAGGTACCCGTCAGGAGAGACCTTCTGTCTCAGGCAGGGGGCCCAACATTTCACCCCCGACCGGATATTTGGAACCTATGGGTTTGGCCTCTGAGGGGGCCCAACTTTTAGAGAGTGGTCTCTCGACTGAGGTCGGTGAGACCATTCTTAGCTCCAGAGCTCCAGCCACGAGGAAATTATATACACTTAAGTGGAAAGTTTTCACGTCTTGGTGTCACCAGCATCAGCGAGATCCAGTTAACTGTTCAGTCAACACAGTACTTGAGTTTCTCCAGTATCGTTTTACATCAGGTTCATGTCCTTCTACCTTAAAAGTTTACGTGGCAGCCATTGCGGCTTTCCATGCCCCTGTGGGTAGGACATCTTTGGGTCGAGACCCCCTGATTATTCGTTTCCTTCGTGGCACCTTGAGGCTGAGGCCTGTGGTTATTGTACTGCAGGCATTCTGTCCTCCTCCGTTTACATCTTCGGACCAGGAAAAACTGAATCTCTTGTGTCCAGTGCGAGCATATGAGTCCTCTGGCCAGCCGTGCCCTTCGGTGGTCAGAGCTCACTCTACTCGAAGTATGGCAGCCTCTAAAGCCCTCGTATCAGGAGTTTCCCTTCAGGAGGTTTCTGATGCGGCAGGTTGGTCCTCGCCACTAACTTTTGTGAGGTTTTATAGCCTGGACCTGGAAGCTGCCCCAGGATCCCAGGTGCTTTTTACTGATTTGCCGACAGTTTTTATCATCTGGCATTTTGTAATTATGGCGTATTGGGTATTATCGTTCCCAAAGCGTCATCGACGCATCGCAAGTTCCCTCGTAAGGGAACGTCTCAGGTTACGACTGTAACCCTAGTTCCCTGAGAAGGGAACGAGACGATGCGTCGCCCTGCCATACTTCCTGCATCCCTGCGATCGACTTTGCTTCGGCTCTAAAAGCTAACGCGAGTAACGCACCGGATGTGCTTATATCCTTTCCTGGTCATGACGTCACCCGCCCGTGGCGTTCATTCATTCCATTGGACTAGTTGACATACGTGCTTCAGGGGCGTTCACGCAAAGGCGTTCCCAAAGCGTCATCGACACATCATCTCGTTCCCTTCTCAGGGAACTAGGGTTACAGTCGTAACCTGAGACGTTTTCCAGCTAAGTTGACTTAAAATGACCATAAGTTGAATTTGCTTAACATGCTACATATATATTTTAAGTAAATACAACTCATAATGTTTTTTCAGTGTAGATTCAGCTTGAACGTCCTTCTTGCTTGTGAAATGGGCAGGGTGTGTGACGCTAGCACCGCAGTAGTGTATTAAGGGTGTTTTTTTGGGCAATGCTGCGGAGAAATTATTATTTATAATTTATGCACAGCTGATTATTTTCCTCAAATGAATTTCTAAGGAGGTCCATGGAAAAACACCAGTGCCTCAGTCACAATTCACATGCAATAAAAGTGAATGGTGACTGAGGCTGTCATTTCTTAATATACTGCCTATCATCTCCTTTTGTGTTCCAAAAAGATAGAAAATTATATGGGTTTGGAACAACATGAGAGTGAGTAAATGATGACAGAATTTAATTTATGGGTTACTATCCCTTTAATGCACTCTTCTAACTAAATGGTTTGTACTATAAAATATAACCAATGATGATATAAAGTGTGTCACTTTTCCCTGGTGTGCACTGACTGCATGAAGCAAGACCCCAGTGATGAAGCACGAAGAGGAGAATCCCTGATCGCTGTAATGAATGCAGTCTCATTTGAACACTTTATTACTAATGACAAGCACTCGGCTAATACTAAAGCACAAGCAAATGGTGACAACTGTGCTTTTCAATAACTAAAGTCTGGAGTGTAAGATAAAAAGGCCTTTAATGGAAGGCATAAATCCCAGTGAGAACCAGAGGCAACAGATTCAGAAATCCCTTCACTGTTTGGACTGGTAAATTGTGATCAGACTGCAGTGAGGAACAAGTAATGCAACATTTTCAGTTTCTTTCAGAAAAACATCTGAATCATGCTGTATGAGAACTCATAGACTGACGACATAGGCACGTTGGATGAATTACTGACACGATTGGATATTAAAACTGTATGTTGATATATCAATTCATCAATATGTGCAACCAGGGTCCAAAACTAACTCGCCAAGCACCAAATGTGAATAAAAATTAGCTACATTCTAACTGGCCAATAATTTCATTAGTTTTGGCCAAAAAGTATGAAACAATAGTCAGGATCCAGTTCAGGTTGCAGTCAGGATGAGAGGCTTCACACGGTCCAAACATTTAAACCATTTTTTTCCATGAATGGCTCCGCTCAGCATCCAGCTATGACTTCGGACACTTCTCACAATTATTCCAATCACATAGTTTCCATTATGTTAGATTATATTTGTTCCAAATTGTTATCAAGAAACATACTGACTTCACTGTAGGCTAGAAGATACATTGTGTGTAGGTCATATTCAAAAACGATTAGCAATGTTAATGATTAATCAGAAATCGATTACTTGTCACGTATCTATCGTTGATTAATTAATTTCAGAATATATTGAGTATTATTCCAGCAGATGTTGATAAGGCTATCTAGACAGTAATCCCCTGCTAGAGGGCGCTTGAGCGCTGCATGTCACATCTTGTCTGCATCACAAAAGAAGACAGACAGATGAAGACGAAGCGGGCTCAATGTAATCAGTGCTGGAAAGTTTCTCTATAAATGAACATTGTTTTCTGCATACACCATGATAGTGTTAAAGTGCAACATGACAACAAGCACAGTTGATCCGCTGGTCTCCTTGTTTCATCCCAACCTACAATTACATAAGTGATTGCTGGGAGAGGACACCATCAGCTGACATAGCCTAAATTAATTTAAATACACTGAACTAAGAATATTTTAAGAGGAAAATGCCAATACTTGCATTTCTTAAGTGATTTAAATTGTATTTAAACATAACAATACATGCACATATTTGGAGTCCTCCATGTGTGTTTTGCAGTGTTGATTTATTAATTGTTAATTTCCAAGACAATCAATTATGAAATATCTGAAAATTGACATTCCTAGTAGTTTGACAGATTGTTGCTAAGAAACCTGCTTGTAAAGTCAAAAGTTTTAAGGGTTTAAAGAAGCCATCCATTTAGCCATTTCACAATTTAGCCCATAGCATGACCATCATAATCTGTACAAGATGTCATAAGAAACTCCTATGAAGCTCATATGAGGACAGAACCCTCCCTGATGTACCAAGAATGGAAGAAAGAGGGTTAAACTTCACACAGTTTGCTCATTAAGGGAACCTTCTGTTTAACTGAGTTTCCTCTGCCTGTTCATAAATCAACAAACACTCAGCAAGCTGCAGCTAAAGCCTTAATACCCTGTGTGGCGAACAGGCATCTTAAATATCCTGTAAGACTCACACAAAGCAGACCCCTGTAGTCACCTCCATTAATCTTTAAAATCACATCTGCTCACTACAAAATTTGTGCACACAGGATCCTCTGACAATTAGCCAATCGAATCGAAACTGAATTATGTTGGTCTTCGGTGCTTTATCTTAACCACTGAGCTTTAGCACACTGGAAGATCATAAATACTACATGAGATCAAAACCTTTATTAATTCATTAGTTCTGCCAAGGTGCTGGACTGTAAAATTATATAACATCAGCATCATATAGAGAAATTAAGCACCCGAAACTAGAATTAGGAACAGATTTTACTTTCATTTCGGTTGTGTGATATTTGCCTGTGGATGTGGAAATGCCTTGTGGACATGATGCCCTGATTTCTGAAAGAGCATTTGATTTGTTTCAGCATTAGTCGTGAGGACTGACATGGCTCTGGGCAACAAAATGCAACTTTAGTGTTTCCAATCACATATGCAATCTGGCTCCACAGGACGTGCCGGAGAATAGGCACATAAAATATCATCATGCTGACCAGGCAGGCATAATGTTCTTCATAGGGGCAGAAGTTCCTGTCTACGCTGGGCAAATTTTATGAACTGATGGGAATGGGATGCTGTCGTTAGCACTTCATTTCAGAGAGATGATTGAAGAAACATCTGTTTTGAGAGGGAAACAGAGACTTACCCTCTCCCAAAGTGCCTTTAAAGTTTTATGCTGTGTGGTTTAGTAAAAGAGCATGAAAGACCCCAACGCCACTCAAGAAGCAAAAATATGATCAGCCACATCAGACTGAGATTCAGGCATCACATATAATACTGAGAGAACGAGGGCTAAGACAGACACTGTCGCTAGACAGTGAAATGAACTGAAAATTTTACGACTAGTGAAGAAACAATAAAAAAGAACAAATGAAGATCTGCAAGCAAGGTTAGTGTAGACTCCTCTACATTACTTTTTTGATATTTTGGAGAATGTTCACACTGCACTGTTTAAAGTGGGTGACTAAATGAAGATAGCATTTTCATTTTTGGGTAAACTGTTTCTTTAATGGACTAGCTCACCCAAAAATGAAAATTCTCTCATTTTTATTCTTACCCTCATGCCATCCCAGATGTGTATGACTTTCTTTCTTCTGCTGAACACAAACAACAATCTTCAGAAGAATATCTCAGGTCTGAAGGTCCATTCAATGCAAGTGAATGGTGATCAGATCGTTGAATCTCAAAAAAAGAGATAAAGTCAGCATAAAAGTAATCGATACTCCAGTGGTTTAATCAATATCTTCTGCAGTGACACAATCATGATTTCAAGCTCGATTACACTTCCTAGTCCTTGATGCATGCACAGAGTGCTAGATGGTGCTATAGGAAGTGTAATCAAGCTTGAAATTATGATCGTCAAGGAGACTGCTGTCAACATAACAGTGAAAAATTTGTTATATTTTGGTCTGATCTCCCCCAAAACTAACTGGATCGCTTTAGAAGTCCACCAGAGTCTGAATGATAATGCTTATGCTGACTTTATCTGCTTTTTGGAGCTTCAAACTCCTGATCACAATTCACATGCATTTTATGGACCTACAGAGCTGAGACATTCTTCTAAAAATCCTTGTTTGTGTTCTGCAGGATAAAAAAGTAAAAACACATCTTAGATGGCATGAGGGAGACATTATGAGAGAATTTTCTGTTTTGGTTGAACTAACCCTTTAAGCAAGCAGCTTCAGAAATCCATTTATATATATATATATATATATAAATACTGAGCAACTGGAGGCTGAATCTCTCTTATTTATGGTACAAGATGTGTTTCAGAGCAAAATGCCAGTTTTTGTCCAATAATGAAGCCATCAGAACAGGATGATGTTCTTTAAAAGAGGGCTGTGGAGTTAACTGCTCTCCATTAAGTTTTCATTTGACAGGAATATCAGAGGTAAATTACCCAAACCTGTCATCCCACGCAGTGAAGATGGTTCCAGCGCAACATCACTGCTCTGCTGGACCTCAGAGCATGAAGTGTGGCGAAACAGAGTAAGGTCACCCATAGCTTTAACAAGAATGTGAAGACAAGCCACTTCCCCTTTCTCTATGTTTAAGAGCTGTGACAATATACATTATATCAATATTAGGAATGTCAATTAATATTCTATGATTGATTATTTGTCATTAATAATTTGTTAAATTAAGCTTATCAGTCATCGATTAATCAATTTCAGCACAATTTCTGCTATCCTGATGCATCACAATATAATGAATTGCATTGTGAAGAATATCATATCGCGGGGTGGCTGTGGCTCAGGTGGTAGAGCGGGTTGGCCACTAATCGCAGGGTTGGCGGTTTGATGTCTGGCACACATGACTCCACATGCCGAAGTGATCTCAGACACTGAACCCCAAGTTGCTCCCAATGGCAGACTAGCGCCTTGCATGGCAGCTCTGCCGTCATTGGTGTGTGACTGAGTGTGTGAATGGGACACAGTGTAAAGCACTTTGGTAACCGGCAAGGTTAAAAAAGGCACTATATATGTGCAGACCATGAAGAATATCATATAGTGAGGAATTGTAGTAGGGAATAACCATCCTTAGTATCTCCTTAAAAATATATTAATTCCATATGTTCATTTCCTATTACAGCTCTTGCCCTGATTTCAACTGGGACATATTTGTTTCCATCCATTGACCCATTTGTAATAAATAAAGAGAAGAGCATTCATTGTTTTAAAATAGTGAAGTTTGAAATAGTGCTTTGAAAGTGCTTTTCCACCCTAAAAAAGCCTCAGTTGGGTGCTTCTTTTGATAAATGTTTCATGCTGGGTTAAGTCAGAGAAGATCAAACATTTCTGTGTTTATTTATCTCATTCTCATTCTCCTGTAATTACTTTTGTGTGACAAAACACACTAGTTAATCAAGTCACTGGAATCCAACTAACTCACTGTATGTAACCAATAGGTTGATTCCTGTAGGCGCTTACTGTACTTTCCCACACAGTAACATTTATATTTTCACATGTTAAGCCAACCCAATATCCATTTCACAAAACTGTCATGTGAAAAAATAAATAGATGTCTTAAGAGAGTCATTCCCCACCCAGTGAGCTATACTGCAATACCAATGGGCCCACGTAACAGCACCGTAGGGTATGCGTTTATTTTATGAGACTAGTTAAGCCTTATTCGCAGACATCTCTAGGATGGCCTCCAATTGAACGCAGAATCTTAAAATTACTGTTTGTTTGTTGATTTTCTGCCATGTACAAACGTTCGAAATCTTTGCGTATTTGCTTAATTGATTTCTGCAGCTTTTAAATCTTTAAATGAGTCCCTTTTTCTGTCAGTTTATTTTCGCTCTTTGAAGTTGGAATTTCAAAAGAGGGAGCTGCAAAGCAATATGCAAATCATCTTCTAGGACTGCGCCGCAGCCCCACATGAAATCGAGAGTTACACTGGCAAGATTTTTGACTCTGCGCTTACATAATATTGATTTCCCCTCACAGTTGAGTGGCCCCGAAACTTTCCGACACATTTTGATATGTTCTCCTCCCCTGTCTGACTCATTAATCATCAAAATTATCTGTATCCTTTTACAACGGTTGATGCACCAACAGCGACACATACCCAATAGTTTCTCTCCATGTACACAGGTCAAGGACAGTTGGTATTGGGCTCCTGGAGTCAACAGAGTGTGTGTGTGGGGGGGCTAAATTGTGGGCTAAAAGCCTTGCACGCCCAGGTGTTCATTCACAACATGCTGCATATTTGAGTTTCAGTACTGGGACAGAGAAAGAGAGGAATAAAGATTGTGATCATTCTTGGCAAACATGTCTCTGGACCGAAGGGGATTCAAGCTTGAACATATTTATTGATCTAATTAGGTCTCAAGATTAGATTAAATTCCGATTCACAAGCTTACGATTAGATTAAATTCCGATCTTGATTCGATATAGATTCATATGGGTACATTTCTGTTACAATGTCCATTTTCCTAACATATAAAACACAAAAATAAGGTCTGCACTCTGAAAATATCTTAAGAGTTATTTATTCTTTTACTTCAGGGGAATTAAAACAACCATTTCGGCCAAAAGCCTTCCTCAGGGTGTCAACTAAGTTCTCATTTGATCTTCTTATTGATGGCCTATAGGTGTTATAATGTGTACATAATTGGCTTATCAGCCACCTGACAATGTCAAAATCAAACCAATTATACAATCAATACCAATAGGAGCAATATGACACATCAGGCATGAAATGCCATTCCTTAATCAATATTGTCACCTAGAATTTTTTTTTCTTCCATAACTTCATTCATTTTAACATCAGGAAATTTCAAAAAAGGAGAAAGATCAAAGTCTTCATTTAAACCAACAGGGCACATGGTCTGTAAATATAACATCCAAAATGCCTCTCTCTGTAGTAATTTTTTGTAAGTATCTCCATATCGGCGAAACTTCATAACTTTCTCAATCCCAATACTTTCAATTGTTCAATTTTTTGGTTGTATTCAGTGAAATGTCTGCCAATTGGGGAAGTGATATCTTGTCTACGGATAGCCAATTTGTGCTCACTAATTCAAATTTTTAGTGCCCTGGTTGTTTCCCCAATGTACATTTGAGAACATGGGCACTGAAGTAAGTAAATCACATTATTTGTGGAGCAAGTTATGCAAGATTTAATCTGATACAATTTTTTGTAGAAATACATGTACATTCTTTTGTACTTTATTGCAAAGTGTTCTCACGTACACAAGAATAATTTTTTATTTTTTTTTTGGTGATAGGAGAAACAATTGCACACAGAACATTACAGTGAAACACAGAATATAAAACAAGATAAGAGTATAAATAGACAAATTATGTAGAATGGCATAAGTACATGTGCAAGTGGTCATGTATGTGCAAGGTATGTACAGTTATTTAATTAAATATGTGAATTTATATATATATACATGAGATATGTATTTACATTATTGCACTATGGGGGAGTCCTGAAGGCAGTTTAATTGTTCATGTGGAAAATGCCCTGAGGGTAAATACTGTGCATGGATGTCCTGGCACTCAGTGCTCTATAGCGCCGGCCAGAGGGCAACAGTTCAAAGAGGGAGTGGGCTGGGTGTTTGGGTCCAGAGGTATTCTACCTGCACATTTACTCACTCTAGAGATGTGCAGGTCTTAGAAGGTGGGCAGGGGGACACCAATAATCCTCTCAGAAATCCTGACTTTCATTGTAGTTTCTTTCTGTCTGATTTGGTGACTAAAACAAACCAGACAATTATAGATGTACACAGGACAGACTAAATGATGGCTGAGTAGAACTTTGTCAGCAGCTCCTGTGGCAGGTTGAATTTCCTCAGCTTGCGAAGAAAGTACAGCCTCTGCTGAGTCCTCTTAACAATGGTGTCTATGTGGGTGTCCCACTTTAGGTCCTGAGAGATGGTAGAGCCCAGGAAACTGAATGACTCCACTGCTTCCACAGTACAGTTAAGGATGTCAAGTGTCAAGTCAAGTGGTTTTTATTGTCGTTTCAACCATATACAGTTAGTACAGTACACAGCAAAACGAGACAACGTTCCTCCAGGACCATGGTGCTACATAAAAACAACAAAGGACCAACATAGGACCACATGAGACAACACAACGAAATAAAATACCTATATAAACTACCTATATATACCTATATAACGTGCACGTGCAAACATGTGCAAAAAGTACAGGACAGTACAACAAATTACTGACAATGAACAGGACAATAGACAGTGCAGCGCCGACCAGAACTCAGTAGTGCAAAAAGATGACAGTTTCTAAAAATGTAAACATAACATACTATGAGATAATGTTCTATGCACATAGCAGTTATTGAGGTAGCAGACAGTTTAAAGTGACAGTTATTAAAGTGCAACTCAGGACACGTGTGTGTCAAACCAGTCTCTGAGTATTGAGAAGTCTGATGGCTTGGGGGAAGAAGCTGTTACACAGTCTGGCCGTGAGGGCCCGAATGCTTCGGTACCTCTTGCCAGACGGGAGGAGGGTAAAGAGTTTGTGTGAGGGGTGTGTGGGGTCGTCCACAATGCTGGTTGCTTTGTGGATACAGTGTTTTTTGTAAATGTCTTTGATGGAGGGAAGAGAGACCCCAATGATCTTCTCAGCTGTCCTCACTATCCTCTGCAGGGCTTTGCGGTCCGAAACGGTGCAAGTCCCAAACCAGGCAGTGATGCAGCTGCTCAGGATGCTCTCAATAGTCCCTCTATAGAATGTAGTGAGGATGGGGGTTGGGAGATGTGCTTTCCTCAGCCTTCGAAGAAAGTAGAGACGCTGCTGGGCTTTCTTGGTGATAGAGCTGGTGTTGAGGGACCAGGTGAGGTTCTCCGCCAGGTGAACACCAAGAAATTTGGTGCTCTTGACGATCTCCACAGAGGAGCCGTCGATGTTCAGCGGAGTGTGTTCACCTTGTGCTCTCCTAAAGTCAACAACCATCTCTTTTGTTTTGTCGACATTCAGGGACAGGTTGTTGGCTCTACACCAGTTCGTCAGCCGCTGCACCTCCTCTCTGTATGCTGACTCGTTGTTCTTGCTGATGAGACCCACCACGGTCGTGTCATCGGCGAACTTGATGATGTGATTCGAGCTGTGCATTGCTACACAGTCGTGAGTCAGCAGAGTGAACAGCAGTGGACTGAGCACACAGCCCTGGGGGGCCCCAGTGCTCAGTGTGGTGGTGGTGGAGATGCTGTTCCCGATCCGGACTGACTGAGGTCTCCCAGTCAGGAAGTCCAGGATCCAGTTGCAGAGGGAGGTGTCCAGGCCCAGCAGGTTCAGCTTTCCAATCAGGTGCCGGGGAATGAATGTGTTGAATGCTGAGCTGAAATCTATGAACAGCATTCGAACGTATGAGTCCTTATTGTCTAGGTGGGTGAGGGCCAGATGGAGGGTTGTGGTGATGGCATCGTCCGTTGAACGGTTTGAACGATACGCAAACTGCAGTGGGTCTAGTGAGGGGGGCAGCTGGGTCTTAATCTGCCTCATGACGAGCCTCTCGAAGCACTTCATGATGATGGGTGTAAGTGCGACGGGATGGTAGTCGTTGAGGCAGGACACTGAAGACTTCTTTGGCATCGGGATGATGGTGGTGGCCTTGAAGCACGTTGGAACAACGGCGCTGCTCAGAGAGATGTTGAAGATGTCGGTAAGAACATCTGCTAGCTGGTCTGCACATCCTCTGAGCACTCTGCCAGGAATGTTGTCTGGTCCAGCAGCCTTCCGTGGGTTGACTCTACGTAGAGTTTTCCTCACATCTGCCGTGGTAAGACAGAGCACCTGGTCGTTGGGAGGAGGGTGGACTTCCTCGCCATCACGTCGTTCTGCACTTCAAACCGAGCGTAGAAGTCGTTCAGCGCATCTGGAAGGGAGGCATCTTTGTCACAGGCAACTGATGTTGTCCTGTAGTTGGTGATGGCCTGGATGCCCTGCCACATGCGCCGCGTGTCACCGCTGTCCTGGAAGTGACTGTGGATTCTCTGGGCGCATGCGCGCTTTGCCTCTCTGATTGCCCGTGACAGTTTGGCCCTAGCTGTTCTTAGGGCTGCCTTATCGCCTGCTCTGAAGGCGGAGTCTCGGACCTCAGCAGCGTGCGCACCTCCGCAGTCATCCACGGCTTCTGGTTGGAGCGTGTGGTGATGGTCTTGGAGAAAGTGACATCATCAATGCACTTGCTGATGTAGCTGGTCACTGATGCTGTGTATTCCTCCAAGTTGGTAGAATCGCCATATGTTGCAGCCTCCCTGAACATGTGCCAGTCAGTACACTCAAAACAGTCTTGAAGAGCAGAGATGGCTCCTGCTGGCCAGGTTTTCACCTGCTTCTGAAGCGGTTTTGTGCGTCTGACTAGCGGTCGGTATGCTGGAATTAACATAACAGAGATGTGGTCTGAGTAGCCGAGGTGGGGGCGGGCTCCGCCCGCACGCGCCTGGGATGTTTGTGTAAACAAGATCAAGCCGTTCGCCCTCTCGTTGCAAAGTCCACATACTGATGGAATTTAGGGAGCACTGTCTTGAGATTTGCATGGTTGAAATCTCCGGCGACAATAAACAGTCCGTCGGGGTGAGCGTTCTGCAGTTCGCTCATAGCCCCATACAGTTCACAGAGCGCTTCCTTAGCGTTAGCGCTGGGGAATGTAAACCCGGTTATGCAAACAGTGGTGAATTCCCGTGGTAGATAAAAAGGTCTGCATCTAACAGTCACAAGCTCCAACAGCGATGAACAGTAACTAGAGACTAACATAGATGTAAACACACAAGCCACCACCGCGAGTCTTACCGCAGAGAGCTGTATTTCTGTCGGCACGAAACGAGGCGAGCCCGTCTAGCTGAATGGCGACATCCGGAACTCTGTCGCTGAGCCACGTCTCCGTGAAAACAAAGACGCAGCAGTCTCTAAACTCACGCTGCGTAGCCTGCTGGAGTCGGATATAGTCCAGTTTATTGTCCAGGGAGCAAACATTTGAGAGCAGGATAGACGGGAGAGCCGGCCGGCTAGGGTTTGTTTTAGCCTAGCATGGACCCCGCCCTCTTCCGCGCTTCGCTCTCGACACCGCTTACGACGTCCTCTCCCCGCCACCGGCATCAGGCGACGCCGAGGGCTGGAGGCCTGGTCTCCGCAGCAAGCCGAGTACGCGTAGCGCCTCCTGCAGGTCATCATGCAGCTTGGTTTTTGCATGAGTCTTATATTTGAGTAGTGTCTGGCGATGGTAGACACGAACACTGGTTGCTCCGATGTCCATTTGTTGCAAAAGTCGGGCTTTTTTAACAAAAATAGCACCGTTGTGGATCCGGAGTGGCCGCTGCGTGCTACCGCGCCGCCATCTTGGATAATTACATGGATGTATCCAAGGAAATCCATGTAACTATCCAAGTTAAGTGTAAATCACTGCCATTCGCGTGATCGACAACTGGAGCGCGAACAGACAGCATTTCTGCACGTGCACGGTGTGCGTGTGAAATGTGCAGGTGCGAGGGGATCGTATGGCGAAGAGAGTAGCTGTGTCTGCAACTGTTCACTCATTTACTGTTTCCTATATAGTAAATGGCAATTAGTGCACTATATCTCAGCAGTAAGTGAACGAAATGAGTGAAGTCATTCAAAAAACATTTTTAAATAATTGGGCCTTATTTGTTATTCTTATTAAATAATATGTTATTACAATAAATCTTCATTCTGTTTGTAATTTTTAATATATACTATGTGTTGATATAAATAGTAAACACATTTGATCAAATAAAGAGTACATTTTATATTTATCTGTATTTTTTGCCTCTCTATATGTTATTATGTTATTTTAATCAAGTAATGATTTGTCAAAAAGTAATTTACTACATTCAGCATGAAATAAAACATTGAAGGAGTGAAAGAAGCAGTACATTTCCAGCTTGTAGGTCTTCCACATGGTGGATTGTGGGAAATTATCCATTGTCGAGTGTCCATCAAATGTACACTTGAAATTAGAGTGCATTGTGGGAGAATGAGAGAACGAAAGTAGGAAATAATTGGCTCACTCAGAATTCAGACACTCCTACAAAATAGTGGACACTCTCAGGACTTTAAAAAGCTATGAATAGTAAAGCTTGATCTTGCTTTGGTTTATATTTCAGCATTATATATAATGTCCTTGTGGGACATTTTCATGTTTTCACTGTAATAATTACACGAAATGTTTCCAAACCTCTTTTCTTATTGACAAATTCATCCAGATCTGACAAGAGCCCTTAAAGGGATTGTTCACCCCAAAATTTTAATTCTCATTATTTACTCAACCTTTTGCCATCCCAGATGGGTATGACTTTCTTTCATCTGCTGAACTCAAATGAAGATTTTTAGAAGAATTACTCAGCTCTTTAGGTCCATACAATGCAAGTGAATGGGTGAAAACATTTTACAGCAAAACAAACAAACATAAATCAGCATAAAAGTTATCCATAAAACTCCAGTGGTTAAATCAGTTTCTTCAGAATCTATGTGATAGGTGTGGATGAGAAACAGAGAAACAGATAACTTTCACATTCTTCTCTGCATATCACCCCTGCTTTCTAGCAAAAAATTACAAATATTGATCTGTTTCTCACCCACATCTATCATATCCCTTCTGAAGATATGGATTAAACCACTGGAGTCTTATGGATTACTTTTATGTGCCTTTATGTGCCTTTTGGAGCATGAACATTTTGGCATACAGAGATGAAATAATCTTTTAAAAATAGATTATTTAATATGAAACATAACAGTTTGTCAAAATATAACAGTTACTTTTACTCATGTAAAATCGTTAAACAATTTTGTAAAGGTGATGGTGTAATTATAATTTTTTTTGGCACATAACACAGTGTTGATCTTTCCTCCTCAGTGCTGTTTGGCATGTCAGGGCTGCCTACTGTTTGAGAAGATTGACTTTAATCTAGAAAAGTCTCACTAGCTTTGAAATTCGTCACATCAGTTTTGAGGTTTGCACTCCACAATATCAAGGGAAGCCCAGATGTTGCATGCACGGGCCAGAAAGAAGAGCAGATCATGATCGCGAGCTGGTTAGGTTACACTTGTATGAAAGTGCAGATGAGAAGCCTTTAGCTGATTGCAAGATTATCATTAAATCTGCCTCGGTAGTCCTAACTAGGCTATCACTTGGACGGTTGCTGAAATATCTTCAATGGGAGAACCATGGCATTGTTCTTTCCCTGCTATCCGTGACTTAATCCGAACAGACCTGTGACCCACCAGTTGAGAAACACTGATTTAACTCACGCACTCACTTATGTCAGACCCCTTCAACCTCGCTTCTCTCTGATATTTCTGAAAGAACTCAAACTCACTAATCGACTAGTCATTCAACACCCATCCCAAGCACTGGGTCCTTTCTTCCTAGGTTGTGTTCTTTTTCTGTTCTAACTATGGCATCAGACAGTTGGCAAAATTCAGCAGACGCAGGCAAACCATGGAAGTAAAGGGAGAGAGAGAGAGAGAGAGACAGATGCTTGCTGCAAACAGAGTTAACATAATTACTGTGTGTCAGGGCTCTGGAGAGCTCTCATTTCCACAGTACAAAGGAAGAGAATTCAGGAAGAAAACACGCTGGTCCCACAAACTATCAAAATGTATGTACAATTTTTATGTTAATGCCTCTAACTGTCAAATGACTTTAACAAAGTATCTGCGCTACTTCTGTACAGCTACTTAAGTACTGTAGGGTTTAAATTGTACAGTGATGGTACCAGGTGGTACCAGGTACTTTGATATATACCAGGGGTCCCCAAACTACGGCCCGCCCCTACATTTGGACCGGCCCTCTGAACAATGCCATGCAGAGAAACATTTTTACAATTTAATTTTAAATATGTTTTAATCATATCATATTTGTATTTGATAATACATATTGGCTTTCAAAAAAAATGTTCCCTTAGTAATAATTATTAAAGTAGCCAAATTATTTGTTAGATTCACCCGGATTAACGTTCCATCTTGATCGAGCGGGTGCACGCTGCACGCGATCCAGCAAGAAAATTTAAAGTGACAACAAAATGGCCAAACGGTTTGGAAAGAGAAAAGTTGATTCAGAATGCAGGGTATTTAACCAAAAGTGGACAAGTGATTATTTTTTTGTTCAATGCAAAGAAATGGCTGTTTGCCTCATCTGTCAAGAAACAGTCTCCGTGTTCAAAGAATACAATCTGCGCCGACACTATGAAACCCGCCACAGAGACAAGTATGCAAGTTTACAAGGCCAAATGAGAGCAGACAAAGTGTCGAAGCTAAAAAGTGGACTATCTGCTCAGCAAAATACGTTTGTACGGCAAACCCAGTTGAACCAGTCATCCATTCGAGCTAGCTTTCAGGTAGCTAAACTGATTGCAACCTGCGGTAGGCCATTCAGTGATGGTGAGTTCGTAAAGAAATGTATGAATGCTGTTGCGGAGGAGGTGTGCCCCGATAAAAAAGACGTCTTAAATGCGGTGAGTCTGTCCGCAAGTACAATCACCAGATGAATTGAAGAAATGGGGTATAATGTATATGCCCAGCTGAAGGAAAAAGTGAAAGAATTCTATTTTTTTGCATTAGCGCTGGATGAAAGTAATGACGTGCAGGACACGGCACAGCTGCTCATTTTTCTTCGTGGAGTTAGCTCAAACTTTGAAGTGTCCGAGGAGCTGGCAGCCCTAAAGTCTCAAAGGTACTACGACAGGGGAGGATATTTTTGGTAAAGTGTGCCAAACGATAGAAGAGTTGGATCTAGACTGGTCTAAGCTGGCCAGCATCACGACTGACGGAGCTCCTAGTAAGGTTGGCGCCAAGGGACTGATAGGACGCATGAATAGAGAAATGGAGGAAAGAGGTCTCATGCCCCCTTTACAAGTACACTGCCTAATTCACCAGCAAGCACTGTGCTGCAAAGTTCTGAAGTGGGAATCGATTATGAAAGTGGTGGTGTCATGTATAAACTTCATCAAAGCAAACGGACTTAAACACAGGCAGTTCCAAGTCTTTCTGTCCGAGCTAGAGTCTTCTCTTCGGCTGCTACCCGAAATCAATGTTTTTCTTCTGACAAAGGGCAAAACTGTCCCAGAACTGATCGACACAAAATGGAAATGGGACCTCGCCTTTTTAACAGATGTGACAGAAATGTTGAATGGCCTCAACGTGCAGCTCCAAGGCAAGGGGAAACTAATATGTGACATGTATTCCCACATAAAAGCATTTGAGGTGAAACTAGCACTGCTTGTGGGACAAGTGCAAAAGCAAGACTTCACCCATCTCCCTGTTACCCAAAGCCTCTCAGCTGAGAAACCAGTGGTCCCATTCCCAGCTGAGAAGTCAGTGGAAGCGCTGGAAATGCTGAAGGCGGAGTTTGATGTGCGATTCCGTGAGCTACATGTCCACGCTAAAGAAATCCGCCTTTTTCAGAACCCTTTTGCTGCTGACATTGACGAAGCCCTGCCTTCTTGAGTTGGCTGAGTTACAGAACTGTGATGTTCTGAAAGACGCGTTTAAGCCCAACAGTCTCTTTGAATTCTATACTGCCCTCCCTAACGAGACCTACCCAAACATCAGAAGGAATGCAGTAAAGATGTCCACACTTTTTGGCAGCACGTATATCTGTGAGCAAACCTTTTCACGCATGAAACTGATGAAAAATCCGATGAGATCAAGACTCACTGATGAACATTTGCATCAGTCTTTGATACTGGCTGTGACAGGAATGGAATCTGACATTGGACTTCTCACCAGCCAGAAACAAGCCCATAGTTCACACTGATTAGCCTAATAAGCATGAGTAAGTAAATAATTTGATTTCAATAGCAATGAATATGAAAAAATGTCATTACGATAGTAATAATGCTCTTTTAATAGGCTATATATCACTTGATATGTATGGTGCATAAATAATAAATTAATCTAGCATTAGGAGGCATAATACTGTAAATCCATTTAAAATCATAATAAAATCTCCACAATAAATCACTCCGGCCCATGCCATTTTCTGTTAGACTACGGCCCTCCATTATAGAAAGGAAAAATGATGTGGCCCTCATAGAAAAAAGTTTGGGGACCCCTGATATATACCATGATAATGAATGATTAACATCCTCCTTTACCATGGTACTCCAAGGGTTTTAAAGAATACCATGTTACATGTCCAAAAAACATGGTATTACCATGGGACCATGCCCCCTAAAAGTGGAAAACGGAGAGGAATTGAGTTTTCCCAGATAATATTACACACTTATCTTTAAGTCTGTTAGTAAAGTTAGCATTTCAATATGAATTTGTAAACTATGTTATATCAATTTAATGTGGCATTAGCATTTCTTTTACAATCTCATGAACCCCAAAGGGACTGTAAACCTTTGGTTGGAAGACCCTTTTTAATATAAAAGATTAAATCTCTACAAATAAGCTGCACTATGTCAGGTGGACAAACACAATGGCAAGGGCTATTACACAATGATAAGCACTGTGCAATTCTTTCCAGTGGCTGCACTTTCCACAAAAAAAGGGAGGGGTTCGTCCACATTGATCTCTTAATGGAATTGTGTTTAGCTGGATTAGAAGTGGGATCTATTTTATCTTCTTGTTATTTTCCAGGCTAACTGATATCAGTTAAATCAGCCTGAAACTCTGATCATCAACTTTGGTAAATACATTTGCGAGTGAAATCCCACAGCAGAAGATTTCATTTGAAAGCGTTTCAAAAGCAACTTCCTTTGCCGTTAAAGTGAGGGATTTCAAAAAGGAGAGGGAAAAAAGAGGAGTGACAGCGTTCTTCTCCAGGAATTTAAATAAATCCAAGCCAGCATGACCAATTTAACAATTAAGATCAAAAACTGAAATGTGCAGCTGAGGCCTGGTGCAGTTTACCATGGGGCAAGACGACCTTGCCCTAATTCATCATTAGAAAAACTCCATGGCTCTGGGCCACTACATATCCTGTCAATAAACTATAGCACAATAGAGAGCCAGGCCTGCCACGCTGGCATGAAGTTCAATTAACTCAGAGGACAGAGTACGGAGAGAGAGATCAAAACAGGAATAAATACTGAGTAGGGAGAGATTTGCTTGGTGGTTGAGCCTAAGGTTGCGCAGAATAGAACTGCGATGATGACATCCCTCCTCTTATCCATTTTAACAGCAAGGTTATTCCTTCTATAGTGATGTACAGCATCCAAATGTATTATATAAATATTGAGATTAGTTTGAAATGCACTTTATGTTGATGCATGTAGCATAATAATGCAGGTATTAAGTTCAAATATTGTTTTAAAAATTAGAGAAAAAGTTGTTATTTTTTTAGGTAAGGGCCCTAAAGAAAATTAACTATGGTTTTACTATAGTAATATTGCAGTAACCATGACTATATTACCCATTTAGGTTTTCTTGGAAGAAACCATGGTTTTGATACAATTATCCATGGTTTTACTATATGTTCCCATATAGTAACCAGGGTATTACTATAGTAATATTGTAGTAAACATGACTATAGTAACCATGGTTAAGTTTTTGGTTACAATGTTTTTACCACAAATGCCATGGTTAAACCATGGTTACTGAACATAATGGCATAATGGCAGCCACGAGACTACTACTGTTTGAACACCTGCTCTGCACTGTTCACGGTTTCTCTTCACGACTGTGGATTCGACAGTGTACATGCCAAATGTCGCGCGCGTGTGTGTGCTTCTCTATTCCTATGTCTTATGTGTGTGTGTTAATCGATTTCCAGCCCTACTTCTAAGAAATAAAATTAAAAGAAATATCAAAAAAATTTACCACATACACAAACACCAGTAATCTAAAATACAAACACTCCAAAACTGTGTCCTACATTTCATTTGTCAGACTCCAAAGCCAGTGTAAAGAGGTGAGATTTCAGACGTGACTTAAAAGTATCTGTGTTGCAAACTGTTTATCTAGAAATTGAAGATTCCAGCAAAAATACACATCGTAATAAAAGCATGTTTCAAAATATAAACTACAGCCCTGAAATTGAAGAAATTGTGAAAGAAATATATTACAACTGTATAGTTAAATGTAATATTCACTGTAATTATAATAATAATAATAATTAATAATAAAAAAAAGAATTATAAGCTCATCATTCCAAATCCAGAGAAATACTGTCATCTACTCTGTTTCGATGCATTTGTTTTGTAGGCTTTTAATTTAATAGACAAAATATTTGGAAATATGTGAATGAGAAATTTATTTTTTATTCCAGTAGCAATGCACATTATGCAATGCCCCCAATATGGGCAAGATACCCCCCCCCCCATCGCCCACTAATCATTTTCAGAAATAAATTCCAGGCCTTGAGTGTTTGTCTATTGCAATGTTCTCTTTTGGCCCACAGCCCTCAATCAAGTTCGATTTTTGGCCCTTCGTAGGAAAAGTTTGGGCACCTCTGAACGTAGCGGTCTCGACAGCACAACAAATCAAGTGTTTACACTGTGTCTATTCCTTGATCAGAGCGGGTGCATTTTAGTTTTGAGGCATTGCTCATTTGCGGTGTATTTACCATCTACATTACAAACGAGGGGTGCAACTTGTAATGAATCCAAAACACATTTGAAGTTAGAAGTTTACATACACATTTGCCAAATACTTTTAAACCCAGTTTTTCCACAATTCCTTACATTTAATCATAGAAAACATTCCCTGTCAGTTAGGATCACCACTTTATCTTAAGAATGTAAAATGTCAGAATTATAGTAGAGAGATTTATTGCAGCTTTTATTTCTTTCATCACATTCCCAGTGGGTCAGAAGTTTACACTTATTATTAGTATTTGGTAGCATTAACTTTAAATTGTTTAACATGGGCCAAAAATTTTGGGTAGCATTCCACAAGCTTCTCACAATAAGTTGCTGGAATTTTGGCCCAATCCTCCAAACAGAACTGGTCAGGTTTGTAAGCCTCCTTGCTCACACACGCTTATTCAGTTCTGCCACAAATCAGTTCTGCTTATTCAGACCAGAGGACATTTCTCCAGAAAGTAAGAACTTTGTTCCCATGTGCACTGTAGTCTTTTTTTTTTTTTTTTTTTTTTTTGCTGGTTTTGGAGCAGTGGCTTCTTCCTTGCTGAGTAGCCTTTTAGGTTATGTAGATATAGGACTTGTTTTACTGTGGATATAGATACTTGTCTACCTGTTTCCTCCATCATCTTCACAAGGACCTTTGTTGTTGTTCTGGGATTGATTTGCATTTTCCGTACCAAACGACATTAATCTCTGGGAGAATGCATCTCCTTCCTGAGTGGTATGATGGCTGCGTGGTCCCATGGTGTTTATACTTGCGTACTATTGTTTGTACAGATGAACGTGGTAACTTCAGGCATTTGGAAATTGCTCCCAAGGATGAACCAGATTTGTGGAGGTCCACAGTATTTTTTCTGAGGTCTTGGCTGATTTCTTAGATTTTCCCATGATGTCAAGCAAAGAGGCACTGAGTTTGAAGGTAGGCCTTAAAATACATCCACAGGTACACCTCCTATCGGAAGCTAATTGGATAATTACCTAAAGGCTTGACATCATTTTATGGAATTTTCCAAGCTGCATAAATGCACAGTTAACTTCTGACCCACTGGAGTTGTGATATAGTCAATTAAAAGTGAAACAATCTGTCTGTAAACAATTGTTGGAAAAATTACTTGTGTCGTGCACAAAATAGATGTCCAAAACAACTTGCCAAAACAATACACTGAAAAAAGTGCACAAGGCTTGTCGTTACTCAAAAGGATTTTTTATACTTGATCTGACTCAATAAATGCAATTTTCTGTCTTGCCATTTGTGTTACGGAAAATGTTTGGTTGATTGAAATTAAAAGCAAGACTTGTAAGTGTAATGTAAATACATTTATTCAAATCAAATTATAAATATTGTGTTCACCTGTATGCCATGTGACTACTGATGTCATCAAGCATTGAGACTTTCAGCTTTCAATGACATGGATGAAAAGCATGTTTGTGGCAGGGCGGAGGGCGGGACCGGGTGTGTAGGATCACCCTACCTCGCCCTGCCACAGTGTTAAAAACCGGAACCAACAAAATCAGTAAGTAATTCTATAAATGCATTTGAGTGAATTATTAACATTGTTTACGCATATTTACATAAAATTATTATGATTAGCTGTTGTTTTACATACTATTATTATTAGTCTTTGACGGGTCTAACTCGGTCAACAAGTTTACAAGTTTCCCTCCTCACGTTGAAGTTAGATGAATTTAGTGATATTGAGACGTAGTATATACAGTATATATTTTTGTTACTGAGCAGGTCGTTAGACCTTTGCATCATTATAATGAGCTGGTTTGCACCAGATCACTGCTGTCCAGTGACGGTATGGCTTCAAGTTCAAACCCGGGCACTTAAAATCTTGATATTATGTTATGCTCATCACAACATTTACAGCAGGTGAATTTTCTTGCCACTCGACATTTTAGATTATTTTAGACATGTGTGTACACAGATTGCACTTTGCATGGTTTAAATTTTGATTATCTGCGTTGATGTGTTATTATAGTATATTATAGATCAGAAAAATGGCAAAGACGTTTGCCTTCCATAGACAAGAAGTTGTGGAAAAAAACCTAGTGTTCAGGAACTGCAAGGACGCTAGCCAGCACTGTTTCAAGAAGAAGTAAAACTGTTATTTCATTTAAAATTGTACAATTTTAGTGATTAATCATGAAGTTTCATTATTTTATTTATGGATTTTAGTATTTAGTGTTTTTGAAAATGTCTTAAAATAAATCTTCACAAGACCTAACTATACTTTTTGTGTATTTTTAAAACTACTTTTCTTAAAGTAATATCAGCTTCTTTCCAAGTCTCTTTCTTAAAGATAAATGCAGAATTTTTGCACATCCCGACTTTACAACTGAGATTTTTGGCCTCTTTGGACAGACAGAGCTCTCAGCTTCTCCAGGTTATTAGGAGCAAAGGTGGAGCCATCCGTGACAAAAATAAGGACACTATTAAAGTTATGGATCAGGTATGAGACGCATGTAAATAGAATTGTTTGTGCTAATCAATTCAGTAGCGTTCTGGTCCACTGAAAACCATACATCTTGACATATTTTGTAATTTGTGGAAATAAACATCAGACGAGAGTGCCTGCTGAAGTGCCTCATCATGTACCTGGGTGAAAATGCAAGCTGTTTATCAAAGAATACCAGGTAATTTTGGAATACTTGACAAACCACTGAAATTTTTTCCAACCATGTTTGACATAAACTTGTGACTGGTGATTCTGAATACTTTTATTATGTCCAAATTGTGAAATTAATTTTCACTCAACCTCTTTGACATTGGCACCCCATTTAACTGAATTATACAAAAATATATACAATTAGTTTGTGCACTGATTTGTGCCACAAAAAAGCAAATATTTGTGCCTGTTTGGTGTCTGAAATGTGACACTTTGTGGATGTTTGACTTCACTCTCCACTTGTAAAAATTGCTCCAAACCACTGACGTTTGTTTGTGCTCGATTTTAAAAAAGACACTGATTAACAGTAATTTAAAGCAGTGTTTCTCAACTCAAGTCCTCGGGCCATCCTTCTCAGAATGTTTTGTCTCATTAATTAAAACACCTGATTCAACTCATCAGCTTGTTAGTGTGTTAAATAGGGAAACATCTAAAATGTTCTGGGAGGGTGGGTAGGTGACTGGAGTACAGAAACGCTGATTTAGATGATGGTGTGGGAAGTTATCTCACTGCTCCTCTAAAGTATCTTTTTATATCTAAAAGAGAATTTACAGAGTTACAGTGTTTGTTAGAATGGCAGAAACCAGTGCAAATCAAGTAACAACCAACACCGATGTTTATTTTTGCCACAAAAAACAAATTGTATATTTTTGTTGATTTAATTTTGTGGGTTGACACCTTCACAGAGGTTCTCATACAGCCTTAAAGATTTAGTCCCCCCAAAAATGAAAATTCTCTCATAATTTACTCACGCAGATGTGGATGACTTTCATTGTTCATCTGAACACAAATTAAGATTTTTTTTTTAAGTTTTCAGATGTGGAGGAGCATAGAATGGCAGGGTAATAGCAATCCATATCGATGCATTCACTCAATGAAGGTCATCTGAAGCGAAACGCTTCGTGTTTGTTAGCAACAAATCCATATTAAAGATGTTTTTAATGCTAATCCATCAATACCTTTCATATCACAACAGGACGCATAAGACACAACAGAAGAGTCACGTTTTAACCGGAAGCAATGGCTTATCGTTAAAAACGTCTTAATTATGGACTTTTTTAAATTCTATTTGTTTGGATATTTGGTTTGAAATGAAGTTAAAAAAAAAAGACTATTTAAACTTAAAAACTTGTTTCAAAGACACTTTTTGCTTTGGATGACTAATGGATCAATAATTCTGTTCAATGTAAACTTTTTAAGTTGATAAATATTAAAGTAATTAGTTGTAACAAGTTAATGCATTTTTTTTTTTTACTTTGACTCAAAGAAAAAACATTTCAGTGTAGTTTGCTAATATGAAATCTATGGAGTGGTTAAAAAATGTGTTTTAGTGACTTAGTGTGTGTTAACTTCTGACTTCAATTGTAATTCTAAAGTGCTTTTTGCTGTTCTACAGCTTCTCTTCGAGTGTCAGGTGCTGTTTCTTCAGTATTCATTTTCGTGTGCCACCGCAATCAGAGGTGAAACATAAAGCAAGTATCTGGGCTTCAGACTGTTTAAAACTTGTTGTTCACTGGACTAAATTTAGCATTAAACGGACATGTCTGTGATTGGTTAGAACACTCAACCACTGCAAAAACACATTGTAAATAGAAACCATTGACGCAACAGGTGCAGACTTAAATTGAAGACTGTAATTGTCATTTTTCATGATTACATAATCGTGGCAATCATAATCGTAATCGTGAATAGTTTTTCGATTAATTGTGCAGCCCTAATTAATTTTTTATTAAGTACAAACTAAATCAATAATCTTTAGTTATTGTCATACAACTAGGTACGATGGAATTAGTTTCCGCAACTTTAAAGGGGTCATGACATGAGAAACCAAATTTGCCTTGATCTTTTGGTATATAAGAGGTCTTTGTATCATTAAAACGTCCTGCAAGTTTAATATTTTAAGACGTCCTCCCCATTCTAAACGAATCATTTATTTAATCAAGCTCAAAATACAGCTCGTTCTGGATTCATGGTTAGAAGTGACGTGTCGGTTAGAAGTGACGTAACAGCGTTTGCATATGACCGCCTCCAGCACAAGATAACTACGCTTTAAGCGCAAGACTACGCTCATTTCGTATCGCCGTGCGCCTCACAAGTGTTCAGTCGATGGACAGCGAGCTCTGACAGAGACTACTTGTGCACAGGAAAATTACGATGCCACACAGATGTGCTGTTCCTGGCTGTGGTCAAACAAAACCTCTGAATAAGCTGCCGAAAGATCCAGACGTCAGGGAAAAATGGATGCAGTTTATTTTTTGCGGATCGACCCAGTCACGGCAGTGTTAACTTAAGCGTTTGTTCTGTACATTTTAAGGATGACTGTTTTGAGAACAAATCTCAATATGATGCTGGCTTTGCCAGAAAACTGTTGCTCAAAGATAAGTCCGTGCCGACTATTCTGGGAACAACGACGACATGAAACTGTAAGTAATCTATTTTAAACTTTAAACTACTTTTTAAAGCGCAATTTCATTCATTATGAATAATCACAGTGTTTTTACTTAGTTTACTTGCATATTGTTCTGGCTGGGGGCGTCAATAATTGATACATAGGCACTGACGTTAGCCAATCATAACAGTGGGCGTTAACACTGAAGTCTTAAATGGAAAACGCCCCCAAAACAGACTGTTT
Source organism: Xyrauchen texanus (assembly GCF_025860055.1). Classification (NCBI taxonomy): domain Eukaryota; kingdom Metazoa; phylum Chordata; class Actinopteri; order Cypriniformes; family Catostomidae; genus Xyrauchen; species Xyrauchen texanus. The sequence goes on along the minus strand of NC_068290.1, from coordinate 9,652,989 downwards.
GAATCAGAGGATGAGAAACAGGGTGGGAAAAGGTCATAAATCACTAGATTTTAAAAGTTTTTCTTAAAAAAAAATATATTAATACTATAATTGCACCTAAGGGAACATAATAATACAATAAAAAAAACCATGTCATGACCCCTTTAATGACAATATTCCCATAGAATGGCACTATGAGTTTATTACAGGGTGAATCGCTGGAACAACATGGAGTTAAGTGCATTGCTCAAGACCACAATGGTGATGGTTCATGGCTTACTTTTTGTGGGGACTAAACCAGAAACCTTCCGGTTACCAGCCCTGAGCTTTAACCACTGCACTGCACCATCCCCATCTGATAAAAGCATCTGAGGAACACATAGCTGCATCAGACAGAAGTTGATTCAGAAGATCATACTCATGCTTGATTACCTCCAGACCTTCCAGGAAAAACGTGTCCAAAGACCCATGCTAATATTCATAGACGGCAAAAAAAAATGTAAGTTACATACCAGCTCTATGTCCAAGACCTGTGTTGACCAACGCGACCCAACAAAACAAAATTGCTCCTATTATAATTGTTAGGGATACCTTGTCTTGTTTCATCGTTGCCCTTTGTTTACCTTTTTTGTCCCTTTTGTTTTCCGTAGTTTTCACTTTTGTCCTTTATTTAGCTCCACAGTCTCCCTGTTAGCGTTCGTGTTCTCTGACATTGTTTTCACCTGTCTTCATTAGTTTATCATTGGTTTCTGTTCATTCACCTAGTTATCTTGTTTGAGTTCTGTTTGTTCATTGGTTCCTGTCTTCCCATGTCCACGTATTTAACCCTGTCTGTTTGTTTAGTCACTGTCTATCGTTGAATGTTGTTAGCCTGGTTTGTGTGTTCCCTGCCCGTTTTCCTCAGTCTTGTGTTTATTTCCCCATTGAGGGTTTTTCCTTTGTGTTTGTTTATTGTCTAAATTAAATAAAGTAGTTTGCAATTAGATCCGCTCTCCTCGTCTGCCTCCATTCGTAACAGAACGATAGACCACCCAAATATGGATCTAGCAGCTTTCTTTATGGAACTGGCCCAGGCGGATCTGACCTACCGCGAGTACTCCCACTTTTTTCCACTGTTGCCATCCACACTGGCTTTGACGACACATCCCTCAAGACCATCTACCGGATCGGGCTACCAAGGCACCGCCAGAGGGAATTGCCGGACCCCGGAGACCTCACGTGGAAGGAGTATGTGAGCCTCCGACGTCAGTGAGCCAGCGCCAGTAGCCTCCGATGTCAGTGAGCCAGCGCCTGTAGCCTCCGACGTCAGTGAGCCAGCGCCTGTAGCCTCCGACGTCAGTGAGCCAGCACCTGTCGCCTCTGACGTCAGCGAGCCAGCGCCAGTAGCCTCCGACGTCAGCGAGCCAGCGCCTGTAGCCTCCGACGTCAGTGAGCCAGCGCCTGTAGCCTCGACCGCCCCTGAGCCAGAGCCTGTAGCCTCGACCGTCCCTGAGCCAGCGCCTGTGGTCTTACCCGTCCCAGTGCCAGTAGCCATGACCGTCCAAGAGCCAGCGCCAGTAGCCATGACCGTCCAAGAGCCAGCACCCCTCGAGCCTCCCAGGGCTCCTCCTCTCGAGCCTCCCAGGGCTCCGCCTCTCAAGCCTCCTCTCGAGCCTCCCAGGGCTCCGCCTCTCAAGCCTCTCGAGCCTCCCAGGGCTCCGCCTCTCAAGCCTCCCGAGCTTTCCAGAGCTCCGCCTTCCGAGCTTTCCAGAGCTCCGCCTTCCGAGCTTTCCAGAGCTCCGCCTACCGAGTCTTCCAGAGCTCCTCTCGAGCTTCCCAGAGCTCCACCTTCCGAGTCTTCCAGGGCTCCTCTCGGGCCTCCCAGGGCCCCGCCTCTCGAGCCTCCCAGGGCTCCTCCTCTCGAGCCTTCCAGGGCTCCTCCTCTCGAGCCTCCCAGGGCTCCACCTCTCGAGCCTCCCAGGACTCCGCCTCTCAAGCCTCTCGGGCCTCCCAGGGCTCCGCCTCTCAAGCCTCTCGGGCCTCCCAGGGCTCTGCCTCTCAAGCCTCTCGGGCCTCCCAGGGCTCCGCCTCTCAAGCCTCTCGAGCCTCTCGAGCCTTCCAGGGCTCCACCTCCAGAGCTTCTCGAGTCTTCCACGGCCCTTCTCCCCGAGCCTCCTATGGCTCCACCTCCACAGCCTCCTACGGCTCCGCCTCCCGAGCCTCCTACGGCTCTGCTCCCAGAGACTCCAGAGCTTTCTAGGGCTCCGCCTCTCGAGCCTCCTTCGGCTCCACCTCCCGAGCCTCCTTCGGCTCTGCCTCCAGAGCCTCCTACAGCTCTGCTCCCAGAGACTCCAGAGCCTTCTAGGGCCCCGCCTCTAGAGCCCCCTTCGGCCCCGCCTCCAGAGCCTCCTATGGCTCCGCCTCCCGATCCTCCCACGGCTCCGCCTCCGGGACCTGTCCCTGTCCGATGGCCTCCTCCCAGGTCCCCTGGGCCGGCCCCTGCTCTGCGGCCATCTCCCAGACCACCTAGACCTGTCCCTGTCCAAAGGCCGCCCCCCAGGCCTCCTCGACCTGTCCCCGTCTTGTGGCCGTCTCCCAGGCCTCCTCAACCTGTCCTTGCCCTGTGGCCAGCTCCCAGACCACCTAGACCTGTCCCTGTCCCAAGGCCGCCTCCCAGGCATCCTCGACCTGTCCCCGTCTTGTGGCCGTCTCCCAGGCCTCCTCGACCTGTCCCTGTCCTGTGGCCACCTCCCAGGCCCCCCGAACCGGTCCCTTTTCCCTGTCTGCACCTTGTTGCCCCCTGGACTGCCTGTCTGCCCCTCGTTGCCCCCTGGACTGCCTGTCTGCCCCTCGTTGCCCCCTGGACTGTCTGTCTGCCCCTCGTTGCCCCCTGGACTGCCTGTCTGCCCTTCGTTGCTCCCCTTGGTCTGTCTGCCCACCACAAGCTTCCCCCCCAGTCAATGGACATTTGTTCTTCCTGTTTTTTGTTCTGTTATTTTTGATCGTCTGGAATCCGATCCTTGAGGGGGGGCTATGTTAGGGATACCTTGTCTTGTTTCACTGTTGCCCTTTGTTTACCTTTTTTGTCCCTTTTGTTTTCCGTAGTTTTCACTTTTGTCCTTTGTTTAGCTCCACAGTCTCCCTGTTAGCGTTCGTGTTCTCTGTCATTGTTTTCACCTGTCTTCATTAGTTTATCATTGGTTTCTGTTCATTCACCTAGTTATCTTGTTTGAGTTCTGTTTGTTCATTGGTTCCTGTCTTCCCATGTCCACGTATTTAACCCTGTCTGTTTGTTTAGTCACTGTCTATCGTTGAATGTTGTTAGCCTGGTTTGTGTGTTCCCTGCCCGTTTTCCTCAATCTTGTGTTTATTTCCCCATTGAGGGTTTTTCCTTTGTGTTTGTTTATTGTCTAAATTAAATAAAGTAGTTTGCAATTAGATCCGCTCTCCTCCTCTGCCTCCATTCGTAACAATAATACATAAATCTGTCTACACTGCAAATTAAAAACTATTTTGCAAGCAAAGTATTGTGCTATTCTCTCACAAATAGAGTTTCAGTCAACTGACTTAAAAAAAAAATTAATGCACGAGTAAACTAACATTACTTTTTCATTACATTAATTTCACCTTCTGTGAAAATTGTCCATATAACACATTACTTTTAAAAGTACTGTTTCCCAACACTTCCCAACACTCTTCACCTGTCCTTAGCTATCAATGAGCACATGGTCTGCATTTACCATCCAGTATCTTAATAGGAGTTGACAGGCTTCTCCGAGACCTGGCCATGCACTGAGCCTGATTATGTGTTAGAAGAGGCAATCCTCACAAACTAGTGCACGTGGGAGACAAAAGGGCAAGCAGCCCCTAATTACACCTACAGTACACTCAACATGTCTCAGCGTCACCAGGGAGAAGCAGGACAATTGGAATATAATTGGGTCTTGGGCCAAAGGGAGGCAACTAAACTCCACTGCCTCAGAGCTGTGAACATCACTGTGAAGCATACATTCTCGTTGCTCTATACCAGGGGTTCTCAATGGGGGCGGTACTGCCCCCAGGGGGCATTCAATGGATGCCAGGGGGCACTGACAGCAAATTAGTAGAGAGGTGGGCATTATGTTATAAATGGGGGCATTTATCGGTCATAATAATCAAATCTATCATCAAGTTCCTCTTTGCATTAAACATTTACCTAGGCTTGGAGTATATCACTTGGTTCTCAATTATACGGGTTGGTACGCATTTGTACAACAGGTCATCTGATTTTGAAGTCTAGCGACGCAACTGAAGTGTCTGGTTTAGCAGCGTCAAATAAACAGGTGGCGGCACAACTTTGGCTAATGCACCTGCAAGATATATGTGGATCAGAGGGGTGGTAGGCATCACCCTAGAGGAAATGTTGTTGCTCATTGGCTGCTCTTTTAAAGCTCATGAGACTGAATGATGTTCTCAGTTATGCCTTCTTTAACTCTTTCCCCACCAAACACGGAATTTTCCGGGTTTTATGAAAAAACGCTTCCCCGCCAAACACGGAATTTTCGGGGTATCCGTGTTTTAGGTGGTATACGGTAAGGAAGACCCGCACACATGTTTTGAAAGAGTACGCAACTCTTTGATCAAAGAAACAGACTGCGATCGTCTCAAACGTGAAGTGGAACACCATACTAATACTAAAACACTTGTTTGATAAAAATGCCTTTTTCTCAGCTTTTTGTCCGAAATGTTGTTTTTGACAAAACCTACCTCTGTTCAAGTCGCAATAAAAAAAGAACAAATGAAGATAAAATAAAATCGTTTTTTTTGCCTAAAAGCAGAGGCTCAGATCTTTATTTTGTTATATAGCATCTTCATATATTCATGGAAGAAAATATTCTGCGGGCCATTAAAATTTAGCGAAAATCGTCAAAAACCATGGCGGTGGCTGGCAACTTTTTTTAAAAACGCTGGAGGGGAAAGAGTTAAAGGAATATTCCGGGTTCAATACATGTTAAGCTCAATCAGCATTTGTAACATAATGTTCATTGCCACAAAATGTATTTTGACTTGTCCTTCCTTTTCTTGAAAAAAATTTTTTTAAATCGAGGTTATAGTGAGGCACTTACAATGAAAATGAATGGGGCCAATTTTTTGGAAGGGTTGAAACAGTGAGTATTTTAATGTTTACTGATTGGCCCCATTCACTTCCATTGTAAGTGTCACACAGATTTTAGCTTCTTTTTAAGGAAAAGAGGGGCAAGTCAAAATTATTTTTTGTGGTGATCAATATTATGCCACAAATGCTGTCATTTGAGCTTAACTTGTATTAACCCGGAATATTCCTTTAAGTATGTTTAAGAGCCTCAGATGTTTCTACTAAAACTCCTTAGGATTTTAAAACTATAATTAATGTGGATAGCATAGCCCAGATAATTTGCCCTTGAAAGAATTTGCTGAGAACTTTTTGAGCTGTAATGAAAACTTTTGATTGTAGACTTTGGTATCTGACACAGTTTAAGACATTGTTGAGCTCTCTTCTGAATCTCTGTAGTAGACATGAGAGTTTACATGTGAGTTTTTCAGAAGAAACATCTAAGAAGCAAGAAACTTAAGCAAGAATCTAAATTTGCTCCCCACTCAATATCATTTCGGTCTTTGAGAATCAACTGAGATATGGAAGAGATGTAATTTGTGATTTCTCTTTTCTATAGGATCATCTGACTTTCGAAGGTTCAACACATGCATGTTTTTTTGCTTTTACATATTGCCTTTTTCTCAATCCAGTTGTTTAGCCTTGCTTCCTCTCTTTTGGCTGACCACTGTTTCAGACTATTTTCAGTGTTCCATGAGAGATAAAGTTGCTCTTTTGTGAAGATATTCAAACTTTCGTTGGTGCATGGATTCCTAAAGGGTGCAAAAGACAGCTCTATATGTACAGCACACAAGCCATTATAAGTGTTTACCAAGCCAATGAAGGCACCACAGTGATGGCCTTTACATTTACAATATTCATTTAGCAGACGCTTTTATCCAAAGCTATTATCATTTCATGTAAGAAATTTAACTCGTTAATGGATATTATTTAATAAAAGAAAATGTTTGTCACTGACTGTAAACCTCCCTGCCCTGCCTGACGTAACACACCTGCATCTCGACGAAATGGGAGTTGAAGATTTCTGGCTGAGTTTCCAAGTTAGATGTCCGATATAAAGTGTCATTCCATTGCACTTTCCCCAGTTGAAAGGTGGAAATTCAGACTCTTCGAGTTGAATGGAACACTTTATGAATCACAACAATACAAAGCATCATGGCTTTCCTCACAAGAGCCAACATTTGGACACACACACACACACACACACACACACACACCAGTCACGTGTGGCAGTGGACTTCCTCGCTGAAGCAACGCATATACAGCAGGCGAGTGTTTCAAACAGTTAGACAGTGTACAGCTCAATGGAACACAATACAGCATCTTCAACCTGAACTTCAATTTAACATGCATATTAAAAAAGCAATGGTCATGGGTATCCTGTTATTTGAAAATAGACGGTTCAGACAGTCACTAAATAAACTGGTGCGTACTTACTTAGATTACTACGGTAACCTGAAGGAAGAACAGACAGATGTGCGTTGGGCATATTCTTTCAGATTTGGGCAGCGAATCTTCACATAATGATAAAATATGATGCATTATATGTTTAATCTTTTGTACATTTTGAAACATTATATTACACTGGATACACTGGAACAACAAGATGCAATGCAGCAGCCATTGACGTTGGTCAGACATGTTATTATATATACAGTTATGAACATGTAATCACCCCTCGAGTACTCAACAAGTGCTTGAGTAATTAGTCCGAGTACTCCAGTAGACAAAATGACCAAAATGCCCATCCCTGGTACATAGACCAACAATTAAAAATAACTCTGGCCAATAATAGATCTATGTTCAATGATATGGAAAAACAAACAATATTTTTACTTTTAAGACATTTTTTGTATATAGAAATGCCTAACATGTCTGCTGCCACAATATATGTATATGATGTTATGTATTTGAATTATGTTAATTATAATATATATATATATATATATATATATATATATATATATATATATATATATATATATATATATATTTTTATATTGTATTTATAATTATTTTATATATCATATTCTTAATTACATTTCTCATTAAATATTGATATGCAAATAATTGCAGTTAATTCGATTAATTAATCGGCACATTATTAATTAAGTCAGTTAAAAATGTAAGTCAATTGGCAGCCCTAATATCAAAGTAACTACAGTACCTCAGTCTATAGCATCATGTCATCTACCCACTCCTTAAACTTTTGATGGGTGAGGCACTTTCAATAGACCATCCCAAGATCAGTCACAGTGATGGCACTGTGGAGCAATGTTTTTTTATTTTTTATTATTTGGCAGTTTTTACATATTAAATAAACATAACATTATCAACTAAAAACATATAAGCCGATGCGAGTAAAAACACTGGAGACTGACTTCCGGTATGACTTGTGGAACCGTGTTCAGGACAAAAGGTGTATAAATCTGCATCTGTGCAGCCTTGGTAAAAGGAAAGGCGCATAGTAGCTGCAATGGGGGCGGATGGCAAGCAAAAGACCCAAGGCAATTTGGTACTGTACCTTGGATAATGGATAATCTTTAACTTACTCAAAATCATGGCCATGCATTATTTACACCTGTAGACCTCTGCAAAAAGCTCTGTAGATTTCCACAGAAACAAAAAAAGTTATTCACAAAGTTCTACACATAATCAGTATGTTCATTCATTGGGTGTGTGATTATACATGTGATTATGCTCTAAGTTACCAAGGAGAATGTAATGCTTTAAACTTTCTTTTACAGATTTGTAAAAATGTGAAAAACATTGTTTAAATCCATTCCACAGAATTCTGCAAATATCCCCTCAAAATCAGCAAAGACAACTTGTAAAATGTCAGATCTAGGTAGCTGCTTAAAATTGTTGGTTTTCAATTGTATGATTGTATTATATGTTTTTGCAAAAATGGTGTCATTAAGAACAAATAAGTTGCAAATTATGATTTAGTCCAAATTACAACAAAAGGATAATCTCAAAGGAAAAAGACTGGCATTGAACAAAAAGAGTTAGCTGTTTACAAAAACATTGGTAGGTCTACATATGTCCAACTGTGCATTAACAGCTTGGGAGAAACTATATTATGAGTCAGATATCAAAGGCTAATGGGACTCTAAATGAGAGGGATACTCTGATAACACAGAGTATGACTTTCTTATCCAAACTTTGCACATAAATGGGACAAAACAAACAGTCCTGTTACAAAAGCATTCAAACTGACTTTAGCATGAGGCTAAACAATGAATTCAAAAATAATTGTCTCCCAGTAGACCTTGCATTGGCTTGACTTCACCATACAAGCATTTGCAGAGAGAATGTCCTTCAAACTGTCTATGAAAAATGAGATGCAAAGCTCTTCTGCAGCCAACAGGACTGCGCTTCCATTGTGCTGAAATCTCACAGAAGTGTTGAGAGGACACTCCAGTGCACTGTTTAAAAGAGACATTCTGTTGAAATGACAGTGGCTATAAAAGCAACAACTGGAACTGTAAGTTCTGAGTGTTGATCAGCCATATGTTAGGCAGACGATACACACACTCGTAAGTGCAGGGCCGGGCTTCTCATTTAATTTTTAAGGGCCACATCTGTGCTCTTCACTGCTGATGATAAAGCTTTCAAACAAGCTCTCATCCCAAAGTAATTGTAATTCTCCAATCAGGGAATGCAAGATAATTAGACAAAACATTGCTCAAAGATGTATGAAGGGATACTTTACAAATGGGTACATCTTTTTCTTTTTTTAAGGGGAATGAATGAGGCATTATTTCATAGGTGGAATACCCAGACAATTTCAGTAAACATGTCAAGTCGTATATTCATCCGATCTCTGAAATCACTCTATAAAACAATCACAGAAGTGACCTCAATCAGAATATCAAACAACCCCAATGTTGTATTCAGGTGATGGACTGGACCTTTGCTTGCAAAAACAAACATTTGCGTCCCTCAACGTAAACTACACATCCTGCCCCAGCAAAGGTATTTGAGACCACATGTGCTGTCTGGTGACTTCCAGGTGAATAAATACCACTAATTACCCCAAACAAACAGCTGAATGAAGGTTTGCTTTTAGAGCTCTGATTAGCCGAAATAAGACCTGCATGACCTAAACCACTTGAGCTAAACTCACAGTCTTAATTAGAAGACTTTCTCCATAACATTTACGTTCACTTGAATCCACTTACTTGATGATACCGGCTGACCTCGTTTTAGTTTAGCCAACATGCCGTAAAGTATTTGTTTCGCAATATTTCAGTGTAGTTACAGTACCCGGTGAAGTGCATTACCTCAGGTTAGTGTATTACAGACAAGGATGTGGCAATGATTAGAAAGGGGGGTTGGAATGTGTAATCAGTACCAAGAATATATATAATTAATACCCCTAAAACACACTTTTCAAATCCTTCCTTCACCCCTGATCACAGTTGTGATATATTTGATGATTTCTGCAGGAAAAGCTTTTGCACATTCCAAAATGATGCTGATGTTTGATCTGAACATATCTGAAGCTTGGGCTTGTTAGTAAAAAAATGAAACTAATTACCACTTACTCTAACAAATGTTTACCTGATTATCAAACTGCTGAGGGTAAACATATCACACTTAAGTTTAAAGGGGATTAGTCAAACTTGACAATCCAAGCACACAGGAATACACTGAGGGCGTCAGCATTTACAGAACATAAAAAAGTACAGTAGTTAAAGGAATATACCTGGTTCAATACAAGTTAACCTTGGTCAACAGCATTTGTGGCATATTACTGATTACCACAAAAATAAATTTTTACTTGCCCCTCATTTTCTTTAAAACAAAAGCACAAATCTGGGTTACAGTGAGGCGCTTACAATAGAAGTGAATAGGGGTTGATTTTTCAACATTAAAATACTCACTTTTTCAAATGTTTAGCCAAAAGACATAAAGTGCATTTATAAAATGATAAGCTTCACAATTTTGCCTTTTAACCCTCCACAAAATTGTCCCTATTCACTTCCATTGTAAGTGCCTCTGTAACCTCGATTTTTTTTGCTTTTTTTAAAGAAAAGGAGGGACGAGTCGAAAACTTTTTTTATGGTAATCAACATTATGCCACAAATAGTCTTGACTGAGATTAATTTATATTGAACCTGGAATATTCCTTTAAGCAATAAGGCATAGCTGTGCTATATTGTGAATATAGTCAAGGCTGAATGGCGTTTTTAAGCACAACAGGAAGCAGAGTGTCTGCAAACCCTTCAGTCATGAATATATTCACAATTTGGAACAGCCTCAAATGTCATATTGCTTTCATAAAACAGTCACCGCTTAAAGATATTAAGGAGAAAATGTTTTTTTATATTTTGTAACTAAAATCATTTAATACCATCCTAAATGTCATCAATGAGTGGCGGAGGGATACAAATAGAAGTTTGGTGAAGAGGTCAGAGCTGTGCTTTATCATGAATAAAGCACAGCTGTTGAACAATTAGAATCCAGGACCAGAACTATTTGATAAAGTTCTGTATGGTTCAATTTAATTCTGATGAACAGTGAATTCTCATTGTATTTAAAACAACAGTAGGAACCACAACAATACAGCAATGGTGCGATACACTAAACACCACTAGCTGCATCTCTTTAACTCAATCAGGAGCTCATCACATATTATATATTTAATATAATAGTGCATGTGAATTTTGCAACTTCAGGCTGCATAATAAGTTTAGAATTAATAGTGCAAGTTCCTACATTTCACAAATCAGCCACAGGAGATCTGTGAGCTTTGCTTTGAGGAATAGCACACCCTTTTCAATGGGAATATAGAGAGTCCAGGAGGAAAGGAATTGACAGTCAAGTTTGTGCTCTGATTTTCCATAAAAATTGCTATCAATATATGGCATCTTTTTTCCAGAGTTTCTTTACTTGGGCTTACAAAAATGCATTGCAGAGAAAAACGAACAAAACTCATAAATATTGTTAGCCTAAATGATTGGTCAGTCAGTGGCTGTTGTTAGCCACTGTTTAGTTTGTCAAAGACGTTTCAACAGCAACTATCTTGCTGAATACTAGGGGGGTGTTCCTGAATACTGAACCAATAATAACGCGTAATACATTGGAATGAAAGGCTGTGTGACCTACCTCTCATGTTATGGATTTTAACCATGACCTCGGCCGCTGACATCAAACGGTGTGCCAAATACACGCGTCCCGACTCTCTTTCTATCTGGACCGGTGAGTTCCCTTCAGAAAGCACTTCGAACCATTTCTTCTCGAACTTCTGGTCCGGTACCGTAAAGATCAAGTCTCCGACTTTCACATCTTCAGAAGCTTTCACGGTGTAAGACAGCTCTTCAGAAACAGCTCTTGGCTTCCTAACTCGGTTTTGAACATCGCCGTGAAGCTCTCTCCTTTCATTTTGTCGGTTAAAATGTCGCGTGAAGTCGTTTATATCGATAATCTCGATTTTAACCGTCACTTCTTCAGTCGCGTTATTGCAGCCCGGCAGACTCGCGATCAACGTATAGCTCGATTTGAATTCCCTGTCCAAAGTTTTGGTTGTTTTTAAAATGAATCCAGTGTTCTTCTGATATTCTAGGGAAAAATCTGATGAATCATGTCCTGTTAAAATTGTTTTCCGTTCTGGCAAGTTTGATTCTTTGCATTTGGCTCCCAAAGGTAAAAGAAACCCAGCGACCACTGTTCCAGCCGGCGCGCTTTCCTCAATTTGCCCATATAATATACTACAATTCACAATATCGATAGTAGCGGCAAGCAAAATAATCAAAATGCATGCACAAGGAAATCTAAAAAATGTCGTATCCCGTAAATGTGCCCTCATGATTCCATCAACTCTGTTACAGTGTCCGTCCTTTAAAAGAATCAGACTTTTACCCTTTATGCATCAATTAGAGGCTAAAAATATAGCCCAAACTGACCGTAAATAAACTGAAGTAGTTCAAATGAATAGCTGGTGCAAATCAGTACAATTTCCAAAAGTTTTCAATGCAAGATGTCAATGTCCGCGACCATTAAACATACTCTCATTCCAACATCCACTGATACACAGCATCTCCAGGCTCCATGTGGTACCCTGGAACACGCCCATAAAGTTTCAGCCAATCACATTGAAAGAGAAGTCGGACTGCGTGTTTGATCCGCCTATCTAATTTAAATACAGAGAAACACGCCTCTCACCAGTAAAGATTGAGAGGCAGCTGATCAAACGATAGAATAGACAAACGGTCGTTATTTCTCTGAAATATTTCAGACTGCGACTTGTCACAGATACAGTTTCCAGAGACTGAGTTGTTGGCTATGTTTATTTGTACAAGTTGTTTTATAAGGTTTTGTGTAATTTTAATGTTGTGGTTCTGTGGGGTAGCAAAAATGTCTATAATAAATAAATATGTAAAGAGAGCTCTTTCTGCTATATTAAAACTTTATATAAAAATAATATTTCCTTTCACCACACAGTGAGACAACATCGATCACAAGGTTTTTAAAATACACAACAAATTATTATTATTCAACATATAGTTTTTTACAGAAAATATTAATATGTAACCAAATTTGTAATCGTTAACATTTTCATAAGTTACTGTAACTTAATTACAATTGTTTTTCTCAGTAACTGTAACTGTATCAGATTAGCCTACAGTTTATTTTTTTATTTACATTTATTTTGTAATTAAATTCCGTAATGCCGTTACATAGTTACTCCATACACTGCTCACAGACACGTGCAAATGAACGAGTTTGGTGCCGTTTACGCCGAACGTGTTTTTGCGCGCGTCTGTTCTTTTTTATCATTGTTTAAACACATGCTGGACATCTATTGCAGGACTGGTGTTGTGTCGAAATCTGTTTCCCCCAGTAGATCTGTATGGGGGAACAGTATCTGGCGGTAACATTCTCTGCTGTCAGAATGCGTTCCCCCATGCACATACCTAAGCCTAATCCTTCCCTACCCTACCCTATGGTGCCCATACCTAACCCTAACCTACACTACCCTTCCTACCATAACCTCATACCCTATCGGGGCAAGGGAAAAACAGATTCTGATGGAGAATACAATTCGATACAACACCGACATATTTTAAAAACCATGTCAAGTTAAAAAGAACTTAAAATGTAAAAAAACGCATGTTGAGGGGCTTGGGTTACTCAACGAGTATTGATGCTGACTACCACCCCTGGAGTCATGAGTTCGAATCCAGGGCGTGCTGAGTGACTCCAGCCAGGTCCCCTTAGCATCCAAATTGGCCCAGTTGCTAGGGAGGGTAGAGTCACATGGGGTAACCTCGTCATGGTCGCTATAATGTGTGGTTCTCATTCTCGGTGGGGCGTGTGGTGAGTTTTGCATGGATGCCGCTGAGAATAGCGTGAAAAGCGAGAAAGGTTCCACACTTGCTACATCTCCGCGGTAACGCGCTCAACAAGCCACGTGATAAGATGCGCGGATTGACGGTCTCAGACGTGGAGGCAACTGAGATTCGTCCTCTTCATCCGGATTGAGGAAATTCACTACGCCACCACGAGGACTTAGAGCGCATTGAGAATTGGGCATTCCAAATTCGGGAGAATAGGGGAGAAAAAACGCATGTTGAGACACCGGCGCTCTTTCAATCTTGAATGTCTAGAGTGTCTAGAATGTTTTCAGCGAAGTTGTCACAAAGATTCAACATTCTAAACAAGTTCAGACTTTAAAGAGTTTCAGCAAATAAACAATAAATCAATGTTTTTTCCTCCTTTGGCTCTAGTATATAAGGGGCTGCCGTGCCTTGTTAAAACTGCATGTTTACTGTTTAAATGGATTAATGTATTTTTCCATTTATGGAAAAGGTACAATGAAAGTTAATGGTGAATTCGTTTAATCAATCTAACATCTCTTTTTGTACTCAATAGAATAATTACTGTGAAAGTTGTAGTTGAAGGTTTCTAAATGTATTTTTGCTTTTATTCTTTTCAAATACTATAGTTTATTTTTACGAAAGACTACCAACATTAGCCTAACCACAGTAATAATGTGGAGCCATCCATGGTCTGAGTGTTGCTTTATTACAAATGCCACTGTTAAAAAATAGTAGACCCAATGTTAAACTTTCATGAAGGCAAGTACAATTCAGAATGGTTAAAGAGGTTACCATCTGGACTTCCATGGACAAATTATTTAAATGTTTTCTCCTGTTTTATTTAGGGATGCACCGATCCCCGATACTGAAGCTTTTAGACCGATCGGGTATACAGTGTGTTAATCATGTTTGTTACTCTCAAGCTCAAAAAATGACATAAAATAACCATAAAGACACAATTAAATTAGTTAATATGACTCGTGAATTTTATTTAAAGCCACTTGAAGACGTTCAATAGCTCTGTGAATCACAAAAGGCTGTGTTTAATAAGTAAATATTTAAAATGCATGCACAGCTCCAGTGCATCAGTGAATGGCGCTGCTCTGTTTACATACACTCGCAGCTATTTTTAGCCTTCACAGCTGTGCGTGATATTTGAGCACTACTCACAAACAACATCTCAGATGTAGATGCTCAATAGCTCGGTTCAATTATAATATGCATTTAGAACAGCACTGGAGGTGCATTTTACCAGAATTTGAATAAGAGGCGAATTAAACTACTGTGAACTTGCCTACAAACAGACACATACAGGACTTAAAAGCGTGAGGGTTTAAAGTTAAAAGTGCACGATTGAGATATATTACTATTATAATATATTATTATTTGTTTACAAATGACAATAATATTTAAGTTCAATGGGTTCCAAAAAATAACTGTGAATGAAAAATGAGCAGATATCTTACAACTAAATTAACAAAAAAGAGATCTGAATCCTTCAAAGTCCAGTTACAAGTTGAAACTGCTTCTTTTCTACTGATATACTGGAATTACTGTTAATTTTGCTGCTACATTATCCAGTATGCTAGTTAATAATAAAGTGTTTCTTAATAAGCTATACATATTATATTGTATGTATATTATATTATATGAATTATATTGAAACAATGTGTAGTTAGAGGTTTGTGTTTCTTTTCATATTAAAGAGAACACCCAATAATTTCCACACAATAATGTAAAGATATTCTAAACTGATTATGCAAAAAAACAACAACACTGGCATCGGATCGGTATCGGCCATACTGAGATTTCCAATATCGGATCGGAAGAGAAAAGGTGGTATCTGAGCATCCCTAGTTCTATCCTACTACTGTCCTAACTGGTCTTGTTTGCTTCAGATATAAAGGTGACTTTAATCATAAGGCCTGTGTCCTGCTGAACTCATATAATTCTTGTTCAAATAATGCAATTACAGTCTCAAATTACCTTTATCCGTTTTTGTGGGGCAGGGGAATTTGGCTTGTGAAAACACTGAGTGACTAGTAACTTTGTAATACCGCTAGCCACAGTGTCTGGTGAGCCAAAAAGTTGTGAAGCCCAGAATATATGTATATATATATATATATATATATATATATATATATATATATATATATATATATATATATATATATATATATATATGTCAGTAACTGTTCTATTATTTGACATTTTCACTCATTGATTATAGTAATCTACTGATATACTGGAATTACTGTTAATTTTGCTGTTCATTTTGCTAATTACTAAAAAGTTTCCACTGCTATGCTGATGATACACAACTTTATATTTCTTCAAAACCTGATGAGATTTCACAGTTCTCAAAATTAGCAGAGTGTATTAATGAAATAAAAGATTGGATGGCCAGAAATTTCCTTCTACTCAATTCTGACAAAACAGAGGTTCTAATTATTGGACCAAAAAACTCTAAAAATAAGCCACTAAAATATAATTTGACTCTCGATGGATGTACTGTTACTTCATCTTCAACAGCGAAGAACATAGGTTTTATATTTGATACCAATCTGTCCTTTGAAAATGAAATTACAAATGTTTGTAGAACATTCCACCTAAGAAATATTGCTAAATTAAGGCATATGCTCTCGGTTGCTGATGCCGAAAAACTAATTCATGCGTTCATGACCTCAAGACTACATTATTGTAATGCATTACTGGGAGGATGTCCAGCAAGATCAATAAATAAACTTCAATTGGTTCAAAATGCAGCAGCCAGAGTGCTGACGAGAACCAAGAAATATGATCATATTAGCCCCATTTTATCATCGTTACATTGGCTACCTGTTAAATTCCGTATTGATTTTAAAATTCTGTTAACTACATACAAAGCTTTGAATGGTCTAGCTCCGCAGTACTTAAGTGATCTTCTACCACGCTATATTCCAACACGTTCATTAAGATCGCAAAATTCTGGCCTATTAATAGTTCCTAGAATATCAAAATCCACTAAAGGAGGAAGATCCATTTCATATTTGGCTCCTAAACTATGGAATAGTCTCCCAAACACTGTTCGAGATGCAGACACACTCTCTCAGTTTAAGTCTAGACTAAAGACTCATCTATTTAGCCAGGCATACACCTAATTTATTTTCCAACCCACAATTAGGCTGCTTTAGTTGGGTCTGCCGGAACCAGAAACCAGAAACATTGAGCATGATCTCTAACCCTAACTTTGCCAGCCAAACATCACTTCAATCTATTATGACGGACTTCAGAGGATGAAATGATTCCAACTCCAACCTGCATCACCTCAGTCTATTTATGGACTACGATCTTGAAATGAAATGCTTAGAATAACTATTGCCAACAAAAGCCTTCATCAGCCAATTAACAAGGACAATTGCGTCTATGTGAACTTCTGCAATTAATCAAGATGGACTTCAAAGACTTTGGTCATTAATCTTACAGTTCAAACACAATCGATGTTTAATCACTGACCCTTAACACTTAGTTTAATAATTTTAAACCATGATTTTACCTATACATAATTAATATTTACATTACATTCATAATGTTAGCCAGAGGGGAACTGGCCCCCACAGTGAGTCTGGTTTCTCCCAAGGTTATTTTTCTCTATTAATCTACATCTTATGGAGTTTTGTGTTCCTTGCCACAGTCGCCTTCAGCTTGCTCACTGGGGTTATTAATACAATTATCATTTAATTATTTTTAAACACTATTAAAAATCGTATTTTATCTAAATTACACAATGATGATTAATTGACTTTATAGACATTACAGTTTTATCGTCTGTTAATGCTGATTTTCTGTAAAGCTGCTTTGAAAAGATGTGTGTTGTGAAAGGCGCTATACAAAGAAAATTGACTTGACTTGACTAGTAATCATGGCTGACTGTGAAAACAACATTTCTACAATGGCATCTGAAACTGAAAACTACTGATTTAAAATTAGGTGTCAGTGAAAGTCCAAGATGACACAAAGACAACAGTTACTGAGTGTACCTTTTATTATTTATGTATTTATTTGTATTTTAATGGCATCTTTTGGTCTAAAGAATAAAGATATGTTTGTAAGGTAGGCAATGTTATAAAATGTTTTTATAGGCAATTTCAAACATCAGAGATCTTTAAAAACCTTGTTTAGCATTGTAAAGTTTGTTATTAAAGAGCACACTGTGTATAAAATCTGTATAAGATTTTTATAGTCTTGTTTAAATGATCTTTTCAGTCTTTTGAGAGATCAAAGAAACAAATTCAAATAGTTTGGTTGAAACCATGGTGCGAATTACGGGGGGTCTAGGGGAGTCTCAGACCCCCTGAATGCAACAGGAGACCCCCCTTGGAAAGCTGATTTACGCATTCTTGTGGAGTCTCATTTGAAAGCATACACTTAATTAAGTACAATGTTTAAGTCTTTAATTTTTTTTACGCTGTAGTAATGCGTAGGCCATATTAAATTTGACATCATCAAGTTTAATTCTGTTCAGTTTAATTTTCTAAAACAAGATCGGAATCGGTGCTGTTGGGGTGATCGTTCTTTTTCAGTGATGTACATTGTGGTTGCACCTTTCCTTCTTCCGGGGGAAAGCCACTCCTCTTTCAGGGCTCATGAGCAGGATGAGTTCTTGATCGCCGCATCGAAGAGCGCACTGGTGATGTCAGATGCCGAGGACCCGACTGGGCTGCCTCCTTCCAGTCTGAGGCCAATGCAGAGCTGACCGCTATGCTTGCCTGGGCTGCTGTGAGTATTGGGTTGGACTGGAACCCTCCGTCCTCCCCTGAGCCCTCGTGGCTAGATGCTTGGTTCCTGGGTTCAGGGTGCCACTCACGGCCACGTTTTGTACATAAAATGATAAATATATTTATTGCGTTTTATTTTCTCTCACCAAAATGGCAAAAAAAAAAAAAAAAAATTCCATTTGCCCTAGCATTGCTTTTCCTTCATTAAAATATACAAATGGCACCTTATGGGAAATACCTGGAAAATATATATAACAATAATAATGGTACACTTTATACAATACTGATCCATTTGTTAACATTAGTTAACAACATTAGTTAACATGAACTAACAATGAACAATGATTTTACAGAATATTTTAATCTTTGTTAATGTTAATTTCAACATATTACTAAATATATATATATATATTTTTAAGTTGTATATATTAACATTAGGTAATGCACTATGAACAAACAGGAACAAACAATTGGCAATTGTATTTTTATTAATTAACATTAACAAAGATGAATAATGCTGTAAAACACATATTGTTCATTGTTAGTTCATGATAACTAAAGCGTTGCTAAAGTGTTGCCATAATAATATACGTATATATAATTTTAATATAATTTAATTATATAATAAAGGGAAGTCACTGTGTAATTCACATCCTGGTTGAGACTCATGACAGAATAATGCTGAATTTATAGAAATTTATAGAAATTCCTAAGACATATCGGCGTGAAGTACTTTATTGTTTTATCAAACCAAAAGCCTTTCACCCATTCCACCTTAACTCCAACCCTTATATTTCAGGTTTTCACAGGTGATTGATGTTCACTAGGTAACATAGGACCCTATCCTGCCCATGGTTGCACTGTATGTGTAATAGAAACAACTTCTGAAGATAGAAAGAGCTGAATGTGACACATTGTGCATCTGCATCTTGCTTACTCTGTGTCATTTGGCTAATGGGTTCTGTCCAGTGCTCAATAGACATGCACAGTGAGATCAAAACAAATCAGTCTGTGACATCAAACAGCTTGGCAACATTGATGCTAATGCCTGGCTATAGAAAAGCCAGACAGAGTTGAAAACAAAAAAAAACATTATTATTCTCTATGTTAATAAATGGAACTGTTTTGCTTTGAAAACAGGCCCTTTTTGAGTGCAAGTTCAATTCATGATTGTCTTGATAATATATTTTTAATTGTTCAACCATGTTTCGTTCTTTATTCATTTGGTAATCAGTGCTTTTCTATAAGTAGAAGGTACTCTGTGATATTCTATTTTAGAAATGCATGATGGGCCCATACTGCATGTATTGTCTCTATTGTCACGGTAAGGAGATGAATAGGGTGGGCTTGATTCCAGTCTCCTTCTATTGATATGTAACAATGCATTTTAAATCCAAGTGGTTTTCAAATGGAAATAAAATTAACAGAAATTAGTGCCATTATAGACTCTAGTGTAGTGTATTCATTACTCTAGTGTATTTTGCTCCCTTGCTCTGCATGCAGTCTGCACCCTTACTGTGGGGGCATCTATAAACAGGCACAAAGAAAATTGTTCTCAATTGTAGGTTTTTAAAATCATCCTGAATTATCGTAAGATTGTTCAGTTTTGTGCACATGTCCATACTGTGCTCAGATGTGCACCAATCCTTTTTCAGTTATGATGAATGAGAACGATTCCAAAACTGAGGAGAGGTGAAAAAGAAAGATCCACACATGGAAATATTTATCCTTACTCACATCATCAGCTCAACATGTGCTTTACCTTGTCAAACCTTGAATATAATCTATACAATTTTACAGAGAATATACAAGATATGACAAGACATAACCTCTCCGAAATATGTTAATACCACCTCAATCGAAACCTCATTTCCCACTTCGAAATGTCTTTGCTTGATTTTGTGAGAATGGACTGTCTTTTGAATGCAGAAGAGTGCTCTAGCTGAAAGACGTGTGTATGTTTCAAATGGATTAAAGAAATCACCTGCACCTTTTTCTAAAGTCAAATAGACTTGTTTAAGCATGAAAGCCCCCGCAGCAGCCCGCCTCCTCCTCCTCACCTCTCTTTGAAAAGCATAATGCAAATTACAGCAATTTACCCCAAGGGGCAGTGTGTGTGTGTGACAGCAGAATGGGTTTGGAGTTGACAGTGTCGAATGTCATGTCACAGCCAATCACACCCATCTTTCATCATATTTTGGCATGCCTCTCTGTGGAAAAAGTGACAGGAATGGAGAGGGAAAGACGGCAATCTCGCAAACCTTGAGTTTTTCCATCAAAGGTCACCAGCACTGACAGGAATTCTCTCTCCCCCCATTATTGGCTTGTTTCCTTCTCATTTCCATCTGTACTCTGTGTCTTCTCTTGCTTTATTTCCCTTCTTCACGCTCACCTCCTTCTCTTTAATCTGAGAACTGACAGTCAAATGAATGCCAGGTGGATTTCTTTGCCTCCGCCCTTCTTGTATCACATACAGAGAAAGAATTATTCAACAGTTGAGAGGAGCCCTGCTCGTCCATCTCATCTCTGTGTGCAGAGAATCAGTCTCTGTTCTCCTGTCTGGTGTATCAGATTGCAGACTGGGTCCTCATATGCTTGCTGACAGACAGACAAGCATGTGGGACGGTACCTGGGCCCTGTCCCCTGCAACTCCAGAGATAACATCTTAAATCAGAGTCTGCAGAGCCGCTTCTCTTCTGTAACATCGTCCTCCTACCTGCACTTCTCTGTCATTTAGAAATCCATCTCCTGCCTTCTTTTCTTCCTCGGACTCCATCCCATCATTACTGCATCAGTATTGTTCTCTCCTTTCCAGTCGTGAACTCATTAAACCTATCTTTCAGCCTTCAGTTAGCTCATTTTTAGAAGGCCTCTTGATCATTATGTTAAAATACCCCACATTCCCCTTATGAAAATACTTCTACTCTACTTTCACAGTGGAAATTCTATTGATCAGACTTTGTTCTTTCATTCCTCAGGAGACTCAATGGAGTCCTCAGGTATTTTTCATTTAAGTATCAAATCTCAGAGGTTTTTCCTAGAATGTATATATTTATTTGAGGATTAAAAATAGAAACAAATGAGACCATTTTTAAAATGAATTATGAGCTATAAAATTAAAGTGTATGGCACAGCTCAGATAATTTGGTTTTGGACGAATTTAATGAGAACTGTTAATATTGAAATCTCTGACTTTTGATTGACTCTTGATAACTTGGTTAATCTAAGCAGTTTGGGACATTGTTGAGATTTCTTTTGAA
Source organism: Xyrauchen texanus (assembly GCF_025860055.1). Lineage (NCBI taxonomy): Eukaryota > Metazoa > Chordata > Actinopteri > Cypriniformes > Catostomidae > Xyrauchen > Xyrauchen texanus. The sequence goes on along the minus strand of NC_068290.1, from coordinate 9,631,556 downwards.
ACTCTAAAAGAGACTCTAATGTGAGATTAAGATCAGGAGAAAACCCTGAGAGGCTTCATGGTACTATAAGCTATTTGTAATTATTATAATTATTTATTATTTTTTGCATAAAAAATACATAAAATGTCTCAACTGTCTGATAGGTATCCTTTAAATTGGTGTTCTGCATCCAAGAGCTAAGTCTGTCCCCATTCAGTTAGTGACTTCACAGACAGCATTTTGCATATGAAGGTATCTCGTAAGGACCATAACATCATGTCTAATGACCTAAAACAATTTTTAGTGACCTATAGACATACCTGTGCAAAAGGCTCAAGTGATGTGAACTTAGTTTGAGCATGTACAGCGAGTGTTCGCTCAGACCACGCCCCTTTTCTGACATGTTGCGACATGCCCTGGATTACAGAAAACGATCGTCAGTTTAGTTTCAGTTTGTACGTTAAGCTTTAAGTTGTGTTCGTGTGCGTCAGTGACCACAAGTAAGTTACAAGTATCATATGGATAGGTTAATAGTAGCAATTTATGTTAGGTTTACAGTTAGTGACAGATTTTATCTCTGTCGTATGTGTGGATTGTATGGCATTCTGATTGTAGTTCATGTTTCAGAACGTGTTTAGCATTGTTTATTTAACTGGCTAGAGAGACTTATCAACCTCAATTGTGTTTATGTTGGTTAATATAGATGTTTATTTCCTTTCCTTCAGAACCACACTTACACTGTAAAGTTAATGAGAAATAGTGCCTGTGCATCTGTATTTCTGATATATATTAAACCATTCAACGAATATCCCTGCCTTCCGTGTCCTGACTAGACACCCCATATTGGTGACTAATTTCAAAATCAGTAAAGCCCCAATACAATTTATGGTCCTTCGAGCCAGATAGAGTCAACGATATGGCAACCAGTAAGGAAGGAATCAGCCTCCCTGTTTCACCTACGTGCCCCAAACGCGCAGTGCAATGCCCAAGATATCTGAATGATTTTTTAGTCGAATATTCCGACCAGCATAGCTTAGCGCAGATGCACAGGCACGAAGAGGAGAGGAAGCTACTCAGTCCTGCTAAAAGTATATCCTCAATGAAACCAATGCAGAATGCAAATGAAGCCATTGTTCATCAGGCTTTGGAGACAGCGCGGCAACAGAGTGAAACGGCCAAGAAACAAACAGAGCTTTTGGAGTTTTTCCTGCAGCACCATTCCCCTCAGACCTCAGCTCAGTGGTCAAGGAGGTCATCACGGCATCAGACCCCAGTAAGCCAACTCTACCCAGACAGAGGAGGTGAACCACAGCCTTCCCCAGCCCTTGCTCCTCACCACCACAGAACTGAGGATCACCCAAGAGTTGCTGCAGACCTTACAGATCAGCTAGAGCAAATGACACTTCCTCCGCCTCTTAGCCGAGTCATTCAACCCCCTCGGCACATGCTCGATCCACGCTATGATGTTCAGGCTGTCAAGCAGGATACTGAACATGATCCACCAGCTCACCTCCAGCCCAGCCATCCTAGCGGGTCACCCCAGGGACTACAGCATTCAGTAGGCCTTTTAAGAAATGCCTCATCATACAGCCCACTACCATCCTACCCCATTTCAGGTAATTGTAAGCCCAACGCAGCAGCACTCGGCAGCCAGCACGAGAGAGGTAGGGAGCCTCAGTTGGGAAATCCACATCTGGTGCCACCTGAGCCTCATATCTATCTCCCACATGTGGCTCCTCCCAGATCGCTACATGTAAATCCAGCTCTCGATCAGATGAGGCCTCCATTCGTGCACCAGTCAATACACCAGCCTCGGTATGTACCCCAACCCTTCTACCAAGGGAACCTAGCCATGCTGGCCCATTATCCCTCCAACGGGTATCAGCATGCACCCCTCAATATAGAAGGCCCAACATTTCCTGACTTTACCAAGGAGGATAGAGCTCAATATGTGGAGCTACACCTTTCCCTTAGCACACTTCTTTATCCTTCTCAGTCCGAGCATTACAAGTATGCCATTTTGCTGAAACATGTCAAAGTGCCGCATGCACATCGCCTCGTGCTAGCTCATGCAGAGTCCATTATGCCCTACTCTGAAGCTCTGAAAGCACTGGATGAACGCTATGGGCGTCCATATCAGTTTGTGCTGAAGGAGATAGAGGATATTGAATGCTTACCCCTCATCCGAGATGATAGGGCTCTCGACGAGTTTTCCATCAGAGTGCAGTCGCTTGTCGGGAAGCTGAAAGCTCTCCGAGGTGAAGGCCATGAGGAACTCCACTGCGGCTCAAATGTGAAGCGCCTTTTAAGTAGGCTCCCCAAACACCAGCAAGAGCGATTTCGTCGTCAACAGTATAGGAAGGACCCTGATAAACTAAAGTTAACGCTCACTGACTTTTCAGAGTGGCTGAAAGCAGAAGTCAGATGCCTGGACATTGAGCCTTCACTCCAAACTCACAGTGAGAAGGACAAGAGAGAATTCAAGCAGCTTAAGTCCAAGGTTAAGATCACTACTGTTATGCATGGGACAGGCAGATTCAGTAACCATCCATCTGACATGTCCTCCCAAGCAGCTCATTCTATCCAAACCCAAGGGAAGGGTAAGATATACTGCCCTTACTGTGAGGCAGAACACTACCTCAGCCAATCTGAGAGTTTCGCTAAGCTTACCAAAGCAGAGATGGTGGACTGGATTAAAGTCAAGAGAAGGTGCTGGAGATGTGGACGTTCTCACCTAGCCTCTGCCTGTGACCTCAAGAAGCCATGTCGCCTTTGTCAGTCAAAACACCTTTCTGTTCTACACGAGGTCAACCAGAGGAGTGAGAACGAGCCCACCATCATATCGACAGCAGAGACTCATTACCTGGATCAGCCAAATAGATATAGCCAGGTGCTGTTGAAGATTGTCAGAGTCAATTTGCAATACCAGGATAAAGTGCTCGACATGTATGCAGTGTTAGATGATGGCTCTGAGAGAACCATCCTGCTTTCGTCTGCAGCACGCCGTCTGGGAGTACAGGGTCAAGCAGAAGACCTCACACTCCGTACTATCCGCCAAGACATCAAGATACTGTCAGGCTCACGTGTGTCTTTTACGATCACTCCAGCTTCCCAACCAACGAAGAGGTTCTCCATTCAAGGCGCATTCACAGGTGAACACTTAGGTCTCTCTCAGTACAGCTACCCAGTTACCCAGCTCCAGATAAGATATCGGCATCTAAGAGGTCTGGCAATCCCACCCATCGATGGAGCTCAGCCAACCCTCCTGATTGGATCGGATAATGCTGATCTGATCGTTCTGATTGAGCCAGTGCATCTGGGTCCCCCTGGTGGTCCTGCAGCAGTAAAGACTAAGCTCGGTTGGACACTCCAGGGTCCAGCAAAATACCTGCGGCAGCAGCTTTCCACCACACAGTGTTTGTTCACCACAGTTTCCTCCCCTTCTGTTGAGCTGTTCAGTCAAGTTGAATGGTTGTGGCAGTTAGATACATTGCCTTTTAAAAGTGAGAAATTGGTGACCAGATCCAGACAGGACAAGTACTCAGTGGACTTATTAGAGGCCGAGACCATCCGTGTAGAAGTAAACAGAGTGCATCGGTACGCTACACCCCTTCTACGAGCCACAAACATGCCCAAGATGCAAGTTTCAAAGAAAGGTGTAATGAAGAACCTGCAAAACACAGAGAGGAGGTTAGTACAAGACCCACTGCGTGCATCTACCTACCAGGAAGAGATCAAGAAACTGGAGATTGCTGGGTACGTCACCAAGATTGACTCATGCGAGGTGGACTATTCAGAGGAATCGTGGTTTCTGCCCCACCACATGGTCAGGCACAATAGCAAGGAACGGATTGTTTTCAACTGCAGCTTCCAGCTTGGCAGACAGAGTCTAAATAACTACCTCCTTCCTGGTCCAGCCTTAGGACCCTCACTTCTTGGAGTACTCCTGCGCTTCAGAGAGCATCGAGTTGCAGTGAGTGGAGACATTAAAGGAATGTTTCACCAGGTCCGCCTGCTGGACAGAGACAAGCCCTTGCTGAGGTTCCTTTGGAGGGATCTAAAGATGGACGAACAGCCATCAGTGTACCAGTGGCAGGTCCTGCCATTCGGGACGACGTGCAGTCCCTGCTGCGCGATCTTTGCTCTCCAGAAACACGTGAATGAGTGAAGTCAACCAGGGGAAAATGACCGCCACAGTGTAGAACACTGTTTCTATGTCAATAACTGCCTGCAGAGTCTACCCACTGTAGTAGAAGCCAGCAACCTTGTGACAAAGCTTAGAACTCTTCTAGCTGCAGGTGGCTTCGATATACGCCAGTGGGCCAGTAACCAGCCAGAGGTGATTTGTAACCTGCCTAAGGAGGCCAAGTCTGACAGCAGCGAAAGATGGGTTTCTCAGACGCATGGTGAAGCTCATGAGATGATGCTAGGCATCAGTTGGCACTTCATGGAGGACACACTCCATTACAGGCATCGCCCGGTTGCCCCAAGCCAGACGACCATGCAAAATATCTATAAGATACTAGCAAGCCAGTATGATCCCCTAGGTCATATCCTGCCCTTCACCACAAGGGCTAAAGTTTTGGTCCAGAGACTGTGGGCCAAAGACCGCGACTGGGACGACCCAAACTTACCGGTTGAACTCCTGCATGCCTGGACTACATGGGAAGAAGAGCTCCCTCAGCTCCCAATGGTCAGTCTCTCCCGGAGTTACTTCCCACCGGACGTGGATGTAAGTGCCATCACCCTCGAGCTTCACGTCTTTTGTGACGCATCAGAGTCCGCCTATGGGTCAGTTGCTTACCTATGTGGTGAGGATCCTCATGGCCAAGTCCATGTATCCTTTGTGCTGGCACGCTCAAGAGTGGCACCGAAGAAACAACAATCAATGCCACGCCTTGAGCTATGTGCCACCCTTACCGGAGCTCAGCTTGCCCAGATGATCCAGAGAGAGCTCACCCTTCAGTTGAGTAACACAGTGCTGTGGTCTGACTCCACCACAGTACTCACCTGGATACAGTCAGAGTCCTGCAGATACAAGGTGTTTGTAGGGACTCGTGTATCTGAGATTCAGGAGCTAACGGATCACCGGTCATGGAGGTATGTGGACACACAGAATAACCCCGCAGATGCTATCACCAGAGGGATGACACTATCCAACCTAGCTAAGCCAAATCAATTCAGTCAAGGTCCTACCTTCCTTCGGCTGCCACGTGAGAGTTGGCCAGCCACAACTTCTTTCATGGAGGTTCCAGATGAGACAGAGATGAAGAGGTCTGTGTTCTGTGGCATCTTGTCAGCCATTACTGCTCCAGAGATCCCAGCCGCTGAAGACCACTCTACCTTTGAAGATCTCCTTGAGGCAACAAGTAGGTCACTGCATGGGGCGGCCTCCCAGTCAAGTGCCCTCAGTGCAGATGACTACGCAGAAGCAGAACTCCGGATCTTTCAGAGAGCGCAATATGATAGTTTCCCAGACGAAGTAAAGAGTCTAAAAACAGGGAAAGCACTTCCATACAGCAGTCGGCTCTTGTCACTTGCTCCAGAGTACGACGTCTCTAAGGGCCTTATCCGAGTAGGTGGTAGGTTGCGCCGTTCTACTAGTCTGGAAGAAGATGTCGTTCACCCAATTGTGCTAGAACCTAAGCACCATATTACAAGACTTATCATACAACAGTATGACAATAAGTTACTCCATTCTGGATCGGAAAGGGTCTTTGCAGAACTCCGACGCAAGTTTTGGATCCTGCAAGACCGCGAAGCTGTGCGTCGTCATCAGAGATCCTGCCCGGAGTGCCAGAAATGGAGAGCGAAGCCGGTTATTCCTAAGATGGCAGATCTGCCCCCTTGTCGTCTCCGCCTCCTGAAGCCTCCATTTTATTCAACAGGAGTAGATTGCTTTGGCCTGTTCCAGGTCAAGCAAGTTTTGAGGCCATGTGCGAAGAGCTACAGACCAAGTTGGCTAAGCACCAGATCCGTTTCCAGTTCAACCCACCAAATGCACCTCACTTTGGTGGAGCCTGGGAGCAGGAAGTCAGATCCATTAAGGCTGCACTCTATGTTAATCTGGTAGCACAGACAGTGACCGAAGAAGTCTTGCAGACTGTTCTGATGGAGGTAGAGGGAATCCTCAACTCCAAGCCACTGGGCTATGTGTCGACAGATGTAGCCGATGTAGATCCCGTAACCCCTAACTACCTCCTCATGGGGCGGCCCGACTCTTCGCTTCCTCAAGTGGTGTACCCTGAGTCTGAGATTCTCAGTCAGAGAAGATGGAGGCACAGTCAGGTGTTAGCTGACCAGTTTTGGACCCACTTCATACGGAACTACTTACCTTTCTTGCAGTCAAGGCAGAAATGGGTAAAGGACACAGAGAACCTCACTGTTGGTACAGTGGTGATGGTAATTGACCAAAGGTTAGTTCGGGCATTGTGGCCCGTGGGACGAGTCACGAAGACCATTAGGAGTGTCGATGGGAAAGTGAGGACTGCTGAGGTGCAGGTGGACGGGAGGACTTACACCAGACCAGTAGCCAAGCTCATTGAGCTGCCGGCCATCCCGGAGGATGCCTCGACAACAGCTCCTGTGGATAGTTGAGCCTTCCAAGGAGATAATTCACACTGTGAATTATGGGGCGGCTGTGCAAAAGGCTCAAGTGATGTGAACTTAGTTTGAGCATGTACAGCGAGTGTTCGCTCAGACCACGCCCCTTTTCTGACATGTTGCGACATGCCCTGGATTACAGAGAACGATCGTCAGTTTAGTTTCAGTTTCTACGTTAAGCTTCAAGTTGTGTTCGTGTGCGTCAGTGACCACAAGTAAGTTACAAGTATCATATGGATAGGTTAATAGTAGCAATTTATGTTAGGTTTATAGTTAGTGACAGATTTTATCTCTGTCGTATGTGTAGATTGTATGGCATTCTGATTGTAGTTCATGTTTCAGAACGTGTTTAGCATTGTTTATTTAACTGGCTAGAGAGACTTATCAACCTCAGTTGTGTTTATGTTAGTTAATATTGATGTTTATTTCCTTTCCTTCAGAACCACACTTGCACTGTAAAGTTAATGAGAAATAGTGCCTGTGCATCTGTATTTCTGATATATATTAAACCATTCAACGAATATCCCTGCCTTCCATGTCCTGACTAGACACCCCATATTGGTGCCTAATTTCAAAACCAGTAAAGCCCCAATACAATACCCAATGAAATATTTAGAAACTATAATAATTATTTCTCACTAGAAATTGAGTCACTAATAAAATGTGATGCAAATATTGAATGCGTATATGCTTTGATACCTTCCTACCTCCGACACAGCCTGTGAAGGCAGCAATATTTAGTTTTTGGATGCAGCCTGTGTGATCAGGCAGGGTTTTGGAGAGAGGAGGTGTGGTTGAATGGCCTAGTGGAAGTTAGCAAAAAGGCTTAAATCACATTTTAGCCCGTTTAGGCTAAAGTCTCCATTTGCTCTCTTTGCTGTCTATAGTGGAAACAACTGAAATATAAAAGCAATATTCTGGGTGGTTTTAATGCAAGTTAAGCACAAATGACAGCATTTATTGCATAACGTTTATTACTGTTAAGAATGAGGCAGCGAGGAGACGAGGCTTCTTTATTAAACAAACAATATATACAAAACAAACACAAAGGAAAAACCCTCGATGGGGAAACAAACATAAACTAAGAACTCAACAAACACAAACTAAGAACTCGGGCAAGGAACACACACCAGGCTTGAACAACATTCAACGAAAGACAAGGAGTGAACAAAAAGCAGGGCTTAAATAAACAGAAATCAAAAGCAAACTAACGAGGGACAGGTGAAAACAGAATGAACAATGAACACGAAGCTGACAAGGAGAGTATGGAGTGAAACAAGGGACAAAATGGTAAACAAAGGGGCAAAGGTAAAACAAGACAAGGTAACCCAGGGCAGACAACAAGGGAATCGTGACAATTACCACATTAAAAATGTTACTCGTCCCTCCTTTTCTTTAAAAAAAGATACAAAAATCAAGGTTACAGTAAGACTCTTACAATGAAAGTGAAATTGGCCAATATTTGGATGGTTTAAAGGCAGAAATGTGAAGCTTATACATTTATTACAGCACTTACATTAATTTTGTCAAAACTCATGTATTATTTAAGCTGTAAAGTTGTTTAAATCATCACTTTTACAGTTATTTTAGGGTTTAGGGTGTCTGTGATTTATCTAATCTTTCTAACCGTTCCAAAACGTCCAAAACGGTCAGAAATCTAGGGGTAACCATTGATGATGGGCTAAATTTCACAGACCACATTTCAAAAACTGCAAGATCATGTAGATTTACACTCTACAATATCAGGAAGATAAGACCCTTCCTCTCTGTACATGCCACACAACTGCTCGTTCAGTCCCTTGTCATAACTAGACTGGACTACTGTAACGCTCTCATTGCAGGCCTTCCTGCATGTGCTATTAGACCCCTGCAAATGATCCAGAATGCAGCAGCACGTCTGATCTTTAATGAGCCTAAGAGAGCACATGTTACACCACTCTTTGTCTCTCTCCACTGGCTGCCGGTTCATGCACGTATTCAATTCAAGGCCCTGATGCTGGCATATAAAACAGTCACTGGGTCTGCTCCAGCATACCTAAAAACATTTATGCAGAGCTACGTTCCCACCAGAAGCCTGCGGTCGGCTAAGGAACGTCGCCTTGTCGTACCAAAACAAAGAGGCACCAAAACACTTTCACGGACTTTCAGTTTCATCATACCACGGTGGTGGAATGACCTTCCCAACTCAATCCGGGAAGCTAACTCACTCTCTATCTTCAAAAAACGGCTAAAAACACATCTTTTCCAAAAGCACTTAACCGGTCACTAAAAAAAAAAAAATAAATAAATAAATATTATTTACATTTCTTGTTGCACTTAAATCTGTTTGGTGTACTATTCTGATGATAGTGAAACTTTGTAATATGGCACTTTTTGTACCACTGTCTCCCTAAGATGATTCGCTGATGTTCTTCCTCTTTTGTAAGTCGCTTTGGATAAAAGCGTCTGCCAAATGAATAAATGTAAATGTAAATGTAATCTACAGGTCCTTTCAAATCATCAAAAATAATTCCAGACTCTGAGAAATGTGCACTGAGTTTAAGGACTGACAGGTAGATATGCTTGTGTAAATGCTGATGTTTAGTTGAACAGAAAGATAGAACCATGATAAAGAGAAAGATGTAGAAACAGAGGGAAAGAATGACACTATTCTTCTCCTTCAATTGCTAGTGCAGAGAAAGCTCGTCAATCTCCCATGGTTGAACATCACTCTCTGTCTCTTGTCACCCCCAATGTCTTGTTCTAATGCATGCGTCCTTACCTCTCAGCTCTTTTCAACAGATTTACAGGCCAGCTCTCGGCCTGTGACAGCAGCTTTCTTTTCACTGCAATCACCATCGCTTGGGATAAAACACCAACAACCATTCTCACACCATATCTTCTAAAGGCAAAGCTAAAACCTTGACAGGGTTAGCTTGATTCATTTCACTGACATGATCTTGATTTCCACCATTGACCAACAGAGGTCGCTGTGCTGAGCCATGCACAGGCTGAATGTACCACCTGTGCCCAGCATGCACCTCCATTACTCTGGCCGCCAGCCACGTAAATCAGGTCTCCGGTAGCTCTGCCATCAGCTCCCTGCCTCACATCTTATGTAAAATCAGTGTTGTTTTTCTCTTCATACCACACACACGCTGTTCTCAGAACAGTGCATTACCCTACCCTGAACTTTCACTCACCCACCTCCAGACCATTTCTCCACGGTGTCTCCTCCACTTAGACTGCAAGCAATCTCCCACCGGCTCTCTGATTGCAATCAAATGAAAGCACCTTCTAATTCTGTCCGCTCCATTTAGAAGCCCCCTTGAAACCAGTTAATGCTTAACTATTTGTGACAGAGTGTATAATCTGAGACAAACGATCATCTGTTGTACTTGTGGCAAATCCCAGGCAATTCCCCCTCATTGGCAGGAATATTTTTAAAGGGATTCACACAAATTCTCAGCTCGGAGGCATCACTTTAAAAATAATAACTTTTTCTACAGATTGAGAGAAAGTGACAATCAGTTTTGGGGTGTATAAAAATGCATTTGTGCCTAATTATTCATATTCTCATCCACAGACAGTTCACTAACTGTCTGATGCATTTTGCACACAAAACTTGAAAACACTTTCTCGATCTAATAAGCACCAATCTGATTGGCTGGTTTGATGGAAACACACATGACATTTTATCAGTCTTGCTGGAAACAAAGTTGTGATTGCAAGACTAGCACTGAAATGCTATACTGCTCACTACAATTGTGCAGAGTGGTTATCTGAGACACTGTAGCCTTTCTGTAAACTCAAACCAGTCTGGCCATTCTTCATTGACCTTCTCATCAACAAAGCGCTTCCAGCCGCATGCATAAAACTGCCGTTCACGATGTTATTTATTTGTGGTGCCATTCTGGGAAAACTCTTTTGTACGTGAAAATCTTTGGAGATCAGCAGTTACAGAAATACTCAAACCAGCCCGTCTGGCACCAACAATCCTGCCATGGCCGAAATCCCTGTGATACAATTTTTTCCCCATTCTGGCCTGTAATACAAAATGTTTTAGACAGGACACAAAGTCTCTCCCAAAACCTAGTGAGCTGCATTGCTACTTTCTACATAGGCAGCTACCTTCTAAAGGTGTCCATCATGGAACCACATGCAGTAGTGAGTGATTTGAAATGCTTCATTTAGGCAGCAACTGTTCACACCACACTACTAGCACTCCTCAATGGAGATTTAACTCACTCTCATAGTTTATTCCAATAGAATTTCACATTAGCATGTTGCTAAGCTAACAACACAATACAAGAGACTATTTAGCAAAGAAGGTATGCTTATTACCTAGACCAAAGATGGCCGGCAGTGGACTGACTTGCTAGAAAGACTTTGATACTACTCTAACAAGCACAAAAAATGCATAGCACACAAAAATATTGGGTGAAATTGTCAATTTTTATATTTTTCAGTATTGAATGAACTTTAAATTTACTGTTGTGCTTTGGTACAATGTCCTTTAAAGGGATAGTTCACCCAAAAATGTAAAATTCTGTCATCTTTCATTCACTAAATCTGTATGACTATACGGTAAAGCAATTAGTCTCAGTCAACATTCACTTTCAATAAATAGTTTTTCCTTACAATAAAATAGTAACTAAAGGTAAACGCTTCACTAGCACACCTGTTTGTGTTTCATGCAGGAAAGAAAGTCATGAGGGTAAATGATGGTTGAATTCAGAATCTAAATCATTTTTATATTAACTATCCAAGTTAAGAATGTTCCATTGCTTCTTATGTCAGTCCCAAATGCTACAGCACAGAAAAACTCTTCACCTAGCGCTGTGACAATAGCAATCTCAAAAATACAAAGCCACCTGAAAGTTGGGGGCATAAACAAGAAGGACTTGCTTTTGTCTTGGAGGAATGAGCTAATTATAAAACCTCATGACTGTGTGGACTTAACAAAGAACTTCTGAGAGCCTGGAGTTGTGTATGGTGTGGTGTTTGCAGAATGCGGCGAGTTTCATTTGCCATTTCATAAACAAGCTGTCTCTGTGCATCCCTGTACGGCTGAATACACTCAGCGTGCCTGCATTGTTGCAGCGGCATCCACAAACACGGTTTTGTGTGACTCACTCACTTCTCTCACACTTCTTGAGGAGGCACATGCTCTCTGCTCCTTTACAGGGCGCAATTGTCTCCTGTTTGCATCTGCGACAAAAATGGAGCACCTCACTATTCTCAAATGTGATCAAATTTCCACAAGCTGTTACTGTTTTAAGCATGCATGACTAATTGCACACAAAAAAATTCTCGTTGCAACATTGTCCTCTTCTTTCCTAGCATTTGTCCCATGTGAGTGCAGGGTCTGCTTTTCGGCAAGTTGCTCACCATTTCTTCCGATCTAGGGCATCTTCGGGGGTGGCATTGACATGCCTCATATCTTCCTAAAGCCGGTCCATCCATCGTTTCTTTGGCTGTCCACCTGGTCATTTTCCCCCGGGGTTGAGGCACAGTGCTCTCCTCGCCACAGACTCCACTTCGCTGTGGACTACTTGGCCGTACCATCGGAGGCGTGCTTCCCTCATCTTATTCATTATCGGTGTCACACCCATCATTTTCCTGACATCCTCATTCATCACCTGGTCCCATCGGGTCAGTCCTAACGTCCACCTGAGCATGCACATCTCCATTATGTGAAGGGCCTGTTCATGCCTGGTGGCTGAGGGCCAGCACTCTGCACCATACAGGGCAACTGGGTGGACGACTGTCTTGTAGACCTTTGCCTCGAGGTGGTTTGGCATGCGTCGATCGCAAAGGACGGCAGTTACCTGGCGCCACTTCAGCCAGGCAGCGTTGACTCTTGATCTTACGTCTGGAAGACTGTCGTCATCAGCCAAGAGGGTGGAACCAAGGTAATTGGGTGGCCTTCTTCAGGTCTCTACCATCGATCATGATGGTATCGTCGGTCTGAGGGCCACACTCCATGTACTCAATCTTGTCGAGGTTGAGTTGCAGGCCATTTACATCCAGATGATCTTACCAGTGCTGTGTTTGGTCTTGGTGTTCTTGCCATTCCCTGTAAGCAAGAAATACATTATCAGCGTAGAGTAGGGACCAAGGGTATGGCATCTGTAGATCTGCCGTCACCGTATCCATGGAAGTGATGAAGAGCAGTGGTGCTAGGGCAGACCCTTGATGGACTCCGATATTTATGGTAATCAGTGGTGATATCCCGGATGGACAGCGGACAGCACTCGCATAGAGAAGCTGCGTCCAGTTGACATAGTTGACATGGTGGGATCGGAGTAAGGCCCAGATGATCTTATGGGGTATGCTAGCAAATGCCTTCTCCAGGTCCAGAAAGCGTGGATGGTGTCCGTAGTTCCGCACCCCTTGATGAAACCTTATTGGTTATAGCTGAGGAGACTGTCCAGGATGCATTCTAAAATTTTCAAGGAGTGGCACTGGAGGCAGAGTGGCGGTAGTTCTTGCACTCAGGGACATTTCCCTTTCCCTTCCAGATCGGCTATGATCTTGTTGAACAGAGCGGCAAGGATCTTGGCACTGTGATGTCCCATCAGCTTCCAGACTTCAGCTGGGATGTCATCCAGGCCTGTGGCTTTGCCATTCTCCATTCTCTTCACAGCTTTCACAACTTCAGAGGTGGTGGCTGGAGGTACAGGTCCAGGGATGGGATCGGAGCTGGGAATAGGTGGGTGCGGGAACTGAGATGGCAGTGAAGTATTCGCTCCAGTGGGTGAGTATGGCAGGAGGGTCCTGCAGGACTTGCCCACCTGCGTTCTTGATGTGCATTACTTGGCTCATGGCTTGGGTCGATCGGTGACGCAAGTTAGTGATGCAATAAACCACCCTGTCTTTCTCGATCCTAGAATGCCCCAAGCAGTGTCATGGATGTGGGAGGTGATATCGCCCCAGAGCACTTTTGCTGATTGAGGTTAATATTGAATGACGAAAAGGCCGCCGAGATCTGTTGCTTGTGCTCGGGTAGTTTCCACCACTTGACGTGTTCGGGCCAGTGGTTCCCATTCGAGGTTGCTGCTGTCCTCTATGCATTCAATAATTACAAGTTATTTTACTTAAGAGCTTATCAACCTTTACATTTAGAAATGTAGCCACAATGTCCAAATAAAAACCTGCATCCAGTTATTTTTGTCTTTACAAATATTTAATAACCATGAAAGGAATTCATGATCATACAGCCTAGAGAACATGACATCTGTTTTTCTCTCCCTGCAGGGCATGAGACTATTGGAACAACTTTAGTGCTTATAACCTCTAAATAATAATCACAGAATGAATAAAACTACACCTGTTATCAGACAACAGACAATTTTGTCACTGCTTGGTAAAGGCAGCATATCACATTGGTAAGTTTTTGCCAAATGTTGAGCAACTCCATTTTAAGCACTTTAAATTTTAACCTTGTGGTGGCTTCCTAGCCATAAGATTGTATTTGTTTTATTTTATAGATCTCTCTACCAGAAAATGCAAGTGACCAAGTCAAGAGGTGAGCTGTTGTTTTGTAATTTTCTTTAAAATACTGACATAATATTTCAGGTATTCAGGTATTCATCCCACCTGGGATTATGTGAGTTTTAAGTACTTTTATCTCTTTCTTTTTTCCTATCAATTTTTGCCATTAATTTATACACTGTAATTAATTAATACAATGTCATTTCTTTGTGTCATAGGTTTACAGTTAAAAAGCAGCTACATTAAGTTTTCCAGCTGTTGTGAGTGAGGATACTTCTCTTCACTTCTCCACTAACCATGGGAGTAATAAAGACTGTGATCCATATAGAATTTTGGAATGTTTAAATTATTTACATGGGTTTACACATAAACATTTTGCCCAGTCACAAAATAAATAAACAAAATAAAAATAAACTATCACACCTTATTTCACTTTTTCTTTTTCACATTGTGAAGGGCTCACTTACATTGTCCACATATAATGAAACACTGACTCTGAACCTAATTGTTTATTTCTATTCAGATAGATGATGTTGGACCCCACAACCTCATTACTTGCAGAGAGGGGCTGCCACACAAATACACCAAAATCCACAGTGATGTCATCATAAAGGATTGTGCAGATATTTTAATGAAGACTTCAGTTTCATTTAGCCTTGATTACATCTATTTTGTGTTTCCATGGGACGTTGTTGTTGCTTGAAGGATTGGTTGTCAGTATTGAAGAAAAATACTCTCTATATAAAAGATAAATGAATATACAAGTTTCTATCCAAGCCTTAATGTGTGGAGCAATGTAGGGGTCTGCTATTTAATTTGCATTTATTGACTCTTTCACATTGTGCATTTGCCAAGCCAACATAATAAATATCAGTGCAGAATGCAAACCTAAATATTCATACCTCTACAGTAAAATATATTTACTCTGAAACTTACAATAATACAATAATATTTATTTTAGAGAAGAATATTGCTATGCAGTGGCAGTGATGGAAGAGTGCAGAAACATCACAGACTTCTGAAGAGAATGGTCTCTACCCATGACAACCACATATGACTGTGGCCACATCTGTAAACCAGTCAACTCCTGACACACAAAGAACACTCAAAGAGATATTCTTGAAAGCTATATCCTTTGAACTCTGAACAAGGTCTAGTTTTGTGGAAACTTATTTTCAAGGTTTCAACAGCTTTGGCTAATATTATGTAAAGGTAATGAACAAACATAGTTAAATATGATTCAGATGTATTACATTTTTTAGCATATTAACTGCTTGTTGGAACATGACCGACTCAGTCACCATTTACTTTCACTATATGGAAAAAAAGATTCAATAAAACTGAATGGTGACTGAGACTGACGTTCTGCCTAATATCTGCTCATGTGTTCCACAAAGACATACATTCAGACAGGTTTGGAACAGTGTGAGGATGAGTAACTAATGACAGAATTTCATTTTTGGGTGAAATATCCCTTTAATGGAACATCCTTATGACATTATTATTAATTAATCTTTACATTGCAAAGGTGGAACAAAAGCTGCATATGATGTGGGATTTAGGTGTATTTACACAGACTACTTATTGATGCTCAAAGAAGGCATAAATGCATTTACACCGCAATTACAAATGCATAAATAATGTTATGAGATTAATGTTTTAATATCAAATTATGAATAAAGAAATATGAAATTAATGAAAATATTGAGTTATACTTAATACTAAATTATGAATTATAAAACAGATAATTCTTACCCTGGATGCTGATTGGTCAACAACCGTGATTTATTCATTATAAAGCACAGCTCAGAGCTCTTCATGGAAACTTCTATTTGTATCACTCTGAAGCACCCAAAGCTGAATGTTATTCTTGTTCACTAGCCATGTTCTGTTCATGGTTTGCTGCCAGGGATTATATTTTCTGGCAGAAGGATGGCATTTAATGATTTTACTTTCAAAATATAAAATTTTTGTGAACATTTGTGTGCTTAATATATGTATTATGTGGTGACTGTTTTAAAAAAGCAATCATTTGAAAAACTTTTTAAGAACATACATTTGTTAGAGTCTGCCGCTTTGGATACACTGGTGCTTTACAGTTTTTGTCGATCAATTTCACACTGTAGCACTGTTCAAGGACGGGACAGACACAAACGTCAACTTAAGGGGTAAGTTTATTTTTCTCTCTTTTGTTTGACAACGTGCAAGGGTTCGCTTTCTGGGTCGGGTTCTCCCCTCTCGTGCTCTGTCACTCCTGCCCTTTTTATGCCGCTCTCCTCATGTTACTGAAATTAGAGACAGGTGTTAGTCATCATTTAGCTCAGGTGTGAGCGCCCTTACCGCTTTTCTCTCCCGGACGGGCGCTTGACCACGCCCCCGCTGCCACACACACATTTCTCCAAACTCAGGTTACTGCTCTCAAAACAGTTAACAAAGCCATCTGAACACTTTTTAATTGCCCTAAACAGATTGCACATTTGTCTTGATCATTTTCTTGAAACACTACACAAACATTTCTCAGATCCAAGATTCAGGCTTTAAAAACATTTAACACAGATAACAAAGTTAAAGTCGTATTCTCAAATGCACATGTCAGGTTGTAAAAATCCCTTCATACTGATATCTGCTGTGTTAGTAAAGCACACGGCAAAGAAAATGCAATTTACTAAATTTTTCACACAACTCTCATGACTTGGCAAACTAAAAAGTGTCAAATATCATAATTCGGAGGAAACAAAAAATTAGGAAGATAAAGAAGAGGAAGAACCAGACAAAGAGGTGAAAACGGAGAAGAGGTAAAGTGGGTCAAGTAAAAGGAAATAGGAGGACAATTGATGAGAAAATGGGAATGTTTTCTCAACTCTTTGCTGTTTTTTTGAGCACTGAAAGAGTTGAGGAAAGACCAAATGGAGATGGTGTAATGATATTGAGCAGAGAGAATGAGGACAACAGGGTGGAAAAGTAGTGAAAAGAAGACACAGAAGAGGCTCAAATTAACTGAGAGCCCCTCTAATTGATCATGTTATGAGTCACGGTCTCTCTGAGACACACAAAGAGTTCAGTCGAATGTGAGCAGATCTACAGTGACTTAAATCTCAACAAAAAAGAAGAGGGAGGAATGGCATTGGTCTGCCTTCAGCTTCATACAATCTACTGTAGCAAGACTGCTAGTTTTTTTTTTACAGTATTTATATTCCACAGTAAACTTCCTTACCCTCTTTCTAGAGGTAGAGCAGGAACAACTAAAATTTTGATACATTTTACGAAAACAGGTCTTTATTTTGGATTTTTGTGATAAATGTGTGATATCAATAGTAAAGTTGTGTGTCTATTGCTGAAAATGTTATGAATTAAGAAGAGAAAACATCTATAGTTTTAACGAAGTATTTCGTTTTTATAAATGCATTGTCAGAAAAGAATATAGTGCTTCATTATGCCATGAAATTGAATTGGTCTACAAAATTGAGTGTCTGTTTCATCTGCTGTGTGAACTGTTTTGAGAGCATTGATTATAGTTTGGAGAAATTTATAAAATCGATTGAAGAAAAGCTGTAATAAGCCAGAGAGAGAATGCAGAAAAGCTTCCAATTCATATGACAACCTGCCTTAAGTAGTATTAAAGTTGACTTCTCTCTCTGTTTATCAGTCAGAGTCCAGATGAGGGAGTCTGAGAATAATCCAGTAAATCACCTCTAGCCTGTGGCTAGCTCACTGAATAAATCCATTCAAATGCATGTCATTGGAAAGTAAACAAACAATACAGTTTTCTTCCTCCTCTTCACCTCTCTGCATTGAAAAGCCAAGTTCAACTGCCTCCCGGCACCTGGCAACCCGTTTGATTGACGCTTCTGCTGAGTTCCATTACAGTTTTTCTGAATTTCTAAAACACATTTCTTAAAACCTTCACCAATTTTCTCACAACTTTAAACACAAAACCAAATCTTCAAACTACATTCGCAAAACTACTGACTCTTCTGGCAAAATCAAACAATTGCCTCAAAATCAAACAATGCTTTCAGATCATACACACAGCAAGTCACTGTATAAACACTACAGAGCATTCATTAGACACTACATAAAAAAATGGAGTGCCATTCGAATTAAATTCTAGAAACTGATGTGTGTGAAAATCCCAGGAGATCAGCAGTTACAGAAATTCTTAAACAAGCCCTTCTGGCACCAACAATCATGCCACAGTCCAAATCACTGAGATCACATTTTTCCCCATTCTGATGGTTGATGTGAACATTAGCTAAAGCTCCTGACCTGTACCATCATGATTTTATGCACTGCTTTGCTGCCACATGATTGGCTGATTAGATAATCGCCAATGTATGATTGTTGGTTCCAGACGGGCTCATTTGAGTATTTCTGTAACTGCTGATCTCCTGGGATTTTCACACACACAACAGTCTCTAGAATTTACTCTGAATGGTGCCAAAAACAAAAACATTAAGTGAGCGGCAGTTCTATGGATAGAAATGCCTAGTTGATAAGAGTTCAACAGAGAATGGACAGACTGGTTTGAATTGACAAAGTCTGCTGTAACTCAGAAATCCACTCTGTACAATTGTGGTGAGAAGAATGCTAATGTCCAATTTCTTTGACCCTGACACTGTTCCTCTCAAATGGGACCCTGTACAATTGCTTCATGGTCATGTTGTGCTTTACCAAGATGCGTTTGATAGTGGTAATGCTTACTCGATTTATGTTGTTGAATACTTGCCTATCTGCAAGTATTCGTTGCTGTAGCTGCTGGAGACGGATTGCATTGTTTGCTCTGACTAGGTTCACTATGGCAAGTTCCTGCTGTTGGGTGAACAGGCGTTGGCGTCCACCCACAGTAGGTCTTCTAGCCATTCTGTAGAAAAATGCTACCACAAATTGTTCTCGTTTGATTCTTTTTTACAGTACTGTGTATACTCTAGATACAGTCTGAGTAGAGTAGAAAGTTGAAGACATACCTGTTTTCCAGTCGGAATGTCCTTATTATGGATGAAACTGTGAAACGGCTTAGATTAGGGTGGACTCTCTGCCCAGCTTCCCTCATAGTCAGGCCATGGTTTATGATACGGTCCACTAAAGTTGCTCTTATGTCATCCAAAATAATGGTCCTTGCGTGGCCTCTTCGACCACGTCCTCCTCTCTCTCTCTCTCTCTGTCTGTCTGTCTGTCTGTCTGTCTGTCTGTCTGTCTGCCTCTGCCTCTGCCTCTGCCTCTGCCTCTGCCTCTAGCTCTCCCTGCCTCCATGCTTTCAAAGTTCTCAAAATGGCTTAACTGAGGCCTTTTTGTAGCTGGCTGATTGGTATTCAGATTTGTAAGTAAGTATTTTCAGGTGTGTGTCTTCATCTTTTCAATTAACCAATGTGTGTTGTATTTTGAATAGATGTGTTTTCCCAATGGTACCCTGAGATTTCATTTTTTAACTAAGTGTCTTATGTATGAAATAGTGTGTAGTGTCTAGGAGCAAGTGTGCTGCACAAAGGAGCCAGTGTTTACAGAATTGCAACTAAAGCGCAAAGCAGCACTTTTGTTTAAGGTATGGTTACACTTTGTTTAAGGTATAGTAACAACAACTTCAAGTTATGTTAATTTGGTTTAAGCATGTGTCTATAGTGTTCAAGCAACGGGCAAAAACTGTAAGTGCCTTGCTCAAGGACACAATGGTGGTGGCCGTGGGGATTGAACCAGCAACCTTCTAATTAACAGTTATGTGCTTTAGCCCACTACGCCACCACCACTCCAATACGCCACCATCACTCCAATTTTCCTTTTCACATCATTAGAAAGAAGTGTGAACAATTTTGAGTAAACGATGACAACTGTGGTTGTGTAGTTGTGTTTAACTTTTGTTGCCCTTGTTAACCGTTTTGCAACAGAAGTGCATCACAGTGCAAAATTTGTTTTAATGAGTGAGAATGTGTTTAGAGTTTTACAAAAACAGTAATTGATTTGACAAAAGGGTTTTGGCCACTGAGTATATGGTTTAGAGAATGGGGTTTAGTGTTTTATCAATTCAGGAAAAACTGTAAGACCAATAAGATGAAGTGTCCGTGGAGAGTTAGAGTGTTTGTGGAAAAAACCTGTAATGAAGGACAAAGACATTAAAGCTCAGTGCTGGCGCCTCACTCATTCGGAGTAATTATTTCCAAGGCCTGCCATTATTTGGCCCTAAGGAAAAGATTTCTGGAGGAAGAAGGCTAATCAGGAGGCGATTGTGGCTGTCAGTGTGTACCTGCACCAAGCAGACAAGCACAGCACTGTAGCTCAAGGAGAAAATATGGCCTTCACTGAGCCTGATTGCACTTAGATTGCCATGTGACAGTTTGGGCAGGGGGGGTTGGTTCACTGTGTGGCTTTAATGTGAAACATCAGCTGACACTTAGAGATGGGCCCGTACCCACACACACACAAAAACTGCAGTTCACGTCAAGTGGGGGTGTCTAAGACAAGCCTTCAGTTTGTTAGTCCAAAGTTGCATTGTTGCTATGGAGAGGCTGTTGGTCTTCTGGCCTCCAGTTTGAGCCTCTGGCCTTATCATTAAAGAGGAGAGGAGAGGAGAGGAGAGGAGAGGAGAGGAGAGAAGAGGAGATGGGAAAGGAGAGGAGAGAGCAGGAAAGGGAAGGGAAGGGAGAGGAGAGAGGAGGGCAAGGTAGAGGAGAGGAGAGCAGATGAAATGTAAAGTGAAAAGAATAGACAAAAAAAAGACAAGACAATAGAAGAATAGATGAAACAAGAAGAAAAGAGACAAGAATTAAAATCTGGCAATATTTGTGCAAAATGATATTATGTGGCCCCTTATGTGTATCACGGCAGATCCAAGGTGAAATGTCCACTGTGTGGCGCTTAAAGCGAGTACATTTTTCTCCCAAGCAGGTAGTTTTTAAAGGTTAAAGGGCATAGTTCACCCAAAAATTTAAATTCTCTCATCATTTACTCACCATAATGCCATTCCAGATGTCTATGATATTCTTTCTTCTGCAAAACACAAACAAAGATTTTTAAAAGAATATCTCAGCTCTGTAGGATCTTTTTTGCTATAAAGTCTCCTCCCTGGTAGGTAGCGTTACATACAAAGAAATGGTAATCCCCAAAAAAGAAGATGAAAGGGAAGGTGGGGGACTTACAGTAAAAAAGGACTTACTGTCAATATTGACCTGTTTCTCACCCACACCTATAATATCACTTCTGAATATATGGTTTAAGCCAGTGGTTCCCAAATTTTTTTCCAGGGGACCCCTATTTCAGCATTAAAAATCCTGAACAGCCCCCTCTGCTGCGGACCCCCTCTCATTTTGTGGTGCTTCCACGTCACTTTCAGTTCACGTGTCAACTCACTCTATCAAGCGAGTCATACACAATTCATTCGTACTTGAACAAGCTTCTGAATGTATTTGGTTATGTAATGCAAACATTAAATTGTATCACCTAACAAGTCATGCATTCTAGCAAAAGTGTTTCAATGTCATATAATAGCATTGTATGAAGAACAGGGCGAAGAGAAAGTGTTTCTGATACTCTGAAACTGAAAATCTGCCGTTGTACTGTTCGTTGTGTGAAATGAAATAAAAGTGTTTGTTTTAGCACCTCTGGTGTTCAGTACAACTAGCCATGTAAAAATAATTTAGCAAAAGTGTAGGTATTGAAAATGTGATTCTGTGAGATCAGTTTGATATGCTGCAGTCTGCAATAATTTAGTACATTTTCAGAATATGTAGAAATGTAAAATAAGAGGCAGTGAGTTGGTGCAGTGGAGCGTGTCCCATCACCGAAAGCCAAGTGTGACCTACCCAGTGATAGCAGACTCAGGTCAGCCATCTCAACAGGGCCGTTACCACAATATATGTACATTGAGTGGGGACATGTCACCTCCAATAATCATATATGGCCAAATAATTTTTTTTTTTAAAAAACTGTAATGCATTTAAAGCCTTTATTCAGAAAATTATTGCATTTACTATTTTAAAGGACCGAGGACACCTGCGGGCTGTGAACCCCAAATCTAGCATTGTTTAAATGTGGATGAGTCAAAGCTGTTGACTTATTCTCCATTATTTCAGCATGATGATGAGGTAGTAGATTACAAATGCATCTACAGGTATGCACTCCATGGGAATTTTTAAGAGCACTTCATCTTGCCCAAAAATAATTTTTTAAGTTTCAAAGTTGGATATTTGTGGCTTTTAGTGCATGTCTATTTGCTTTTAACCCACCCATTTACTTAAAAAAAAAACTGACAAATGTAACTTTTAGCAGATGTGAGCATTTTTAAAAATTGACCAAAAATATTGATGAGTCATCTTGCACACATGGGCTTATCCAATTTTTTGTCCAATCAAATGCTCTCTAGAATGAGCATGTCCCCTCCTCCTAATACCATCTGCCTCTGACTAACAATAGCAAGTAGCAAATTATGATCCAAAGCCTGTTGGCAATTTTCAAAATGGATTAGCACTTCGATATTTTCTGCCCCAAATTCATGTTTCAATAGGAAATGTGTGAAATATATTTAACTCAAGCTAATTCATGGACTCTTTAATAACACAGTACATCCTTGTGAGAGAATCTAGCACGTTAATAATTTAAAGTCCGTCCACATACAAACCACAAAAACCCCAGACAAGTTCAGATAATAATTTCACAATTTTTCTCTCACTCATTCTAAACCTCTATGACCTCCTCTCTGTGTTCAGCTTTATCTGGAATTGGTTCAAACATCCTACCGAATTGGGATGAATCTGAGCACAGGGGAGAGAAAGGCATCAGGAGCCCACACTAGTTGCTGGATAATCAGAACGCAATTGTGCTTTATAAGTGAAAGGTACATGTAGTGATGTGTGACAATAGCTGCTGTGTAATCCCTTTATGAAAAGTAAATTGAAGTTCATGCTTGAACAAGGCTTGCAAAATGGCCTGAATTCAAGACATCAAGTGCAAACACGGTGGGGAGGGGAAAGCAATTTTATGAGACTTTAAACCACAATGCCGCGATGACCGTTCATCTGCAGAGGCCTACGCAACGGGTATATCTTTTTTTAAAGCTAGTCATTAAGGCTGACACCTAGAGACACAGAGTGAAGGGAAAAGGATTTCGTAATTATTAATTTATAAAAGGGAGCAATCCGGGCCTTTTCATGTTTAATCGCTTGTTCCCTTAATAAGAATGTTTTGTACATTTAAACATGACAGCATATCATTAGGTAACAAAGGGAAACAACCAACCTGGCACTCTCACCACGGCAAAATGCTTAAAATGGAAAACACAGGAAACAGGCAGACTTGAGGGGGCCAGAGCCAAAAAAAAATTTGAGTGTGTGAATAAAAACAAGATTTTGTTATGATTTTATTAGATCCAACAGCAAAAGAAAATGCCAAGACTTTTCAAAAACTGAAAAAATTAGAGAGACATGGATTATGGCAGTCAGAAGATATGTCAAATTTACTGTCACTCCAAAAGCAGCTGTAAAAATCCCATTGCAACAACATTGACTAGTCTTTTTCAATTAATTCCAGGGTAATATAAAACAAAGTACAGTGATATAAATATATATTAAATAATTCAAATTAAAAGAAAACAATTAAAACGTTAGCTAAATTAATGTGGAAATGTGTCAGAAAAGTTAATTTAAAAAACTGGTCTCATAGAATCCCGTTTCTATACCTACAATTTTGCAAAAATATTTGTAAGTTCTTTGTACTTAGCGCTGTAGTTTCCTGCTGAAATGAACACTAGAGGCCCTACAACAACGACTTATACATTTTTGCGTAAAACAGCAGATTATCAGTTCATGAACACTTATTATTCACTTTGTTCATCACAAAATGCTATTGTATGACACCTAATTCATGAATCTTAAACTCATCTAGCACATGACTTATCAATACATTTAAAGATTTGTATTATTACATAACCAACTACATTTACAAGCTTTTTCAAGGTTGAGCAGTAGGTAAACTAATGTTGCACTTGCAACACAAAGACCGGGGTACAAGTCCAAAAAAGCATACAATTCGACAAATGAGCCAAAAATTTCAGAAGGTATGTTTAAATTCATGTTGCAAATGTAATTTTTGCAGAAAACCATAATATCGCAAAAATAATTTGCGAATAAAGCAGCGTTTACATCCCATGTATTCAAAAGAACAAAATAGCCACTTCCGGATAAATTGTAGCCAGTGTGACTATTTTATTAATAAAATACTCACGGTTTAGATTAGAACATGCAGACCAAACACTCTAAAGAATTTTGTCTCTGCAGCAAATCCCTTAGTTCTCTGGAATGAGGAAGCGAGAGACAGCATACTTTACAGTCTTACAGTCTTTATTCAAACACAAAAATCTTTGCTTTTCAGATTTCAGAACTCTCTCAAACGCACACACACACACACACACACACACACACACACCCGCTGGAAGCTCAGCTCTCTCTCTTCTGCCGCTGTCTCCTCCCCTTTTATCTCCGTGTCACAGCTCACTGGGAATACAAACAGGTGTTAGCAGAGGTGTAAATCCTTAACCACTCAGCTTTCCCGGACCTCACGCTCCACAGATGATCACTTGATCGCACCCCCGCCTCCACATACACCCACCGCCTGGCTCAGGCCGGGGCACCGTCCGGCCCAGGAACTGTCTCACCTCCTTTTTGGTCTTGTGTCTTGGACAAGCCACAATAGCTGCTGTTTTATCAATTTGGGGACACGCTTGTACTAATTTTCTGAGGCACAGCAGGTGTGGTCGGGGTCACTGCTGGAGTAGCCCCCTGTGGCAGCAAGCTTCAGATAACCTGTTGGTCCTCCACTTGGGCTTACATCAGGGCCTGGAACAGTTGTTCCAGTTCCGAACGCAGCTCCAGGAGGGCCTCCACAGAAATGGATCCAAATGGATGTTGTCACAAACGCCGGTGAAGGCGCCTCCTCAATCGGCCACCGGAGATCTGACTCACCAGAGTATTGACTCTAAAGACTGCATTTCCCATAAGCCCGCATACCTGTGACGTGCTGAGTGAAACAGAAAACAAGGACCGGACCACAAGGAACGTGACATGGAATGTGAGAAGTGGCCTGTGAAACAGACAACACAGGAACGTGACATAGCCCCCCCCCTCAAAAGGACCGGATTCCAGACGGTCCTAAGAAAAGGAATAGAAAAAATAAACAAAGGTTCAAGGAGAGGGGGCCTGGACAAGGGGGAAAACAGACAGACCAAAGGCGCCACAAGGGACACAAAGACAGACTAAGGAGGCACAAGGGACACAGAGACAGACCAAGGAGGCACAAGGAACAATTAGGCAGTCCATGGGGGAAAAGGGACAATTAGGCAGTCCACGGGGACACAAGGGGCATTTAGGCAGTCCACGTGGGCACAAGGGGCATTTAGGCAGTCCACGTGGGCACAAGGGGCAATTAGGCAGACCAGGAAGGCCGAGAGGGCAAGCAAGCAGGCTCTGGGGATGTGTGAAGGGAACCGGGTCAGGTGGCCTGGGGGGCGTCCACCGGGTAGGGACAGGTTTAGGAGGCCAGGGAGTTATCGACCGGGCAAGGTCAGGTTTAGGTGGTCTGGGAGACGGCCACAATAGGGGGACAGGTTTGTATGGCCCGGGAGCTGGCCCCAAGGCAAGGGCCGGTTCTGGGGGCCTGGGAGGTGGCCACAGGACAGAGGATGGTTGAGGTTGCCTAAGAGGTGGCCATAGGGCAAGGACTGGTTCGGGGTGCCTGGGAAGCGGGGCCGTGGAAGGCAAAGCCGCGGAAGGCTCGGGAGGCAGAGCCGTGGGAGGCCCCGGAGGCAGAGCCGTGGGAGGCCCCGGAGGCAGAGCCGTGGGAGACCCGGGAGGCGGAACCAAGGGAGGCTCGGGAGACGGAGCCGAGGAAGGTGGCACCGTAGGGGGCTCTAGAGGCGAAGCCCTGGAAGGCTCTGGAGGCGAAGCCAAAGGAGGTGGCGCCGTAGGAGGCTTTAAAAGGCGGAGGCCTAGAAGGCTCCGTAGGCGGAGCCAAGGGAGGTGATGGCTTTGGAGGCTCAGAAGGCGGAGCTGAGGGAGCCACTGGAGGCGGAGCCGGGGGAGGCTCAGGAGGCGGAACTGAAGGAGGCTCTGGAGGCGGGGCCGTGGGAGATGGCGCCGTAGGCGGCTCTAGAGGTGGAGGCCTGGAAGGCTCTGGAGGTGGAGCTGAGGGAGGTGGCGCTGTAGGAGGTTTCAGAGGCGGAGCCCTAGAAGGCTCTGGAGTCTCTGGGAGCAAAGCCGTAGGAGGCTCGGGAGGTTCTGGGAGAGGAGCCGTAGGAGGCTCGGGAGAAGAGCCGTAGGACGCTCGGGAGGCGGAGCCGTAGGAGGCTCTGGAATCTCTGGGTGAAGAGCCGTCGGAGGCTTGGGAGGCGGAGCCGTAGGAGGCTCGGGAGGCGGAGCCGAAGGAGGCTCGGGAGGCGGAGCCCTAGAAAGCTCTGGAGTCTCTGGGAGCAAAGCCGTAGGAGGCTCGGGAGGTTCTGGGAGAGGAGCCAGGAGGCTCGGGAGGCGGAGCCGAAGGAGGCTCAGGAGGCGGAGCCCTAGAAAGCTCTGGAGTCTCTGGGAGCAAAGCCGTAGGAGGCTCGGGAGGTTCTGGGAGAGGAGCCGTAGGAGGCTCGGGAGGCGGAGCCGAAGGACGCTCAGGAGGCGGAGCCCTAGAAAGCTCTGGAGTCTCTGGGAGCAAAGCCGTAGGAGGCTCGGGAGGTTCTGGGAGAGGAGCCATAGGAGGCTCGGGAGGCGGAGCCAAAGGAGGCTCGGGGAGAAGAGCCGTAGGACGCTCAGGAGGCGGAGCCCTAGAAAGCTCTGGAGTCTCTGGGAGCAAAGCCGTAGGAGGCTCGGGAGGTTCTGGGAGAGGAGCCGTAGTCGTAGGAGGCTCGGGGGCGGAGCCCTGGGTGGCTCGAGAGACTTGAGAGGCGGAGCCCTGGGTGGCTCGAGAGGCGGAGCCCAGGAAGGCTCGGGAGGCGGAGCCCTGGAAGGCTCGAGAGGCGGAGCCCTGGAAGGCTCGGGAGTAGGAGCCCTGGAAGGCTCGAGAGACTTGGGAGGCGGAGCCCTAGGAGACTCGAGAGGCGCTGGCTCTTGGACGGTCCTGG
Organism: Xyrauchen texanus; assembly: GCF_025860055.1. Classification (NCBI taxonomy): domain Eukaryota; kingdom Metazoa; phylum Chordata; class Actinopteri; order Cypriniformes; family Catostomidae; genus Xyrauchen; species Xyrauchen texanus. The sequence goes on along the minus strand of NC_068290.1, from coordinate 9,604,417 downwards.
CTACAGGCGCTGGCTCACTGACGGCCGGGGCGACAGGCACTGGCTCACTGACCTCTGGGGCGACAGGCACTGGCTGGTTGACCGTGGCTGACGAGGGCTCAGGCTCGTTGACCGTGGCTGACGAGGGCTCAGGCTCGTTGACCGTGGCTGACGAGGGCTCAGGCTCGTTGACCGTGGCTGACGAAGGCTCTGGCTCGCTGACCGGGGCAGGCGTTGGCGCTGGCTCGCTGACCGTGGCAGGCATGGGCGCTAGCTCGCTGACCGTGGCAGGCGTGGACTGGAGAGCGGAGGTTTTCCTTCTCCTCCTCCTCCGGGCGGAAGAAGTTGGCAGCGCTGGCTCATCGATCCGGGTAGGCAAGGGCTCACGCTCGACAGCCGGAATCACGAGGGGTGGTTCCTCGGGCGCGAGTTTCCTCAGAACGAGGCTCACGTACTCCCTCCACGGGAGCTCTCCGGGTACCGGCGCATCTCTCCACCGGGATGACGGTAACCCGACCCAGTAGATGGACTTCAGGGCGTCGTCGTCGAGCCCGGTGTGGATGGCGACCATGGAGAAGAGTCGAGAGTACTTGCGGACGGGAAGATTTGCCCGGGCCAGTTCGAGGAAAACCGCTGCTAGATCCATTTGGCGGTCGGTCTTTCTGTCACGATGGTGGATGAAGGCAGACACAGGACGAGGATCTATCTGCAGCAAGGTTTAGTAAAAATAAAAGGCAACACAAAAGAACACGAACAAAGGAAACAGCCACGATGGGAAAAGGTAAACAAAACACTAAAGGCAAACAAAGGGTTAACATAACACGGAAGGCATACACGGGGATAACTGTGGTGAAAACGACGACGGAAACAGTCATCTACATACAACATCTAAAGACCGACAGAGGAATGGAGAAATAAACAGGGTTATATACACAAACACAATGAAGACTAAACGAGACACAGGTGAGAACAATGAAGAGTGCAGGCAGTGAGAGAGGCCAGGAATTGTGGGAATTGTAGTTTATACACATACAGTGAAACACGGGGCGGACAACAAGGAAAACGTGACATGGAATGTGACGTGCTGAGTGAAACAGAAAACACGGACCGGACCACAAGGAACGTGAGACATGGAATGTGAGAAGTGGCGTGTGAAACAGACAACACAGGAACGTGACACCTACAAATGGGACATGGTGCTCCACTAGTCATCCAACATCAAATTTATAAGTTTAATATTTTTAGCTGTGTTCATTTTAAAGTGATGAATTAAAGATTACACTTTTTGTAACAATTAAGCGTTCTATCAGCAAGTAAACTTTGAGAAGTGGTGTCTTTTCGTTCTCATTATTTAAAGTAGTGCTTCTGTACAAATTCACTTCATTCAACAAATCATGTCAGTTTTAGTCATGATCGGACTTTAAATTGCCTGCTGTAAGCAATGTTCTCGTTATAATGCATAGTCCACAGGTTTATTTGTAAGGTGTTGTGGACAGTGTTTAGAGTCTGTTGATTCTTTTTGTTGGGGTGTCTGACAGACAACAGATTGCTTTAATAAACTGATGCAGAAGATAAAACTGTTTAATGCCGTGAACTACATGTTGCGCACCCACAATAATCTTGTATTTACACACCTTTGAAGCACTGTGTTTACACTTAAGCACATCACTAAGCTTAGGATACGAATAAGTGGTGTTGTGCCCTAGATGGGAGTGTATCTTATTTGTGTTTGTGTGTGTATTTATCAGTTTTCTTATCATAGGGCTTCCTTTAGTGTCCAAATATCCCCCAGAAATATGTCCACTTAGAGATTTAGACAATTGTTATATGATATAAATGTTTTGCGTCAGTGCTGTTGCATAATAAGAAAATGTACATATAATTGGAAAACTGGTTAAAAAGCTCACACCACGGCATCCCTACATTGAATATACTTTTTTATTTATCTGTGCATTCATTTGAATTGTTATTATGCGTTATGTAATGTGTTACATACCCCCCTCCCAGCGGACCTCCTCCCCTCTTCCACCAACTCAATCACTGTCAGGGTGGAGTCTCTCATGTGGTCTCTAAATCCCGATTTTAAACACGTCCATTACACAGAAATATTAAATGCTTTGTTGGACATGTTTGACAGTGTCATAAGGATGTGTTTATGTAAGCTGTTTAACTGAAAGACACATGAAATGTCTTGAGAAGCGCATTTGAATCGAAGTTAAATATGCCATTGTGTGTATGTGTGTGTGTGTGTGTGTGTGTGTGTGTGTGTGTGTGTGTGTGTGTGTGTGTGTGTGTGTGTGTGCACTCACAGTCTGACCTGTTGAATCTGTCTATCAGTAAGATCTCCTCATCTGAAGACAAAAGAGCAACCAATCAGTGACTCAAATTGGACAAAAATGGGCCATCATTTTTCAAATGACAGCTCTGAATAGAGCATGACTGGAATGAGGAGGGTGTAGATGGTAACAATCTTCTCAGAAGAGCTTAACCTCTTGTCTCTGACGGTTAAAGACAAAAGGTTTCTATACCTCCATATATCTCCTCCCTCAAACACACGCATACACACAAGACAGAATGACAGATGACACTGTTGTTAACCTTTACCAGTTGAATCAGAAACCATGTGTGCTCTTTGTGTTAATGGATAATGACTCTCACAGAATGGTCTCTGAGGGACTTCACATGTCCAGTGTGTAGAGGTACTGTCAGCCACCCAATCAGACAACACATGGAGGCTTTTTAAATCATTGCTGTGAATAATGAATTAAATCATGCAACAGAAACAGCGCTGACCTCTTCACTTAAAGGGTTTTTTCAACCAAAAATCTCTCTCATGCCATCCCAGATGTGATCCATATGACTCCAGTGGTTTAATCCATATCTATTCACATTATTTGTGCATATTGCCACTTACTGAGCAGGGAGAATATTTTTTAGCAAATAATTACCCCTTAAACAGGGGCGGACTGGCCATAGGGAGAACCGGGACTTTGAAACGGGCCGCCACGTTATGCCGATCAGGCCACGACTGACTGAAGAGGGCCAAAAAACGGCATCACAATATGCAGAATTATACATATATTGCCAGTTTCTATATAAAATCCAGGGCCGGTTTCTCTTCACAGTCCACCGCTGGCCTTCAAGGCCCTACAATTCTATAGCAATAATTTAAATGAATGGGAACTGGGGCTGTCAAGCATATTAATAATACAATATAGTCCATACAACTCATGTGCTTTTTTTTTCAAGCCTTCTGAAGACATACTACATATTTGTGTGAGCAATACACCTAAATTTAAGCCATCATAATTTTTTTTAGCCACTGTAGCTCTCTCAGTTGTGCTTGCAATCATATGGGTTCAGAAGGCAGTCCTTTGCCTGAGTTTGACAGCCATAGACCACATTCATGTTAGTTGTATGAAAAAAAAAGATTGTTGTGCTTGTATTGTAAAGGATCAGGATATGAGTCGCCATGTGAGCTGAAAATATCATAAAAGCACTATCGTTATATGCTAGAAATGTTTTGTTGATTTAAAACTCGATGAAGCATTCATTTTAAAGACCTATTTATGACCTCATTAAAGAACATTTTAACTAAATGTTACCAAAGTCATGCCATTGTCATGAAATTAGGCAAATAAATAACTGCTTTGACATTCTGCACAGAAGAAAGAAAGTCATACGGGTTTGAAATGATGGTATGAGGGTGATTAAGTGACTACATTTACATGGACACAAGAGAGCGGCTTATTGCGAGGAAGAGGCATATTGCAAGAAAGCAGCATTGCACTTTATGTACATGCACTGTATAACTGTACTCTTCAATCCTCTATACATGCAACTCGATCAATAAATGGCTTTCTCCACAGCAACATAATTTCCCCACACCGCTTGTGTAAATAATAAACATGGCATCTGAGGAAGACTTATTATTTCCTGTTGTTTAGCTTTATTTCCAGATATGCCAGAGTTGCTGCAGTGTTTGTTTCCTTAACTTTCCATCGCATCCTGCATCAAAATTGCACTGCAATAGTGGGATTTCCCTTCTTACATAAAACTCTGGGATTCCCCTCTATGTACAAGTGCATAGACACGAGCTCGAGGGTTTACATTGGTGTATTAATGGGTATAGTTTATAGTGTATGTGCTTTTCCCACTGTACTCCCAAACATTTTGAATTCTTTCCACTTTGTTGACTTGTTGTTGGGCTCCATCCTATGACGTTTGTTATCCAATCTGTTCACGCACATGCGCACTCCTCAAAAACATGTTAGAATGCCGCTTATGTGTTTACATGGCCAGATAAACCACATTTTCCGGGAGAAACCTGGGTGTGTTAAACCGCTTTCTCTTGATCGCTTAAATGGCATAAGTAAATCTGCATTCTCGTTTACATGACATTTCAGAACGACGCTTACTGCAAAAAACCTGGAATAAACTGCTTTCTTAAGTGCATATAAATGTGGTTGTGGTGGTGGGTACACACCTGAGTGCGTACCCACCACCCAACATCAGGCCCTGCTTGAGCTTCGCAAAGATCAGGATCGTCAGTTCCAGAAGACAAGCAGTGCCAGACTCAAACAAAGTTCAGTTGAACTTTGGCTGAAAAGCCACCTTGAAAAAACTGTTAATAAAGTACAGAGTTTGAGTTCAACGTACCTGAAACCGACTTCCACCTTACGTTGCATTGGACTATCTTGTAGCTTGTCTTTCTCTTTGTTTTGGCTTCTCTTTCTTTAATTTTTCTCTCTATCTATCTATTACTTTTCTCTGATCCAGTATGTTTTTCATCTCACTCTCTCTCTCTCTATAGCTGTCATGCTCCTGTCTTCAGCAGAGCACCAGCAAGCATACCAGCCCACGGCTGAAAAAAGAGAGACGTATGAGACCAAACGTCTCATACGACCCAGTTACTCAAATATATGGACTTGGTGTCAAAGTGCAAGGTATTATTCCATCTCCACACCAGTCTTAAATCCTCCATGCAAGATGGCAGGTCATTGATATCAAGGTGACACCATCCTTCATGAACACTCCTGTGATGTGATGAGAGAGACAGACAGGAGTGAAGCTCAGGGCTACTTTCTTTAAGCTCCATTAAGCTCAGTGGCAAATCATACCATAATACCTGTTGTCACGCGGATTCACTGGAGTGAAAATGCTTTTCCAGGCCACAGGGTGAGACACACGCCCTCTCTCGCATGCTGATGTACACTTACTTAAATTTATAAGCAGGCAATAACATTTGATGGGTGTGCAATCTTTTTGAGTAACCACAAACCTCTGATGCTTGACTGTTTTTTGACAAATAACCTTTAGTATTCATCAGAAAAAATATATCATGTGTTTTTTCTCTCTCTCACTCTGCAAGTTATGATGGAAAAGGCATACACGTTAGACATACATTTTTATTATATGGTAAAAAGTGACAGGATAGTTTGTGTTCTATAAAAGTGAAAATGAGAAAATAATAACAGAATTTTCATGTGTGAGTGAACTATTCCTTTAATAGGCCATCACATGTTATGCAGATTAAATAATTTTTCACAAAAGTATGTTTGTTGTGCCTGCTGTTTAGAACCTCAAAGCAACAAACTCAAACCAAAACACAAATGCAGAAAGGCTCTTAAATAATGTAATTCTCACAGTCGCAATTGCTTCGAATGGCTGAATGTGTTTGGTGGTTTTGCGAGAAGGATATACTGTAGCTACAGGCTAAGCTCCAAAGAGGGCCAGGAGCTCCAAACCACTAGAAAAGATATAAAGATCCCCTAACCCTAACCATGGGTTAAAATACCATTCCCTTTTGGAGTGGGCACAACACTCTTCAACCATTTGGAAAATTGGATCATTGCAATGTTTGAAGCGGGAAGTTTCATTCAAAGAGCACTGGTGCTGACACCCTTTACTAGTCTTTACAGAAACACTTTATAATAATGGTCCGTCATTAATTGGTATGCAGGAATTAATGCAGGACAAATGAGTAGTACAACATTAACACTTTAGTTACTACTATTAACTAATATGGAATCATGATTAACCAATCAGTAAGTAATGGCGAACTTATGACTGAGTTAGTTCACCATTAGGTAATCAATAATTACTGAATTTGATTTGCCTCACTGAGAACTATTAACTAACTATGGCTAATTTAAAATAACTACTAATTAATTACTAATCAAAACATTAACATTTGTCTAAAATGTGAATGATTATGTTTTATTGTGAAAAATGTGAAAAATGTGAATGATTATGTTTTATCATGAAATGCGCTTTCAGAGAAACATGCGCCTCACATGTGTTCTTTGCGGGAATTCATTTATAAATGCAACAGCTTGCTAAATAAAGGCTACAGTGTCTAGTAGAGTATCATATTCAAGGATGTAACCACATATTCAGGATTGATGGGGACCAAATTTAATAATGTAATAATGAACCATGGGAAAAAAACATATCAGTAGACTAATATTATAAATATTAAATTTCTTGTTAAATAATTAAATAAAATTATTAATTATTAAATAAGAAATAAAAATTCTGGCATTCAATTATGAATCATTGTAAATCACTTTTAGCAGAATGATGCTATTTATTGCTGGTGCTCAACTACATGTTTTAAAAGTCTTATAGTAAAATAATAGATACATTATGTTTTGAAAGGACAAGCGTGTTGATCTCCACAAGATTCAACAGAAAATAGAGAGAAAACCGGCATGCAGCTATGAGGCCAATTCCACCTGTGTACTTCCACCCTTGACACTCTGTAAGTACTAACAGTTTTTATCAAATTAATATTACATGTTTCCTTCTTTGCCTATGTTCGGTTTGAACAGAACAGAATGTATGTTGAAGTTTGCCGTGTGCAGGCTGAGCAAAATCGCACTTGCTCTTCTTTCAGTTTCAGCGCGAGCATTGAATATTGCAAACCCTGATTGGATTAAAAGCTTGATTGACGTGACACTCTTTTTTTTTTCATTGGATCCATTAAGTTACTCAGACAAAAATACAAATTGCACTTCACATAAAATTAAACACATCTTGTAAGATTAACCTACAGCATCTATGACTAAAAAAAATCATTGAAAAACATGTTGTAAAAAAAAACAATTTGTGTATATTCAAGTGTATATTCATTAATAAAGTGTTTCCATGACCGTCGCTTTAAAATAATTAGTAATTCTTTCATGTTTACTGTATGTGGTAACAATTGACTCATTAGCGGGGCCTGGGTAGCTCAGCGAGTATTGATGCTGACTACATGACGTGACTCCATCCAGGTCTCCCAAACAAACAAATTGGCCCAGTTGCTAGGGAGGGTAGAGTCACATGGGGTAACCTCCTTGTGGTTGCGATTAAGTAGTTTCGCTCTCAATGGGATGTATGGTAAGAGTGAATCGTGGAGAGAAACCTGAGCCTCAACATGCTATGAGTCTCACGGTGTCATGCACGGCGAGCCATGTGATAAGATGCATGGATTGACTCTCTTAGAAGCAGAGGCAACTGAAAATAAATAATAATAATAATAATAAATAAAAAGACCTCCAGCAATATCAAATCTGCCAAAGTAAAGAATTTGTAATGAGAATACACTATTCTCAGAATACACAGGTTGGGCACAAACATCCCAATATTTCTGTAAGTTAAGCTAACTATGATACTCTAGGAGACACTGTAGCCTTGATTTAGCGAGCTGTTATGTTCATAAATTAATTCCCCCAAAGAAAACACTTGAGGAGCCTATTTCTCTAAAGGTGCATTTCATGATCATGTTCATAATAATAACATAATCATTCACATTTTAGACACATGTTAATGTTTTAATTAGTAATTAATTAGTAGTTATTTTATATTAGCCATAGTTAGTTAATAGTTCTCAGTGAGGCTAATCAAATTCAGTGATTATTGATTACCAAACAGTGAACTAACTCATCAGTTCGCTATTACTTACTGATTGGTTAGTCATGTTTCCATATGAATTAATAGTAGTAACTAAAGTGTTAATGTTGTACTACTCATTTGTCCTGCATTAATTCCTGCATAGTGTTACCGTCTTGGTTAGTCTCCTTCAACCTTCTGTCAATTGCGATTCAAGCTGATCTGTTTGAACAGACATTTGAGGTCTGCTACCTTTGAGTGTTCACCAGCCATTGCTTTCTCAGATCGGCTTGGGCTGAAATAAAGCTTTAAAAACTGAATTCTGAAGACGCTGTACACAGTCATGTTCAGAACATTTATTCTCCTTTCTTTGAAAATGTCTGGACCTAAAAATCTTCTTCTTAACACAAATTTTAAGTGGAGTTTCGGGGATTAGGCAAGTACAGCACATTGTAAACACTGGAAACTAACGGGTTGGATTATTTCAAAGCGGAAGTACGTCATGAGGCATGCAAGTTGTCCATTGCCACCTTGGGAAGTATTACGACAGATTTGTTGTCAGCGATGTCAAACACCATTGGCTCTGTAACTGTACTTTTATCTGCTTGTTACTTCTTTTATATTGTTGAGAATTGGTTAGGTTTAGTCATCAAGCTGGGGTCAGGTGCTCATAAATATGTATATAGTATTATATTATATTAGTATGTATATAATCAAAGTGTTGACTAGGTAAATGTGCTTGTTTGTTAAATGTTTTATATCGTAGATAATTGGTTAGGCTCAGGAATGGGGTGGAGTTACGAGATCTAAAATATCGATTTGATCGCATTATGTATCTATATTTATGTATAAGGATAATAAAACATATTGCTGTTAAACATACAACAATATCCAAAGATCGACAGTGATGCTTCCCTTATGAGACTGCCCTGGGCTAACCTGCCGCTTGCGTCACAATTAGATGCTAGAGGGTGCTTTTGGAGTAAGTAGATTGATGAGCTGGGCTCTTTGCACAAACTGCTTGCTGTATTTGATGCCTCGAGAGTGAGAATGGGTTGTGGCAACTCATTCTCCCAGCCCTGTTCCAGACCACTGTTTCTAAGCAACCGGACACAAAACCACCTCCCTTGTGATTTGAGAGATGCCACGGGCATTGGGAAGTCATTATCACGGCCTCTTATCTCACATCAAACTGACACAAAATTTCTGTGTGGTTCACACAAAAAAGCCCAAGTTGGCTCAAATAATACCATTTACCATACCGTAGAGTCGAGAAAGCATGAACCCCAAAAGAAACAATGACTATCAAAATGTGCTTCACTTAATATTTGATGTGTGGACTTGTTCGGCTGGCTTGCCCCTGAGGGAAAAGAGAGAGAGAGAGAGAGAGAGAGAGAGAGAGAGAGAGAGAGAGAGAGAGAGGAAGCAAAGAAAAACAAGGACATCTCCCACCATAGAGATTTGTCTTGATGCTACTGTAAAGCTGAAAACTCTACATTTCCAATCGATCTTTCATTTCAGAGCACAGGCTAAGCTGGATCTGGTTTGAGAGAGGGACACATATCCCTCTCACCAGATTCCATACAGAGTCTTTTGAGAGAGGGACACATATCCCTCTCACCAGATTCTATACAGAGTCTTAACCTGTATATCCTCACAGAGAGGAGACCAAAAACAATCCAATTCATCATTGTCCAGAAAGTTAGGCCATTCATAGTCTTTGTCTAATTCAACAGTGTTGGAGGGTAATATGTTACGGATTGACTATTTGCAATAGGTGTAAATAGTACCTGCCACGCAGTGCTGCTATTTACACTCAAAAGGTGTGGTAGAAATACAGAAATTGAAGACAAACTGCGGGGCTGCGATGGTGAAGTTTTTTATTTATGCAGAACCCCTTCCCCTTTTAGCTAGCATCAAGCTGTTTTTGAACAAGAGAATATGTCTAATCAAAAGTCAGAGATCTAACTCCAAATAATTGTATAGCTCTGCGCTCTAACGGACTGCCAACAATTGTCTTATTTTTTTCTATTTCTCTTAAGGATTTTTAGAAGAAACATCTACGACTAGGTTCATACTTAAATAAAACATTACTAAGAACTACTAGCTCCTGAGCTAAGAAAACTCTTGGTTTGGCAAACGTCTTTTGAATCTATGTTTGTGTGAGCATAGAGTTTGCTCATAACCCCTTAGACAGAGCACTGTCATATTCCAAAGCTCTCTCCTCTGCTAGTAGACCCTAATAGAGACCAAATCTTCCCTTGCCGCCTTGAAAAGACGCAGCCACGTTTCCAACTCTAGAATCCTCAGGCGCTCAGACATCTTCAGGCTTTTTATGGAGCAGTTTGCCATCACAGTATGGGTGTTCTGTATTGAGGGTATGATAACAAATTAATCTCTCTCTCTCTCTCTCTCTGTCTTTCTCTCGATACTCTATGCAGACCCCAGTAACACATCTGGGACCCTAAAGATGCTCTACAGCTAGTAGACAGAAGCAACCCCTCTGTGGAAATGAAAAATTATAAAGATATTCCTAAAGATTGCAATACACGGGCCCCATCATTATTCTAAAAGCAATTAACTTTTAGGTGAAGAATTATGAGAAATGAATTGGCAATGTAATCTGGTGCATTTCCATAAAACATGTACTCAATACAGTGGAACAAGATAAACAAAGAAAGAACAGAGGCTGATAATGGGGAGTGCAGAGTAATAGCCATTAGCTTGTTTTTAATGGGCCTTACTGAAAGACACTCAATTTTAGAGAAAAAACACATTAATGAACATGTGCTTTATGGTGCTGGAGATCTTGTGTTGATGAAACATTTTGTGTGTTTTTTTTTCACTCTGTGCCAGTTTACCGAACTGTGGCCTCAGATATCATTCTTAATGACTTACAGTGCATTAGAATCCAGGATGGAAGCAAATTAACCTACTCGACCCTCAACCTGGAGACTCCAACTCTTCAGAAAATATTACAGTCTCCTCAAGATGAACATTTATTTATTTATTTGCTTGGAGGTTACTTTTTCAAAGCTTAATGGAGCTATATATAATTTAAGAATTACATTTATAATTTCATGTTTCTCCTAAAATTCCTTATGAGAGGACAAAACAACCAAATGGGACATTTTTTACAATAAAAGTATAGAGTTTCAAAATTAAAGTGGAAGCCATATCTCACTTAATACAGTCTTGGAAGAATAGTTAATTTGAGGGTAGTGTCCGGGGGGGTGGGGGGGGGTAGTCAATTGTCACCAGGATGCAGAGCTAGAGTTCAGTAGGGTGACAGCTGCAGGAAAGAAGCTTCTTCTGAACCTGCTGGTACGGGTGCGGAGAGACCTGAAACGCCTCCCGGAGGATCGCTTACCCTGGATGGCCTCGATGGAGGGGAGCGAGGAACCGGTGATGCGTTGGGCAGTTTTCACCACCCTCTGCAGTGCTTTCCGGTCATGGGCAGAGCAGTTGCTATACCAAACTGAGACACAGTTGGTGAGGATGCTCTCGATGGTGCAGTGGTAGAAGTTCACCAGGATCTGAGGAGACAGGTGGACCTTCTTGAGTCTCCTCAGAAAGAAGAGACACTGGTGAGCCTTCTTGATCAGGGTAGAGGGGTTGAGGGTCCAAGAGAGGTCCTCAGAGATGTGGACACTCAGAATCTTGAAGCTGGTTACACGCTCCACCTCAGTCCCGTTGATAGAAATGGGTGTGTGTGTGCCAGCTTTAGACTTCCTGAAGTCCGCAATGAGCTCTTTGGTCTTCTTAATGTTGAGAGCCAGGTTGTTGTCAGTGCACCACGATGATAGGTGCTGGACCTCCTCCCTGTAGGCCGTCATCGTTGTTACTGATGAGACCAATCACCGTAGTGTCGTCTGCGAACTTGACAATGGTGTTAGAGCCATGTACAGGTGTGCAGTCGTAGGTGAAGAGGGAGTAAAGGAGAGGGCTAAGCACACATCCCTGTGGTACGCCGGTGTTCAGGGTGATGGTTGAGGAGGTGTGGTTAGCTAACCTAACAGACTGAGGTCTGTTGGTTAGGAAGTCCAGAATCCAGTTACAGAGGGAGGAATTGATGCCCAGTTCACTGAGTTTGGTGATCAGTTTGTAGGGGATGATGGTGTTGAATGCTGAACTAAAGTCAATGAACAGCATTCTCACATACGTAGGAGTTGCTATTGTCAAGGTGGGACAGGGCAGAGTGAAGTACTGTAGAGATGGCATCCTCTGTGCTCCTGTTCTGACGGTAGGCGAATTGGAAGGGGTCGAGTGAGGGTGATAAGCAGGTCTTGAGATTGGCCAGGACCAGCATAATGATGGGGGTGAGAGCAACTGGACGGAAGTCATTAAGGCTTGTTGCATTGGAGTGTTTTGGCACCGGCACGATGGAGGTGGTTTTAAAGCACGCGGGGACAGCTGCTTGGTCTAGTGACAGATTAAATATGTCAGTCCAAACCTCAGTCAGCTGCACAGCACAGGCCCGGAGTACACGTCCGGGGATACCATCAGGACCAGCAGCCTTGCGTGCATTAATCCTGCTCAGTGCCACACACACATCGGTTGAGGAGAGTGTGAGGGGCTGGTGACCTGCAGAGACCACAGCCTTGATGGCCACTTCCTTGTTGTCCCTATCGAAGCTCCCATAGAAGTGGTTCAGCTCATCAGGCAAGGAGGTGTCAGTGACGGGGGGGTGGAGTTAGTCGCTTTGTAGTCTGTGATGGCCTGGATGCCTTGCCACATGCGTCGGGGGTCAGAGTTGTTCTTGAAGTGATCCTCAATCCTTAGCTTGTGGTTGTGCTTGGCCTTTTTGATGCCCCTATTCAGGTTAGCCTGGATGAGCTATAGGCTTGAGCATCACCTGATCTGAATGCAATGTCTCGTGCCTTCGGCAGGAGTCTGATCTCACTGTTCATCCATGGCTTCTGATTAGGGAAAGTGGTAATCCGTTTGAGGGTGGTGACACTGTTGATGTTTGAGTGTATGCAGTCCAGAACGGAGGAGGCATATGAATCAATGTCCATGTGGACACTCTCCAGTCAGTGTTTCCAAAACGCTGCTGAAGTGCCGAGTCATCTCCTTCTGGCCACACTTTGACTGTCCTTACTGTTGGTTTCACACGTTTGATGAGTGCTAAATACTTGGGCAGTAGAAACAAAGAGAGGTGATCTGAGTGTCCTAGATGGGGGAGGGGAGCAGCTTTGTGTGCATCAGCTATATTTGTGTAGACTTGGTCTAAAATCTTTCCTCCTCTTATGGGGCATGATACATTTTTATGGAATTTATCATCTGTTTAGGGTTGTAATGAACACTTCATATGAATAATTATTTTAAATCAATAAAATAATTCCTATCATTTACATTTTATGAATGTAAAATGTAGCTATATTTAGAATTTCATAAAGGAATAGTTCACCCATAGTTCAATTATTTTCTCATCAGTTACTCACCCTTTCTAAGCAACCAAATTGGCCTAGTTGCTAGGGAGGGTAGAGTCACATTGGGGTAACTTTCTCGTGGTCACTATAATGTGGTTCTCACTCTCGGTGGAGCGCGTGGTGAGTTGTACGCCGCAGCGAATAACGTGAAGCCTCCACACGCACTATGTCTCCCAATAACGCTCACCAAGCCACATGATAAAATGCGCAGATTGACTGTCTCAGACGCGGAGGCAACTGAGATTCGTCCTCCAACGCCCGGAGTCACTATGCCACCATGAGGACCTAGAGTGCACTGAGAATTGGGCATTCCAAATTGGGGAGAAAATCCACACACACACACACACACACAAAATGTTTGGGGGTGAATTATCCCTTTAAGTAAATATGTTCAAATGTAGCAATTAGGGCTGTCGATTTAACGCGTTAATAACGTACGATTAATTTTACAAAAAATAATGCGTTTAATCGCAATGCTTTCCTGAGAGATTCAAGCTTGTAGTACCACCTGTTTACTCCAGAGGGCAGTAAGTGAAATTTCAGCTGTGTCCCTATTTGCTCTTTTATGTAAAGACTTAAAATATTATTTAAATACTCTTTGTACCTCCAACAACTCCAAAGCATTGAAAACCATTGCACTATGTAATGAATATAATGTCTTGGCATTATTGTAATATATATCTGTAGTATTGTGTACTATGCATACCCCTGGCTTGTTTAAAAAAAAAAAAAAAATGTCTGATGCAGGTGTAAATTGACGGGTCCTTAAACAAGCCCTCATAATAAATCTCCAACTGATTGACAAATTCACTTGTGAAATGGATTGCTGTGAACTGTGAGCCAATGATTGACTTATGATCAATAATATGGTAGTAAACAATACATTGTATTCTAAAGCCACTTTTATATTGTTTTATCAATGATTAACTCTTCTGCTACAAGAATGTAATGCATTTTAATTATCTGAATATTTTTTTATTTTATATATATATATTATATTTAAAGATAAATATGTGTAATTATTTAATCATTATGTATTGAATTATTGTTATATGAATATTTGTATATGCTATAATCGGGACACCATGTAATTAATTTGATTAAAACATTTAATCGATTGACAGCCCTAATAAATATATATATATATATATATATATATATATATATATATATATATATATATATATATATATATATATATATATATGTATATATATTTTTATATTTAAAGATAACTATGTTTAATTATTTCATCATTATATATTGAATTATTTTTATATGAGGGGCTTTGTCAGCAAATATTTGTATGTGCTATTAATCGCGATTAATTAATCGGGACACCATGTAATTAATTCGATTAAACATTTTAATTGATTGACAGCCCTAGTAGAAATATAACAATCCTCATAAGTTGTATTCAAGGAATTTATTAAAAAAAGGAAGAGAGAAAAAAACACAAAAATGACACTCAAAGATATTAACTCAGGTCCAAAATCTAGTAAGCTGCCTACTGTACATAGACAGAATTTAAAGACAGCATAGGCAGGCTCCCGATATGATGGTTCCAAACCGTTAACAAAACCAATGCATTTTTTAAAAGAAAACATATTAGTGTGAACATGACCTCAGTTGCTTATGAGGTTCCATGATCGTGATGCTGCCTTAAGATAGACAGCTGCATCAATGTCAATCAATGTCTGTCTTATTAAGTTAAGCACACATACACACAGCCAATCACCCGGGACATGGGAGGGGGGTATGATGCTGCTTAGATATCCTACAGTAAGACAGAAAGGACAGATGAAATATAAGTAGTTGGTCAGTCTGGGAATAGCCTCCGCAATGGCCTGTTATTATCAGTGGGAAGCCTGGCCTCCACACTAACCTTTAAAACAAAAGCACATCTCACACGCTCTTTCCTCTACACAAATCTCTGCTGACAGCTCGGTATGTGAGATTACTGCAAACAACAGACCTGCTCTTCACACACTCCCTCTCTAACCTCTCCTGTCTGTTTACTGGGAGAAAAAAAGGAGGGAAAACTGAAAACATCTGTCAAGGAACGGCAGGAAGGCCCACTTAGTGAAGATCTGCTTTCTGTGAGATAGATCCCCAAGTTGCTTCTCTCCAACACTCACTCTAATCCTATTATTACTGCATATGATCCTCTAACCTCACTAGTTTTTACCAAACTCAGTTAATTTCTGTTCTTCCCTGCAACTCGTAACTCTGGGTCCACCCCAAGTGCCAGAACTGGACTGGAGAAGCTTAGAAGGAGAGGGGATTTCAATACATGCACACACTGTATTCCCTGCAGCTGTTAAGTGGCGTCTCCTCACTCTGGGGATAATCTGTGGGAGAGATGCTAAATCAGCTTTCCCTACACTGCCTCAGGACTACAGATCCTCTTGTGGTGTCTATACGCCTTCAACTGTGCAAATGAAGCACAATTTTGACTTTGCACACACACACTAGAGCCATCAGGAAGGAGTGTAAGTTACTGGCAATATACTGGCAGCCGTGGCCAAAAAATTTGTTCCACAAAGTTTTCTGCTTCAGTTGTTGTGGTGTTGATTCACATTGTTTCTAGATTATTGTGTGTGATCATATGCATTTTAAATAATTGCAAAAAGCTTCATTGGCCAAAAAAATTTACTTTATCACAAAAACCCAAATTTCACAGTTTTTTTGGAAACATAATTTCACTAATCATATCAGCAGCACCTGGGAAAGTGTCAACGAGTACTAGTCAGGTGAAATCACTCTATCATTCTGATTGGATTATAAGAGCAGGCTGATTGCTATAAAAGGAGGGAAGAAGCGCTTCCAATCATTGAGTACTCATTAGCAATGGTTACCTCTAATGAAAGACGTTCAGCCATCATCGCTTTGCATCAAAATGGCCTCACATGCAAAGAAATTGCTGCAAAGAATATTGCACCTGAAAGAACCATTTACCGGATCATCAAACACTTCAAGGAGAGAGGTTCAACTGCAGTGAAGAAGGCTTCAGGATGTCCCAGAGTGTCCAGCAAGCGCCAGGACCATCTCGTCCTGAAGAGTCAGCTACAGAATCGTGTCACCACCAGTGCAGAGCTTGCTCAATATTGGCAGCTGTAGAAAGCAATGGAAAACAACTGACATATATACTGTATATATATATATATATATATATATATATATATATATATATATATATATATATACTATATTTATAACATTAGGAAATGGAAAACGACTGACCAAAAAAACAATGACATAAGGAAACGTAACATAAAAAAAAAAAATAATAATAATAATAAAGCAAAACAAAATAACTGACATAAAATAAAATAAAAAGATGATGTTAGGAAACATGAAATAACTGACAAAAACGATTAAATAAAGCAATGGAAAACAACCATTGAAAATATAAAAAAGATGACGTTAGGAAAACACTGATGAGAAGAGAGAGATGAGAAAAAGTTTGCTAGATTTACTCTAAATTTGCTAATTTAAAGCAGAAATGTGTCAATGAATTCTGGGAAAAGGGTCCATTACACACTTGAATGAGGAACCCAGAGCCATTAACATCTGGGTCATGGCTTCTGTATAAAGAGTAAATGTCTGTGATTGAATGTATAAGAGACAGAGAAATTGTAAGGGGGAAAAAAAGAGAATGAAAGTGAGAGTTCTGCTCATGTACTCTAGTCCCTCCGGCTCCAGTATGCACTGCTGCCCTGTGTGTGTACTGTGTGTCAGCAGAGAGCTGTGCTGGTGCATGTGAACAGGACAAGTGTCCGACTCAGGACTTTTAAAAATACTTGAGTGACTGAGAGCTGGCCAGCCGGCAGCTGTTCGCCTCAATTACACACCTGCCCCCCACCCCTTTCACTGATTAAACATCTGCAGTGCCCCTGAAAACTGCAGCTTCATCTTGTGATAGAGCAGATCTTGAGCATCAGACACCTGGGGCGAGAGTGATATTCCACAAGACTCAATGTATAGACACTAACCACAGCAGGAGGAGCCATAAACATTGCCTGTTGCAAAGGCAGTTCTGATGCAAGAGATAATGGAATCTAACTTTAGCATGCAAGTGAAAGCTGTGGTGGAGTTTCACCTTGATGCACACATGGACATAATGATGGGAGTGGGGACAGGAGTAGGGGAGGGGAGGGGGAAACTGCAATTCTCTAATGGCATCTTCTGCTAAGAAGAGAGAGAGAGAGAGGCAGATGTGTTTTTAGCAATGCCATAAAAATAAATTATATGCAAGGAAAAAATAGAGGTGCATAATAACAAGGGCCTGCAGTCGAAGATTGCCATGGCTGCCAGCAAGAGTCCAGAGTTAAAAGTGTGACCTTGCCTCCCTGCAAAGATGACAAATGAAACAGAGAGTATGTGTGCACATTAAAAAATGATTTGGATGTTGGTAACCAGAGAAGTTATGTGTCCATGTCATAGAAAGGATTAAACTGAACTGCACTGAATTGAATTGAATCTAACAGTTCAGTTTGATTTGATTTGGTTTAATTCAACTCAGTTAAAATAGTTTCAGTGCAGTAATGTTCAATCCAATTAATTAATTTAGTTTAGTTTAGTTAAATAATATAATTGATTTCACTACAGTATGTTTATGCCTTTCGTCTACACTAAAACTTATCCATACTAGAACTAAACACTAGTGGATCTCATTTGGATGTTGGCAACCAGAGAGGTTATGTCTCCATGTCATAAATTGAATTGAACACTACTAGAGTAGTTTACCCCTCTCATCTACACTATAACTTAATTTTCACCGACAACAGAGGATTTTGAAAACGCTCTCCATTACTACATATTTTTGAAAACAGCTCCAGCCAGGTCTGCAAAGCAACCAAATTGTCCTCGTTGCTAGGGAGGTTAGAGTCACATGGGCTAACGTCTTCATGGTCGCTATAATGTGTGATTCTTGCTCTCAGTGGGGCACGTGGTGAGTTGTGCGTGGATGCCGCGGAGAATAGCGTGGGCCTCTACACACGATACGTGATTAGATGCGTGGATTGACGCTCTCAGATGTGGAGGCAACTGAGATTCGAAGTGGAGTAAATACACCACCACGAGCACTTAGAGCGCATTGGGGATTGGGCATTACAAATTGGGGAGAAAAGATGAAAAACTGGAAACGAATTAGAATGAATGTGGCCTCAGTTTTCAGTTACCTAACGTAATACATAGAGAACGTTTTCAAATTCAATTTTTCCGGTTTGCACGTGCGCTTTATATAGGTATGTTATTTAGTCTGTGTAGTCTCATGTGGTTCTGTGTTTGTCCTATGTTGTTTTATGTAGCACCATGGTCCTGGAGGAACGTTTCACTGTGTACTGTACTAACTGTATATGGTTAAACGACAATAAAAACCACTTGACTTCACTTGACTTGACTGGATGAGAGATGTAAATGTAGTGAAATCAATGCATTTTCAAACAAAAACATATTAGTGTGGATGTTGCCTACAATTGCCACGACTGCCATTATGAGTGATTTCACTACATTTGATTGTGAGCTTTGATTGACGATAAAAAACCGATAGATTGGAGCTGGAAAATGAGAGCTGAGTGTTGGATAAAGCATTGCCATTGTCACTTTCTGCAACTATAACAAAAATATAAACAGCACATAAATAGCACCTCTGCATGGTATAGCAGAGCATGTCTGACTGCTGATAATTGTGGCTTCTCTTCTATGATCTCACCTAGTTAGTGGGCTAGTACCTTCAGATACATCAGCCATTGTGGGCCAGTGGTACAGGGCCGGTTTTTTCTAGAGGAATGCAGAAAAACAGGATGAGCTTTTAAAGTCACGATCTGTACCATAAAAATAAAAAAAAACCTGGAAATGATGAAACGGGAGAGTAATGATTCCACTATAATTCCTCTGCCCCTCGTATCTGCCACCAGTTATGAATCCCAGCACAGAAATGAGGTAGGCATTGACTATGCAGGGCTGATCAAAGACAATGTGTTGTTTTGAAATGACGAGAACACAGGGAGATGAAACACAAAGGAGAAGAGAAAGAGAGCGGCAGAGGAGAAATAGGAAAAAAAGAGAGAACGATGGAAAAGGAAAAGTTTTAATAATGCAGCCTCGATTCTAGCTTCTCTGAGTCATTCCTGAAATGCCCAATTTAGTATAAAATATTCAGGCGTGTGCAATCCTTGCTGCGGCATGGTGCAAAGAACAGCGGATGTAGAGATGAGGTATAAGCAAGTAATAGTCCCATTTCAAGACTGTTTATGATATAGCCATGTGAGACTGTGTTTTTGACAGCGAAAACTGAGCTTTTCGAAAATACTCTCCAAGTGGATGAATTTGAAAATTCCGCCTTCGTGTTAGAGAGTGTAGACAGGGGAAAAAGAGATATCTGAAAACGATGATGTGATTGTCATGTGATGCACCAAAAATAATCACGATGGCAGCCTATGTTGTTGCGGCGTTGTTGTGCCACCTATTTACTTTAATAGCATTGTTAAAGATAAATGTTACTTTGAACAACCTTCACATTGCATTCCTTCAAATGTGGCGAGAGGTTTACTCGGAATTGCTGTCCGGCGACAGAACACAAGGTCAGTTGCGTTACAGAATGTACATGGAAGGTCGATTTGTTTGCATGCGCAAAAGGGATTAAAGAGTTTTCATACGTTTCAGTGTGGATGAGAAAATGCTTGAAAACGGCAGTGTGGACAGAGACATTTTGAAAACTAATATGCTGTTTTCAAATGTATCTGGATTACTGTGGATGTAGCCTATTTCAACAATAAAACTAGGTTTATTAAAATATATATATTTTTAATAAAGGACTCTTATGATAATAATTAGGGTGCTGAATACACATGCATTAGCCTGTACACACAATATTTTTCCTTCCCCATATCCTTAGATCCTGTGAACCTGTCTCCTTGTATTCTAAACAAAAACACTACCTTTAGAATAAAGCCACGTCCAAGCTAATACATTTTTTGTTTTGAGTTTCCTAGCAAAATTGTTTTCCAAAGTATGCGGTAATGAACAGCCGTTCTAATGATTAGTAGAGGCGTAAATGTAGTGAAATCAATGCGTTTTCAAACATAAACCGATTAGTGAGGACATGGCCTAAGGAGCCATTCAAACCAAACACGTTATTGCGCTAAAAATACTAGACAAAACACATTACATAGAACAGAATTCAGGTCTCTCTTTTTTTGTTGTTGTTGATTTCTCCCCAATTTGGAATGCCCAATTCCCAATGCACTCTAAGTCCTTGTGGTGGCATAGTGACTCACCTCAATCTGGGTGGCGGAGGACGAATCTCAGTTGCCACCGCGTCTGAGACCGTCAACCCCGTGACATCTGGGACATCTGGGAGGCAAAAGGTGCACAATTAGCAATATACACACATTTCTGTAAGGAAATGGCTTATGGGCAGATTTATTTAGCGATATACCAAAACGTATGCAACAAAGTGTTTTTTTAAGCACGACATCATCATGCACACCATTTTTATCAATAAAAGGCCATTTGAATGGAAACAGGCAGAAGACGGCATATTTTGCAAAAATGTTTTACCCATTTTCACTTTGTCGATAACATTACAGCACATAAAGTGGATGGAAACTAGGTTATTCAGTGCATCAAGGGATCACGCAGTTGCTCCGAGGCATGTTTTGTGGGTTTCCTTGGCCACAGTTCTCTGATTGGTGAAGCGTTCTCTGATGGACCATGGGTAATATACTATCAAGGTTGTTCATTATATACCATCAATGAACAACCTCTCTTTAAAGGTCTGCCTTTAAAGTTTTATAAGTTATCGTTGAAAATCAATTAGTCTATGGATACATTAATGGTATTTTTACTTCTGGAACCAGACTGTTGCCCTCTATTCATAGGATACATATTTCAAAGCTGTGTTTTTATTACTACTGGAATGTGAGTAGACGGTATATTTAAAAGATAAACTTATAATATTGTTTGTAATTTGTGAAGTGTTATTTATCAAAACAAGAAGCTCTCCCAAATTGTTTTGGAAACACTTTTTGTCGAGAAAATTGTCATTAATGCAAAAACGTAGTGTCACATGACAGAATTTACCCGAATCGTTAGCCTGCGTTAATCATGACGACATGGTATAAATCCTTGAAAGCCAACTTATTGTACATTAAGCATTTCGTGCACTGTTATGGATTGGTCTTAACGGCATACCTGCACAGATCCGATACTGCAAACACATCTGCGTCATGACACTTCCAGGAGTGCCAACACAAATATCTCGTATCATGAACTTGTCATCAACAAGTGCACGGAGAACAAATGAATAGTCAATCTTTGCAATTAATGTAATCGCAAAATTAATCTGTTTATTTATATAAGTTGCTATTCCACACCATTCAAAATAATAGATGGCAGTCATGTAATTAGCCCACAATACAAAAAACATATCATTTCAGTGCACAAAGATGTTTTAAATAAACAATAAATACACAATACTAGGAGAAAAGCTTCAGTGTGCTTTTATTGGAACACTAACATAAAGCCCAATTCTATAAAAATATTGTTTAGCTTACTTTTGAAAAAATACCGGCATTCCCTGTATTAAATTCAATAATAAATAAAGCATACATTTAAAAAAAAATTACTATTAACTAATATTGTTAGTCCTATATACTTGCTTTTTCTTTACACAAACTTAAATTAGCCTTACCCCGTTCTGTAGATGAAAAAAGTCGGCTGAATGACATTCTCAGAATCTTCTACACTTTTTTCAAAACAATTTTAAATATTTTAAATCTAACCATTGTTACCTCTGATTGCATTTGCTGAGCTTCTTCAGAAAATGTAAATTGCATTATGATGCAAAACTTTATTTTAGATGACAATCACGTTCAGTTGATCGTTAAAAGTTGCTGGACAAATATGCAGGACATAATTCATTGTGATGGTAATGCTTTAGATTAGTTGATGGTTCAAAGTAGCCTATTGAATATCAGGAATGTATCATATGTAAACCGTGATATTACACCGCATCAATTTTTCTTTAATAGCTGTGCACACAGCATATCCACATCGATCGACGGTCCTTAAACTAAGACCGAAAGTTCCCCCACTACTTGGTGCAGGGTGCCAACTTGAACGGGGCCATGACAATTCACTTTCAGGTCAGAACCGGTGGTAACCTTCGATCTGGACCAATATTACAGTCCTATCAGAAGGGCAACTGCTCACATCTGACTGCATTTATTTGTGAAATTAAAATGACATTGAGCTGGCTAATTTTAATAAATTATCTCAATACTCTCCCTATTTTACCAAAGATCAGAAACCGAAATTTGTCCTAGACTACTATCCTCATTCTAACTCTTTTTCTTGCAAAAGTTTCTTAAATAACTCATCAAACATACTCCAGCACATGTTCTACATACCACTAATAGTTGCAATTGCATTCTCTGGTCAGGCCTGGTCAAAACAATCCAAAACCTTTACTGAGATATTTGCACATTGCAAATTGTTGTTAAATTAATAAATCTGGTCCTGGATGCTGATCGATCAATACAGCGTTTAAATACAAAACTGTAATAAAAATAGTCTATGCAACTCCTGCATCATATTCCAAGTCTTCTGAAGCCACATGATAGGTTTTGGTGAGAAACAACCTGAAATTTAAGTAACATTTGAATTCAAATCTTCTGTTTGAGGTCTTTTGCACGTTCATGAATAATTCGAGAGATACTTGTTCACAGTGGCATGCATGGTTTTTGGAGAACTTGCGTTGTTTACCATGGGGGGTTAGGGACATCTGGGACATCTGGGAGGCAAAAGGTGCACAATTAGCAATATACACACATTTCTGTAAGGAAATGGCTTATGGGCAGATTTATTTAGTGATATACCAAAACGTATGCAACAAAGTGTTTTTTTAAGCACGACATCATCATGCACACCATTTTTATCAATAAAAGGCCATTTGAATGGAAACAGGCAGAAGACGGCATATTTCGCAAAAGTGTTTTACCCATTTTCACTTTGTCGATAACATTACAGCACATAAAGTGGATGGAAACTAGGTTATTCAGTGCATCAAGGGATCACGCAGTTGCTCCGAGGCATGTTTTGTGGGTTTCCTTGGTCACAGTTCTCTGATTGGTGAAGCGTTCTCTGATGGACCATGGGTAATATACTATCAATTTTGTTAATTATATACCATCAATGAACAACCTCTCTTTAAAGGACTGCCTTTAAAGTTTTATAAGTTATCGTTGAAAATCAATTAGTCTATGGATACATTAATGGTATTTTTACTTCTGGAACCAGACTGTTGCGCTCTATTCATAGGATACATATTTCAAAGCTGTGTTTTTATTACTACTGGAATGTGAGTAGACGGTATATTTAAAAGATAAACTTATAATATTGTTTGTAATTTGTGAAGTGTTATTTATCAAAACAAGAAGCTCTCCCACATTACATCATATCCTGGACCATTGTGTTGTCCGAAAAAAAAATACTGTGCTCAAAGCCTAGTGTGACCGCACCTTTAAGCAGAATGTTAGGGACTGTATGAAAAAAAGAGCAGCGTCAACATTCTTCAAAATATTAATTATTCAAAATGTTTCACAGAAAAAAAGACAGCCATACAAGTTTAGAATGACATGAGGGTGATAATGAGGGAATAATCAATATGTTGTTATCACTATTGTATAAGCCAATCGATGGAAATTTTCACATGCTTGTACTGTATTTGTTTGAGTTTATTCTGTGTCTCTGCATGTTTAGATGTTTGTGTGTGTGTGTGTGTGTGTGTGTGTGTGTGTGTGTGTGTGTGTGTGTGTGTGTGTGTGTGTGTGTGTGTGTGTGTGTGTGTGTGTGTGTGTGTGTGTGTAAAACTGTGCTAATGTGCTGATAGGACACTAAAGAAATGCTTTGATGGCAAGGGTCTCCCCCCGAGGACCCATTATTCTAGAGCAGGCATTTTAATGGGCAAAAAAAGTACTTCACTCATTATGGGAGTGTAAAATATTTCACTATTGTTTTTCTACCCAAACACATTGCAACTGAAAATGTGAAAACCAGCTTTTTTTACTGAAATGAGAAAATATACCTATTTAATTTTTTTTAACAATTTATTTATTGCTAGTTTGGAACAACTAACAAAGGTATATAATGACAAAACAGAATTAACATTAAATATGCCTATTGTTTTAATCATTTCGTAAATGTTGTAGATGTGATTATGTTTGATTGTAAAAAGATATTTATCCTGGGAAGGATTCTTACCTTATACACTTTAACACTATTCTTTTCTTGCCTTGCAGGCACTGGCATTTCCTTCAAGAAATGCAAATCCAGTTTTTGTATTTTGATTTACAAATTATAGTACCATAACACAGGAAAAGAGTTCTGTGCATGTTCCAGACCCTGCCTTTGCTGAGCTTGCTATAAAGGAGTTACTAAGGGATATCCCTGTTATTCTTGCATGAGGAGTCTTAAAGGTCTTACTGCTCTCTAGCTCTGCCCAGCTGTATTATCACTTCCATTGACCCAAATCTGCTTCAGGACCAGCTGGAAACCCTCCTCACCCCTAGCCCACAATCTCTCTCTCGCTCTCTTTGCTGCAGTACCTTTCTGCCTGCATCAGACCTCTGCAAAGTCAAAAGAACCATTTGGGGTGTGTGTGTGTGTGTGTGTGTGTGTGTGTGTGTGTGTGTGAGAGAGAGAGAGAGAGAGAGAGAGAGAGAGAGAGTATATGTGATTATGTGTTGGCCAAGTAATTAGCGCATAGCGGCATGTTTACATTGGTGTGATGTGTTGGATTAAAGAGCAGATTAAAGAAGACAGGGAGGAATGCTAATGTTAATATGCGTGTAGCAAAATACCACATGCTGTGATGTGTTAAGAAGATGATCCAACCATTACTACATCCCAATAAGGCATGGAGACTTTAAGGAATATTTCACCCAATTTAATTCTGTCATAAATGAATCACCCTCATTGTCTCATGAGGGTACCCACACTGCCATTCCAAACACATATGATCATGATCACGTATTTCTACCACAAAACACAAGAGGAGATGTTTTGTAAAATTGTCATGCTACTCTTTTCCATCTATGAAAATGAATGGGGAAAGGTTTGTCGAGCTCCAAAAATGAAAAAAAAATAAAGCACCTTAAGTGTAGTCGATACAAATCATGCACAAAAGTATTTTCAAACTATACAATTGTTTTGTGCGAGGAACACAAATCTCGTTTGTGCTCCATTGCTGCTGCATTTTTGCAACTTTATGTATGAATATGAATGAGATTTAAGAATGAAAAAGCATGGATGAAATTTAAGAGCTACGGATAACGACTTAAATTCAAGTGTTCCACAGAAAAGAAACAAAAATACATGTTTTTGGGATGAATGACATGAGGGTGAGTAAATGATGACAGAATTTTCATTTTTGATTGCCCAAAACCTTTAACAGTGCCTCTCAAAACTATAGAATTCCTGTGGAAGGTTTGTTCATCTGTGTGTATTTTTGTTCTCTCTCTTTCTTGGATGAGGTGGATGATATAACCAGTGTACGACTGAAATTTGTAATTACTGGTAAAGAGATAAAGGGGGATTGAGAGATAAAAAGATTAAAAGAGGGATGGAGACAGCTGGTTGTTAGTGTGACGCCTGACCATAATCAGAGTGTGCCTCTGTCTCCCTCCTGTGGTTAAGAACAGTACTGCCCCTTACAAAAAAGTATCGTGGCGAGATCCGATGGAAATACCATGGTAATTTGATATATATAATGAACTTGAATAAAAAACTATTAATACATTATAGGTTTTACAAGGTAGTCCATGGTACATATACCAAAAATCTTTTTTTGTTAGTGACAGATTACGTGTATCTGACACTGTATATTACTGCAGGTAATAAATAACGGTAAATCTCTTCGATGAAAAGGAAAGAGTAAAGAATATTCATCTTTTTGATCTACTTGGCATTTCAAACATGTGTCCATATTTACTCAAACAACCTGTCCTATGAGCCATAAATGTGATTTTTGCACATTAATGTATGTTCCTAAAAATATATAAGTGTGTTCCATGTGATGCTTGAGTCATTCATCTGAGCTGAGTTTGACCGTCACCACGGCTGACCTTCGCCTGGTGTAATCAGGAGCCAATGGCATCAAGCAGTCACTTCGCCTTGGCAAACACTGTGAATCCTGACCTCTGCTGGATGGATAGCCTCCCATTCTGTTATACAAGCATAACTCACTGGGCATGTTTGGGTACAAGCCTGTCAGGGGCCACTGAAAATCAGGGTCGGATACTGCAATACTGATATCTCTTCTGGAAGGCTGAATAGAGATAGACAGCAGCTTTGTGATTTGTTAATTCAGGCAGAACACCAGACATTGTCCAGTCTACAAGGTTTATACTGTAATTAAGCAATGAGGTGAGTGGCTATTTTAAACTGTAAAAATAGTCAAGGCTTAGAGCAATCTTAAGAACAATGCACATTTAATTAATTCTTCAATAAAATACAATGGTAAACAATGCAAGTTCTCCAAAAAGCATGCATGACACGGAAAAAGTATCTCACAGTTCATCAAATTATTCATGAACGCACAACAGACCTCAAACAGAAGATTTTAATTCAAACGTTACTTAAATTTCGGGTTGTAACTGGGCCCCAGGTCAGGTAGCAGACAAACTGGCAAATCCGAATGTCTGCTAGCTGCCTTGAGACACAGGTCACATAAACTACAACACATTGAGACTGTATCACTTAGATATCACATAGAGACTGTGTCTGTTACCCGAACTACCAAACATGAAACCCTTACTAAGTCATTTAGAAAAAAATTATTCCCCAAGGTTATTGTTATATCCATGAGCCTCGCCTGAAAGTTTGAGGAGGGGGTGTTGCTAAAATTTACAGTGATGTTTTTGGTGTTACTCTGAGGTCAGAAAATATGTTCCATTCATTTGAACTGACAATGCTTGATGTAACATCATCATATATATATAGCATCAGATATATTATTTACTGTGGATAGAGATTTAATCATTGGTGACTTCAACATACACACAAATAAAGAAAATGATACACTGAGATTAGCATTTATCGATATTCTCAACTCTGTTGGGGTCAGACAAAATGTGACAGTATCAACTCATCGCCATAATCTTACGCTAGATTTAATTCTGTCATATGGAATTTATGTTGATAATATAGCAATTCTGCCACAGAGCAATGGCATCTGAGATCATTACGTGGTCTCTTGAATGCTGCACTTAGCAAAGGTCACTCAATCTATGTTATCGATCGGGTAGAACTATTCTTTGGCCACTAAAGATAGCTTCACTAATAACCTTCCAGATGTGTCTCAAATACTCAGTAAACCAATAAATTTAGAAAAACTTGATAAATTGAAATTATAGATACAGCCTGCTATCGCACTCTTGACAGTGTACCAAACCCCTTGATTATTAAGAAAATTAAAGAGAAAATCCCTGTGCCATGTTAAAATGATCACATTCATGTTCTCAACAGAACAGCTAAAAAAAATGGAGCACAAGTGGAAGAGTACAAAATTAGAGGTCTTTCTTGGTGTATGGAATTATAGTGTCTCTAGCTACAGAAAGGCTCTAAAAGCAGCCAGGTCTGCATATTTTAGCAAACTTATAGAAAATATCCAAAATAATCCTAGGTGTTTATTCATTACTGTGTATAAATTAGTAAGGAATAAAGCTTTGGCTGAGTCAGATATTCCATCACAGCACATTAGTAATGACTTTATGAATTTCTTTACTGATAAAATTGAAATCATCAGAAA
The DNA here is from genome assembly GCF_025860055.1 of Xyrauchen texanus. Taxonomy (NCBI): domain Eukaryota; kingdom Metazoa; phylum Chordata; class Actinopteri; order Cypriniformes; family Catostomidae; genus Xyrauchen; species Xyrauchen texanus. The sequence continues at coordinate 9,576,316 of NC_068290.1, read as the reverse complement.
CAAAATGAAATTATGCAACTGTCTGCAATAGTACCTCTGAAGACAGTGTCTCATATCATTCCCCATGAGCAACTTCAATCCTTTGCTGTCATAGGACAGGAAGAGCTAAACAAACTTTTCAATACATCAAAATTATAACAACAACAACATGTATGTTAGATTTGATACTGACCAAGCTATTAAAAGAGGTGTAATCTAAGATCCTCTTCTTAATATTATTAATTCCTCATTATCCTTAAGGCATGTCCCAACAAAATTTAAGATTGCAGTTATTCAACCACTTGTCAAAAAAAAAAAAGATTGATCCTGAAGAGTTGGCTAATTATAGACTGATCTCAAATCTCCCATTTATGTAGAAAATACTAGAAAAGTTAGTATCCTCCCAACTATGTTAATTAAAAAAAATGGTATTATGAAGTATTTCAGTCAGGATTTAGGCCCCATCTTATTACAGAGATTGCACTTATCAGAGTTACAAATAACTTGCTCTTATCATCTGATAGCGGCTGCATTTTTCTTCTAGTGCTTTTAGATCTTAGTGCTGCCTTCGACACCATCAATCACAAAATTCTCTTAAATAGGCTTGAGAATAATGTTAGCATTTGTGAACAGTCTTTAGCTTGGTTTAGGTCCTATTTATCCAACCGCTACCACTTTGTCTGTGTAAATGAGGAATTGTCAGATCAAACTACAGTTAAGTATGGAATGCCTCAGGGGTCAGTTTTAGGGCCTCTCCTTTTCTCCTTATATTTGCTTCCCCTGTGAGACATTATCAGGAACAGTGGAATTCGTTTTTACTATTATGCCGACGACACCCAACTTTTTAAATTTCCTTCTACTCAAATCTGACAAAACAGAGGTACTAATTATTGGACCAAATAATAGTCCCCTAAAAATAAGACTGTGACGGTGGGGGCGTGGCCGGGCCATGATGATGCACACCTGGCACTGAGTTGACTAATTGGGAGAGAGATAAGGGGGGACGGAGACGCCAGTTCGAGAGAGAGAAAGAGACGCACAAAGCTGTGTGTGTGTGTGTGTGTGTGTCTTTGTTTTAATGTTTATGTTATGTTTCAGTTTAGTTTGTTACTAAAGTTTTATGTTGACTGTTCAGCTGGATAACACCTCCTCCTTGACCACTTAAGAACCTCATTACACTGGTGCTGAAGCCTGGGAAGGAGGAGGGATTTCCTGTCATGGAGTCCTCGCCGCTACCATCCACCTGGAAGTAGAGGAGCAGCTGAGGAATCACTGCCGTCTACCAGGAGCCAGAGGAACTGCTGCCATTGCCGTCCACCAGGGGACAAGGACTCACTGCCATCTGCCAGGGGAGGAGCGGCTGTTGTCCGACAGGGGGTGGAGTAGTGGCTGAGGACCAGGTGACAGCATATCCGGGGACCCGCAAGCCACTTTTTCTCTCTCTCTCTTCTCTTTCTCTCTCTCTCTCTCTCGTTCTGTCTCTCCCACTCACTCTTTCTCTCTTTCCTAGCCCTCCTCTTGTCTCTCTCAGTTTCCCAGGAGGCGGGGAAAGTTGTCCAGAAGAAGGACAGCTGAAAGTCCAACAGCTCCCTCTAGGAAGAGATGAGGGGAGTAAGTCAGGCTGGAGGATTCCCTGGCCTGAATCTGGTGGTGGAGGAATGTGACGCCTGGCGCTGAGTTGACTAATCAGTGGGAGAGAGATAAGGGGGCTGGAGACACCAGTTCGAGGGAGAGAGACGCACAAAGCTGTGTGTGTGCGTTTTTGTTTGTTTTGCAGATTGTTATGTTTGAGTTCAGTTTGTTATTAAAGTTTTACGTTGACTGATCAGCTGGTTCCCAACTCCTCCTTGCCCATCTTAAGGACCTTGTTACAAAGAAGTTTAAATATAATTTGACTCTCGATGGATGTCCTGTCATGTCGCCTTCTACAGCGAAGAATTATATTTTGATATTATATATGACAGCAATCCATTGAAAAACACATTTCTAATGTTTATAGAACAGCATTCTTCCATCTCAGAAATGCTGCTAAGATACGACACTGCTCTCTGTTTCTGCAGCATGCAGCAGCTAAAGTGCTAACACGAACCAAGAAATATGATCATATATCAGCCCAATCTTAGCATCGATACATTGGCTACCTTAAATGTTATTCATTTTAAAATACTTCTATCTACTTACAAAGCTTTGAATGGTCTTGCTCCACAGTACTTATGTGAACTTCTATCACACTATATTCCATCACGGTCACTAAGATCACAAAATTTTGGTCTGTTAATAATACCTAGAATTATCTACAAAAGGAGGTAGATCCTTATTCTATTTGTCTCCTAAACTATGGAATAGTTTTCCTAAGATAGTTCGGTACTCAGACACTCTCTCTCAGTTTAAGTCAAGACTAAAGCCTCATCTTTCAGACAGGCATAAACCTAATTTTTCTTTCAACTCATAGTTATGCTGCATTTGTTAGGTCTGCCGGAACCGTAAATGCTTCTTATATTCTATAATCCTTTATTAAAGTGAATGGCATCTACGCTACTGTTATTCTATCTATTTCCCAGTCTTAACCTCTTGATAAATTTCCTGAGGTTACCAGACCCTGCCAGATCCAGCTCCGATCCTACCGGATGCCCGCCTCCGGTCCTGCCTGATGTCCGACTCCCACTACTTCGTGTTACTGAGTGAGGATGACTAATTGCAGCCTGTGCCAGCCAGATATCACTTCAGTCTACTACGATGGACTTCACAAAGTATGAACTAATGCATGCACCAACCATCAGACATGGGATACTTCACTGGACACTGCCTGAAACTTGGATTTAAGAATGGCTCTTCCACAAATTAATCTGCCACAAGCTTACAGTCGAACTGCAGTGCACCTTACTAACCTCTGCCTGTATCATCTTGGTCAAAGGATGGACTACACATTTAAAATGGAATACATAGATAATAAATTAATTGCAGCCTTCATCAGCCAAATAGCAAAACACAATGCATCTGTTTACATCTGCAGTTAATTAAGAATGTAAATTCTAAGACTTTAGTCATTAATCTTACAGTTAATACAAAAGCTTTTTGTTTAAACATTGGCCCCTAACACTAACTTAGTTTACTCATTGTAAATATTGATTTGTAATACACATAAATAACTAATATTAACATTATATTCATACAGTTTAGCCAGAGGGGAACTGGCCCCAACAGTGAGCCTGGTTTCCCCCAAGGTTATTTTTCTCCATTATTAACCGAAATCTAATTGAGCTTTGTTTTCGCTTACCACAGTCGCCTTAAGTTTGCTCACTGGGGTCTAAATATAAATATAATTATTTTCTATTATTTATTTTAGCACGCAATTTACGATCATGTTGTTTAATAAACCACACTATTATGACTCAAAGACATTACTATATTTTTCTGTTAAAGAATAATTTTTGTAAGCTGCTTTGAAATTATGTGTGTTGTGAAAAGCGCTATAAAAATAAACTTGACTTGAATAACATTTAAACCTGGGTTAACATCTTTTTAGCCCTGGGTCATATTTAACCCTGGGTTAAGCATGGTTTCACACTAGTAATTTTGAAAAGTGCTTGACAATGACCTGGGTGTAAAAATCCCAAAAGACTGTACACAGCAATGGTCTGACATGAAAGATACAGCGCTCTCCAAATACATTAAATAAATACATACATCATTTGTTGCTAAATGTCTTAAGAAAATTCCCTGCCAACAAAGATAAAACTCTAGTCATAATGTCATGAGGTGTCTGGATGCCAGCCTCTGTTATTAGTAAAGGCTTAGGACTAGAGGCATACAAAAGAATAATGCAATTTTAGTGGAGGTGGGAGGGGAAGGTCTTTGTGGAGTATAATAAGTGTTCTCGCTCCCATTGTGTGAAGCATCTGCGCCACCTAAAAATAGCGTGCTGTTTCACAGGCACGTTTGTGCCAGCGCTGCAGCACCTCAGGTTCATGGTTATCTGTCTGAGACATACTGGGTAATGGAGAAGCACTAATTACAGCTCACTATGATGTTGTTCAAGTGCTTGACTACGGAAAGAAAAACAGATGCAAGAAAAGTCATTGCGCATGAATAAAGATGCAGTATGAGATTAGAATACATACAGTGAATTATCATGAGTTCATGGAATGCTTTTGAAGTCAGACAAATTATTATAAAATTATTATAAATATTTATTATATAATTATTTCTCTGTGTGAAACGAGGTGAGTCATAAGTTAAAGAAACATTTCACCCTAAAATTATAATTATATCATTATTTTCTCACCCTCAAGTAGTTCCAAATTTGTATCATTTTCTGTCTTCAGTGGAACCTAAAAGGAGAAACTCTGGACACAAAGAAAGGACACAAAGCACCATAAAAGTGGTCCATGAAAGTATTATTTCAAGTCTTATACCATAGTTTGGGTAAGAAACAGATGTAATTTAAGTTGTTATTCACTATGAGAGAGGAAGTGATGTCCAATTCAAGAACAAATCGTTCACACCTGATTTGTGAACTGGATCCACCAATTTATTGAAAAGATCCATCTCAAAACAAAGATTAATTCACAAAATGAACATTGCTACTTCTCTCATTAACACTTATTAACACACCAAGAAGAGCTGGTGTGGATGTCAAGATTTTCAGTAAATAACCATTACAGTCTGTTTATCACCCAAAGCTATAATATGACTTCAGGAGACTTGGAATAGAGCGCACAAGTCATAAGGACCACTTTTATGATATGTACATAGTGCTTTTGCATCTTCTTTTAAACTTGAAATCTTCAGTTCCCATTCAGCATAATTGCATGGAAAAGAGAAACCATTACATTATTCAAAAAATCTTCCATTGCAAATCATGTACTCCGTTAAAGGGATAGTTCACCCAAAAATGAAAATGATCTCATCATTTACTTACCCTCATGCCATTCCAGATGTGTGACTTTCTTCCTTCCTTGTGCTGAACACAAAGATTTTTAGAAGACTATCTAAGCTCTGTAGTTCCATACATTGCAAGTGAATGTCCAAAAATCATATAAAGGCAGCATAAAAGTAATCCATATGACTCCAGTGGTTAAATCCAAGTCTTCAAAAGTGATGTGATAGGTGTGGTTGACAGATCAAAAGTCCTTTTTTATCATAAAATGTCCTTCCTGCCCAGTCTGTGGCTATATGCACAAATAATATGAATAGCAAAAAACAAAATAAAAAGAGTGTGGAAGTAAAAGTGGAGACTGATAGTAAAAATGACAAATGTTTATCTGTTTCTAAACCAAGAGTCTATTGGATTACTTATGTGCTGCCAGTATGTGCTTTTTGGACCTTCAAAGTTCTGGCCACCTTTCACTTGCATTATATGAACTTAAAGAGCTGAAATATGCTCCTAAAAATAAAAATAAAAGTTTGTTTTCAGCAGGAGGAAGAAAGTCATACACATCTGGGATGGCATGAGGTTGAGTAAATGTTGAAAGAATTTTTGGGTGAACTATCTCTTTAAATGAACAGATCGTTGCCTTTTGCTGATCTGTTAAGGTAAGTGATAGTGCTGATTAGGACTGCTCGTTTTTGATGGTGCCAGAAACGAGGCCTGTTATTTATGTTTATATGAGGCAGCCCTCAGAATTCACTCTCCAGGGACATCGCTGTAAACAACACCAGTCAAATACAAGGTCCTGCAATTTACAGTTTCTGCACTTACAGACAGTCAAGCAAGACTTCAAACAAGCCATACATCACTGCAGAATTAGCATACACCCTTCGAACCTCAACTTCCAAACAAGACAAAATGTTCAGAGAATGTGGGCAAATTCCAGAACAGTCGAATAGCTGAAAAAGCATACATTTAGTCAGGGCCGTGACCTTCCTCACTGCCCTGGGACATATTTGTCAGTAATGCATTTAAAAGCTATGCACCATGATAGGTCCCATAGTCAAACATATCCAATTCCAATACAGATTGCCAAACAGTGCCACTTAAAATGTGGTAACATGGACAAAGATGGCATTCCACAGGAGAAAATATATTACGTACTCTATATGCACTTTAGTGACCTCATCTCAGTGAAATACCAAAGAGCAATGTACACTGGCATCTAACAGCTCAGAGGACATAAATAACTTTGTGCAACATTTTAACAGCTATAGTGAGATACAGATTTAATTGTATAGATGCTGTTGAGAATGTTTGCCTCTATTGAAGTATCATTCCATAGAGCCTCCAAATAAAAAAAACATGGCCACACAAATTCCTTTTGCAGTTATGATGTATCACAATATTTTGAACACAGAGTTTCCATGTTAATACAGCCAATTACTTTTGTAGTAAAACGAGCATATCAGAGACTGTTTTAACAAATAAGAAAACGCAAACAGACAGGCATGACGATGGTATATGGATAAATATTGCCATCTAGTGGCCACAAAGTTTTGTTGCATATTTTACTGCAGTATTTAGAGGCCCTGTACACCCCAAGCATCATATACTGTAAGCCAATGCTTCTAAACTCATCCCAGATTTTACATTGGACCTAGTGGGAGAGGGGACCCAACAAGTAATTTAAAAGTAAACAATATATGTAATTCAAATACGACATTGAAATGAATAGCATGAATCATAGACTAAAATGTCTGAAATAAATTTTGTAAATGCATAAACAACAACAGTTGTTGTGATTTACCTGTCTAACACATGGAACAAACACTAGGCCAAATATTGCATTAGTATTAGGCCAGCTGTATTACCAAGTAACCTATTGGCCTGAACTCTTCTTTTCAAAAACTGATCAACCCTTTTTTTTTTTTTTTTTACTATCCTATTTAACAGTAATATGCATTTTATTATTTGCATTTACTAACATTGTATTTGCCCTGCTGTCCACGACCCTATCCAGAAAGACCTGCAACCACCACTTGAGAACTAATCTAAGGCAGTTGTTTAATTTTTAAAGGACTTTTTGCCTTTGTTTATTTGTAAATAAATAGAATGCATTAATAATTTATAAAATAAATGTAGAACTAAATAAAATATATTGTATTTATTTAAAGAATTTGTCTGTTTGTTTTTATTTATGGTGTGAGGTACACACTATAACAGGAAGAATAAGCAGTATTTTTATTATTATTATTATTATTATTATTATTATTATTATTATTATTATTATTATTATCCCCTTAAGTTTTCTTCAACAAGTATGAGAAGTGTGAAATGAATAAATCGCAATGACTCACATTTTCAGAGAGCCCTCATTTTGTTTGTTTTAATTTGTTGCTATAAACAGAAATCGTCTGATCACAGGCGTGGAGATGAGGGCAGTTAAAGTGCTACACCCAGTTGTAAGTGAAGTGAATGGAACAGTGCTTTTGTTGAGAGAATGTGTTGTTGTATCAAAGCTCCACAGGGTGGCGCTAGTGAAAGCAGCTCACGCTCACTGCAATACATGTGTAAACAGAAACAGACTTATTAGGGCATGATGGCAATGTTATACATTGGCTTATTTAATAAGTTCAGAGTCTTATTTCTTATTCTTTCTTATTCCCTTTATTTCATAGCATTTGTTTTATTATATATATATATATATATATATATATATATATATATATATATATATATATATATATATATATATATATATATATATATATATATTTTTTTTTTTTTCAGGTTTTTATATTTACAGATCTTTTTTGTAAAGGGTTTAAACTATATTTTCCATGCTTGTTCAATGAACCATAAACAATTAATGAACATGCACCTGTGGAATGGTCATTAAAACACTAACAACTTACAGATGTAGTAATTAAGGTAACAGTTATAAAAACATAGGACACTGAAGAGCCGGACAAAACCTCAGCCTCTATGCGGGTTTAAGAATTAAAGGTGATTGTATGTAGATTGGCAGAGTAAGGTAAATTAGAAGATTGTAAGTAGAGCATCAATGGTTCATTTGGGTTAGAGGTGGCGGTAATTCACTTATATCCGCTGTACAACAACAACAACAACAAGAAGAGACCTTTCTACTGACTCTGAAAAACACCAAAAGAAAGAAGCCCAGGGTCCTTGCTCATCTGCATGAAAGTGCCTTAGGCTTGCTGAATGGAGGCATGAGGACTGCGGATGTGGTCAGGGCAATAGGGAGACCGGAAGGTCAGTTGATTGTCCTCGCAGTGGCACACCACGTGTAACATCACCTGCACAGGATCAGTACATACGAATATCACACCTGCGGAACAAGTACAGGATGGCAACAACAACTGCCCTAGTTACACCAGGAACACCAAATTCCTTTATCGGTGCTCAGACTGCCCGCAATTGGCTGAGAGAGGCTGAACTGAGGGCTTGTAGGCCTGTATAAAGTTCAGGGACACATTATTTCATTTCTGTTAGTCACAAGTCTGTGAAACTTATTCAGTTTATGTCTTAGTTGTTGAATCTTTTGTTCATACAAATATTTACACATGTTAATTTTGCTGAAAATAAAAGCAGTTGAAAGTGAGAGGACGTTTTTATATATATATATATATATATATATATATATATATATATATATATATATATAAATGTTTTATATGTATATATAAAACATTTATTCTTTTAAATAACTTTTGCTTTCAGGTTTACATTATATTTTGAATCTCAGATTTTCAATGTGAACTTTTGAGTGCCAGGTAAATTACATAAATATCTTTAGACTAGAGCTGAATGACAAGTCTTTCAATGTTGCTCTTTTGCATTACAACCCAAAACTTAAGGCAATACTTGTGCACACACACACACACATGCTTGCACATGCCATGCATGGAACAGGTGTCCTGTATGTGAGATGTGTATAATCTCATTCATATGCTCCATTAGTGTGCATGTTATGGTTACTCTGCACTACAGAGAGTCAGTGAGAGGTTATTAGAGAGTGCCTTCATCTAAAGACTGAACATGTTATTATATTGCTAAGACCTCCTTTATGACATCACAGGCCAGAGGGATTTAGTGTCCCAAAGTATGTCATAAATAACATAACACTATTATGTACAATAACTGTTAAGTCACTCGCAGGGTGTTTATTTTCCTTTATAAATTCATGTCAAATCAAGTCAAGGTACATTCTGTATGTGATGAATCACTTAAATTAAACTCCTGAGTAGACTTGTAAACACTCTGTGCCATCCCATTTGATGACTTATTCTTGGGATTTCACTTAATCTCAGGATTGAGGAGTGACTGTTGGATAGTCAAATACTTCTGCACTGATATGTTAAAGAGAAAGCATTAAAGGAATATTCCAGTTAAGATCAATCAACAAGATTTGTGGCATAATGTTGTTTACAACAAAAACATTTGACTCGTCCCTCCATTTCTTAAAAAAAGAAAGGGCAAAAATCGAGATTACGGTGAGGCACTTACAATGGAAGTTAATGAGGCAAATTTTTGGAGTGTTTAAATGCAGAAATGTGAAGCTTATAATTTTATAACAGCACTTAATTATTCTGTTAAAACTTGTGATTTGTCGTTTTTGGGGTCGTTTTAGGGTTTACGGCGTTTTGTCATCATGGCAACAAAGTTGTAATATTGGATATAACTTTACAGAGTTAAGGTTAGTAAGTGATTTTATCATACTAAAGTCATGTTATAATGTTTGTCTCTTGTGGCTATTCTTTTAAAACTGTATTTTTATGATTATGGATTAGCCTCATTAACTTCCATTGTAAAAACCTTGCTGTAACCAGGATTGTTTAATTTTTTTTCCACCCTTTTCTCCCCAATTCGTAATGCCCAATTCCCAGTGTGCTCTAAGTCCTCGTGGTGGCGTAGTGACTCTCCTCAATCTGGGTGGGAGAGGAGAAATCTCAGTTGCCTCCGTGTCTGAGACGTCAAACCGCAGCATCTTATCGAGTGGCTTGTTTAGCGCGTTACCGAGACTTAGCACGTGTGGAGGCTTCACGCTATTCTCAGTGGCATCCATGCACAACTCAACACGTGCCCCAACGAAAGCAAGAACCACCCATTATAGCGACGAGGAGGTTACCCCATGTGACACTACCCACTCTAGCAATCAGGCCAATTGGTTGATTTTTTCTGGCTGGAATCACTCAGCATGCCTTGAATTCAAACCACCAGGGGTGGTAGTCAGTGTCAATACTCGCTGAGCTACCCAGGTCCCTGATTTTGCTTTTTTAAATAAACGATTGCTGAATCAAAATAATGTTTTGTTGTAATAAACATTATGCCACAAATGCTGTCGATTAAACTTAACTTGTATTACACCCGGACTATTCCTTTAACTCTCAAACTTCCAGTGCCCCATTTCATAATTAAGATCTCTACAACAACTAGTCCTGATCCACAACTGTTTCCAAGAATAGCCGAATCCCCATTCTCCCATATCAATAATGTTGCCATTCCATAGTCCACGCCGGGCATTGCTTGATGTTGTATTTGTTCTGGCATAAACACAGCTGTGCAAGAAGGTGACTGCTGGGAGATGTGGGGCTCACTGTAGAAACACACCAGGTTAGGAGTGAGCATGTGTTGTCTGCTGACCACAGCATTTCCCAAAGCGGCTGCGTTTTCAGCCATCTGCGGCGTATAGCCTTTGGACTGGATATCCAGAGGATGTGAAAATAGCAGAGGGAGGGTAGTGTGCTCTTGTAAACACAGCTATTAAAGCTCGTGTTTTGGCAGCGGCTCAGGACTTGAGGGCACCCAGTGCAATCAAAACACGTGCTCTTACATTTCACAACACAAACGTGACCTTCTCTCAAAGGGGGAGGGGCACTGATTCTAGGAAATCAAAACTGAACATTACAGTTGCAGCCTTCACCATAACTAACATGTGGCTTGCATGCTATTCTCCCTCATTCCTTTTACTTAGCTGATTCAACCTCTCTAGATATCTAAAATTGTCAACTGCTTTTTCAAGCACTTGTTTTGAGCAATATGCAAGATTGTATATCACTCTGCTCAACCTATCTAAACATCACCAGGCTGTCATATCTATTTCTAGACTATGACGATGTCAGGGTAAATACAAACACTTGTTGTTAACAGGCATCTTCAGGCGATCTCTGAGGTTAAATGAATAGTTCACCTATAAATAAAAACTATGTCATCATTTACTTACCCTCATATTGTTCAAAACATGTATGACTTTATTTCTTTCATGGAACACAAAAGGATATGCTATGCACATTGACAGCCTTAGTCACCTTTCATTTTCATTGCATCTTTTTTTATACAATGAAAGCGAATTGAGGCTAGAATTATACCTAACATCTCCTTTTGTGTTCCACAGAAAAGAGAAAGTAATCTGGTTTTGCAACAATATGGGGGTGGGTTTTCAAACAGAATTTTCATGTCTGGATGAAATAACCCTTTAAAGATTTAGTGAATTTCAAATATAATGATTATTTTTAAACAGGTTTCCTGAATATTCCCTTTGGCTACAATTTGTTGGACAAAAAGATAGTCACACCCCGAACTCATGCCATTGGTTGAGTCAATAAATGTGTTTACATGCACATTAATATGCTGACAATTTCCAAAAATCTGCTTTTTCAAAAAATGCAAGAAAGCAGCGTTTACATGAGCTCTGAAATTATTTTTGATTTCAACACATAAAAAAACATAAAAGGCATGCACACAAATCTTGGATAATGTTGGATAAGCCAGTAAGAATGGCAGTTAAGGTGTTTACATGGGCCAGAGGTAGTTCAGCGGTTAAGGCTCTGGGTTGCTGACCCAAAGGTCAGGGGTTTAAGCCCCAGCACCATCAAAATACCACTGTTGGGCCCTTGAGCAAGGCCCTTCATCCTATCTGCTCCAGGGGCACTGTTTCATGGCTGACCCCAGCTTAGTTGGTATATGTGAAAACAACTGTGTTTCATTGGCTCTGTACCTGTACTCTGCACAATGACAATAAAGTTGAATCTTAATCTGAATCTTACATGCAATGCAAAAATAGGGTAATGGGCAAAAATCTTTTTTTCCTTAAACTGTTTATATTCTTACCCCGATAAAGGAAAGCTGTTTATATAATTTACATGACCTTACACATTATTGAATTTAAGCATACATAAGACATTAAGCATAATCAGTATACGGTCGTGCATGTAAACGCTCTCAAAATTGCTGTATCAGGCTGGTGAAGATGCTCAGACAAACAGAGCATATGTATTGATAGCGCAACAGAGCCACAGTGTTCACACCTTTCAGGGAAATCAACCTAGAAATGGCTTTCTTATCTTACAGATAAAATAAGATAAACTATTTTAACATCGAAAAAAAAGTAACTCACTTCTCGGGACAGCCTTAATTATTGTCCCGCTATTTCTGCAGTCACACTTTGGTATTGCAAGTAAGAAACTGATATGATCAAAAACACTTGCCACAGATAAGCACAAAAAGGCATGCAACCAATATCATCAACTGACAGACTTCCAGTAACTGCCTCACATATACAGAAAACTGTAAGTAAAGCATTCATAGGTTCATTTTCTCAAAAGATTTAAACAATGTGTATTTGTGGCGCTATTAAAATATATACGTTTGTTTTGAGCGACCCGCTTAGACCCGTCACAACAACATTACTCAACTTTTGGCGTGAGAGCGGGACTTTCTGGCTGTTTGAACAATTGCAGATGAGGGGTGTATTCAGAAAGCTGTTTTGAAAACATTGTTTATTTTTGCAATAATAATTTCGCTAATGTTGCAGAAATGACATACTTCAGTTTTAATAATTGCTCTGCGTCTTAAAGGACTTTTCTTTTTGGCTGACATCACGAAGCCTTAATTTTTCAACTACTCCCCTCCAACCACCTGGCTCCATTTTGGTATGAATCTCCCACTTCAATCCAATTGATTACCGGTGCATGTAATCAGGTACCACCCTACATTATTTTCTGTTTGAATATCCCGTTTCATTTATAAATACATAACAATACGGAAATAAAATGGGTTGTGTATGCTGTTTCATGTTTACTTAAAATACTTGCTTTGTCAGAAAGCTGACTACCTTCATGTTTAAAGTAATAACCACATTAATATATACAGTAACCGTAAAGACTTGTGGTTCAGTAAATGAATCACTTCAGTATCTGTACTTACTGATTCAGTGAATATTTCCTCATTTACCAATAACTTGTCAGTTGAAGAGTCATTTGAATTGATTCATTAACAGAACCGGATCATAAGAGTATAGGCTGATTTATTTGTGAATTGACCTGCACTGTATGTTTCTGAGTGAACACAATGCATTGAAAATTTTTTAGCATTATGTCATGGTATGCGTGGATTTTTTATTTTCTCATAATAAAACTGAAGCTCACAACTCATGTAAAAAATATATATATTTTGCCGTGGAGCAGAAGATTGGGATCGGAACATTAAAAAAAAAAAGATTTGCTCTGTGCTCAAGTAATTATCATAAGGCACATTCCCACTTTAAAAATAAATGTAACAAACTAATAACATCCATACTCTAATTGCAGTGTTGAGACATTTATTAGATTGTACCTTGCAGGGGAACAGGAAGAAATAAGCAATAAAGCCTCTCCCTTACAGCTAAATACAGGACAGGTCAGTAAATCAGCAGGGAGGGGCTCTCTGTCTTTCTCTCAGTCACTTGCTTATGGATTATCTCCTTGGTTACTTTGCCCTCATTTGTTTTATGCCTACACTTGAAAACAATGCCAGTACAAAACACTCTGAAATACCCAGAATCCATGGACCTTTCATTTGAAACCAGGGCTCTAGAACCCTTGAAACAGAGCAGTGTCCTCCTGCCTCACATCACGGATCTATGCTAAAGGAATATTCTGTGTTCAATACAAGTTAAGCTAAATCGACAGCATTTGTGGTATAATGTTGATTACAACAAAAAATTATTTAAACCTGTCCTTTCTTTTCTTAAAAAAAAAAAACATTTGAGGTTACAGTGAGGAAGTGAATGGGGCCAATTTTTGGAGGGTTTAATGGCAGAAATGTGAAGCTTATAATTTAATAAAAGAACTTACTTGAATTCTGTTAAAAATCCTGTATTATTTGAGTTATAAAGTTGTACTTTTTATAGTCATTTAGGGTTTGTTGACAAAATCGTCACAGAAAATGTCAGTATGCAATTTTTTCACACTAAAATTATGTTAATATGCATTTTGCTTATGTATTGTTGCTACACATTTGCAACATATTTTAACGTTTACGGATTGCCCCATTCATTTCCATTAGTGTCTCACTGGAACCCAATGTTTTTTTAAAGAAAAATAGGGACAAGTCTAAAACAAATTTTGTGGTAATCAATATTGAACCTGGAATATTTACAGCACGTTTTTAAAGCACATTGCCCACTGGATGTGTTTTTATGACAGTATTGCCTAATGTGTTGGAGATTACAGACTATTATCTGTTGTGTTTTTCATACCAAATAATTCATTAATAATGTACATAAAAAGCAGATAAGTATCATGTATCCAACCCCAACAATTCCTGATACATAGAGATTTTGTTGTTCAATGTAGCTAGCCAATCTTTATCTTTCAAAGCTTTATGGCTATGAATTAATTAATTAAATGAACCAATCAATTGATAACTGAATTTTATGTTATGTATTCTGTATACACTGTAAAACAGATCATCAGACAGACATACCATGATAAACAAAAGTGGCTGAATAAAAAGGGACCTTAACCTCTTTTATAAAAAATGCACATGGCACAGTGGGTTCTCAGTAAGCTGAATTCTGAGAAACCGAGTCCCTGTAGGCATAGTGATGACTGAGACAGTGAGCAACGGCACACTAAGAGGTCTATATCTGATAAAACCACACGTTCTCAGTCTGTGCTTAAAACTGCTCTACCTGTTGTGAGGTAAACAAAAAAAAGCTGCTATGCATGTTCAGTTGCAATCTGTGCAAACAGACACAATCAACTGATTGATCACAGCATTGTGACATGACTTTATTAACTTACTAGGAAACACTGGAACATTGCTTAGAGTTTAATTTAGTAATTCCTTTTCAGTACGTTATCTATTTCGATTTCAGACACACCGTTATTTTCTAGTTACTCAATATTCTGAGCATGAAGTTAAAAAAATTTAATTAATCTGACCAATCAGATCAAGTCATGGTAATGTAACTCATCATTTGTACAATGTATCTGAATAGTGATTGTGCAGATTATACAGTATATTGTGGTGAACATGTATGCTGAGTAACATGATATGCATGTATGTTTTTTCATTTTCTACAAACTGTCAGCGTACATGATCAGATAAATCCTACTTTATGTAATTATTGGGATTTTCTATGTCATAAATGCAAACCTCCTTATGATGGTATTAGATAATTGTACTTGTGCAAGCCTTGATTATTAAACTATATATTCTAAAAGCAGTGACCAGACAAAATGGTGCAAGTTGTTTTGGGATGAATAGCAAAAATTGCCCGTGCCAGGATTTTATTATTATTATTAACCACTTGAAATTGTGTATGTTCTCGAGCCATGAGTAACCAGACATCCAAAAGTAGACGAGTTCTGTCAAAGGGATAGTTCACTCAAAAATGTAAAACTACACCCTCATGCCTTCCCAGATTTGAATGACATTCTTTCTCCTGCAGAACACAAATTAAGGTTTGTAGAAGAATATATCAGCCCTGTAGGTCCATATAAAGCAAATTAATGGTGACCAAAATGTTGAAGATGCAAAAAGGCAGCATAAAAGTAATCCATATGACACCAGTGGTTTAATCCATGTCTTCTGAAGCAATCTAATCATTTTTGGGTGAGAACAGACCAAAATATAACTCTTTTTCACTGCACATCTTGCCATTGCAGTCTCTAAGCATGATCATGATTTCAAACTTGATCAGTGTTTCCCAACCACTGTGCCGCAAAAAATTATCTGGACTAAGACTACTTTTTCAACCATTTTTACTAACAGTGCGATTAAACTTTGCAAGAGGTTGCATTGGTGCGGTTGGCTGACTCTGACTCTCTGATTGTGCTCTGTTGTTTTTTGGTCCGTATGAGAAATATCAAACAGCAAATGTTCCAAACGTGAAAGGAAACAGCTTTACATGGATCAGATCAGCGCAGAGATGTGTATTTACACGTGGACCGGTCTCGAGTGCTCAGCCATGCAGATCATTCTAAACAAAACTGTGAGAAGCACGGGCTGGGTCACAAATTCAACATTGATTTTTTGTTTAAAACCTCTATGAAAACCCATGTGTCGATGATTAAACCAGTTTAAAATTCTATAAAACGGCCGCAACATTCTAAACAGCATTGAAAAGGAATAAAGGAGAAATCAATATATATATCAATATAGTAGTGAGAGAATATCATTTCATTTCAGAATGTGTTTTTCATACAAAAAATTCCATAATTTGTTTTATGGTTACTGCTAATCATGGTTTTACGTTTACTTTTGTTACTATGATCTTATTGCAAATGCCACAGTTAAAACTATGGAAACAATTGAACTTTCCTTCTGTGTAAAATCTTTTCTAATGTCCTCTGATTGTAGAAAAAGGCTTTGTTTGTCTTCAGATGACTGTATTGTAGTCATCAAGATCCTGATAAAAAGAAAGAAACTATGAAAGAAAACAAATTTTCTTTCAGTTGGATCGGTGCGACCAACTCAAGTGCTGGTGTGACCATTTGTAGAATTTAACACCGGTGCAACTACTCTTAAATGTTAGTCTGGAGCATGTAAATAAATAGATAAATAAAAAAATATGTAAATTAGTTTTTTATTCATTACCCAATTCGTTACTTGTGTTTTTTGCATAGCCGAATTTCAAACATTATGAGTAAACGCAACTAAAATGGACAGAAATCATGGAAGTTCTTGAAAAGAAAAACTATCAGAGATGGTTATCTGGGACAGTGGGACAGAGGTGTGCCATGGGATATGTTTAATTGTAAAAAAGTGTGCCGAAACACTGAACTTGATTACACTTCCTCGCATGTAATCAAGCTTGAAATCATGACTGCCAAGGAGACTGCAGATTTCAATATTTAATGTGAAAAAAGAATTCGATTTTGGACTGTTCTCACCCATAACCAATTGGATTGCTTCAGAAGACATGGATTAAACCACTGGAGTCTTATGGGTGACTTTTATGCTGCTTTTATGTGGTTTTTGAAGCTTCAAAGTTTTTGTAATCATTCAATAGCAATGTGTAGAATCAACATTTTGGGTGGACCTATTCCCTAACTGTTTCTAAGAACTCAGAAATAATTTCCCCTGAAAGAGGACGTGGTGAGAGTGGTTGAGCTAACTGTGAAGACTGAAAACTGAAAGACCCGGATGTACCAGAGCAAAGAAACACAATTATTTATCATGGTTATGGCATTGTAACAAACAAACAAATATGTCAAATGAATTGCTACATTGCAAGTCTGAATACTACATAAATTATTGAGATGTTCAAACCTTTAATCCTGGCATAACTGCCAATATTCAGTGTATCTGATTACAAAGTAATTATTTACTGTAATCGAATTACTTTTTAGTCAATAAGTAGTGTAACACATTACATTTTATGTTATTGCAATCAGGTTACAGTTACTGACTCTCAGTTAAAATAATTACTTTTAAGTACATTACTTGCACAAAAGGAAAATGTATCATATATTTCAAATAGTAATTAATATCTGCTATTCAAATCACACAGATGAAGGGTGTGCAACAATTAATGAGAATGAAATATAGAATTGATTATTTGAATGGTAAAACTGTTCTAGGAAAAATGTTTGATTTGATTTTACACAAATAGCCTCCAGGTTCTCATAATTATTTCCATTATGTTTTACTTTGTTAAAAAAATAGCCACGCAGAGATGAATGAGGCCCAAATTCCTAATATGGAAAAGAGGTTTGAAATAACTATTTTTATTTGAAAGAAATGCGGGTAATACAACACCTCCTGAGAAATGCAGTACAAAGGTTAAAACTCTATTCATGTTACATTCAGTTGCACCATCGTAAGGAATTAGGGTGCATAAGGTTCACACGTGTGGCTGTCTAGTAGTACATCGTTTTACACACCCTCTGTGACTGTTATGTAACGTTGACTGATGATCTGGATATCTCTCGAGAAATATGGGAGTTCCAAAATAAATATAACCGCTAAGAATAATAAAGCAAGCACAACATTTGTCAAGTGTAGTAAGTTTAGAAGTTTAAACAGAACATTTTCTCCAACGTCCTGTTTACAGAATATTATATTATAGTTTTCGTTTTAAAAAAGATTCTAACATACGCACCTCTCCCTCCAAAAAAATATATGGTACGTTCCGGATTCTGCGTCATCCATTGTTTACAAATCAACCCTCGAGCTGTTTCTGTTGAGCAGCGTGGCGAACGGTCACACCGGTTAAACGGTCCTGTCAATTTAAATAAAAACACGAATTGCAGCCTGATATTTTGATATATACATATATATTGAAATATGCCTTGTCGAAAGGAGAACTATATCTTTTTGGAACAGTCGGTAACGGTGGATTCTAAGGAAGTAGACGCGCTCGTGTCGAAGATCGGCGAGGCGCTGCAGCTTCACAACAATAGCTCGAGCCATAAGGGGATGTCACGTCTACACGGTCTCGCCAGCGGCACATGCGTCAAACCGAGCAACACAAGCGGCAGCCACGGCAGTAGCATCTCGGCGGGCGGTCAGCGGCGCAACGGATGCTGCATGCGTCTCCGCAGCCGCAGCCGGAGTTTACGCACCAGCCCATACAATCTGCCGGGATCCAGCGATCAGAATTGGGACCATTTCAAATCGTGGAACCGAAAGAAGATCGACGTTACGACGGGCGACGGTGACGACCCGCATCAGCTCCTCCAGGAACTCATATTGTCGGGTAATCTGATCAAGGAAGCGGTCAGACGACTTCAGTTCTCATCGGAACCACCGGAGCAGGAGATTTCGAAACCCGTAGATTGACTTGTTTTCAGACCAGCAGATGCACGAGCGTCCTCGCGTTTAATGGGGCCGCCCGCTCATTGCCATACAGTGATTCTGCTGATGGTTTTATAGACTTTGACATCAAACCCGTATCATTTTTCTATTGTATATTCATGGGATGGATATGTTATGTGTTTTTGACTGTTTTGCAATGTGACCCCCTCCCCCCTACCCCGTAATTCTTCGTCATACTTTTTATTATGATTTCAGTGTCCAGATGAATGCAATGTAATGCAAACTCCTGTGATTTATAGCGATGCATCTAATAATAGTATTAACGAGCCTCTGTTTGTCTTTGAATGGATGGTGCATTTTGTTTTGTTTGCTGGAATTCAGCACTCAGCAGCGTGTGTCAGTAGCAACAATAACTGCTCAACTGGTTTGTTTACAATGTAGATGTGGTCGAGCTGTTGATTAGCAGTCACCGCCTAGATCAGGCAACGGGTCACACTTTTTGTTTTTCTCACTCTGAACGTGTAGTTACTTTTGTTAGATACTGGGATATCACCTTTTTTTTCTTCTAGATATCCCCATGTGCACATCACATTGGCCCACAATCACAGACCCCTTAATTTTTCAAGCAAGGAGCCAGGCCAACACCCCTCAAAGAGAAACCAAGATCAAACTCACCAGTGTGTGGGTACATTTGTTAAATGTGGGGGGTTCTGATGATCACAACACTGACACTGGTGCTTTTTTGATTCCAATGTGGAGTTCTCATGTTTTTTTATTTCATTCTATGTAAACTCAGTGTATGCTTCGCAACGAAGTGTTTTTAATACCTCTGATTGTTCAGAGAGATTGGTGTCTAATAAACATGGTGTTTTTGCATAAGTTATTTTATTTCTTTGTCTGCTCCAATCTTCCTGGGTTTTAAGCACTTTAGAGTTGATTGACCAGCCAAATGTGGATTATCACTTGTTTCTCACTGTTTTCTCTGAATCTTAATTTTGACAAAATTACTATGTTTTGTCTTTGCAGGGCAGCATTTGTATCAAATGGTTAAATGTTTCCTTTCAGTGATTTTTGGTGCTAGAAATGTCGGATCACCATTCACTTCCATTGTAAGAACTTATAGAGCTGCACAATTCTTCTAAAAAATCTTTGTGTTCTGCTGAAGAAAGAAAGTCATTGGCATGTGGGTTAGTAAATGATGAGAGAATTTTCATTTTTGGGTTAAATATCCCTTTAAACCTGAATGTTCGCCTTAAGCAAATAATGTAGTTAATGATTCTTAAAAAAAAAACACACAAACACACACAAAAAATACCATCTGTGTAACACCTGTGACACCAAATGAGTGTAATAAACATTAACTAAACTACCTAAAATATAACATTGAGCACCCTAAGGTACATAACCAATATTAAAAGTTAGAAGAAACATAGGCCTAACTATTTACATAAAATATAATTAAGTTGTTGGGTCACTCAGGGACTTCTGTGTATGCCTGAATATTGTTTTTCACCTTTATTTTAACAAAAGTTTACCGTCAAAATACACATATTCTCTTGTTTTCAGTTATTTATGTGGTAAAATCCTAGTTTTTGTGTCGTGAAAAAAAAAAACATTCATACCACATTTTACTGTACAATTACACATAGACTTACACATATTGTCTTGTTATTACATATTTCTACCGTACATGTTAAGCTACTAGGCCTACCTGTTAACCAATTCATGTTTTTTTTTTTACAAAATAAATTCCTTTTTTTCTCTAAATTTGTTTAATTTTTTCCCCGTCAAAATTAAAGCCTTTTTACAGTAGTATTTATACACATATTTACATATATTACTTTTAGCAAATGCTTTTTAGTTATGTCTGTGCGTGTAATTCAAGTAATGCATCTATAAGGAAATAATTACATTTATGAGGAAATAATTAAAAGTCTAATCTAGATAAGTTGTTCAAAAATGTGGCCACATGTGGTTGTAATCGACGAAAGAACAAGCTGTCACTTCACTACAGTTATTATATCTGCAGCGATAAACGTAGCTGTACTCTGGTTTGTAATTGACAGTTAATTGATAACTAGTTATTTATAACTGCCGTATTAACGTACCGGAAGCTCAGCGATGCTGTTCCTCGCTGAGGCATTTTGGTTAACTGTCCAGCAGAGGGCAGTAGACTGCAAGCCATAACACCAGCATTGACCCTAACAGGACACATCTGTAATCCGTTTCTGAATGTCAGACAGAGGGTTTATATTTTTATTATTTACGTGAACATATACCTATTTTTTGTTTTAAGACTTGTGACACATTCTCAAAGATTGAAAATGTGTTGAAGGAGTTCCCCATTCGAAATACCCCCATCCATGTGCATGCATTGATTCAATAACAATAGCACCTCCAGCTGTTCCTTTGTCATGCTGGTTTGAATTACTTGATCAAATTAATCATATAGGAATATTTTCTTTTGCAGTAGCGTTTTGTAACGCATGTACAACTCAGTGAAGAGGATCTTTTTCTTTTTAACTACACACAACATCCTCTCTCCCTTTGTCTGCTGAATTAAATCAAGCCGCCTCAAGTCACATGGGAGCGACTGAGTTCTCACCTCAGATCCCCAGCCACCAGAGGCTACTGCTTTTCCTTCAAATGTCTCAAACATCCAAGGCTCAAAAATGTATGCATAAGCCTTACATAAGTACCTTTTTTTCGTGTCCTGTCCTACATTCTGACCTACATCACAAAGTGACTGATGAGGGGATCCGAGCCAAAGAACTGTTACTGATTTTGTTGCTATGAAGCAGAGGTTGACTCAAACCGGCAGATATTTTGTTTTTGAGATCATGCGAAATGTCTTCTTCTCATGAGTCATGATGTTATGCTGTTGGTCATTTTAGCTCAGTTGAAGCTGGACAAATGCTATATCAGCTGAGCAAGGACTTATGTCACTAAGGACATGCTATGTTTAAAATACACAATTTGAGGTACAGATTTTTGCCTATATGCTAAATGAGCCTCCACAATGCTAGGTTGCTGTGGGTGGTTGCCAGTGAGATGCTATGCGAATGCTAAGATCCTGAGTTTTTTTTTTAAAGGGCTAGTTCACCCAAAACTGAAAATTCTCTCATTATTTAATCACCCTCAAGCAAATAAAGGCAGCATAAAAATAATCCATCAGATTTCAGTGGTTTAATCTATGTCTACCTAAGTGATCCACTTTGTTTTAACTCATTTTTCACTGTACATCTTGACAGCAGTCAGTTTGGCTATCATGTTTTCAAGCTTGATTACACTTCATTAACCTTATGCATTACAGAAACTAGCGTGCTGTCATCTTGAAAATTGTGTCTTTGATCTTCCGGTCTAGCGTATTCCATATAGATTTCTATGGCGTTGATTTAAAAGTATAATTAGCTAGAGAAGTGTATTTACTGTTATAGATTTGACAAAACGTATCATGAGTATTTTAAAGTGTTCAGGGTACGTCATGACTCATGACAATGAAAAGCAGAGCGGGGATAATTTAGAACCAGTTTTAATTATAAATCCACAAGATTACCTTCACACTGTGCATGTACTGATATGCCTCTGTGCTCATGAAACTCCAAGTGACAACACAGATTAATTTAAAATATCTCTTTATGACACCTCAGGCCATCTTCTCATGTCATTCACCCATCGCAATATAGTTCAGGTGATCAGATTTAATGAGTGTTAACCTGGGATGGGGGAAGGGGTGCTATTATATTCATACACACACACAAATATATATAAAAATGTACATTTTATTTTATATTGTGTTTACAACAATTTTAATCACATTTAAGCTTCTTGTGGGTTGAAAATATAATTTTTAAAAGTACAAATAATTTCCTTTAATGACATGAACTTGCATGTAAAGTAATACGAGCTGTTCTGTTGAAATTTCATGTCAACTAGACATTTTAACAAAAATTATGAACAATTTGAAACCCTAAATAATTAAGCAGAATTACATGTATAACAATGAAACACATGTATCATGAAAAAGTGCAGTGCATCATAGCTGTCTGAATTTGATCAGCCAGGTCCAATTTAAATTGTTAAGTGATAGAAAACTATACTCACTAGCATTTTCACATAGTAAATGGGTGCTGTAGACTCATCAACACTTGGTGAAAAAAACTTTCTGTGCTCCCACACTTAATCCATTTTGATCGACTCTACTCAGTAACTTTAATACAAACAGGAAGTTAGATGACAAAATTTGGAAGAACGGATCGCTGAAAAGGGGCAGGGCTGAATAAGCCTCTGATTAGCATCTAACGTTCTGTGTATACATCAGTCACTAGGAAGTGTAATGGAGCTCGAATCATGATCGTGCCTAGAGACTGCAATGGCTTGTATAGTGAAAAAGGAGTTATATTTTGGTCTATACTTCAGAAAGCCTTGATTAAACCACTGGAGTCATATGGATTACTTTTATGCTGATTTAATCTCCTTTTTGGAGCTTCGAAGGACTGATCAACATTCACTTGCATTGTATGGGCCTGGTGCATTTTTCTGTCACTGTAAATGTTAATTTGTACCTCACCCGCAGAGGTAAATTGGACCTGGCAGATCACATTTAGACAGCTATGATGCACTGCACGTTTTCTTAATAAAAGCGTTTAATTGTTAAATGTGTAATTCAGTGTAATTCTTCAGGTAACTTGTTAATTTGTGTTAGTGTCTTAGTTGACATGAAATTTCAATCAGGACAGCTCATATTATTTTATATTCAAGTTCATGACATTAAAGGAAATAATTTGTACTTTTTAAAATAGATTTTTCACCCCACCTTTTTAAGAGGCTTAAATGTGTTTAAAATAGTTGTTTAAACATAATATAAAACATACACTGTGTGTGTGTGTGTGTGTGTGTGTGAGCGTGTATTTATCACTTTGTGGGGACCAAATGTCCCCATAAGGATAGTAAAACCCGAAATTTTTTACCTTGTGGGGACATTTTGTCGGTCCCCATGAGGAAAACAGCTTATAAATCATACTAAATGATGTTTTTTGAAAATGTAAAAATGCAGAAAGTTTTCTGTGAGGGTTAGGTTTAGGGGTAGGGTTAGGTTTAGGGGATAGAATATAAAGTTTGTACAGTATAAAAAACATTATGTCTATGGAAAGTCCCCATAAAACATGGAAACACAACTGTGTGTGTGTGTGTGTGTGTGTGTGTGTGTGTGTGTGTGTGTGAATATAGCAACATCTAAGATGGTCAGAGGTGTCCTACAGAGATATATTTAATGACTTTGGGTTGTCTCTTGGAGTTTAATGAGCACAGAGGCACATTAGTACATCAACAGACTGAAGGTGTATTTATGTGTATTTATTTTGTTTTAAAATCTTCCCGCTCTGCTTCCAGTTATTACATCCCCTGAACACTTTAAAATACTCATAACTTTTGGCAACCTGTAACCACCCCCCCCTACAGCATAACATTTTTTCCCTAGTCTGGGAAAAAGGTATATTACACTTAGACATTAAAACCACAGATATCTATATAGAACCGCTAGACCGGAAGATCAAAGATCACATTTTCAAGATGACTGCGCGCTAGGTTCTCTTGCACATAAGGTGAATAGGATTTTAAATAAACACAATAAACACTGTGTGTTAATGGTGCACATTGCTCTAGTGAGACTTTAGGTAACCAGTGAGTTACCTTCTCAACATGACCCAATGTTAGGGTGTTCTGGGTGGTTGCCTACTAGCCCAAAAGAAAAGAGCCCACACCAAAGTCTTTATGAAATTCTTAGCCTTGTCACTTTGAAAAGAGATGGCATACCTCTCCTCAACAAGCCATGCAATTTGAGGTATCATGTCTGTAGCACAAACAGTGTGGGGCGGGTTACATGCAGAAGTTTAGTACTTGGCATTTGTTTAAATGTCTACCCCTTAATATGAGCCATAGTAATAGGGATGTTTGCCTTAGGCTTATACTCAAAAATGCACATCTGATGATTTCTGTAGGAATTACTGCTGCACTGACCAGACAGCAAAGATATTGGATGCAAAGTTGAAAATGCTAATTTCAAAGAGAACTGCATACACACCCAGACACACACTGTCTGCATGTTTCCAATTAGTGCCCATTGTGTGGCACCGCTGGCTCTGATCAGATACCCGTTGGACAACAGGGCCACTTCAGGGCACACCTGTGAGCCATTGGAACTTGAACAAACAGCACAACAGTCTAATATGTAGCTAAAAGCAGAAATAATTAACCTCATCATCAGGGTCCACCTGGGAAAACAGAATGACCCAGAGTGGCCAGCAACCACAAAAAGCAGCTGTGAATGAATGCAAATAAAGGGCTGCATTAATATTTAATTGAAATGGTTGTCATCTCTGGGCCCTGATCCAGACACAGAGGCGGCACTTCAGCTTTAGAAAACACTTTGGAGTTTTATTAATTATTTTGCCTGTTCTTTCACAATGCCCTGTTTACTGGGGCACTATAATGGCAGTACGAAGAAAGTCAGTCCACTCGGCATCCATCTTGGTAATGCTCCCAAGCAACTATGTTCTATGGATACAAGTGGCACGAAAGTACAGCTACTATCTACTTGAAAGGGGAAAGACCATATTCTCTAAAAACAGTCTGTCAAGATTACAATCAAAGAGCATATTTAAAATCAGCGGTCAAATTTGATAACATGGTATCATGTTATTTTTTAACGTAGATCATGCTAAAAAAAAATCCCAGCTGGCCTAGCTAATGTTCAAGTTTTGGAGTTGTTTGACAGGCATTGTCTGTATCTATAAGGTGATTGTCTCTTTTACCTATGAGGCAGGAATTCTGTTTCTACATCTGCCATGTTGGTTGTTCCAATTTCTCCCATTCATTTTAATACAAGCGTACCATCTCAGGGCTGAATAGTCTCTGCTAACATGTTTTGAAACAACCCTTTTAAAAGAAAGTTTTTTTCTTTTGGACACATACCATTTACAGTACATTTATGCTTTTGGTGGTAAATTTTTTCCAGTGACTCACAGTGCATTTAAGCTATATATTCTATTACTACCGGTATGTGTTTCCCCTGGGAATTATGTGGAAAATGTGACTTTGGCATAAATGGCACAATGATTACAAGATAAACCCATGGTTTTCTTTTAAGTACCTTGGCACAATGGCACATGAGTATGATAATTATACAGTACTATGGTATACAGTAACCCCAAAAAGTATATGATACAACTTAAGAACTTATGAACTTAAAATGTAGAAATGGCATTGAAAAATATGAAACAGTGGCATCTGTAGACAATTGATGCTAGACTTTTTCTTAGACCTAATATAATTTTTCTAGTTATATTTTGCAATTACATTTAACCAACAGGTCTCAAAGTCTTTTTTAGTGGATGGATGAAATCAGTGACCTTCAGATTATGTGATTTTTTTTGTGAATAGTTTTGTGAGGGCAACTCTTGAGATCTGTGTGATTGTCATTGAAATTTCTCAGTATTACTGTGTGAAGGATAAGAAGGACAGAGAAACAACACATTTGGTTTTGAAAGTCTAATGAATATTGCCATTTCAAGGAGACTCAAATGTTGGAATTTGGAATTATTATAATGGATGAATAAACTTATTTTACTTAATAAGTAAAAAAAAATAAAAAAGTGCTATGCCATTACTTTTTCTTTTGACAAGCCAAAATTCAGCACATCCTTTTTTCAATTGAAAATACATGCAAGTACTGCAGTGAGAACACTTTGTCCCTAGTCTACATTTACTGTGCAATTTACAAAGTGGAGAATATTTGATTAATGTTGTGTATGTGCTTGCCTTTACTCTCTTTATGTGACAGCAAACCGTCAGCAAATTCCACCAGAAATAAACCAAAAACTCTCAATCTAGTACATTATATGGGTGAAAATCAAAAAGAAAAAAAAAACTGCCATTCAAGCAGATGTTTTTTGACACAGTTCTGCTTCAAATATGGGATAACATATTCCACCCACTGATGCAGAAAAGAGAAAAAATATTCAGCCGATCTTCTCTAATAGCACTAATGTTTGATCTTTCAGAGTTTATAGAAGTGGTGTAGATAGCAGTTAAATCCACCATCACAGGTCTGTGAAAGGACTGAAGAGTAACAAAATTTAAACGTACACCCACTTGCAGGTCTTGTTTCACTCTGAAAAGTTAAAGAGTGCATTTAATTGAATGCTGTGTATTTCTGCATTAATTTAAACCATCTCTGTCCAAATGTAAGATTTCCTTAAGGACTATGACTGTTTAAAAGCAGATGTTTGAAGTCTAAGATGAAAGACTTGTGCCCTGGCAAACGCAGAAAAGCCAGTCATCATTATTTCACCAAAGGAACAGCTATTTAACTGTATAGCTGAAAAAGATAGCTACTCTTGGTAAGTTATACAACTCTCAGTGAAATTGTCCTTATGCTAAAGGACTTTCTACTTGTTTAAAAGTCACTGACTGTAAGAAGTTCTAAGAAATACTTGCGTGAACTTTTCGTTTGCGTATTTTAAGGTCATGGCACAATTACGTAATCTCAGCAGCAGATTGAAATACTTAGATG
The DNA here is from genome assembly GCF_025860055.1 of Xyrauchen texanus. Lineage (NCBI taxonomy): Eukaryota > Metazoa > Chordata > Actinopteri > Cypriniformes > Catostomidae > Xyrauchen > Xyrauchen texanus. Next base: position 9,548,846 of record NC_068290.1, on the reverse strand, counting down.
TTCAAAAACCTAGATGTAACATACAGCTATAATAAGAATCTCATAGGGGTCTAGTAGCCTTGTCCTACTCATGTATCCCAGCTGTATTTGCAGCGTCTTCCTTGGGTTTTCTCGCCTTCAGCATGTTCTCTTCTTTTTTTGCTTTAAGGTTGTCACCTGGCCTCCATTTTGACTTTACTTCTGTCCTGGTATAAAACAGTTTTTAAGGATTATGAAGGTGTTGGAAAGCATAACTGAACATATTTATACAGGCATGGATGGATGGACAGATTGATGGATATGTATATTGTCTGATAGCATTATCCCAAGTAACACTTCTTTTTTTTCTCCCCAATTTGGAATGCCCAATTCCCAATGCGCTCTAATCCTCGTGGTGGCATAGTGACTCGCCTCAATCCAGGAGGTGGAGGACAAATCTCAGTTGTCTCCGCATCTGAGACCGTCTTATCACATGACTTGTTTAGTGCTTTGCTGCAGAGACATAGCACATGTGGAGGCTTCACACTATTCTCTGTGGCATCCACACACAACACACCACGCGCCCCACCGAGAGTGAGAACCGCATTATAGCGAACACGAGGAGGTTACCCCATGAGACTCTACCCTCCCTAGCAACTGGGCCAATTTGGTTGCTTAGGATACTTGGCTGGAGTCACTCAGCACACCCTGGATTCGAACTCGTGACTCCAGTGTTGGTAGTCAGCGTCTTTACTCGCCAGGCCCCCTCCTGTAACACTTCTTAAAACACTGTAGACTAATAAGCTGGTGGCTGAAGGCTCTTGTGGAGTATATGTGCAGAATTCTTCATATAGTCTCCAACTTTTCAGCCTCTTCCATATCCTTAATAAAGTCCAGATGGGATTTAATATGGACTTCCTGATCAGTTTGGTAAATGCTCACCCTTTTCAGGGTTCATACGCATTGCAAAGCATTGTAATCCTTTTCAAGGATATTGCACAACAATGCTCACTCTTTTCAGGGTTCATATGCATTACAAAGCATTGGTTATCCATTTCAAGGTTATTGTACAGTCAATGGCACTTTTTCAAGTGGTCAGACGAATTGCAAACATTGCTGTTTCTCAGCAAAGATACGTCACAAACAATGGTCTTCCTTTTTTTGGGCCCATCAAATCCCATAAACTAGTCCATGCTTCTGTAGGGTATGACACAGGTATGTTCACTTTCATAGGTTAATGATATTTAGTACATTTCTGTGATATATGTTTCACACAATTATTAAGTTTAACTATACCTTCTGAACATGGTTTGTCATTCAGAGTTTTGTTTTTTGTTTTATAATTTGGCATTTGGAGGTCTCAATTTTAGGCCTAGAATCAATTTAGAGCTAGAATATAAGCGCTGAACCGTTGGGCGCAGCTTACGCTAAAGGAACCTATCCTAAACCCATTTCATGAATATTCTCATTTCTTCAGAGTTTTTCTTTAGATAGGTAAAAGATGAATAAAGATGGAAGACAAGATAGTTTCCTGTAGCTCAACTGGTACAGCATAGCACTGGCAACACCAAGGTCATGGGTTTTATTTTAATGGAATACATATAATAATATAAAAATGTTCATCTTGAATGCACAAGTTGCTGGATTAAGTGACCTCCAAATAAATAAATAAATGGGGATGTAATTTCCTGAAGAAATGCATTGTTGCTTAACATCCAGCCATATGAAAGGATCATTTGAAAACATCTGTAAGTGAGATAATGTTATGCTGTAGGCCTATCTGAAAGCTGTTGAGTAAGCTGTAGCTCAACTAGTAGTGTATGGCACTAGCAACAGCAAGGTCTTGGATATGATTCCTAGGGATCACATCCTGATAATAAATTTCTATCTTGAGTGTTTTGTTGAATTGGATAAAAGTGTCTACCGAATAAATAAAGATGAATATAGCACTCTGAAGTACTGCATTGCTGCTCACCACTATCTTTGGCACAGAATCCTGAAGCCTCAAGAAATGCTGCCATTCCAAGTTTGTGGTCCAGCAGATGTGCACAAAACATGGTGTGATGTGGAGAAGGGTGTGGCAGGGCCGTGAGGACACATGGCCTGCGCTGAATCAGGTGATCAGCAAGAGAGCAAGATAAAGGGGTGCGGAAATGCCAGTTTGAGAGAGATAGTTAGAGAGAGAGAGACGCACGTGGCCACACTGCACGTGTGTCTGTGTTCGTTTATGTTTTATGCTGTTTCAAGTTCTTTCACATCATTCTACTTTACGTTGACTGGTCAGCTGGTTTCCACCTCCTCCTTGGTCATCCTTATACTGTTACAGTGGTGCCGAAACCAGTCCAGGGTTCTTGTAGGCGTACATGGACTGTTTGAGTTTGGAGGGATTGCACGGGGTTAATACGTACGTTTTTATTTATTTATTTATTGTTGTTCTAAGGGATGTTCAGAGTTTGATTGTTCCACTAATGTTGGAATGTGGTCTTTATAATCCTGTTTATGACACAATCTATTTTTTCTTATTTGTCAAAATGCGGTGCGGGTTCTCGGGGAGGGGCAGTGGAGGGAGATTTGTACTTTTAAATGTATGATTTATTTTTTAATGTGTTTCCACTTGTCTGTTTTCAAAATTAGCTTTTTTATATAAGTATTTGTATGTGTATACTTTCATTTTGTGTTAGTCCACTGGATGTTTGTAGTGTGTGTGTGTGTGCAGAGACGTTGCAATGGGGAAGGCAAACCGGGCAATTGCCTGGGGCCCCGAGCTGGAAGGGGCCCCCTCAAGGATGGCTGATTACATTGGACCACAGCAATGACAACATGGAACCCCTTAAATTCTTTGATGGTACAAGACACTGTAATGACATAGGGGCGGTATTCAGTCTGTCTTTTGTAGTTTGCTCTAAGCTTGAGCTTGTCTGTCCCCCTCCCCAGGTGCTCTGACCTATTTGCGAGATACCTTTTGGAATCACGGATCACTTCAGTGCTCATTTTTCATCCCCACTCTTAGCTCACTGGGGAAGAGAACAGCTTGACCTTGGCTAAAAAGAGAAAGGATATTGCTTATTCTGGATAAATTGGTAATTCTGTGCTCATTAGCTGAGTGTGAAGTACTTATGGAAAGTTGATACATTAGTTATACTTTATGTTATCACATTTATATTTATGCATTTGTCAGATGCTTTTATCCAAAGCGACTTACAGTGCCCTTATTACAGGGACAAATCCCCCAGAGCAACCTGGAGTTAATTGTCTTGCTCAAGGACACAATGGTGGCTGTGGGGATTGAACCAGCAACCTTCTGATTAACAGTTATTTGCTGATTAACAGTTATGTGCTTTAGCCCACTATGCCACCACCACTCTGTGGTGTTGTCATGTTCATGCTGTGTATTTACACAAGTTTATGTATAGTAAATGGGTTAATATACACATTGTTATTAGTGGTGCTTGCAAAGGCAAGCGTAAAAAGTAATTTCAGCACAATTTCAGTGCTATTTTGGATATTTTTCTTCAAATCATGTAGTTTGTTTAGGTGTACTTTTCTAAACAATCCAACTTTCTAACTAACAAATTTACAACTTATACCTGGCACATAATAAACTAAGGCAAGAAATACCATAAATGTACATTGAAGAAGGGACCCATGTCATTTCTTGGGGCTATAATATCACAGAGACTTGTGGGGTGAGCTATTTTGACTTAAAGGGCCAGTAAGCATCCACCAAACAGACATTCAGAACACCCTAGCTACCACTCATTATTCTCTCAGAACACAAAAAAGAAGAATATCTCAGCTCTGTTCCACGCAATGCAAATGTTGACCAAAACTTTGAAGCTCCAAAAACACATAAAAGCAGCATAATAGTAATCCATATGACTCCAGTGGTTTAATCCATGTCTTCTTAAGTGATTTGATCGATTTTAGATGAGAAAAGCCCACAATAATAATAATTTTTCACCATAAATTTTTCCATTGCAGTCTCTAGGCACAATTCTGATTTTAAGCTTGACTAACCTTCTTAGTACTTGATGCCAGATGGCACTAGGAAGTGTAATCAAGTTTGAAATCATGATATTCAAGGAGACAGCAGATGTCAAGTTTTATAGTTAAAAAAGGAGTTACATTTTGGTCTGTTCTCACCCAAAATTATTTGATCATCTCAGAAGATGGATTAAAACTCTGGAGTCTTATGGATTACTTTTATGCTGCCTTTATGTGCACTCTTGAGTTTTAAAATGTGGTTACCATTCACTTGAATTATATGGACCTACAGAGCTGAGATATTCTTTTAAAAATCTTAATTTGTGCTCTGCAAAAGAAAGAAAGACACACATCTGGGATGGCATGAGGGTGAGTATATTATGAGAGAATTTAATATGGGGATTTGGTTAGTGTTTCCTACACAATGTGATTTTAAATATGGTCGACTCTGCTGTTCCAGACATTACTCTCCGCTCAGTCAAAATAGTTGCCTGCCTCAGGAAGTGCTTTCTTGATTAAAAGATGTCTGATTATGTGCTTTCCACAGTGATCATTTGTTCATTTTGTGCTCTCCACTCAACTTGCGGAGAGCTGCATTTGGATTACACTGTTCACAAACTTTCTCATCATTGATTAGTGGCTCTCATGTCAAAATAGTTTTTCTTTGAAGTGAAAAGTAGTGCATGAAGAGCTTGTCTGTTTAATGTACTGTAGCAAAGGGTAAACAGAACTGTAAATCACTGCCTGGTGGTTCAGATTAATGCTGCCAGTGACAAAGAACATTCTGAATGAGAGTCAAAGGGTTGTGCGCCATTCAAAATTTAATTTAATCATTTTAAATGAAAACAGAATTAAATTAAAAGAACATTACATAACTGCATTAACTTTGTTCATACATTTAATAAACACAACATATGAAGTATTTTCAGAAGCACATTACTGTAGGCTAATAATTTTTTAAACATTTAATTTTTTTTATTTCGTTTACATATAAATGTAAATGTAAAAGGAAAAACTTAATTTTGATTGCTCTAATTTACTAAACACACTGGTTAATTAATAGTTTATGTCAATATTTATTTTAATTATTTAAATGATCTGAATTATCAGATTTTTTGTGGTGCTGAATTGTACAATTAAAATCTATTTAGGTGTTGTTTTGACATTAAATAATGTAGTTTAGAGAGATATTTCGAATCAGTTGATGAAAATGTATTCTACCTATCAGAAAATAAATAGACATAATTATTCAAAATAAATTCAAATGTAATTATTAATACAAAACTTGCATTTGATTAATGAAATGTTGAATTTCTCTGAAATGGAATTTAGAAAATTCATTTTCTTGTCCTTCCAAATCACCATCCTGCTGGGTAGATTAATTCTGAAATGTAATCCGGTACAAATTAAAAAAATATATATATAATAATTGTAATCCACTGTGTAATCTGTAAGATTACACTTTTAGGCAATGATTACTTTTGGATTATATTTTGATCAAAAAAATCAAATCATTCATTTTAAATGGTATGGTAAATAGACTGCACATATACTGTGCCTTTTTAACCTATTCAAAGCGCTTTACACTGCTTCTCATTCACCCATTCACACACCAATGATGGCAGAGATGCAACTTTGCAAGCAACTTGTGGTTCAGTGTCTTGCCCATGGCACTTCGGCATGTGGAGTCGTGTGGGCCAGAAAGCAAACCACCAACCCTGTGATTAGTGGACAACACCCCATATAACATACCAAATAACACTTCTTTAATTAAACATTAGAAAATAAAAATCTAATAGAAATGATTATAAATACTTGCAGAGTAAAAGAAAAGTGCTTATAGGGTCATGTAAATTAATGTTACTCAAGAAAGAAGTCAATGAGAACATGCTTGTATTATATTTCAGGCTCTGGTTCAGAATCATTTTTCAAATTATGCATTCAAGTAAAAGTGCTTCAATATCGTGTGTGTGTATTATAGCAAGAAATATATGTAAATTAAGTAATAATCAGCAATTTACTTCTGATTTGTGTACAAGAGAATAAAACGCACAGTTGTTATTACACCTCAAATGTTAATTCCACCAGGAAACAACAGCGAAGCGTAGAACACGGCATGTGAAACTCTGTATGCAAAAATGTAGTTACAGTAACGCTCATTCTATGAGACTAGGTTGCCATAATTAGTCAATTATGCACTAATTATTGCCATTTGCTGATTGGTTGTGTAATCAAGAATGTAATAGTATAATAGTAATCTGATTACACCCTTTATAAAATGTCATTTAATCCACCTATAAGTGGTTTATTTTTGTAATCTTATTATGTAATACATATTACATGTAATCCATTACTTCTCAGCACTGCCTGTGCGTGATTCGGGCAATTCAATAATAATTCCAATTCAACTTTGCAGAGCTAGCTATTGTAACACTCCTTAACTCCCCGGGTCTTATTCAGGTCTCGTCTTGTTGCCTTGTTCTTTCTGCACACATATGCATGCATGCACACAGACAAGTACACACACACTCACAAATGCAGCTAGACAGACAGTGCTCTGAAATTACATCAGGGCCCTTGTGCTCTCATCTGAATTTTTGGTGCCAGGAAGACAGTTTGGGGAGGTGTAATTCACTTGGGAATAGACACAGGTCTCACCTCTATAGATCAAACACATTCAAATGTACCCTATATATAGATCATGGAGGGCATGCTGAGTGTTGTTTTCTTCTGACGGTGTCTCATATGAATCAAATCCATTTGAATTTTATGAATGTATTTAATCCAATGGAAGCTAAATAAATAATGAAAATCTCTATGCACTTCAACCTCATAACAAACACTTTAAAAACACTGAAAAATCTGCTTGATTATTGTTGCAAGTTCAAGCAAAACCAACTGCTTTATAATACATTATACATTTCAAATCATTCTGTGTTACATATATTTTTGGGCTTTTTTTGCTTTTATCACAGGACAGCACTCAGGAGATGATGATAGGACACAGAGAGTGGGAACCAATTTTACATGGATTTAATTAAAATCTAGGACAACAAGTCCAACCGTTTTCCAGTTGAAAACTATCCTCTAAGGACAGAAATGGGACAATGTAACACATACTTTAGATGCAGAGAGTTTGTTTCACTACACAAACGGTAATGGTTGTCATAATTCTTTCCACTATTAGAATGAATGGTTTGATTTTTCATGTGCTTTTAAGAGGCAACAGCAATGTCCCAGATTTTTTACTTTCTTAAAGGGATAGTTTTTTTCTAAATGAAAACACTGTCAACATTCACGCACCTTTATGCTGTTCAAAACCCATAGGACTTTCTTTTATCTGTGGAACACAACAGGAGATGTTAAGCAGATTGACTGTGTCATTCACCATTCACTCTCATCCCTGCTAAAAAGACCAGCTCATCCAGCATGCAATTTTCATACCTGTCTAGGCTGGTTAATGCTGGCTAAGTGCTGGTTTGGAGCTGGTCTAGCTGGTGGACAAGCATGCATAATCATTTAGAAAAAGGCACAAAAGTTGGAAATGGCAGAATATCAAACATATCGTCAGGCGGTGTATTTTCTGTAGGATATTTGGTACTGATGAATTTAGACAGGAACCGTTAAAGTGCCCTTATTCTCACACTATTATATGTAAGGGTATTTGGTATATGCTACATTTAGAAGGGAACAGATAAAGCGCTTGTCTTCTCACACCAATATATTTAAGGGAATTTAGGGTCGTGGGGAATTTAGGGTTAAACATCAAAAACAGTTGGAGGGCCATTGTAGCCTATTCCTTTTGAGTTTTATTGATTGCGGTCTCCACTCTCCACCCATTCGCGGCGCGAGCTTACCCGAGACGTGACATTTCAACGCTACATGCTCCGGTTCCGAGATACATAGAAGTCTATCGGACTACCCTGTGCGTCGAAAAATGACGCCAAAGGTATACCCGGCGAAACTCCCCGAGCGTCCGTATGTGACGAGTCAGGGTGAGAACGTGTTGCATATACATATACATGAGACAGGTTGGTGAGAAGAGTGACAGAATGTGATATAAATGATCAATACAGTGAAAATGAACTTTATGGAGTGTGTTGACAATATCTTAAGATCCATTTATACTTCTTTGAGTCTACATCGATTTGCTATATCGGATTACCCAAAGTATTTAACTAATACACCAGCACTTTGAGCACAATATTGGAGTATGTACTTGCGTGCCGTGGTGTTTCCTTGCATTCTTGGCTCTTGGCTCTTGGTCGAAAGTTTGTTTCCGTCTATGTTTTGGACATCTGTAAGATCAGATAGTTATTGTCTGTATGAATGATGAGGTTGGCTTTGATGCGAGGCCTTCTCATGGAGGATCCGCAACTCCCATTGGAGAGTGAGAGACTTCCTCGGGACTTCGAGTCCCGAGCTTCCTTGAACCTCAAATGGCATGGATCTGGTTCGGAAGAGATCAAGAGAAGACCACGAGGGAAGAGTCAGAGTTAAGTCTGAGCAGACAGAAGACCAGGAGAGACAAGAGAGGAAGAGAGAAAACAGGAAGAGAAGCAAAGAGAAGAGTAGTGTTCTTCCTGTTTGGAAACATTTTAACTGAAATTGGCCGCATCCCCAAAGGTGTCCAGCGGCAATCAGAAGTGACTTCTCCGAGTCACGTGGTCAACTGGGCTGTCCTATCCGACAGTTGATTTTATGGTCCTTTTGTCTTTTTATGGTCCTTTTGTCCATTTCCCGCTCAAAAATAGTGCATATTTAGGCATGAACTTTTATATCTTGAGAATGGTACAAGGAACATGATATTCGTTGTCATCAGCTCCCTCCATGTAACCAAGCGAGGGTTTGCATACTAAATTATTCATTCTTCATGAATATTATACGTGTAGGTAACAAAATATGAAAATCCCTGGTTACAAATCATACTGGTTAATTCCTTGGTTATACAACATGTATAAATCATTACACACATTTTAAAGAGGTACATCAGGAGATAATCATTAATTTTTCAGTTATACAAGTTACCACAGTTTAAAGCAATTGTCAGAATTAACTAGCCAGGATAGGTATTGTATAAATCGTGGATTTAAATGCATTCTGTTCATTTAAGAAGGTTAAATTGGTAAATTACTGTGACTTTGCATAGAATGTTCCTGGAATAAGATGAAATGTGTTAGTATTAGAGTCATGCAAATCTGATGATCTTTTGGAAACATTTTCCCCAATTTTTTTTAGTGCTGCTTGTCTGATAAAAAAAAAAACTCAGAACACTTTAGCAACCATGTACTAACACCTTAGTGTTGTGTGGTTGCTAGGATGTTGTGGTTGTTTGAGTGTTTTTATCACATTATGATGTGGTTGTTGGAGTGTTCTTGGTGGTTGCTAAGCGGTTGCTTACTATCAAAAGAGCCCAAGAGTACTTAGATATGGTTTGGGTCACTCCTTTAATATAAATATATATTATTTGTCTTCCACTTTATGAACAGCTAGACAAAAAATTTGATTACATACAAAAATCATAGCACACCTCAAAACATAACATGACTAACACTCCCCAAACATCTTCTTTTGTGTTCCACATCAGGAAGAAAGAAGGTCATGGAAATGGAAAATCAGGAGAGAGTAAATGATGGTAGAACTTTCATTTTTGGATGATCCATCCCTTTAAGTTACTTCCTTGCAATCAAATGTGTTCTTAGTCCCAGGAGAACTCCTGACATATGTGAGATTAAAATGGAGCAAAGATGTCTACTGTTGATCATGTCAACATAACACCCTGTCCCAATGCTAAATGAAAGCCAATTCCATCTAGAAATGCATGACATGTGCTTTAGAAACAATTGGATATTCTCTTCACAATGGATTTCACTGAAACACATGTCCCTATCTTGTCAAAAATTACTTGTTCCTGCAGTGCAAATCATTGTTACTGTCTAGCTGTGCCCATTGGACTGATCAGTTTCCTCTAAGCTTTTAAGCTTGTAATGTCTGGCTGTAACTGAATCAGAACAATGTGTCAAATAAGCCAAGCATCTTTGGGCAGGTCCATTGGCCTTCCTCTCTCCCTTACAAGGTCATTGGAATCTATGGGGCACTGGTGATACTTTAAAAAGATCATGACGAAGAAGTGAATGGATAAAGTATTTCTTTGCTGTAAATTCATCCCAGAAAAATCTATTCAAAAACATGCAAATGACTGAGACAGATTCTATTACATATCTTTATATAGAATGGTAAAAACGACATACATTACAAATGAAGAGTAAATCTGTTGCACTATTGACGTGCCGGGTGTACCTTTGGCGTCATTTTACGACGTGTCCGGGGTTTTAAACATCAAAAAACACTACTGTACAAATACAACAGTTACACAACGGTCCTAATCTGATTGGACAAGTAACATTCAAGAGTACTGATATTTAGTTCTATATAACTCTTGGTCATGTGATATGGGCAGTTTCTAGGCATAGGCAAACTAGGCGGTCGCCTAAGACACCATAAGCTGGGGGTGGGTGGGTTTCAACGTGGACCGATGACATCACCAATGATGAGAGTGCTCTTGTAGACAGGAGCACCAATAACAAAGTTGCAATGATCTCGCCTAGGGCACCAAAATGGTCATAAATGTAAACAACTTTAAGGAAGCCATGTGTTTTGGATGATTTCCCAAAAAAGTGTAAAAACTGTGGCGCTTTCAATCTTTCTTTGTTTGTTTTAGGTGATCTTACATAGCAACATCAGGTGTGTTCAACTTCAACTGTGTCTTGCTTTGCATACGTCATGGTGACGTGAGGGTGGCATGGCGCTGTCTCAATTCTGACAAAATATATAACTGACATACACTGCTTCAAATCCAGCGCAGATCATTCTGCACAGCACTGAATGAATTCGAACACACTACGGGTCTACCTGTTTGAATCAACCAATGACCTACATTTTGGGCAGTACTACGTGTTTGTTTGATCAACGGAAGATGGGTGAAATTTCTGGGGAAACCTGTTTGAAAATAATATATATATTTTTTCCAATTCTGTTTTGTGCTGATAGTGGCACAGAAGTTGCACACTTCACCATTAAATGTTTTGTGGTCTATCAAAAGACCTCTCTCATTCACACACACACACTCACATATTCCCTATCTGTCTCGCTCTCTTTTAGTATGTAGTATGTAACAGTAGGCCTACTGCTACCACCAGATATCTCCTGCACTACTGCGTGTGCTGGCTCTCTCTCGCCCCTGCAATCGCAGCATCTCTAACATGCTTCTCGCATAGACATCACGCAGGTTCACCCCTATCGTCGACATATCTGAGGTTGAGTTGCGCGTCAAACGCTTCAGCGCCTCTCTGTGCCGCAGTGCCACTTCTTTCATTTTAAGTGTGAAGTAGCAGGCGGAGAAGCGATCGTTGATGATAGCGATAGGTAGAGCGAGGATGAGAATACCAGATAGAATGCAGATAAAAGCCATCATCTTTCCCAGGGCCGTTTCGGGACGGATGTCTCCGTATCCCACTGTGGTCATGGAGGTGGTGGCCCACCACCAGGCACTGGGCACGTTGATGAAGGTGGTATCTGGTATGTTGTGTTCAATGGCATATTCCACAGTGGCAAAGATGGAGATGCCCACAGATAGGAAAAGCATCAGCAGGCCAACTTCTTCATAGCACTGGGCGATCGTCAAGCCCAATGACTTGAGACCTAATGGGGAACATTCAAAGAAGACAAAGTACTTTAATCTACAATATTTACAATATATTTACAATATCTTAATTGTATTTTATTTTTTAGCATTATCACTGTAAGCCACAAGTTTTGAGAATTAAAGTCATTACACAATTGACAAAACTTTTAACTAATTATTGACATTTAAAGGAATTTTCTTGGTTTAATAGAAGTTAACTTCTCTCAACAGCACCTACGCATTTTGTCAATGTCCACAGGCAATTATTTTGAACTTTTACAATAATGCACTTACAATGGAAGTCTATGAGGCAAGACATTCTGGATTATTTTAATTCAGACATAATGTATTTTAGTTAAAGCATTTACATTCCTTCTTCCATGCAAATGTATATGTTGTTTGAGCTGTAAAATTGTCTAAACTGTCATTTTAGTGGTGAGACTACTTTTCTAGGCAGATGAACTTCTGGTTACTTAACTTATGTTACAGTATTTTACAGATAGTTACATTATGTCCCATTCTGGTTTTCTTGCATGTATCATGGATATACAGTAACTTTGCACATACAATGCTAGTAAGTGATTTTTTTCTCACTAGTCTCATGTGAACATGTATAATGAATTAGTCCAGTGGCTATTTTTTGAAGTCCTTGATCCAAAAACTTTCACTGTAAGCACAATATTTGTTTAGTTTTTAATCAACAGCATTTCTCCATGGGAGAAAGAAAGTCATATTGGTTTGGAGCAACACAAGGGTGAGTGAATTTTCACTTTTGGGAGAATTATCCCTTGAACATTTCTTTAATGACAAATTATTACATACTTGTCCACGTACTAACATATCAGACAATGTTGACAGCAGTTGAATTAGCAGCCACATGATTTTATTTTTGGTCAAATATTTTCCATAGGGATAAAACTTCTCTTGATGGTGGACAAAAGTGCTTCAAACTGATTTTCCTATACACCTATGTTGAAACTTTAAAAGATGGCTACAAAATGATCCTGTCAGAGGTACTGTTTAATTGTAGGAATTGAATACAAGCTGGCATTTTAAGCAGAGATAAGTAAATCTGTACAGTATTGCTACAGCTTTTAGAAATCCTCTTCAATGCATGATATATGTTGGACGATTTATGTATGTTAGATCCCACAGCAAAAATTTGCCTTTTTATTAAAAAATAAATAAAATAAAAATAAACCTATATTTGCATCTGTCAATGTGTGAATCTTGTTACCAGGTTCAGTCAAGATGTGATTTAACAGTAATAAAACCATCCAAGATATTACAGCCTTGAAATATAGACACCTCAGAACAGCTGCTACAATTTCTCAGTCCAATATGTCACGTCTTCCTGAGAAATTATTTATATATCCTTTTTTTATTTTTTTTTTGCAGCCTCGCTGAATACATTTACACAAAGAATATCAAGCATCTAAAGTCAGCACCTAGCCTACTAAGTGTGCGGATCAAAGTCTGTCCTTTTATTTTTGGTCATGGAACCATATTCTGTCATTAAAGGGATAGTTTACCCAAAACTGAAAATTCTATCATCATTCACTCACTCTCGTGTTGCTTCAAACCAGAGCATGTGATCAGAATTTTACTGGAGCGAGGAGCGTGTTTCACTCAGCCGCTCACGAGGCGCTCACTCTCGTGCGGCCAATTTAATGTGTTTGTGCTTCTACACTGACCAGTTTCTGGTGTTGCCGGCTGTATTAGGTCCAAGATTTTAAACAGAGAGGATTTTCAGAGATGAGGCACCGTTTAAACTCTATCAAGTATATCTATCTATACTTTATCAAGTATAAAGTGATAAAGTATTGAATGTCACACTAATACAGGACGCTTGAGCATTTTGAGCATTTCATAACAGTTTGCGGGTCCTCGTCTCTCCGTCCGACCTATTTATGCTTTAATACGGCAGACAAAGCCTTCAACGCTGGATGTTTTGCTCTCTGCTAAAATGCAGGACCCCAAGAAAAAAGGTGGCCCGTATGAGATGTCATCATTTCTGCCAAAATACAGAATGTCCCAGCTAAAACTGGCAGCAACAACACTTGCAGTATCAAACATTGCATATGCCACCTCTCCCATTTTAAAGCCATTGACTGTGAAGAATGTTCATATTTGGATACTGCACTCATGAAAAGCATTATCAATGGTAAAACTTCCATCACTAAAATCTCATGCATGGTGAATATAGGCGTTCACCATGCGTTATCATGACAGCTAATGTGGACATGTTAGTAAAAAGTGACTGTAGTCTGAAGAGACAAAAATCAGATCTGGCCACATATAACTTGCAGTTTGATTTAAGTAAAATCTGATATTTCCTGCAGTGTGAACAATGCCAAACAGATTGATTCTACGCAGTCAATTCTTTTTGCTGTTCATTACACCCTTTCTTTGATTGCATATCGCTGAATGCAGATTTCCAATGTTTTTGGCCATGTTTAGGTGCAAAAACAGTGCCAAAAGTGTAAGCATGTAAGTCAGAAGAATACACAACAATTTACTTTGTGTTAATACCAAAAAATGTCTTACGCTTGCAACTCGATTTACACCTTTACAAAATGTTCTGTGCGCATACAATTTATTTTTATGCTTGCAATTTGATTTACACTTTCACAAATCTTACTCTTGAGCATGTAAATCATTTAGGCACAATGTTACCATCATAGAGGAGCGAAGAAATTACATTTGAACTTGAGTGCTGGAGTAGAGCAATCGCACATGAGCGAATATTTGAGTGGAGCGACAACTCACTCCACTCCGCTCACATGCTCCGTTTCAAACTGGTATGACTTTCTTTCTTCCGTGGAACACAAAGGAGATTAGGCAGCTTGTTAGCCTAAGTCACCGTTCACTTTCATAGCATCTTTTTACAATGAAAATCAACAATAGAAGTAAACAGTGACTGAGGCTTACAATCTGCCAACAAAGGGTCGACTATTTTTGGGTCAACTATCCCTTTGATAAGTTGACTTTCACTAAACTCTCCTTCCATTTCCAAAGTGCTAGACTAGAGTCAGCATGAGTGTATGTAAAAAACTGTTAGCCTATGCTTCTATTTAAAGAAAATTAAAATGCACTGGGCCTGGGGAACACTCAAAAGTTTTATTTTGAATAACTTTTCCATTATCTCCTCTTGACTGAAATGCCACCGTTTTTTTCAGAACAAAGTTTGTTTACAGCTACGGAGCCTATCTGCCTGGTATATGGAGCTTTGCCTGACTATTATTTTTTAGTTGGTTTGTGTTTTTCTGATCAGATTAACTACTACTAAGGGTTAACACCTTCAGAGAGGCAGGCAGAGAAGGCTGCAGACAAGCGAGAATACATTATTAAAATGTGTCGGATATGAAAATAGGCTGGCTGCTCTCTGCCGTTCCCTCAGTGTATACTCCCTGACTATTTATCCAGAGAATAGAGCTGTCTTTGCTTGTGCATTTTTTAAAGGGACAGTTCACCCAAAAATGGAATTAATGTCATCATTTTCTCACCCTGTATGACTTTCTTATGCAGAACACAAAAGGAGAATTTTGAACGAATACTGTGGTCAGTTTGAACCAAAATGTAGCCAAACTTTTAGCCAAAAATATTGGCACCATTTGTAAATATGAGCAAAGAAGGCTGTGAAATATATGTCTTTATTGTTTATCCTTTTGATCTTTCATTCAAAATATTCACAAAAATCTATTATACAATTATTGGCACCACTAGAAATTAATATGAGTAATACATATCTGAAGTATATTCCCATTCAGATGTAAAACATTTTAGTAAGATGAAATTGTTGTCATGACTTCGTGTTTCACATAGGTATAAATATGAGGTAACACACACACAGGCCAAATTCTCTTGTGGGTAAGACCAAAAAATAAAGTTATGATGTGCAGCAAAAGATTGTTGAGCTTCACAAAATGGGAAGTGGCTATAAGAAAATAGCTAAAGCATTGAAAATATTTCCACCATCATGGCAATAATTAAGAAGTGCCAATCAACTGGAGATGTTATAAATTGGCCTGAAAGAGGACATGTGTCTATATTGTCACCATGCACGGTGAGAAAATGGTTTGAGTAGCCAAAAATTCTCTAAGGATCACAGCTGGAGAATTGCAGGAATTAGTTGGGTCTTGTGGTCAGAAAGTCTCCAAATCTACAATCAGACATCTCCTGCTTCTCAACAAGTTGTTTGGGAGGGTTTCAAGATAAAAGCCTATGCTCTCATCCAACAACAAACTCAATCATCTTTATTATGCCAGACACTACTGGGACTTCAAATGGGACCGGGTTCTTTGGTCAGACGAATCAAAAATAGAGCTATTTAGCAGTAAACACCAAAGATGAGTTTGGCGCACACAGAGAGGTAGCCATATGGAAAAGTACCTCATGCCCACGGTTAAATATAGTGGTGGATCTTTAATGTTGTGGGGTTGTTTTTATTCTAGAGGCCCTGGACATCTTGTTCGGATACATGGCATCATATAAAAAAACAACAGATAAAAAACATTAAAACCTGATTGCCTCTGCCAGAAAGCTTAAAATGGTCCCTAGATGGATATTCCAGATGGAGAATGATCCAAAACACACATCAAAATCAACACAAAAATAATTCACTGACCACAAAATCAAGGTTCTGCCATGGCCATACCAGTCCCCTGACCTGAACCCCATAGAAACCTGTGTGGTGAACTGAAGAGGAGACTCCACCACCATGGACCTCTGAATTTTAAGGATCTGTAGAGGTTCTTTGGTCTCAGATCACTTGCCATGTGTTCTCCAACCTCTTTAGGCATTATACGAGAGGAATCAGAGCTGTTATCTTTGCTAAGGGAAGTTGCACAAAGTATTGATTAAAATGGTTCCAATAATTGTGACACATATATTTGACAGAAAAAGAAATATATATATATTTCTTTTTATAAAACTTGTGTTGTGTTTGTAATTGTTTGATATCTTTTTAAGGATAGATTTTTGTGAAAATTTTGAATGAAAGAGCAAAAGGATAAACAATAAAGACATATTTTTCAAAGCCTTCTGTTCTCATATTTACCAAAATATTTGGCCATGCACCACTGTACATGAAAATATAAAAATGCCTTTCTACTTCAAGAAGGGGGTCCTTTGCTAGGGGACCATCATATTTGGGGTTTGAAAACCACTGATCTTGCCTATGTCAAGTCCTTTGAGGCCATAAGATAGCTTTGTATGAGAAGCAGACTAAAATTTACATAATTATTCACTAAAAATCTTGCCTTGAAGTGAATGTCATCTGACAGCTACAGTAGAGGGCAAAATAACATCATAAATACCAGTCTGTTCCTCATAATATGGCTTCAGAAGACTTCAAATATATCGCACAACTCATATGGAATACTTTTATGTAACTTCTATGCTGTTTTTTGTTGTTTTTGAGCTTAGATACAGCCTCTGGTCACTATTTGCTTATGTTGTTTGGAAAGAGAGCACTATCATGTTTAGTGTTTCTCTGTAGATTAAAAAGTCATACAGGTTTGGAATGACATGAGGGTGAATAAATCAAGACAGAATTTTGGGTGAAGTATGCTGGGCTCAATAAATTCAAAATTTTTGTGTATTTTTGTTCATTACAAAAGGCTATGATTTTAGGGTAGGTCTCAATAGATATGTAACCTGTAGAGTGTCGTCCAAGTTTAAGCATCCTCAATGACCTCATCAGTCGCAGGACCTGAACTACCCGCCCAATGTTCTCCAGCTCTGTAGATCCTCCATGTAGGCTCTCAACGACCAGAGTCACATAGAAGGGCAGAATAGCCATCAGGTCAATGATGTTCACCATGCTCCTGCTGAATTTACACTTATCTTTAACACACATGAACCTGAGTACTAGCTCACCAGTAAACCAAATAATGCAGATGTACTCAAGAGCATCCAAGATGAAGGGGGCTCCAAATATATAAATATCAAGGGAGATCAGAGCCATGTTCACAATGGAGACCACCACAAAGAACATGGACAGTGTGCCAAATGTCTTGGCTACCTTGGAGGAGTCCGGTTTCTCCATGACGTCTAATAAGCGTTGGCGCAAGTCCTGACACAGGACTCCTGTAAAGTCCTCCTCCTCATTGTCCATTGTTTCAGCCTCCTTATGAACATCCAATGACTCCTTCATCTCCTTTCTGCGGTAATACTTGTCTCTGCAACAGCTGTCTATGCGGAGCTCATCAATGCCCCAGTACTCAATCTCTTGGAGGAAGGAGATCACACAAAGCTCTTCTCGCACATGCAAGTGACCCGTCTTGTAAAAGTTCATGATATACTGGAATGTCTGTGAGTTACGGTCAAAAAAGAACTCATTCTCGAGGAAATCTGCATCGTCGCACAGATCTAAAATAGAATCTCGCGTTGAGAGGGCAAGCTTACCCAAGCGAGTCTCTGGATGAGAGGCCAAAAATTCTTGAGAGAGGAGGTAGCGACTGCCTCCAACATTTATAATGAAGAAGTCCAGTGGCTCATCGTTTGGCAGGGCGGGCTCACTGAAAAATACACTGGAGTGTAAGGACAACAGAGAAGTGTTGTCTTCGTACAACTCTGCTGGACTGGATGAATCAGTGATCATGTTGCTCTGAGTAATGTTGCGCCTTGAAAACCCCAGAGGGGAACATGTAAAGATGATTAGTATGACAGATCAAAAAGAACAGTATCAGGATTAGCCTGTTGGTCTAAATCTAGAGTGAATGTCATATATATAGTTATAAATAGATATTTTATCAGCCATAATGATTACACAGTGTCTACACTGATTGGCTCATCTCACATGTGAACATAATAGATACAGCAGGAGAGTGGAGAAAGACAGTCTTTGCATACAATGGTTGTAATACAAACTTATTTAAAGCTCAGTGCATTGAATGAACAAATTACATTAATGAATATGCTTTATTTCCATTTCCACCATCACTGGCTGCTCAGACATCAGACACGGTGGGTGGGAGTTAAAGCCTATGGCAGTGTTATACTTCTTCAAAGCTGCTCGTTGAGGTTTAAATATTTTAGCTGACCCATCTTATTAATTTAATTAAAGATACTATTCTTGAAATCATTAATTTTCTTTAGTAACTCTTCTCTATAATAATAAAAAAGCATGTATTTTTAAAAAGATCCCTTGAGATGACACAAAAGAGGTTTCAGAGCAAAACTCTCATGATGGAAGACATGTGGAGGATTTAATTTCTGGACATTTAATTTTAATTCACAAATTGTAAAGGAAACCATTGCCAAAATAGTCTGATCCATCCTACACTGTAAAAGTAAATACCTGACGTGAGTCCTTAAAAATTACTTTCATTGGTGAGACGCAATCATATTCAATTTGATTTGGTCACATTAAATAATGTTTTTTACTAAAAAACAAACCAATTAATTTAGATTGTTAGATGTTACCAAATCAAATACTCTTTAGATTAAGTGCCAAAACATTGTACAGTGTAAACATAGATTTAACTGTTAATTTTGTTTACAAATTTAATGTTATCACTTTGGGATGCACCGATGTATCAGCTGAATTTGATGTATTTATTGGCCAATTATTGGTCAAATTAAAATATCATTTATATCTAGGGATGCACCGATCCAATACCTGGCGTTTTTAAACGGATATCGGTCCGACGAGCCCGATCCAAATCCGATACTGTGTGTTTGCAATGTTTATAAAAGAACCATTAAAACACAATTAAATTTGTTTATATGAATCATGCATTTTATTCAAAGCCACTTGAAGACGTGCGATAGCTCTGTGAATCACAAAAGGCTGTGTTTAATAAGTAAATATATTAAATGCACACTCAGCTCCAGCGCGTTATTGATGCTGCTCTGTTGACAAACGTGTCTATTTTTAGCCTTCACAGAGGTGTGCAACATTTGAGCACTACTCACGAACAACATCTCAGATGTAGATGCTCAATAGTTTGGTTAATTTATATTATGCATTTAGGATGGCACCGGAGGAGCATTTTACCAGAATTTGAAGAAGTGAATTAAACTACTGTGAACTTGCCTACCAACAGACACATACAGGACTTCCTGGAGAGTTCAGAATGTCAAAATAAAAGCGTGAGGGTTTAAAAGTTAAAGGTGTCACATAGAGACTCAAGGAGGCAGAGATATGATCTCAGTAGAAGGATTTATTGAAACGATGATTGAAACAGTGATGTAAACATTGTGAGTAAATCCAGTTGAGCAGGGTGGCAAACAGCAGGAGACATGGTATAGACACGATGAACAGATAACTCACAACAGTCTTATGATACTTGCAGGCAATAATGAAGACACAGGTATGTTTGACAGTAGAAAGGTGTGAAGTCTCAGAGATACTATCGATGAGGACAGACAAAGAGTGTGTGTGAAAGCGAGGTATATATGCAGTCCTTTATTAGCCAGTAATGATATGCAGGTGCATGTATTCAGAACTCAGGGGAGAGTGAGCACTGTGATGGCAGTGAGGAAGAAAGATAGAGAGAGACCGGTGGATCCATGACAAAAGGTGCACAATTGAGATATATTACTATTACAAAATATATTATTATCATTTGTTTACAAATGACAATAACATTTAAGTTGAATGCGTTCCAAAAAATAACTGTGAATGAAAAGTGAGCAGATATCTTACAACTAAATTAACACAAAAGAGATCTGAATCCTTTAAAGTCCAGATACAAGTTGAAAAAAAACCCGCTTCTTTTCTACTGATGACTTGGGATTTGTATCGGCCGATATCGGAATCAGATTAGAAGAGAAAAAGTGCATTGGTGCAACCCGAGTTATATCGTCATATTGGTCATTAGCATGAAAACACAGATCTGAAAAAACAATGTTTGACTTATTATTAATTAGTGACACACTTAAAAACTCTGTGAATTTAAATGCACAATCCAGAAATTATAATAGTCACAATATGTTGAAGGGTTGGCACTCCTAAGAACATGTAATAGTTCATATTTATTCTTTCTCGTTTTCATGTTAATGTGGAAAACAACTTTACAAATGGACGTGAAAGTTGTGAATGCTCTGAAAGCTAAACCTAAACCTTAAAAGGCTACGTTTTCAAATATAGTCTTCATACAGTCAGCAGAAGTACAATGTATATATATATAATATTTTATATTTCATATCAATCATCTTGCTATCATATTTAGATTTTATCTTCTAATTATCTTTCATTGTGTCTCTCTTTATCATTTTGGCCTGTGATCTAATTCATGTTCAATGGAAATTATTTATTGTTTAAATAGTAAAAAAAAGCTGTACTTCTTTTTACATATTTATAGCATAATTCCTATGGAAATCTGTAATCTGATGACAAAATAAAGTAAGTGGCAAAATATCGTTATCCTTTTCTCTATCAGGATTTAATTGTTTGTTTGAAATCAGTATCATATAGGCCAGCTTTTTTTTTTTATATTGGTGCATCCCTATTATCAAGAATATTAAAATACATAAAATACAGCCAAGTAAAGAAGACTTTTATGTTCTGAAAATAAAAATTGTCATAAAGAACTAAAAAGCTCTACTAATATTATACTGAAAGGCTTTTATTAAAAAATTATAAATTTCTAAATTAATGTATCAATATTAATAGTTTAAAATGATATTTCATACAATTCAAAGAATATCCATCACTTTATCTGACCCATAAAGACTTTGCAAAATCATGCACTTCCACTGATTATTTTATTATTTTAAGATTTATTTTATAATTTTGTGCTGGACGCGATGATGCTCTCTAAAAGACTAAAAAAAATAAAAAAAATGTTTAAAGAAATCCTAACACATGTTTCATACCATAGACTATTTTTACATTTTTGAATACAAAAAAAAATGATCGGAATATATTAAAACAAAAAGCAAGGAGCATGATTTTGGTCTTAACAGTAACAGTGGACACCCACCTTCAGTTTATAGTCAGCCTACATTGAGAGCGCTTGTAAAATGTGAGCTGGATCCATCTCTGTCTCTTGCTCTGTTCCAACTTTAAAAGATGTGGATAAGCTAAAATGCATATTGCAAATAGGTTAAAATCCAAAATCGTTGCCGTAAAAAACGTCTGATGCTAAACGCTTCTCAGCTTCACAAGAGTTCGCTACACTTCTCTTCGCGCGCTCATGAACCTTTCAGGAGCGTTTTAAAGCGCGCTGGAGTGAGTGAGCTTTTAACCAAAGTCTCTCTAGCAAGTCAGTCCAATGTCGGCCATCTTTGGAACGCTCTCAGGAGCTTATTTCCAGTCATGACAGTGCAGCACCTATCTAGTTGAATGGAGAAAGACCAAAATCTCAAAAACGGCTGGTCAATATTGCGATCAAAGTATATATTTCACATCAACAATCAAATCTGACAATACTGGAAAAAGAAATGAGTATTCTTAACCTCATATTTCGCAAACAACCCGCGATTTTTCCTGGTTAGTACAGCTAATGCGCATGCGCTTTCCAGAGTTGATTGACAGGCGATGTCTGAATCTAAAAGGTGATTGGCTCTTTTAACTAAAAGGCGGGACTTCCTTTTTACATTCTTTGACCGTTGGGCGCCCAGAGCTCCTTGGTTGAGCGTTCCAATTTCTCTCGTTGATTTAAATTGAAGTGGTCCATCTCTACTAAATAATCTCTGATTTAACCAATCAGGAGACACTGAGAGGAGATACTCAGAGGCTACTAGGCAACAAACTACAGCCTTTAATACTACAGGTTACATCAACAGGGTTGCCAACTCTCACGCATCTGGCATGACACTCACGCATTCAGCCTCAATCTCACGGTGAGGCTGAATGCGTGAGTGTCACGCCAGATGCGTGAGAGTTGGCAACCCTGCAACAATTCGACACGTTGTAATCTTGTGTGCACACAACACGTAAAAAAGCAAACCACGCATTATTCGTCGTGGGTAGGTCAACTCTGCCCTTAAACCTACGCTCCATTCAAATACGTTTTCCCACACATTTAAAAACAAAGTCCATATCTGAGGATGGACATGCAAGTGCATACAGCAGCAAGTTGATTTATATTAAACTCAGATTGTATTTAAAAACCTGATAATATTGGCTAAGTCTTCTTATCAAATTTTGTCGACCACTTAGCCTATTACTCTTCCTGTGAAATTTAAGTGGATTTAAAGGAATATTCCGGGTTCAATACAAGTTAAGCACATTTGACAGCATTTATGTCATAAAGTTGACTACCACAAATAAATATTTTCCTTCATGTGTGTGGATCTTGGAGAGTAACATGAACCTCCACATGCTGAGAGTCTCTGCAGTGTCATGCACAGCGAGCCACGTGATAAGAAGTGTGGATTGACTGTCTCAGAAGCGGAGGCAACGGAGACTTGTCCTCCGCCATCTGGACTGAGGCGAGTAACCGCACCACCATGAGAACCTAGTAAGTAGTGGGAATTGGGTATTCCAAACAACAACAACAACAACAAAAACGAGGCTACAGTAAGGCACTTACAATTCAAGTGAACGGGGCCCATTTTTGGAGGTTTTAAATGCAGAAACATGAGGCTTCATTTTTTTTTGCAGCACTTACATTAAGTCTTCTGTTAAAACTTGTGTATTATTTGTGCAGTAAAGTTGTTTAAATCGTTGTTTTTATGGTCGTTTTAAGGCGGTTTTACATGGGACGTGGTCACCAGGCATTCCCTATTCATTTTCAATGACACAGCAGGCGGCAAAACAGAGGCGGCCGCTGCAGCCGAAGCAGCACCGCTTTCCAAGCCTCTTTCACAAGAATACCGCACTTTTTTGTGCACGACTGCTTGCGGCACACACCGCACAAGATAACAAATATTTTATCTCTCCATAGTTGCCGCTTGTCACTGACCATTCAGATCTGAATTTATTCACAACCAAACAAACACAACATGGAGAAGAATAAACTTGCTGTTTCCTGAGCTAATGATTCTTTGATTGTTTATAGAGGAAAACAGCCAAGTCGGTGTATCAGGTGAAAATAGGCTACTTACATAGTTTATGTTTGGAAGGCAGACGATGTGTGATGTATGCAGATGGAATGTGGACCATCTACTTAAATGTTCACTTCTGCAGCAGGAGTCTTAAACATCAACTTTAGATAAACAGAAAATAAAATTGCCCAGGCAGTTTATTAGCAATTTAATGTTCATTTGTAGCCCTCTCTTTTAAAAGGTGCACTCAATTACTTCTATCGTTGTGTCATCTTGGACTTACACTGACACCTAGCGGCTTGGATGCAGCATCATTTTAAATCAATAGTTTTCCATTTTAAATGCCATTGTAGAAATTGCACAGACAGCCATGATTTCTTTAATCAATGAGTAAACCTGTCAAATAACAGGAGGGTTACTGACAGAGCCGGCCCAAGGCATAAGCGAACTAAGCAGCTGCTTAGGGCCCCGGTGGCCACCAGGGGGGCCCCAAGAGCACATGAAATGACAGCTTGTTTTTTTTTGTTTTTGTTTTTGTGATTATACTGTCAATTGACAATGGTAATTATACAAAAACTCAATATTAAATGCAATATTATGTTAACGGGCTGCAGGATGCAAGCACATTCAGACAGCAAAACAGCAATGTCACAAAAAAAGGACATATCCTCTGGTGCAAAGAAAAGGAAAAAGAAGAAAACAGAGGAAGAGAAAAAAACAGCAAGATAAAGGTATGTTAAGTAGCTAGGCTAAGTTACGAGCTAACATTAGCTGGCTAGTTAGTTAACATTGCCTATGTACACTGTAAAAAAAAACTGTAATTTTACGGAATTTTACTGTTTTATTTTACAGATTTTCCATGTATTTTTGAATTGTGGTAAAAAAACGTCAAATTACAGAAATATACTGGAAATGTACATTTCCTGTGTAAAATTACATGAAAAAAATGTCAATCTGCATTACAAAAAAAAATCGATTGTTTTTTTTACTTTCTTATAGTTTTTTTTCACAGAAAAATACTGTGAAGACATATGCAAATGTTTAAATACTTCAAAAATATTAATTTTTTTTTTTTGATATTTATATAATATTACATATTAATTAATAGATTAGCATTTACCTTTTAACGGAATCAAAAG
This sequence comes from Xyrauchen texanus, assembly GCF_025860055.1. NCBI lineage: Eukaryota > Metazoa > Chordata > Actinopteri > Cypriniformes > Catostomidae > Xyrauchen > Xyrauchen texanus. Next base: position 9,524,141 of record NC_068290.1, on the reverse strand, counting down.
AGAGAAAGAAACATGGTTTATGAAATTGGTCTGTTAATTAAGATAAGTTTATTCACTTTTTATTTATTTATTAGGTTCTTTGATTATAACATTGTACTCATTGACTGTAAAAGAGCCTGTGAATCAGTTTTTGAACCGGTTCGTTTTAACGACCTATCCGAAAGAATCAGTTCCATCACTTCTGCGACTGACCACAACTTGTTCCGCTTGTCAAAGTAGTTCTGCTGCGTTCAGTGTTTTTTACGCATTTATTCTCATAATATTATAATATAATATAATAATAATACATTATTTCTTTAAGTACGCTGATATTTAAATGACAGCTATGGAGATTTTAAATATTTGAACTGAAGGAATTCCCGCCTTGGCGCAAGGATACAATCCCTTCTGAGCGCACAGTGGTGGGACAGCGCGCGCGCGCGCGCAACAGGAATCACTCGACCTTGGACCTTCCTTCATCATAACCGTCAATCTTGGATGTGAAGCGATAAATAGCAGGTAAAATGCATGTTTTCTAATTTCATCATTACTATATGTGAGTTTATGAGAGGATATTTTTTTTTACCGTTTTGAATCGTGTTGCCTGTGTGTTTTAAACTTTAAACCGGTAATTATTTAAAGTCTTGATAATGTTTAAAATGCAGGTCTTGGTTGATGGTACCGTGTTACTTTAGTTTTTCTTCTTCTTTTGTTTGATTTTAGCCAAGTCCTACTTCAAAGTTTTGTAATTTTTATGATTTCTGTTGCGTTTTATTACCAACTATTTTTCCACCTGAGGGAAAACTTATTTGCCAAACAGCCATCGACGAATAGCGCTATTTTTTTCGATGATATAACGTATATATTCCACTTGCCCAGTAATATGTAATTAAGTTAACGTTATATTAGTCGTAGGTATTTAGTCTTAAAGCTACAAATTGCCGTTTTCCGAGGCAATGTTGGATACGTTCATCCAGTGGTGGGCCGTCAGGGCCAGCAAGGCCTTCTCTGCTGGCCTAAACACTATCAGAATCACTGACTTGCACTATAATATATTCTTTCCATGAATGAGTATTACATTATTCCAAATAGTCCATTCTCTTAATTTCATAGCCTTTCTCTTGGTTGCGCTGCTTTTAGTAGTGTATGTTTGTGTTAGAGCTTTTATCCAATCATATTTCAGCCATCATGTGTTGCCAGGGTCAAAGAAATCTGCCTCGAGGCCTTCAGAGTCGATAGTGCGGGCGCCTGTAGCTTAAAATGAATGGCAATGAATCTGTTGCTTTAACCAATCAGATAATCAGTCAAATATAATCAGCCAATCAGATTTCGATGTGACTGCACCCGGGGCTTTGACCGGGGCCATCTAGCAGTACAATAACGTCAGCATTTTCACGTCCTTTGATTGGATTTTCAGAGCGCGTACTATTACTGGTAGTCAGAGCTAACCGCATCTGTAGTGAACCTGTCAGTCAAACCTCTTAACTTCAACCCGCCTCATGAATGAGGAGCAGCTTAGTGATGGGTCGGTCATGAATGGTTTTTAATGCTCTGGTTCAAACAGTTGAATGCACTAGTAGTTATTCAGTTTAGTAGCCATGAAAATTATAACTTTTTTAAAGAATGTTGCAGTGCTTATTATAAATGAGTTATCCATGCACAATATAATTTTTCTAATATATTAATATGCCCTTGTAATCTTTAATCAAAAACGCTAACTCACCCATCCACCCCACCCCAGTTAGCAATGCCCAACTTCCTACAATCCAATGGGACATTTTCACATATACAATATATTTTCGTTTTATGCCAACTTTAATCACCACTCAAAATTAAAACGCTGTCGTCATTGAAGCACACGCTGAAACAGGAGCACATAAACTGATAGGGATTCACTGGTTACACGGATAGTATTCAGTACTTTAGATACAATACATTTATCAATATATTTCTTCAAATTTTTGTAGATTTCTTAACATGTCCCATACACTTACATGCTTGTTTTTGTTTCTCCCTGCAGGTAAATTGCGTAAGCTGCTAAAATCAAGATCAGGGGAAAAAGGTGATAATTGTACCATGTAAAGATGTTTGCAGATTACACTTGTAATAGTTGTAGTGTTTCTGTGAAAACCCTAAAAGGTTATGTACAACATCAAGGGCTACACAGAAATGAGGCACATTACCTATATGCATGTTGTATGGCAGGTTGTAAGTTACGCTTCAGAAATTACAACGCATTTAAATGTCATGTTTACCGTCATCATCGGCAGTCATCTTCTGCGTCACAGTGTGAGTCTTTGTGTATATGATTTTACTGGATTTGTATTACTCTTGCAAAATATATTACACAACATGAGTCTATGATTATGTCCTTTATTAAGGTCAAAGTGATGTGTCTGAAAGCCCTTCCAGCAACCGACTGTCCTCTAATAAAGCCATTGACAGTCCTGATGAAATGTCCCTTTCTGGTGAGTACATCGTGTACTGAATGCCTTTAATGGGACCTTTAGCTCTATTTTAGATCTACTTCTAGTATTTCAGGAAAGTTTGATGAATTTTGTTACATTTTTCACATAAAGAATCGTAGGGTGAACATTTCATTCATCACACCTGAATTTGCTTGTTAGGTGTTTGTCAATGATATACCCAACCTTAAATAATGTTCACACACTGTTGTACAAGCCATAATTTATTGAAAGACCATAATATATTATAAAACCGGATGTAAATATGTTAGGCTTTTCCAGCTCTGGCATCTCCTAGTGTATCATCTGTTTCTTTGATGGATTGAAACATTAACTAACCCACACCCCAAATTTTTTATTGTGTGGACAAATAGATGGCTTTACAGTGCATGTAGCATTATTTCATAACAGCCTATGTTCTTTGTGTACTTCTGCATCTCTTTAGGTGCCTACAGCTCAGCAAGTTCAAACTCAGTGTTAACATCTAGTTCAAGTGTTGGTTTCACACCTCATCAACTGCCTGACAACAGCTGGCATTATAGTTTTGAAATTCCTTGGAAGAAGATGCTATCTGAGATCATCGGACAACTGGAAACAGGGACGCGTCCAACAAAAAGTGAGAGACTTGAAATTATACGACTGATAGTGAGTGAAATATTAACAATATGTTATACATCCTCACACTCTGTCACACAAATCCTCACACACACTCACTCCCACATACTCACATACACTCTCACACACATCCTAACATACTCTCTCTCACACCTCCTCACTCTCACTCTCTCACACACATCCTCAAACTCTGTCACACAAATCCTCACTCTCTCACCCACATTCTCACATACACTCTCACACACATCCTTACACTCACTCTCTCACACACATCTTCACATACACTATTACACACATCCTCACTCTCACACACATCCTCACACTCTGTCACACAAATCCTCACATACACTCACTCCCACATCCTCACACTCACTCCCACATACTCACACACATCCTCACATACACTCTCACACACATCCTAACATACTCTCTCTCACACCTCCTCACTCTCTCACACACATCCTCAAACTCTGTCACACAAATCCTCACATACACTCTCACACATCCTCACTCTCTCACCCACATCCTCACATACACTCTCACACACATCCTTACACTCACTCTCTCACACACATCCTCACATACACTATTACACACATCCTCTCATATGTTCATTCTCACACTCACTGTCACACAGATCCTCACATACACTCTCACACACATCCTCTCATATGCTCACTCTCACACACATCCTCACACTCACTCTGTCACTCACTCTCTCACCCACATCCTCACACTCTCTCTCTTACCCACATCCTCACTCTCACACACATCCTCACACTCACTCTCACACATACGCTCACTCTCACACATCCTCACACTCTTCTCTCTTACCCACATCCTCACTCTCTCACACACATCCTCAAACTCTGTCACACAAATCCTCACATACACTCTCACACACATCCTCACTCTCTCACCCACATCCTCACATACACTCTCACACACATCCTTACACTCACTCTCTCACACACATCCTCACATACACTATTACACACATCCTCTCATATGCTCATTCTCACACTCACTGCCACACAGATCCTCACATACACTCTCACACACATCCTCTCATATGCTCACTCTCACACACATCCTCACACTCACTCTGTCACTCACTCTCTCACCCACATCCTCACACTCTCTCTCTTACCCACATCCTCACTCTCACACACATCCTCACACTCACTCTCACACATCCTCACACTCTCTCTCTTACCCACATCCTCACTCTCTCACACACATCCTCAAACTCTGTCACACAAATCCTCACATACACTCTCACACACATCCTCACTCTCTCACCCACATCCTCACATACACTCTCACACACATCCTTACACTCACTCTCTCACACACATCCTCACATACACTATTACACACATCCTCTCATATGCTCATTCTCACACTCACTGCCACACAGATCCTCACATACACTCTCACACACATCCTCTCATATGCTCACTCTCACACACATCCTCACACTCACTCTGTCACTCACTCTCTCACCCACATCCTCACACTCTCTCTCTTACCCACATCCTCACTCTCACACACATCCTCACACTCACTCTCACACATACGCTCACTCTCACACATCCTCACACTCTCTTACCCACATCCTCACTCTCACACACATCCTCACACTCACTCTCACACATACGCTCACTCTCACACATCCTCACACACGCTCTCACACACATCCTCACATACGCTCACTCACACATGCTCACATGCACGCTCTCACACACATGCTCACATGCACGCTCTCACACACATGCTCACATGCACGCTTTCACACACATGCTCACATGCACGCTTTCACACACATGCTCACATACACTCTCACACGCATCCTCACACTCACTCTCACACGCATCCTCACACTCACTCTCACACGCATCCTCACACTCACTCTCACGCATCCTCACACTCACTCTCACACGCATCCTCACACTCACTCTCACACGCATCATCACACTCACTCTCACACACATACGCTCACTCACTCTCACACACATACGCTCGCTCACTCTCACACACATACGCTCACTCTCACACACATCCTCATACTCACTCTCTCACGCATCCTCACTACGCTCTCAACATACACATACACTCACAACATAGTCTCTCTCACATGCACATCTTTGTTGCCAATGTCCACATCCCCTGTGCAAATTCCCACTATTCTGCTACTTTTATTGCTAATATATTAAGAGCATATTTTACAGAGATTTCTTTTTTTTCTTTTTTTATTCGACAGATGCCTTTTCAAGATCAACCCAGAGAAGGGATCAAAAGTAGAAAAGAGCACATCAAGAAAGCAACTGGCAGTCAGTCCAAAGGTGCTTTCACTGATCAACAAAATTAGTGGACTATGAATGGATGGAGTAAAACTTTTGGAAGTGACTATATGAGTGTTTAATTATTATTATTTTTTCTAATCTATCTGTTGACAAATTTTTATATTGGTGTATTGTTGTAGTTATGAATTAGACCGAGTTATACTAATGGTTATATTGGTATATTGTTGAATTAAACATTAAAAAGGATGTGTGTGAGCTCAAGAAAATACAGAAATTTGTATGTAAAAACTGTGTATTGAGTTATACTAATGGTTATATTGGTATATTGTTGAATTAAACATTAAAAAGGATGTGTGAGAGCTCAAGAAAATACAGAAAAATGTATGTAAAAACAGTTTTTTGAATAAAGGAAAATTACTGTAATTTTACGTGTTGGTTATTTTCTGTAATTTTACGGGTTTTTTCTGGCACCCCAGCTGCCAGAATTTTACCGTTTTTTTACGGGATTTAAATAAAGGAAAATTACTGTAATTTTACGTGTTGGTTATTTTCTGTAATTTTACGGTTTTTTTCTGGCACCCCAGCTGCCGGAATATTACCGTTTTTTTAAGGGGATTTTTTTTACAGTGTAGCATATCTTCTTTTTTAGGAAGGTTTGATTAATCATCCGTAAATAGTCTTGACATCTTAATATTTTATTAGTACAACATATTACTTAACAAGTTTTAGATTACATTTTTGTCTTCTGTGTAAAAATTACTTTCCTGGGTATATATTTTTGTAATAAAAATAAGCTTCTGTTCCATAAACTTGGTACTGATAACAACTTAACATTATTTTCATTAGTCTACAATTTTGGGGTCTTTGCTATTATATTCCAATACCATTATGCCTCAATTAGCTAGTTATAGATTAAGAGTTGTTGTTTAGGTGTACAGATGGCTTGCTGCTGTGTATAATAATTTGTGTTGAGAAATAACATATTTTGTCAAATATTCTGTCAAATATGTACTCTTATGAAACTTCCCTAGGAACACTGTTGAAATATTTTGGACGTGGGGCACAACCAACACCACCTGCCCCAAGTTCCAGTGCTACAGCTGATGATGATTTTTCAACAATCCCAGATCATTATATTTATATGGATAAACCATGCCTTTGTTTTTGACAGACAGTTGCATTACCTTCTAATATGACATCTAACATGGCTAGCTTTTATTATTATTATTTTCATCTTTCATCAGGTCCATCCTCTGCATGAGAGGAGCACTTCCCAGCACATGCATCCTCTGATGTGGTCATCTATCCTGTCTGACTCAGAAAGGACTGATCTGGTAAGCAGAGTGCCACTGCCTATAAAGGAAAACTTCACATTCCCTGAAAAACCTGATGGCCAAAGCTTCCACTACACCTACAGAAAGTTAACTAATGGAGAAAAAATGTAAGTGGAGCTGCTCACTTATTCAAAAAGAAATGATACTGTCTACAGCTTCTGCTGCAAATTGTTCTCTAGGAAGTCCACAAAACTGGTAACAGAGGATCAACAGGATTGGGTAAATATAGGTGTGCTACTGTTACATTTAAAACCGTAGAAGGGTAAAATAATGCCAGGCAGACATTGGTATGTTGTAAGCAACACAGCTACAACTAATAAAATTGATAAGGGGTGTGTTAGATTTATATATGCGAATAATCAAGCATTGACAATATTCAATCATATTGCCGGCACCGAGGGGCCCCCAAATCAAATTCCGCTTAGGGCCCCATAAAGGCTTGGGCCGGCCCTGGTTACTGAGATTAAGCGCGTAATATTCGGCTGGTCATGTGATTCTATGGCAGCCCCCATGTGCGGACCCCCTCCATATAGAATAAAACAGCTTTTATAAAGTTACTGATATGAGTCTTCATTTTAATGTGAGTGGTCATGATTTCCTATTGAAAAATTACAATTCATGTCTTTAGGAGTTAAACTTTTTAATGAGGAAAACATTACTGAATGTACCTTTAATGACTGACGTGATGTTATTTATGCTATCAATTTGGCAATAGAAATATAAAGTAATCCAGTCTGTTTCTCCCGTCATTAGAAAAGGTGGCATTAATAAAATGTGGAGAGTCTGAAGACAGATGGCAATACGCCATCAATACGTACAATTATATTATTTAGCTATTAACCTCGATATAATTTAACATTGTTTAAAAAAAAAAAAAAAATATATATATATATATATATATATATATATATATATATATATATATATATATATATATATATATATATATATAGATAGATATAGATTACAATAGTTCGAGTTATAACCAGTTATAACTTATAAATCTAGTTATCATTTTTTTATTTTATCGGTTTTAAGTGCCATTTTATTTATGTGCAATATATTACATAAAAACGAGTGCAAAATGTACAGTAGGGAAGAGCGGGCCACAAATTAACGCGGGGTTTGTTTTGACACACGTGGTTTAAACATACCACACACGCTGGTAATACGAAAATTCATTTGTTTACTTGTTGCCATATCAACAAGAATCACCCCAGAGACTCAATATCTGAGCAGAAGCAGTAGGGAGCATTATTGCATTTCTACTACCGCGTTTCGCACTGTTTCTCGTGTGAATGGAAAACGCCCAAACGAGAAGGCAAGGGCAAGCAAAACCTGCAGCCCATCGCGTCCCGTGTAAAACCGCATTTAGGGTTTACAGCGTTACGTCGTCATGGCAACGAAGTTGTAATATGGGATATTACTTAACACAGAAAAGATTAGGCAATTTAATCACACTAACATCATGTTAACACGCATATTGTTTACGTCTTGTGCTTATACTTTTGAAACTGAGTATTTAAACGTTTACGTATTGGCCCATTCACTTCCATTGTAAGTGCCTTACTGTAACCAAGATTTTTGTTTTGTTGATGTTTTAATGTATGGATGAGTAATTACTGAATCATTAAACATTGCGATGGAATCATGGAATATAATTGTGTAGGATTTGTGTCATGCGGACACAAATCTGATTCTGTAGTAGCTTCTTTTATAGTGCCCCCTGGTGTTAATGAAATTACTGCTGCCACCACCTGAAGAGCTGGCGATTTTCATGATGTTATGACACATTTTCGTTTGTTCATTATACGGTAAGTATCTTCAATAAATTAAATTACCTTTTGTGAAACGAATTAAATTAAAAATGAATTAAAATCCATATTCCAGCATTGCATCTGTACTGCTTCTGAGTTCAGTAAAATAAGCCTACTCAACTACTATTGTTGGTTCCTATAGAACGGAATGTTCTTTTTTTAGTTATCCAGGAACGTTTTCTATATAGAAATAGAACGTTTGTTTTAGGTTGTGTACAATGGTTCCCATAATGTTTTCTCAATGTTCCCTTAACCTCTAAACTTTCTGCATAAACATCAATAACCAGTTGTTTTTAATCAGTAAAATAAGCTAATCTCATAACTACATATTATGGAGGATGATTTCTGTATCATATTTTCATCACATATTTTTATCATTACCAAAATACTGATGACCGAGCCAAGATTTTACATTACCTGCACTGTACTTTAGCAATGGACATTGTATGTAGACATTGAAGAAAATGCATATGCATAAAAATAAATGTGAATCTCAAGAAACCTCTCAAGAACAATTCAAGGACACATTTCATCCCACAATGAGGTATGAAGTATTTGGGGGAAATTTGCTTAATTATAATGAAAATAATATCACAATGAAAACATTAAATTTTACCAATTTTTACATTTTCAATTAAATCTCACAGTGGAAGTATATATTAGGACAAATAATGTAAAATACAAAATTAATGTTGTATTGATAAAAAAGTTAAAGAAGTATCATACAAAATATTGCATAGGATTTATCTGGCCAAATATGCCTTGGAATTACATAAACTGAACATTTCTTATACTTCTGAATTCTGTGCATTTGAGAAAGAAACTATTCTGCATCTGTTTTACAATTGTATTTACACAAGATTGATTTGGAAGAATTTGGATACTTATGTTGATAGAAAATTGGGATTTGTGATAGAAATGTGTGTGTTTGATGTGATATTTTATTATAAAGATGATATTTTGAAATGTAAAAGACAATATATAGTAAATTGTATTATTTTACTGGGAAAATACTAAACCACATTTCTCACATTTTGCAAATGGCATTGAATCATATGAAAACTTACTTGAAAAATTTAAATAGAAAAATGGATAAAGTAACTGCAATTTATGTAAACTTACTGGCAATGTTAGTTATGCTATTAATGTGACTATATACCTCTCTGGCAGTTTTATATTTTCATTTAATATTTAAAATTCTTATTTTTATATTCTCATTTAAATTTTAATGCCTACGCTTATTTATTGAGCATTTATTCTGTATTTATTTTTGGTAGAGTGGTCCTCCATACGGATAAACATTTTGCGACAGTTTTTGCTTTTATAAGAATCCGCGCTTGATCACGTGACAACCCGCCCTCTCTTTTCAAACGCCATGTTTACTGCGCACCTTCGACACAAGCTCAACGTACAGTGAGTATGTTTATAAAGTGTGAGTGCATGGGTTTTATTGAGGTTTTACAATTTGTAACATTTCTTTCCGCTGTGTTTTACGTGCGTAAATGTAGGACATCTTGTGATTTGCAGCTAATTTAAATGTAAATGTGTTTTTGTGAACGAGTGTGCGGGACAAGTAAGCAATGTTGCCATCAGGCTCGTGCCGCTTTAAAGCTTTGAGTCGCGAGCTTACTGTATGGATGTAAGTGGGGTTTACGTACATATAATGAAATGTTTGATTATTCATTTTACATATTGCACTGTTTTCATCTTGTTTACCTCGCATACGATAATAGCTTGGTAACACGAAAATGGCTAGAGTCGGTTTAGCTTATACAATTGTGAAAGAAACACGCGCCAAATTTGTTCTTAAGCATCATCGCGCGCTGTCGATGACACATATAAAGCAGAAATGTATAGGAATTTTAAAATTGTATTCTCAAGGTGTGAAATATTTTTTAATTAATAAAATCTTAATATTCGTGGAAAATGCTTTCAGTAAATAAAAAGTTATATAGTTGTAAGTTCCTGTTAAAATATTTCAGCGTCTAGATACTATTAGAGTAATACTCGTAAGCCGTAGCCAGTTCTATCGAGTCGGGTTTTTTTTTTTTTTCTTCAATGAGTTTGTTAAACCCTTTCACAAATCGATCTGAATGATTGAATTGATTATAACGGCGAATTAGTTAATCTAAATTAAAATGATTTATGGAAATAATTTTCCTCTAATCCCAAGTGTCCAGAAAGGTCATGGAAAATTATTGATCAAAGAGTGTGAGATACAAAATTAACGTCTACTGGTGGTATGCAGCACGATTGTAGTACCAATGGAGGTGTAATACTCATTTATAGCCTTAAATGTAATGTATTGATAAAACGTATCTATATCATTCATCTAATGCAGGATGCAACTAGAAAGATCACAAACATAAGTGAAGCAATGGAAACTGTCAAGGCAGAGGATCATCCTTTGGATGAAAACAGCACAAAGGAGGAAGAAATGGGTACATTGGATGATGGATCAGGAAAACCCAAAAGCAAAATGTGTAAGTTCATGTCACAATTCATGTGCCAAACCCATTCTTTCAAGAAATGTTGTTTATTGTTCGAGGTAGCAGAAGAACTTCAGAACTGGTTCATAATAAGAATGCTCAAAGACCCGTTTTCTTCAGGACAGAAAGTTAATTGGGCTAACTTAAATTACATGGGTATTTTATTTCTTTATTTTAAACCAAAGTTACCCACCTTTGTCCTTCTATTGTCGTGTAATTGTCTTTCCAGACCAGGGTGAAATCCTTGAAGGAAAACGGGAGAAAAAAGGAGTCCAGAGACTTTCTGCAACACTAACGAGTAAACCAAAGGAAAAGTTTAAGATTGAGAGCACAGGACAAGGTGCCAAACTTGGAGATATTGCACGGATTAATCACTCCATCGGAAAGCTCAAAGCCCCCCTGCTCAAACCTCTGCATAAGATTCTGTATGATCGACCTGGAGCAGTAAGCTCTTTATTTGGGAAACTCACATAACATGTAAATGTTAAAAATCACCATGTTATTTTTTAAGATGTGTGCTTCTAAATGTTTTACAGGCATCATCACTACGGAAAAATCTTCGATTGTTTAATGGGTTCCCTTTTGAGGCTGACAGTGACCTTTACAACAAAAAGAAGGAAAAGGTGACAAGGTAGTCGTTTTAACCGATTTGCTGCTTTTTTTTAAGGGTTTCTGCAAGGATTGGTGCCAGACGGGCTGATTTGAGTATTTCTGTAACTGCTGATCTCCTGGGATATTCACGCACAACAATCATGAGAATTTTCTAAGAATGGTGCCAAAAACATCCAGTGAGTGGCAGTTCTGTAGGTGAAAAAAGCTTGTTAATGATAGGGGTCAGAGGAGAATGGCCAGACTAGTCGGAGGTGACCGTAACCCAAATAACCGCACGTTACAGCAGTTCTATGCAGAATAGCATTTCTGAACTTGCAACACGTCAAACATTGAGATGAATGGGCTACAGAAGCAGAAGACCCCTCCGGTAACCACTACTGTCATCTTAGAACAGGAATATAATACAATACAAATAGGAATAATGGGAAACTGAGGCTGCAGTGGGCATAGGCTCACCAAACTGGACAGTAGACGATTGGAAAAACATTGCATGGTCTGAAAAATCTGGATTTCTGCTAAGATACACAAATAGTAGGTCCACTGAAGCGTCAGTTTTCTGTTCTTGGCTGACAGAAGTGGAAACCAACGTTGTCTTCTGCTGTTGTAGCCCATCTACCTCAAGGTTCGACATGTTGTGCAATCTGAGATGCTATTCTGCTCACTACAATTGTACAGAGGGGTTATCCGAGTTACTGTAGCCTTTCTGTCAGCTCGAACGAAAATGTACTTTTAACTATAATTCTATACGTAAAAAGGTCATTTGCATATATTACCATGAAATGAATCAAATCCCGTGCCGTCTGGGAAGAAAAAATACATTGATATCCTGGTAATTCAGATAAAAGCTGACGTCCTTTTATTGCTGCATAATTTTTCTCAGCCTAGACCTCCAGATGCTTGTACATTGGGCAATATCCATGAAGGGTGCATCACTTCATGCGCTTCCCTTCTTACCCTGACATGCCTATTGCTTTGGAATAGGGTAAATCTGGATTCTTTAGACCACATTACCTTTTTCCATTGCTCCACAGTCCAATCTTTATGCTCCTTGTGCATGAGGAAAAGCTTTTACTTTCACTATTAAACGTAGCTGTGAGTTCTACTGTCGATTTGTTTTTAGGATGTGACATCACCAAGCATCATACAAAAATCTTTCTGTGTATCTGACAGTTCACCACTATCCTTCCAGGTTTTAATTATGCATTGAACAGTTACAGTGATTTCAGCAATCTCCTTAATTGCTTTCTTTGCTTGATGCAGGCCAATAATTTGCCCCTTCTGAAGCACAGTAACATTTTTCCGACATGGTTGTTTAAGAAATAAGAAGCTACACACTGCATCAGTTAGGGTTAAAAGAATTGTTGCCAGCTGAAACATATTAATCACTGCAAAAAGCATTCAATCATAGGGTCTTAAGTATCTGCTTATTTAAATCCAAACTGCAACTTTGTTTTGGGCCAGGTAGTGTATCTTCATGAACCTGCAGAAACCCTGTTTTTGGAGTGTGTTTATACAGTATATCACTGAGAATTCAATACTAGAAGTGATGTATCCAAATAATAATACCAAATGATCCATAATTTAATCCATGTGATGCATATTTTTCTAACCTTCCCATTGGTTGATGAATGGGTGTGGTAAATTAATTTTGTCTGTGTGGCAGGCTTCCCAAATCACTGCTCCGAACCATCTGTCAGACTCTTGATCTGGAGAGGAGTGGAACGCAAATTGTTCTTGTTGAGAGGATCATGAACTTTATTGTATGTCCAACTAACTCAGGGAAGGTAAAATGCTTGATATTGTCTTTTTTTTTTTTTTTTTTCTTAAAAACAACAATCAGGATCTTATGTGACACTTAACTTACAGTTAAAGGATTGTGTCGGGTTTAACCTTTTAAGCTCTGAAGGTGTTTTTAAAGATATAGATTGAATCCTACTGTCTCTCAGCCTAATAAACAGCTGAAAAATCACACAAAATTTAGCCAAAATGTACTTCTTTTTATTATTTGACTGTATTTGTGTCAATAAGCTGGCAGAAAAACTGCTTTTGTTTTGTTTCCAATCATGTCAACTGTATCTGAGAAATGTTGATTATGTGTTGATTAGATAAAGCAATCATCAAGGTATAGCATTACAAAAATAATGTATCATAGTGTCCAAAGATTTCTCCACGTCCAAACGCCTCGCCAAAGAAATAAAACATAATAATTGTACATATACTAATTACACATGCAAACTCAAAAATGACTAAAGGTATGAATAGCATGGAGACATTATTTTAGTTATTAGATTTCACAGAATAAGTGGCTCAATTTCAGTTTTTGGCTCAATGAGTCTGCATCACTGAGTCTGTGTCATTTACATGGTGCCATCTCCTGGTGGCCATATGTAACATTGTGCTTTGTGTGGATTATCTAATGATCAATGTATCCTTTTGTGTGGGCCTGTTTTAAATAAAATCACCTTCTCTAAATAATTTTAATAAAAATAAGTTATAAACGAAAATGCTGCATACTAGCAACACCAACATATTGTCAAAGAAATATACTTCTCTATAACTCACTGTATTTTTGTCTGTGAGTAAAACAAATAGGCTGCTCTTTGAGAGCTTTCCAACAACATTTGACACATGGCTGTTTGATCCGTTTGACGTTCTTCCATCCATCTTCATTTTCAACCGTTTATCTGAAGTCGGGTTGTGGAGCAGCAGGCGGCCCCAAACTTCCCTATCCCAAGCCATATTAACCAGCTCTGACTGGGGGGACTCTGAGGCGTTCCCAGGCCAGTGTGGCGATGTAATCTCTCTACCCAGTCCTAGGTCTTCCCTGAGGCTTCCTCCCAGCTGGACGTGCCTGAAATGCCTCCCTAGGGAGGTGCCCAGGGGGCATCCTTACCAGATGCCCAACAACCTCAACTGGCTCCTTTCGACGCAAAGGAGCAGCGGCTCTACTCCAAGCTCCTCACGGATGACTGAGCTCCTCACCCTATCTCTAAGGGAGAAGCCTGCCACCCTTCTGAGGAAACCCATTTTGGCCGCTTGTACTCAAGACCTAGTTCTTTCGGTCCTTCATGACCATAGGTGAGGGTAGGAATGAAAATTGACCAGTAGATCGAGAGCTTTGCCTTCCGGCTCAGCTCTCTTTTCGTGACAACGGTGCGATAGAGCTAGTGTAATACCGTCCCCGCTGTCCCGATTCTCCGGCCGACCTCCCGCTCCATTGTCCCCTCACTCGTGAACAAGACGTCAAGGTACTTGAACTCCTTCACTTGGGGCAATACCTCCTTCCCTACCCCGGAGTATGCACTCCATCGGTTTCCTGCTGAGAACCATGGACTCAGATTTAGAGGTGCTAATCCTCATCCCAGACACTTCACACTCGACTGCCAAGCGATCCAGTGAGAGCTGTAGTTCACGGACCGATGATGATATGAAGCCCACATCATCTGCAAAAAGCAGCGATGAGATCCCCAGCCCACCGAACCGCAAACCTTCCCCACCCTATGCCTCGATATCCTGTCCATGAATATCACAAACAGGATTGGTGACAAAGCGCAGCCCTGGCGGAGACCAACCCTTAAACATGGAACGAACTCGACTTCGTGCCGAGGACCCGGACACAGCTCTCGCTTTGGACATACAAGGATTGGATCACCCTAAGAAGGAACCCCCCCACCCCGTACTCCCGCAGCACCTCCCACAGTATCTCCCGGGGGACCCGGTCATACACCTTCTCCAGATCCACAAAACGCATGTAGACCAGATGGGCATATTCCCAGGCCCCCTCCAGGATCCTTGTGAGCGTAAATATCAGGTCCGTTGTTCCACGGCCACGACGGAACCAGCATTGTTCCTCTTCAATCCGAGGTTCGACAATCGGCCGAAGCCTCATCTTCAGCACTTTTGAGTAAAATTTACCAGGGAAGCTGAGAAGTGTGATACCCATGTAGTTGGCACATACTCTCTTGTCCCAATTATTGAAGAGGGGAACCACTACCCCATTCTGGCACTCCTTTGGCACTGTCCCGGACTTCCACGCAATGTTGAAGAGGCGTGTCATTCATGGCACCCCCTCCACATCCAAAGTTTTCAGCATTTCTGGTCGAATCTTATCAATCCCTGTGGCTTTGCCACTGCAGAGTTGTTTGACTATCTCAGTGACCTCCCCCAGGGAAATTTAATCTGATCCCCTGATCAGCCTCCAACTCTGCCTCTAGCAAATAGGGCGTGTTGGGATTTAGGAGTTCTTCAAAGTGTTCCTTCCACCGCCCAATAACCTCCTCGGTTGAGGTCAACAGCGTCCCATCTTTGCTGTATACAGCTTGGATGGTTCCCCGTTTCCCCCTCCTAAGGTGGCAGGCGGTTTTCCAGAAGCACTTTGGTGCCGACCGAAAGCACTTCTCCATGGCTTCTCCAAACTTTTCCCACACCCACTGCTTTGCCTCCCTCACGGCAGAGGCCGCAGCCCTTCGGGCCTGTCTGTACTTTACAACTGCATACCTCTGGGACAACATATCCAGGAAGGCCTCTTTCTTCAGTCGGACGACTTCCCTGACCACCAGTTTCCACCATGGTGTTCGAGGGTTACCGCCCCTTGAGGCACCTAAGACCTTGAGGTCGCAGCTCTCCACCGCGGCTTCGGCAATGGAAGCTTTGAACACCCCCCACCCCCCATAACAATTCTGATTTGTCTGCAAATTTCAGTTTTAGTCATAATGCCTGCATGTATTGGAAAGTAGAGCTTCTTAGCACAAATGATACTTATTTTATGTTGGTCTGTAGTTTGACAATTAATTTTTTTTCTCGTGGGCTTAAAGTTTTACTAAAATGGGGCAGGGTATACAGATATTCAGATTCATAAGTGTTTCAGTTGAGTGCACATTGAGCTTTACCTCATCCAAACCATGTGTGATTACAATTAAAAGTTTTTTTTGTTTGTTTTTGATCAGCAACTGACTGTGAAGAACAGAAATAGTATTATATGATAAATTATTCAATGAAAAATAGATTTTGTGGATCTCGTCTTTGGAGACATTTCATGGAACAAGTCAAAACAAACTTTTACACTCAACATGCAATAAAAGGATCTCTGTGCTTCTTTGCAAATGTACTAAATCACTGCTGAGTGAAATGTAAAAATTTACCAGCCAGTCGGTAACCACTGGTGCAATGGTGCAAAATTTGGTCACATATGCTAGTGATTTATTCACATTGTAGAGCGTTGCCTCAGAGTAAAAAAATAAATGTAGTGATTTAAGAATCAATATCGAGAATTACCAAATAAAGATCATGAACGATGCATTAGAAAATTTATGTTTTTCCGTAGACCTATGATAAAAGTTAAACTCCACTAATTGGCCTGAAAATGTGGAATTATTTTATGGAAAGTGTGTTCAGTGCAAATTGTTTTTGAGCATGTTTGTGCCGTTATTTGATTTGCCATTTGTTCTCAGTGAATTCGCTCTTATGTTTCTTTTTGTTTACCCTGTAAAGCCTGTTATAAAGAAAAAAAAGAGGAAGACAACCAAAGATGCCAAAAGAGAAAAGAAGTCTTCATCCAAGAGTAAAAAAACACAAAAAGTAGAAAGTGGGAAGTCCAAAGCTATTGTCAGTGATTCCAGCAGTGATGATGATGATGATGATGATGATGAAGAGGAGAGAAAAGAGAAAAATAAGGGCACTGAGAAGTCTGCATCAGTGAGTCAAAAACATCAAGACAGTGACAGTAAGTCTTCTGATAAAGAGGAAGATGATGATGAGGAAGATGATGATGATGATGATGGTGGTAAGGAAGATCATATAGCTCCTGTGAAGGACAGCAAGGAGGAAGTGAGTGAAATTTGTTTTTCTTGTCTTAAGTTTTTGAGAGTCTATGGAGTTCGCTAGTGGAGATGTGACAAATCATCAATAAATTCTGACAGATTTATGATTTGTAGTTTATGAAAGACAATCGTACAGTGCGTAGTTGCTTGTTTTGAAATCAACCTCCAATTTAAAATCCAAACAGCTATCTCCTAAGAAGAAATATCCCTCCAAGAAGGCCACAAAGAAATCTGATGAAAAGTCTGCTCATTCTGCATCGGATGAAGAGAACAGTGATCAAGACTTAAAAAAGGTTGGATGCAACTACTATTTTGTAACTTAAAAAATGTAATTATATATATATATAGATTTATATCTATATTTATTTTGAATGTCTAGGTAGTGTCACACAACCAATCAATATAGATTTTTGTTTTGGACTTCCGTTGTAGTCTTTCTTTTTTTTGTCACAAATGCTAAATATATTCTGGATTCAATAATCATCGCTTACTGGAAGTGTCATCTGATAACAATGCCATTATAAAATTTGAAATTACTCCACCAGACATTTAAGATGGTTGATTTTATTCACTATTTTCTTAGACAAAGAAGCCTGCGGCAAAGCGAAAAGCTCCAGCAAAGCCTGTCCCCAAAACCAAGAAAGCCGACAGCAGTAGCAATAGGGGGAAAAAGAAAGAAAGCAAGTGCAAAGGTAATCATTAAATATTAAATATTAAAAAATTAAGTATTGAAACCTTAAGCTATCTTGGGAGCCGTTTACCCTGAACACATTTTTTGCGCTGTTTTTCTATGTAAACATGCACTCTACAGATGTCTTTGTTGTCATGCAGAAGAGCCCCATTTTTTTTTTTGGGCAGTATGCCAAGTTAAGAACAATGTGTCTCAAGACCCCCTTCTGTTCTGCACATCTCATTATTTTTTTAACGCAAGAACATGTTCTGACTGAACAGCCCCTTATAGGCTTCCTGTTTAGTTTGACATGCTGTATTTTTACCTCCAGATGAAAGTGATAGTTCTGATGATGATCAGCCATTGATCAAGATAGTTAAAAAGCCACCAACCGATGACCAGTTGAAGGAGACAATTCAGGATCTCCTCAAAGATGCAAACTTAGAGGAAGTGACAATGAAGCAGCTCTGCCAACAGGTATGCTATGATGGCATTGTCTGGAAAAATATATTATTTTTGAAGGAGTGTATTGTACTAGTGTTGTCAAAACTACCGGTACTTCGGTACCAAGTCGATACTAAAATAAAAAAAGATGTAACGGTACCAGTGTTTCTGCAGTAGTGTGTACCGGTGTAGTACCGAGCACCAAATCTATCCGGTACCAGCGCAGAGTATGACTGACACAGGACAGCTTTAAAATGCTCACAGGCTTATTTTGAATGCATGCTCTGTTACTTCTAGTACACTGAAACAGACAATTCATCAAAATTAAAATTGTGACATGCCCTAGTATGATTTATTAAACCGATAAAGGCTGCAATCTTACTGTGGAAGAGATGTGTACGTTAAATAAATCCAACCTCTCATACACTAGAAACACCACAAACATTGAGAATCATTCACGTTGTATGAGATGACAGCAGAGATCTTATCCATTGTGAATCATGTAAAATATATTTATATAATTAAAATCTGCACTCTAATCTCAGCTCAGCTTTATTTATATCGTATTTAAAACAACAGTTAACCAAAGTGCGTCACAGTAATACAATTTAAAACATAAGATTTAAAAATTACCACATACACAAACACTAGTAATCTAAAATACGAACACTCCAAAACTGTGTCCTATATTTCATTCATCAGACTTAAAGGCCAGTTTAAAGGGATGAGATTTCAGACATGACTTAAGTCTTCAATGATCACACTGTGCAGTGATCCAGAAAAGTGAAGCATACGGCAAATAACACGTCATAATAAAAGCACGATTCAAAATAAAATCTAGATGCCTGAAATTGAATAAAAATATATTACAACTTTATAGTAAAATTTAATATTCTCTATAATAATAATAATAAAGTATCACAAGCAAGACATCTGTTGAATACAATTTTTGCAAAATAAAAATACAAAAAAGCAATGACATGTAAAAAAAAAAAAATAATGTGTTCACTTGTTAAAAGTTGTAATTAGACACCATTTTGATGATTAAATTAAACTTTAAAAAAAAATTCTGGAAAGTTCTGGAAAATAATAATAATTATAACTATTATTATTAAACTAATTAAAAATAACTAAACTATTGTGTTCAATAGCAGATTATCATATTAGCATTTTTTTGCTGTGGTATCGAAATTGGTATCGAGAACCGTGAAATTTAACTGGTATCGGTACCGTCTACTGAAATTTTGGTACCATGACAACACTATATTGTACTGTAACTTTCTTATAATAAAAATTGGAGTCATGAAACCTTGAGAATGCCTTTTCATATGATTTAAATGGAATATTTGATTAACTTTTGATTAATATTGTTTTAGGTTTATGACAAATATCCTCACTTTGATCTTACCAGCAGAAAGGATTTCATCAAAGGCACAGTTAAAAGCGTAAGTACCATAAAAATATTGTTCCAGATTTTAGGTTACACTGATACATTTGTTGTACTTGAACATGTTGAAATGTTTTTCCAGCTGATATCCTGAAGTGAAGTAAATACCTGATTTAAAAGGAAGAAATGTGTGAAGATTCCTTATGAAAACTCCCTTTCATTACACTGTTCACTGTTGTATTTGTATTTTGTTACTTTCCACTTTTTAAGTCTTTAAAGCATGATTTTAATTAATTACATTTTTATCTGTCTGTTAACCAAATATTACAAATTTTTTAAAGTGACCCCCCCACACACACAAACACACTCTTTAAAAAAAAAAAAGATCATTATTGAGTGTCTTGGCTGTGGATTGCAATTGCATTCCTGTTGATGTGGCGTTAGCAAGATATTGTGTGCAATATATTTAGAAAGCACCTGCCAAGTATGTTTTCTCTTGTTTGATTGGTCTGTCAGCTGTAAGTAGTACTGGGCTACATTTATGAGGTAGCAGGAAAGCAACACATTTAGAAACAATTTCCCATTTAGTGTTGTACTTAATTGAATAATTTGGCATTTTAATACAAATTTATAAAAAGCATTACCCTTTTTGGTTGACCTTTTCTTAATCTGTTTCATAGTTAATATCCATATGTCTGTTTGTGTAAATATATGCTCTTTTATGCTAATTTTTTCTTATTGTATTTTAAATACAACTCAAAGATCATATATGTTTCAAATATGTCATGTTACTCATAACCATGGATCTGTGTAGGTTCTGTGATTAGATGAGAATCAAGGTTGATCTGTTGCACTACTGCAAAACTAACCTCATTAATTGAAAAATTGTTATCAGTCATTGCTCACAGTGGTAAAGTTTCACAAAACTGTTGTAGCAAACCAAAAACCTAAATTTGTGTATTTTGTAATAAATTAAACCTGTCTTTATGTTTTTCCACTGTGTTTTTTTTTTTCCCACAGTATGCTACATTCAGGTCCATAAATATTGGGACATCGACACAATTATAATCTTTTTGGCAATATACACCACCACAATGGATTTGAAATGAAACGAACAAGATGTCCTTTAACTGCAGACTTTCAGCTTTAATTTGAGGGCATTTACATCCAAATCAGGTGAACAGTGTAGAAATTACAACAGTTTGTATATGTGCCTCCCACTTTTTAAGGGACCAAAAGTAATGGGACAGATTAACAATCATAAATCAAACTTTCACTTTTTAATACTTGGTTGCAAATCCTTTGCAGTCAATTACAGCCTGAAGTCTGGAACGCATAGACATCACCAGACGCTGGGTTTCATTCCTGGTGATGCTCTGCCAGGTCTCTACTACAACTGTCTTCAGTTCCTGCTTGTTCTTGGGGCATTTTCCCTTCAGTTTTGTCTTCAGCAAGTGAAATGCATGCTCAATCGGATTCAGGTCAGGTGATTGACTTGGCCATTGCATAACATTCCACTTCTTTCCCTTAAAAAACTCTTTGGTTGCTTTCGCAGTATGCTTTGGGTCATTGTCCATCTGTACTGTGAAGCGCCGTCCAATGAGTTCTGAAGCATTTGGCTGAATATGAGCAGATTATATTGCCCAAAACACTTCAGAATTCATCCTGTTGCTTTTGTCAGCAGTCACATCATCAATAAATACAAGAGAACCAGTTCCATTGGCAGCCATAGATGCCCACGCCATGACACTACCACCACCATGCTTCACTGATGAGGTGGTATGCTTTGGATCATGAGCAGTTCCTTTCCTTCTCCATACTCTTCTCTTCCCATCACTCTGGTACAAGTTGATCTTTGTCTCATCTGTCCATAGGATGTTGTTCCAGAACTGTGAAGGCTTTTTTAGAAGTTGTTTGGCAAACTCTTATCTGGTCTTCCTGTTTTTGAGGCTCACCAATGGTTTACATCTTGTGGTGAACCCTCTGTATTCACTCTGGTGAAGTCTTCTCTTGATTGTTGACTTTGACACACATACACCTACCTCCTGGAGAGTGTTCTTGATCTGGCCAACTGTTGTGAAGGGTGTTTTCTTCACCAGGGAAAGAATTCTTCGGTCTTCCACTACAGTTGTTTTCTGTGGTCTTCCGGGTCTTTTGGTGTTTCTGAGCTCTCCGGTGTGTTCTTTCTTTTGAAGAATGTTCCAAACAGTTGATTTGGCCACACCTAATGTTTTTGCTATCTCTCTGATGGGTTTGTTTTAATTTTTCAGCCTAATGATGGCTTGCTTCACTGATAGTGACAGCTCTTTGGATCTCATATTGAGAGTTGACAGCAACAGATTCCAAATGCAAATAGCACACTTGAAATTAACTCTGGACCTTTTATCTGCTCCTTGTAAATGGGATAATGAGGGAATAACACACACCTGGCCATGGAACAGCTGAGCAGCCAATTGTCCCATTAATTTTGGTCCCTTAAAAAGTGGGAGGCACATATACAAACTGTTGTAATTCCTACACTGTTCACCTGATTTGGATGTAAATACCCTCAAATTAAAGCTGAAAGTCTGCAGTTAAAGCATATATTGTTAGTTTCATTTCAAATCCATTGTGCTGGTGTATAGAGCCAAAAAGATTAGAATTGTGTCGATGTCCCAGTATTTATGGACCTGACTGTATATGATGTCAATCGCTCAAATCTGAAGTGTGTAACTTTTTCTGTGTTGAAATACTTAATCCTATCCCAGCTTAATATGCGGAGACAACTATAAGTAAGCCAATAATATGTAAATAAAAAAACTGTAAACACTGTTTCTGTTGAGCTTTGAAAATTGCTCTGTTTTGAGAGACCCGCTTAGACCCGCTGCAACAACGTCACTCAACTTGTTGTGGGCGGGACTGTCTCTTTGTTTGACCAACGGCAGATGGGGGGGGGCGTATTCAGAAAACTGTTTTGAAAACAAAGTTTATTTTTGCTATTCCGTTTGGTGGCGCAGAAATTTTATACCTCAGCTTTAAGATTTAGTTTTGTAGTTACTTCATGGTGCTCTTATATTTCTATATTAAATTGTTAAAGCTGTTACTTTAGTGGGCGCGAACATTAGCTTCAGGGGGTCTTAAAGAGGTCATAAAATACTCCATACATGTATATAGTTTTTATTATATTCTATGAGGTCCACTGATAATTGTATTAATGGTTTTTTTCCATTAAAACATTCATAATTTAATATATGATTATTTTCCACACTGTCTCTGGCCCTCTGAAACGGTCTGTTTTTGTTTAATGGTGCGTTCAGACCAGAGGTGTCAAATCGACCGGAAGTCATTCATTTTCTATGGCAGCCAGCGTCTCTTGCGGTGTGGTGTGGGCGTCAGAGGAAAGTTAAAGTGTGGGCAACATTATGGTAATGAGCTTTGACGCAGTTCGGCGTGAAGTGCTCCGCTCTAGCGAAGTCTAGAGAACACAACAGGTGTAAACTTTGGTTCCCACCAAACATTAGTTCCGAAGACAAAATGGAGAAACTGATTATTGCCGTGGTGGATTTTCCCTTAATATATGACCTGTACCTGTTTGCTTACAGGGATATATATAACAATTCGTAGACAAATGTGTCTGAAATTGTTTGTGCCATGTGAGTTGATGAAGTGGATATTATGGTTTATATAATAATATATTAAAAGATTTCATGAGGATATACGCTACTTGTAATATGTCAGCAAAAAGATACCGGTTGACATGTCTGGATGTTTTGCGGCCCTTTTAAATATAGTTCACAAAACCAAGCATACCTATTTCAACTACGTCAGAGCATCCACGAATCTTCGATATCATTGTTGGCAGTGCAGCCATTGCAAATTTTGACTCTTTCGCCGCTTCTGGTCTGAACGCATGGTGATCGCCTCCTTAATACTTCAATGTAACTAAATCTTGCAGCCCCTCAAATTCAGCCTTTTTTAAATCTGAGAATAACGAGCTCCACAACATTATAAAACTACATTTCAGGGGTTACACATAACGCACATCCAACACATTACATCTGAATATATTAAACATTTCATGCTGTCTACCATAGAAAGCATCCATTGATGAGCTTCATGTTTTGCTGACGGTAAACCGATGTCCCATTCCATTTTGCGCTGCACGTGCTATTACTGTCAACAACACAAACTGTTGCACCCGGAGTTGGCAGCCTCAATCCATTGTATTGCATCAACATACATGCTGCATCAATGTAAACAGGATGTCGGCACCGTAAACTATCAAACAATCATGACATTGTTCTCTTCATCTGATGCCATTTGACATAGTTCCTGTTTTGCATCAGCTCCAAGTGTTTTTAACTGTCCCATCCTTCAATAACAGTTCCTTTGTAAAGCTTGAATTGTTTTATAACTGGTCCACAAGCAATCCACACTGAGAAGAGCTGAAAAAAACATGCAATCCACACTGAAATACGCTGAAGACATTCAGTTTCCAGTATCATCCTGCACAAATGCACATCGCCGGAAACTCGTCTAAATGGTCAAAGATGTTCAGCCAGAGCATGTATTCAAACACCAACAATTAAAAATAGTGCAGATAACAGCAAGAGGCAACAGCTGAATGAGTTATAACTTGACACCTTATCTTTTGGCCAGATAAAGGTATCAAGTGGTCAAAGATGTCTGTCTGTGCATGTTTAAATACAAAAATAATTTAAAATAGTCCAGGTAGGTCCCATTTGGTGTTCAGGAATAGTCTGTCCTCTCTCAGTTTGCGTATTGAAGCGCCAAGGGTTCAATGATTTTAAGTAGGTGTGAATGTTTTTGAGCTATAGAGGTGGTCATGAATTTATGAGTCCCCAAATGACGTAGAGAAGTCCCGGAAGTAGAGAATGAGGCGTTTTTGCAGCTTTGTTTCAATAAATGATTTTATTGCATTGGGGATTATGTTTTGAGTTCTGAAATTAACGTTGTTTTATGGTAGAAATATGTCAAAATATCAAGGACATTTGTAATTATTTTCGTCATCCCTGACATGACCCCTTTAAGATTTGGAAAAGGTTTATGGATTCCAAATGTAACAATTTTATTTTCATATGCTAAAAGGTTCGTTTAAAAAAAAAAGTTACGTTCCCTGACCGGGAATCGAACCCGGGCCGCGGCGGTGAGAGCGCCGAATCCTAACCACTAGACCACCAGAGAAGCGTTGTTACGTTCTTGAACTAAGAGAGTTATAAAAGCAGGTATAAAAACAAGTTAATAATGTTATTAATTATAACAACAAAAAAAATCTTATTTTTTAAATGTTCAATTATGTGCATATTATATTAACTAAACAAAATCGACAGACATTTTATATTTTCTGCTGCTCATGCTCAATCACAAGCACTTGCGTGTGAACATATAATGCAAACACCTGCAGTGTAAAGAGAAGATAATTTCATTTTAAGAGAATACTGATCTTCACTGTAGTCACTGTAATGTAGCTTGTCATTACCCATGTTCACACGCGTTTGAGGAGCTTGTTGTTTCACCCATTGGCCAGTAGAGTCCGTAGTTTGACGCGTTTTAGTTCACTGCAGGTTGAAGTTGAGGTGTCACGTTGGATAGTGGCTTACAGTAGCTGGCATGATGCAGGCAGAGCAGTAGAGACTTCCAACCACCTGTCTTCTGGAATCCAACAGGAGCCTATTCACTATTAAAACAAGCCCTCGGAGAGGAAGGGCAGAACCTGTCATTGGGGTAAGCGATGATCTGAGCGATGTTGTTTTGGTTTGTGTGTTTATATAGATAAATAAGATTATTTCGAGAAGCATGTCAGGGCCCCTAGTGTTCAGTGTTACTGATAGCTGGTTAAGTAAGAAGCTGTCAGACCGCTTTCTATACACGCGTGTTCATCGTGTCGCCACAATAAATATATTAAATATTGTATTTCTGCTGGTTTACTACCTTTATTGTCTTTCTACGCAAAGCTTGTAAAGGAAAAAACAGCAGGTGCTTCACACATTAACTGTTGCTAATGCTAAAACGTTAGCATCTCTGCTAAAGTTAATGCCATGGAAACATGTATCAGGTTCATCTCCAGCTCGCCCGAGACAACATTAATATGCAATATGTAAAGGGTTATGAAGGGCATGAAACCGATATGTCGTATACATAGACATAACAGTTGAGTTAACAGGACTACTGTAAAATATATTTGAAATTTAAGTTAATTTACAGTTGAATTTACTGTTAAATTAACAGCAGAGGTAAACTGGAATCACATTTCCATTGCATTGTTCAATAGTATCTAATTAATGCACTAAAATAAAGGTATGGTTGTCATTTATTACCGCAGTAAATATAGAAGTACCATGGCATTACCATCTGATATAATCACTGTAACATGGTACCACCACAGTACTCTTTTGTAATTATATTACTTAGCCTGAAAATTAACTGTAAGGCTGTCTGATTAAATGCAGTTTGTGTTGTAAGTGTAGGGTAAATTAATTTGACTGATACAAATGCAATTTGAATCTGTAATAATGTTGAGACTATAGTGTTATTACTTGCTGTATAATTTCCAGAGGAAATATTTGTGTATATCTTCCTGAGACTCTAGCGTGGCTGCTGTGTGAATTTTACAGTTTGCGTTTTGATTTGTAACTAATAGCACTTAGCAACAAAAAAAAAAAAAGATTTCCTAAAAATGTATTTCCACATGTGTGACAGCAGGACTAAGTTGTGACATTTAAAAAAATACCAAGCTGTAGAAAGCCATATTTTTTATAATCTAATTGTTTGATGTTTCCAGGAGTGTTGGTTATTCATGTTTTTGAGACATTATATAGATATTAGAGCTGATTGTCTGTAAAGCTGCATTGGAACAATGTGTATTGGGGTTGACCGATAACTAAGTTGGGCAGTACCTACCGATAACCAATTAATCAACCGATAGATTTTAAAATTGATACTGAAAGAAAAAATAACACACAAAGTAAAATAGTGCTGAACTTTATTTAAAAAAATAAACGGTATCGACTGAACCATGAAAATGTATTGTACTTTTTTAAAATGAAATAAATATTAATATATATGAACAAATATTCAAATTTTAAAGTCGGCTGATTTTAAAATTACGTTGTTTCCTTAGTCCACAATAGGGCGGAATGAATACGTAAACCATTCAGCACCCTTATATTATTGCATAGAACATTCCTATCTTTGCAGTTATCGGCATTACATTTTAAACTAATGTGCATAAAAGAAATAATTAAAAAAAAACAAAAAAAAAAAAACATTTTATTCGGCCCATATTCTCAAATGTTATGTCAAAAGTAAAATGAGGGGGGAAAACGCTTCAAAAGACAGTTCGCATGGTGTTACACTTGCACTGATTCCTACTAATACAGCCTCAAGATTCATAATAACAGCGAAATACCACATTGTTTTTTATTCAGCACAGTTGTATGTAGAGTAGCAATATTCAAAAGAAGCAGCGGTATTCGGCTGAACTCGGTGGTGAAGCGGCTCAGAATATGAGCCCAGGCCAGGGGCTGTTCAAACAGACGGCACACAACAGACTGGAACCGAACGCAAGGATCTCGAGAGACACATTTCCAAGTTGAACATCTTTCCAGACAAAGCATTTAAACAACTCATTCCTTATAATAGAGCAAGATGCAATGGCCAAAGACCTCCACCAAATGTAAGGGGCTGTTTACACTGAACGCTTTTGCAACTATCCATTTGTTTTCCTATGTAAATGTGCGTTAGACAAATGTCTTTTGTTTCACTTTGTTTTTGTTTATTCAGTGTCTCGTGCAGGAGCGCTGTTTTTTAGATTATGTCTCTAATTAAAAATAAATTTAAAAGCATATTGAGACACCTGCTTTGTGTTAAACTGTATTTGTTTTGCTATGTCTAGCCTTTTTTGGTGCACGAATTTGATCGACCTGTTGTCATCGTATTACATTGAGGATATTTTTTTTAATTGAAATCTGATGCATTTCTGATTTGATTATACGTTTCTCTCGGCTGCATGATGTTAATTTGCTTTCTCTTGTCAATAGTTTTAAATACGCATCTTAACTGGCTAAAAAATGCATGAACGTGACCAGCTGGATATTAATAGATGGTAACAATCCTGAGATTTAAAAATTTGGGTAGGACTTACTTGTATTTTTGTCACATTGTTCTAACCGCTTGAGGTTAGCTTTAATGTTAGCGTCCTCTCGGTCTTGTCCGCAAACATACTGCTGTTATCTACCAATGCAGCATCTAGTCAACAAATGAATTACTTTATAATGAATGGACAACATGTACTGTATACATACCTTTTCATTGTTGATGTTTTAAATCCACATCTGAAGTGTTCCTCTCCATGCAGAGTGTAGTCTCATGTGTCAAAACAAACACCACACGGCATCAGTGAGGTGATAGTTTTTATTTCATCTGTATAATGACAGCGGACCCTTCCCAGCCGTTCCAGTACCGGACGCAATGGGGAAAAACTATCGGTGTGGATTTTTCCTGATAACCGATTGTTCCAGAAATCTGTTATCGGTGCCGATTAATATGCAAAACCGATATATTGGTCAACCTCTTAAAAAAAAAAAACATACACATAAAAAATATTTGAGTTGACTTTTATGTTACAATGTTTTTTCTACTTTGGCAGCAAAATCTTAATATTCTCTGTTTACACTGTCAGGCAAGTGATAGCCAGTCCTGAAGCATAATTCATTCTAATTCAAGCAATGACCAGCATCGACCAATTACTGCCAACCATGTTAAATGATAATGATAAATTCTGAATCGAAGTACTGATTACCATTGTCCCATGTCTGCCAAACATGTTGACTGATTCAAACATAATCTGCAACCTGAATCTGAGCTTTTGATGGGAAGTTTGGATTGAATGCACTTGGTTTAACAGGAAAGACATAGGATACTCCCTTGCTCCCTATTTAGTGAATGACTTGACCTCCAATGTGCTGTTTGTCTGCACTGGTCTCAGAAGAGTGCGAAAGGTACTGTATTTTCATCCTAACTCCATATAAAGCCCCTGATAGCAGCGTTTTATATAATAAATACGTATTTATAAATACGTAAATATAGTATTTCTAATGAAAACCTTGTGCTGTTGTACACTATACTGTACATTGTGTTTATCAGCGTGGTGTTTCGTGATAAATCGCTAACGTTTTTAAAATGGCATATCGGATTAAACTAGAGACATTAATCTTTTGACTCAAATAGGTTTCAATGTAAAAACTTAATTGGGTTTCTTACCAGATGTAGTTTTATTGGTGTTTCTTGCAAAGACAAACTACTCTGTGATCAACGCCATGTTGTTTTGTCACATGACTCCGTAGGTCAAAATTGTAACCTTTTACTGAGTCTCCAGAACTGAGATCAGTTGGTTTAAATAAAATTAAATTACACGTTAGCAAAGCCAAAATACAACGTCCACTCATGAGGATATATTTTAGTTATACTAATTTTTTTTATGTTTAATTTTTTTGCCTGAAATGATAAATTTGTCAAGAATATAACATGTCAGATTAGTTCAAAAGACCTACTTTGCGTTATTTGCATTAGCATAATCTATTGTTTTACTGCAATATATTTTGAAAAAAATGCTTTACAATTTGACATTTTTGGACTATTAGACACTTATATTTTTCATATTGATTTAAGACATTTTCTCTTTTTACAGTGACTCTAAACAGGGACCAAACTAAACTTTCAAATATCTATGCAAACTTTTTGCAGTAGAGTTACAAGTGGATGATTTACAGTGGGACATTCCGCTGCTGAGATAAAGCCAGTTGAAAGAAGGTTGTAAAAACATGACAGCTTGCAGCTTCAGTGGACCTTAGGTTTGATACAATAGAATAGATAGACTTAATAGTGTTACTTATAGTCACAAGTGTATTTGTAAGTGCAATGTCTGATTTTAAAGAATTGCTGTTTTTTTTGTGTGTTTTTTTTTTGCACAATTAATATTATATTCACAGTGTGGTGAAATGTATGTACAATTGCATTATGGATATGTATATATGACATAATAGTTTCCTGGCTAATGACAATATCCAGTGGCTTTTGAAGTGTGAAGAGGGCATTCGTTTTTAATTGTTAGCTTCTGGGCTGTTATCTTTTGTCCTTGGTCCTGTCCAAAGCAATAACTTTGCATTTAAAAGTTTATAGTCCAGCATGCATGAAAGGGTTATCAGGTGTCAGGCTATCACCAGCTGTCAAACAATGTTCCTTTGTGCAAACTGGTCCTGTCGCACGTGTTTGCCAGCACGTGTGTGCACAATCTCTCAAGAATTTAAAATCTGTTTGTGTTTTTTCATCATTTGCCCATTTCCGTGTGGTAGTATTTGAGTTTGCCTGGATGTTCAATCTTTGAACAGTGTCTCTGGACTCTGTGTTCTTTTGTAAGCCTCCCAGACTCAGTAATAGAATGAGGGAGGGAGTTTGAGAATGTGTTGTGTTAAAGAGAGAGACCCAGGGTTTGATTGGCTCTTCCGTGGAGTACAAAAAAATTATTTTAACAGAATGGTTACGCTGCTCTTTTCCATACAGTGATTGGTTATTACATATGCACATGCTTTTGACATGGTTGACATCAGAACTCGACACATCTTGATGCACCATTTAAATATACATAATGGAGATTTGAGAGCTGTGATGGAGGGGAAGATTTGTATGATTTTTTTTTAATTCTTACTAAAATTTCGACCTGTTCCTCACAAAAAACTATCATATGGCTTCAGGAGACTTGAAATATTGGGCACAAGCCATATGGACCATTTTTATTGTTCTTTTTTTTTGTCCTTTTTGAAGCTTGAAAACCCCAAATTTAGTTTGGACAATTAATTGGTAAAATAACCCCAAATGAATCCAATACTTGTGCAACTAGTCGACCATCTGATTGCTTTTACAAGGTGTCTTTTGAATGACTGAATAAAATCAGTTAATTTCTTTCTTCTGCAAAGTGATTGCCACACTGTAGTTTCCTTCTTTCAGTCTGTTTTTACAAAATCTCTTGCATTATGCCATAATGCAAGTTGTCCACAATCTTGGGTGTATTTGTGTATCATTCTCTGCAAGACTGCTTGTGTGTGTCATCTTTTTTTTGGAATATTTATAGAAATGTGTAAAACGCAGGCTCTCTGGAGGTAAATGCCTGGGAGGAATGTAGTCACAAGGGCACTAGTTGGCAAAAAAAGCTTTTTGTAAGCCATAGACCAACAGTATACCTAAAAAACCTTGAACCCTCTGCTTTCAAAGTGTAAAAATCCAATATTCTCTCCTGTGGGCAAAGGGTTAACTTGAGTAAGTTAGGTTTTGTAAAGGATGAACTAATGTTATCAGCAAGGTAGTTTAGTTAGATGTTTCTTCATCTCTTGATACATTCTTTGTTACCAGAATGCTCTCAGAAAAAGACCATGGATTGCAAAAATGTTTCATAACTATCAAATTTCACATATAAATACATTAATGGCTTTCAGATATCAGTGTGACATGGATTTAAAACTTTATGGAGAGTTTATGCTTCAAAAATGACCATTTTATGGGGACTTTAAGCCACTTTGGTTCTGCTGAAAGAGGACGAATTTGAACCTGCAACACAGCTCAACAAATCTGACACACATGGCCTAACCAATAGGTCACAGCTTGAAGGAGCCTTGTTGTCCGGCAATCACTTCAGTTGACTACAGAGGACAATGCTTACACATGTGTACCTGCTATGTTTACACAGATCCCTGGATGCCCGCCGGTGCCCTCACCCTGGCCGCACACGCAGACTCGATGGCCATCAGCTGACCCTTCACCCCAGTATGATGGTGAGAGAGCGACTTCGGCAGAACATCTCGGCCGCCTTCTACCGGCACGGCCTGCTATGTGCCTCCTACCCGGTCCCCATCATTCTCTTTACCTCTGCCAGCATTCTGACCTGCTGGTGAGTCTGCTATCATGGTTTTGGCACTTTTATAGAGCACGACTGTCTGGTTCGGGATGTAAAAATGCCATACATTTTTTCCATAGGGTAATTGATTTTAAACGATAACTTTTAAATCTGGTGAATTTGGTGAATATCTAAACTACCCATAATCCTGCAGAGAAAGATCCGCCAATCAGAGAATTGTGGCAAACAAAGAGTGCCAAAAGAGCTCAGCAACGATCACCTACTCCGGTTACACACTGTCAATTATGCAACTCCATACACAAAAACAGTGGTGCTTTCTGACTTGATTTAATATAGTCTGTTAATATTAACATACCAAAAATATAATTATTGTTTACTTATTTTAGTGTAAGATAAAATGTATTTCATATGCCTGTCCTTACAGGAATCTGATATATGGCAATGAACTAAACATATACTATAAAAAAACTATAGTTCATATATCTAGGCAACATAGCTTATTTGAATTCCACTTTGATAAGAAAAATATTTACATGTATATGAATAGAGCCATTTAAGCAGATATGGGTCTGGAGCTTCTGTTAATGTTCACATCAACCATCAGTAAGGGAAAAAAAAATATTTGAGTATTGTTGGTGCCAGACAGGGTGATTTGAGTATTTCTGTAACTGACGCTCTCCTGCGATTTTTACGCACAACACGAGAGTTTACTCAGAATGGTGCCAAAAACAAAAACATCCAGTGAGCGGCAATTCTGCGTATGGAAGCACCTTGTTGATGAGAGAGGTCAACAGAGAATAGCCTGACTGGTTTGAACTGACAGAAAGGTCTACTTTCTATGTAGTTAATTGCGATTATTGCTGTCAAAGTTAACACGTTAATAACATTTTAAAAGTCCACCACATGCCACTGCTCTGAAACAGCTTATAAATGTGTGTATATCTGTGTATTTTGTAATAAGCTTAAAATATACAGTATTGTTTCTTTTCAAAAACAGTTTACAATTACAGTATTTAATTTCAAATTAAAAGTTGTATAGTTTTCCGTAATTGTTTTATTCAATTAGATAATTTGCAATGCTTCGTGGGACTCCCTCATTAAAGACATTAAGTACACCGTATTGTTCCTTTGTATTTATGTGTGATTTTCTTTTTTTTTTTTGCTTCAAATTGAAGTTTGTAATATTGTGATTCACCTCCGAACTAGTTGGTTTGGATTTTATGAAATCGCTATGGAAAACAATGAATGGGAAAATACTTCCAGAACCAAAGCGGTTGAAAAAGTGGGCGGGCACTGTTGCACTCTATTGATAATATAGTGGAGAGAGCACAGAAATAAAGGGGGTTGGAAAATGTTGCGAGCTAGATTTGAACTTGCTGTTGCCACATTAATGCCACTAGGCCACACCTCAGATAAATGCTCTCATTTTTGAAATACTTAATGGGCAAGAAAATGAAGCTTATTTGTACAAATGAATTACAGTAAAGGAGAATGGTTTTGTGTGTGTGTGTGGGTGTTTTGGGGTGTGAATCTGAAAGAATGAGAGAGGGCATCATTCTTGAAGTTGGAATGTGGTGGGTTGCTCTTCACAGTTCGATTCGAAGGCAAGATTAGTCATGAAGCTCCCATGCCAGGAGGACTATGTGGAGCACAAACACAAACTTACTAGAACTCAAAGAGGGAAGACATTTTTTCTCATGCCTGATCACCTACTCTGTCATGTTAATTAAATGCCTAGTGCTTTTCTTAAAGGACAAAATACCAGCAGGAAAGAGTGAGTGTGAGAGAGTATCAGATCAAATGCAGGTGTTACTGAGGGAGGACAATCATGCATCAGTTGCAGCAAAATTTATTTTTGAGCTGCACACCCTCAAAAATCAATCACTGCCTTAATGTACAGTATTTTAAAAAAAATTATTATATTCATAATGTCTTGTTAAATGCTTATTTTTTTTAGATTGTATAGTGTATGTTTTTATTCTATTCATTGCCTGGCACCTTATTTAATTTTTTTTTTTTTTATTGTTATTTATTACTGTTTTATTATTTTTGTTTGACATTATCTGTTCTGTGCAGTAGTGCTTTGACAATATTGTATGTAAACACAATCGTGTTAATAAAGTACTTTAAAAATTTAAATTTAATTGAGTTTCTCTCGGAGAACAGCCCAGTGTCTCCAGCTGCTTATAGGATTGATCCAAAACATTGAGCTGTGGCACCCCATATAATTAAATAATCACCAAAATTATTCCATTTGTTTGTGATGTGTTTGTGCTGATTTGGTGTTTGAGATATTAAGCATTCTTTTTTGGGCTGTGTGAGGTCACTCTCCACCCTCAAATCAATACAAACTGGTGCTGGTCATTTGTGCTCTGGTTGTGCCGTTAAAACAAATGTTGTAACTAAAAAGTGTCATTAATTTGTGCTGTTGAAAAAAAAAACCTGTAACTGTGATCGTTTTTTAAATATAACAAAAAAATATTTTTTTAAGAACAT
The DNA here is from genome assembly GCF_025860055.1 of Xyrauchen texanus. Taxonomy (NCBI): domain Eukaryota; kingdom Metazoa; phylum Chordata; class Actinopteri; order Cypriniformes; family Catostomidae; genus Xyrauchen; species Xyrauchen texanus. The sequence goes on along the minus strand of NC_068290.1, from coordinate 9,489,800 downwards.
TTAAGAATCACGTTCAGTTGGTAATGAGTTGCTGGACAAATATGCGGGGACATAATTCAGTTGTGATGGTAATGCTTTAGATTAGTTGATTGTTCAAAATAGGACCATGGTTCTCAGCTGGAAACAGATGGAGTGAGTAGTCAATTACAATTTTACCATCCTTTCAGAAGGGCAACTGCTCCCTTTTGATTGCAATTCCTCGTCTTGTGATTTTGCATTTATTTGTGAAATTAAAATGACAGTAAGATGCCTTATTTCAATTTATTGTTTCAATACTCTCCCCATTTTTACAAAGACTTTGGGGAAAAAAAAATTAGGGACATCTTGGAGGTGAAAGGTACACAATTAGCGTTATATGCACATTTCTGTTTAGAAACGGTTTAGGGGCAGATTTCTTTTGTGATAAACCAGAAAGTATGCAACAGTGTTTTTTTTTTTGTTTTTTTTTTTAAGCATGACAGAATCATGCACATCATTTTTGTTGATAAAAGGCCATTTGAATGGAAACGAGCAGAAGGCAAATTTTGCAAAAACTTTTTACTCATTTTCACTTTGTCGATAACAAAACAACACAAAAAGTGGATGGAAACTAGGCTATTGTGAATGGTCTTTCTAACCACACTAAAATAAAACCTTGCAACAACAACAAAAATCCCACTCGCATACAATGAAGGAGGCTCTTGAGCTATATCTTGAGAGCACAATATTTTGCATAGAGTTAAGTTTTTGTATTACTTAACCTCCTTAACTCTGGGCCATTTGTATGTATATACAAAATTAAAACAGTCAATCTTAGTAAAAACAAAATACAGTTTTTACATAATAATGTTATTTATTGAAGCAAAAAAGTTATCCAATACCTACTTGGCCTGTGTGAAAATGTATTTGCCCCTTAGTTACTAAATACCCAAAGCTATGAAACTGCATTCATAATGGGGTTCAGCTGGACTAGACACCCTCAGGCCTGATTACTGCCAGTCCTGTTCAATCAGCTAAATATAACTTTTTCAGCAGTTTTTTAGAAGTTGGCTAAAAGGACAAATCATCCGGGAAGTCACAAAAAATCCAAGGACAACATCCAAGGAACTGCAGGCCTCTCTCGCATAAATAAAGGTCACTGTTCATGACTTAACTATCAGAAAGACACAGTCATGGAAGAGTGGTGAGGCGAAAACCTCTGCTAACCCAGAAGAGCATTAAGGATTGTATGAATTTTGCCAAAACACACACACGTGATGATTCTGAAACCTTATGGGAGAATGTTCTGTGAACTGATGAGTTGAAAGTGGAACCATTTGAAATTTAGGGCTCCCGTTACATCTGGCTTAAATCAAACACAGATTTCCACAAAAGGAATATCATACCTACAGTCAAGCATGGTGGTGGTTGTGTGACGGTGTGGGGATGCTTTGTTACTTCAGGGCTGGGGCGACATGAGGGAAACATGAATTCTGCTCTCTACCAGAAAATCTTGTTTGAGAACGTCTTGTCATCAGTCTATGAGTTGAAGCTAAAGAGCAACTGCATTATGCAGGAAACCAATGATCCAAAGGTCAACCTCCGAATGGCTCAAAAGAAGCTAAGTTAAAGTTTTGGAGTGGCCTTGTCAAAGTGCTGATTAGAACCTGATTGAGATGCTGTGGCAGGACCTTAAACGGGCAGTTCATGCTCAAACCCTCCACTGTGACTGAACTAAAGCAGAGTGGGTAAAAATTCCACCACAGCGTTGTGAAAGTCTAATCTCCAGTCATTGGAAGCATTTGGTTGCAGTTGTTGCTGCTAAAAGGGGCATAACCAGCTATTAAGTTTAAGGGTATCCCTTAAATACAATTCTTTATTACTGTGTATTGTTGTGTAAATGGTTAACTATAATTCTTCCTTATGTTCATTTTGTGAAAGCAGTGTGAAAACATGTCTTTATTTTTAAAACAAGATTATTTTTTTATTGTATTTTACTACTTGCGTTCAATATTTTGAAACTTGACAATAGTAGCTGTCAATAGCTGTTTTGGATTGTCAAATACCTAATGAGAAGGAAGCTGGCTGTAGGACTAAATATGTTAGAAAAAGGACAGATGAAGCAATTTGTAGATTTAGAAATGACTTGAGTGAGCAAGACTGGAAAGAGGTGTATGTCGGGGAAGTAAATGCTGCATATGAAGCTTTTCTAGATAAATATCTTGCATTATATGAAGGGTATTGTCCATATGTGCAATATAGATATAAGGATAGCTTTAGTAAAAACCCTTGGATTACAAGGGGACTACAGAATGCATGCAAAAAGAAGAATAAACTTTATAGAGATTTTATTAAATTTAGGTCAAAAGAAGTCGAAATGAAGTATAAGTTGTATAAAAATAAATTAACAACAATAATGAGACAAGCGAAAAAATATTATTTTGGTGGTTTATTAGAAAAAAACAAAACTGATATTAAAGGAACATGGAATGTTTTGAATAAATTGATTGGGAAAAGTACATCAGGTCAGGACAGTACATCACACCATTTTATAAACGAGGAAAATAAGAAAATTGAAAACTTAAACGAAGTAGTAAACTAATTTAATTCTTTTTTTGTAAATGTGGGACCCAAGCTAGCAGAGAATATTGAAAGACATAACTTAGGGTCACAGAATGGAGGAATAAGGGGGAGTAGAGTACTCCAATCAATGTTTCTTGGAGATGTTAGTGAAAATAAAATTCAGTCTATAGTAAATGCATTAAAATACAAGACATCTACAGATATGGATGGGTTAGATATGATTATTGTAAAAAAAACCATTGATTGTATTGTTAAACCTTTAAGTTACATATTTAATCTTTCATTTCAGACAGGGATTTTTCCTAATAGGATGAAGGTAGCAAAGGTGGTCCCACTATACAAAGACGGTGATAAGCATATGTTTACAAATTATAGACCAATTTCGTTATTATTGCAATTTTCTAAAGTCCTTGAAAACATTTTTGTGCAAAAATTAGATGAATTTATTGAAAAAAACCAGTTGTTAGATGAGAGTCAGTATGGATTCCGTTCAGGTAGATCTACAGCTTCTGCGACCATGAATATAGTTGAGGACATAGTAAATGCTACTGACAACAAGAAACACACAATAGGTGTGTTTATCGATTTAAAGAAAGCATTTGATACAATTGATCATTCAATCTTGTTATTAAAGCTACAATCATATGGTGTGAGAGGAATAGTGTTGGATTGGTTAAGCAGTTATTTGAATAAAAGACAACAGTATGTTCAGTATAATAATAAAAATCCAATAATATGCAAATTAAATGTGGTATACCGCAAGGTTCGGTTTTAGGACCGAAATTATTTATACTTTATATTAATGATATTTGTGATGTATCGAAGTTATTGAATTTTGTTCTATTCGCAGATGACACAAACATTTACCTCTCAGGAAATGATTTAAATGAATTGGTAATTAGTATGGAACAAGAAATGGTTAAAGTGAAGGAATGGTTTGATATTAGTAGGTTGTCATTAAATTTAAAGAAAACAAAGTTTATGATTTTTGGTAATAGAAAAAAAGATGAGAGTATTGTACTATCAATAGCAGGAACAAAAATAATGAAAGTTAGGGAAATCAGGTTTTTGGGTGTGCTACTAGATGAAGGGTTGACTTGGAAACCTCATATCTCATACATACAAAAAAAGATATCTAAGAGTATTTTTGTATTAAATAAGGTAAAACATGTATTAGATTATAAGGCATTGCGAACCTTGTATTGTGCACTGGTGTTGCCCTACATCAGCTACTGTGTGGAGGTGTGGGGAAACACATACCAAAGCAATACAAGGTCACTATTTCTATTACAAAAGAGAGTCATACGAATTATATTTAAAACAGATTATAGAGAGCATACAAATGCCTTATTTTTTGGCTCTAAATTGTTTAAATTTAAAGAATTGGTCGAATTACGGACACTTATTGTTATGTTCAAAGCAAAAGATAGAGTATTGCCCACGAACCTTCAACACTTGTTTATCCTTATAGAAAATGAAGGAAGAAGAAAGGGACATTTTAGGTATCAAACTGCAAGGACAACAGCAAAACAAATGTGTACTTCAGTGGTGGGAGTGAAAGTTTGGAGTTCTTTGCAAAATGAACTAAAGCAATGTAAAAATATATTTCAGTTTAAAAAAAGATTTAAAAAGAAAACAATGGATTTGTATGAACACTTATAGAAGTTGTTGATGATGATGATGATGATGATGATGGTTGTGATCATGGTTTGCTTTTGCTTTGGAAATCTGTTTCAGGTTGATGTTTTGGTTTCTAGTTTGTTTCATTAGTTATCAGCATGTATTGACGGGGACTTGATATGCTGAGTCTTTTGATATGTTGAGTTTATTTTTTATTTAAAATTTATTTGTGGAGGGGGCAGAAAATATAAGATATTCTTCGTTCTGCCTCTTTTTCATCATGGTTTTATAAATTATATATATGAGGATGATGAAGTAAGTTAATGGAAAATATCCATGAATGAAATAAACATAATCAATCAAAAATAATGTCATCTCTGATTTGAAAAAATATCCCTATTAAGCCATTTCAGAGAAAATATATTTAGCCTCATACTATCATCTTTAATCTCTTTTTTTGTTTACAGTTATCCTCTGCTGAAGCTGCCTCTGCCAGGAACTGGGCCTGTAGAGTTCACCACTGGAGTACGGGATTATTCTGTTCCGTCCCATGGGTCTCAGGTTGACCTGTCAGAGCGACCTGATTGGGTAAGGTTGAATGCTTGTTTGATAGACAGTGTAGAATGTGTTTACCTCGACACATGGTCATTCTTGTATTAAAGCATGCAGCATTTCTGTAGACTATTATTAGAGTGCTTGCAAAAGCTGTCAAATTGCTGCTCTTCTTGCAGTATCAGGGTCCTCCTGTGGCCTACATCCAGCAGGTGCTGGTGAAGGCAGCAGTCTCACCGTGGGACAACAGTCTGGTTCCTGTGGATGTGTTCCGCTCTCCCCTGGGCCATGTTTTCAGTCTTCTGGAGGAGATCAGAAATCATGTTTACACAGACAGGTAGACATTTTTCACCTTCACGGCTTCGCTTTAGCTTGTTTGTTGTTGTTTTTTTTTTATCCATTATCTCAATTTATTTTTTATTATTTTTACTTATAACAGTAATTTTTGTAATGTATACTCTGTTTTTATGAGTTTTCAGAGTTTCTAATCTATTTTCTTCATTAGTAATTAAAGGGATAGTTCACCAAACAAATTCATTTGAATTATTTTAATACAAATTCTGTCATTATTTACTAATCCTTAAAAGCTTTTCTATCCTTGTTTGACATTTTCCTTTCATGGAACACAAATGGAGATTTCAGGCAGTGTTAGCCTCAGTCACTTTTCATTTCATCATTTATTTTATATGCAATCAAAGTGAATGCTGACTTGAGGCTAACATTCTGCCTAACATCTCTTATTGTGTTTAAGAGAAGAAAGAAGGTCATACGGGTTTGGAGTTTTCATATTTTTATGAACTATCTTTAAATGTAAAGTGGCTGATAAAGTGCAGTCAACTTATCACAGAAGGTTGTAAGAATAAAACTAAAGTTTTACATTTCGGTGGGTTGAAATTTCTACAGTGTGGGTCTTAGAATAATTGTGTTACAACCTCTTGCTTCTTGTTATCATACATTTCTCAAAACCTCGTTCTTTCCCCCTCCCCCTCCACTCTCTTTCCACATCTTTAGAAGTTTGGAGGCTCTGTGTTTGCAGGTGACGGACCTGTTGCCAGGGTTACGACGCATGCAGGCTATTCTTCCAGAGCACGGCTGCCTGCTGGTCTCCCCTGGCAACTACTGGCAGAATCGGCGTGACCTGTTTGATGCAGATCCAGACCTCCTGAAGACAGTCCACCAACATGAACCCAAAGGCCTTCATACTTCAGCCACCCTGAGAGGTGAAATACAACAGATGCCTTAAAGGGATAGTTCACACAAAAATGAAAATTCTGACATCTGCCTCAGTCACTGTTACCTCTGATTGTATGAAGAAAAGAAAAAAAAAAGATGCAATGAGACTATACGAACATACTGCCTAACTTCTCTTTTTGTGTTCCACTGAAGAAAGCTATACAGGTCAGACAAAATTAATGTGAGATTATGATGACAGATATTTAATTTCTGGGTGAACTATCCCTTTAAACAAATTTTAATTTTGACCTGCTGTTTATTGAAGACCTGTACACTCACCCTGTCATTGCTTTGTTCCTTTCAGACTTGCTCTTTGGTGTACCAGGGAAGCAGACGGGTGTAAGCTTGTACAGCAAGAAGAGAGTGGTGACATACACCATCACGATTGCACTAAGCACCTACGAAGCAAGGTTAGTTTTCTCATTTTTATGAATAGTAATGTTTGCTTAGGGAAGCATCGATATTTTTTATTGCTCATACTCTAGTTAGGTATTTGAACCAACCTCTTATTAAACATTATGCAACTCATCCCACACATTTGTGCTACAGACATGAATGATACTTCAAATTATGTGGCTCCTTTAGGAAAGGTGTGCAATTACTTTAGGGCTGTCACTATTGATTATTTTGTTAATCGAGTAAGCTACTGATTATTGTGAAGATTAATTGAGTACTCGGAAAAATTATTTGACTCCAATTGCATTAAATTGAGATGTAGTCATGTTTAGCTAAATTGCGTTCATTAGCCTAATTTTTAATGCACTCTATGATTGAATAACAACAACAAAACAATTGTGCATACCATATCTAAAGCAGATCTATAAAGTAAAACAATGTTGCCAATATAATGTACAAAACACAATCTACCTATTTCAGTTAAAACTGTTTAAAAAAAAGTTTAAAGGTGCAGCTTCAGATGTAAGATTCAGAAACCCTTGTTATTAATGACACCTGTGGCCGTTAAGTGAACTGCAGCCAGCTACCTGTTGCTCACGCTCATGCTCACACTCCATAGGGAATGCGAGTGAGCATCCAAAACAATGATATAACGAACAAAGAGGCTGAACGTGATTCACCGGCATCATACTGACAGATGAGGTAGCATGATTAAAATGACACAGTTATGATTGTTTTATTAGAAATTGAGACTAAACTAAAACTACTTATCAGCTAACATAGCATACTGATACACACATACAGCTACACACTACCGAACTATACCAGACAGTTTAGTGCAGTTATATTGCACTATTGTAGGTTTTGTATGTCATATGTGTACAACGATCAAGAAACCAGCATATTTGCTTCAATCTATCCTGTATTCCTGAAATTCGTTGAAATTATTTGAAAGTTAGTGTAGGAGTCGGTGTTGTGCTGGAAGCCTGACGTTTGTTGGATTCTATCTCTAAGATAACGTTACATAGTGTTGCTGTGTGTTATTGCTATTGAATAGCAGAAGTGAAGCTATTACTGTCTGAGGCAAGGCTCTCGGGAGCACGCGTAAATGTCACATCCTTTGGATTTTCCTGGCAAAAGCAACCTGCTCCCTTCGCACGTAGATTGAAAATCAGTCTACAGGCTTTAATGGGCAACCTAGGAAGTCCTGGAAGGGCTAATTTTTTAAGCTGCATTACAAGCCGTTCACACAGTGGCAAAAGAAAGGCGAATATTACATGAACATTTTTACATATTGCACCTTAAAATATGGGAAAACAGGCCATGCAACTTTAATGAAGTCCAATAAACATCTTTGTCATTACATTATTTTATGATGTGTCATAAAAGCCTATATTGCAAATGAATGTATAGATAAATAGGTTTAGAGTGCATTCCAATGTGTTTTTTGCTAAGTTCTGCATATCCCGAACACGGAAAAATGTATGGTTCGCCTTCTCTCGCGCGTCATCTATGAAAAGTCTTATTTTTGAAGTGAAGTTATCACCCGTGTACTGCGTCACTTCGATTTGTCAAATTTTTTAAATCAAGTAATTGTGACAGCCTTAAATTACTTCTATAAGTGATTGGACTTATTTTTGCCTGGCAGATGATAAAATTAGCACAAAAAAACAATAGACCAGAATATCACTTAGACTTGGGGGTGGGAACTTTTGATTTCAGCTAATAAGTAACCATTAAGCAACCACCCAGAACTCCATAGTAACTGCATAACCACTTAGGACATCGTAGCATTTTGGTGGCAACATTTGCACAATAAATCATAACTCACATTTTCTTCAGAAAATTTTTAAATCAATTTTTCTTTTTAATATTGTTGCTTCCAACAAATGTCAAGCATCTTGTTTATTGTGTTTTTGGCATGGGCAGGTTTGTAGCCAGCCTCCGAGCCCGCCTTAAACAGATTCACCCTTCAGTGAACTGCAGTCTACGAGAGGACCACATGGTGCATGTCCATTTCAAAGAGGAAATCGGCATTGCTGAGCTCATCCCTCTAGTCACCACCTACATAATCCTTTTCGCTTATATCTACTTCTCAACACGTAAGCAACATCCCCACAAAAACTTTCTATTTCTTCCTGTGTTATTTGTTCTTGTTGCTTCTAGTCTTTCTTTGATTTGGACTTTGAATTGGGTTTACCACAGCGTGAAATCATCTCTTCCCAAATATGGGGTCAATCTGCCTGCATGATTAGGGCACCTACAGTACACACTAGAGAAAGCTAGTGTTTGATGGAGATCAGCAGTTATAGAAATACTCAAAACCAGCCCATCTGGCACCAACAATCATGCCATGGTCCAAATCACTGATCACATTTTTCCCCATTCTGATGGTTGATGTGAACATTAACTGAAGCTCCTGAATCATAACTTCATGATTTCACGCACTGCACTTGTGCCACACTATTGGCTAATTAGATAATCGCTTGGAGGATTTTTGGTGACAGACAGGCTGGTTTGAGTATTTCTGTAACTGCTGATCTCCTGGGATTTTCAAACACACAAAAGTCTCTAGAATTTGCTCAGAATGGTGCCAAAAACATCCAGTGAGGGGCAGTTCTGCGAATGGAAATGCCTTGCTAATGAGAGAGGTCAACAGAAAACGGCCAAATTGGTTAGAACTGACAATGTCTACGGTAACTGTAGAACGGTAACCACTCTGTACAATTGTGTTGGGAAGAATAGCATCTCAGTATGCTATTGTGAGATGTGGATTGGCGCTGTTTTGGTGGCACGACGGGGACCTACACAATATTAGGCAGGTGGTTTTAATGTTGTGGTTGATCGGTGTAAACAAACAGGCTCATGACAAATGGTTTTACCCTCAAACTTTAAGCCATGTTGCCATGCTGTTCTTTAGAATGATTAATGCAGTAAAATACTTGTAAAAAATTAATAATATGCTACATCAAGATTTTAGGTTAGAATTTAGTCAGTGGGCTATTTTTCACTTTTTTAAATTCACTATTTAATTTTAAATGGTCCCGTATAACAAGTGAATTCTTAAATGCATGTATCTATCTCAATTACTATGAGTTAAAAAAGTTGCATGCATCGTAATTATACTTGACCAATAAGATGACTAGGTTACACCAGTTCTGTCTGGAGGATTGGGCCAAAATTCCAGTAACTTATTGTGAGAAGCATGTGGGATGCTACCCAAAATATTTGACCCAAGTTAAACAATTTAAACACAATGATACCAAATTATAACAAAGTGTATGTCAACTTCTAAACCGCTGGGAATGTGATGAAAGAAATAAAAGCTGAAATAAATAATTCTCTCTACTATTACTCTGACATTTAAAATTCTTAAAATAAAGTATTGAAGTTTCTTTGATTTAAATATCAAGAATTGTGAAAAACTGAGTTTAAATGAATTTGGCTAAGGTGTATGTAAAATTTTGACTTCAAATACAGTGGGGCAAAAAAGTATTTAGTCAGCCACCAATTGTGTAAGTTCTCCCACTTAAAAAGATGAGAGAGGCCTGTAATTTTCATCATAGGTACACTTCAACTATGAGAGACAAAATGAGAAAACAAAATCCAGAAAATCACATTGTAGGATTTTTAATGAATTTATTTGCAAATTATGGGGGAATATAAGTATTTGGTCACCTACAAACAAGCAAGGTTTCTTGCTCTCACAGACCTGTAACTTCTTTAAGAGGCTCATCTGTCCTCCACTCATTACCTGTATTAATGGCACCTGTTTGAACTTGTTATCAGTATAAAAGACACCTGTCCACAACCTCAAACAGTCACACTACAAACTCCACTATGGCCAAGACCAAAGAGCTGTCAAAGGACACCAGAAACAAAATTGTAGACCTGCACCAGGCTGGGAAGACTGAATCTGCAATAGGTAAGCAGCTTTGTGTGAAGAAATCAACTGTGGGAGCAATTATTAGGAAATGGAAGACATACAAGACCATTGATAATCTCCCTCGATCTGGGGCTCCACGCAAGATCTCACCCCGTGGGGTCAAAATTATCACAAGAACGGTGAGCAAAAATCCCAGAACCACACGGGGGGACCTAGTGAATGACCTGCAGAGAGCTGGGACCAAAGTAACAAAGGCTACCATCAGTAACACACTATGCCGCCAGGGACTCAAATCCTGCAGTGCCAGAGTGTCCCCCTGCTTAAGCCAGTACATGTCCAGGCCCGTCTGAAGTTTGCTAGAGAGCGTTTGGATGATCCAGAAGAGGATTGGGAGAATGTCATATGGTCAGATGAAACCAAAATAGAACTTTTTGGTAAAAACTCAACTCGTCGTGTTTGGAGGAGAAAGAATGCTGAGTTGCATCCAAAGAACACGATACCTACTGTGAAGCATGGGGGTGGAAACATCATGCTTTGGGGCTGTTTTTCTGCAAAGGGACCAGGACGACTGATTCGTGTAAAGGAAAGAATGAATGGGGCCATGTATCGTGAGATTTTGAGTGAAAACCTCCTTCCATCAGCAAGAGCATTGAAGATGAAACGTGGCTGGGTCTTTCAGCATGACAATGATCCCAAACACACCGCACGGGCAACAAAGGAGTGGCTTTGTAAGATGCATTTCAAGGTCCTGGAGTGACCTAGCCAGTCTCCAGATCTCAACCCCATAGAAAATCTTTGGAGGGAGTTGAAAGTCCGTGTTGCCCAGCGACAGCCCCGAAACATCACTGCTCTAGAGGAGATCTGCATGGAGGAATGGGCCAAAATACCAGCAACAGTGTGTGAAAACCTTGTGAAGACTTACAGAAAACATTTGACCTCTGTCATTGCCAACAAAGGGTAAATAACAAAGTATTGAGATAAACTTTTGTTATTGACCACATACTTATTTTCCCCCATAATTTGCAAATAAATTCATAAAAAATCCTACAATGTGATTTTCTGGATTTTTTTTTGTCTCTCATAGTTGAAGTGTACCTATGATGAAAATTACAGGCCTCTCTCATCTTTTTAAGTGGGAGAACTTGCACAATTGGTGGCTGACTAAATTCTTTTTTGCCCCACTGTATATCTACACTGTGTTCACAATTATTAGGCAACTAAATTGCAAAAATAATTTATCCCAACTCAATTGTTTATTCTAAGTGCAACAAATAATTAACACAAAATGACAATTAAATACGATTTTGGTCTTTCAGAAATATTCAGTGTCCAATCTAGCCACCCTTCTTTTCAATAACTCTCATGAGCCTTCCATCCATGGAGTCTGGCAGTTTCTTGATCTGTTCACCATCAACTTTTGCTGAAGCAGCAACCACAGCCTCCCAAATGCTGTTCAAAGAGAACCTATTGAGAACTTCATTGTAAATCTCACATTTGAGAAGGGCCGACAAGTTCTCAATAGGTTTTAAGTCATTATTTGGGCATCTTTTAGGCCCTTGCTGGCTAGCCAAGCAGTGGAGTACTTGGATGCATGTGATGGAGCATTGTCCTGCATAAAGATCGTGGCCTTCTTGAATGCTGACGACTTCTTCCTGTACCACTGCTTGAAGAAAGTACTTTCCAGAAATTGGCAGTAGGTTTGAGAGTTGAGTTTTAGTCTGTCTTCAACTTGAAAAGGTCCAACTACTTACCTCATCCTTTATGATAGCAGTCAATACCAGTATCCCTCCTCCACCTTACTAGTGCCTGACTCAAAGAGGTGCCCTGTGTCCATTAGTGATCCAGGCACGGGCCCATCCATCTGGTCAATCAAGAGTCACTCTCATTTCATCTGTCCATAAAACCTTTGAAAAATCTGTCTTCAGGTATATTTTTGCCAAATATTGATGCTTCAAATTGTGAATCTTATTCAGTGGTGGTCATGTTTCAGAGTTATTGATCTTGGCCATGTCGCTGAGCACTTGACACCTTGTACTTCTGGACATTCCAGGTAGGTTGCAGTTCTGGAATATGGTGGTACTGGAGGATAATGGGTTCCTGGTAGCTTCACATTTAATTATTTTGCTGTTAATTTGCACCTTTTTTTCTCCACGTGTTTTTTGCGCCCCAGTTGACTATTTAAATCAAATCAAAATCAAATCACTTTATTGTCCCATGTCCATATACACAAGTGCAACAGTAGGTGAAAGTCTTGTGTGCATTTCCGAGCAACATAAGTCATGAGAGTGACGAGACATATACTAATTTACAATAAACAACATATTTACACAACACAGTTTACATATCAAATGTACATATATTTACGCAACACAATAATTATACACTCACCTAAAGGATTATTAGGAGACACCATACTAATACTGTGTTTGACCCCCTTTCGCCTTCAGAACTGCCTTAATTCTATGTGGCATTGATTCAACAAGGTGCTGAAAGCATTCTTTAGAAATGTTGGCCCATATTGATAGGATAGCATCTTGCAGTTGATGGAGATTTGTGCGATGCACATCCAGGGCACGAAGCTCCCGTTCCACCACATCCCAAAGATGCTCTATTGGGTTGAGATCTGGTGACTGTGGGGGCCATTTTAGTACAGTGAACTCATTGTCATGTTCAAGAAACCAATTTGAAATGATTCGAGCTTTGTGACATGGTGCATTATCCTGCTGGAAGTAGCCATCAGAGGATGGGTACATGGTGGCCATAAAGGGATGGACATGGTCAGAAACAATGCTCAGGTAGGCCGTGGCATTTAAGCGATGCCCAATTGGCACTAAGGGGCCTAAAGTGTGCCAAGAAAACATCCCCACACCATTACACCACCACCACCACCAGCCTGCACAGTGGTAACAAGGCATGATGGATCCATGTTCTCATTCTGTTTACGCCAAATTTTGACTCTACCATCTGAATGTCTCAGCAGAAATCGAGACTCATCAGACCAGGCAACATTTTTCCAGTCTTCAACTGTCCAATTTTGGTGAGCTCTTGCAAATTGCAGCCTCTTTTTCCTATTTGTAGTGGAGATGAGTGGTACCCGGTGGGGTCTTCTGCTGTTGTAGCCCATCCGCCTCAAGGTTGTGTGCGTGTTGTGGCTTCACAAATGCTTTGCTGCATACCTCTGTTGTAACGAGTGGTTATTTCAGGCAAAGTTGCTCTTCTATCAGCTTGAATCAGTCAGCCCATTCTCCTCTGACCTCTAGCATCAACAAGGCATTTTCGCCCACAGGACTGCCGCATACTGGATGTTTTTGCCTTTTCACACCATTCTTTGTAAACCCTAGAAATGGTTGTGCGTGAAAATCCCAGTAACTGAGCAGATTGTGAAATACTCAGACCGGCCCGTCTGGCACCAACAACCATGCCACGCTCAAAATTGCTTAAATCACCTTTCTTTCCCATTCTGACATTCAGTTTGGAGTTCAGGAGATTGTCTTGACCAGGACCACACCCCTAAATGCATTGAAGCAACTGCCATGTGATTGGTTGATTAGATAATTGCATTAATGAGAAATTGAACAGGTGTTCCTAATAATCCTTTAGGTGAGTGTATACAATGTACAGTAAATAATACACACAATATAGAATACACATACAATAAAAATAAAAAGTATATAAAAAAATATATACAGTAGTTGTATTGTGAAGAGAATACTGTATAATTATGACAGTCCAGTGTGAGAGAATAAGATTAATAAAGTGCAGTGCTGATGTATATTTATCATAAGAGATCAAGTGTTCAAAAGTCTGATTGCTTGGGGGAAGAAGCTGTCATGTAGTCGGCTGGTGCGGGTCCTGATGCTGCGATACCGCCTGCCTGATGGTAGCAGTGAGAGCAGCCCATGGCTCGGGTGGCTGGAGTCTCTGATGATCCTCAAAGCTTTTTTCACACACCGCCTGGTATATATGTCCTGGAGGGATGGAAGCTCACCTCCAATGATGTGTCTGGCAGTTTGCACCACCCTTTGCAGGGCTTTGCAGTTGTGGGCGGTGCTATTGCTGTACCAGGCTGTGATGCAGCCAGTCAGGATACTATCTACAGTGCTGGTGTAGAACCGTATGAGGATGTGGTGGTTCATTCCAAACTTCCTCAGCCGTCTCAGGAAGTAGAGGTGCTGGTGAGCCTTCTTCACAATGGCCTCAGTGTGGACTGACCGTGTGAGTTCCTCAGTGATGTGGACACTGAGGAACTTGAAGCTGCTGACTCTCTCCACCGGTGCTCCATTAATGGTGATTGGGCTGTGTTCTTTGTCTTTCCTCCTGAAGTCCACTACAAGCTCCTTTGTCTTACTAATGTTGAGGGAGAGCTTGTGCTCCTGACACCAGCGTGTCAGAGTGTGCACCTCCTCTCTGTAGGCTGTTTCATCATTGTCAGTAATCAGACCTTCCACCATCGTATCATCAGCAAATTTAATTATGGCATTGGAGCAATGTGTTTTCACACAGTCATGTGTGTACAGGGAATACAGAAGTGAGCTGAGAACACAGCACTGCGGGGCTCCAGTGTTGAGGGTCAGTGATGAGATGTTGCTGCCCATTCTAACCACCTGATGTCTGCTTGACAGGAAGTCCAGGATCCAGCTGCACAGCAAGCAGTTTAAGCCCAGAGCTTCACATCAAGCTTGGAGGGCACTATGGTGTTCCTTTTTTCCAGGTGGGAGAGAGCAGTATGTATTGTAAATGCAATGGCATCATCAGTGGCGCGGTTGTTGCGGTAGGCGAACTGCAATGGGTCCAGTGAGGTGGACAGCACAGAGCAGATGTAATCTCTGATTAGCCTCTCAAAGCATTTGCTGATGATGGGGGTCAGAGCTACAGGACGCCAGTCATTTAAACAATTGATTTTTTTATTGCTTTGGTACAGGCACAATGGTGGACGTTTTGAAGCATGTGGGGACTACAGACAAGGAGAGGGATAGGTTGAAAATGTCCATAAATACACCAGACAGTTGGTTCGCGCACGCTGTGATGACACAGCCCGGAATGCCGTCTGGACTTTACGCCGTCTGGCATTTACGGATGTTCACCCGTTGGAAGGATCGGGTTACATCCGCAGCAGAGACGGAGAGTGAACAACCTCTGTAGCGTGGGCCACGAGTACTCTACGCGAGGGCGGTGTTATTTTTGTATTTGCAAAAAATCGTTTGATTGTCTGGTGGTCATGCCTCAATAGTTATTTCAAGAGTGTTGCATCTGTCTGTAAGGCATTTTACTATTTTTGACTTTTCAGTGTCAGTTAAACCTCTTTTTTTGATGCATTTTACCTGAGGTAATGAAACTGCCTAATAATTATGCACACCTTGATATAAGGTGTTAGTCTCTTTCGCCACACCCTCCCTCATTACACAAATACATATCACCTGAAATTGATTGAATCCAATAAGCATTACATTTTATATGGTTTTGAGTTGAAAATGTGCATGGAAATAATTATAAGCTCAGAATACTCACTTGCCTAATATTTGTGCATACAGTGTATGTATAGATATCTACTGTCCCTGCCTGAAGGAAAGAAGCCACAGGCAGTCAGATATTCTTAGCCGCAAGCAAATAAACCATAACAAATTATAAGTGAAAATATCGGCGGTAATTCCATTATCGGTGCGATAATATTTAGATTTTCCCTGTTATCGCTGATATATCGTGCATCCCTAGTAATGTACAGTGAAATGGAGGACTTCTGCTTCCGCCCACATTGAGTAAGCAGCAGAGAAGGGAGCTCCTCTAGCAAATAAGTGATTATTGCTCTTTAGTTCAATCATCCTTTTAATACTTTAACATTTCAACCAAAGAGGTAAAGCTACATACGTTTTGACATGAAACAGAACTCATGCAAAAAAGTTACATTGACAATCCAGTGTAATACGAAGGCAGAAAGCAATGAGAGATAAATGGACGAACACATGAATGAGGCGGATTCACCCATTTCACTGAGAACACTCATACACACAGAGAGGCCAAGATAAAGTGATATTAAGTCACAAATTTTAAATCTACATTTGGACAGACAAAAGTATCAAGAAGAGATGAAAGCAGACACACTCTCGCTTTGAGAGGAAATTTTCCCTGATCTGGCCGCCTTACACAAAGCGCAAGCCGAGTCAACAAGCGAGTGCATGGAGGTGGGGAAAACACTGAGCGACATGATGGACCAGGTGGCAGCACTAGAACATTCTTACGAAACCATGGCCAAAGAACACAAGAGAAAAAATAAACTTTGGATTTGGAGAATGAAGGCAGATTTGAGATTCGTAGGGGTCCCAGAAGGAGCGGGGAGCCTGGTTTGATTAATCAAAGACCTCCTATTGGAGCTATTTGGACCCGAAGGCCTGGGAGATTCCCTTATGATTGTTGCTCGCGTGCACAGAACTCATGCGCCAAAGCCGAAACCAGGAGAGAGGCCCAGAGCAAGTTGCTCGTTTAACTTGGATATGTGAAAAAAAGAATTTCACTGTATATATGCAGAAATGTATAATGTGTGGCTTCTAGAATAAAGGCCACCTCTACTACAACGGATCTCCAGTGCACATCTTACCTGATGGCAGAGGTCAAGTATGTGCGGTGTTCAACCCAGTGAAGGCCAAGTTATTGCCAGGATAAACTACATTTTGTACTATCGAGACAAACTGGCAATCACCGTAGATGGACTCCGGTACATGTTTGAACACCCTTGAGAAGCTGACAAATTTATAGAGAAGAAAACTCAAATCTAGATCGCTGAACTGTATAGTCTAAACCAAGTGATCGGGTTTAAAAACACCCAGACTTATAAGTTGAGACGTGATGTCTGATTTCATTTTCAGCTTTTATGCAAACTTAAACGCAAAAAAAAAATGGATTTCTGGATTCTTATTATTCAACTGTAACTCAAGCACTGAATTACATTAAAGGGGACATATTATATCCCTTTTTACACAATCTAATATAAGTCTTAGGTGTCCTCAGAGTGTGTCTGTCATGTTTCAGCTCAAAGTACCTCACAGATCATTTATCCTACCATGCCATTATACCCCTGTTTTGAAGCCCTGCTCCAAACGGACTGTTGTATGGGGTTTTTCCACTGCACGGTACAGCTCGACTCTGCTCACTTTTTGCCGGTTTTCCACTTTTTTAGTACCACCTCAGTCGAGGTTCCAAGCGAGCTGAGCCAGTATTAAATGTGACATAAAAACCCTGCAGATCACTGATTGGTCCGAGAGAATCGTTAGGGACATCAATCCGCTAGTTTTGAAGTTGGTAACAGCAATAGCTGTATCATTTGTTCATGCGACCTTTGAATTGTAAAAAGAAATGGCTGTGCGCAAAACCACGCTGTTGTCAATAAACGAGGTGCAGACGTTCCTCTCGTTAGCGACGAACGAAACGGCGCAAAACGAAAAAGTCTTTCAGGAAGTGTCTCAGCTGTTGGCCACACACTGCTACCACCGGACCTACCAACAGTGCAGGGAAAAGTAAAAAAGACTTAAGTGACTGAATGTGGAGGTGGTTCAACCAAATGGACGCTATCTATGGCAATAGCAAGCAATGGGAGGGAGAGTGACCAGGACTCAGCGTTATTGTAGTCCACAATGGAGGATGGTACGTTTTGCTATGTTAACTCTTTATTCTGCTGGAAAGATTCACTTTATTTAGTTGACCAGCTACTGGAAAGCTTGCTTCTAAAACAACCAGGCCAATTTAACTGTTACACTTGTGAAAAATCACCATGCACAATGAGCTAGAGCTAACAGCTAGCAGTCTTGTTATTGTTTATGTATTCATATATATATATATATATATATATATATATATATATATATATAATATATATATACACAGGTGAAACTCGAAAAATTTGAATATCGTGCAAAAGTTAATTAATTTCAGTAATTCAACTTAAAAGGTGAAACTAATATATTATATAGACTCATTACAAGCAAAGTAAGATATTTCAAGCCTTTATTTGATATAATTTTGATGATTATGGCTTACAGCTTATGAAAACCCCAAATTGAGAATCTCAGAAAATTAGAATATTACATGAAATCAATAAAAAAAAGGATTTTAAATACAGAAATGTCGGCCCTCTGAAAAGTATAATCATGCATATGTACTCAGTACTTGGTTTGGGCCCCTTTTGCATTAATTACTGCCTCAATGCGGCGTGGCATGGATGCTATCAGCCTGTGGCACTGCTGAGGTGTTATGGAAGACCAAGATGCTTCAATAGCGGCCTTCAGCTCTTCTGCATTGTTTGGTCTCATGTCTCTCATCTTTCTCTTGGCAATGCCCCATAGATTCTCTATGGGGTTCAGGTCAGGCGAGTTTGCTGGCCAATCAAGCACAGTAATACCATGGTCATTGAACCAGGTTTTGGTACTTTTGGCAGTGTGGGCAGGTGCCAAGTCCTGCTGGAAAATGAAGTCAGCATCTCCATAAAGCTTGTCTGCTGAAGGAAGCATGAAGTGCTCTGAAATGTCCCGGTAGACGGCTGCATTGACTCTGGACTTAATAAAGCACAATGGACCAACACCAGCCGATGACATGGCTCCCCAAACCAACACAGACTGTGGAAACTTCACACTGGACTTCAAGCATCTTGGATTGTGTGCCTCTCCATTCTTCCTCCAGACTTCCACAGACCCGTCTGTGTGTGGTGGCTCTTGATGCAGTAACTCCAGCCTCAGTCCACTCCATGTGAAGCTCCCCCACACATTTGAATGGCCTTTTCCTGACAATCCTCTCCAGGCTACGGTCATCCCTGCTGCTTGTGCACCTTTTTCTTCCACACTTTTCCCTTCCACTTAACTTTCTATTAATGTGCTTTGATACAGCACTTTGAGAACATCCAACTTCTTTTGCAATTACCTTTTGAGGCGTTCCCTCCTTGTGGAGGGTGTCAATGATGGTTTTCTGCACAACTGTCAGGTCAGCAGTCTTCCCCATGATTGTGAATTCAACTGAACCAGACTGAGAGACCATTTAAAGGCTCAGGAACCCTTTGCAGGTGTTTTGGATTAATTAGCTGATTAGAGTGTGACACTTTGAGCCTACAATACTGAACCTTTTCACAATATTCTAATTTTCTGAGATTCTGAATTTGGGGTTTTCATAAGCTGTAAGCCATAATCATCAAAATTATATCAAATAAAGGCTTGAAATATCTTACTTTGCTTGTAATGAGTCTATATAATATATTAGTTTCACCTTTTAAGTTGAATTACTGAAATTAATGAACTTTTGCACGATATTCAAATTTTTCGAGTTTCACCTGTGTGTGTGTGTGTGTGTGTGTGTGTGTGTGTGTATATATATATATATATATATATATATATATACAGTAAAACTGATTTACAAAAGAAGCATCTTTTAGATTTAGCTATCATGCAACATCTGCAAAGATGCTGAGATACTGTAAACCCCAAGGGGTTTGTAGCCTGGTTGTATTGTCTTTTACCTTGCATTGTTTTGTTAATGACTTTCAATGATGGCATGCCACGATACCTGATTGGAAGCACAACCTTAATCTTGATTGGGTATATGAAGATATGAGTGTTTTTTTTAGAAGTTGATAAGCATATTTATTTAGCAATACTTCATGCATATATTAAAGGGCTAGTTGCAGTTTATTATAGCATAGTTTGTCTCTTCTTTCTGCAAAACTCTCAGAACCCCGTGTTTGGGTCGCAACCCACCATTTGGAAACCACTGCTACTTTTATGATCAAGATATTTGTATCCATTCAGATTTTTTGCTTAAAGGGAATGACATGATTGATCATAATTATTGTGGAAGTACATTAGCCCTGACAACAGGACTCAGGACTATTGAGCGTTATCTGGCATTCTTTTTTTCTATTAAGGATTCTCCTTATATCTGTTAATATTAGGTAGTATTATGACAGGGTGTTGGCAATGTTGCCAGGTGTCCTCTGAACAAAGGTTTACATTGGCAGCATAATGCACTCCGATTAGTAAGGCTGCTCAGTTTCTGACTGAACTTTCGCCAAAGGTGTTCCATTCTGCCATGGGGATTATCTTGGAACAGCACATTCAAGAATTCATTCTTTGATACTCACACACACTCACTCACATGGGGATTGTTCTTGTAAAATGCTTTTGGCAAAACTTAAGGGCCGAAACATACTGTACACAAGCATGTGAACACTTGCGACACAAGCTCGATTTCATGTGTCATTGCATTCTGAACTCTCACTTGATCCCTCTTTCCTAATTTACAGGAAAGATCGACATGGTGAAGTCCAAATGGGGCTTGGCTCTGGCTGCTGTGGTTACAGTTCTCAGCTCTCTGCTCATGTCGGTGGGACTCTGCACCTTGTTTGGCTTGACACCCACACTTAATGGAGGGTAGGAGCTTAGCCAATACTTACCTTCATACATTGACACCATGATAATTGTCCTGTGCTCTAGTGTAAGACAGCTACAGACCTGATTAGGGATATGCAAAGATATATATTTGTAAATTGCCTGAATAATTGGTCAACTATTTGGTCTTATGGATGCCCAGCCCTGTATAATTAGGATGGTTTTTGGTTCACCTCACTCCAATCAGCAAGTTTCTTACAGGGCTAGATTGACAGCTAACCCAACAGTTGACATGTTTTAAAGTTGGACTATTTTTTACTTGGCACAGCATCTTAACTCATTGCTAGTGGAGGGACACTCAAAAAACATTGCATGGAGTTTCAGTACTTAAAAGGGAATTTAAAAGTGCAACCAATGACTTTGCAGTGCAAACTGTCTAACAGCTAAAGCACTGCAAGCTGTCAGTTCACTAATTAAAGCAGCTCTACTAAAAAATATTAAAATTAAAATAAATATATATATATTGACAGCAGACCTGCAGAAGGTCAGGTCTTCAGCAAATGACATTCTTTCAGAACCCCTTATAAATTGATTATTTATTCTCTCTAGAGCAAGTCTTTAAACTCATCATCATGTTCATTCAGTTCTTTACAAAGTTGTGTGATTTTCATATGAAGCATTTATTAAAATATTATTATATCTTTTGGCCATATTGGTGTCTTCTGTTTCTTATGACTCATAAAGTTTTATTTGTTTTATCTACTGCTGGTTTGCAGAGAGATCTTCCCATACCTAGTGGTGGTAATTGGTTTGGAGAATGTCCTTGTCCTCACCAAGTCTGTTGTGTCAACTCCTGTCGACCTTGAAGTCAAGCTGCGCATTGCTCAAGGTAAGAGATTGAGGCAGTTCTCTACATTGTCACAATGAGTTCACTATAGTTTTGTGACCTAGTATATTTTACAGCCTTTTGTCAAGGTAGACGCCACATTTAATTTAAAAAAGCGTGAACGAAAATTAGTCTGAGGAAAGAACAGTGGTCATTGTCATAGCTGTTGTGTAGCAATAGACCAATATATCAATTTGAATTGGCAAATATTTGGCCAATTTGAGATTATTGGCATCGCCCCATAACAAAATCTGCTCTGCCAATTAACAGAAATGTTAGTTCCTCCTTGTGTCTATTCTAAAATCCAAAAAGGTGTATTTTGATAATATTTTGAGTAAAATAAGTGTCTTAAATAATTTTTTTCATTTGTCTAATCTGTTCTCATGAAATTCTATAATGTTGGCATTATATCAGCCATTGGCCATCCTGTTCTCCAGATATCAGCATTGGCCATTAAAAAAACAGTATTGTGTATCTAGATGATGATCACTCTAACTATCACGCAAAATTACAATGGACCAGAAACTTTGGTAAGCATGGGATGTGAAAATGTAACATCACGTCTACAATTTTAGGCACAAAGCTGTCTGGTATAAAAGCAGGTGCTCAAACACCATTCCTCAAAATTATATTCCTTCAAGACAGCGATTCATCTCTTGTCTAGAAGCCTCTACTACTTCACCGTTGACATACAAGAGTCAGCGGGCAGGATCTTCATGGCAACGAGAAGACTTTTCGGTCCCTTGCAGTGTTCCAGTGAACGTTTACCCCGCCTTGTCGCTTGCTGCTTCGCTGGTGAACGGGCTGCTTCAGCATCCTGATTCCCTGCAGTGCTTCGGCTTCCTTATAAGCTATTGTAATATTGTGTGTGTTTGTGTGTATATATATATGTGTTTATAAAAAGAGCCGCTTACGTGTTCGAATATTTTTAAAGATGTCGTTCTGCAAGTGTTGCTTATGTGAGGGACACATCCCACCATCAGATCACCATGAGAGCTGCATTCGTTGTCTGGGCCATGCCCAAGCAGAGACATCTCTCATAGACACAGACTGCCCTCATTGTGAGGGTATGAGTCTCAAGACACTTTGCTCACAAATTGCTCTCATTCTGAGGGACAAATCAGCCTCCCGCGTCCTCCCACCCGCCTCTTCTTTAACTCTCGAGGGATCACACGAAGAGGCACGGTGGGGTTGCGAGGTCGAGCTGGATGAAGTTGAGGGTGGACCTTGTGCCCCTCAATTTCCATGTGCTGCGTCTATGCCAATACAGTATGTGCGTGACACTCGAGATGATGTTATGCCTCTCGCTGCGTCTGGTTAGTGGTCAATGGAGGATGTTGCTGCCTCTTTGTCCTGAAGAAGGCTCAATTTGAGACACAATGCTGTTCCCCTCTTTCCCATTGCTGTTTGTCTTGAAAGGAATATTGTTGTTTAAAATGGTGTTCAAAGGGCCTCAATGTCAACTTGATGAAGAGCACACTCTTCCCCCAGCCAACAAATCTCCTTTTTGCTGGGCTCAGTAAAACGGGTCTGTGATTTGCAAGCACTGTCATTCGACAATATATGTCTGGAGTTTGGTCCGGATCTTTCAAAAGCATCTGTCAAACCCAGAAAATTCTATGTGCCTAAGGTTCCAACCAAGCCCTTCAGAGTGCAGGTGGTTCACCTTCAAGTCTTTTTCCCTCCATTTAATTCAGATGAGGAACAGTCCTTACATTTGTTATGCCCTGTGCGAGCGCTACACACATACATTGAGTGTACTCGCCAGTTCAGACTATCTGACCAGCTCTTTGTGTGCTATGGAGGACGCACAAAAGAAATGTCAATCTACAAGCAAAGACTTTCTCACTGGATTGTTTATGCGATCCCCCTGGCTTAAGAGTCACAGTGTGCAATTTGCCCAATTGGTGTTAAAGCACACTCAACTAGAGGTATGGCCTCTTCATGGGCATGGACGAACAATGTGTGTCCTTACAAAGACTTTCACGGCATATTCAGAGTACCAGGATCACGGTATATTCATGACGGTCGCCATCCCATGTGACTGCGGGATCATATTTCCTCTCTGGGAGCGTTATGTTATGTAGTGCAGCGTGATGGGACTCTGTTCCCCATAGTGTCAGCTTTGTGATGCAATGTTTAGTGAACTGAATCATAAGGGAACGTCTAAGGGAATGTTTTTTTAGGTGTGAGCAATGCGCTCTTTGTCCATCAGTGAGAAAATTCTGAAGAATGGTGTTTGCATGCCCGCTTTAATACTGGACAGCATCACGCCTAAAAGGGCGGTGCTTAAACACCATACCCATTCCGGGTGTTATTGTAGAAGGGTTTGTATAAGGAGTAGGTTGTGTAGAAGGACACTCTCCATAACATCAGCTCAGTGACGCAATGTCTCGTTCCCTTCATCTCAGGGAAACGTGGTTGCATACATAACTGAGATGTTTTCCTTTTCTTCAAAGGTCTGTTTAGTTTTTATTATCAGATGTTTTGGTTCTGTTTTAAGGTCTAAGCAATGAGAGCTGGTCCATCATGAAGAATATGGCCACTGAGCTAGGCATCATTCTCATTGGATACTTTACTTTAGTACCAGCAATTCAGGTAAAACTGCTATGAATAGAAATATTACCTGCAGTCTCTTTTGGTGGTAGTCATATAATGGCCAAAAACCTTACACTTTTCCCCTTTTATTCGTGTGTTGACATCTGTGTAGGAGTTCTGTCTGTTTGCTGTGGTTGGTCTGGTGTCTGATTTCTTCCTCCAGATGTTTTTCTTCACAACTGTGCTGTCTATTGATATCCGCCGCATGGAGGTGAGAACCCAACCATTCATGGGTCATTTTGGAATTAATGAGAAACACATGAATCATGAGTTACTTCATATGAGTATCATGATTTGAAAAACTTCTTTGTCCTGATTTATTGTCTTTATTTCACTGTCTCCACTCAAACAGTTGGCTGATCTGAACCGGCGTCTCCCAGCTGAAGCGGGGATGCCACCTCCTAAACCAGGCCACTTACGTCCTCGGGAGATGCCTCCCCCACCTCGCCCCTCCCCCCACACGATCACCCTGCAGGCTCCAGCCTTCAGGAACCTCCGCTTGCCCAAGAGGCTTAGGGTGGTGTACTTCTTAGCCCGTACTCGCCTGGCACAACGAATCATTATGGTAAAGATGGCATATTGCATGTTTTCGAAATATTGCATTTTAAATATTGTATATTGAAATGTATTCTGTGCTGTTTGCTAGGTCGGAACTGTGATCTGGATTGGGATTTTGGTCTACACGGATCCTGCAGGTTTGAGGACTTTCCTTGCTGCCCAGGTGTCGGAACAGAGCCCTCTTGGGGAGGCAGGGCTTCCTCATATGGGTGTAGCTCCAGTATTCCCTGGTGGAGACCCAACCAGCACACTGAGTGTACTTCCTGCCCCTGAGCCCACCCCTTTACCTGAGAACCAATCCCAGGGTCACCGTGCACCCCGTCCAGGAGCTGTACCTGTGTCCAGCCCACAGATCACATGGGGCTCTGAGGATGAGGAGCTGTGGAGGCGGCTTTCTTTCCGACACTGGCCCTCACTGTTTAGCTATTACAATATCACTCTGGCTAAGAGGTATGCAACTTTTTTTCTCTCTCCTTATGATAAACCAAGGGTTCACATTCCAAAATTGCGTGAGCTGCATCGCTGTCTATTGCATAAACAAGCAGCTGCATTCTAATAGTGTTCACATCGAACACTGCATCCGTATACACTGTTGTACAATTGATTTTCTATTTAAACGTGCTAGATGGATGTTTTTGCGTTGCATAGCTTTTCGCTGTTTTTCCGGCATGAGCAGCCCAACACTTTTTGATACCGTGTCAAGATTAAAAGAACTTTAACTCAAATGCGTTTCGAGACACCTATGTTCTATTCGATTCATTGTATTGCTACTTGGATGCGATAAGTATGAATCGTCCCTTAGGCAGCATTCTAACTTAGATGGAACCTCATAAGTGACTGATTTGGAAAGCTAATAACTAGGGCTGTCAATCTATTAAAAATTTTAATCGAGTTAATTACATGGTGTCCCGATTAATTAATCACGATTAATCGCATATACAAATATTTGCTGAGAAAGCCCCTCATAAAACAATAACTCAATATATAATGATTATACATATTTATATCAATATATAATTATACATAGTTATCTTTAAATATAAAAAAATTATATATATAAATTAAAAATATTCAGATAATTAAAATGCATTAAAACTTGTAGCAGAAGAGTTAATCATTGATAAGGCAATACATGAAGCGGCTTTAGAATATAATGTATTGTTTACTATCATATTATTGATCATAAGTCAATCATTGGCTCACAGTTCACAGCAATCCATTTCACAAGTGAATTTGTCAATCAGTTCGAGATTTATTATGAGGGCTTGTTTAAGGACCCATCAATTTACACCTGCGTCAGACATTGTTTTTTAAATTTTGTATTAATGCTTACAAAACTTTTACATCTAGAGCCAAGAGGTATACAACAAACAACAACAAAAAAAGGAAAATAAATAAAGTTTAATAAAATTATCCAATTGTTTACATATTTCAATACACTTTACAGCTTTCTTGTTACTCAAATTGGAAATTGTTCTTAGGTATTGCTGAACTTCTAACTAATGGTTTATAACCACCATACTTGCGTTATGAATACTAAACAAAAGCGCAGAACATTAATCAAATAATATTCCTTATGAAGAGACATGTTATAGCTAAAAAAAACGAATAAAACATTTTCAAAACAAAGCTGAAATCTAGGAATGATATGATCTCTAACAATCTTGCAGAAATCAGTCCAAAATCAAGTCTAGTATGGACAAACCGCCTGCAGACCACAAAATGTACAGAATATATCGATATCACGGTTAAATCTCTCTACAAGAAAATTATTAGTGAGGTAGTACTTACAAATAAGTTTGAAGGAAATTTCTGTGATTTTATTCATTATTAAATATTTATGGGTAACTTCCAAATTTTGCACCATCTCAATCCAGCCACACCCTGCGTCAGACATGCTTGTGTAGCGTCTCGGGTGCGTTGCATCATAAACGTTAAATGTTTAGGTCACTGTGTCAAGTTAAATATAGTTTAATACTCAATCTTTAAACACATCTTGAGATCCCTTAGTTCGCATTTGCGCTCCAAGTTTTTTGAACGCAAGAACGTAACACACTTTGTTTTGTTCATCTTTGTTTTGTTGCTGCTGAAGGTTGTTTTCTTCACTGTATAAACGGCACGTTGCTCATACAGCTGAAATTTCACTTACTGCCCTCTGGAGTAAACAGGTGGTACTACAAGCTTCCATTTCTCAGGACTCTTCCTTATTATGGTCTGGGGGAAGTGTGATTATTTGCGTAATTTTTTTTAATTCGACAGCCCTACTAATAACGCAATACTTTAATAAGCATAAAAATACATAACACACAAATATTGGGTAAAATAGAACAATTGTAAATCAGATGTAGCTGCTTTGTATCGATACTTTTCAGATAAATGCTAAAGTATGTAATTTCTGCAACACTAGAGCCACAGAATGGAATTGCAAAAATACAGTTTTCAAAACTGGTCTCCGAATATGTCCTTCGTCTTCAGTTGTTCTAGTAGTCCTGCCCCAACACCATTTGTCAAGTAAGGTTGTTGGGGTGGGTCTTAGCGGGTTTCTCAAAACAAACACAGAAATATATATAGTGCCACAGAGACACAGTATTTAGAGTTTTTGAGAAGATTAGACTATAAATGGCTTAATTATAGTTTTGTTTGCATCTTAAGCTGGGATAGATTGACGTATTTTACACTGAAAAAGTTACATTAGCTTTAAATGAAATAAAGGTATATTTAAAATCAGCATTTTTCTGCCTTTGTTCTTGGTTTGCTCTGGGCTCTAAGGATACATACGATGTTGCATTATTTTGCCAAAACGAGGTACCTTGGGTACATTTTGGAACAGCCTTCATTCACCAATGGAGGCTGCTCATTAGGAATTGGAAAAAGTGTACTTGTTTATAATGTCTTTATATTGAATGCTAAAGTGTATGCCCCTCTGATGCCCTCAGGTACATCAGCATCCTGCCAGTCATCCCCGTCACGCTGCATCTCAGCCCGCAGGAGGCCATAGACACACGCCACCCACAGGATACATACCACCCTCCTCCCCCCAGCCTCAAGACCCCCGATCTGCAGATAGATCTCACACTCTACAAGTCAGTATTACACTGAAGCTTTTATGGGCATCCCTACCTCCTTTTACAAACTGACACCTTGTGAAAAAACTAAATGTTGTTCAGCAAGGTCAAGGCTCAGCAATTGCTATTTGGTAATTCTCCAAATGTGGGAATCTTGACATAGTAGTAGTAGCAGTAGTATGATCTGGTCTTGTAACCAAATGGTTGCAGGTGTGAACTTTACAAGAAGCAATTCATGAATTATCACCATTGTACCACAGAGCAAGGCCCTCCTGGTTGCTCCATATATTGGTACCAGAATATTATAGTGGGCTTTTTTGGGCCAGTAAGCAACAACCTAGCAGCTACCCAGAGTGCCCTAGTAACACTGCATTTCAAATGCCCTGGCAACAATTACAACACCCTAGAATTGTGGCGGAAAGTTTTGCATAGGCAATCACCACTCTTCAGAGAAGATGTAGAAGTGTTAACGTGGTGCCGTTTGGTGACAACTTTGTAAAAACAAATTCCGGTCATATGGGAATAAGTAATAAAATAGATTCCATTCTAATGAATAAAACTCCAACAATGTTTGGGGGTAACTCAAGGGCTGTGAATATTAACTCCTTTTGTTCTCTTTTTACCTTCTATTTATGGAACAGACAGTATAGAACAGTAGTCATTCATTGTCAAGATCTAGTTGCTCAATTACTTTTATCGGAAATTGTTTCACCGCTCCCCTTTGTGGTCTTTTTGTTCCTTTTGATTTTTTCTTTTTTTTTTCAAATTTGTCATACCACAGGACCATCATTTGTGAACAGTAAAGCTAAAATGTGGTTGAAACTGGTGAATAGCTTTAAAGAAATGGTGAGCAGTTATGGCAACTAAAATATACAATTTCCCTCAGACATTCAAATAAATTTAACCTAGAATCTTGATGTTGAATTATGTGTATGGCCATGTTATTAGGCAATTAGCCAAATATACACAATTGCCATTGATTAAAAAACAGAGCTCTCGTTCATTTCTCATAATATCACACACTGATGTGATTGCAGAGATAAATAATAGTCTCTCTCTTACACAAACATAAATGCACTTTTGTGTGGTGTGATTGTGGTGTTCAAGGTCATTGTTCCAAGGTCTGTCAGGCTTATCGATGTGACATTCATGGTCATTAGTTACACATTGTTACACTCTTCCTAGTAATGCTTGCCTGGAGTTTCAGATCTTACATTCTTAACACTGGTCATGTTTTCTGTGCTTCATTTACTATGTAAAGATTGATCTAGAATGAGTGAACATGCTCAGACACAATTCAACTTTCTACATGTAATGTTCATCTTGAGTCACAATTCATGGAGGTGGGAGGACTGGAATTTCAAGATGGACTTGTTCTGTAGTTGTACGTTCTCATGTGCCAGCTTTATATTGATTGATTGCCAAATTAATCAAAGGTGAAGCATGCAATTTCTGTGCCACTAGTGACACCAAATGGAATTTCCGAAATAATGGTTACTAAATACTGAATGGGAAAGTTAATGGACAGCTCTCTTTTTAGGTATTCTACAGTGGGTACGGAAAGTATTCAGACCCCCTTAAATTTTTCACTCTTTGTTATATTGCAGCCATTTGCTAAAATCATTTAAGTTCATTTTTTTTCCTCATTATTGTACACACAGCACCCCATATTGACAGAAAAACACAGTATTGTTGACATTTTTGCACATTTATTAAAAAAGAAAAACTGAAATATCACATGGTCCTAAGTATTCAGACCCTTTGTTCAGTATTTAGTAGAAGCACCCTTTTGATCTAATACAGCCATGAGTCTTTTTGGGAAAGATGCAACAAGTTTTTCACATCTGGATTTGGGTATCCTTTGCCATTCCTCCTTGCAGATCCTCTCCAGTTCTGTCAGGTTGGATGGTAAGCGTTGGTGGACAGCCATTTTCAGGTCTCTCCAGAGATGCTCAATTGGGTTTAAGTCAGGGCTCTGGCTGGGCCATTCAAGAACAGTCACGGAGTTGTTGTGAAGCCACTCCTTCGATTATTTTAGCGGTGTGCTTAGGGTCATTGTCTTGTTGGAAGGTGAACCTTCGGCCCAGTCTGAGGTCCAGAGCACTCTGGAGAAGGTTTTCGTCCAGAATATCCCTGTACTTGGCCGCATTCATCTTTCCCTCGATTGCAACCAGTCGTCCTGTCCCTGCAGCTGAAATTCACCCCCACAGCATGATGCTGCCACCACCATGCTTCACTGTTGAGCCTGTATTGGACAGGTGATGAGCAGTGCCTGGTTTTCTCCACACACACCGCTTAGAATTAAGGCCAAAAAGTTCTATCTTGGTCTCATCAGACCAGAGAATCTTATTTATCACCATCTTGGAGTCCTTCAGGTGTTTTTTGGCAAACTCCATGCAGGCTTTCATGTGTCTTGCACTGAGGAGAGGCTTCCGTCGGGCCACTCTGCCATAAAGCCCCGACTGGTGGATGGCTGCAGTGTTGGTTGACTTACTACAACTTTCTCCCATCTCCCGACTGCATCTCTGGAGCTCAGCCACAGTGATCTTTGGGTTCTTCTTTACCTCTCTCACCAAGGCTCTTCTCCCCCAATAGCTCAGTTTGGCCGGACGGCCAGCTCTAGGAAGGGTTCTGGTCAGTCCCAAACGTCTTCCATTTAAGGATTATGGAGGCCACTGTGCTCTTATGAACCTTAAGGGCAGCAGAAATTTTTTTGTAACCTTGGCCAGATCTGTGCCTTGCCACAATTCTGTCTCTGAGCTCTTCAGGCAGTTCCTTTGACCTCATGATTCTCATTTGCTCTGACATGCACTGTGAGCTGTAAGGTCTTATATAGACAGGTGTGTGGCTTTCCTAATCAAGTCCAATCAGTATAATCAAACACAGCTGGACTCAATTGAAGGTGTAGAACCATCTCAAGGATGATCAGAAGAAATGGACAGCACCTGAGTTAAATATATGAGTGTCACAGCAAAGGGTCTGAATACTTAGGACCATGTGATATTTCAGTTTTTCTTTTTTAATAAATGTGCAAAAATGTCAACAATTATGTGTTTTTCTGTCAATATGGGGTGCTGTGTGTACAATAATGAAGAAAAAAAATGAACTTAAATGATTTTAGCAAATGGCTGCAATATAACAAAGAGTGCAAAATTTAAGGGGGTCTGAATACTTTCCGTACCCACTGTATATATATTGGTTCAGATACACAGGTTGTCCTACCCCTAACTCACACCATTGGTTGAGCCAGTGTTCAGATGTTAGGCCTCTTACAAACTGCAATTTTGTTTGGTGCCAATAGTGTTGCAGAAATTAGACAGTGCACCTTTAAATGAATAGTTCACCCAATAATTTGAATTCTCTTATCATTTACTTCATGCTGTCTCTAACTTGTATGACTCCTCTGCGGAACACAAAACGAAGATATTTTGATGGAGATATGTGTTTTTGTCCATACAATTCAATGCAAGTCATTGGGGTCCATCTCTTTCAAGATCTAAAAAGAACAAAAAGGCAGCATAATGGTAATGGTAATCAATATAACTCAAGTGATTTAGTCCATGTCTTCTGAAGAAATACAAGCTTCAAATCATGATTGACTGCAGATTTCAAGATTTACAGTAAAAATTGAGTTATATTTTGGTCCGTTTCTCAGAAGATTTTGATTAAACCCCCTTGATGCTGCCTTTGTGTCCTTTTTGGACCCCATTGACTTGCGTTGTACTGATATAAATTTGTCATATCTCCATCAAAGTATCTTTGTTTGTGTTCCACAGAATAAATCAGTCAGAGGGAATAAAGGTTGAGTAAATTATCATTTTTGAATAACTATGTCTTTAAGCAATGGGAGCGTGCAGTTACTAACATCAACTCTAGAGGGTGACCATTCATAAAGTTTTTCGAATTCTTCTGAATCTGAATTTTTTTTAATTGGTTTTCATGTGTGTTCGTCTTTGTGCAGGGTGGCAGCTCTTGGACTTTTCGCCGGTGTGATGTTAGTGCTATTACTCTTCTGTCTGTATCGAGTACTCTGCCCTCGAAACTACGGACAGAACGGGGTGCCTCATGGGCGTCGTCGCCGTGGAGATCTGCCCTGCGACGAGTACGGCTACTCGCCTCCGATCAGCGAAATCTCCCCCCTGCTGCTGAGAGGCCACAGCATGGTGAGAATCAAGTTGACGGACACTGAAATGTTTCCATGATTACTGCAAAGATAAATGCGCTCTGAGATATACAGATGACCTCTGGAATCTCTCCATAGGACATCGAGTGTCTGGCCAGTGATGGCATGCTGCTGGCCAGCTGTTGTCTGGTGGGACAGATTCGTGTTTGGGATGCACAGACAGGAGACTGTCTTACTGTTATACCCAAAAACAGGTAAGGAAATGGATGAACTTAATTATGCCATCCTACATCAACTGTGTGCCATTATCTCTTTGTGGAACCATAATAAATAGTGCATCTTAGTACCAAAAACATTTATTGACAAACATTGCATTCTATCCGAGATTATATGTTTCATCTTTTTTCATCCATTGTCAGTCTGCGCAGAAGCAGCGGTTGCTGGGAGCACCGTGATGGCTGGGATTGTGAAGCTGATGGCATCCTGGGGGCGGAGTTTCGTGAGTTTGGGGGAGGAGCTCTAGGAGGGCCAGATGTTGATATTTTCCCAATAAGGAGGAGGACCACCACCACACGCCCTGCCCTATTTGGGGATCAGCCGGACCTCACCCCACTCATTGACACCAACTTCGGCCCATTGCCCCCATGTCAGTCTGTGAGCAGCTCTGGCTTTGACTTCGGGAAACTGGTGGAGAAGGCGTACCAGGAGCATGAAACCTCTCCCACACTGGCTTTCCCACCTTCTCCCCCGGCTTCTCAGCAAAGACGACAAAGCCTGAGAGACCAGCCCATCATGCCACCAGAGCTTCCCCCGCAGAGCAGTGGAGACTGGGACAGCTCAGTGTGGGCCATGGAGCTGAGGGGCAACCTTATTGCCACAGGCCAGAGCAGCGGCAAACTGGAGGTGAGCTATAGATAAGAAAGATTATGATTTTATAATAAGACAATATTGAGCTAATCATGTCATTACCTTCCCTCTCTCTCTGTTCTATCAGTTGTGGGATGCAGTAGAGGGATCATTACGGTGCAGTAATGAAGATGGAGTATCAGGAATCACTGCCTTGGCTTTCCTTAACAACAGGTGCATTTCACAACAACCTTAAAGGGATAGTTCACCCAAAACTTAACCTCATGTCATTCCAAACCTGTATGACTTCTGTGAATCACAGAATCAAAGAAGGGAGATGTTAGGCAGAATGTAAGGGACTGACAGCCTCAGTCACCAGTCACTTTCATTGTATGAAAAAAAAGATGCATTGAAAGTGACTGGGGATAACATTCTGCCTAACAACATGAAAAGTTTCATTTTTGTGTGTACAGTCACTTGAGGATTCTAACTCGCACACCAGTTTTACACCCCAAACACCCAACATATTTTTTGTCTTCTGCTAGTCTTAGCCTCAGACAGTGTTGTTTTAAATTACAGAATTGTGGCGGCCCGTTTGAATGGTTCATTGGATTTCTTCACGGTGGAGATCAGCAAGCCTCATGGGTTGCTACAGTATCGCGGTGGGTCTCGCAAAATATTTGTGTACTAAGCAAATGTTTAATGGACAGTTACACAAAGAGTAGAGTTCAGGTCCAAGTGAAAATTGTTTCCCATATTTTGTGTGTTAGGGCCTCCAGGCCGGGGCAGTCTACCCCCCTCCCCCTGCTACAGCAGTGAGGATGTGATCAGCTGTCAGCTTACGCGCTCTGTGCAGTGTGCCCACCAGAAACCCATCACTGTGCTCAAAGCTGCCGTTGGCAGGGTGGTCACCGGCAGCCAGGACCATACAGTCAGGGTAAGAGTCATCACACATGCTTATCCACTTTTCCAAAAAGTTGTAAGCCTTGAACAAAACCAACCAGCTCCAAGATGAATCGCAACACTACAACATTTGATTCAAAGCAAAACAGTACACAAAAATTTGAAAAACAAGTGCCTGTGTACACAGAACTGTATACTGGGCGAATTATGTAATTGTCTGGGTTTTAGCATATTTTCTTGCCAGAAAATACCACTACTGTGTTCTATGCTTTAATGCTACAACATCACATATTAACTTCCATGCATGCTAACCAATGTTTCTTAGTCAACCTCTCCTAGCCTGCAAAAACTCACCACAACCCTACATGCCATGATTCCCATGTGGTGGATCTTGCTTCAGGATTGTGGGCAGCTTTTTACGTGACCATTTTTGTTTTTCTTTAAATCAATCAATTTGATTTTTTTCAATGAAGTTTGAATCGCACAGACAGTATACATACATACAGTAGTATACATAATCGCTTAACAACCTCTTAGCTCATGGTGGGCCAGATTTAAAATGCTTGTTTATAGTGATTTTAAATGGGATTTCTTTTACTCTTGCACTCTTATTAACTAATTCTTAAAGGTACACAAAGTAAGTTTTTGCTAATTAAAAGTTTTATACACAGACCTGAATAGCATTATTTAGAAATATGTTTAAACTGGTGTACACTCGCATGAGAATAAGACTCCAGTCATATCATTAATTAAATAAAGGCGTTTAATTTACATGGAGCGGGTTGCCCCCTCATGGGCGCTGCCTTGTTGACAGCACATGATACTGTGTCATGCAATTGAGTTGAGTGAGTTACTTTCACTAATAATGACTAATAACAAGGTTAATTTATAAAGTGCTTTCAGGCTATGCTCAAACATAAAAGTACATGTAAACTGAACAATATAACAACAAATACTATATACTTACGAGTGAGGGTATCAGCAGGATTGTGATCCAACAGACAGTCCAAAGAATGAATGCAAGTGAAAAGATAAAATGTCCAAACAAGAGGGAGTCATAAAACAAACCCTTACTTCCTGCAGCTCTCACAGATAAACGGCATGATATCAAATGCCAAGAGTGAGCATACAGTGGTCAACAGTTTGGATTAAATCCAAGAATGTCCATAATAGTACATAATAGTGTGTAGTATGAGACAGAGAAAAAATATAGACTTAAAGTAACAAAACAGAAGATAAAACTGCACCATTTAATAAACAAATTTCCAGTGTCCAAGACAATGGGGGTCAGCATAGAGTCTAAAACCACTAGTATTACTGAGACCAATGGGACAAGTAAAAGCCAGCTAAACTCTTATTAAGTGCACCTTTAAGTCTGGTGTTTATTGTTTTGTTTTTTTTCTCTTGAAGGTGTATCGTTTGGAGGACTCTTGCTGTCTTTTCACCCTGCAGGGCCACTCAGGTGGCATTACTGCAATTTACATAGACCAGGTCAGTATTACACCACTACCAGACACATACACCTTGTTCATTTCTGCCTTTAAATTAAAACACATCATACAAACATTACTTTTGTTTCTGATTTTGTTACCCTACCATGGTACTTTTCCCCATCTGCTCAACACTTTATAGTCCAAAGAGTATGTTGCTTCAAACCATAAATATAATTTTATGTTCTTCTATGCTGTGGTTTAGACCATGGTTCTAGCCAGTGGGGGCCAAGATGGTGCCATCTGCGTTTGGGATGTCCTAACAGGCAGCCGCGTGAGCCACGTGTATGGTCATCGTGGTGATGTCACCTCGTTGGTTTGCACTACTTCCTGTATCATAAGCAGTGGGTTGGATGACCTCATTTGCATTTGGGACCGTAGCACAGGCATAAAACTGTACTCCATACAACAGGTGTGTGAAATATTGCTGTTTATCACTGTTTTCAATTCAGTTATGTTTATTTCAATGGTCGATGCCAATACAGATACCGAGACACCAGGGTGACTGATAAAATGCATAAATTAATATAATACAATTTAATGATGGCAAAGGAAAGGCACACATGAAATTAAATGAACACTTAAAATTCACTTAAAAAAGAAAATGAAAACAGCAATTGTTTATATTCCATTGACAAAGCAGTCAGTATATTTTGGAACTGACACAAGGGACATCTGGTAAATGCCAAGTGGAAACTGTTACTGGCCAATGCCAATAATGTAAAAATGGCCAAATATTGGTAGGGATGGACCGATATCAATAACCGATAATTAACAGCTCATTGTGGCCTATATCGATAACTTGATTGCACTGTCGCTTGAGACTCCTCGAGTCCCTGACTGACGGAAAGTAGTCGTAGGCAGTCAGAGATTCTCAGCCGCAAGCAAATAGGTAGTACTTCCAGGTGGTTACAAAGCATTCAGGTGAAACCAAAGCATCCAATGGGTGAAAACTCTGAATTCTACTAGCCCTAATACAATTAGCATAGCTACATCACTCAGACAACTTAATTATCATAGAAATAAGTAAGGGTCCACACCTATGGCAATGCATTTACATTTGACTCCGACATTGATTGAATCAAGAACAATGCTCGCTAATATACAGAATAGGGCCGGGGCACCTAGGGTCATCACATCCAAAAGGTGATAGTCTTAGTTACATAAGAAACTAGTTTTCATTCACATATATGCTTGTTCAAGTGGACAAACAGGATGCACCCATATGTAGACGATCTCAAAGAATCATGATACCAAATACCTTCGAAGCCCAATACAATGTCCGCCACTTTAGTTTTTATTGTAATGTTATATGAAAGACAGTAGACCACCTGATCTTATAGTGACATTTCATTTTGCAATCCCACATTTCTAAACATGACATGATAAAATGGTTTAACCAGTTAAGCAGTCGGCACATCGTTCTAAATTGCCTTTTTGATCAGCAGGGGAATGCATATCTAGCCTAAAATAGTCATTTTCTAGGCTACTTACTCAAAAGTGTTTTGATTAACAAAATTAACATGTCAACAAGGTACAGTGAAAGACGGGATCTGACGTACCTGAGGTGATTATCCTGCACTTGAAAAGACTGCTCAACAGGAAAATAACTTGGAAGCATGTACAGATTCAAAGACTCAAATGTGAAAACATCCATAGCGACTTGCAAGCCAGCATTTTGGAAATCCACTTACTGCACCGCCACCAAAGTGATTTCTATTGCTACGTGGCTGGTCTTGCAAGAGGACATTTTCCTTCCTCAGAGGGGGAGGAAGCATGCACAGCATGTGGTGAAATTAAAACTGATATACATCTGCTTTAGATGTCCTCTTTTTAAATAATATTTGTGTGTAACATTAACATGACAGTAATTTAAGCTCCGCCTTTGTTATAATATAAAGCCAAACTTAAATGCTGAACAGTGTAATAATGGGGGAAAATATTGGCCGACTTATATTTCCAGTGTCCACTAACAGCATTAGAACCATTTAGTCGACTAGTCTCGCACATCCCTAAAATAAACCTTCACAAATTATCGGTGAAAACATCAAAGGTAATTAAATTATCGGCACTATGAATATTTTGATGTTCCCAGTTATATACAGATATTTCGCAGATATATGGTCCATCCCTAAATATTGGCTTCGTAATCAGCCTGGTCAATATAACGGTCAGTCACTAATAATTAGTGTACATTTTATGTGTTAAAGTGTGATGTCACCTTAATTAAACTAGCCGATTTAAGAAATGTATAAATAATAGTTATATAATTAAATAATATTGCCCCATTATATAGATTTACTGTATTTACAATGTAGCTACATTTTGTTAATAGTTTGTAGTGTAGCTGATTTTTGGTCATGTTGGTTAAAAGGTTATCTTTACTCTAGTTGAATTACTTTAAATTAGAAATAAGTTGTTGCTTGGCAAGCTACAGTTGAGCTTCTTCCTGTTGGGAGAAGAGATAAAAAGAAGAAAAGCTGATGAAATAGTAGTCTGTCATGTGGTTATATTTTCCAATAAATCCTTTCTCTTTTCTCCGAGTCTCAGGAGGTTGGATGTGGTGCCAGTCTGGGTGTGATCTCTGAAAGCTTGCTGGTGACGGGAGGCCAAGGTTGTGTGTCGTTCTGGGACCTGAATTATGGGGACTTGCTGCAGACGGTGTACCTGGGCCAAAGCAGCGAGGGCCAGAGTGTCAGGCAGCTTCTGGTTCTGGACAATGCCGCCATAGTCTGTGACTTTGGTAGTGAGCTCAGCCTGGTCTACGTGCCCTCAGTTCTGGAGAAACTGGACTGAAATATACACACCAGCCCACAGATTTAGCTCTTTGAAAAATGCCAAGAGTGGTCAGCATGAAAGCACTCGCCCTTTAACCTGTATCACGGCAGGTTTGTTTCAGACGTGAACAGCTATTTTTGTTGTTTCTGGTGTCCTCTCTACTTGGTAGGGAGAGCGGTTATGGTTGAGGTCTTCTGTCTCATCTGAAGAGTTAAGCATTGATTGTATCTTTTGTTGTTTAACAGGCCTCTGGTGCTCCTTCAGAGCATTTTGTACTTTTAATAGAACATGGCTCAGTCATACAGAATGTTCTGACCTTGAGGGTAGTACAAAAGCTGCTGGCAGTGAGAGGTGAGTGAGTGAGTGAGTTAGCAATCTCGCGGTGAGTTTGCAATGCTGTCAAGCTCGGTAACTCGTGACTGTGTGACAGCTAGAGATTCACAATAGAGTTCACAATAATGTGTGTGCAGGGTAAAGGGAGAGGAGTAACAGAAAGATTGTTGTGACAAACAAAAAGCATAGATTTTTCTTAGCAAAACACTGCTGAAAGAAATTTAGTGCAACTGTTTGAATGAGTGTTTACGTGAATGTCATAGAAACAGTCTGGGTCATATTTCACCCCATATTCAAATGAAAACATTAGAAATTATATGTTGCATTAAGAAATTAAGCATTATTTTTAAGTACAGTTAAGATATTTTGCATTGTGACATTGTTTTCATGACAAAACACAATTGTAGCCTACATTAATGCACAATAAATATTCTCAATACAATATTGCGTGGGGAAAAAATTAAATATATGTTTACATTTTAAACTGCATTTAAGTACATTTGTAAGTATACATAATGGTAGTATTTGTTGTACTGAATGTACTTTATGCTTTTTTTCATTGTGTCTAGATAATTTTTATTAATGTATTACAGTATTGAGAATTCATTTTTTGTTTTGCATATCAGTAATTGTAAATGGGGGCTTCATTGTAAAAAGAATGTCACAATGAAACAAAAATTTTAATAGTCCTAAAAATATATATTTTTTTCTTTTCTTTTTTGCAAAATATATATTTTTCTTTTGACATTGGTGTGAAATATGACAAGGACTTTGGTTCGTGAGATTTTCACATTTCTGTGAGTGGTTGCGTTTGCAAGATTGTCAGAAATGCATATTGTAGACATCTGAATCTCGGGGGTGGGGGGGAGGCAGTTTTTAATATTAAAATCAATTATTTATTAGTGAAACTTTTTAACAATTTGTATGAAACTTGCGTATAGATAAGTTAAAACGGAGAGTGGAGACGTTGTCATAAATTTTAATATACAAATGAAAAGGCTTTGACTAACTTACACCTTAACAATATGATTAAGTCAGTAACTGACAGACAGGATGCAAGTTTTGGCATTATTTCTGTTCCCTTCCTAGGGCAACAAGATGGGTATAAATTGAAAAGAGAGGGGAATAGTTGTCATTCTAATCCTGCTTTAAACATATAAGAGAATGTATCTTCCTGGACTGAAATCCTAATGAACTTTTAATACTGTTAATTTCCACCTGTAATTCAGCCATCATTACAAATCACCCCAAAGTCATTTTAACATAAATACAGCAGCAGTTCGATTTCCCTTTATTCAGGAAAGTGGTGGATAGGGCTGCTTTTAAAATAAAAAAGTGAATATAAAAAGTGGTTTACAGGTTTCATTTAGATTATGTTGACCATTAGTTGTTAATGTATTTTTTGTGGCTCTGTTTGGACATATATGGAGAAAAACAAATTAATCAAATCCATCCCTGCAGTACCCACACAAATGCAGGCGTTTGGTCTGGCCTGTTTAAAATAATATAAATTAAAAAAAGATATTATTACGTATATGCTAGTAACGGGACAGGCCAAATACATGTGTTAGAACTGAAATTTAAATAAGCATTAAAAAGCACTGAGATACTAGGTTTATTTTGTATTCTGGCAAAATGCAGTTTTAGGTGGTTTGTATTACACTTTACAACACCAAATTGGAGCCAAACCTAATGGGTTTCATAGGATTTCATATTTTTATTAACTGGA
Organism: Xyrauchen texanus; assembly: GCF_025860055.1. Lineage (NCBI taxonomy): Eukaryota > Metazoa > Chordata > Actinopteri > Cypriniformes > Catostomidae > Xyrauchen > Xyrauchen texanus. Next base: position 9,449,902 of record NC_068290.1, on the reverse strand, counting down.
CTCTAATTTCCCCTGCAGTTTTTATTTTGACGGTTATTTAGCAAATTACTACTATTGTCTGCAAACCATTTTTCTGTTTATGTGGGGCATGTCAACATAAGTAATTGGGAATGCAAAATGGCTTTAAAAGACATCCAAGTCAATTTTTAGTCATGTTCTATTAATGTAAATATTAGAGAATACTGATGAGAGAACTGTTGTTTAATAAGTACAATTTATAAACTACATTCTTAAAACCATGTAATACTTCTGGTCTTTTGTTTTGTTGAGGGTTTTGTTTCATGTATCCTGCATATATTTTTTCATTGGGTATGCGTTTAATTGTGGCATTGATATGGCTGAACTTTCCCTTTGAATTTTTGACAAACGCTTACAGGTAGAGCAACAGCACTCAAATGTTGTTTAAAAACAAGAGAAATGGTCAAAAGCAATTATTTTCATGAAGTGATATTGTGTTAACAGTTGTCACTAAAGAACAATACAGAACACATGTATGAATAGCAGCTCGTAATATTCCAGATCTAATTTTGTGAGTGGCTGGAGCATAACTAATCTTTTTACAACCTTGCGCTTAGTGCATCAGATAAATGAGATTAATCATTAACCACATGATCACAAAGTACTGGGACAGGACAATGGATTATAATCATTTCCTTGACCATATTGAAAAACATCACTTCCTCGTTGGCAGGGGCACTGTCAAATACAAGCCAGCCATTTGTATATTGAGAGGAGTGAAATAGAACCATTGTGTTCATTTCACTACTCTCTCTCTCTCCCTTCGCAGAAGAGCACGTTCCTAGAAATTATTTGATGTGTGCAGTATTAAAGTAAAATTCTGCTCTCATCTTGCTGTATCTTAATTATTGCTGCGGATGTAGAAATGGATTGGATGATGTTTTATGTGATGTGAAATGCCTGAATGTTTATTAAGATTGGGAGGGGGCAGAGAAAGACTGGGTGTAAATATTTTTTGACTTTTTTTGGGCCTGCTCTGCCCTCTTCTCCATCTTTCTCAAATACACTATACAGTGTAAGCAGACAGTAGAGGATGTAACTAATGCTCTGTTCTATTTTTAACACATGAAAAAAAAAAAACATTTGTACTAATTTGCAAATAAAAGGGCTTTGATACCTTCTCTGTTTTCTTGTCTAATTCCTTCTTCTCTAATTAAATACATATTCTGGGTTAGACTTCCACAGGGTGCATTATTGTAAACATGATTTTTGTTTTTAGAAGTCAAAATAATTTTCTCTGGTAATCGACAGCATAATACAGATGCTATAAGTCCCAGAACTAGTTTTCATATTTCTCCATTTGAAGAACAAACACAAAAAGGCTACAGTATACTGACCTTTAAGATTTATTTACAGTTTTCAAAGAATGGCAAGTTAGAATCAACTCATAAAAATGCTATGATTTCTGAAGTACTATTCAGAAATGTAAGTGTTTTAAGTATAACGAGTACATCAAGTCATATCAAGTAGTATTTTCATCACCAGCTTTGATTTGTCCCTACATACAAGTTGCAGATCACTGTAGCTTCAAGACAGTGGTGACTAATAATATACAACCCACTGTGGACAAAGGGCAAGCAGATAATGACAGAGCAACAATAATATGGATGTCTGTCAGTTTTTATCACTGTATTCATTCTCAGCATTTTGGTGTAAAGCATAGGCCCACTAAAGAAGAACCAAACCTCAGGCACCTTACAGGCAATCAGAAAAACCATGGCATTAGGAGAGCATGCTGAGAGACAAGACTGGATTTACAGAATCTAACCTGAAACAGCAGGATCAAGGCCGGAAAAGCGCTGAAAGAATCTGAAAAAACTTATCAGGACACAAGTAGACAGACTAACACAAAATGATGAAGCATAAACATGGAGTAGTTTGGTCAGGGTTTTAGAAAGAGCTCACAGAGGAATGCCTGCAGGAAAGAAGATGCAAGAGATCCGTTGTGTTTCAGCTTTTGTTGAGTGTCCAGAGAGGATCCAAGCTACTAAGCGGATCATCACCCTCTGGAGGCCCCTGAAGGCCTTTCCCCTCCTGTGGATGAAGGAAGCTCTGCTTGTTGATCCGCTGCTTGCCTCGATGGCTGCTGTCGAGCGTGAAGGCTTCAGGTGTAAGAGAAGCCAGTAGGTCCAGAGATGAAGAAGTAGGCGAAGAGGGGGCAGGATGTGCTGCTTCAGTAGACTGGTGGTCATTTAAGATGGGGGAGGCAGGTGTGGACCCAGTGAACCCATTCCCTTGACCACTGGGAGTCGAAGGTGACTGTGTCTTGCCTGGAGAGGAGCTGCAAGAGAGGGGAGAACTGATGGAGTCAGGCATAGTCTCATAAGAAAGAGGATCCTGAGAAGGTTGAAGTGACATATCTGTAGGTTCTTGGTCCAATATGCTTGGCACTTCAGAAGCAGAGGGCATCTGGTCTTGGGTGGGATCTTGTTCGTGGTCAACACTCGGTGGTCGAATGCTTAGTTTAGCTACGGTGGCCTGTATGGAGCTAATAGGCATGTCTGCACCAAGAACAATGTCTGTAGATTCCTGTCGGGAGTACGGCTGGAAAGAAACACCGAACATTTGTTAGACAGTAACAGTGCTGTTATATTTAAAAAAAGATAAGAAAAGTCACCTTCACTACAATGCTGTTTGGGGTCTTGGTGCAAGGGGACGTTATGATGCCATGGCGCTGCAGAACCTGTTCTGTATGTTTTAGTACGGCTTCATAGCAGAATTTGAGGTGAAGCTGTGGAGATTTTTTTTTTTTAAAGAAGTTCCGTTATATTCTGTCAGACAGAGACAAGATGTAATATCTCACAAAGAGTAAGAATTACTTTTTCTTGCAGCATGTTCTTCCTCTGCTGCCTCATCTTCCTCACCAGCTGGATCAGGTCTGGTATACCATTGCCAGCCTCAATTTCTTGAAGTGCTGCATAAAGAAGGCAGAAGGCACCAGTACGACCAACACCAGAGCTGTAACAAAGACAAATATGGTACATATGCATCCTATCTACTTTATTGTCATTATAAATTTATGTTAGTTTTCTAAAATGTCATTCATGAATATAAAAATATGGTACCTGCAATGCACTACAACTGGAGTGTGTAGTGGGCGTTGAAGTAGGTAATGTCCATGGACTTCTTGGAAGAAACGGATGAGATTGCTTTTGCTCTCTGGAAGACCCCTTTTTGGAAAAAATCATCCAAAACGAGTTAGAAGTGTTTGAGAGGTAGCCATTGTTAATGTATTGAGTCTGTAAATATATGAAGAATGATTACTTACAATTCAGGCCATGAAGTAAACTGTAGGTGAATGATGGTGCGTCTCAGACTCTGGTCCCGATACTGTAGTCCTATCATACGCTCTACATGGGTGGGTGTACTCTTCTGGGTAGTCAGTGTTAGCGTGATTGGTCCTTGGGCAAGCTGTTGCCCCCTCTCCGATGGAAAGTACAACAACACCTTTTGCTGAGAATAAAATAATACACTGCAGATTACAATAAATGGTTTCAAAAGCTAGCACAATTCATCCTCCAATAGGTCACAGTATCATATTTACCTTTTCCAACTCTTGCTCTGACACAAGCATGACAATTACAGAAACCTTTTGCTCATAAACCATTAGCCAGAAGTCGGCTGCAGTGCCAGTAAGAGGGGCCTGTGTTGCAATGAGGCGGGGGCAGTATGGAGACAGGTCTTCAATGAAGCTAGCGTTAATATAGTCGTCTTTACCGGAACGCAAAACGACTCGATTGGAGTCATAAGGCATCACATCCTGATGGCGGTTCTTCATGGTATAGCAGCGAGCAATGGCGATAGAGAGTTGCCGAGTATCCTTCTCCTGCTGCTCCTGCAGTTCTTTCCATCGAGCGTCAAGTTCCGACAGACCACCCTGTCCTGATGGTCGCTCCAAAGATTGGACTGTTGACCGAAATCGCCCCAGCTCTGTGCTGAGCTTTGAGACCCTCTCTGGTGCTTGGTAAGGGTCACCCTGGATAAGTCTCACACTCTCTGCTTTTTTTCTGTGATGCTCTTCCTGAGGATCAGCTTTGGTGGGTAGTAAGACATTGGCAGTGTCCTTGGTGCCTCCATGCTGGCTCTCTGGGCTGGAGGAGAGCAAGTCATCAGTACTAGAGTTCTGGCGCTGAAATAGGGTGGGGTCAGGTGGAAGCATGGGACCAGTGGGGGTTGGGGCTTTTCCTGAGGTCTGTGGCAGAGCTGTTCCTCCAACTGGAGTGAGAACAGGAGATGGTCTCTGGGTGACCATACCTAGTGATGGAGGACCAGGAGAGGGAGAAGGTGATGGAGCAGAAGGCAGCATTAGAGGCTGTGGGGCCCCTGGTGCTCCTGAGGATGGAGGGATCATGCTTTGAGAAAGAGACTGGGGCCCTGGGGGGACAGCTGCTGAGGGATGCTGCATAGGTCCAGTTGGTATGTTCCCACCTTGTGGAATAGCATAAGATACAGGGCCTCCCGGGGGTAGCTGTTGTGGGGCTAAAGGCTGTGAAGTGGGTGGCTGGGATTGAGGTTGTGGAGAGGCCACAGATTGGTTGGGAACCATAGGGACACCTCCTAGATAACTCATAGCTGCAGATCCAGGAGGAATGGTCTGCTGAGGTTTGTAGATATTGTGGGGGAGCGCTGGAGGACACTGCTGGGGAATGCTGTGAGGATGGGGGTAGTTTTGGTGCTGTGAAGGTGTACTGGGGTGCATATGTACCTGTGATGAGAGTGGGACATGGGGTATCTGAGGATGAATTTGAACAGTAGCCCTAGGAGGAACTGCTGAATATGCTGGTTGATGGTTAGACTGATGAGCAGGGAGTATTTGGGACTGGGAGCAGTGAGACAGTGATTGGGAGACTGGGGGCATTTGTGGATGAGAAGGGGGTGACATGTGAGTGGATGGTGGAATCATTTGTGGCTGATGGGGAGGAGGCATATGTTTTGAAGCAGGAGGTACCTGCATATTTGACACAGAGGCAAAATGATGAGAAGATGGGGGTATTTGAGGGTGAGGAGCATGGGGAAACTGCTGATTGACAGGGAGTGGTTGTGGCTGGGAAGCAGGGGGAATTTGTTGATTGACATGGGCTAAGTGTGGCATTGACCCAGGGGGCACTGGCTGGGAAGATGGTGGCATTTGGGGAGGTAAGCCATGATGAGGCATTTGACCCAGGGTTACATTGTTAATGTGTGGTGGTTGGGAATGCTGCAAAAACGAGACGGGGGGATAACCCTGATGGGGCTGCACATGGCCAGCTGAAGCTGAGTGCATATTGGATGCAAACTGTCCTTGTATTAGAGGTTGCTGAAAGTTTTGTGGTCCAGGTTGTCTTGTTTGGGCTATGTAGTGAGGGAATTGAGGCTGTGTTTGCTGTGAAGGTTGAGGCCCAGTCAATGGTCTGGGCATTTGCTGTTGAGCTGGTACAGTTGGATAATATGGCTGTGAATGGCTTTGACCACTTTGCTGAGCAAATAGCTGCTGAGAATGAAGTTGGGGCTGTTGCTGAGGGGTCGGAATTGCTTGTGGAGGTTGGTTGATGGGAACACCAGGCTGTTGCATGTACTGAACATGGGGTGTCATATGACGTGCAGCTGTATATACTGATTGCATGGGAGGTGGAACCAGTTGGTGCGAGGCAGGGGGAGGCATTGGCTGGTGTGGGGTAGGGGAAGGCATAACTGCCTGGGCAGATGCAGGACTGTAGCTAGGAATAGGTGTCTGCACACTATCCACCGTAGTGGTGGAAGGTCGGACAAGAGTACTGGGTGGGCCAGATTGGTTCTGTGATGTTGGAGGGTAGTACCCGGGCACAGGCTGTGGTGGAAGAACCTGAGAGTTGAGCAACTGTGGATTGGGCAGCTGTGGGAACTGCTGCCGAGGCAGAGGAGGTTGGGGAAGATTATGACTAAAAGTCTGAGACAGGTGACGTGATGGGAAATGGGAGATTTGAGCAAGAACTTCAGGAGGGGGGAAATTTGGGGGAAATCTGGGTGATTCGTAGATTAAAGACTGCCCAGCTCCAGGCCAGTGTGAAACAGAGCTAGCAGTGGCCCCGGAAAGTGAAGGAGGATGACTAGAAGGTGAAATGGTAAATTCAGGAGGCATGCTGCGTAGCTCTTCAGGTAGATCCCCACCCAGGGCTAGGATAGCAGCAGTTAGCTGGGCAAGTTCAGGGTCATCTAAGTGGGCAGGATCCACACTTTGGCCTTTCTTCTGGGGTGGCTTGGGAGCAGTGGGTCTTTGGGGAGCCTTTTTTTTTTGTTCTCTATCAGACATTAAACAAAGTTAAATTAGAAGAGCTGTGCAATTTAATTAGTATGCATTAATCAAGTATGAAAGAAGAACACTCCAAGTTTTACAGTTTAAGTGGAATAGAAATATATGAATGAGTAACATGATTTGATTGGTGAAAAACTAGTTACTTTTCTATAATGGCTTGTCTCTCCTCCTTTCGTGCCTGGCATACAGTTTTGGCTCTTTCCAGTAAGCGAGAGGCTTTGGCTTCCAAATCTTCATAAAACTCTTTACCCTCTTGAGATTTCTTCATAAGGTCTTCATATGCCTCATAGGAGGCCACAAGCATCTGTACAGTGGTGTTCCATCTAAAAAAGTTGACAGACACCAATTATATCCATTAGAAGAGTTTCTCTAATGGAAAACAACTTGATCGCTCATGATAAAGTTTAACACTTAAATGATACCACTCGAGTCTTACTTGTGTTCAGTTTCTCCCAGGCCTTTACGCACTGTGGCATACTGGACATTAGCCTCTGTCAGTGCCTTCAGGATATTCTCCTGAGCTGCCAGGTTTTGATCAATGTATACTTTGACCTGCTCGTATTTCTTTAGCTGCTCCTCAAACAGTTTCTACAAGGAAGAAGTGGGCGATCAATTAACAATAAACTATAATACACAGTTCCAGATTTCTGATACAGTCTCCTTAACACATAGTCATTCAAGACCCACACCTTCATGTCAGTGCGTTCAGTTGTGACCAGAGCAGTAGTGATGTCGTCCTTCTGGATGAGGTCCCTTAGCTGCTTCTCCAGGGAGCTTCGTTGGTCCTGCATCTCTTGCACTTTAGCCAGAATCCTCTTCATAGTCTGGAGGCCTGCCATCTCATCTGAAAATAACAAAAATGATATCTCTCATAAACATATATAACATGATTTTCAGTGTGTTCAACAGCTACCTGTACCGTACAAGGTTCATGTGTTGCAAACCTTTGCCTCCTTGGTAAAACAATATCTTTGTACATTCGTCTAAATGCTAAATTACAATAAGTGAACCTTGAACCTTATGACATCACAAAACACCCACCCTCATTAAGTTGAGGCCTTGGCAATGCCTCTCTAAGGGTGTCCAGCGGTCCACCAAGGAGTCTCAGATTGCTGATGTGCAGATTCATTGCCCGATGAAGTTCTGTGTTGGTGTAGCTGGCTTTCTCATGAGCTTCCAAATACTTTTCCAGGTCCCTTCGCAGCTCAGTCAGGGTTGAGGGCCGGTCGGGTACAGCCTGCTTTCCTGCAGCCTCCTCCAGGCTTCTCTCCCCTGCCTCATCATCACTCAAAACATCCCGAATCTCCCGTAGAGAGGCTTCTACATCAGTGAATACACCTGACAGGACTGAGGACAAGGAAAGAGGGGAGAGATTCACACCATTTGAAATTAGATTTTAACAGTATGTGGAGCTGAATTACAGACTTTATTGAAGAGCTCATTTAATAGTTCAAACTCAGTTTTTAAAAAGTACAGTTCCAGTGGTCTGTAAAGTGACGCCACATACCCTGCATTGACTGGATGAGGTTTTTCACAGTATCAGGTCTGACGCTCAATGCTGCACATTTTTCCATAAGCACAGAAGGAATGTTATTATACATCTCCATGTTATCCACTGAGTCTGGGTCCAGACCGAGAGAGTCCATAAACTGTCTATAGGAACATTACATGTGAGACATTTAGATACATACTGTCTATGCGTACATATATTAAATATGTTAAGCTGATTGCACTCACTCTAGTGTCTCATTCTTGCCGTCTATTTTTGTCATGACATCCCGTAGCAGCTTGGCCTTCTCTTCACTTTAAATTTGACAGAAAAAACATGAAAATTGCCATTAAAATATAACACAAGGGAACTAACAATCATCAGAATGGAAACTGAGAGTGACACAAAATATGTGTTGAAGGGTTTTATTTCAGACAGACTATATATTTCTTTATGTTTTTGGATGTAAAATGTGTAAGAATAGACAGAACTTGAACCACACCTGTACAGAGAGGAGGCCTCGTGGGCAGCCATGGGCACCAGCTTGGCAAAAATGTCTGGGCCAGTGACACTGGGGTCTGTTGGGTTCACAGGCAGGGCTTTGACCAATGGGGCACCTGTTAAGCAGGGGAAAGTCAAGAATCTTTTCAATGACATCACCCAGCAATTATTGTGTTCTACAATGTATGGAGGTCAAAATACCTTTCACTGAGGTCAACGTATCCAAAGATGGCACAGATTCATGGTAAATAAAGTCATTGTCTTTCTTGGCAGAATTAAATCTAAAATGAGAAGTGAGATAAATGTTAACTGGGAAAAAAGTTGGACATAATGTAAGGAAATGTCATAAAGAGGGGATATTAAAAATATTTATAAACTGTCATATACGTTGCTCACTTACTTTCCCCCAATGATATCCATGGTGAATCTAAGGGCTTCCTGTACACTGTCTGGCTGACTCTTAGCCAACTTAATGGCCTCATTGAGTTTGTCTATTGAGCTTTGTAGGTAAGCAACCTGTTGAAAAAATTATCAAAAATGTTACATTAGATGAAAAGGTTTACAAACCACCTGGTTCTTTCTGGGTCCATTTAATCCCCATCCTCTTCCTCAGATTAGTTTTAAAATCACAGACTGTAGTTTCAGCCTGACATGGACGCTAGAAGAAACATTAGTCGCACTACTATTCCTAGAAAGCCTATGACTCTTTAAACCACAAAAGGTAAGGTCGAAACTAGGTCTCCATGTCAAGGACCACAGATGGCCACTAACTGAAAACAGAAGAGAAAAAAAAACAGGAAACACAAGGATTTACCCTCTCTCCATACTTTTGCTGCTCTTCAGCCTGTTTGCCCATGTGCAACTGTTGATAGAAAGAGGATTTCGTATGAATGGCTTTGATCAAAGTAAAAAACTAAGGAGACCAATATGCTTTGTTGTTGATCCAAGCTCAGCTTTAAGATCACTCACATGTGCAATTGCAGCAAAGTAGTAAATCTTCATTTGCACTAATTTCTTCCAGTCTTTCTGTATCTTTCCCAACATTGAGGCAGTTTCAGAGTTCTCCAGAGCTCTGCATGCCTCTTTGTAATAGTCCACCACCTGAGAAAGCGGCGGCAAAGATTCAATCAGATATTATCATCATTTTCAAGCAATTAAGGCATATACTGTATATCCATGGGCATGCTTGTCTAGAGCACACCTTCAAATCATCACCTTGAAATATGTGAAAACCTCTCAAGATTGCTTGTAAATGATTTATATTTAAAGTTTAGTGATAATACTAAATGGTAGAGTAAACTGGCGACCATACTTCCAGCAGGATGTTATGACAATAAACTAAATAAAAAAGTTGGTTTACCTGTGCACTTATGCGAGCAACGAGGAAGCTCTTCCTGTTATCTAACATAGATTTTTCCAACAGGCACTCTTGAGCCTGACCCTGAAAAGAACATTTGGAACTTGTAATTTAGCCATAATCATACTAGAGTAAATGTGGGGGGAAAAATGAATACGGGTGTATATGAGAGCAGGTGAGTGAGACAAACAGAAATTATACCAGCATGAGGTTGATGTTGAGATTAAGGATCTGGTGGCTCATGTCCACACTGAAGTTGTGGCTGAAGTGGTCTCTCAGGTAGTTAAATGCTCCAGCTGAGCACTGGAAGTGTGTGCAAGATACTTTCATTCCCTAAACAATGAGGAAAAAAGTCAGACTTTGCAACCTAGAGAAAAGTTGTCTGAATTACTGTTATTACAAGTTCCTGACTAGAAAAAAAAAACCTCTTTGTTGACCTTGAGCAAGTGGAAATTTGTTGGAACATTTACAAACCGGTTTCAAATCTACAGTATGTAAATTCTGACTTCTCCCAATTGACATTTTTCACATTGCGTAAAAACAAGCCAAAGCAGTTAATGTAATTAACTGGTAGCTACCTCTACATAATTCAGTTTGATTCTTGCTATAACATTACTATTGATATTTACTATAAATGAACTATTGATCATTTCTTAATCATACGGTCAAATTTGATTATATTGGAATACGGTTTTAATTTTGGGGTTATGAGTGTTGAAATAGCAAGAAATAATTTCTCAGAGGACATGAACAGCTCTGATTAGAATCTCTGAATCTTATCTCAAGCCACCTCCACACTAATACACTTTTGTATGAAAACTCACTGATTTTGAGGCATTTATGCCTCTAATCAATACTGGAAAGGCGTTTCCTCCACAGAAAACAGAGACTTACGAAAACGCTCTCTATAACCATGAACAATGGAACAATGGAACAATGTTTTCAAACTTTAAAGAAAATAAGGGTGGACTCTAAATCACAAAAATTCCGGCATGACGTGAACATAGCATTAAATCACATGAGGTTTAAATTAGTTAGTCTTCTCCAGTTCAGCTCACCTCTTCGGACACTCTGTTGTCCATGGCGCCCAGCATTGAATGCAGTGCTCCTACGGCATGAGAATCATGACTTGAATTAGGAGACAAGCCTAATCTAGAACAATACTCTCTCAACAACACAGTAGCTATTTCAATCAATGACAATGCAGCCCATTTAGTACTAACTCACCCAAATTATAAAGGATGCAGGCTTGCTCATAGCAAATGTCATCATGAGTCACTGTCTTCCCAGAAAATATCTCTGTCCTATTTATTACAGAAAAAGACGTGACAGGGGAAGTTGTTAATATAGAATGAATTTCAATGAAAGCTAGTATATGAGAGGATCTTGTAGGCGTGTTTGGAGCCCTCACCAGGAGACAGGGACAGCAGCTTCCTGCCCCGATCCAAGAGGCACGCGACTCTGCAGATAGTGCAACTGCCCAAAGTACTTCCGTAAAGTACTGCATCCTTCAAAGTCTCGTGTGACATTCACAGCACTCTAGAAGAAGAATGAAGATAAGAATGATCTACCGGTCACTCAACTGGTAAAGCAATGTGCTAGCAATGTCAAGGTCATCTTTTCCTTGCATGATCATTTTACCACATTTAAATCCATTCTGGAAAATTCCACAGATTTCTCCCAAAATGAGTGCATTAAATGTAAAAAAAAAAAAAAAAAGAATATATATATCTGCAAATTTAATCTTGGCATGGTGGTCATGGGTTTGATTCCCAGAGAACACCCATACTGATTAACATTTACCTTGACTCTGAATCTACAGAGTCAAGCATTTTCCAAATGCATTAATCTAAATGTAATGTAAATGTAAATGAATTCAGGGCGACTCAAGACTCACCTGTCGCAATTGCTCTAGTTTCTTTAACTGCTCATTGTAATTGTCAGGATCTTCCCCATAGTTTTTCAATATGAACTGAGAAAAGGAAAAAGTGAGAAATAATTTAATGGAGTTTTAGCTCAGCACAAAAATGAATACATTGGATTTACACAATGGTGATTGAAACTGACATGAAAACGAGCTTTTGAAGTAATCTCTTGGTCGGGTTCATGATTATTCAAAGCTCTATGCCAGAGCCAACAATCAATCAATAGCAGATGTGATAGGCTACAAAATAAACAAACATCTTTTAGGATGTTTTCCCTATGGCCTAGTTTGTTAGGGATGTCTCGGATAACTAGCATGAGGCAAACTGAAAAAAATCCTGACTTCCTGGAGGAGGTGGGGGAAACGGATATATGTATTTGTGGGGGTTTTATGTCCTAATCTAAATATGTAATTCAGTACAGAACAGGAGGAATAGAGTAAACAATGTTTACAAAGGGACTGTGGCAATTGCATAGGAACAAATAATCATAATAAGCAAAATCATGACTCACTGCAGCTGTTATCTTGCAGAGAGACATTGAAACCCATAAATAGATAGTTTTTAGGTTAGTGAGTAACCAAATAAACACATGTTTTTCAGATCTTAAAAGAGATAGTTCACTTAAAAATGAAGCCTCTGTCATCATTTGCTCACCCTAATGTTGGTCCAAACTGTATGACTTTTCTTCCTTCCGTAAAACACAAGGAGATGTTAGGCTGAATGACAGTCCAAATCACATTCACTTTCATTGTATGGAAAATAAATGCAATGAAACTGAATGGTGACCAAGGCTGAGGCTGTCTGTTCCTAACTGTCTGCCTCATGTCTTTTTGTGTTCCACAGAAGTCCGTTTTTTGGGGTGAACTATCCCTTTAAATCATGATGTATCAAGCTTATATTGGCTAGACAAATGTATATGAAGGTCGACAACTACTTCACATCAAAAGAGTCGAACCATCTAGCAAATGTTTTGCTTTTAGTCCAGACCATTATGAACAAGACATTTGACATAATAGGGTAAAAGTTCATCTTGTTTACAACGGTTTCATGAAGGTTTCCACCCACTTTTATTCAAGAATAACAGAATCAGGCCAGTCAATCAGGCATAAACAATATCAAGGACTAAAACTGGAGTTTTAGGCAGATAATCTACAATACAAACGTCTTATTTTGTGTATTTTTACTATGTATTGTATAAATGACAGTAGTGTTTGGCTCAATCAGGCCTGTCTGATGCCTCACCTGTTTGACAGTCGGGCTGAACTGAAACTCTCCAGCCTCTTTCAGATCCAGCCATATCATCGGCATTCGCGGCACGGCCTCCATCGCAGCCGCCGATTTAGCTGAGCCGACTAATCTAAAATAGTATTAAAGCGTTCAAGCACCTGAAAAGATAAGTGTTGGCGTATTGTTTTGAATTTACTGCCTTAAACGACTGTATCGTGTATCCATTTACACCCATACAGGAAGCGATAGTTGTTTCAGGAAGTGACGTCATGATTTGGACCCTGATTCTGGGAAATGTAGTTTTCATTTTTCAACATTTTGACAGTGGCCAACTCAGAAAAGGTAAAAATACTAGATTGTATCAGTAACACTATAACAGGTATAATAACTTTAATGAATAACATAAAAGCTAGCTATTCAACACATATTCAAATGCATCTCTTTTTTCTTTCTTACTTACTCAGACTCCATCTTCACCTCAGCATGTAAATTCTAGACTCTGCAAAGTACAACATTCATGATTATCGATGTGTCTTAATTCTCACTTCTTTTCATCATTGCAGCTGTGATACTCATAACAATGTAGGTTCTTCAGTTCTTGTTTTGTTTTTATCTGATTTTGCTAATGGATTGTAAAACTCTCAGTCAGTCTCAATGTAACATTTATCACAAAATTTAGATACAACCTAAGAGCTCTGGCAACATACAGGAATCATCTTACAGTAAACTGGTTTAGGAAGTGTGGAGTTTTCCATTTTGTGTAGCTGGAGGAGAGAGAAAATTATGTTGTGTTGGTGGTGGAGACCAGATACTTAAAATGGTTTGGTTTGTAAGTTGTTTAACCAACAAAAATGTTTTTGTACTAAACATTTATAGTATTGTTATTATTTTTGTATTCAGTTATACTGTATATTTATAACATTAATAAATTCTGCAGTTAATAACCTACTGTAAATACACTGTCGGACAAAGGTTTGAAATAATGCACAGATTTTGCTGTTTCAGAAGGAAATTGGTACTTTATTTCACCAAAGTGACATTCAACTGATCACAAAGTATATTCAGGACATTACTGATGTAAAAAACAGCACCATCACTATTTGAAAAAAATAATCTTTTATCAAATCTAGACAGACCCCATTTCCTGCAGCCATCACTCAACACTTTAACCTTGAGTAATCATGCTAAATTGCTAATTTTGTACTAGAAAATCACTTGCCATTATATCAGACACAGTTGAAAGCTATTTGGTCCATTAAATTAAGCTTAACATTGTCTTTGTGTTTGTTTTTGAGTTACCACAGTATGCAATCGACTGGCATGTCTTAAGGTCAATATTAGGTAAAAAACAAAATGGCCAAAAAAAAAAAAACCATTATCTAGAAACTCGTCAGTCAATAATTGTTTTGAGGAATGAAGGCTATACAATGCTCGAAACTGCCAAAGAAATCTCATACAAAGGTGTACACTAAATAAAACACAAAGACAACGGATAACTGGCTCTACAAATACAGAAAGAGATGTGGAAGGTCAGATGTACAACTAAACAAGAGGATAAGTACATCAGAGTCTCTAGTTTGAGAAATAGACACCTCACTTGTCCTCAGCTGACAGCTTCATTGAATTCTACACGCTCAACACCGTTTCATGTATACAACAGTAAATAGAAGACTCATGGGTGCAGGCCTTATGGGAAAACATTCAAAGAAAAAGCCACTTTTGAAACAGAAAAACAAAAAGAAAAGGTTAGAGTGGGCAAAGAAACACAGACATTGGACAACAGATAATTGGAAAAGAGTGTTATGGATCTGAACCCCATTGAGCTTTTGTGGTATCAGCTAGACTGTAAGGTGCGTGAGGCATTTATTTTAAAGAAATACAGCACAACCATCACCTTTCACAAAATACATTTTACACACAGTATACTTTTCAAAATGCAGACCAAAAATACTTGGACATTCTTTGGTTGTTAAACATTAAACATACTTAGCTAATGTGACAAAATTACACCTGTGATTACTCTTCTACAAAACCCTTGCATTCCTGAGGGGTACTGACTTCATACATCCACTAAAAATCACTGGTTAAAGGTGCACTTGGTAATGTTTTCCTCATTAAAAAAAAAATTTTGCTTAAAAAAAATACATTATTATTTTGAAACATATTTGTAATATCATGACCATTCACATGAGATGAAAACTACAGTCATACAGTATCAGTAACTTATAAAAGCTGTTTTATGATTGCACAAACAGATAGTCCCACCCTCAAATCACAACACTGGTTCAGTCAGTGTTGTTGTGTTGTGTCAGGCTGGATGGATGGGGCACTCCAAACAAAAAGAGTACTTATAGTTTACTTATAGTATGGCTTACTTATAGTTGTCGCTGCATATTATGCTGCAATAGGATCAAGTATTTTAACACCGAAAAAGTTACACACTTCAGCTTCAAAAGTCCTTGTGAAGTAAAGTTAGTTATGAGAAAAGCTCTAAAATCTTTTGTTTGCATATGACACACTTTGATAGTTTGTTTTCTAATGCAATGAAATTCATAAATTTAAACTGTGACTTAAAGCTGAAGTATGGGACTTTTTCACCTAGGCTTTCTCCTTATCCCAGCTTAAAGTTGCTGTAAGCGATTTTAGCCATTCTATAATTTACACAAACTGAGCCGTTGGATTATCCATGCCCCCTTTTACCAAAACTCTGCACTCCAAAGATACCAAATGAGCTTTATAGAGACCGACACAAGCAGACACGCATGTCAAAAACAACTGCAGCAAAATCGTGCCCTCAACTGACAAATTTTATGAGCAACATGGCATAAAAGTGGCATTATGCCTCAATAATTCACAGCAATTTCAATACTATGTGAACGTGCAAAATGATTGACAGGCAAAAAGCGTAATTTTCCACAGACTGCAGACACATATTTGCTTGCTGTTTACAGAGTCTAGAGATGTCACGGATACTGGTGAGATATCTCAGGACACTTATTTAATTAATAACTTTCAGGGAGCAGTCAAATGTTTTGCATTCCTTTTCATGAAAAAAATCACTTACAGCACCTTTAATATGCAGATACAAGTAAGCAAGCCATTATAGGCTCCTTTTTTCAAAAACTGCAAACATTGTGTCTCTGTGGAGCTATAAAATTCCTGTGCTTGTTTTGAGCGACGCGTTTAGACCCGTCCTAATAACATTACTCAACCAATGGCATTAACTGCAGACGGGGCTATTTGTTTGTTCGCTCAATGGCAGTTGAGGGGTGTATTCAGAAAGCTGTTCTGAAAACATTGTTTATTTTTGCAATTCCATTCAGGGGCACTAGTGTCGCAGTAATTACATACTTCAGCTTTAAGTGTTTGATGTCCAAAAATATTATGAGGGCAACATGTTTTTTTGGGCTCAACATATTCAGACAGCAAATGAGAAATGTGAGCAAACCCAAGATACAATCCAAGATCACAGTAAATTTAACCTAATACATAACATAAAAGAGACAAAAAAAAAAAAAAAAGAGCTCAGATCTGCAGTGGTCCTTATAAATGATTTAAATACAACAGGGAACACATCGAATAGGTTTGATCCATGTCACAGTCAGAACTCTAGTGAGGGGACCCCTGCTGGTATTTATGATGTTGTGGAGAGATATTCTGGAAACAAACAAAAAAAAATATGCTTATTGACACATTGTTTAATTTATTATTTGATTATTTAATTTGATTAATTATTGAAGATGAGGTCATAAGGGTATTCTTTCAATAAGTGTATTATTTTCTTATTTTTCAGGTCACATTTAAGTAAATTGAAATTCCACAAGGATGACTCAACCTGGATGACTCTTATGGAAAAATCTTCAAAGAAACATTCACACTAAAATAATTTTTAACCCTTGCCTTAAATGGAAATGACTTAAATAAATCAGATGATTTGTAGAAGGAATAACAATCTTAAATTTGCAGAAATTAATAAATGAATAAAATATGATATAATTAAAATAAATGTAATAATACAGCAATATACATTTTTGATTATAAACTCTTAAGTAGATATATCTTAAGGATATATCCAAGGACTAATGGAATAAACCTAATAATACAAAGTCTTGTCTTTGTCTAATGAGCTAAGTAAGTAAATGGAAAAAAGTTAAAGTACAGAGAGTCAAGATGAGGTCTTTATACCCTCTTGAGACCTTCCTTTTTTGGAGCAAGGCGAGTTCTGCATGGGTTGAAGTTGTTAACTCAAGGTGTCAGGACATATTGTTCTGACCTCCTGAAGTGCGAAACCTGTGGTTAAGTGGAAGAAACATGTTGAAGACTAGCTCGTGCATACATTCTTGCCAAGCACACATAAATACTAAAATGTTCACACAAGTGTCTTAGAAGCATCCTGTACATTGCCTCGAACAATGACAACCACAAAACCAAGCTCTCTCTGCATTCTGCAACCAGCTCTGAAACTTCCTTTGGTCAAAAGGGCAACAAGTTTATATATACTAAGAGCATAGATTAATCTCCTAACACACATATAAGGCTTTCTTCTGGTAGCATGCATGTATAAACACAGGAGTACAAGGATGGTCATACAAGGAATACATGGAGTATTACTACAGTGATAATGTTATATAAGCTAATTACATAAATGTGAATTATATGATTATATTCTGATTAAAGTTGAGTTCATAAATGTGGATACATGAATATGCTTGTATAATATCAATAAGCAAGATTAAGCAAAAGTATAAAATATATAGGATGGACTCTAGCCACTTGCATAATTTTTTCTTTTCTTTTCGTCTTGTAATGAACTTAGTTATTTTGATCACAAAAGCCCTTTTTAACAACACTGAAACATTGATTGGAGGTGAAATGACTGTGTGGGTGTATTACAATGCTACAGATTATCATTCTGCTCCTGCCTGGTAAGAAGTGGTTTTCTTTTCTTTTTAGTATGTCTGATGTCCATTCCTTTTCTAAACAGTTGAGTGGTTTAAACCAGAGTGTGAATGAGATGGCCTCGAATATTTTCTCCCACCATGGGGGGAAATTCTTAAAAAAATTTCTCTCTTCAAATATGTTTTTTTCTCTCTTCAAATATGTTTTTTTCTCTCTTCAAATATGTTTTTTTTTCTCTCTTCAAAATTTAGTTTTTCTCTCATCAAAGTTTTTTCTCTTAAAAAAAAAGGAATGCGGTACCAACCTTGGCCACTAGGTGCCACTATCAATAATCATGTAATCTTGTGCTTTTAATGCTTTTTCTAGCGAGTGAGCCGACGCACCCGTTATCTCACTTATGGTGTTCGGTCATCTGTGGAACTCACAATCTACTTGCAGAGAACGCGATAGCAATTGTTCCGTACTGCAGCGCACACAATGTTTCTACAGCCGATGAGTAAGATGGCGAGCTTCGGCCCATTTTAGATTCAAGACGCTTGAATCGTGCGCCCGCAAAGCTTCCATTCAAAATGGTATTTCAGAAACCAATCTAACTCTGTTGTGCGAGCATGGATATGTACTACTCTGAAGACCAGGCTGTACAAATGGCAATGTCAAACTGGGCAAAAAGCATCCGCCATCGTGAGACCATACATGAGACCCCTCGAACGCTGGCGGCACACCTGGTGCCAGGGGCACATGCGCATTGAAATAACTGGCAAAAGTTGGTAATCATGGATGCGTTCAGTGTTGGCTAAGGCGTATTGTGTGACGGGCGACCAGCCTTCGGCACCTAGCACTTCAGTCATCTGGAAATACTAGCTGTCTCTTAGCCTTGAAAGATTTGCATTCTGAGATAGGGAATCACCACGTTCTGATTCAATAGAACAACATGACAGTGGTACATGACAGCTTACATAAATAACGTGCCCTGCTGGGGTGAATGCCATTCTGCAAGCTACAGCGCTGTCCTTAATACGCTTCTATGTGCCAAGTGGCATGTGTTTACAAATTGGTGCTCTTCACGAGGTGAAGACTAAGTGAACTGATCCATAGCTGAGATCCTTGCGTTCGCCAAGAGCGGCTGGACATGATCTCAACACATCGACACTTAGGTAGCAACTATGTTGACATACCATGCCCCTGATGCTGGCTCCTCCATGGGCAAACATGTTCTAATTTTCAGTTCCTCAAGGGAGCGAGGCACCTATGTTGGAAAATGAGTTGCGTGTGTGTTCTCTAAGACCACACTCCTACTGGCTCTGGCCTCAGTTAAACAAGTGGGTGACATGCAGGTGCAGTCAGTCGACAGCTCATGCCTGGTATTTGGGCTGGGTCTTTCAAAAGCCACTGTCAACCCAGAAAGGCTATGTGCCTAAGGTTCTATCCACTCCCTTCAGGGCTCAGGCGGTACACTTACAAGCCTTCTCTCCCCCATCATTTAATTCAGATTAGGAGCAGTTGATGTATTTGTTTGTTATGCCCTGTGTGGGCATTACACATGTATGTGGAGCGCACCCGCCAGTTTAGGCTGTCGGGTCAGCTCTTTGTTTGTTATGGAGGACACACAAAAGACATGTCAGTCTCCAAGCAAAGGTTCTCTCACTGGATTGTTGATGCGAGTGCCCTCGCTTATGAATCACAGGGCGTGAGATGCCCTATTGGTGTGAAAGCGCATTCAACTAGAGGCATGGCCAATTCTTGGGAATAAATAAATGGTGTGTCCTTGCAGGAAAAATGCTTTGCAGCAGGTTAGTCATCACAAACACATGGCATCCATCTCTTCCAAAGTCCTCTCTATCCAGAGCACTTATAACAACACTCAGCGGGTGAGCCCAGGCCCTTTTATCACAGGGAGGCTACCAGATATATGTATATTTTGGAAAAGCCACCTGTATATAGGCTTTTGTTGAAATTATCCCCCTCAGAAGTCACAGCACTTCCCATAATGAATCTATTTCCATTCTGTACCTTTGGTTGTGAAGGGGTTAAATTTAGATTGTGTGTATTTATATGGTTCATTATAGATTCCCAGGCTGAGATGAACAAATCTGGTTTTCACTATGTGGGGTTATTAATTAATTCATACACTTGAAGATATGCCTGGTGTATCTCTCTGGGTATGATGTCATGTAGTGCGGCATGATGGGACCCCAAAAGGGTTTACCGCAATGTTGAGTGTACTGAATTGATATGGAACGTCTTCGGTTACACATGTATCCTTGGTTCCCTGAGATGAAGGGAATGAGACATTGCAAAACCTGGCCGCACTACTACTTGAGAGTTTCTATGTATGAGCGATGCGTTCTTGTCCTTCAATCAGAAAATTCTGAAGAACTTTCGTACCTGCTTATATAGGCCAACTGCACTCATAAAGGGCCAAGATTGGCGTTATTATACAAGGGCTTCAACTAGGTTGTCGGAGAAGGAATTCCCCAAAAGCTTTTACAGCAAAGTCTCATTCCCTTTATCTGAGGGAACCGAGGTTACATGTATAAACGTAGACATTGTTGACACCACCAATATACAGATAAGATCATTAACCTGGGGTTTAATTACTATTGTCCATATTTTTTATATTAGTATTTGTATTTTTTTGTATACATGATATCACTTTAAATCCCCCTGGGGGCCTTTTACCCCATTACATGTGGGCCATTAAAAATGTTTGAAGAAAAAAGTAAAAATAAAAAAATAAAAAATTATAATAATAATTTTAATCAAAACAACCTTCCGTTACTATTTATTTTCCACATAAACTATGTTGCTCCATCAATATTGAATAAAAATACATTTTATTTTTCAACCTTCATACACTTAAAAAAACAAAAAGGCAAATTTTCCTAAAGCTGTGCTCCGTTCTACCAACTCACAGATCATGCCCATTTGATCTTCCCGCCAGAAGTAAAACGACACAGTTCAATATCAATACTGCACATTTGCGCCGTCTAAAGGAGAAAAGTTATAGTACATCATGTTACCGTGACAACGACAGGACAAACGGAAGTTGAGCGCATGTTCGACCAAACTTCCGACGGACAGGTGAGGTTACTCATGCATCATCAAATTGGGGGATTGTTTTTGATATACAGATCAATTTGAACGTTTTCATTGCATCAGTTGATAAAACGTCTTTCAAATTTGGAATTGACTTAACTTAGTGTGCAAATGTGAGATGCTTTTGTTTTTTTTCCCATTTGTTTTGGTACTTCTTGTTGACGCAAGGCAAATTTGCGTGGTTGTGCTAAGTAAGAAAGAAAGATGTGCCTCCCTGGCTTTCTTTTTATTGTTATTTATACAATTATATGTTTTATATTCTTTCATATTTAACGGTTTATTAGTTCTGATAAACAAATATTGTAAATGGCTCTTTTATGTTTATGTTTCTTATATTCATTATGTAGGAACATAGCATAACAAGATAAAACAATTGGAATGATGCCACAACAAACTTTCTGTGTTTACATTTTCCACCTTTACCTCTTTTCAGTTGGCTGTCCTGTATTCATGACTGAAAAATGCCCAAATTTCGTGAACGTCCAGCCCAAGCATACTGTCATCTTGCAAATCATATACCTCCTGTCCTCAGCAGTCTGATAGCTAACAGATACATCATCCAGCAAATACTCGGGAAGGGAAGTTTCGGTACTGTCTACCTTGTTGAAGACACAAAGGCTGCAGCAGCAGATAGACTGTGAGTCATTTAATATTTCTCACAGCAGTGATTCACATGCAGTCTGCTTATTAGCAGCACTTAATACGTCATGGAAATTGAACTAATTTAATATACGTAATTGCTTCCTTTGTATCAGTTGAAATAGTTGTTTACATTAATCCAAGAGTATCCTCTGAAATGCATTTGTCAAAGAACAGAAACAAAATGGAATTCTTTGAAAATTCTTGTACACATGAAAGCACTGGCTTAGGTAATTTCACTCAACTTGTTCTTGGCATAAGTTCTGTTAAAATAGTTCTTTCTTTTTGTCTACAAAATTCACTTCTCCTCTCCAGCCACCTGAGAGCAGCATTGCTCTTTGTTACTGCTAACTAGTCAGAATAATTTTTCCTGCCTATCATAATAGCTGTAATTCCTTATGATCATCAATGGTGTGTGAGCACACTCTGTATTATGATTTCATTAAAGAACAATATTTAAACATTAATATCAATATAAGACTATGTCACGCTTAATCTCCTTTTCACTTGAGTTTTAAATTACATTGGTTTCTAGTGTAATGCAACTTCTCTGTATAGGAACACATCATGTTTATCTCATAGTGATGTGTCTCATACTGAATACACAGCTGGTCACTGTAATATTAGCTAAATCTTAAAGTCTTTGTGACTTAAAAGATTCTCAAAGCATAAGTGGAGTCCTGAGGCAAGGTTTCTACTGGTATTTGGATGTGTTGTAAACTATGTAGCCTAAAGTATATTGGTTGCTTTTGTAGAGGACTGCGGTCATAAACAGTTTGCTATGGGGAAAAATAAGACAAGACAAGAAAAAAGGAAATTGTCAGTCATTATTGCAAGAGGCTTTTGGTGCTTTGGTGATCATGGCAGTTTTATTTCTTACCCAGATATGACTCAGTTTAAGACGATATTTCCAGAAGAGAGCAAATATTAGTTTGTTTTGTACATGGATCTGTTACGCAGCTCTCTGGAACCAGGGCTGTCATGATTATGAAATTTGGCTGACGATTAATTGTCAAATAATTGCGATTATGATGATTAATTGTCTCTTTATGGGTTTTCACGATTCATTGTCATATATGCTTCATACACCTCAAGAAATCATATTTAACTTCAAACGATAAATCAAAGGCCCTCACACACCTGAACAGTTATAGGTAGGTGCGTAAGAAAAAATATATTATCAAGACAAAAAGAAAAATCCTGCACACTACCATAGCTGGCAAAACATGATAAAAAATGTATAAGCATTGTTTGATTTACATATTTAACTTAAAATGTGTAAGATTACATGTCTGCAAATTCTAGGCAAAGAGTGACTACTTGGCAGAGGCTAAAATATTTGTTTATTTATTTTGGATTTTGTATAGTCACAACATAATTCCCATAGTTCCATTTATGTGTTATTCCATAGTTTTGATGACTTTACTATTATTGTAAAATGTGAAGAAAAAAAATTATAATAAAGTGAGTGTTTTCCAAAACTTTTGACCAGTAGTGTAAATCAAATAATATAAATATATATATATATACACACACACACACACACACACACACTGGAGGCCAAAAGTGTGGAATAATGTACAGGTTTTGCTGTTTCAGAAGGAAATTTGTACTTTAATTCATTTGAATGCCACTTTGGTGAATAAAAGTACCAATTTCTTTCCATAAGAGCAAAATCTGTACATTATTTCAAACATTTGGCCACCTGTGTATGTAATTTTCTTTTAAGGCTTTAAAAACTGAATGACATTTAAAATAGTGTTTTAAATATCAAAATATTTCTAGATACTTAAAAGATGTCTCCTTTTTGGTTAACTTCATTTTTACATACACACTGTTGTTTTTAGAACTCTTTGGAATGACTATTTGGAATTATATTTTATTTATTTATGAAAAAATGTAATTAAAAAATATAAAATAGTCTATAATATTATTTATATATTATGCAATATTAAAATATTTCTGTCCTAATTTTTTCACATTCACGTGTTATTTTAATGCTCTTTGATTAAACCCACAAACCCTGACTTCTCATGAAGCGAAACCATAGAGATTTAGTTTCATAATTTGAACACTCCATAGAAATAGAGTGTGCATCTCCTCTGTCACTGCATGTCATTAACACTGTGTGTATAAACATGCTTTGACCAGGAACATTTGCCATTGCACAATCGTTAAATTAAAGTGAAACCGGAGGACTTTGAGTTTACTAACAAAGCTTATATTTGGTTGTTTATATTGGTTTGTCACGGGCCTCTGCTGACATCGCGCTTCATGCGCTTTTCCGGACAGGAGCTTAATTATACAGAATAATGGACCGTTGGCAACTGATTTCCTAACTAGCTATGCTAGTTTCATGAATCTTATATCACTTTGTGGTCTCTTTCTTCATACATAATGAAATTATTTAAACTCAAATCAATATTACATGTCTAATTTAATTATTTGTGAAGTGGCCATTTAACAAGCAATGTACAGTCATATGGCCATTAACACAAAATAAATGCCTTCAGTCAGATACAAGAACCTTACACTTTCCTGATTACTCTGTCATGGTTTATTTTGCAATAATGGCCAACTGACTGCACATTATGCCTTACATATTGATTTTTCTTTTTATGCACATTTAGGTCTATGTGATTTTACAACTGGTTTATTCATGCATGAGAACAACCTGGAAGAAGAGCCAATTATAAGTTAGCTGTTCTCTCTGTAAGCTGTCTCACTCTCTGCTTGGCAAATTAATCCTCACTACAAAACCCATTTCAGATGAGGAGCTGGAACAGAAAGCTAGAGAGATGCTGGTGCAAAAGGAGGCCAATTAGGAAGAGTTCCCATTTTAGCTGCCCACAAGCAAGTGGCATCATGCCATGGGTTACTGCTCCTTTGACCCTCAGTTTATTGCTTGTTAGCCCATCACATGCAGAGTGCTGGCACCAAATCTGAATGCCCACCTTCTGAACACCACCACAACCCCTTTCTCTTTTACAAACTTATACAGCACTTCCCCTCAATCATTCTTCTCTCAGCCACCCTGAAAAATCCTGCTGGGTGTGTGTTTTGTTGTAACATCCTCAGTGGTTTCTCAATGCTGTGGACTCCTTTGTATCTTAGTGAGTGGCAAATGTCAGTGACTGCCTACCCCTTTCCTCCAGCTGGCTTCTCACTGGGCGTTATTAACCCAAACAAATGGCTTCTTATTCTGGATTCGCCCCAAAAGTAGGACTCATCCTGTAGGTACTTCCAAAAACTGCAGTGCTTTGGCATCTGCTTTGGTGCTATATTTGCAATCAGGCTTGATTTAATATATAGGCTGTTGGTGATGTAAAGCTATAGGGATTGTTTGTTTTTAGGGTTAGCATCATTGTAAATAGTGTTGCCCTCTTTACCTACATTTGATGTATATGTCTCAAATTATACATCAATTTCTTCAACGAAATCACTGACAAAAACGTTTGTTGATGAAGGTTTTTATAATTTAGTCAAGATGAAAGAAAATGAAAAGAAAAAGATGCATCATGTCGATTGTTAACCGACTTTATTAAAGCATAGGGTGCTAAAGGTACACCTTAAGAAAAATGTTCTTTTCTTGTGAGAAAGATTTCTGTTTTATAAGAAATAATATGGGGTGAGTAAATGATGACAACTTTCATTATTAGGTGAACTATTTCTTTTAGATTTTTAAATATGCATTCAGTGTGACACAGTCTGTCAAATTTAGAACAAGCTTTATCCAGATGGGGAGCCATAATAGGATGTGTGACCTTTACACAACCAACCATCTATATTAGCAAAATGAATGTGAAGAGAGGAGAGCAGACTGTCAAATGCTGTAGTCTATATTATAAGTCTCAAAGTACCAATGTGGACCGCAAAGTGTTTTAAAGAAATATTGTATTCTAAATAAAAATAAAGCAACTTTGTGGTGATGATTTAAATAGTTTACCAAAAAATTGTACTCGCCATCATTTAATTCTAAACCCATATGACTTTCTTTCTTTCATGGACTGGTGTATAGGGAAAGACCAACATGACAATTCCTAAAAATATCTCCTTTTGTAGTCAACAGAAAAAAGCAGGTCATGCAGGTTTGAAGCGATATGGGGGTGATTTAAATAATTACAGCATTTTACATTTATGCATTTGGCAGACGCTTTTATCCAAAACGACTTATAGTGCACTTCTTACAGAGACAATCCCCCCGGAGCAACCTGGAGTTAACTGCCTTGCTCAAGGACACAATGGTGGTGGCTGTGGGGATCGAACCAGTGACCTTCTGATTAACAGTTATGTGCTTTAGCCCACTTCGCCACCACCACTTCATTTAAATTTTTAAAGTGAACTATTCATTTAAAACAAAACTGACGTGTGGCCAATCTAGAGCATTCTGAATTTCATTTGTATATTTTCCCTCTAAGAGGCCAGAAGCAACTAATCTCACTTAAGAATGGGAGTGTTTCTCTCTCCAGCCCTGCTAGCCCACTTTTGTCTTGCTCTCCATGGATTTGCCTGTCAGACGATATTCCCTGGCAACGCCTAGCAGCAGTGCTTATTTCTCCTCACCCCATGATCCAGCTCTCAGTTATGCAACCCCGCACTAGACTTCAGGTCCTCCAGAAATCTCCAATTTGTCTTCAGGCACCCAGGCTCTCGTGTAGCAGGTCCCTTTCCACTTTATGCTCTGTCTCTCTCAGTCTCTCTCCCTTTCTGGACATTCTTTATACACCACTGCATGACAGATTTGGGACTTTAATGTTCTATGTTGCTACATCTGTTTGATTCTAGACCTTTAAACTTGTTCACTCACTGACCTGGTATATGCATCGTGGAAATTCTGTTTCCATTTATTGATTAAATTATATGGTAATTGTGACAGTGCCTTTTACGATTAACCGACCTAATGACACTTCAAAATACAACATATTTTTTGACATCTAAAGTGACAGATACCCAAATATGATTGTTGATAGTGTAATATCTACATACAGTACATACTCTATATAGGTTACTGGAAAGGTTAAACATACCTGAACATTATGCATTGATATCGTATCCAAGCAGCATTATCTGAAATCGGTCTTATTATGTATATGATGAGGATGATGATGCACCCAAATTATTTTCTGAAAAACCTCATCGCAGATATAGGATGACAGTCTAATTTGGTTCAAAGTGTTGTTTATATGTATAGTAGACTAAGAAAATGTGCAGTCAGATTCAGTCGATAGAGCCATATCATTTATTGTATATTCAAACCTGCTTCCTCTGATCTCTGGATTTATATGGAAAATGGAGCCACGCAGGTTAAAATTGCAAGGGGTTGTGGTTGGTTATTTGCTCAGCTCCTGTTATTGTTAAAATAGGGCTTAAATTGTCTGTGTGCCTTCAGAGAGCGACTTAAGAAATGGGACATGAATGTGTGCTCAATTATTCACCTCAGGAAATTTCAGTGATTGATGTCATTTTATAAATTGATAAACCATTTCATGTCTGAAGAGGACGAGTAGTGCTTTCTTTACATTAGGATTCAGACTTCTTAAACAGGCGAACATTTTTTGCTTTTAAAAGGGAGACGTTTTTATTAAATATGTAATATGTAAAATAGGAGCATTTTCACAAGTGGTCCCTGACTTTTTGACACTGTTTTTTATTCAACAACATATTTATGTTACTTATTGTGTAGAATAGGCACTCTTTTGGAAGTTTAACCCACCTCTGTTTTTGGTTTTCATATTATAAAATGAGGTAATAACAGGTGTGTGTGTGTGTGTGTGTGTGTGTGTGTGTGTGTGTGTGTGTTTTATTATTTCAGGGTATTCCACATGAACCATATCTGTCCTTGACATACATTTTTAGACTGAAGCCTCGAATAAATGGCCTTGGAAGGGCTGCAATATTTTATCACATTGCTCGCAATGCACTTTGACATGAGTGGAGCATCTATTTTTCTTGATCTGATAGGAATCTAACAGAGAGTCGAATAGTAGATTAGTTGATCTTTTAGAGTAAAAGGACAAGAAAAATTTGGACAGTAGCAAAAACATTTTGTTCAGTGAAATTCCATGTATCGTACTTAAAGGTGCTGTTAGCGATTTGTATCACGTGAGGGGAAGGCGGCCCAGCGATGTGAGCGGTTCACCCCCGGTGACTCATCAATGTATCTGGGGGTCCGAGGAACGGGTCTGGCAGCACACCATCTCGTCCATCTCTGAACCCTCCCAGCTATGCTCCTGGGCATGTGACGATGCCAGTGTGTGCCAATAATCGAATCTTTAACTCTAATAATCTTTGATCCTTCTTATGAAAACACTACACAAGGGCAAAAGTTGCATGACAGCATGACTAAACGGGTGACCGAAAACCCATCATCTCCTCCACAGAACTCTTGGCTTAAAAAAACATGTGTAAATGGCTAATATGATGTATTTATGAATTTATATATGTAAATCGCATATATGGGATTTACATGAGGCATAAATCATATATTGCAAATTATAAATGTGATTACATTTTGAGGGACATTGTATTTTTATTTTTATTTTTTCTCCACAATTTGGAATGCCTCAATCTGGGTGGTGGAGGACGAATCGCAGTTGCCTCCACATCTGAGACCATCAATCCACACATCTTATCAAGTGGCTTGTTGAGCGTGTTTCTGAGGAGATGTTGCACGTGTGGAGGCCCACGCTATTCTCCACGGCATACACACACAACTCGCCACACGCCCCACTGGGAGCGAGAACCACACATTAAAAACATAAGATGTAAAAAATATTTATGTTCAGACATATTTTTTAAAGCCATCATGGTAATAACAGCTAATTGTCTTTTTTGTGTTGGGGCCAGTAAAAATCTGAAGCACTGGCCCAATCAGGCCAGTAGAAAAAATTCTTAGTGTTGAGCCCTGCATACACATCCGAGATGGCATAAGAGTGAGTAAATGATGAGATAATTTTATTCCTTTAATGTCATATTCAGATTTATAACAGCTGTCAGCTGAGGGCGCTTTTTGCTGTTGTGACTGTTGTTTTACAACCGTGAGAAGATGCTCTGCATTGATGGTGGCCGGTGTCAAAATCTTTTTAGCAAGTCAGTCCATGCGGCGCCATATTTGGAACACTCCCGGGCAGGCTGTGATGCTTTTTTTTTAAATTCAAACAAGTGACACACAAGTGCAGCTCCTATCTACTCTAATGGGGAAACACTGAAATCTTCAAAATGGGTTGTTCGGGATTATGACCAAATAATTTATTTAAAATTAGCAGTAAAATCTGACTGACAGCGCTGGTATAATAAGTTGTTCTGCTTTACCTCAGATTACGGTAAAACACTACATTTTTAACGCTTGTATTGCTAATGCGAATGCGCATTCTCGAGTTGATTGACAGGTGACGTCTGTATCTATAACACTCTTTTACCTGTATGGTGGGATTTTTTTTAAATACATTGACCGTTGGGCATTCCAATTTCTACTACACATTTGAATAGAAATGGCCTGTCTTTGCTAAATAGTTTTGGAAAGATGGAGCATGTCTAATTCAACGGCTTAGTCTTGTGGAAGTTCCAGAACAGATAAAGCTGCTTACAACACATTTCAGCAGTAAGGTATGAGAGGTTGTGCTATATTGTGAATACAGGGCATTGTTTTGCACAACGCACACCGAAATGCCTACAATCCATTCTGCTGTGACTATATTCACAATATTGCACAGCCTTAAGTGCCTTATTGCTTGAATGAACTTTTGAATGAAGGTTACTACAAAATAAAGATATTAAAGGCACAAATCTTCATTAAAATATTACTTAATTACTGTGGTACTTCGTGCTACCTCAAATGGTGCCATCCTTCTGCTAGAAGATCTACTGAAATTTTCTCATTCATACTGTAGATTATATTTTATTATGCTTTCTTTACGAGTTTAAATTGAAAATAATTTATGCGCATAGTCTATCCAATCATTTCCAAGAAACTTTACTTGATATAAATTGGGTAAACACAAGCACATTGTCTTATAAACCATGCTCTGTGGTGTATAACCGCCTGTATGGATGATAATATTGTCTCTGCATGTACCATGTTTTGATCCCTTAAAAGCGTCTACTGTGAAACCGTAATCTGGCATGTCTACTGCTTTCCACAGCATCGGCTCAAATGTTCATTATGCTCCTGTGACATAATGCATTATAAAGGTATATTAGCTCTAATGAGACATACAAGGGAGAGGAAGTGGCCAAGATGAAATTAGATTTGGAAACTAGAAAGAGTTAGGCCAGCCTGTCATGTCTCAAATGGTTATCTTTTCTCGGCTCTAGCATGTCCAACATGTGAACAGCTCCTTTTAAGTGAGTCCTGGTAATGTTAGCTACAAAATGTCATGTTCTAGTGTTTTTTGTATTAAATATACAAATATTTGTTATGAACTGACAAGCAATCTGTTATGTATATAAGTAGTAGTAAGTAACCTCCCAGAACACCTTAGCAACCGCATAGCAACAAGCTTACAACCACTTTGAACACCTTAACAACTGCATACAGTAGCAACACCTGGGCAACCACCCACAACATCTTAATTTAGTAATTTGTTTAAAAGGGGTGCTACGAGTTACACACAACAATGAAGACCTGGAAATATCCAGCAACTATGACTGAATATTTAGCTTTGATTTGGGCATTAGTTGTACTTGCCTGTGGAGAGACAAGACTTCTTATATTAAGATAAAGACAACAAATTTCCCCATGGACTTTTGGAGGCATTATGTGTACAAAATGTTTGTTCCACCTGTTTTATAAGAGCTTAGGGTTGGTCTTTTACATCTTAAAAAACACATTACCGATTATATCTGTCTCGGCTCCCTTGAAAACATGAAAAATGAGAGCAATCCAGGGCCAGCTTTGAGCTCCTGAAGTGCACTTTCC
Source organism: Xyrauchen texanus (assembly GCF_025860055.1). NCBI lineage: Eukaryota > Metazoa > Chordata > Actinopteri > Cypriniformes > Catostomidae > Xyrauchen > Xyrauchen texanus. The sequence goes on along the minus strand of NC_068290.1, from coordinate 9,419,563 downwards.
TTGTTCCCTTTGCCATAATAATTTTCAAGTAGAAAAGGCAACAGAATGGAGAGGTGAATGAGAATCCCTTTATAATGACCTGAGGGCCAATTAAAAAGAGCAGGCAATGGCAGTTCGTTCATCTCTGTAGGTTGTATTTGATTAATTCCCTTAAGGTCTGGAAATAGGGTCACTAAAATGTGGTTTTAAATCCCTGCCTTCTGTTAAATGCTCATATGTATTTTTCTTCTTGCTGAAGGGATTAAACTAGCCACTCTAAGCATTTCTTATTTTTCCCTTAAACTTAGATTATAAAGTGCATATATTTTGAGCAACAGACATGGCAAAGATGTTACAGCCGGCTGAAAGAAAAATGATTAGATTCTTGCTTAACAAAAATTGCTTATGATCACAAGTGCTGCATTATTCAAAGCCATCAGTTTTGGGAATTTTATAATGGCATGATAATTTATGCTTATTGTTTTTAATCAGATGGATTTTCTCTGATTTTAAATTAGACTGGTTTTGAGTATCTTTCATCGGAATGCATCTCTACTTCCTCCTTGTTTCAGAAAATTACATAGGTCAAGGCAGCATTCTTTTCTTCCTCACTTCATTTTAAAGCTAAAAGCAGATTAATTACAATTACCCTTCACAATAAAATGCAACAGTTGGGTTCTGGAAGTAAAAATCCCTTTCATATTCTCCATAGAAATTGATTTTTAGCAATAATGATTACAAATTTTAACACAGACCTATACCATGAGCTCAGATATTATTGGATGATTGCACTGGTGTGTTTCCGTAGAAGACACAAGTTTGATTTCAACTTTATTTATTTTTTAACCATGTTTAATAGTCAATTTGCCAGTGAAGAAATATATAACCTACCAATCAGAGAAGTTGCTGTTACCATGGAAACAAAACTGTGTTAAAAGAGTAGTAGTAACTTAGTGTGTGTTATATACAGTATATATTTGTTTAGTTTTGCACCTGCATCCAAATTTCTTTTGCAGGTACCAGTTTCCCAAAATTTGCTTATTTATATAAAATATATTGCTTTTGTACTTTTAATCAAGATATATAAAATCAATAGTTTTTAATGGTACTATAGTTTTTAATGGTTTACTTAATTTGAAATGCTTAATGGGATTTTAGTTCTCTTGTAAAAGCGTAAAGTACACTGTCTTGTACCTTTTTGTTTTTCCCAAATTTTCTCATACTTTATTGCTTCAAATCGAATTATTGTGATTCATCTTGAAGTTGATTGATTTGGTTCATGGCTTAGAAGTCTTTATTAAAAAATTTGATGAAATCCCTATAGAGAAAATGAATGGGAAAAATACCTCCAGAAGCAAGACCACTGAAAAAGTGGGCAGTCACTGTTGCGCTCTATTTGCAAGCTAATGACACTGAATTTAGAATGTTGCCCTGGCTTCACCATCCCTTCTCAAAGTTTAAAAAAAAAAATCTGAAAAAACAAGCTGTCCTCCTCTAAATTACATTTTTTAGGTCCACACTACAGCTGGTAATTGAGGAATGTGACACTTGTATAAAAAGTGTATCTGAGCAGAGGTAGCATGGCTCTGGCAAACAGGAAATTGAAGAGATACTGTGGATAATTAAAGCCTGAGCAGGTAATGAGATGAGCAGGTTGATTTTGGGGCTCTTGAAAGTCAAATATTTGGGGATAGCATTGGGCTGACAACAACTTCCAATTTGTATTTTTCTATTTGGTTTAGCTGTCAGTCTAGTGCTTTCTGTGAAATAAGGATATTTGAACAGAACACGTACACAAAGTCAATAGTAGGTGATGAACTTTGTGTGCTGTGTTGAACATTCATATTTGTTTTCTATTTATAAATCATACAATTCTTCTTCTGAGCCTGTGTCCCTGAAGATCTGCATATCTAATACATTGTGTATCCTAAGGCAAGCAATACTATTACTGTTGCTCATACTTAAGGTTATGATTGGAAAAGACCCCTAACCCAAAAATGCTAGACTTCTGTGTGCACCCATCCAGCACCATTGATGCTACAGACACAAATTAAACATTTAAATATTTAACCATTACTGTAACTTGAGGAATCTAATTTTCCTTGATATGTTTACGGATAACAGGTCATTGTACTATAAAAACGTTCTGTAAAAATGTAGAGCTCAATACTAAATTCCCAATGCAATAAATGCATTTATTGAAACCAAGCTGCAAAAATGCCTTGTTCTCTGCTTCCGTGAATTCCCTTTGTCACTAGTGGGCCCATTCATTAATGACTGCCTCTACAACAACATCAACCCCTCCTTTACATCATCACAACCGTGGCCCCATTCACTGGTGCTCAGTTTGTAAACAGAGAGTGAGCAGGACAAACAGGCCTAACTATTCCTGAATACCAAAAGGGACCCATCTGGACTATTTTGAATTATTTTTATATATAAACATGCACTAAAAATATGTCTTTGACCATTGTCAAGTACTGTATCTTGCACCACTTTTATAGGACGCTGTGTCAAGTTACAACTCTAAAAAGGAGATTCCATTCTGTGTTCTTTCAGCTGCTCTGCCTCTTGCTGGATGCGTTATTGCACCCATCTGCACTATTTTTAATAGTTGGTGTATGTAAACATGCACTAGATGGACATCTTTGGCCATTTTGATGCACTTCTGGTGATGTGCGCCTCAGTGCAAGATGATACTGTTGGACTATGTATGTGCATTTGTTTTGGCTCATATCAGCATGAATTGCTTGTGAACCAGTCATAAAACGATTCAAGCTTTGAAAGGAACTGTTATTGAATGATAGGGCAGTTAAAAACTATTGGACCCGATCGTAAAACCATAAGTAAACAGTTGAATTAATTAATATTTCAAATGTCATTACTGTTTTATAGTTTATGGTGCTGCTGTTCTTAAGGAAACAGTTTAATATATTCGGATGCAATGTGTTGGATGTACGTTATGTGTAAACCCTGAAATGTAGTTTTATAGTGTTGTGGAGCTTGTTCATTCTCTTCTAATTGAATTTCAAATATGGCTAAAATCGAGGGGCTGCACGATGTAAGCCAATCATAATACTGGGCGTTTACGTTGAAGTTTAAAGAAGCACTTGACCAAAACAGAGCATTTCAGACAGATGGCCAGAGACAGGGTGGAGAATTATCATATATTACTAAATTATGACTGTTTTTGTGCAAAAAAACTAAAACGTATAAGTGGACGATGAGGAAGAAAATAAAATTATAAAAAAAAGAGTTTGTCATGACCTTTTTAAGATCAGCGTAATATGAGCCCTGAGGAAGATTATTTTTGCCACCCCCTCTTTTGCCTGCAAGAGTTGTTGTTAATTTGCTTATCAGAGGTTGCACGATTTCAAAAGCCAGCAGTCAGTGTTGACAGAAAACAACAGCTATTCTATCATACATGAGAAGGAGAATCTGATGGAATATGAGACCGTTAATGTAAAGCCAAACAAACCGATCAGGTTTTCACAATGTTTCATATTTCATCTTTTTCATATGGGAAACTTTTATGTTATATATTAAAGCATATTACAGCCACTTGCTTGTGATTTTGTTTTTTTGTTTTTTAAATTTTGTTTTTTTATTATATATATAAAATTGATGAGATTCCACTATGAAGAACATTTGCAGACTCATTAAAATCATAATCAAATGGTCTTAAAATCACTGCTCAAATGGTCTCCACAAGACTTTTGTATACTGTTTGGCATATGTTATATGTAATATTTGATGTATTTTCTTTTCATTGAAGGGTCAAAGCTGTTCTTATAGGTAGAGTGTGTGTGTGTGTGTGTGTGTGTGTGTGTGATGTTTTATGTAGAAACACTCCTATCCTTTCTATTAGCTTAGTAACTAATATTATTATATGTAATCTGTATGCAGGTTGATTCCCCTCAAAAGTATAAACACTCTGGCTCTGTCCATTTTTCAAAGCTTTTCTCTCTTTGGTCGAGCATCCCTACCAGCGCAACCAATGGCATGAGTTTGGTGCGGGAATATCTGTTTGACAAGTGACGGATGGGGGGGACTGCTTGGGAAACCTGTTTGAGAACATTATTTTTGCAATTCCGTTTGACACTAGTGGTGCAGAAATTACACACTTGACCTTTAAGGAGACCAAGACATAACAATTGAAGTCAAAATATTTCCTTTATTTGACTCTTCTTTCGTTGCTGTTTTTTGATGTCCAGGAAAGTGCTGAAGGAGATTCCAGTTGGAGGTTTAAAACCCAATGAGACGGTCCAGGCGACTCAAGAAGCTCAGCTTCTCTCTCAGCTGAACCATCCTGCCATCCTCAAGTTCTACAGCAGCTTCCTGGAGAGAGACTCCTTCTGCATCATCACAGAGTATTGTGAGGTAATCTTCTAGGAACACCAGGTCTTATCTGTTGTATTAACTTATAGTCATAATTGGTCTGAGGCAAGTAAAGCTGAAATAGTTTTGTCTTGATAAACTATGTTAAGCCTCTGGTGGTCACATTCCAAATACCATTTGGAACTAATTCCAAATGTCATTTTACTTTCTCAAAGAGCACTTTAGGAAGGAATGCTATTTGTAGAGTTGTACCAAATAAAAGTGAACGATGGAATCCATTAATGAAGATTGTTAACAAATTGCACAGATGATAGTTGCTTTAAGGTAATAATTTTGCCTATTATGATCACTTAATGCTGGGTTGTGTCACTCAAACACCACTGCTATATTTGCTGCTATATTTAATGCAAAAGTTTTATTTACCACAAAAACCTTAGATACATTTTGCTAGTATGTTTTAAAAGGATTATTCTGGGTTCAACTCAAGTTGAGGTCAATCACCTGCATTTGTGGCATAATATGTATTATGTATTAACAAATATTAATGTTGACTTGCCCCTCCTTTTCTTAAAAAAAAAAAGCAAAAATCTGAGGCACACAGTGGAAGTGAATGGGGCCAATCCATAAACCTTAAAATACAATTTAAAAATGATGGCCACAAGAAATAAACCATATGCGTGTAAACATAATTTTAGTGTGATAAAATCGCACTATAAAATTATAAGCTTCACATTTCTGTCTTTCAACCCTCCAAAAATGTACCCCATTCACTTACACTGTAAGTGCCTCACTGTAACTTTATTTTTTTTTTTAAGAAAATTGATTGAGAATTGATTGAGCTTAACTTGTATTGAACAAAATAAACTGTGACGCAAGTCTTTGTATGCAAATTTACACATAAGAAACAGTAATGCCCTGGTCACTTCAAGTGCTTTGCCCTCCAGAATGAGTAAGGCAATATATATATGTAATCATCATATAATAATGATGCCCACTTTTAAATAGATTTCACTAGATATCTGCTCTAGTTAAATTCCTAGCAGTGATTCTTGAAGTAGTTGCTCCCAACCTCTACATTTCGGCAGTTTCCAGTCATTATTACATTGTCCATGCTGAGAGCATCCTGACCATGCTTAAAGGTCACGCTCTTCTCCTCTGCAACTTCAGTGTCAGTCTTCTCATCTTTACTTATTAAGACATATCTTCAGGTCAGACTGGGCTCGTGTCATTTCTGCCCTGTGCTTTTGAGAGCTCAGTCAGTGATTATTAAATTTTGCGAGTCTTTTTCTGCAGTACAAAGGCTGTTGTGCAATGCTGTTTTGTTCCCCAATTATATTGTCAGTAGGGCTGCCCCCGACCAAAGATTTTCCTAGTCGACTAGTAGGCTTTAAATTAAGCCATTAGTCGACTATTCACACGTTTATTATATTTATATATTTATTTTTTATATATATATATATATATATATTTATTTATTTATTTATTTATTTATTTTTTATTTTTTATTTTTTTTCCGGGGGCATCAGAAAATGTTTGACTTCCAGGGTTGAGAAAGAATGTTATAAGTAACATTGCCAACACTGTTCTACATTACAGAGAAATATTAAACTGTAATAATGAGCCTTTAAAATATAAATTTTTACCAAGGCATGCACGAAGCGAGCCGCAGTGACACCGGCAAAAGCTGTAATGATCCTGAATGTGTCAGAAAAACAGCGAGGAGACTGTCTGAACATTTTGTTAATTTATAGAGAGAAATGCACATTTAGGTTTGTGTTGACAGATGATGATCAACAATGGTCAGAGTGATTGCTAATAACTGATGCCTTTGACCATGTCAAGACGATGTTTTAGCTTTTTTTCCCATTAATCTATTAAATTATTAATATTAGGCTATTATCAAATTAATATTACAAATAATTTGCCCGTAGACACACTTTATTATATTATTAAGAGCAGATGACAGAAAAGCCGTCTATGCACATGTATGTTTGTTCGGAGGCATGCAGTCTCGTGGAACACACGCACATCTAAAGGTTCCCACTCTTTCTGTTTCTGTCTTCTGAATTTATTTGTTTGTTGCAAGAACAATATCATCTATGAGTGCTGCAAATTACCTCAGACATCTCAGCTCAGGAAGTGTTTTGAGTTCATTTCACTTTATTTCCACTGAGCAGTTCATTGTGAACGCAACTCTGCTGCCTATACATCTTTGATTAAAATATAAAATCATTATAATTATTATTTTTACATTTATAATTGTTTTTATGTCTTCGTTTGTGCAAGTAATTTTCCACCTGCATGTTTAGACGGATACTTGCCTGACGGTAAAAGGAAAGGTGGTTACTTATATATATTATTATTATTTTATCACTTCATAATTTTTTTTATTTGCTTTTTCATTTCGTTTGGAGTGCAATTTGAATTTAGAAATGTATTTGGTTTAAGTTTTTCATTTTTTAAATAAATTAATAAAATTTTCAATGTATAAAAATCACTAAAGCAAGAATATTCACCGATTCCTCAGCCCAGGGGTTGCCGATGTAATTGGATATTTTGAAATATATGTATCGTAGAAGAGGGAACAAAACAAATTTATTCACACACATGATGTATTTTCCTGGACAACAAAATATCCGACTGGTAGAGAATGCAGAGATGAAGTAGGTTCTTTGCCTGAGTGATGTTGACAACTTTTGTAAAATCAAAAAGTTGAACAACACACATTTTAATTGCACTTATTTTTTTCCAGTTTCATTTTTTAAAATTTTTTGTTAAAATCAATAAAAAATTAAGTTGAAAGTTTGAAATCAAGGTGTCTTGCTTTATTGTGCAGGCTTAACCCTAAACCTGCTTAACGAAAATGAGCCCATAGTACCTCCTAGCATCCAACCGGTTTCCTGTGGAGTTTTTTTTTTTTCCTGCAACCAACCGATCAAAACTTGGTTGACCAAGACTCTTCTCATCAAATAACGTTTGGTCGACTATCAGGGGGCAGCCTTAATTCTCAGTGTATTTGATGGATTTTACCCATAGGAAAGGAAAATTACTTTAATATCCTAATTGTTTCTTCTAGACAGCATTGACAATAAAAAGAGTACAAACAAAGACATTTGCTTATATCTCCTGCCTCTCAGATTTTTCTCAACAAGGTCACAAACTGCTCAGATTTGCACTGTATCAAGTATATTTAAATAACATTATTACACAGCTATCTGGAATATCTGAATCTGATTCGACAACTGAATCTGATTGGTCACTTTTGTCCTAATAAAGTGCCAGACATGGTCTTCTGCTGTTGTACCTATCCGCCTCAAGATTCGATGTGTTGTGCATTCTTAGATGCTATTCTGCTCACTACAATTCTACAGAGTGGTTATCTGAGTTACTGTAGCCTTTCTGTCAGCTCAAACCAGTCTGGCCAATCTGCTTTGACCTCTCTCATCAACAAGGCGTTTCTGTTCGCAGAACTGCCGCTTAATGGATGTTTTTTGTTTTTGGCATCATCCTGAATAAACTAAAAACTGTTGTGTGTGAAAATCCCAGGAGGTCAGCAGTTATAAATATTCTCAAACCAGCCCATCTTACACCAACAATCATGCCACGGTCGAATCACTGTGATCACATTTTTCCCCATTCTGATGGTTGATTTGAACCTTAACTGAAGCTCCTGCATGATTTTATGCATTGCACTGCTGCCACATGAATGGATGATTAGATAATTGCATGAATAATTAGGTGAACAGTACACATTTTCCCAATAAAGTGCTCGTTGAGTGTATAATTTATAATGACAACAAAACTGTATAATTGACCATTGTCCCAGGTAACCCTTTTCCTCCCTATTTGTGCTTGTTCACATTGCGATCTCTTTCTTCTCACATAATTTTACATTTAGTAATTTAGCTGATGTTTTTATACAAAGTGACTTACAAAGGATGAATATATGAAAAATGTCAACAATATCTTCAGTACTGCACTGCCAAGTTCTCAAAGTGACTTGAGTAGTAAAGATGCTAGTGCATAACAAATTAATTATATATACATTGCAAAATAATTTAAACCCAAATCAAAATTGTATTTATTTAGTTGGCAAGAAGCCATGTATTAAGGGGAACAGTGTACTACAGTCAGCTGATAGTTGCCACAAAACAAACTTTTCCACCTTGTCAGGGATTATTTTGTGATTAATGACCAGTTGGACTGTAAATTCAATGACCAGTTTGACACATTAGTTGGTGTTCACACCAAACATGTGTTTGTGTCTGCCTGTGCTGCTTTTCAATTATTTTTCCCTAGATGGACATGTTTGACCGTTGCGCCACATCGCACTGTTTTTGTCTTTTTTTTTTTCAGCATTCAGGAAAGATCATTGATATGATTATATGAACTATAACTTTGAAAAACTCCTCTTGAGACACCTGTTAATGCTGTTTTGAATGTTTTCTTTATGCCTTGGTTTGCTGTATGTCATGTGGAGTTGAGACTCTTCATTTCTACGGAGCACAAGATGGATCTCCGGTATTATGAGCATGTGCTTTGAGTCCCATTCTCCCAGATGCTCAGGATAAAGGATAGGTCCTGCGATTGATCTTGTGCCTCTCTCGTTCTCAATGAGTCAAGGTTTGCTCTGATCTACACCACTGGAAAAAAGCAAGAGGAAAAAAAGCTTATGAATAGAATAAAAGCATGCCTCTACTTCAGGCTTCTATCCCACCTCATTCTTTTTCCCTTTCATCTTGTGCACATTTGTTAAGGCGTTTCACGGAGTTTGAGTTGCATCACAGATACTCGCTATAATCAAACAGATACTCATTGATCTCTGATCTTCTGTCTGTAGTGAACATGTCTAACTGCTTCCCTCTGTTTCTTAAGGTTTCTGTGTAAAATGGTTAAAGACCCTTATATTTCCTCAATTTGCACCCGTAGAGCTTTTAAAATGTGATATAGGACAAAGAACTATTGGACGAATCTCATGAAAGTCAAAGAAATGTCCGGGTCATATTTTACCCCAAAAGATTATGTGGGAAGATTAACATTTTTAGGTAAACTATTCCTTTAAAATGTTTTGCATTATGACATTATTGTCATAACAATTTAGTACATTTCATCCTACTAAAATTCCAAAAAACATATCGGCCTATATGATTTTAATAGTAAAATATAATTGTAAGCATACATTATGGTAGTGTTTATTGTGCTTAATTAATGCTGATGTCTAGACTGGATGATTTACGGAGTGACATTTTTGTGCTACACTAATTGAAATTAAGGAGATTAGGAGGAATTTGCTTTATTGTCATGTAAATAACTTTACAATTCAAAGATTTCAATAATTTCAGGGGCTGCCAGATTATAAAAGAAAGAAAACCAATAAATATGCAGGACTTTTAAATTTGAAAGTCTGTGACTATTCTAGACAGTATACAAAATAATAATAGATGCAAGTAGCTGACTGTGTGTGTTTACTAATTGTATGGCATACCACCATGCAATTATTTGCAGAACTGGTGCCTTTGATATAGTCACAAGGCAAATATTCCGTTATAAATTAATGAAACATTTCCTGTACATGACTCACTGCAGATCTCATTACCTCCCAATTCTTGGATAAATGTCATGTCTCCATACTAAGCACCACCCAGGGTAAAAAGCACACATACACAAAAGAAGAAAGGGGGTGGTTCTTTGCCTGTGCTGGATCTGGCTTCCTATTAGAAGCAGGTGTAGGTGGGAATCATTAAGGGTATAGGAAGCCATTATATTTTTTCAACACTTTACCCCCTTCATGAACGCGCACACACACACACACACACACACATACACACATAAAAGAAGTGATCTGATTGCCACAGAGCACTTTGCACCTGAGGGGTTGTGCGGTAACAGCCGAGCTGATAAAGGATGGAGCTCTGCTCTCTAGCGATATGACTCAGATCAGTCGATGTCAGTCATCTGCTGGCCAGTTCTCAACCCACCAGCTGCGCCAAAAACCATCCCATCACAAGGTTTAAAAGTGTCGACTGAGAGCTCAAAAGAGATGAATGATTCCTCAAAAATGCATTCCATAACTTTAAAGGTGCACAAATGATTATTTTTTGTTTCATTTGCTCAAGGAGTCAAGGCTTGACTGGTTAGCATGGCCCGGTTAGTGTGCTGGTGGATGGCGTATACACTTTTCTGGGAACAAAGCGCATCTAACACCATTGATGTTTGTGTTATCTAACGAAATAGCATTTTTTACAAGCAACATATGAATTGCAAATATATTAAAAGCTGACTGTTCTTTGGAGGGCTCTTAAAAGCATGACATGGATTTATATTTTTCAGTTTTCTTCCTTTTTAATTGTTCTTGTGCTGCCATCACCAAATCAGAATTCAGTATGTTATGATGTAATTTAGTCACTTTGCAGCTCAAGTGATTGTCTCAGAAAAACTTGTCCATTATACATAGCATGTTCCTGGCAGGCAGCTAATGCCCTAACCCTGCCCCCATCTCTAATAGGCTACAATATGGAGCCTTTAAGGCCTGTGGGCCCTGCCAGCAATCATGGCTCCAGCTGTAAGATGTAAGGTGGGCCGAACAGTTGGAGGGGTTGGGTGTAGGTGTAGTTCTCAATGTGGGCCAAGTTCATGATTGGGTGAGCCAGGCCCACACAGGCCCCCCTGTGGAGCTGGGGTCTGCCTGCAAGGAACAACCTGAGGAGCCTTTCTCCTATAGCAGATAAACCAGAACCAGGTGTTCATAAGCAAAAACGGCCATGCACCAGCTAAGAAACTGCTATTTGAATAAATTGGAATGCCAGCATATAGCCAGGTATTTTTGATCTCCTTAGTTTCTCTATATTTTAAATGGAAAAAATTACTTCCGCACCTTTTTTTGACAAATGAAAGCATTAATTTCTATGAAGATGCAACTGTCCTACAGGGAGCTTTTCATTATTTCTGTTAATGCTGCAATGCTTATTCAAAAATTAATTTCTCTCTTAAACCTTTGCACTCATCAAAAGCATTGGTGAAAGCTTTTTAAAGCATTCAAGGAGGCTTTTTGAGTAATGATGGTCATAACCATGTATAAATACATTAGGGGATGACTAATCAGCCATCAAACATTCCAATTACTTTCATAAAGCGAATATTTTCTCGCTCGGACGAGCAGTAAGACCTCCTTATATTGAGGGAACACTGAGCAAACAGTGGAAGGCTTATCCAAAGACACTTCAAATGAACAAGGAAACCTGCAAGACGTCTGCACAGGGTGCTGATCTGACCCCTTGCTGGCATGCCTGGCATTAATGATTGAAGACTGTCTTAATGGAACTCACTCAAGACATTGATGAATGTCTTTTGCTATTGAAATGAGGGATGCTTTGTGTTCAAATGTAGCTGCACATTAGGTGTCTCATTTAAAGTGATTGATTATACTATGGGTGGTATGAGAATAAAACACAGGGATCCTTAAATATGCTGCATGTTCATATAATATCATCATTCATTTAAAATTTCAGTAGTGCTGTTCAGTTTAAAGTCCTGAAACACATAAAAGGTTTGGTTAACATTAATTGAAGAGACTTAACTGCTATGTTCTAAACTACACATAGTTATACCTCCAACGTGAATTAAAAAATAGTTGTGTTTGGGGGGCCTGGGTAGCACAGTGAGAAGTGACGCTGACTACCACCCCTGGAGTTCGAATCCAGGGCGTGCTTAATTACTCCAGCCAGGTCTCCTAAGCAACCAAATTGGCCCGGAGTCACATGGGGTAACCTCCTCGTGGTCGCTATAATGTGTGGTTCTCTCTCTCGGTGGGGCACGTGGTGAGTTGTGCGTGGATGCCGCAGAGAATATCATGGTCCTCCACACCTGCTACGTCTCCGCGGTAACGCACTCAATGAGACACATGATAAGATGCTTGGCTTGATGGTCTCTACACCACCACGAGGAATTAGAGCGAATTGGGCATTCCAAATTGGGGAGAAAAGGGGAGGAGAAAAATAAAAAAAAATAGTTGTGCACTTTGTCTTTCCATGTCAACTTGTGTGCTCCTAATATCCTTTGCATCACAAGCGGAGTGTTGTATCACTTGCACTTATACAAGTTTGTAAATGTTGTTGGTTATGTACCTTACAAGTCATGCTAAATTTTTTTTATTCTTGCAAGCAACATACTGTAAAACATGTATTTCATTATATTAAAGTAGATGCTTTGTGTATGCTCTTTAAAGCATGAAAGCAACTTAAATTTGACCATGTCTACTGCCTTTAACATCACAGTTCAGGATAGTTGCTTATTAAGGGTTCTGGTGCCATTAACCAATCAGTTTTGTTAACTCACACACTTGTTCTGCAAACGGAATGTGGGCTGTAGTGTTGCCACTATTTTCAATCATTCTTACTATCCCATGTATATTGCAAATATACAGTACAAAAACCTTTGCCGAGAACCATTTTTTTTTGTGTAAATGATGAATTGAAATTCATTTTCATTTTTGGGTAAGCTGTTCCTTTTTAGGTCCACTCAAATTGATTTAATCATTAGTTGCAAATATGTGAATTACTATTGGGCTTTTAGTAGTGGATACATTCTTTTTCTCTCTTGACCTTTTTCATGCTCCCTGCACTGTGAATAGCTGTGTGTGTGTGTGTGTGTGTGTGTGTGTGTGTGTGTGTGTGTGTGTGTGAGCGTGCATTTATCACTTTGTGGGGACCAAATGTCCCCATAAGGATAGTAAAACCCGAAATTTTTGACCTTGTGGGGACATTTTGTCGGTCCCCATGAGGAAAACAGCTTATAAATCATACTAAATTATGTTTTTTGAGAATGTAAAAATGCAGAAAGTTTTCTGTGAGGTTTAGGTTTAGGGGATAGAATATAAAGTTTGTACAGTATAAAAACCATTATGTCTATGGAAAGTCCCCATAAAACATGGAAACACTGAAGTGTAAATAGGAGCCCAGACTCACTTGATTTTTTTTAATTTACCATTCCACAAATATGAAGTGAGAGAGTTCAGAGAAATGTTAAATAAGTTTGTTGGATGTTGTCTACTCTGTGTAGCTAGTGTGCCAATGCTCATGTAAAAGAGAATGGGATCTTTCTCTAAAGGAATAGTTAATCCAAAAATTTAAAAATCATAAAATCTATCATAACATTATTCCATGTAACTCGTTCAGAAAATTCCAAGTATTCTGAAAGCATATGGTAGGCTTTTGGAGAGAAACCACCTGAAAAGTCACTCGCTGTGTATTCATGAGTGGATGAGAGAAGCTTGTTCACAGCTGCTCGCGCTCACAAAATTGCATTATTTTTATGAAGACGAGAGCCACTGAATGAGCTTCTCTCATAGCACCCATGAATGCACAATATAAAGATTTTCTCTGAAATATGACCTTCTGTGTTCCACATAATTCATACAGGTTTGAAATGAAAAGAGGGTGTGTAAATTATGACTCTCTCTATCTCTTTCATTTCTCTGTGTTTTTCAGGACAAAGATTTGGACTGTAAATTGGAAGAGCTGAAACACACAGGCAGAACATTATCAGAGCCTCAGGTCTGTGAATGGCTTTGCCAGCTACTGTTGGGAGTACATTACATACATCAGAGGTGAGAAGAGAACACAGCCCCACTTCTTCTCCATGAATAATTCAGAACTGACCCATTTTCTATTTTTACACTGAAAATTATTTGTTTTAATTCAGTTTTAGAGCTCGCCATTACATACAAATCTTCAGTTTTACAAGGCAAATATGCCCACAACGCAAAAACAAAGTCTTTTCTCTCCACTGTTTCACTCTCAGTTGACTTGTTTGCTTTCTTTGTACAGGAGAATACTTCACAGAGATCTGAAGGCCAAAAATATATTTTTAAGGAAGAACATTGTTAAGATTGGTAAGCCCTGCCTTGGCAGCCCAAGGGATGCTTGATGTGTATTTGATGTTGCCGCAATGCTTCAAAAGGGACTTTTAATGGAACGGAAAGCTCAAACACTTGGCGTTCTGTAAAATGGGCCTTTTAAAGACAGTTAAGGCACATATCTACGAAGAAACAGGATCATTAATAATATACAGCGGTCAGCAGACAGTTTAGACAGATGGAAGAAACAGTTCATTTTTTGTTCTTTCAAGAACAAATTGTCTTTGATTTAAAGTTTCGACCATAACAATTGTCACAGCATAAAGTCAGTGTTTTTTTTAATACATTTTTTTTACCTGGTTTTGGTTTAAGATCCTGAATATTGTTTTTATGTATTCAGAATCATGATATTCAGCAGACTCATTTAAACGCTGATGTGTTCACTCATGTCACTATGCAATTTGTGCTTTAGGCTGCCAAAGTGAAAGGGATTTCTTGTTTTTCAGTTTTTCGATGTAATTTTGTACATTTGTTTAAAGTGAAATATAGGTTTAAAGTCTGTTACTGACGGTACTTTATCAACTCGTCTTTGAAGGTGACTTTGGTGTGTCCTGCCTGTTGATGGGGTCATGTGACCTGGCCACTACCTTCACTGGTACACCATACTACATGAGCCCTGAAGCCCTTAGCCACAAAGGTTATGACTCCAAATCAGACATCTGGTAGGAATAACACTGCCTTTGCCATCTCTGTTCATGTCATTTCACTTAATTTCTGACCAATAAAGACTTTTGTGAAAAAGTGGCATATATATGACACACATTTACTGTGTGTTTATATATATTTACTCACTCACCGGCCACTTTATTGGGTACACGTACATCTACATATTCATGAAATTATCTAATCAGCCAATCGTGTGGCAGCAGTGTAATGTATAAAATCATGCAGATATGGGTCAGGAGCTTCAGTTTATGTTCTCATTAACCATCAGAATGGGGAGAAAATTTGATCTCAGTGATTTAGACTATGGTGTGATTGTTCCAGAGGGGCTGGTTTGAGTATTTCTATAACTGCTGATCTGATTGTCACGCACAACAGTCTCTAGAGTGTAAAGAGAATGGTGCGAAAAATAAAAACACCCAGTGAGGGGCAGAAAAAAATCTTGTTAATTACAGAGGTCAGAGGAGAATGGCCAGACTGGTTCACTAGTTTTCTGGCTGACAGAAAGGCTACAGTAACTCTGATAGCCCCTCTGTACAAGTAGTAGTGAGCAAAATAGCATCTCAGGTTGCACAACACATCGAACCTTGAGGTGGTTTTTCTAATCGTTCACTGTCCAGTTCTGGTGAGCCTGTGCCTAATGCAGCCTCAATTTCCTGTTCTAAGCTGACAGTAGTGGGACACGGAGGGGTCTTCTGCTGCTGTAGTCCTATCCCCTTGTGTGTTTAAAGCCTAGAAGATTGGCAATATGTGTGATCAACATACATATTTTTTTTTATCAAGAGAGAGTTCCTGTTTTGTTTTAATCTTGTAATCTTTTTCATAATATCAAAACATTTACATCGAATGTGTGTTATTTTGTGCATGTGTAATGCATATAACTTCTAGAATTACTTAATTTACGTAAAAACATATTATGGCTGTTTATAAGAAGACTTTGCTTTTGTTGCTTTACTTAAGCATACCTAATATATTATAACTGCAGAAAAAATTGGATGTTGCTTGTGTTATAATGCATTATACTCTAAGGTATAACTATGAATAAGTAAGCATTATAATGAATTATAATTGTGGTCACAATTATTTATGAGAAGTTATAACATATTATGAGACATTACTAATTCATTATAATGCCTTTACAGTGCATTAATATGGGCTTCATAGAAACTGTTACCAAATATATATATATATATATATACACACACACACACAGTGCATCCGGAAAGTATTCACAGCGCTTCACTTTTTCCATATTTTGTTGTTACAGCCTTATTCCAAAATGGATTAAATTAATTATTTTTCCTCAAATTTCTACAAACAATAATCCATAATGACAATGTGAAAGAAGTTTGTTTGAAATCTGGAAAATGTATTAAAAATAAAAAACGATGAAATCACATGTACATAAGTATTTTGTAACTTAACAAAATGTGGAAAAAGTAAAGCGCTGTGAATACTCCGGATGCACTGTGTGTGTGTGTGTGTGTGTGTGTGTGTGTGTGTATACATTGCCAGTCCATTGAGAATTGGGATTCTTCACTCCACACACTCCTCTATATATATAAAAATATCTTATTATTATTATTATTATTTTATTATTTATTTATACATTTTTAAATAAATACAAATATGGATAATTACAGTATGCATATTATATCTTCAGGTTTATTATTTCTAATGTTTTGTGAAGCATAGCACTTGAGGTGTTCTTGTACTATATTTCTTTAAAATAAATTCCCCTTGGTTTGATATTTTGATCATTATCTAATGCATGCATACAAATTTTTAAGTGAAACTAAAGTGTCCAGAAATTGGGGCCACAGGTTTTTGCTTCCAAAGAATATCTCAGGGCCTTATGAAGTTACTTCCCTGTTGAATAAATTAAAATAAATAAATAAAAACCCCAAAACAGATTGTCATTATGTCTTGAAAGTACACGTAATGAGATATTAAGTTAAAAGTTAAACTTGCGAGCTCTGCCAATCCATTCTTAACATGTCAGTGGTTTAGAAACTTCAGACATTTATTGAACGATGCAATTAGACACAATTTAATACAACAAATGGCAAACCAGTAAAAAATCAGTTTAGGGACATTCAGGGACATCCTCAATTGGAATGATTTATATGTGTGGTTATGGTGTGGGCTATGGTTAATTTATAGTAATTATAATAGGTTTATGTAAGAAAAATATAAATCTATCTATGTCCTCATTTAGATAGCCAAGTAAATGTTTTTGTGTGGTATGTATGGAATATAAATTCATGGCACAAGACACATCTTAAAAAGCAGCAGGTCAGAAAACCCCCCTTCACAAAATCCTCCTCTACATAGGTCTTCAGCATCACCCAGAGGTCTGTCTCCTCTACCCCTTCCATATCTCCTGTTAACTGCATTATCTCTTACAGTCTGAGCTGAAAGAGTGCGAGAGAGAGATGAAGGGAGAGAATGTGGGGAAAACGTGATCCACTGGGCTATAACAGCAAATTAGTATAGCAGGAAATTAGTGTAGCAGGAAAACAATAAGTATAGCAGGAAATTAGTATAGCAGGAACACAATAAGATAAAGATGGAGGAGAAAGAGGACAATCTTATTTGCCAGATATCCTTGGGCACTAGCTGCTAATATAGCGACCATGCATTCCTTCACACACTCGATTTGAGCCAAGGGTCTGTGTCCAGATTCACAAACCAGTCCATTGAGAATTGGGATTCTTCACTCCACACACTCGAGCTTGCAAGAAAAGTTCTAGACAAACTGGTGAAAGGGAGAGGTCACTGTGTAATTTAATAGATAGATCCGTGCACAAATGATACCTACTAATTTTTTTTTTTTTTTTTTAACAAGATATGTTCAAGAGCTTTTTTTTCCACTGAGTTCTGTTTTACTTATTCAGCTTGACCAGGCTCAGCCTTTACATCATTTACTCAACCTAATGCTGTCTCAAACTCATATGACTTTTTTCTGTCTCACAAAAACAAAGATATTTTAATGTAGATATTAATTGTTTATATCCATACAATGTAAGTCAATGGGGTGCAACGCCTTCAAACCCCAAAAAGGACATAAAGGCAGCATAAAGGCAACCATACAACTCAAATAATTTAATCCATGTCTTCTTTTTACTGTAAATCTTGACATTTCCACTCTCTTTGGTGCAAACATAATTTGAAGCTCAATTACACCTCCTCGCGCTTGATGCTCTGCGTGCTTTTGTTCACTCTGCATACAAAACCGATCTGATCTCTTAAAGCGATATGGATTAAACCACTTGAGTTGCATGGATTGCTATGCTGCCTTTACTTTCTTATTGGAGCTTGAAAGTGTTGGACCCCACTGACTTGCACTGTATGGATATAAACACCTCATCTCCATCAAAATATCTTGGTGTCTTGCAAAAGAAAGAAAGACATAAAATGGCACAAGTGTGAGTAACTGAAAAGATTATATTGTTTGTGTGAACTATTCCTTTAAAGCCAATACATTTATTTAACCTAATGAATTCCTTGTTATATTATTTATTTTTAGCTGCTTGAAATCATTAACAAATATCACTTTGTAGAATTACACCCTAATCCAGGGATTCCCAAACTTTCTTGTCATTTGATCCCCTGTAATCTGAATAATTTAAATATTACATCAACTGTGAGATTTCAAGTAATATAAAAATGAATAATATTTGTAATAATCCGAAATATAGTGAATGATAAATTAAATTACTTTTGTTTATAGGACAAGATCAGTTCTATTTGGAATGTTTTACGCATTTGATAAAAAAAGGGATTTATTTAGTTTGGAATATATTTATTTACATTTATATATTTAGCAGACATTTTTATCCAAAGGGGCTTACAAATGAAAAACATATTCGCCATGCAAAATCTAACAACATTTATTTAATTTCCTGTTTATTTGTTAAAGTAAATATTGATTAACAACACATAATTATTATTATTATTATTATTTTTAATAAATAATAATTATAAAAAAATTCAATTTGGAATGCCCAATTCCTTATGCACTCTAAGTCTTCGTGGTGGCGTAATGACTCACCTCAATCCGGGTGGTGGAGGACGAATCTCAGTTGCCGGCGCATCTGAGACCGTCAATCTGCGCATCTTATCATGTGGCTTGTTGAGCACGTTACCACATAGACATGGAGCTTGTGGAGGCTTTACGCTGTTCTCCGCAGCATCCATGCACAACTCACCACGCACCCCACAGAGAGCAAGAACCACATTATAGCTACCACGAGGAGGTTACCCCATGTGATTCTACCCACCCTAGCAACCAGGCCAATTGGTTGCTTAGGAAGCCTGATTGGAGTTACTCAGCAAGATTTGGATTCGAATTTGGGACTCAATTTATTTATTTAATTATTCATGTATTTAAATTATTGTATTTAATTTGGCATTTGGAGGGGTAATTTGAAAACTGCTTCTACTGTGTATAGACATAAATAGCTAATTTATGCCATTTTTGGTTCTGCTCTGTGTGTTTCATGGCCGGCAGGTCTTTAGGCTGCATCCTCTATGAGATGTGCTGTTTGGCTCATGCCTTTGAAGGGCAGAACTTCTTGGCTGTGGTGCTGAAGATCGTGGAAGGCCCCTCTCCATCCCTGCCAGAAACATATTCACGACAGCTCGACTCCCTAATGCAGAGGTACCAGAAACAGATGCTACCCTGCTCCAGGCATGAATCGGACCCATCAGCCACTGGCAATATATATCGGTCTCTCCACTGTGGATAAGAAGATATACACAAATCAATGGCTTGTTTGATTCAGCCTTTTTCAAAGCAGATTTGGCCAAATATGAGCTAGTTTAGAAGCATTCAACAAGACCTATCATCATGTCACGAGGTCTGAAACATAATTCTCTCTTTCTCTTTCTAGTATGTTAGAAAAAGATTCTTCTCAAAGGATCTCGGCAGCAGAAGCTCTGAGGAGCAGGTTCATAGAGGAGAGCCTGCAGGTAAGAAGAAAACATTAATCATATCAACAGAAAGGGAGGGCATCTGACCATCTGTTCAAAGTATCTGCTTCAAAGGTTAATGGGAAGGGCCGAAATGCATCAGGAAGGCTTTGATTGCTGGCCAATCTCGATAGGTTTCTAAAAATCTGTTATGCATACTCATCACATCATCGATTCACCATCACATTTATTTCACCCTGTGCGTAACCTTTTCAGATTGTGCTGTTGAAATGTCAGTGATTGGCATTGGTACCTCTCACTGAGAGTATTGATTGTGGCATGTCCTAGTTGGCCTTGTTCCCATGTATATGCAGATTTGTTAACAATCAATCTGTGAATGTAAAAAGGTTCAGAACGTTTCAAAAGTTTGTTTGATTGCTTCCTGAGAGTTACAGTGGCCCCAAAAAGTATCTGGACACTTAAACCACACTTTAAAATATATGAATATCAATGCATTATGTTACTAAATATAAAAAACAAAGTGGTATTTATCTGAAAGAAATCTAGCACAAACACACTTTTCAAGCAAAATATTTAAAATTATAAAACAATAAATACTGTATATTGTTCAAAATAAAGATAAAAATATTTGGACACTCTTTGGTTGTCAAATGTTAATGGGAACATGTCCATGGGTAATTGGACACTTGGGCAAATTTGAGAGGAACATACTTAATACATCTTCTAAAAATGACCTTGAGACCAGTTGGTTTAAAATAATTGAAAAATGGCTCAGAAATATGTTCTGAGAAAAGGTCTAACATTAATTGTTTGCAAGTGCCACTTGGTTTGATGTTTTGTTATATAACGCAATGACATTCATACATTTAAAATGTTTGAAGTGTCCAAAAGTGTCTAAATTCTTTATTGCTGTAGATTTATGAAGATTTACCATCATCCGATTATGAAAATAAAATTGCACTATGTAAGCATCTTCATTTTAGAGATCATCATCTTGGTGTGGGCTTGTAATGGCTTTACCCATTGATTTTGTTTTATAGCCCTTGTTTAATGGACTGCTGTTACAATATTTGCAGTTATTGCACCCTTTCATTGCCTGTATTCACGTTGAGTTGTTTACATCAGGGCCTTTGTAATTTCTGCTGCATTCAGAGGCTTGTGATACCCTAACCTCCCCTGTTTGAAAGCTCCTGGTTGGATGTGTCTTCCACTGGCTATTAAACCATCACTATCTCAGAAACATATAATCAGGGAAGCAAAGGGCATCTAAAGACAAAGCTATATGATGGATTTTCCCTTCTCTGTTATTGTGTATATTTTCCAAGGCTTTCTTCTGTCTGTGTAATTTGCGCCATACAAATGTCTCGTTCAGTATTGTTCTTTAAATGGGGTCGTGGTAAATTTCTTCCTGAGGATAATATCAGACTTTCTCTCCCCTTCCGATTTGCTCTGATTCATAAATTTAGAGAAATACAGGAAGACAGAGCCCTGTGTGGTGGTGACTTGCATACCTAGGGTCTTTGTACTGAATCTCTGATGATAGATTCTAAAAGTAGCTTTGTTGCTGCTGTTTTGCTTTTTGTTTCCGCAGTTCCTCAGAAAACTGTACATTTTACACTTGAGAACTTGAGAAGCGGATCAGTTTGATTCGTGAATGAATCATTCAGACCGGTTTTGTAAACCGAATCAACCAATTAACTGAAAATAGCTTGCTCTCTTGAACAGAATAATTATTATTTCATGAATCTACTTCAGTACTCGCTGCTTATTTCATGAATTCTAAAAAATGCACCAAGAAGAGCTAGAGTGGACATCAGTGAATAATGGCTTACATTTTTGTCTGTTCCTCACACAAAGCTATCATATGACTTCAGATTACTGGTTATATAGTGGACAAATTAGTATGGACCACTTTTATGTACTTTTTTGGCGCTTTTGTGTCTTTTATGACGCTTGAAAGCTCCAGTCCCCATTCGTTGTAATTGCATGGAAAGAATGACCAGTACATTCTTCATAATTTCCACTTATGTGTTCCACTGAAAAGAGAAAATAATACAAGTTTGGTACAACATGAGGGTGAGTAAATAATGACAGAATTTCCATTTTTGCATTAACTGTTTAATGGATTCCTTGGTTCTTTTGTTATTTTTCGCAGAGCATGAAACATAAATTTTCTAGCCTGACACTGCAAAACAAGTCAATGGGGGGAGAGAGAGATGCATCGCAGATCTTGAGAGCACTGTAAGTGAATCCAACATCACAAGTCTCATGAGATCACCGAGATAGGCAGTTCTCAACACACATGCATGACATGATCTACACTGGGGAACAGGACTGTTTTTTTTTTGTTTTTTTTCCTTTCTTTTTACATTTTCACACCTGCTTATTCGGGGGGACCTAAAAATATGTAGATTTGTCACTGCAGTGTTTGGAACATGTTAATCATGTGTCAGTTAATAAGTGGCAGACTTTCATTAATTCATTCATCGCTTTCCACACTAGTTAAACATTCCATCAACAAGAACAAATGTCAGTCATAGTTAGCAATGACGTAGTGGAAATCTGTGCAATGTTAAACCTGACAGTGCACCGAAAGAGCACAGTTAGTCTTTGAAACAGTCCTGTTCACTGACCGTCTGCATACAAAAATGGCAAGAGCTGACTGAAATCAGCAGGCAGGCTAACTTTACGCAGCTTCCGTAAGTAATGGAGCCAAAGATTTTTCAGTCTGCCTGGAAACAAAGTTGAGCTTACAAATTACCAGGCTGCTACAGTAGCTAGGTTTACATCCACATATTTTTATGCAAATTTTGAGATTAACCCTGCATATCAAGATGCAAATGAAATCTCCAAAATGTGCAGTAAAAAACTTGTATACTTGCTTTAGGTTGATAAATTTTTATTTGAGAAGAAGACATACGTGTTAACTACGATGGAAACACACTGACAGAATATATTCTTACAGAATTAAATAGGAACATAGAAGCAAATCAAAAAATTAATGTGACTTTGCCTCAACAAGCCATATGAATGCATAATTCGATCAGAGAATATATACAAATTATCACATGCTTTCACTCCCTGACATAAGACATATGCCACTGAACGCTAGCAAACGTTAAGTTAATCAGAGAGTTTTGTCTGTACCCTCTTAACCCCAAGTAATTAATTTCATTTCTACTTTGCACCAATTTACTCAGGAGTGAAGATATAGTTCTCTTAAACACATGAGATGGAAATGCTGTTTTATTTATGTTTTTAGATATTTTGATTTTGCTCATACATTTTATTCATAACTTGGATGAAAACATGACTAGTGATCACTTTTGAGGAAGGACTGATTAGGACAGGTTTCTAGCATCAAATCTTTGAAAGATTTGTTTTGTTTGAGGCACTTAGCAGCAAGTAAACTAGATATTCACAAGCAGATCTGTATATTGAGCTTTACTTTCTGAGTTATGTCTCTGAAATAGTCAGGATGAAATTCAAAACTAACAAAGTTTATACACATGTCTGGTGTGAACAGCTCTCTTCAGGTCATTCCACAGCATCTATATTGGGTTAAGGTCTGGGCTCTGACTGGGTCACTCCAAAAGATGGATTTTCTTTTTTTGAAGCCATTCTGTAGTGGATTTACTTCGATGTTTAGGCTCATTGTCCTGCTGCATCACCCAAATTCTACTGAGCTTCAGCTGAAGCACAGCCACCTTGACATTATTCTGTAGGATATCTTAATAAACTTGGAATTAATTGTTCCCTCTGATGGCATAAGGTCTAGGCCCCGAAGGAGCAAAGCAGCCCCAAATCATAATCCCTCCACAGTACTTCACTGTTGGGATAATGTATTCATGTTGATATGCAGTGCTCTTTTTACACCATATGTAGTGCTGCATGTTCTTCCAAACAATTCAACCTTAGTTTCATTAGTCCACAAAACATTTTCCCAGTAGCATTGTGGAGTTGTGGCAAACTTCAAGCCTGCAGCAATGTTTTTTGGTAAGCAGTGGCTTCCTTCGTGGTGTCTTGCTATGCACACCATGCTGGTTTAAATTTCTCTGTATTGTAGATTCATAAACAGAGACGTTAACCAGCTGTCACTCTGTGGTTCTTTTTGACCTCACTGAGCATTCTGTGGTGTGCCCTTTTGAGTTATCTTGGCTGGACGGATACTTCTATAGAGAGTAGCCACAGTACTAAATCATCTCAGTTTATAGACAGTTTGTCTAAATGTGGACAGATGAATTTTTAAGCTCTTTGAGATAACATTGTAACCCTTTCCAGCTTAATGCAAACCAAAAAATATTGATTGTAGGTCATCTGAGATCTCTCTTTTTTGTGAGCCATGGTCCACATCAGTAGATACTTCTTATGAATAACAAACTCAAAATGTTTGAGTGCTTTTTATAAGTCAAAGTAGCTCTAACCAACACCTCAAATATTGTTTCATTAATTGGATGCCAGGTTTGCCAATTCCTGACTAATTAGCTTTGTTGATATAATTATCCTAGAGATGACCTACTCTGTGAATGTTTGAATGATGTATTCAATATGTACAAGAACAATACAGTAATTTGTGCTATTGTGTTATTAGTTAAAACAGATTGTGCTTGTTCATTATTGTAAGTCAGATGAATATCAAACCAGTTTTTAAGACAAATCTATACATAAATACAGGTAAGTCCACAGCCTTGCTACTGTAGTCAAAAATCTAGATCTCGTCAATGGAGTTCTGTTGGAGCTTTTCCATGTCTTTATCATTTTATATTTGTCTGTCTTCTCTATAAGAATAGCTAAAGTATTTGCATAAGACTTTATGCGGCCTTGACTTTCCCATTAGCAGCTTCAAATGCCATTCTGGTATGCTTGGTATACAAAGACTACACACAAATCATCTGAAGCTGTCTAACACAAGTTCTCATGAATAACCTAATGACATACTTTTCCCTGTTTGGATTGCATCCCTTTTTTGTTGGATTAAATCCTGCTGTAACAATAAATAGTGTAGAGCATGCACTGAGATGTACCACAAATGATAATGCTTATATTTTGCATTCTTTTCTAATTTAATAAAAATGTTTTCATTAAAAATAGTATTGTCAGCATAACAATTTGAGATATTGAGCATAAAAATGTCATTTTATGAATTTGGTTTCTCCACCCTTTTGCTTTAATGTTCACCAAAACATGGAACAAACATTTGGGGAACTATCCCTTTAAAGAATTCAGTTAATCATTCCAATAAATTCAGTCCTTGACCCCCTCCAGGCAGAAGAAGGTACATCTGCAAACACTGCGGGAGAGATCAGAGGTGCAGAAAATGAGCCCGAGAGAACGCATGAGACTCCGGAAACTCCAAGCTGCAGATGAGAAAGCAAGAAAGCTGAAGTGAGTGACGTTTGGAGCACTGACTGTATCACACTGAATGTTAATCAAATGTGACTCAGAGTTCGTATTCCATAACAAATTTGGCACAAGTGTCATGGCTTTTCTGTTTTCATGGTGCAAGGATTTATGGCAGTATATTTCATGTCAGCTCTGATTCTTTGAGTAATATGTGATGTACTGATAGAATAGGAACAGTCGCTCAACCATGGCTCATAATTCCAGTCTTACAAACAAACTGATGTTCATTCCGATTATTATTGTAGTTTTTAAAAGGTGATGTTTGTAATGTTCTCAATGATAAAATACTTGCTCCTGCCCCAGCTTAATATGCTGAGACAACTATAAACAATTTGTAGGTTCATTTCCATGAAATTTCCAAACACTGTGGCTCTGCGGTGCTAGCTCTGTTTGTTTGAACACCCCACACCTGCCGAACATAGCTACATTGTGGCTATCTGGCCAATGGCAGACAGTGGGAGTGTTCAGGAAACCTGTTTGGCATTATTATTTTCAGTTCTGTTTGTTGACACTGGAAAAACTAGTTGTACTGAAATTACAAACTTCACATTTATGTTATATATATAATACAAAAAATGTACTTAAGTTGTATACTATGTGTTAATATTATTTGTGTACAGTTTATGATACAATTTTTGGGTCTTGTCTCACCCCAGGCAAATTGTGGAGGAAAAATATCAAGAAAACCATCTTCGCATGCAAGAGTATAAGTCTAAAAATTTCCAGAAAGTTAGTGTGGATGTTTTAAAGGTTTGCTGATGCATTCATAATTTAACAAATTAGCTATAATCAGATCACAGTTGTGTGAAATCTGTATTTATTACTGTTTTATCCTTTTCATATCCTTCTATACTCAACTGCCATATGTTACAACTAAGTAATTGTTTTGTTTTTCATCTTTCCAAAAAGGTGAGAACTGAGGACACAGTTAACCAGACTCAACGAATTCAGAGCGAGTCACCAAATGGAAACTATGAATCAATGGGAAACATTTCTGAATTATCTGAAAAGAAGTGTATGACTGGTGAGTGAGTGATGATGTGTTACTGTATATTTCAACCTTAATCTTAGGGCTTAGATACAATTAAACGTAGTTCTATAAATCCAGTGATAATGCAGAAGTAAACATGAACATTAATGGAGGACCTGGAGGTTTTTTGCTAACCCTTGAATAACCAAAGTTTCACACTTATAATTTTTTAAAGGGGATTATGAAGACCTTTTCTAGAGCCCCAATTGCGGTAAATTACTAACCCAGGGTAAAGTATGTGGAGTATTATTGTAAAGTGGGAACACTTTACAATAAGGTTCAGTTTGTTAACAAATGGAACTTTATTGTAAAGTGTTTCCACTTTACATTAGTTAACATGAACTAACAATGAACAATACTTATTAAGCATTTATTAATCCTAGTTAATGTTTGTTTCAACAAAGTAATACATTTTTAAAACCAAAAGTTGTATTTGTTAACATATTAGTTAATGCACTATGAACTAATATGAACTAACAATGAACAAAATATTTTTATTAACAAAGATAAATAAATTATTTAAAAAATAAATATTGTTAATTGTTTGTTCATGATACCGGATGCACTAACTAATGTTAACAAATGGAACCTTGTTAACCATTGTAAAATGTTACTGTATGAGCAATAAATGCATCGATATAAACCAAGATTACATTAACTCAGTATTAAAAATGACCCTGGGCTGACAAATGTGTAAAAAGCCCATTAGATGACCAAAGCCAGGCCTTTTTGATTGTTTATAGAGTTATTCAATCATTAAATATTCATTGTGGATAAAAATTGCTATAAAGACAGCAAGAGCTGTTACTGATAAAGTTAGAAAAGAGAGATTCCATTCATTAAACTTTGAGCAAGAGGATTAATTAAAACAATTTGAAACCTAGCTCCCCTGATATTTTTTTTCTTACTTTTTGAAGTCTATCTCTAAACGTGTTTATGATGAAATTCCATCCTGTAACTTCCGAATCAAGAAAGTTTTAACTATTCTTCTGAAATGACTTTCTCTTCTACGTCTTCATTAAAATTCATTGTGAGCTTGGCACTCCAGTGCCTCTTTCTCCATGGTTTAACAAACAACAGACCCCAGAACAGAGCGAGGTACCAGGAGTATTACATGTCACACACACATTTAAGAGAGAGTGATGCAACAACATTCCATTTCCATTTGAAATTCAAATGATTCTTGGAAGTTTTAATGATGTTCCGCCACACAGATTGATCAGAGCAAAAATGAATTGCCTTTATGGACAAAAGGTAAGGAAAGTACATCCACACTAATTTGTTTTTGTTTGAAAACTCTGTTTTTAGTCACTTGACGTCATTGTTATCCAAAGTGTGACAGAGCGTTTTTCGACAATCTTTCAGGTTATGCTGTTTTTGCTTCTTTTGGAATTATTTCTGTTAGCAAAGCAAAAATAGACAGAATAACTGACTGTAAAGGGAGTTATGGAAAGGAGGAGGCAAGAACTGGCTTGACAATATAAATTATATTTAATTAAGAAGTTAAACCAAAAGACACAAACACACACATATGATGGACAGCTGCCCGTAAACACTCTGTCACACCACCGTCCGCAGTCGGCCTTTATCCCTCTTGGAAGCTTGATTAGCCTGATAAGGTGTCGGGTGTGTAGTATCACCATCTGGCCCCGCCCTCCACCCTGTCACATTCCTCCCTTGTTCTCTCAGACCAGGGAGCCCCCGGCATGACAATATTAGGCAGGTGGTTTTAATGTTGTGGCTGACCTGTGTATTTTCCGTATCGCCAGTTCATTTATGAGACACATTTTCGCCTCTTTTCTCAATCATATAATTGGCTTGAGTTTGTTTGCATGGAGGACGATAACTAGATTTTTGACATGTCTGTACTGTAATTAATTGTTGTCTGTGAATATGGACAGAATCCGATCAGGCCAACCTATTGCAGGTATTTAATGACTCATTATGTTACCACCGTCATTATCCACATCAATTGAAACCCGAGTTATGGCCAAAACGCCTCCTTAATCAAGTTTTTGAAGTTTTTCAAATTTCATTACTTGATGATAAATCTCAGAGATGTGTTGTGAGGAAGTCCTGAGACTTCTGAATCTATCAGTTCCTGTCTCTAATCACTTTAGATTCTTCCATAAATTAGATGCTTTATATGAGTGCAAAGCCTCAGCTGTGCTCTTTAATGAAACGATGAGAATCAACACAGTTTGATTTATCGATGAAGGATGCCTGCCTGGGGTGCAATCAGGGGGAATCTGCAATATATTGTAAAAAAAAAAAAAACATTGTATTGCATGGGAATATGTTGAAAATAAAACTGTAAAGAAAAACTCAACGGTTGTACAGTGTTCAAAAGTCTGATTCCACATCGAAGATCAGGGATTTAAATTTGAAACCTGGAGAAAACAGATAATTTTAGGATTTTGTTTTTTATTTGAAAAGAAACACAGATTATGATGTAAAATAATGAAGAAATATTTAAGATTCTGCCCTATTTCTAGGTCACTAATCAAATATTAGCCCATCCTCCATGCAAAATTTGAAGCTGTACCAAGTTAGTTGGGGATTGGCGATAGATAGTAATTTTGAGGATCAGGAGGTCAGGACCCTGACTGGGCCACTCATACATTTTCTTCTTTTTAAGCCTCCCTGTATATAATTTTTTTTAATTTTTTTATATTGTTAAACAAGCTAAATGCAGATGAAAAATGCAAAACCTAAGCATTTTCACATGTGGGCTCAACTTTAAAAAAGTGAAACCTACTGTTATTAAAGCAGAGTTTTGAGGCTAAAGGCTCAGGTATACTACTATTTTTTTTTTTTTACCGGATTGTCTTGCACATGGTCGAGCGCACAACCTTTCAAAATATACTCTGTTGACCATGAGCGAATATGAACACGTTCAATGCATGCCCACTATGACTGCTTTTTGATACTTTTAGTACAGACAACAACAGGCGCATGTGCACAGATGAGAACCTGGGCCACATGCGGACAGTCCACACAGATTAACTTTGCATCATGCATAGCTTTGTTCAATCCAATCCGCAATGAGTTGGAAAACCAAAGTATACTTTGGCCTTAATGGTGCTGAACCTTTTTTCCTTAAATTTGACAGATGTATTTATTATTTTGTTTCCACAAAGCCTCATATTTCTTTACGTTATCTCCAAGGCAAAGAAAACTGTAAACGAATAAAGCATACATAATGCTTAAACAATATTTCAGGGCACATTTCAAATAGTTTTCTTAAAGTCTCCCAACAGCAACATTTAGCAGGTTACACCCATTATATCAATGTGAATGGTACTCTGGGATATAAAACTTATTCAGACATCATTATTTTACTGTTTTGTTTGATTTCACATGTGATTCAAAGACCAAGACAGCCCTCGCTGGTGAGCTTGTTCTAGATTTCTGGAAATAAATAATGCTGTCTAATTCTGCTCATGTCTTTAGTTAAACTATAATGACTTCACCAGGGATGTCTGTGCCTTGGCAAGATGCTGTTCAAATGAATGAGCTCTGATAATAAGTGCATTAATTGCATTATTTTGTCAATATCATTGTCTCTAGCCACTAACTTTCTTTAACTGCCTCTGTTTTACTGACTGGCTCTCTTTAATTTGTTTACATACACCTCTACTGTTAGTATAATTAATTAATACTCTAGATAAAGTAGAGTTCTGAATTAAGTCAAAGATTGGTTTATTAAAGGGAGGGAGGGAGGATGGATGGATGGATGGATGCTTTTTCAATATTATGGGTAAATACTGGCAGTCTCAATGTCAAAACGTTTTCCTAAGATGGTCGATTATGATTCATACAGGAAAGGCTGGCATCAGGCACGGAATTTACAAGGTCATTGTAGCACATTGGGACACTCTTTTGATTAATGTTGCGCCTAAGTTTGAGACCAAATGCTATAGCTGTTGGTACGTACATGACTAACAGAGTGAAAATGTAATGACTAATGAAAGAACAGCTAATGGTTGTTTGCGTTAACAATTCAGGTGTAACATTAACATTGCTAATTGCAATCAATGAGTTCTTTGAAAAATGCTGACTGTCATGCGAAAGGATTTTCATTTATCTCCATTAAACCTCCTTTTTAAAAGTAATTTAGCTCAGAATCAGTCCTGAACAACTTCAGAGAGTCCCACAGTCCTTTACTATAGTAAGATCAGTGATTGACCAAGACTGTGAAGTGGTGTATCAATCCAATGACAGTGTTTTACAATAATATTATGAAAAGCCAAATGCTTTTTTACTTTTTTAGCCTGATATTCATTAATGTCAAAAGACATGACAATCTAAATGTGGGGAACTAATTAGTAAGTCTTGTATGCTTTAAAGGGGAACACTCAAGTTTTGCTTTTAGGTATCTTCTGTGGCGAATGTTTAACCTCTTAACGACGGGTGCATATTTATTTAAATGTAATTTGTTTAATGCATGTTTAAAATGTTAAATAAACTAATATTGACATCCAATATATAATTTGAAAGATCTGGGTCTCAAGATTTAATATTTTGAATGATTTTAATGATCGCAAAGTTGCAACAATAATATTTTATTAAACGTGTCAAGAGTGAAAATCAAAACACGGAAAATGAAACCGGAAGTTCTTACATTTTATTGTCTTCCAGCCAAACACAGATGAAAACAATCCTCCAAGCTTTGGTATGGTTTTCATTGCAAGAGTCCAATAAATAAAATCCATTAGCGATTTTAGTCCAAATATTTAGTGTAGTGTTTTAGTAGCAAACCACCCAAGCATGATATTTGGGAGGGTCTTACGAACAAAATCAGCCCTCCCTCAAAATTTTCTGTGCTGTTGTGATTGGGTAGTCACTCAGAATAGTCAAACAGGACTGTCGACAGGAGTGATGTAAAGATGCGTGTTATCCAAGTTTGTCTCTGGATAAAGCAGGCCAATAAAAAGCTAGATAATTTTTGACTGATGGGTCGTGTTATATCCCTGATGCTGGTTCACGAAGGTTTGGATTGGAAAACCATGTATTGTTTTTGTTTGTGTGCGTAAATATATATGGAATGCATTATAATATATTCCCAAATAACAAAAACATTATATTTTCATATATATTTTTGTTTATGTAGTATTTTTTACATTTGGAAATATAAACAAATTGTGTGTTTTGAACCAATGTCAACATTTGGCTTATGTAGTTATTACAAGTGGTCTATTGGCGCCTGCAAGTGACCTTTTTTTAATATACACTTACATAAATCATTATGAAAGAAAGAGTTTTGAACATACAGACTTCAAACTTGTGTCAGACATGTGACTTTGTATCAGATGTGTTTTTGTGGCACTGCGCATAGTCTTGCATATTAAAAAATTAAAAAGTATTTTATAAATAATATTTGCGGTCACTATTAAAAATATTTGAATAGCTCTAACACATTTGTTTAAACTGAAATGATACATTTTTACTCTTGAATAACAAATGTCTAAGTGTCTACTTTCAAACGAGTAGTAGGTTTGTACTATAAACAAGTTTATGTTTGTAGAACAAATAGTTCAAGAACTGGAAGAGTTAGAGTAAGAGATAACTACATTTATCAAAATTTACTCTATGAACAAAAATATACTCCATTTCCAATGTAACAAATGAGTCAAAAGCAATATCAACTCTGATTTTGTTTTTTTGTTATATATATCTTGAATATTATTTGATTGCCAAAATCTTGTCTCACATAATGTGAGTTTTGAAAAAAAAAATATTTTAAAGGAATAGAGAAAACTCAAGTCATTATTTGCTCATCCTCATTTCATGGATGGACATTCCTTTAAAATGCCCCCCAAATAATTTTTTTCTGTACAGCATTCTGTTTACGTTGTTTTTTGTCTGAATAGCTGAATTCAGTCCAATGTTTATTGATTGTCTGTTACGATGAAAGAATGTCCCTTCTTATCTTTTAATATTGTGTGAAATAAGTGCCTTTTGTTCTATTTGGACACGTGGGGCTTTTTATCTCAAGAAATCTGGTGTAACGTGCGTGATTATGCATTAATGTTCTCATTTAGACTGTGCAGGACAGTGCTCAGGTGGAAATCCTTAAGGATAAAAATTAAACTGTAGAGTCATCGAATGGGAAATTCCACAGAGTAAACTACAGTCTAACACCCCTCTCCCCTTCAGTTGCTCCTTACCTCCATCTCTCCTGCCATCTTTGTGTCTCCTTTTGTGGTTGGTCCAGTTGCTGGCAGCTGTTAAACAGAATCAGAGGCATGAAACTGTGTTATCATCTTGGTCCCAGCTAGGAACTGCGTGTATGTGTGTTAATTTGTTCAAATCATTGTTCAAGTGTGGAGGTATGCTGTGGGTTAATTTTTCCTGGTCGGTACAGTAACAGCCCCCTAACATTTCAGAGATGAAATGAGCACAGAACCATTCACTTTGACTCGGTGGATGTAAAAAATGTTGCTTCAAATGGTTAGTTCACCCATTAACATGTATTCACCCTCACCTTGTTCCAAACCGGTTTGTCTTATTTCTTTTGTGGAACACAAAATGAAAAGAGATGAAAAAAGATGCAATGAGTTGTGACTGAGGCTGTCAGTCTCTAACATTGCGCTTAACATCTCCTTTTGAGTTCCACAATAGAAAGAAAGTCATACAGGTTTGGAACAAAAGAATACCTGCACTCTTCTTCTGTTTTTTTCTTAATAATTTCAGCAATCCCAGAGGATCCTCAGGCAGCGGAGGCATTTTACTGTGTGGATGAATTTGAGTCATGCTCGGAGGAAGATTCAGATGGAGAAGAATGCTCAGAGGGTGATCTCCCCACAGAAATGTCCTGTCAGACATGTGGACAGGTGAGGAGAGAACCGCCGCCGGAGGGGAGTGCTTGTCAATCAGCTTTGTGACTGTGTGATGTTGACATTTAAAGGCAAATTTAACTGTGCTGCTTCTGTAAATTGTGCGCCCTGTAACTTAGCTTATTAGGTTTGCCAGATGAGGCAGGGCCGGCCCGTTGTACATGCGGGGGGCTGCGATGGCGCAAACACGTGTTAAGTAAATGAACAAAAGATCATGTCAAAAGATTAAGAAACAGTGATGACATTTATTTTTAAATTCTCAACAGTCCAGTGCTTTCTACCTTGCATGTACTTCGGGAGAGCATGCAACGCACGTGAACCTGATCATTTAACATACAAATTGCAATAATGGTGAAAACTAAAACCAACATTTTAAGTATAAAATGAGCTCTGAATAATCATGAAAAAAGGCAAATAACTGAATGTTACATCAAATAATGTAACAGCAGTATGTCTAAAATCGGCAAGTAGTACAGCTAAGCAGTACACCATAACCTGCATAATTTATTCATAGCGCAAAGCATTGCTGGGTACTTGAGTGCTGCTTATAAAAGTAGTATTAGACACGGATAACACACCTTGCTGAATAATGCATGCCTGACAGAAATGCTGGAAATAAGTTATAGTTGGTTTGTGTCTATTTGAGTCTTATTTTGTGTAAAGGATAGCAGAAACGGCGCTTGACAAACATTAGGGCTTTTCACATTTTCTCAAGAATAATCTGGTGGGGAAGGAATTTAGACACTGTCGATATAAAGACGCAAAAAATTCACATAATGAAAAAATTAGAAATTAATCTGGAAAATAACCAAACCAAGATCTCTGCTCTCTAATGCCGAGTTTACACTACACGATTTTAAGGCCGATTTTCGCTCGCTGAGAGTTTTGTGGAGATCGCCGACAAAACCCTGAAATCTTGTGCAAATCGGAGCTCGCTCCCGTGAGCAAGGATCGCAATTAACTATCAAAGACGCGATTTGAGAGAATCGCCAATGTCAGCGAGATATCTAGAATGTTAAATATCTGGGGACAAGCAGGATTTTTATTTTTGTGGTAATCAACATTTTGCCACAAATGTTGTTGATTTAAGCTTAAAGGAATATTTCATTCAAAAATTACAATTCTCTCATCATTTACTCGCCCTCAAGCATCCCAGATGTTTATGACTTTCTTTTTTCTGCTGAACACAACTGCAGCTTTTTAGAAGAATATTT
This sequence comes from Xyrauchen texanus, assembly GCF_025860055.1. Classification (NCBI taxonomy): domain Eukaryota; kingdom Metazoa; phylum Chordata; class Actinopteri; order Cypriniformes; family Catostomidae; genus Xyrauchen; species Xyrauchen texanus. The sequence goes on along the minus strand of NC_068290.1, from coordinate 9,385,249 downwards.
CAGCTGTATTGATCCTCACAATGCAAGTGAATGAGAACCAACATTTTGAACCTCAAAGCACATAAAGACACCATACACGTAATACATACGACTATAGTGGATAAGTTTGGGTCAGAAACAGATCAATATTTAAGTAATTTTTACTGTGAAAATCTCTGCTTTCACTTTTACATTCATCTTTTCTTTTTGGCAATTCACATCCTTTTTGCATATTGCCACCAACTGGGCACGGAGGAGAATTTATAGTGAAAAAGGACTTAAATATTGATCTCTTTCTCATCCACACCTATAATATCACTTCTGTAGATATAGATTTAACCACTGTAGTTTTATGAATTATGTTTATGTTGCCTTTATTTGCTTCAAACTTTTGGTACCCATTCATTTGCATTGTGAGGACCTACAGAGTGGAAATATCCTTCCAAAAATCTTTGTTTGTGTTCAGGAGAAGAAAGTCAGTCATCATCAAAGAAACACATCTGGGATGTGTTTTAATTAAAGTTTGGCTTAACTTGTATTGAACCCGGAATATTCCTTAAACAGTAGGTTTAAAATTGTAATCCAACACCTCTAATACTAAAACTGCACTGCATTCTAATAGATACATGTTACCAAAATAACATAAACAAAAAACACTTTTAAACCACAAGTTAAGGCTCATAAGGGAAAATATATGCTAATATATAGCCAATTTATAAGGATTCTTCTGGATCAAGTACTAATCCTTTCACTTCCAGTCTATCTTTGAATTATTCACACACGCTTGAATACACCCTCAAGTGTTAATAAGCTCTCATTGACAGGATCATCTGTTTATGAAGCATGACATAAGATGAATTCACATTTCAGATTCTTTCAAACCCACAGGTAGCATTTCATGTACAAGTAATATGAAAGCACTTGTCTGCAGTATAGCCTGCATTATGGAGACCCCAAAGTGGGTTTGGCAGCCTAGCAAGCTTATTTGTTGCAAATTGTAGTACTGGAGTCACCCAAGTTCAGTGCCATGACATTAAAACACATAAAGTGCAGATCAGGCACCCTGCAGGCAAAGGGCTCATCTGGACTCCCAAGAGAACATGAATTACCTCAGCAGACTCTTGACGCCGCAATCCAATACCAGACTTCTGCACCATTCGATCAGGCCAAGCCAAGTTAGATTAAAACTATTTGTCACCATTGAGAGGGCAAGAAATACAGAGAGCCGTGTTGGTAGGAGTATGAAACCAAAGGAGAGAATGGAATAGACTTCTGCCCCAGTGGATATTCCATAATTAGCTGGCTCACAGAGAGAGAGTGAAGCTGGCGATGGCTGTGTGAGATTCCCCGGAAACAAAAGATGGAGGAGTCGCATTTTGTAAAAAGCTAGATAATAAATAGCAGGTCATTCTGCAACAGCATTTTTTCTCATTTCAATGTTTTGTACAGGTGGCGTGTTTGATGCCCAAAGGCCTATCTTTACCACTATGCACTTGCAGAGTCCCAATAAGCAATGATTTCAGTTCTGCTTCCTGTAAACCAATTTGAGGTTGAATATGGTTTTCACAACATGCTGATGGACCTTTAGCCCTACTTCAATTTCATTCAATCTATGTCTACCTTGAGGCTTTCATCTTAAGATGATGCCTCTTGAGATTATAGAACCCTTCAGGTTGCCTTCATCATGGTGCCAATTCCCCCTTTAGGTCATGTGATGCTTTCAAAAAGAAAGTCCATTGACCTGGAATGGTGTTTATAGGGCGTTGCTCAGACAGGAAGAAAATATCCGATTTTTTTGGTGTACACATCTTAAAGCTGTTTAGTTGTTGTTTACAGAAATACAATATTTGCCAAACTGATATAAACCACATCCATATGTGATTTGAAATCTGATTAAAGTCATAGGACATAAACAAGGCTTTTGCATGCATTTAAGTCTGAATGGTCAGATCAGACTGCAAGAAGTTTTTTCCGTAACATACACAAATATTCATAGTAAAGAATGGTTAATCGAATCGAATAAGTGGTTTCGGGCACAGCAAATGCAGTCATGTGTAAATAATGCTTTCTGCTAAATGACTAAATGTGAGTTTATACACCTCTAACTGTATAGTCAGATTTTTTTTTAAATTATAATAATTTATGTGCAGTGTGAACAAAGCCTAGGATTTGTATTTTGAGTCCCTTCTGTGTGTTAAGGGTGTTTTCACACGTTTGTCCTCTTTAAAAGAACCAAACTCGGACCCCTTTTTTACCCCCCTTTGTATATAGGCCAGGTGAACATATGGTGGGTGTCAACAATCCTCTTACTTTGCATTTTAAGTCTCCCAGCTTCAATGTATCCCCTTAACGTATGTCCTTCTGTGTCACAGGATAGCGACCTAGAGGCCATGATCAGACACATGGAGAATGTTCTGGATGGTGACTCAGATGGTGAGTGCAGCTTATGTTCTCAGTAATATCACACAAGAACAATTATTAAAAAATAAGATTGGTCAATTTATCCAAAATGTACCAGTATTTTCATATGTTGCACAATGATTTCTAAACACTTTGGGCCTTCCTAAACTTTTCTGCAGTTATTAGGATTTGACCACCTTTCCCATTGCTAATTTAACCACTGAATGCAATAATTATAGCTATTACATTTTTAGTTCCTATCATTCCAGCTATGTTGACTTTGTTTAGCACAGTTTATTACACTGCTCATTACACTGCTCCCTGGAATGCTCGATACCAATTTCCTCCATAATTGTGCTAGTTTCATGTCTGTTGTATCACCTGCTTATATTGACTGTTTCAAACAGGTTTTAAGAACACACATTTTATTGGTGTGTATTAAGTTGGAATAGGAGATCTTTCTAACATTAAAAATTACACGCATTACCTTTACATCAATATTTAACAATATGTCTTATTTACAGGTACAGTATTTATCTTATAAGTTGCCATGAAGTATGCAGGATAATATTCTGTCATTATCACCATGTAAACCCCTCCAAAATCTTAATCACCTTGTCAAAGTTTATTTTTGGATATTGACCAGCTTACTTTAAATTATTCTTTACTTATATGATGAGAAAGCATTTCTAGTCATGTGCCACTCCGAGACGTCTTACAGGTCATCCACCTGTAGATGAGCAAAATTACTCGCGCATGAAATTTCTGCATTTGGACGAGGAGCTTGCAAACTGTATTCAGCCTCGTCGCATTTGCACATAAAAATAAACATTTGTAAAATTTGTTTGTAGAAAAAGCTCTTAAGTGCTAAGATCAATAGTTATTGGCAAATGAGGCCCAGAACTCTATATGCATGTGCGGGTCTTGGAGAAGCGCTTTCATTGCACTCGTGAACCGCAGAGCTCACTGCGCGCACTGCGCGCACACATCAAATCAGACACACAGCTTTTCCTTCGTCTGTTGTTCAAAATATAATCACACGTTTTGTCAAATGCGCATCTTTGTGTTTTTTCTTGTTATATATCACTCCGAGAAGTCTTACAGATCGCCCTCCACAGTGGCTTGTACATCAGCATGAAAAATCTGCATTTGGCGGGTGTTCATTTCAAACCTTGTTCACCAGGAGTAGACTGTATGACAATTTCGAGAGAAAGGAAATGAAAACAGTGTCATTGACTTCAAGCTTTGCAGTTGCACCCACTCTTTTTGCAGGAAAATTATCTCTAGAACGTTTTAAACGATCATGTGTGGGTGAATGGTGAGACACCAGGCGAGCCACTTGATTTTTAACCAAGAGCCACTTTTGGCTCTTGAGCCATAGGTTCCCAACCCCTGGCATAAATAAACAAAATTGCAGGTCACACACGACAGTACTAAATCATTAGTACACACACACACACACACCTGAACAATGTGCGATATGACTCTTCTATATATATAATATATCTCTCTTCAGCAATGTCTGGCCAATTTTATGCCTGCACACAGCTGCCTTTTGAAGGTCACAGGCCAGTGAAAGTGATACATTCTCCTAAAGACGTGTAGGCTCATTAAGCTCCATGTACAAATAATGATCCATTTGCCAGTTTCACCCATCTCAGTGTGTCATATGGAAGGTTTTTTCTTGTTCTTGATGACTCTGAGGTGAGAATGTCAGGAAGCCTGTTTTTTTTTACCACTTGAAGCCATGGCCACATTGATTAGCTAATTCATGCAAGGCTATATAAAGGCTCTGAGCATATCAGATAAGTTCTGTAGAATTCCTGATCGATGGAACTGGAGTATTTCTGTCCAATTCTCAGTTTCTTTCCTGGTTTGCTTTACCATCTTAGGTTTCAGATGTTTTATATAAATCATCCTCTTGGACCTCGTCTATGTTCTGTGATATTATACGTAGTAGTTTCAAAGGCAAAGTATTAAAATTACTTGTATCACACTGTTTGTGCTATAGACATATTGTACCTCTAATCATGTAGCTTATTGAGGAGAGGTGTACTAACGTAATGTTTTTGCACGGCGGACAATAAAATGAGCATAAAAAAATCGAGTAGACTGATAATGAAATAAAGACCAGGTATAAGAATATCATACAGACTTCTGTGTTTTTTTTTTTTTTTTTACTGCAACTGCATAGCGACACCCTGGTAAACTCCCTTAACATCCTAATCATGGAAGTGAATTTTGCACGAGCAAGCGCCACTCTAATTTTTTTCTGAAAATGTCAAATCTGGGTGTATATTTTGGTTAATTTAATAGAAACATACCACATTGAATGTACATTTGAAATATTACTGACTATGGATGCTTAATTATTCATCAAAGAAATTAGCATCTGAATTACTGACTAATCAGATGCTATGTATATAAGAGGAAAACACTTTTTTTTGATACAGATACCTTTAGAATGGTGTTAGGTGTTATTTGGCTTTGGAGTGTATGTGGGTGTGTATTAGTGATAATGCATATTTATTGGTTTTGTGCTTATTTGTGAGTTTATTCATGCATGCTGATATCTTAATTTCTCAAAATGTCTAAGCCTTATTTGTAAAAATGGCCAGGCATTGATAAATCTTTTTGAAAAACCTTAATTCAACGATTCTCCTATAACCCATTAATGAAAATGCACGTTTCTCCCCAATTTTAAACTCTGCTTATCTGCAGAGTAAGATAAATGATAGCAGTGTTGGGACAATGCATGATGGGTAATATCAGCCCAGGGTTGGGTTCTTTTGCTTAGTAAGAAAACTTTACTTTTCTAACCTTATCTCTTATTTCTTTTCCCAGCTGTCTTTATACAATGAGTGTCAGATTCACTTCGCCATAAGAGATAGAAAAGATAGAAAAAAGGAGAGAAAATAATACAGTTTCTGGTTCAATGTTAAAGTAGCAGATTTGGTTTCAAGTGGCACATTTATGTCAAACTATCTGACCAAAAAGGAATTCAAAAGATGGATTTATGTGCACATTCAGAGTGTGATGCCAAGTTCTTTCTAACATACCAAAAATAACTGCAACGGCAGCCATAGTGTGCCAGTACGCTCACCACACACCAGCTATTGATTGAGAGGAGAGCAGAGTGATGTAGCCAATTAATGGATTAGGATTATTAGGAGGCCATGATTGAGAAGGGCCAATGGGGGAATTTTGGCTAGGACACTGTGGTTACACGCCTACTCTTTACGAGGTGTGCCCTGGGATTTTTAATGACCACAGAGAGTCAGAATCTCGGATTAACCGCTCATCTGAAGGACTGATAATAATAATGACAAAGTTTTCATTTTTGGGTGAACTACTCCTTTTAAGGTGTTAATACAGTGCTTTTAACCATATGAGTGCGCTGATAAAAGACCACCAGTTTTATACACACAAACACACTTGATGTACACCACACACAAAGTGCTTACAGACATTTACATTTATGCATTTGGCAGACGCTTTTATCCAAAGCGACTTACAGAGCACTTATTACAGGGACAATCCCCCCGGAGCAACCTGGAGTTAAGTGCCTTGCTCAAGGACACAATGGTGGTGGCTGTGGGGATCGAACCAGCGAACTTCTGATTAACAGTTTACCAGTTATGTGGTTTAGACCACTACACCACCACCACTACATGGCTTGGTGAACCGTAACGTACTTGTGCGTCAGTGTGGCTGGCAGCTCAGATATGCTGCTTTCTGCTTGAGCTTTAAAATCTCTGACTTCACTGCACTGGCCTACATAAAAGTCTCACTAAAACTTTTACAAAGTCTCTTTCTTTATGTAAATGTGTGTTAAATATTGTCCTCTAATGTTCTCTAATTGTGATGCTACTTGAGTTGTAAGCTCTGTAATATTCTGCCATAAAATTGATCAAATACAGTAATGTTGCACTTTGTCATTATCTCTAATAAACTTTTGCAGTAAACTTTAATTTAATTTATTTTCTAGCCTTAAATCTTCAGAAACTGAACTTTGTAAGGACATGTAAATGTCTCCTTTTTAAAATAACTTTATCTTATACTTTGTAAAGTTTGTTTGGGGGGTTAAATGTCAACCCTGTTACCATGATTTTGTATAGTAAATAGTAGTTTTCAAAAGTCTTAAATGGTGAAAATTCTTATATTTTGCATTGTTGTTTAACAAAGATTATTACAAATTACTGAATATTATTAGCATAAGAATTTTAGAAAATAGTTCAATTAAATTTGAGTTAACAAGGAGTTAATAATGTCAATGTCACAAATTTGATTCAGGGATGTCCTCAATTCGAAAATTGATTCATAGATAAAGCAATTACGCAGGTCTTCTGGGTCCGGACTCCTTTCTGTCCCTAGATTTCACCTCTCTACTTTGGGTGGCAGGTCATTCAGCGTAGTAGCACCCAATATTTGGAATTCACTCCCTCTGGCTCTTCGCAGCATCTCTTCTATCTCTGAGTTTATATGTCAACTTAAAACTTGTTTGTTTTCTTAGAGCTATTGGTGTGTTTTTGTGACTGTTCATTGTTTATGTATTATTGTGTTACTATTGTTATTTGTTGTTTAATGTTGATTGTTTTATTGTAAGTTGTCCTTGAGTGTCATGTAAGTTGCCTATAATAAAATGTATAATAATAATAATATTGTAAAGCGTCCTTGAACTCTGGAAAAGTGCTATATAATTTAAACATATTATTGCGTGCGTGCGTGCATGTTTATACTATATTGTGGGCTGAGGGGGGTAGAGTAGCCAAAAACTGACCTCAAGTAAAATAATATAAAACAAAATTACTCAAGTAGAAGTAAAAGTACTAACATAAATAATTACTTGAGTAAGAAACTATCCAATTATCAAGTAGTGAGTAACTCATTACTTTCACAAATGACACAGTGGACCCTATATTCCATTACATAATACACATTGAACATGTACTACAGAATTATTATAATTATTATTGAAAATTATTTCATCATTCACCATCATGTTGTTCCAAACCCATATGACTTTCTTTCTTCCATACAACACAATAAGGAGATATCAGACAAAGTTTGCCTGACTCACTATTTAATTTCAGTGAATGTTTGTAAATATATATAATTTTGATGCTCCAAAAAGCACATAAAGGCTCCAGTGGTTTAATACATATCTTCAGAATTGATATGATAGATGTGGGTGAGAAACAGATATATATATTTGTCTAGACAGCAGGGGGAGATATGCATAGAAGAATGTGAATCACCAAAAACATAAGAAGAAGAATGAAAAAGTTATCTGTTTCTCATCCACACCTATCACATCGCTTCTAAAGATACTGATTTAACCACTATGGAGTCTTATGGATAACTTTTATGCTGACTTATGATTGTTTGTTTAGTTTTAAATGTTGCCACCCATTCACTGGCATTGTATGGACCTACAGAGCTGAGATATTCTTCTAAAAAAAAATCTTCATTTGAGTTCAGCAGATGAAAGAAAGTCATACACTTCTGGGTGAGTAAATAATGAGAATTAACATTTTTGGGTGAACTAACCTTTTAAGGGCTCTTGTCCGATCTGGATGAATTTGTCAAATAAGAAGAGAGGTTTGGAAACATTTCTAGTAATTATTACAGTGAAAACATGAAAATGTCCCACAAGAACATTATATATAATGCTGAAATATAAATCAAAGCAAGATCATGCTTTACTAATGAATTCCTTCGCTATTTCATAGCTTTTAAAGTACTTTGTGGATTCTTATTTCAGTGTAGTTACAGTTTTCAGTGTCGTATTTAGATCATTAGTTCTGTACTGCAGTACCGCCGCTCTCTAAATGCAGAGTGTGCAGCCTACGTAGGGTACAACTCAAGTCGAGAAACATTCGCTGTGTCTAAAACCGCCCCCTGTCCACTATATATTGCACTATTTCGAGTGTCTGCCATTTTGTAGGAGTGTCTGAATTCTGAGTGAGCCACTCGTTCCCTACTTTTGTTCGCTCATTCTTACCCGCAATGCACTCTAATTTCAAGTGTACATTTGATGTACACTAGACAATGATTAATTTCCCACAATCCACCGCGGGGAAGATGGACGAGCTGGGAGTTTACTGCTTCCTTCACTCCTGCAATGTTTTATTTCATGCTGAATGTAGTAAATAACCTTTTAACAAATCATTACTTGATTAAAATAACATAACATATACAGAGGCAAAACATTTAAAATGTACTCTTTATTTGATCAAATGTGTTCACTCTTTATATTAACACGGTATATAGTAAAAATTACAAACAGAATGAAGATTTATTGTAATAACATATTATTTAATAAGAATAACAAGTAAGGCACAAGTATTTAAAAATTTCATATGTGACGTTTCTGCACCAGACCCAGAGCTCTGACACTTTCGTACAAATTCACTCATTTCAATCACTTACTACTGAGATATAGTGCACTAACTGCCATTTACTATATAGGAAATAGTGAATGAGTGAACGATTGTGGACACAGCCACTCTCGTCGCCACGATTGTCTCGCGCCCTGCGCACAACGCTGTGCACGCGCAGAAATGCTGTCTGTTTGCGCTCCCCAGTTGTCGATCACGTGAAAGGCAGTGATTTACACTTAACTTGGATGTTACATGGATTTATACAGTTAATCCGTATGAAGTAGCTGCAATAGTTTCCAGTACCTCCGCAAGGGCACGGAGTAAATGCGTAAATACTGCTCATTGCATGTGGGACAAAGCACACTGATATATTACTGCTCTAATTAAAAATGTACTCTTAAAAACTGATGTCATAAGAGTCCAGTAACATTATCACCCTGAAAAAGACCATCTCATTACACAGAAAAGCCTACATTAGAATTACAGCCAAAACTTACCTCAGCGTGCTGCCTGAAATTGGAGCTGTGACTTGAATCTTGAAATATCAGTGGTAATGATAATATCTTGGTATTAAATGAAGGCACTGCATGACGAAACTATTCTTTTTTTCACTGTGCGGAGCGGAGAAAGTGTTTCACTTTGAAGAGTTTGATGCTGCAGTACCCACTTTTAAAACTACTCTAAAAGTTAATTTATTCCCCAAAAAAGTTCAAGTAAATGTAGCATGTTACTACCCACCTCTGATGGAATGGAAGTCCTCATGGAAGTCTATGGAGAGTCCCCACAATGATATAAAAACAAGTGTGTGTGTGTGTGTGTGTTTGTGTGTTTCAGGAGCTAAAGCAGAGGAAGTGAAAGCTCAGCTGGGTTCTCTGGGTGTGAGCAGCATCAATAGCACCCTGGCTGAGGGCAGAATCCAACGTATGAGAGAGTGAGTGAAACCTCCCTGATGCTGTCCTCTCATTCACCAGCCACCTCATTGTCAGAGGTTATTATCTTGCTAGGCAAGACAGTTTTGTGTGTCCATCACTTTAAGACAAAGAAAATATGTCCTTTCACCACAGCTTGTTTATAGCAGATATTTTTCTTTACTGTCCCCATGAAAATATTTAATCGTTCACATATGATAAAATCCACCTGCTACTGCAATCAGCATTATGTGTGAAACAGTTCGGAAGTTTAGTTTGCTTTCCTAGCTCCAGAGACTTCCAAACCCCCTTTCCCCCACTTTCAGCCCGAGTCTGATCCTCACTGGGTGAGACAGATGTGTGGTTCAGAGCTAAACCCAGTTTAAGCCAGACACCAAACTCCTCTGATGATTTCTCAGAAAGAGCAGGTGAATGGCTATATCCTCAGCATGCCACAAACACAGTGAAAGCACTTTATCTTGTAGTGAAATCACTGATAAATTCAATGAAATATCAATATAAATGGTATTGTTGGCAGATAATTGTTTTGGCAATGATAATTTTGCATTGTAAAGGCAATGTGAAGGTTTTCTTTTCTCCGCAATTCATATTAATGTTTAAATTGCATCTGCAGTTTTACAGATTCCAGTTCTTTTCTTTCCTTTTATTTTTTTGAGTGTGCATAAAGTGTGATATAATTTGAGCATTATATGATCACTGTAAGAGTTCATATTAATTCAGAATTAAATGTAGGGCCCTCTGGACAGTGTTTCCTAATGTGAACAAATATTTGAAAATGTTTGAAGCATGAAAGTGCCCATTTATTGGTCTTTCTGTTCACATCAATACCTGCACCCTGCTGTGTGGTATCCCAATAACCATAGCAAGTTCACCCTGTGGTGTCTATTGAGTGTTTATCTAGTGTTTAAGTTTTAATATAAGGTCTATTTGAATGTTGATTTAAAAGAGCATCCCTCTTTCTTTTCTTTTTCCTTATCTTTCCTTTCCTTTTTCTTTTGCCTTTTCTTTTCCCTTACTTTTTCTTTCACTTTCATTTACTTTACTCTTCCTTTTTCCTGCCCTTCTATTCCTTTCCCTTTCCTGTTTTTTTCCTTTCCTTTTTCTTATCTTTTTCCTTTCCTCCAACCTTTCAAAAGGAACAGAATGGACATCCATTCCTCTCCATTCCCCCTGTTCCATACCCATCCTGTTCCATACTATACAGCACATTCCATTCCAATCCATACAGTACTTCAGTTCTATTCCATACTGTAATACTATAACATTCCATTGCTTTCCATTGTATTCTTTTTCATTTCATACTGTAATGTTCTGCAGCATACCATACTATACCATTCTGCTCTATTCCTTACTGTACCACACCACCATATTGCATCATATATCATAGAATTAACCGTACAGTACCATACCATACCATATGTTTGATAGAGCCCCCAGCTTTCCTTTCAGCTTGACTGCCTCTCTTGACAACAGACTGAGACTGTGGCTACCGTACTGAGTGTGGGCTGAAGATATTAATAACAGAAGCATTCTTTCTGTGAGGGCAGGAATTAGAGGCTGTCAGCTCCCTCACTTGAAGTCTCATAAAGCTTAAAGATGAGAAGGAGGGAGAAGGAGAGCACAGGTAGCAATTTACCACAGCTGCATTTTCCCCACCGCTCTCAACATGACTTCTCATCAGCTGTGCAGTGTTTGTACAGTCTTTTTGTTCCAGATGCATAATTCAGAGGAAATTAACTTACAAATTTGTCAGGCACCTTTAGCTGCAAATGCCAATACAGTACAGCTGGAAAAGTAAAGTTGTCTGTTTTTGTTTCAGTTTAGGAGCTATACAAAAACACTGCACACTAGATGTCAAGTTGCAATTTTGAATCATTTGCAGTTTTTAGTTTATTAAAAAATGATACAGTATATTATGTCCCTTTGCACCCTAATAGAAAACTTAAAAATTTAACATGAAAGACTAACTTGTCCTAGATTTATAAGTATAACTATTAAGATGCCAAAAGTATATCTCATGGGACTGTCACTGGTGCCCTCTCAAAATAAATAAATAAATAAAAGTGATACAATAGTACAATAATGATATCAGATGGTTATACCATTGTAATGTGATATGTCATGGTACTGAGTGATTTCCATATTCACATACCAGGGCCTTTACATGATATAAAGCAATGCTTCTACTATGGTACATTTAATGGTACAAAAACACATGGCATTTCCATGGTACTTTGTCCACAAAACCATTATAATACCTTGGCACTTCTTGGTATATTTGTAGTGACTTCTCACCCAAAAAACTATTAGGAAACAAAGCATATTGCAATGTTCAAGGATGCATGATAAGCACAATTACAATTCAGATACAGATTGTTCTAAATTCCTGGGTCATCATGACTTAGGGTCACCTCGGATTGACCCGTCATGTCAGCAGAGAAGGTCCCTAACCATTATGCTGTCACTGCATCAGTACTGATTTATTTAATTGCTATTCATTTTTATGTCTAAAGCTTCATCTTCCTTTAAAAGCCAATTGTCAGAAGTGGATTTTGATTGCCTTCGTTTGGAGACCAGCATGCTCCTCCCCTGAGAAGGTTGTATTACTTTGAGTCTTGTGCTTTGGATCAGCCTTTTTGATGGGAAAAACTCATTTTGAGAGCATTCATTGTGCTCATTAGACATTCAATGTGTATTTTGGGAGTGCTGAGGTTTACTTTATCCGAAAACAAAAATGACTTCTCCAGTTGATGTAGTTTGAAGTGTTTGAGATGATAACACTGGCTTTACTCATCCCTCACCCAGTTCACCTCTGCATGACAAGTGAGTTCTCTCCAATTTAACGTGCGATACCGTGTCTCCTGATGATCTATTATGTGGGTCTGCTTTTGTTGAATGCAGCTCATTAAGGCTCACTGAAATAACTGAGCAAAACAGTAGCATACATTCACAGAGAATTAGGGCCTCTTTCATCAGAGTAAGTACAGAGAAAAGAACTTATGCAGAGAAACATTTGTGCTGAAACCGGAGTCGTAACAGCCAGAGCAGTAGGTGTTTGTGATTCTTTATGCTTTTGTTGTTGAGGATGTGCCCAAGGTTTGTGGAGCTCTCTATAGAAGAACTGAGAACAGTGATTGTGGAGGAGAGAGCCACGGTTTTCTAGCCGGCCAAGAAGTGGAGGGAAGGGCGTAGAGGTGTTTATCATGCTGGGATTGGGGGCTGATTGCAGCACAGCCTTGATACCTCCAGTATCCAGTTGGAAATGGACTATGTGTATTTATATGAGTGTGAATGGGTGTTTGAAGCAATAAGTTTGATGATTTAGAAAGGAATGGATCTTATGTGTAAACCATCTGAAATTGACTTATGAAATGGCGGCATTGAAGAGGGATGGCTTCACTGATTTCAAAGGTCTCTTGATTATAACTGTCTTTTATTCTTGGCTTGGTGACAGAGAGTCATAATAACAGGGGGATGAATGTTCACCCTCTACCATGTTGAAACTACTACATTAGCATAGTATTTGTCTTGTTCTTTCAAAGAGAAAGGACATGTTTTATTATGCTTGTTATTTTAATTATGTCTCTGTGCCATTTTCAGTGTATTTGCTTTGTGTTATCATTACTTTAATTGGACTTTGATTCACTACATCTTTATCTTGGTTTTAAATATTAACAAACCTATTTTTTGTTTTTCACAAAGTGTTCCAATCCCCTTCTCTGTTTTAAGCTTTTGACATAGTTAGGCAATCACATCTTGTTGGGTCTGCATGGGACACTTTTATTTGTCACTGTCAATAGCAAATCTTCTTAATGGAAAAATAAATAGTTTGAATCACGAATCATATCCCACTAGAAAGGTCTGTTTAGTCTGTTCCTCGCTTAAAGCTATTTTATAACTTTAGAAGACTTGAAATATATCACACAAGTTGTACAGACAACTTTTTGGAGCATGACAACTCAGTTTCTATTTGTAATGTATATTCTGTAGAGAATGACAGGATTTATAAATTTTTCTGAATGCAGCTAATTGTTAGCACTTGCCATTTCGGTCATAAACCATGGCATCGAACTCTATATAATTCTCAATGTTCATCTATCAAAATCCTTTCATTAGGATCATTAGGAGCATTGGGATAAACAATGTTTCACTTTTAACTTTTCTAAAAGTAAAGTGGCTGATTAATTGTTAGCAGTTTCCATGCATGATTCTGGCACAGCTGCTGCTGCTGCTGCTCCTCAGTCTGTAGCTCATCTTTGCTACCCTCTACAAAACCATTTAATCAAATCAAAGTGTATATTTACTACAGACTAATATTCACAAAACAAGTCACACATACATTGTTAATGCTCATTGGTTATCCTTAGAGAAAACAACACATGATAAACAAGATAAGTACACTACGATCGGGACTCGATCTGACGTCTCCGGCGTGAGAGGCGTGTGCGCTAACAAGTTGCTAACAAGTTGCGTCGGTCATTTGTACACATTCTGAGGTCAGGACAGTGAGGTTTACACACTGCACAGCTATCTACCTACTGGCTCTCGTTACAAGTGCAGTGTGATAAAACTAGTGTTCCTGGCTACTGACTTTCGGAAAAATCCCCATAGCCTCATTTGCTTTATTTTTGCTGTCTTTCCTGCAAACTGCTGTTAACTCGTTAGTTGATGTCATCTCCTCCCCTACCTGCTGCATATTCAACAGAGAGGATGAAACGGTGTAGCCCATAGGCTACCGACAGCAAAGAAACTTATTCTATAGGCTAGATTATTTTTAAGACCTATGTCTATTTTACAGGCAGTATGCAGTATGTGCAAAGCCAAAGCACAATGATATAAGGCAACTTATGATTTCTGGGGTTTACATAGGCTATTGTCCGGTTTCATATTTGTCAGTCAACATTTCAAAATACATTTGGGGCTACACTCAAAACATTTGGGGCTGAAGCCCCGGAAAAAAACGGCTGATGCCGCGTCTGGTGGTAAGGATCATCACATGGGTTATCATTATCTCTAACACCTGTTTCTTGTTGTAGTGATGGCAGAGAGAGACTGTACCTGTCTGTATGCGATAAAAGCATTTACTCATTGTGTGTGTGACTACAGTTGTACAGAAACTCTGGATTTATTGGAGGACAATGTCATCATGGTGTCTTCACCACTGGGAGAAGTTACAAAGTCCCTCTCCAGCATCCAGCAAACACAACACAAGGCCCTCATGCAGTTACTCCTGGAGCAGGAGCAGTGTTTCCAACTCCTGCTCTAGGCTCATGTGGAGGACAGACGGGAGTTACAGAGCCTGATGGACTGAGAGGGGGCTGCAGCTGTGACCCCGGAGCACACATCGCCGGTATCCCTTGTCAAAATGGGGCCAAGCGAGGATTTAGAGGCCTACATAACCTCTTTGAGAAGACTGCTGAGGTGTGGAAGTTTCGTCCTAACCAGTGGGTGGGCCCGCCTATTACCGCTACTCTCCGGGGAAGCACAGCTAGCGGCCCAGCAACTTCCTGCCACCAGCCTCCTTGAGTACAAAGACCTGAAGAGGGCCATAGTGCAACAGGTTGGCCATAATCCTGAACAGAACCGCCAGCATTTCAGGTATTTGAAGTTTGGGAAACATGGCTGCCCGTTTGCTTTTGCACAACAGCTCCAGGATGCCGTAAATGGTTGCTTGCTGAGATAGCCCGCAGTGCAGTGGAGATCGCCGACCTGGTGACACTGGAGCAATTCATCTCCCAGCTTCCTCTGGGGATGGCAGAGTGGCTCCAGTGCCAATGCCTGGCGTCGCTGGAGGAGGCCGTCCAGCTGACCGAGGACTACATGGTGGTGTTTCCAGGAGGCAGTGATCCAGAGGCTCGTCCTTCTCTCTCTTTTCTCTTTCTCTTCCCTACATCTCAATCTCAATGGACCTCGTCGGGCCATAAGAACAGACCGCACATGGGGCATCGTTTTGTGTTAGTTCTGGTGGATTATGCAACATGATATCCGGAAGCAGTGCCCCTGCGCAACATTCAGAATTATTTCCTGAGTGGGGATTCTGAAAGAAATGTAAAAAATGTAAAAAAAATTGCCGCCCATTCTCTTTCATTGTAAGTGCCTCACTGGAACCTTGATTTTTGCTTTTTTTTTTTTTTTTTTTTAAAGAAAAGGAGGGAAAAGTCAAAATATGTTTTTGTGGTACTCAACATTATGCCACAAATGCTGTCGAATGAGCTTAACTTGAACTGAACCCGGAATATTCCTTTTAAGGATTCTACATTTGTGAACACTTATGTCTTATAATAAATATATCAAGCTGAGATCATTGCTGATCTTCATGATCTCCAAGTGAGATTCTCTCATACCACTGACTCACTGTAATGAAAGCACAGTATTAAGGAGTTTGCCCTGACCTTTTAAGGATGTTCCACTTTAAAGTCACTGTAAGTGAACTCATAAGCAGTGCATAAAAAAAAATACCTTGCTCTCTCCATTTTACCATGCTGGAGTGCTCAAACTTCCACAGTCTCAGTGAAAGTCCAAGGAGCGTGGAGAGAAGGAGACAGCAATTACCTCAAGCTGAAATGGGCAGAGGGAGCACAATCGATTTAGTCCCGGACCACACATGCTCATATCCTGGTTCCCATTACTGCAGGGGTTTGGGCAGGCAGGAGTATTGCGCTCACTGAACCCATGCTCTCACAGCACAGCCTTGTCATTCCACCATTTCAACACCTGTCTGCTGCTCATCAGACCTGACACTTGTATGAAATGACTGAAAATATGACTGGTGTCACCCCAGAGGCATAATGTTTCCCAGTGACAGCCAACACTGTCAGATGACCTGTTATATTGCAAACAACTTGTGGACAGACAGACAGAATTACTGAGAAAGAAGTATCATACAGAGAAACGGTGTTATAGGTTGTGTTAACTTTACATTATTACATTTACTGTAATAACATAATGGAAATCTAAGGCAGTTTTTAATTAGCACAATGAAATAATACTATCCTCATCAATTCATCATCGCTTAATCTGGAATGCATGCGCTAATTAGTTCAGTATTGTTTCAGTGTTACAACTACATATGTAACTTGTCTCTTAACTCAGTGGTGTAACTACCAGCAGTCCGGGCAGGGCAGCCACACTGGGGCCCATGGTCTAAGGGGGTCCGTTATGACTGGGCCCTACCTTAAAATTTTAAACTATCTGCACCTTTGTCAGCATACAATTTATGCAATTACCACAGGTTTTCAGATGGAACTGCTTTGTATTTATAGCTGGACTACACACTCTGTAGTGATCTCTTCCATGGTGACTTTTTTTTTTTTTATCTAAAAACTTATAAATTATAGTTTATTGTTATCATAACAACTTACTCTAAACTACTTAGAATATTTAATTAGAAATGACTCATTTTAAGTGATACATCGGACAATTCTTTGCATTTTTTGTAAGACATCGTAGGGATTCTTGGGAAATCCTACTGAGACAGTGTGGTGCGTCTGATGTCATTACTCTGTGCGAACAAAGCGTAATTCCTGAGCTTCACGGCTACTGCTGCATTTTTTTCTCTGCAGTACCAAACTCGTTTCTCCCTTCACAAGAAACCGTCATCTCTACCCTGCATTATGCGAGTAAAGAGCTGCAGAATATCGATGATGCAGTGTCACGGTCAAAGACATAATATATTTAATGATATTACAAACCTGAGAGAGTGTTGCTGAGAAAGATCATGAAGCAACAGTGATACTATTATTGGGCTTCTCCAGCATGAAAATTCAGTTGATCAAGCAAATTGTCTGTGATGACGGGTAAACTTGAAGAGTCCTGTCATTTTGTTCAGGAGAAAGCGGATAATAGTGTCATAATAAACTGAAAGTTAATTAATCTAGTCATTCAGGTGGATTACTGGTATAATTGCTTTTATTTTAAATGTAACTTTATTTTTTAAGTAAAATGCAGCTTTTCAGGATAAATAGCACAACACATTTGTGGAATTCCATTTTAACAATTTAAGAAAGACATTTTCAGATAAATAAGATATTTCTCATAATTTCTGAAAAGGTGCCTTGAAAGGATCAAATCTATTGAAACAGTTAGTGACAATATTGTGCTAACAAAAAAATTACATTATAATGTCATATATTGTAAGTTAATTCTTGTAGGCTACCAGAGGTTGGGTGTGACAAGGGGCCCCATCAAGGTTTTTTTGCACTGGGGTGCACAAGATCCAATTTAAGCCACTGTCTAAACTACATACTATATGTAACCCTAACTACAATTTATTTAAATTTTCACATGACATTTGTATTTTGATAGAGATTTGAATAAATATTTATCAAACTTTTGTATATTTGACTAATTTGTCTATCTGTCAATATAGTGCAATACATCTGTCTCCATTTAACATAATTTACTATTAATCTATTACACACAACTAGTTTTTCACTGACCATAAATGTGGGGGAAAATACTGCATCTTTATGAAAAAAATGTTTACAATAAACTGAAGAGCTTGCACGGCGCTCTCGTGTATTGCCAGTTTGCGCAGCGACCTCATTATTGGCGCTCCCATCTGTAAGAGCAGTCTCGTCATTGGTAATCTCGTCAGTAAGGGATGGAGTGGACGGCTTACATGTTGGCACCCACCCTGGCTGATGGTGCTCTAGGCGGACACCTATGCCTAGAAACTGCCCTGGTGTGTTTGTCTCCAAGCCATGTGACTGCTGTAAATCTCTATTCATGTAAAGGTGTTTACATGCAACACGAAATCAGGGTAATGGGGCAAAAATCTACCCGTGTCGACCGGGTTATGTTTAAACTGTTTTTGACCTTACACCGACAATGAAAATACATTTTTGGCATTTACACACCCTTTGTCTTTTTCTTTTCAAATATTTTTATATGTCATTTGAAATTATTCTTATAAAGATAAAAATTGAAAGCAGCAGTGTGCAGATTTAATCTAGGGGGTAGAAATAAACCTTTTCTGCTCATGGGTCCAGAAACAACATTCAACATTCGCAAATTGAGTTGATTAGTTTTCATAATAGGGGTTGCTTTGAACCTGTCAAGCCTGAAATGTTGCCATGTGCTTTTGCTTTTAAAAATAGACACAGTGGGGTCAATAAGTCTGAGACCACTAGTGAAAATGTGTCTGTTTTGTGTATACAAAATGTTTAGTTTACAAATGTATGAATTTTGTTATTATCAGCATAACACATTGAGTGAATAGAATAATGCATATGAATTTCAGCATATATATATAGTATTCATTTCATCCCCCTTTTGCCGTTTTCCTATTTTGTAAGTGCCCATCAAATGAAACGGTCATCATTGTACTTATTAAAATGGATCAATTTGTAAAGAGTTTGTTCATTGCCAGATTCTTTTAAACGCTTTATAATAATTTCACTGCTCTTTATACTGTTACAAGAAATCTTTGTAAATTTTGACCTTTAGTACTGAGGAAAAATAGAGAACGATTGTACTTCTTAAAAGTACAGGGTTTATTATTCAGAAGTAAGACATACAGAGAGTTTACTCAAAACAAGGTGAGACAGCGTTTAGGCATTATGCCACCCACAGCTGGAATCTGCTTCCAGAAAAGGTCAGATGTACTCCAACTTTAGCCACATTCAAATCCAGACTGAAAACACATGTTTAACTGTGCATTTATTCACTTAGCACTGTGTTGCACTTACTGATTGCACTGCATCATTTTATTTCTGTATTCATTTTCTTTTTGATCAAATTTATTTTGCTTAATTGGTTTACAATTTATTGCATTTTCTTTATAATTTATATGTAAAGCACCTTGAATTGCCATTATTGATTTGCCATACACATTGCTGTGTATGAAATGTGCTATATAATTAAACTTGCCTTGCCTAATAATATCAATGATTATTACTAAATGATATTTAGTAATACATTTATGGTTTGGTGTCGATAAAAGGGTACTCGCATCCTGGTCACATAAGTTCATGGGGGGTTAATGTAAAAAATGGGGGGTCACGTGGCGCCATACGAGGGTCAGACGTGTGAATGGCGAGCTCTGCGCACTTTGCTAGTTTTTAATGCTTTTTGTGTCCTAAACCTGATGATATTTTATAACACTCTGTTTCATAACTGTTCTATGAAGACAATATGTCAAAGGATTCAAATTCCTCAGGCTCTGGAGACAATAAAAGACACTTACATGCTTAAGCTGATACCCCAGACAGGGCCGCAGACCAGGGACTCAGCAGTGGTGCAGCAGGAGAAATTCAGCGTCAACTGTCCAGCATGTCTGTGATGCTGACGAAGGTCATATCGGACTTGAAGGATCTTGCTGTAATACGTTCTCTGAGTTGGTTACAAGAATGGGGGACGTCAAGAAACTGATTGATTATCTTCAGTCATCGGGGTGGGAATTAGCTGCTAGTCCGTTAGCGATCAAGGCAAATTTGCAGTGCATCTGGGAAAAGTTGGAAGACCTTGAGAATTGTAATTGGCGGAACCGAATTGTTGGAATTCCTGAGAATGAAGAAGGCAGAAAAATTGTGAAATTCCTAGACAAGCTTTTCCTGCGTCTGCTCGACATAATAGGCCATAAGCTGAAAATCGAGCAAGCTCGTAGAGTCCCGGCTTGGAGATCTACTGAGGGAGACAGGCCCGATCAATCGACAAGAGAAACGGGATCGATTCAAGGAATGCAAGAAACTCTAAAATCAACGGAAGATTGCTTTTGCACTGATGTTTCTGACAAAATAAGATTAGATACTAAGGATGGCTGCAAAGTATTTGCATGTCCCCAGCAAGCATTGTCCTTCATAAAGTAATTGGAATGAGTAAGCCATGGTGTGATTCTCACATTGCTCCCAAGTGAGCTTGACTCACTGAACATTCACTTGACTGTCTGAGGAAGCTGGGCACCTTTTTTGTTTCTTTTTGTGATGTTCCGACTAGCGGCTGGAGTTTGTTTTGTGGAATAAAACTCCAAGAAACTTTTGCATCGATGAAGGTTCGCTTTTACACTGTAGTTCCCTGCCAGATTGAGAATAGATGCTAAAGTATTGGCTGGAGTTTGTTTTAAAGATTTTCTTCTGTTATGTAATTCTGTCTCACAAAATTAGTATAGAAGCACCAGACTCAAGAAACACATCATTCCCCGCAAGAAGCTGAAAAATTTGGGAAGATATGTGGTGGACATGTTTTCTTTAGTGCTGGCTCAAGTAAGAGCAGGGGAGTCATTACATTGATAAGTAAGCATCTACAATTCAAATGTCTCAAACAGATTAAAAATAAATTAGGAAAAGTCATTATAGTTTTAGCAGAAATTCAGGGGCAAAGGTTGATTTTTGCTAATATTTATGCAACTAACATTGATGAGCAGGGCTTTTTTATAGATCTTGAAGGGAATGCTGCAAGCCGCTGGTACCCCTCATGATATAGTATTGGGAGGAGACTTTAATCTTTTGATGGACTCAGTCTTTGATCACAGTGAAGCAAAAGTGTGTAAGCCCCCTAGATCAACATTGACGCTTCACGGGATGTGTAAAACCTTGGTCATACAAATATTTGGAGACTTTTGAAATTTGGTAGGGACTATATATTTTTTTCATCAGTCTATAACATTTATTCTAGAATACCCTGCATTATGTTGTTGATTGCTCAATTGGAAACATCTTAGTCTAAGATCAAGACCTGGTGAGTTTAGAGGTGTTACCATATACAGAGAAAAATAAATCATATAGTTTGTGCTTTAATGTAGCCCTTTTGCAAAATCCTGAATTTCAACAAATGTTAAAGGCTGAAATTAATATTTATATGGAGTCCAACTGGTCCTCAGTATCTTTTTTGAGCACAGCTTGGGAGGCACTTAAGGTGGTTCTTAGGGGGTCGGATCATACAGTATGCCTCATTCATCAAAAAGCCATTGCACAAGAACTTGTGGAGTTGGAAGGGAATATTAAAAGTGTAGAGGCTGAGCTGAAGCGCCAAATGTCATCTGATTGAAATACAGATGTAATACTATTTGTCACAAAAGGTGGAGTTTTGGATATTAAGGACAAGACAGTCATACTTTGAGTCAGGGGACAAAGCAGAGAAGCTTTTGGCTAGATATATAAAGCAGAGAGAGTCTTTTTCTACTTTCCCTCAGTGAAATCTACTGATGGTGACATTTTTACCTCAGCTATTGATAATTAATAATGCTTTTAAAGAATTCTATCTTGATCTTTATAGTTCCACATCTTCATCTACTGATGAAGATATTTGAAACTTTGTGGAATCATTAGAACTCCCTAAACTGATGACAGCAATTCTCTTGATTCTGAGATAACCTTGGAGGAGGCTACAGGCAAGGCTCTGGGGCCAGATGGCTTTGCAGCTGAATTTTTTAGATCTTATGCTACAGAATTGGCATAAGAATCATTAAAGAATGGAAAGCTTAAGTCCAGAACAGTCTGAAATTTAAAAAGGTTTAAAAAGCGAATTTAAGAGTTACTGTCCAATTTCCCTGATCCAGTTAGAAGTTAAAATATTGTCAAAAATTCTGGCTAACTGATTGAGTAAAGTTATGACATCTCTTACACATAAAGATCAGGTAGGTTTTATTCAGGGCCGCAGCTCTTCTGATAACAGATAGCATTTCCAACTTGTGGTCAGTGGTGAATGATCAGTCTCCGGTCACTGCCATCTCACTTGACACCAAAAAAGGCATTTGACATGGTTGAATGGGATTATCTTTTTAAGATTTTGGAAATATATGGTTTCGGAAATATTTTTATTGGATGGATTATATTACTTTATAGGCACCCAGTAGCAGCTGTACAAACAAATGGATTAATTTCAGATTATTTTACTCTGGATAGGGTCACCCGGCAGGGTTGCCCTCTTTCCCCATTATTGTTCTGTCTTGACCTGGAATCATTAGCAGCTACGATAAGAAGGGAAGATGGTTTTCCAGGGGTGGTGGCGGGAGGTATGGCACATAAGCTTTTGCTTTATGCAGATGATCTTTTATTATTCGTCTCGGACCCCACTAGATCTCAACTGAATTATGAATTCCTTTTCTAAGTTCTCAGAATACAGAGCCAATTGGTCTAAATTCAAAGCTTTGGCTGTGACAGCGTACTGCCCAGTAACAGTTTTTCAGCCGGGTGCCTTTCAGTGGTGCAAATAGGGCATTAAGTAGTTCAATTAAGCATTTTATTCCTAGCAATTTTGTCTGATTTAGTTATTTCATTTTGACCCCTTAAAGGAGACCTATTATTCCCCTTTTTACAAGATGTAATATAAGTCTCAGGTGTCCCCAGAATGTGTCTGTGAAATTTCAGCTCAAAATACCCCACGGATCATTTATTATACCATGTTGTATAAGCCTCTTTTTGGGTGGAATCCAAAACACGCCATCTCTTTAAATGCAAATGAGGGCAGTGCCTTTACAGCTCGTTCTTCGGCTACAACAGCAACAACAAATCAGAACCAATATGACTGACACCGCCCTATGTACGTTCTGCCGGAGTCTCTCCTTCATCAGAGTCGGACACTGATGAAGGAGAGACTCCGGCAGAACGTACATAGTTTTCAAAAAGACAATCACCTTACTGTACTGTACATAATAAAGGTGCGGTTATGATTTATACAGACAGTAAGAGTAAAAATGATGACATGGCTCTTGAAATAGAGAGGGGGTTAGATTTATGCACTAATTCAGATGAATTCGAAACGCTGCAGACAGTCGGTCAGAACTGTGTGTAATGATACTTATTTGAAGAGAATCACCAGGCAGTTTCCAAGTTCTTTCAATGAGTTTACTGAAAATCACTTTGTTGGGCATACATGTGTGGTTCTGAAACAAATGAACACATTAAATAAACTTAGTAACACATACTTATTAACAACATAAATTCCCAATTGAATATATAACAAATCCTTTCATGTCTACATTGACTACCATAACAAAAGGTAATATAATAAAGAAGGTAAATGACACTGTTGGGTGGTTATTCTTTATATGCCCACAGGGTGGCGCAACTAAACCGTGAATAGCATCTATCTGAACATCAGTAGACGTGAACGTTATGCAACTAACTGACCATTGCGAAATTACACAATCTTCAACACAACACCTTGAATTGCATGTAATCCACATTAAATAATAGTGTGCAATACAGATTCAAATGTACAGCGAAGCACATTCTTCAGACACTCATAACGTTCTAGATTGAATATTAATGAAGGTGGAATGTCGCTAATTTAATACTATGATGCAGCAGATCAAACAACTGATTAAGAACAGAAAGTCCACTTGCACTTACTTTACATGCACGCACACGTATCCCAACGGAAAACTCAAAAGTACTGCCAAAGAACAGTTATTAAACGAAATAAACTAGAGTGAAGTTAGCAAATTGTTCACTCTGAACTTGCTATGTTGCATATGCTCAACGAATACCTGGGCCTTTTGAACAGCTCTGGTCTCCGTGAATACAATCAGAGACAATGGTAGCTTCAGCTGCATGAGCCGTGGAATCAACTAACAAGCATGTTCGGAAAGGCGATTTGCAAACCTTCACAGAATATAAAGTGCGATACTTACATCTTCAGGATATAAAGCTGGAACATGGACAGTTGGTACTGATCCATGCTTTTTTAAATCCTACTTTATATTGACCCTCATTCACAAAGCAGTCCATTGTAAAATGTAAAACAAACATACACAAGTTTTGGTATGTTTTGGGGCACATTTTCTTCAAAAACAAAACTGCGTCTTCAGTGGCTCTGATGCCGGGAGTACATGAAGACTCTTATTTTCACTTTTACACTTTTCTCACTGTAGCTGCTCCAGCGCGGAAAGAAATGGCGGTCTGAGTGTAGATCACTCAGGGGAGGATCTATGATAATAGGGTGGTGTCCGTCACCAGTCGTGGGCGGGGGCTGCTCTAACATGATGTCACATTTGAGCAGAAATGAAAACCAATCACTTTGAGACACTGTTTTTGATTAATAGAAACATAAGAAAGAGGAGTGCTCTACATTATATATAAAATTGAAATGGGATAAAGAACTAAAGATTGAAATAACAGAAACGGATTGGTATGACTTGTGGTCAATACACCAAACTACTACCAGTTCACAAATATGGAGGGAGTTTTGCTGGAAGTGCCTTATCCGCTTCTTTATAACACCTAAGATCAGAAACAAACAAGTCTCCGGACAACAAGCTTGCTGGAGGCAGTGTGGACAGTTAGAAGCGGATCACACACACATTTTTTGGAGCTGTGAGAAAATTCAGTCTTTTTGGGAGGATGTGCAGGTAGTTATGTCGGAAGTGTTTGGATTTAAAATACCTAGAACCTCTATGTTTCTACTAATGGGAAATATTAAAGGCATAGTCCCTAAAAGTGATCAACACTTATGTAAGATCCTTCTTGTGGCTTGCAAAAAAACTATAACTAGGAATTGGCTTAAAGATACAACTTTGAAGTGTAAACAATGGTTTGGAATTATTGAAGAAATCATGGATATGGAAGAACTTACTTATATTTTAAAGATGAAAAAAAGGTGCTTTTAAAAGGGACTGGGAAAAGTGGTTGATATATAAAGAATGTTAAGACATCTTTAACTAAGTAAACAGTAATGGCTATTAGAATGGTTAACCTCACCAGTTTGGCTTTGTTGTTCAGTGTTTCTTTTTCTTTCCTTCTTTCTTTTATTTATTTATTATTATTTTTTTAGGGGGGTTAGTGCATACATATAATTTTAGGAATGCAGGTATATGATGATTTATATTTGAGAATATGCGTGGATATTGTAACGGCCCCGGGGCCGTATAAAGTTGTATAAGTATAAAGCTGTCTATGCCATGTAACATACATCTACGATGTATTTAAGCATAATTCCTTCTCCTTCCTTCTGTTAATATTGTTTTTGCTTTAATTGTTCATCCTGTAAATCAAAAATTAAAAATAAAAGTGATAAAAAATAAAAAAGAAAGAGGAGTGACTTCAACGCGCATGTGGGAAATGACAGGGACACCTGGAGAGGCATGACTGGGAGGAATGGTCTCCCCAATCTGAACCAGAGTAGATGTTTGTTGTTAGACTTCTGAGCTAGTCATGGATTATCTATAACAAACACCATGTTCGAACATAAGGATGCTCATAAGTATGTGTGTGGTACTAGAGAACCCTAAGCTGAAGGTCGATGATCGATTTTGTAATCGTGTCGTCAGACCAGAGGCCATATGGTTTGGAGACTCTGGTGAAGAGAGGGGCAGAGGCCTCAAGGTCTTAGTTGCCTCGATGGATGGTAACCCTCGAACACTGTGATGGACACTGGTTGTCAGGGAAGCCGTCCGACTGAAGAAAGAGGCCTTCTGGGATATGTTGACCCGGAGGTCTCCGGAGGCAGTTGCAAGGTACCGACAGGTCCGAAGGGCTGCGGCCTCTGTCGTGAGGGAGGTAAAGCAGTGGGTGTTGGAAAAGTTTGGATAAGCCATAGACAAGGACTTTCGGTCTGCACCAAAGTGCTTCTGGAAAACTGTCCGGCACCTTAGGAGGGGGAAACGGGGAACCATCCAAGCGGTATACAGCAAAGATGGGATGCTGTTGACCTCAACAGAGGAGGTTATTGGGTGGTGGAAGGAACACTTTGAAGAACTCCTAAATCCTAACATCCTAATTGGAAAATTCCAGAAAACGATGTCAAGCCATTAGGCAATTAGCCAATTAGCTTCTGATAGGCTAATTGGAGTCAACTAGAGGTGTACCTGTGGATGTATTTTAAGGCCTATTTTCAAACCCAGTGTCTCTTTGCTTAACATTATTGGAAAATCATAAGAAATCAGCCAAAAAACATTGTAGAACTCCACAAGTCTGGTTCATCATTGGGAGCAATTTCCAAATGGCTGAAGGTACCATGTTCATCTGTGCAAACAATAGTATGCAAATATAAACACCGTGGGACCACACAGCCATCATACCGCTCCTGAAGAAGACACATTTAGTTTCCTAGAGATGAACATAGTTTGGTGCAAAAAGTGCAAAGGACCTTGTGAAGATGCTGGAGGTAACAGGTAGACCAGTATCTACAGGTGAAACTCGAAAAATTTGAATATCGTGCAAAAGTTCATTATTTTCTGTAATTCAACTTAAAAGGTGAAACTAATATATTATATAGACTCATTACAAGCAAAGTAAGATATTTCAAGCCTTTGTTTGATATAATTTTGATGATTATGGCTTACAGCTTATGAAAACCCCAAATTCAGAATCTCAGAAAATTAGAATATTGTGAAAAGGTTCAGTATTGTAGGCGCAAAGTGTCACACTCTAATCAGCTAAACACCTGCAAAGGGTTCCTGAGCCTTTAAATGGTCTCTCAGTCTGGTTCAGTTGAATTCACAATCATGGGGAAGACTGCTGACCTGACAGTTGTGCAGAAAACCATCATTGACACCCTCCACAAGGAGGGAAAGCCTCAAAAGGTAATTGCAAAAGAAGTTGGATGTTCTCAAAGTGCTGTATCATAGCACATTAGTAGAACGTTAAGTGGAAGGGAAAAGTGTGGAAGAAAAAGGTGCACAAGCAGCAGGGATGACCGTAGCCTGGAGAGGATTGTCAGGAAAAGGCCATTCAAATGTGTGGGGGAGCTTCACATGGAGTGGACTGAGGCTGGAGTTACTGCATCAAGAGCCACCACACACAGACGGGTCCTGGACATGGGCTTCAAATGTCAAACGTCTTACCTGGGCTAAAGAAAAAAAGAACTGGTCTGTTGCTCAGTGGTCCAAAGTCCTCTTTTCTGATGAGAGCAAATTTTGCATCTCATTTGGAAACCAAGGTCCCAGACTCTGGAGGAAGAATGGAGAGGCACACAATCCAAGATGCTTGAAGTCCAGTGTGAAGTTTCCACAGTCTGTGTTGGTTTGGGGAGCCATGTCATCGGCTGGTGTTGGTCCACTGTGCTTTATTATGTCCAGAGTCAATGCAGCCGTCTACCGGGACATTTTAGAGCACTTCATGCTTCCTTCAGCAGACAAGCTTTATGGAGATGCTGACTTCATTTTCCAGCAGGACTTGGCACCTGCCCACACTGCCAAAAGTACCAAAACCTGGTTCAATGACCATGGTATTACTGTGCTTGATTGACCAGCAAACTCGCCTGACCTGAACCCCATAGAGAATCTATGGGGCATTGCTAAGAGAAAGATGAGAGACATGAGACCAAACAATGCAGAAGAGCTGAAGGCCGCTATTGAAGCATCTTGGTCTTCCATAACACCTCAGCAGTGCCACAGGCTGATAGCATCCATGCCACGCCGCATTGAGGCAGTAATTAATGCAAAAGGGGCCCAAACCAAGTACTGAGTACATATGCATGATTATACTTTTCAGAGGGCCGACATTTCTGTATTTAAAATCCTTTTTTATTGATTTCATGTAATATTCTAATTTTCTGAGATTCTGAATTTGGGGTTTTCATAAGCTGTAAGCCATAATCATCAAAATTATATCAAATAAAGGCTTGAAATATCTTACTTTGCTTGTAATGAGTCTATATAATATATTAGTTTCACCTTTTAAGTTGAATTACTGAAATTAATGATTTTTTGCACGATATTCTAATTTTTCGAGTTTCACCTGTATATACACAGTAAAACGAGTCCTATATTGACATTACCTGAAAGGCTGCTCAACAAGGATGAAGCCACTGCTCCAAAACCACCATAAAAAGACAGACTACTGTTTACAAGTGCACACAGGGACAAATATCTTACTTTTTGGAGACATTTGATGAAACACAACATTTTACTTTTGGCCTTAATGACCGTTGTTATGTTTGGAGGAAAAAGGGTGAGGCTTGCAAGCTGAAGAACATCAACCCAACTGTAAAGTATGGGGGTGCTTTGCTGCAGGAGGGACTGGTGCACTTCACAAAATAGATGGCATCATATGGAAGGAAAATTATGTGGATATATTGAAGCAACATTTCAAGACATCAGCCAGGAAGTTAAAGTTTGACCTCAATCTGTTTTGTGGGCAGAACTGAAAAAGTTTGTGTAAGCAAGGAGGCCTACAAACCTGACTCTTTAGTCAGTGACTCTTTAGTTCTCTAGTTCTGTCTGGAGAAATGGGCCAAAATTCCAGCAACTTATTGTGAGAAGCTTGTGAAAGGCTACCCAAAACATTTGACCCAAGTTAAACAATTTAAAGGCAATGCTTCCAAATACTAACAAAGTGTATGTAAACATCTTATCCAATGGGAATGTGATGAAAGAAATAAAAGCTGAATTTAATCATTATCTCTACTGTTATTCTGACATTTCACATTCTTAAAATAAAGTAGTGATCCTAACTGACCTAAGACAGGGAACGTTTTCTACAATTAAATGTCAGGAATTTTGAAAAACTGAGTTTAAAGTATTTGGTTAAGCTGTATGTTAACTTCTGACTTCAACTGTAACCTAAATCTAACCATGATTGTACCACAGAAGAATACATTGTGGTTTGGAACGAGACAAGGGAAGCGCAATACAGGTTATTGAAATACTGTACATCAATAATTTGTATTGCATAAATAAATATGGAATGTGTAACCAAATTTGTTCACTGACGTTTTCTTTGTTAAAATTAAGTGTTGTATAGGATGCTAGTAAAATTTGATGCCTGTATTGTATTGATTTTAAACTGCTTGTAAGTTTATACTCTTTCTGATTATAATCCAGTTGAAACCGCTGCACTTTAGCAGCCAACAATCTATCATTTAGTTGGAGGTTTACAGGCTTTGAGTCACAAATGTTACATTCTCCAGCACTTGGAGAGTGCAAATCAATTTAGATCCATAGACCAGAGAAATCAGATTTGTGTGGCACTATCCCTCACAGGAGCGGTGCCAGGACAAACGCATTACTTTACTACAGTGGCCATGAAGTGCAAAATACAATAGAAAATCTAAAAACAAATGAACAAATCATGTTAGAAAACACAACGACAAGACAGAAAACACAACGACAAGTCAGTTTAAACAAAAAGAGTATGTACCATAGCTTCTCACCTGATTGGCTGTGTGGATGGTATCTAGCACTTTCTTCGTGATTGGTTCAATGATTATTTGTATGAAAAATTACTTGCTATGTTCCTCATTTGTAAGTCACTTTGGATAAAAGCATCTGCTGAATCACTAAATATAAATACACATTTCAAACTCATGGCAAAAGCTTACTGACTGAAAAACTGAATAATTTGGAGGAGATTCACTCCCAGTAAAACAGTTATGGACACTTTTGAAAACAAAAACAGAGAGTGGAATAAAGTTAGTTTTAGGTACAATATCCACCTACGGTGAAAACAGTGCATAAGGGATCATCTAAAATTCCACAAACTGTGCTAAAACATTGGTACTGTAAAAATAAATTCACAAAAAATATATCACAATGTTATTTATTACATTCAAAAGGTTGTATTAGGCTGCCAGTAGTGTAAATGACTCACTTAACTGATGAAATGTAGTTTTTTTTTTTTTTTTTTTTTATAATTTAAAACTATATTTGTGTAATTACACATACTGTGAAAATCTCACCTAAAGTCAGTCAGCCTATCAATTTGTATCCTACTACAATATTTAGAAAATGAAAATAATATCTTGGTGAATGTCAGTGTTTTTTTATTTTTGTATATGCTGGGAATTCTTCATATTTAGTAAGTCAGCCATCACATTGGCTGCCTACTGCAACCTTTAGAATGTGAAAATACTTTTCTAATAACAGTGTTTGCTATGTTGGAGCGTGCAAATAAATTGAATGAATGCTTGGACATCACCAACGTTTTAGCGCAGTTTATGGACTTTTTAGATGGTCCCTTACTTATTTAAGCATTAAGCGTCGTAACTAACTAAAACTAACTTCACCCCACTTGCTTTTTTTGCTCTCTGTGTTCTAAAGTGTTAGAAACCACTCCAAATGATAATTTTTTTCAATCAGTGATGCTTTTGGTATGAATTTTGAAATGATTGCACAAGTGGGCATTGAACCAGTCATGATGAAAGGGCTAAATACCATCCACACAGCCAATCAGGTAAGAATCAATGGTACATACTCCACCTACTTGTCGTTGTGTTTTGTCTTGCCGTTGTGTTTTCTGACTTGTTTTGTTTCCATATTTGCCGTTGTGTTTTCAGATTTGTTCTTTTGTTTTGCACTTTACAGCCACTGTATTTTCACGACAGTGAAGCATATTTTGCCCTAGAGTTCTCATAACCGTAATGCAACTGGATGATATGATTTTAAGTTCTCATTTTCATTACCATAATGACCACCATGAGAATAAGACATGTCCTTTTCTATTAGGTATGCCAGCTGTTGATGTATCACCTTATATCCACGGTGTGTGTGTGTGTGTGTGTGTGTGTGTGTGTGTGTGTGTGTGTGTGTGTGTAGAGAGTGTGTGAGAGAGGCTGCTCTCTTCTGGCTGAGGGGTCCAGGGGTGCCAGCAGAAATCACACTGGCATTAAGAGGGGGGAAGTGATTCACGGTGTCTGCTCACATATCCAACACCTGTCAGGGGGCATTTTTACAAGACATCACGCTTGTACACATCCACTTCTCCCATGGTTTTAGATACTGAATGTTGTATGATACATTTAGAACAGGAATTTCAGAACTCCCACTTTTTTTTTTTTTTTGCATACATTTTATTTTATTTTTTACTTTTGTGTGTAATTTACTAGAAACATTGCTAATTCAATCAGTATTCAAGCAAGTCATGGTTCTTCATAGAAGTGCTCTCGGTTCTCTAAGTTTTCATTGTGAAGTATGAACTGTGGGCAGTGTACAAAACTATGCATGAATAGTATGTTTGCTTGTATGCATATGTACAT
Source organism: Xyrauchen texanus (assembly GCF_025860055.1). Classification (NCBI taxonomy): domain Eukaryota; kingdom Metazoa; phylum Chordata; class Actinopteri; order Cypriniformes; family Catostomidae; genus Xyrauchen; species Xyrauchen texanus. Next base: position 9,353,706 of record NC_068290.1, on the reverse strand, counting down.
TTAAATTGTTTTCAATGTTTGAACATGCCACTGAAAGTGCAGAGGCCCTATTTTTCTTTTAAGGATTATTATTATTAGGGCCCAAGAACTGAAAGTGCGGAGCCCTATTGTTCTTCTAAGGATCATTATTATTAGGGCCCAAGCACTGAAATTGCGGAGTCCTATTGTTCTTCTAAGGATTATTAGGGCCCAAGCACTGAAAGTGCGGAGCCCTATTGTTCTTCTAAGGATTATTATTATTATTATTATTATTAGGGCCCAAGCACTGAAAGTGCGGAGCCCTATTGTTCTTCTAAGGATTATTATTAATATTAGGGCCCAAGCACTGAAAGTGCGGAGCCCTATTGTTCTTCTAAGGATTATTATTATTATTAGGGCCCAAGCACTGAAAGTGTCACCAAACTTTGTACACATATAGATCTCATCAAGCCAGACAACTTTCATGCTGACAGTCATAAGCTCTGCCCAAAAGGAAGTTGGCCATGTATTGTTTGAAACATGCATGCTCTGGAATTTGATATACTCCTCAGAGGGATTTCATGTTACAGGTACCAAATGTGGGCGACATCATGCCAAGACATTGATGCTACTAAATTGTGAAAGGATTTTTGATATATCGAATGTTGTTGCCATGGCGACGCGATAAAATAACATACAAAAATTGGAATAAGGAAATGTTTCATATCTTCTGCATGCAGAAAATTAAAAACATAAATATTGAGCCAAATATTTATCCTTGCAGGCTGTTGACATTGTTGTGACTATTGTGGGTCACGCTACGAACGCCACCAACTGGCAGAAGGAAGTGTGTCACTTTTAACAGACTTTGAAATATCCTATTATGTTAACCTGAATTGCTTAAATTTTTTTCAGAATAATGTCATGATGGTGCAGATTTAAAATTCTGAAGGGATTCTTGATAACTTATATACTGTTGCCATAGCAATGCATTAAATGTCAAGTCTTATCAAGTCTTGTTAATAAATTGTTAATAAACATAACATTTACATGAATATAACATTGTAAAAATATCAACTGAAATATAAAAATACTATAAAATCTCGAAATAAATGTAACCCAGTTCTGAGTGGCAATTACAAGAAATGTTCTTCAGTTAACTATATTTGTCATTTCATGTGTTAAACATCATTCTTGATTTGAAGTTTCCGTTTCATCTGATTTGTGTATGTTTTGATTGCCGATCCGGTGCTGGAATGTGTTATTTTGAATTTATTTATTTTTGGCTGTTATCAATGTCATTTAGTATCAGCAGATTTTTCTTTTCCAGGAAATAGAAAAGTTAAATATTTGTGATTGCCTTCTCGGCCTTATTCTTTGTGTATGTAGAGAGCGTGTGTGTTGTGTTGTTTTTTTTCTTCTTCTTGTTCTCTCTCTCTCTCCCTCTTCTTCTTCTTCTCTCTCTCTCTCCCTCTTCTTCTTCTTCGTCCTCTCTCTTTCTCTCTCTCTCTCCCCCTCTTCTTCTTTCTCTCTCTCTCTCTCTCTCAGATGTGAGGTAACCAGGTGATCTGATTGTTAATGTGCAGCGCCAGCACACAGTGTGTTTTCTGCCTATATAAACCGAGTGTTTCATGGCAGGGTTGTGCAATCTTGGTCACTGCTGCTTTCACGCAAATTTCCACTGCTGGAGCGGATTTAAAAATATTATTATTATAAATGTCACTGTTTTATTCTATTACATTGATACTTTTAAAGCTACTCTAGTTATTCAGCCAAAAGTAGTGAGTGGTTTTCTCGTTTCCTTTTTAATGTAGTTTGATTTATAGCTAACAATTAAAAGTCCAACATTTTGATGCAAATATGCTTTTTGTCCCACTGTTTAAATTCACTTTAGACATAAACTAAAGTACAGTTACAGCACTTAACATGTACTCTATAAAAAGTAAAGGTATAACATTTTTAAACTACTTAAAGTACAATTCTTGGGGAAAGTAGTTAATTACAGTAATGTGAGTATTTGTAATTTGTTACTTTAGACCCCTGCTCATAATTAATCTAAAAACGAATAGCAAAAAAATATATAAAAATGTATCCAATCAGAATTTATTCCTTGATGCTTACAAGCAAAGTGTGAAACTGTTTCACAAATCTGTGTCCATCATGCTTGTTTTCCAAAAGCCACCGAGTGGAAATGGACCCATGGTGGTTGGGCCCGTCATCGCTACTTGCAGCTATATTTATTATTATTTTTATACATTTTTTAAGGTTTCGGGGGCTTTTGGAGCACTTGTGGGTCATGGTCGTAGTGCCACCAACTGGCAGAAAGAAGTGTGGGACTTTGAAATAACCTTCTTATGTTTACCAAAATTGCTTTTAATGTCTAGACAGTACAGATTTAAATTTCTGAAGGGATTCTTGATATCTTAAATAGTGTTGCCATGGCAATGTATTAAGTGTAATTATTCCTTTTTATGTATATTCACATGTTTTTGAGGTACTTGGAATGCTTGAATTTTCATATTTTGCACACACATCAGAATTGTCGGCCATTAGGCTTGGGAAAAAGTTAACACATGGGCGTGGCTGAGGAGCTCTGTAGCACCACCTTTTGACAAAAGTGGTGGGGTCAGTTTCTTCTACGGTCACCAAACTTGCTACATATTTTGTTCTCATCAAGCCAGACAACTTTCAAAATTACAGTCTTTAGTTCCGCCCAACAGGAAGTCGGACATAATGTGCATTTTTTGAGAATTGCAGCCCTGAACTTTTAAATACTCCTCCTTGGGTATTTATGTGATTCTCGTGAAATTTGGTCAACATGATGCTAAGACATTGTAGATGCTACATTGCGAACTGATTTTTGATATCTCGAACGGTTTAGCCATGGCGAGGCAATATATTTATGGCAAAAAAAGGGAAATAGGAAGTGACTCAGATCTTCTGTGTTCATTAACAGATTTAGATCAAACATGTGCAGTAGGTTTGGTCATGTCGACTAATCACATTGATGTCTTTATTGTGGGTCACGGTCCTAGCGTCACCAACTGACAACAGGAAGTGTGACACTGTGTGACTTTTAAATTGTCCTCTTATGTTTACCCAATATGTAATGCAATGTGGATAAAATGGTCTGCCTAATGCATAAATGGAATGTAATATTATTGAACTGAATTTAATTTAATTGTGTTTTAGGTTGGTGTGTCGGAGGCTAGGAGAGGAGGTGTTCCTGAAGGTCTATGACTACCTGAAGCAGGCTAGAAAGATACAGGATAGCGAGGAGAACATCAGACAGGCTCTGAGCAGGATGGTGGAGAAGCCCAGTGATTGCTTTGAAGTAGATCAACTGCTTTATTATGAAGAGCTCTTACAGGTTGCACAGGAAAATGCTGTAAGATAACAATGAACAAACACCCATGCGCTCTCTCTCTCACACACACACACACACACACACAATATATATCCAGGACAATATACAGTAGATACATTTAGTAATAAATGTACATTGAAGATCTGCCTATAGCTTACGTAATGGCAATCCACAACGCATTGAAATGCTTTGTATTTGTGATGTTTGATAGATTTATGTCATATTGGAAGATAAGCATTATACAGTTCCATGCCTCTAATAATTTATCTCATTCACATAATAATATACACTTAATAAAATCATCTCAGGATTAATATTTAAATATTCTGTGTGGTTAAACAATTATTTGATCTGAAGGCATCGTTCTAGGGATGGGAATAATAAGGAAGCAAGTCTTTTAGTACTTTGGGAAATAATGAATACAATGAATACTGGATTTCCTGTCCTTAGTAGCCTGTTAGAAAATTATGAGAAGAATTTATGTTTACACGCAGACTAATTAAGATATTTTAGTCTCTTTTTTTTTATGCATCGGCAGAATAGTACACAACGAAAGTAATGAACAACTTTCAGTTACTGTATTTAAAAAAGTAACGAAGCAGATTCTGAATAAGAACCGGTTCTCTGTTCTGAATTCTACTCTGGCTTTAGCAGAACCCATAATATTATACTGTATATGGATGTTTTTTAAAAAGAATTTAACATATTTGAAATGAAAATGAATGTTTGAAATGCACAGTTAATGAAACCGCAAAATGCTGCATTTTGATTGAATAAATAATTAATCTATAAATAAATATAATCTGCACGTGCTGCGTGCTTCAAAATGAATGTGTGAAACTGGCCGCTCATGCACTAAAAGCACCTCATCATGGTCATCACATGCGCTCGTGTGTTTTTAGTAGATGACCGAGAGCAGAGCGCTCTGAAGCATGCAGCACATACAGAAATAATATTTATTTAATTAAATCGCAGCTTTTTGGAATTTAATAACACTGGGCTATTTAGCGAACTGCTTATCAGGAGGTGAAAAACAACCATTTAAACACACAGAAGCACAAAAACATAAAAGCTTGATTTAAATGGATGTGTGAAATGGCAAAAAACTTTTGTATAGTAATGTAATGTTTACTGTAATTAAATAAGTCAATGTCTCACATCTGAGATGTTCTGTTGTGCAGCACTTCATTTAACAAAATATCTCCAGTGTTTCGTATTGCAATAATGCAATGTTATGTTGACAAATTAAAATAATCAAAATAATTCTGTTTTCATTTGATTAAAGTTTTAACTAATTCTTTTAATTTTACACCATTTTTATAATAACGTTTTATTAAAGTGTCAAATACAGAATTCAGAAAAAATAACTATCCAATAACCACAGTATACTGTACATCATGACCTCTAGTGGGCTTTTGCTTAAATATTACACCCATTGGGCTCATAAAATGTACTGGAAAATTGTGCCTTGAAAAGAGTGGGAACCATGAAAAACTGACAATTTCGCTGTGTCTGCACAAATGAATAGACTGTTCCTTTTTTATTGTTATAGCTATTGTTATTGTATTATTTTATTTGATTCTTTCAGGTATGAGACAAGTGCATTTTACTGAAATATTACTTAATTCTTTCACCATCTACCCATGCTTTTTTACCGTTTCATGACAAAGGTTATTAATCGACCTGTTTATTTTGGTGCCTGTTCACAAATTATAATTGGTGTATTTCTCACTGCTCGAAAAGTTAGCAAGGCAGGGCAAAAACACAACAGTATAAGATCAATAGCAGAGAATGCTGAAGCCCAGACACTCGACCTGAGATACCAGTATTCTTCTTCATTGTTCTGCTATTATCACTGAAGCAAGTCCAGCCATTCATTACAAGTTATCGACTTTTCCTTGACATATGGTAAGAATATTGTTGTTTTCCAACTTTAAAGATAGTCCAGATTCTGCTGGAATGATGACTTTAATAATCTTGACATTTTGCCATTTGCTAGACAGACTGTTCTTCACAATATTTTCACTGATATAATCAGCTAAAAGTCAAGTCAAGTCAAGTCAAGTGGTTTTTATTGTCGTTTCAACCATATACAGTTAGTACAGTACACAGCAAAACGAGACAACGTTCCTCCAGGACCATGGTGCTACATAAAAACAACAAAGGACCAACATAGGACCACATGAGACTACACAACGAAATAAAATACCTATATAAACTACCTATATATACCTATATAAAGTGCACGTGCAAACATGTGCAAAAAGTACAGGACAGTACAACAAATTACTGACAATGAACAGGACAATAGACAGTGCAGCGCCGACCAGTACTCAGTAGTGCAAAAAGATGACAGTTTCTAAAAATGTAAACATAACATACTATGAGATAATGTTCTATGCACATAGCAGTTATTGAGGTAGCAGACAGTTATAAAGTGACAGTTATTAAAGTGCAACTCAGGACACGTGTGTGTCAAACCAGTCTCTGAGTATTGAGAAGTCTGATGGCTTGGGGAAGAAGCTGTTACACAGTCTGGCCGTGAGGGCCCGAATGCTTCGGTACCTCTTGCCAGACGGGAGGAGGGTAAAGAGTTTGTGTGAGGGGTGTGTGGGGTCGTCCACAATGCTGGTTGCTTTATGGATACAGTGTTTTTTGTAAATGTCTTTGATGGAGGGAAGAGAGACCCCAATGATCTTCTCAGCTGTCCTCACTATCCTCTGCAGGGCTTTGCGGTCCGAAACGGTGCAAGTCCCAAACCAGGCAGTGATGCAGCTGCTCAGGATGCTCTCAATAGTCCCTCTATAGAATGTAGTGAGGATGGGGGTTGGGAGATGTGCTTTCCTCAGCCTTCGAAGAAAGTAGAGACGCTGCTGGGCTTTCTTGGTGATAGAGCTGGTGTTGAGGGACCAGGTGAGGTTCTCCGCCAGGTGAACACCAAGAAATTTGGTGCTCTTGATGATCTCCACAGAGGAGCCGTCGATGTTCAGCGGAGTGTGTTCACCTTGTGCTCTCCTAAAGTCAACAACCATCTCTTTTGTTTTGTCGACATTCAGGGACAGGTTGTTGGCTCTACACCAGTTCGTCAGCCGCTGCACCTCCTCTCTGTATGCTGACTCGTTGTTCTTGCTGATGAGACCCACCACGGTCGTGTCATCGGCGAACTTGATGATGTGATTCGAGCTGTGCATTGCTGCACAGTCGTGAGTCAGCAGAGTGAACAGCAGTGGACTGAGCACACAGCCCTGGGGGGCCCCAGTGCTCAGTGTGGTGGTGGTGGAGATGCTGTTCCCGATCCGGACTGACTGAGGTCTCCCAGTCAGGAAGTCCAGGATCCAGTTGCAGAGGGAGGTGTCCAGGCCCAGCAGGTTCAGCTTTCCAATCAGGTGCTGGGGAATGATTGTGTTGAATGCTGAGCTGAAATCTATGAACAGCATTCGAACGTATGAGTCCTTATTGTCTAGATGGGTGAGGGCTAGACGGAGGGTTGTGGTGATGGCATCGTCCGTTGAACGGTTTGAACGATACGCAAACTGCAGTGGGTCTAGTGAGGGGGGCAGCTGGGTCTTAATCTGCCTCATGATGAGCCTCTCGAAGCACTTCATGATGATGGGTGTAAGTGCGACGGGACGGTAGTCGTTGAGGCAGGACACTGAAGACTTCTTTGGCATGGGGACGATGGCGGTGGCCTTGAAGCACGTTGGAACAACGGCGCTGCTCAGAGAGATGTTGAAGATGTTGGTAAGAACATCTGCTAGCTGGTCTGCACATCCTCTGAGCACTCTGCCAGGAATGTTGTCTGGTCCAGCAGCCTTCCGTGGGTTGACACTACGTAGAGTTTTCCTCACATCTGCCGTGGTAAGACAGAGCACCTGGTCATTAGGAGGAGGGGTGGACTTCCTCGCCATCACGTCGTTCTGCACTTCAAACCGAGCGTAGAAGTCGTTCAGCGCATCTGGAAGGGAGGCATCTTTGTCACAGGCAACTGATGTTGTCCTGTAGTTGGTGATGGCCTGGATGCCCTGCCACATGCGCCGCGTGTCACCGCTGTCCTGGAAGTGACTGTGGATTCTTTGGGCGTGTGCGCTTTGCCTCTCTGATTGCCCGTGACAGTTTGGCCCTAGCTGTTCTTAGGGCTGCCTTATCGCCTGCTCTGAAGGCGGAGTCTCGGGACCTCAGCAGCGTGCGCACCTCCACAGTCATCCGCGGCTTCTGGTTGGAGCGTGTGGTGATGGTCTTGGAGAAAGTGACATCATCAATGCACTTGCTGATGTAGCTGGTCACTGATGCTGTGTATTCCTCCAAGTTGGTAGAATCGCCATATGTTGCAGCCTCCCTGAACATGTGCCAGTCAGTACACTCAAAACAGTCCTGAAGAGCAAAGATGGCTCCTGCTGGCCAGGTTTTCACCTGCTTCTGAAGCGGTTTTGTGCGTCTGACGAGCGGTCTGTATGCTGGAATTAACATAACAGAGATGTGGTCTGAGTAGCGAGGTGGGGCGGGGCTCCGCCCGTGCAGCGCCTGGGATGTTTGTGTAAACAAGATCAGCGCGTTCGCCCCTCTCGTTGCAAAGTCCACATACTGATGGAATTTAGGGAGCACTGTCTTGAGATTTGCATGGTTGAAATCTCCGGCGACAATAAACAGTCCGTCGGGGTGAGCGTTCTGCAGTTCAGCTCATAGCCCCATACAGTTCACAGAGCGCTTCCTTAGCGTTAGGCTGGGGGAATGTAAACTCGGTTATGCAAACAGTGGTGAATTCCCGTGGTAGATAAAAAGGTCTGCATCTAACAGTCACAAGCTCCAACAGCGATGAACAGTAACTAGAGACTAGCATAGAGTTCTTGCACCATTCCGTGTTGATGTAAACACACAAGCCACCACCGCGAGTCTTACCGCAGAGAGCTGTATTTCTGTCGGCACGAAACGAGGCGAGCCCGTCTAGCTGAATGGCGGCATCCGGAACTCTGTCGCTGAGCCACGTCTCCGTGAAAACAAAGACGCAGCAGTCTCTAAACTCACGCTGCGTAGCCTGCTGGAGTCGGATATAGTCCAGTTTATTGTCCAGGGAGCAAACATTTGAGAGCAGGATAGACGGGAGAGCCGGCCGGCTAGGGTTTGTTTTAGCCTAGCATGGACCCCCACCCTCTTTCCGCGCTTCCGCTTTCGCACACCGCTTACGACGTCCTCTCCCCGGCCACCGGCATCAGGCGACGCCGAGGGCTGGAGGCCTGGTCTCCGCAGCAAGCCGAGTACGCGTAGCGCCTCCTGCAGGTCATCATGCAGCTTGGTTTTTGCATGAGTCTTATATTTGAGTAGTGTCTGGCGATGGTAGACACGAACACTGGTTGCTCCGATGTCCATGTGTTGCAAAAGTCGGGCTTTTTAACAAAAATAGCACCATTGTGGATCCGGAGTGGCCGCTGCGTGCTACCGCGCCGCCATCTTGGATCAACAAGTATGTTTCAGCAAAGAGCCGTTTGTCACAGTGATGGATTGTGTTTCAGTAATCCTCTTTACATCAACATCTTTTTATACGTGTAAATGCCCCCACCATTAAGCACTTGTGGGGTTGTTTTGAAAACATATTATGGTTAAAAAAATGACAACTGTAGGAATTCATCCATACATGTTTGAGCCAGATTCTGATCCTGAATTTGAAGAAAATTAACCTCCTCCACAATCACAACGGATACTGTAGTCTGTAACAGCATGGTAATTAATCACTGTAATTTACTTGTCTATTTGTTTAATAGGTATTACTTTTATTGTTGTTTAAACCAAGACGCGACACAACGATGTGCATCTTGTTACATAGTTGTGGCATTTTCCAAAGAGGGGGGGGGGGTCAAAATCAAAAGTAACAGTCAGTATCTGGTGTGGCCACCAGCTGCATTAAGTAAGTGCTGTGCATCTCCTTCTCATGGACTGCACCAGATTTGCCAGTTCTTGCTGTGAGATGTTACCCCACTCTTCCACCAAGGCTCTTGCAAGTTCGCTGATGGGGAATGACCCTAGCCCTCACCCTTCGATCCAACAGGTCCCAGACGTGCTCAATTGGATTGTGATCCAGGCTCTTCGTTGGCCATGGCAGAAAACCGACATTCCTGTCTTGCAGGAAATCTCACACAGAACGAGCAGTATGGATGGTGGCATTGTCATGCAGGAGGGTCATGTCAGGATGAGCCTGCAGGAAGGGTACCACATGAGGGAGGAGATCTTCCCTGTAATGCACAGCGTTGAGATTGGCTGCAATGACAACAAGCTAAGTCTGATGATGCTGTGACACACCACCCCAGACCATGACTGACCCTCCACCTCTGAATCGATCCTGCTCCAAAGTACGTGCCTTGGTGTAATGCTCATTCCTTCAATGATAAACGCGTGTCCGACCATCCTGGTTAGACAAAACCCCGACTCGTCAGTGAAGAGCATTTTTTCCAGTCTTGTCTGGTCCAGTGAATGTGGGTTTGTGCCCAATGGAGACTTTGTTGCCGTTGATGTCTAGTAAGGACCTGCCTTACAACAAGCCAACAAGCCCCCAGTCCAGCCTCTCTCAGCATATTGTGGACAGTCTGAGCACTGATGAAGGGATTGTGCGTTCCTGGTGTAACTCGGGCAGTTGTTGTTGCCATCCTGTACCTGTCCCACAGGTGCGATATTCGGATGCACCGATCCTGTGCAGGTGATGTTACACGTGGTTTGCCTCTGTGAGGATGATCAGTTGTCCTTGTCACCCTGTAGCACTGTCTTACAGTATGAACATTGCAATTTATTGCACTGGCCACGTCTGCAGTCCTCTTGCCTCCATGCAGCATGCCTAAGGCACGTTCATGCAGATAATCAGGGACACTGGGCATTTTTCTTTTGGTGTTTTGGAGTCAGTAGAAAGGTCTCTTTAGTGTCCTAAATTTTTATAACTGTGACCTTAATTGGCTACCATCTGTAAGCTGTTAATTTCTTAACGAACCTTCCACAGGTGCATGTTCATTAATTTGTTTATGGTTCATTGAACAAGCATGGAAAGCATTGTTTAAACCCTTTACAATAAAGATCTGTAAATGTATTTGTATTTTTACAAAATCAGCTTTAAAATACAGTGTCCTGAAAAAGGGACGTTTCTTTTTTGCTTAGTTTATGTCAAGATATCGTGGTAAGTCTGATTTTCCAATTCATGCGCCCTAGGAATATTGTTGTACGAATTCACTAATGGCTCCTACACACTACATGACTTTCAAAGACATCGGTTCCTGGTACTGTTCATATTACACAACTGTCTGTCTTGTCACTGAAGTCGTAGCAGTGTCAAATTACACGACGAATCCGTGACATGGGTGAACACATTATAAAATATTTCACTGTTGACGAATCCCCGACGACTCTGCCTGGACTCCGTTTGACTTACGTTTCACAACAGAGCACACACGAGAAGTGATACGAGATACAAAACAAATGTATGATCATATGTTATGGATTTCAGAATATGATGTGTATGTTTTTAATCGCCTCAAGGCATCATATATTTTATTGGTTACAATATGAAAAAGTACCTCCTACTGTATTTGCTTACCTGACTGTCCAAGCGAATTGGCAATTTCTCTCCAACCCTTCTCTTTCTCTACCTGGTTGTGGTACAGTTCAGTTGAAACATTAAATAGGCGTTGGTGCTCCTGCCAATTTTCCACAAATTGTTCCTCCCTTTCTTCAGTCCAATGAGACTTTCTTGATTCCGCAGCCATGCTAGATGATGTTCTGTTGCAGGTACATCAGGACTCCTCCCATTGGAACATCCCATGCCCCGTTTCTTGCTCTCTTATTGGCTGTAGGTCAACACTGCAGTTGTATTCAGTCAAAACATATTTCACATTGCATGATTTGGAATTGCAGACAGGTCCAGATATTTAAGAACCTAGAAATCGCACTACCATCGGCGACGTGTCGGTGCTTCTCTCAAACTGTGTCTTTGATCGTGCATACATTGTGACCGTCGCTCACGGGAGCGAGCTCCATTTTGCACACAATTTCAGGCTTTTGTCGGCGATCTCCACAAAACTGTCGGCGAGCGAAAATTGGGCTTAAAATCGTGTAAACTTGGCATAAGTTGTGCAAAAACCTGCGTCAAGCACAGAGACAGTCATGCTGTCTTTGTAACTGATTTTTGTATTTATTCCAGATGGCATTCCAGTTTGCCATCAAGTATACACTGAGACACATCCTCCTACAGTTCATACTTTTTTCCACATCAAGATAAACAAAGCTCTCACACGCCACTCAGAATTTATTGTTTATATGCCAGGTGGTCCTGTGACCCTATCAACACTCTCTCTTTATTATGACTGTATTATCAAGCACGTTCTCATGTTCTGTTTGACTGGCGAGAGATGGAATATTGTCATAATGATAGATGCCGTGAGGGATTCACTGCTTATGCTTCCTCTAGTCAAACCATGCATTAAAAAGTGATGTTTATAAAACTGAATCATTGACCAATAGAGAAATAGTCAGTTATGATGTGATTTACTGTTTTCCTCTGCTGCAATAAATCATTTGCATTTTCTCTCAGGCCTTTTTACTGCTCTTCAAAAAATTATTTTTACACTCACTAGCCCATTTATGGAGATGCCTTCAGACACAGTGTTTGATAAAATGTCCAAATATTATTAAAAATGTATAGTATAATGTAGCTTTTGCCCCGGGGCCCCAAAAGAGAATGATTGCATTTACCCATGTGGTGATGTGGATAACAAGTATCAATTAACAATAAATACAAAAAACTTTACATTCAATTGAGATGCATGGGAACTTTCACAGTGTATGAATGTGTAAACTACAAATGTTAAAAATCGACTACTCAGTGGGTCACTGCTGAAAAAATAGCTTAAAGCCAGCCTTAAGTGGTTTTCTGTTTTTAGAGTGTTTAAGCTTGTATAACTAGTCTCCAGGCCTGTCCAGTCTGGTCTTCAGATGATCTAGTTGGTCTCCCAGCCTAACTATCTGGTAAGTGCCCCAAACCCTCTAAAACCAGCAAACAGTTTAGCCTAACCAACTTAGCATAGTATAGTACAGTATGGTATAGTACACTATAGAAGGCTATAGTATAGAATAGAACAGTGCAGTATAGTACTGTACAATATAGTATAGTGTTGTATACAGTAGAGTACTCTGTATTCACTTTTATTGCATCTTTTCTTCATTCATTAAAAGAGAATGGTGACATTCTTTATAACATCTCTTTTTGTCCTCCATGGAACAAAGAACATGAGACAGGTTTGTAACAACATGAGGTTGAGTAAAGTACAGAAGTTTCATTTTTGGGCACAATCCCTTTAATCCTAGAGGCTAGTGGTCACAATGACAAATTGTGACAGAGGACTAAACCAGCAAGGAAAAACTCTAGAGAAACAATTTATTGCTTATTGCTTTGATTCCTTTCTGTTGCGTTGGGATGAAATTCAAACAACCATAAAGCCACTGATAAAACTGGACAGAAAACCTGCTTTCCAGCAGCAACGACAGTTATTCAACTCACAGTGAAATTGTCAACAGGAATTCTAGATTCAGTTTAGTTGTCTTTGTAGTTTATATGGCTGCAGATTGGTTATTATTGTAGCTCCCTACCATCCACATACATCTTCAACATGCAACCCAGTTTAAGACATTTAAAAAAATCATTGATGGCACATACCTTTTGGGTTTTGTGATCTATAATTGTTTCAACTCTGTCAACACCCCTGTGATTTCACAAAGCTCTGTATTGACCTCAGAATTACAGTGATCACTTAGGGAGGTCTCAAGCACAAACTGAAGACTATTCCAAAGCATGCAAATGTTCGGCTCAGTAAAGAGCTGAGGCATAACTAGGCACAAGGATAATAAGCACCTTATTGCCTCCTGCTGCCCTTGGCTTCTCTGGCCATGATCAGATCTCAGCAGGGGCGAATGGCAGAGAAACAAGCTCAAAGTTGAAGAAGAAAGATACATTGGTAGGCTTTGGCCCTGTGCCCCAAAAGAGAATAGCTGTTGATTGCATTTTCCTATGCGTTGTGGTGGATGAGAGGCATCAATTAATTAAAAAAAGAGTGCAACAGAATGCAAGGGTATTGAGATGAGTTCTTTTTTTACATTTTGACTATTTCTTACCTGACATGTCATCTTAAAAACGCATTTGTGGCGGAATACTGCCAAAGATGTCAGAGTACATTTACTGTAAAGTCGCTACTTTCGAGAATTTGAAAAAGTGAAGAAATTTAAGATTTTGACCTTATAACACATTCCTTTATCTAACTTTTTTGTTTTCCTTTATTATTCCTTTATCTTTATCTCCTTTATCTAACACAACTAATTCAAGTATTGAATTTTTGGTTTTGATTTCATAAGAAATCCTGTTGGGCTCAGGTGTGGGGACCTGATTGAAGATCACATTTTGAATAAGAGATGCTCCATTTAAAATCTCTAAGGAGATTCCACCTTTCGATTCTGCAATCAATATACACCTGCACAGTGAATGTAGCTCTGAATACTAGCTTCAGCAGCATTTTCAGCTCCTCAGTGATTCCCTGTGAAGTCTGGTGCCCCGGCTTTGCGTGCCCTCCCTCTGTGGGCTATGTTAGTATGCAGCACATCAGGGCCCCGGCTGCTATTGGATAAATTAATTGATATTTTTGTGGTGGAGAACTTGCGACAGTTCCAATCTTACAGAGACAGTTCTTCAAACGACCCACTTTCCCAACCACTGGAGTTTGGGGCTGTAAAATAAGGCAAGCCTGATTAAGCTGAAAGATCTGAACGTATTTAAAAAGTACACAAAAAGTTTTGATGGTTGTTTTTTTGTTGATAATGATGCCGATGAATAATTTAAAAGATAACTAACAGCTGGAGTTTTTGACTTCAAGAGAAAAAGACAAATTATTTGTTTGTTAAATATTATTTATTTTTCAGTCTTTGTAGAGTAGTCCTCATTACTGTAGAACATCTGCTTTAGAGCTCTTTTAAAATGTTCCGTAATTTTTTTCTGTTTATATTTTTATTGATATTCATTAAACAGGTAAACTTAAGGAGAAAAAAAAAAACACTCTTGTATTAATAATATATTAAGTAATAAAAATGCTCTCTCCTCACCAGCTGACCATGTGGTTTATTTTACATTATTTTATTTTTGTCACTAGTTCATTCAACCCTCAGGCCACATCCACACTAATCTGTTTTCATTTGAAAACTTGGTTTTCAGTTTCCTAACATCCTTTTCCAAACTACGCTGTAATGGAGAGCATATTTGGTGGAGGGAAACACCATTCTACTATGGATGGGAGGCATAAATGTTGCAAAATGGTGCTCTTGTAGTCATGATACACTTTGGTCCTAATAAAGTGCCCGATATGGTCTTCTGCTGTTGTAGCCCATCCACCTCATGGTTTGACATGTTGTGCATTCTGAGATGCTATTCTGCTCACTACAATTGTGCAGAGTGGTTATCTGAGTTAATGCAGCCTTTCTGTCAGCTCAAACCAGTCTGGCCATTCTCTGTTGTCCTCTCACATCAACAAGGCATTTCCATCCATAGAACTGCCACTCACTGGATGTTTTTTGTTTTGGCACCATTCTGAGTAAACTCTAGAGACTGTTGTGCATGAATTCTAGGAGATCAGCAATACAGAAATACTCAAACCAGCCCGTCTGGCACCAAAAATCATGCCACTTTTGAAATCACTGAGATCACATTGTAAAGGGATTGATGGAAAGGAGGAGGCGAGAACCGGCTTGACGACATAAATAATAGTTTAATGAAGAACTGAAACAAAAAGACACTTAAAGGTGTCAGACAGCTGTCCGTAAATCTCTCTCTCTCTCACACTGCAGCTTCCAGTCGGCCTTTATCCCTCTCTGAGGCTTGATTAGCCTGATTAGTGGCTGGGTTTGTGGAATCCCGACTCTGCCCCGCTCTGTCACACACATTTTTTCCCCTGATGGTTGATGTGAACATTAATTGAAGTTCCTGACCAGTATCTTCGTGATTTTATGCATTTTACTCCTGCCACTTGATTGTCTGATTAGATAATTGCATAAATAAATAGGTTTACACAGACATGTTCTTAATGCAATGAGGAATAATGCCACTGAGGAGATGATGATGCCAGGAACACTGAAGATAAGTAATGCCGCCTTTACTGAGAGTGTGTATGGCAGCAGTGTGTTTCTATTAATCTTCTTATAATCGCCTGTCTGAGGGTCCAGATACCTACACAACCCCTAATGTAAGTTTTACACAGCTTTCACCTCTTACCCCAAGATTGGATGGAACACAGATACTCACCAAGATTATATTTCTGCTTTAACGTGGCATATCATTAACTGTAGTTTTGTACATGATATTTTGCGGTTTTGTTGTCATTGCACATTATTTCAGTTTTAATGTAAGACGTCTTTGTCACGTTCAATGTCTTTAGTGTGGATTATCTTATTTCGCCCTTCCTTGTCCTCCAGAATCAAGCCTAGAATCATCCACGCAAATGTTCTTGGACCAACATTGTTTCGTTTGTTTGGCCTGGAACAGCATTCATGTCAACCAATCAAAGCCCTAAGCCTATCTACCCTTAACCACAGCAAACCCCTTAAATTCAGAGTGAAATGATTGATGGATTTCTGAATTGAAAATTAGGTTGAAAATGTTTAAATTAGAGCTGTCAAAATTAATACATGCTAATTGTATTAAAATGCTAATTGTATCTTGATACAGCATAAACCAGGATAAACACTGGTTGGAAGGGCGGAATCTTTGCGATGTGTCCACCCAAAATCATTACACTGAGGCACACACCACAAACGCACACAACAGCCGTGTCAGTGATCAAATGATGGAGAAAGGAGCTCTTGATGCTATTTGTTGTATAAAACAAGCCCGGATGGGACTTTACTTCAGCCTAAGTAAAGGTGCATTTTAATTACCCCCAATGCATGCTATGTCTTAACTATCACTAAAACGCAGAATGAGAGCTAATTTCAAATCGGCCCTGACATGAATAATGATCGCAGCTTCACGATGGACCCTTTTCACGCATCTGCGTTTGTGAAGCGGAAGTTGTCATAGTTGGGTAAATGCAACTATGGGTGCTGTTAAGGTGTATGTGTCCTGCTTCATCTCACCATTTAACCCTGTCAAACACACACTCTCGTGTCGGCAAAACAGTGATGGTACTGCTCAAAGCATTTCACAATTGCTCCTGTGAGTGAGTCCTCATCTTGACAAATACTGTCCACAGATAAAAGTGCTTCCTCATTTAATAACAAAGTTATCTTTTTCGCGTTTAATTGCCTGAACCCTCTGAGCTCGTAAAAAATTCAGCAGCATTTGGAAATTCATGGAAACGCAAATCCACATGTTTTCTTTAAGAATTTGTACAAACAGGAACATGTTAGTGGCACTGGATATTACTGTTCTGCCTAATCGTCGCCATAGTTTGATGACTTAGGCTTTGCGCATGCAAAAGTGTGAAAAGTGTCCATTGCTGTAAAAAAGTGGATTGCCAATGTCTACCAGCAGACTAATATTGTAGAGGATGAGAGTTAAAGAGATTTAATGCCCAATGCAATGAATATGCAACCTATTTGGGGACTGGTTATTTCAATTATTATTTAATGTTACTTGAATTGGTGCTATTTTACTGCATTTTTATCTTTGTACTGTGGAAAGCATTGTTTGGAAAATGTCAATAAGGCTATATATTGTATTTTTTTGTTTTCTTTCCTAAGATGGAAATAAATGCATTTTGACTGGAAAATAATTATAATAGTCAAATTTCAGCACCTTTAAAAATCTGTGATTTAATCGCTATTAACTATGAAAAGCTATGTGAATAATCACGATTAAAAATTGTAATCGACTGACAACACTAGTTTAAATTGATATTTTCAAGGTTTTCAAGCACTTAAGCCTCACCCTAACCTTAAAGCTAACTGTAAAATCTGATTGGTTGATAAAAATGTTAAAAGGGATACAATTATCCCCTTAAACAATCTTAAATTAATGTTTAGAAGTGCTGCAATGAGTGAAATAATGCAAACTGCCTAGGTTAGCATGAAGCAACATACTTCAGATAACTACAATTCACTCCTATCAGAAAAATGTGTTATATCTGCATCAGCTTTTTTGTAAGCGGATTGTAAGAGTGAAATTATGAAGCTGGGAATCCTCCTTCTATAACAATCCCTATCATTAGAATTTGTGCTGTGAATATGTCAGCATGTGATGGATCTAGTGAGCATACCTGCCTGTTCTTGGAGATTGAGGGGGAAAGCTCTCCTCCAGTCCTCATGACAAAAGGACAAGACTCTAAGCTGGCATGACACTGAAATGGAGCTGCAGGAGAGACTTCCAGGCTGTGGCATTGCCGTAATTGGTTGCTATTACATGCTCTGTCTTTTCCTCAGGTATTATGTCGGTCTTTTGGTTTCATGAGAGTAGACAAAGGGGCATCAGGGCCAATAATATCACTATTTTCTGCTCTTAGTTTCTACCCCCCCACCCCCTCCTCTCTCTCTCATATAGACACTCTCTCCAACTCTCTACTTACATTTATATAATGAGAATAAGGTCTGGACCCTTTACTATCATATTCAGGTAAAGTTGAGATGACAAGCTTAATGGCTGAATGAGGCAATAACTTATCAAATCATTTTTTCTTACTAGGCAGCAGCAGCACATCTAAATGAAGGTTAACTGGTCTAGATGGCATTTAAGTGTTTCAGATTAGATTTGTATCTTTCAATGATTAAAGGCATTGCACTAGCAGACAGTGCTTTTATCTGCTGTCATGCAAGGCAAGGTTTCACGCTCTTTCTTTTTTGTTTTGTTGTCTTTATGAATTTTTCCTTGACTACTGTATGATACAAAGCTATCAACTATTTTTGTTAACCTTACATGCAAGATGGAATATTTTTTTTAATTGAGGGATTTACAAAATTTTCATGCCAAGTAGCCCTAAATATAATGATCCACTTGCAAGGGACCCCTTCCTAAAATGTAAAGGTACAGTAGCTATATATTTCTATGTATAAAGAGCCATTTACTGTGTGAGGAAAAAAGGGCGATCTAGACCCCTTGATCATCACTGATCCTCCACCAAATTTCATAGTGGTAGCAAGACACTGTGGCTTGAAGGCCTCTCCAGGTCTCTGTCGATCCATTAGACAACCAGTTGTAGGATTGGTGATGATCTGGGGGTGCTTCAGCAAGGCTGGAATCGGGCAGATTTATCTTTGGGAAGGACGCATTAATCAAGCCATGTACAAGGTTATCCTGGAAGAAAACTTGCTTCCTTCTGCTCTGACAATTTTCCCCAACTCTAAGGATTGTTTTTTCCAGCTGGACAATGCTCCATGCCACATAGCCAATTCAATCAATGTGTGGATGGAGAACTGTCGAGACCCTGTCATGGCCAGCCCAGTCTCCAAACCTGAACCCCATTGAAAACCCTTGGAATGTGATCAAGAGGAGGATGGATGGCCACAAGCCATCAAACAAAGCTGAGCTGCTTGAATGTTTGTGCCAGGAGTGGTATAAAGTCACCCAACAGCATTGTGAAGACTGGTAGAGAGCATGCCAAGACGCATGAAATCTGTGATTGAAAATCAGTGTTATTCCACCAAATATTGATTTCTGAACTCTTACTAAGTTAAAACATTAAAATTGTGTTGTGTGTTAAACGTTTCCCAAAGTCTAAGTGGGATTTGACTAACTGAAAGAACTAGTCCCCACATAGGTTGCACATTCTTTGCAATTGGCATTAAATCTCTTAAACTCTCATCCTCCACAATATACTTTATATCAGCTGGCGGATCAGCTTTGTTGCAGCAATCTGGAAGCCACGTTCATGATTTGGTTCAGGGCATCGATGCCAGCATCAAGCGCTGCTTTGAACTCCACATGAAAAGCACTTGCGGACAAACATTTCTCATTCTTCATTTTGGTGATATAAGACTTGGCATGCTTCTGTGGTAATTAAAATATATCTATCTTAGGCTGAAAAATACGTATTTTTCTGTCAGAAGTTCCATGCAAATAGCGCTAAGAGGTCCTTTCCCCATCACTTTCTCACTGAAAGTGAATCACCGATGTGTGTATTTGTGGTGTGTGCGTCAGAGTAATGACTCTGGGCAGACACATTACAAAGGTGGTTCACCAATCCAACCAGTGTTTATGCTGGTTTAAGCTGTATTAACGGAAAATGCGTTAATTGTGTTTAAGAATAATTAACTTGTTAGGGCCCGAGCACCGATGGTGCGATGACCATATTGTTCTTCTAGGCATTTATTAGGGCCCAAGCACTGAAAGTGTGGAGGCCCTATTGTTCTTCTAAGGATTATTATTATTTTTATTATTAGGGCACGAGCACAGAGGTTTGAGGACCCTATTGTATCTGCTCTGTTTATTATTATAATTCCGTATTCTTTTTTCCAAATTGAATCGCATTTTTGAGGGCCTAAACATACTCATTTGTCTTGTTTAAATATCTACTGTGATATAAGATTCTGTCAGGCTATATGTCAGTATCATTCTGATGTTATTTCCTATCTTTGATCAAATTTGTTGTGAAATAAAAAGCCTTTACCTCCTTAACTCTCCTGTCCTCTCAAAATTACATAGAAATATATGACCTGAAGAATGAAATGCATTATAACATAAAAAGTGCTACAAAAATGAATACCTATCCCCTGGCACAACAGCCCCAACGTGCACCAGGGTGCGAGGGCCCGTTCATCACTGCTTGCAGCATTAAACAAACATTTAATTAATCGCATGTGTTAACCCGTTAATTTTGACAGCTCTAATGACATACACCGATCAGCCACAACATTAAAACCACTTGCCTAATATTGTGCAGGTCCTCCTTGTGCAGCCAAAACAGCACCAACCATTCTGAGATTATATTCTTCTCACCACAATTGTACAGAGCGGATATCTGAGTTACTGTAGACTTTGTCAGTTCGAACCAATCTGGCCATTCTCTGTTGACCTCTCTCATCAACAAGGTTGTTTCCATCCATTCCATGTTTCTTTTTTTTTCAGAGTAAACTCTAAGAGTGAAAATCCAAGGAGATCAGCAGTTAGAGAAATACTCAAACCAGCCCATCTGGCATCAACAATCATTCCACAGTCCAAATCACTGAGATCACATTTTTCCCATTCTGATGGTTGATGTGAACATTAACTGAAGCTCCTGACCCGTACCAGCATGATTTTATGCACTGCACTGCAGCCACACAATTGGCTGATTAGATAATCGCATGGATGATTGTTGGTGCCAGATGGTGTGGTTTGAGTATTTCTGTAACTGCTGATCTCAGTCTCTAGAATTTACTCCAAAACATCCAGTGAGGGGCAGTTCTGCAGACGGAAATGGCTTGTTGATGACAGAGAATGGCCAGACTGTTTTAAACTGACAAGACCTATGGTAACTCCAATAACCACTCTGTACAATTGTGGTAAGAAGAATAGCATCTCTGAATGGTATTCTGAGACGCGGGTTGGAGCCATTTTGGTGACACAAGAGGGACCTACACAATATTAGGCAGGTGATTTTAATGTTGTGGCTGATCGGTATATGTATATATACTCTATACAGTATATAAATTGCAACTTTTTGTTTACATTTTCCACAGACACTCTGGCACCCTTCTGGGGGAAAAAACCTACTTTAACCAGTCTAAGATGGTTTGCTGGTCTTAGCTGGTCTCCCAAACTGGTCTGGCAGGTCAGTTTGCAGGTTTTAAAGGGGCTTTGGCAACTTGTCACTGGTCAGCTAAAACAGATGAACATCAGCTTGCTCATCTTAATAATAACATACACTCACCTAAAGGATTATTAGGAACACCATACTAATACTGTGTTTGACCCCCTTTCGCCTTCAGAACTGCCTTAATTCTACATGGCACTGATTCAACAAGGTGCTGAAAGCATTCTTTAGAAATGTTGGCCCATATTGATAGGATAGCATCTTGCAGTTGATGGAGATTTGTGGGATGCACATCCAGGGCACAAAGCTCCCGTTCCACCACATCCCAAAGATGCTCTATTGGGTTGAGATCTGGTGACTGTGGGGGCCATTTTAGTACAGTGAACTCATTGTCATGTTCAAGAAACCAATTTGAAATGATTCAAGCTTTGTGACATGGTGCATTATCCTGCTGGAAGTAGCCATCAGAGGATGGGTACGTGGTGGCCATAAAGGGATGGACATGGTCAGAAACAATGCTCAGGTAGGCCGTGGCATTTAAACGATGCCCAATTGGCACTAAGGGGCCTAAAGTGTGCCAAGAAAACATCCCCCACACCATTACACCACCACCACCATCCTGCACAGTGGTAACAAGGCATGATGGATCCATGTTCTCATTCTGTTTATGCCAAATTCTGACTCTACCATCTGAATGTCTCAACAGAAATCGAGACTCATCAGACCAGGCAACATTTTTCCAGTCTTCAACTGTCCAATTTTGGTGAGCTCTTGCAAATTGTAGCCTCTTTTTCCTATTTGTAGTGGAGATGAGTGGTACCCGGTGGGGTCTTCTGCTGTTTTAGCCCATCCGCCTCAAGGTTGTGTGCGTGTTGTGGCTTCACAAATGCTTTGCTGCATACCTCTGTTGTAACGAGTGGTTATTTCAGGCAAAGTTGCTCTTCTTTCAGCTTGAATCAGTCGGCCCATTCTCCTCTGACCTCTAGCATCAACAAGGCATTTTCAGCCCACAGGACTGCCGCGATACTGGATGTTTTTCCTTTTCACACCATTCTTTGTAAACCCTAGAAATGGTTGTGTGTGAAAATCCCAGTAACTGAGCAGATTGTGAAATACTCAGACCGGCCCGTCTGGCACCAACAACCATGCCACGCTCAAAATTGCTTAAATCACCTTTCTTTCCCATTCTGACATTCAGTTTGGAGTTCAGGAGATTGTCTTGACCAGGACCACACCCCTAAATGCATTGAAGCAACTGCCATGTGATTGGTTGATTAGATAATTGCATTAATGAGAAATTGAACAGGTGTTCCTAATAATCCTTTAGGTGAGTGTATATTATTTTAATTATATAACACCTTTTCAAGAGCTCAAGGTTGCTTTACCAAAAAAAAAAAAAAGAAGAAAAACATACAGTAGCTCAGTGGTTCCCAATTGTTTGCAGTGGCGTAGCCCTCCAAACTTTCAACATCCTTTTATTTACTCCCTCTCTAATGCATAGATAACATTCACATAAGGTTGTTTTGTAAAACAACTCCTTTATATTAAAATGTATATATTTGTACATGTTATATTAATTATATACATATTGTATAAATGGCTTACCAATTGAAATGTGTATGCTAGATATGATATAATTGCATAACTTGAAAACTCCTCCCTCATTGCGTTGTGGTACGCAAGAATAGCGTTCAGTTCTGTGCTTGGATTTGCTCATTACTTCGGGTACAGCATTGCCGGTGTCCTGAAAATATATGCTACCCATCAGGATATGCTACCAATGCCATATTCACATCGTTTTTGGGTTTGGGTTAGGGTAGGATTAGGGCTTAGCACAGCCTCCCACCCTATCACACTATCTGATAGTTATGCTTATAGCACATCCTGATAGGTATTATCTGCCTGACAAGATGTTCTACCTAGGTTTTTAACACATTTTATGCTGTTGTAGCACATACGGACAGGTTCTCCTGTGCTACCCAACATGTGCTACCCATGATTTCAATTTACATATCACTGTTTTTACTGGTGGTAGCACATCCTGAGCAGGTAGCACAGATTGTCAGAACACCGGCTGACTTTGAGCATTGCAGGTAAGTGTCTGTGCAATTGCACGGTCAGCTCAAGGTGCTTTTTTATGCCACATTTGACACTGTTGGCAAGATTGAGCTCATCTGCTGAAACATCATGCAACAATGTAAAAACAGCTCTCTAGCATGCAAGCAAATATAAGTAAAAATATATGTGTGAATGTGGAACATTATTTGGCCGCAACGGATGTCTGACACATGTCATCAAAGCTTATGAACTTGTATCATTAGTATCAAAACTCCCTAAACATCTAACCTTAAATACAAATTACGTTTTAAACTGTGAAAAACAAACAAACAGACAAACTAAAATCGCGGACGGCTGACATGTGCGAGTCTCTCAATTTGACTTGCTATTGCTAAGCTACGTCACCTAGCAGTGTGCTGGGCTGGCAAAAAAAAAGATACTTGTGTGACACATGAGTTATTTATAACTTGAGTCATGTTATTTCATTAAATATTTATCTAACATTTATGCCACAACCATTTTGGTTTTTCTACACTAGAGGGCACACAAAATAATTTTTGCCAGTGAGAATGTTATTTTAGACTGTGATTAAATTAAAAGAATGGTACATCTCAGAATTGTATTAGAGTACCCCCATTGTCACCTCACGCACCTCCAGACCAGTAAACCATCTTCAACTGTTTTAAGAATTTTATTTTATGTTTTTTTTCTCTCAGAAGAGCTGTTCCATTAATACATTCACTTCACCTTCAAACCACAGTGTTTCTACAGAATCACATTTTTTTCTCAAAATCTCTAAAATATCTCACAAAAAATGTGGGAGTGCTCTGCAAGTTATAAACACTGCAAATCAGTCCAGTAAACTTACGAAGACATTCTGAACCTGTTACTTACACTGTGATGGCAGCGTTATAGCCAGGGCATCTGAGTGATTCCTGACATCTCAGACACTCTCTTCTGCCCTCCAGAAATCTTCATCCAGGGCAACATATTTCACTGACATGGATACACAATTTCCCACTTAGATAATCCACAGTGAGCTGTCCAGTTGTGCACAGCAATATGTATTATTTGTACTTATTAACCGTATACACATAAAATATCTGGGGATGGGTCTGATCTGGATGGATGATTTGGATAGATACCGTGTCATTGAACACATAGAACCTTGAGGTGCATCACTTATCCATAAGTCAATACTGGAAATCATCCTCATTAAAACAGACAGTATGGGAAATGGCACTTTCACAAGTTTTTAATAAGCATAAGACCTTTAGTTCATTAACCCCGTTTCTCTTTGTGCTTGGCGGTTGCGTTTTTCTTTAATCCCTCAATTTTTCAAGTTAACCAGCTCACTGCGAGCGTGGCTTATAATAATCAATTATACAACCTTGCTCCCAATCTAATTCATGCTAACCCTATATAGGCTCAGTGTGTGCCTTTCTGTTTAGAGAGAAAAAGTTATTTTCAAGGGTAAAGCTTGTTTAATTAACCTAGTGAAATATTCCCCTGTATTGATCACAGTACACACACATAATTCTGACTGTCCAGAGCCCTATGTTAATTTGGATTTATTGGTCTATAGTGCTAGTTTTATTTAGTTTGTGTCTCACAAACGTTGTGCATGCATCAAGCTATGCAAATTCAGCACAGTTGGATGGCTTGACTTTTGGTCATGGGCAACTGATTGGTTATATCAAGTCATTTGTGGAGAGGGATGACATATAACGTGAAATCCAAATGTCTAACTCTGTCCTATTTAGCTAGCTGTAGCCTTTTGAGATATCATTTAGTCATAATGGTCACATGGGAAATCAACGTGTTTCTTATGAATGTTCATGTACAACCTCATTCTGCCGAATTACTCACAAGCACAATCTCCCATCAGACATTTTTGCATAATTTCAAAATGCGTAGATTTTTGTCCTCAACCACGAGCAACTTGTGGCCACAAGACACAGGTTCTGTTTCCATAGAAATCAGGAAGTAATTGTGTTCTGAAAAACAATGATTCGGAGGTTGCAAGTTCACTCTAAAATGACATTTGTATTCTACTGACAGTTACAGAAGGTTTAGGTTTGGGGCTTGGGTTAGGGGGAAGGGTTAATAAAATACACATTCCTAAGGGACCTGGAGAGACAGGGGGCCCAGCAGAACCCTGAGTCTTTTCCTGTATGATTTTGTGATAAATGACAACTTTGCACATGTTGCACAAGACTCTTTCCTGATGATTACATCAGTTACAACTAAAACTGCATCTCACTTTTAGTGCCACTCTTTGGAAACTGGACCTCGCAGGTGCCCCTACATTCAACAATACACTAATCAAATTTCGGTAACACAGACAGATCTCAGCAGCAGAACATTCAACCTACTGTTGCCGAATTCACAAGACAAGTTTGTTTAGCCTTGATCCACCCAACATTTGGAGTGACCAAGGAGGTCTACAATGCCTTTAGGATTTCCATTCATATGAAAGACCGTTCCTTGGCTGGCACATGAATTAAAGGGATAGTTCACACAAAAATGAAAATTCTCTCATCGTTTACTCACCCTCGTGCCATCCCAGATGTGTAAGACTTTCTTTCTGCTGCAGGATAGTGTTATGACTCCGGTTTGGGACCAACATAAAAAGCCGTAAAAAAAAAAAGAAAGGAAAACAAGTTGCAATGGCCATAGAAAAAAGGTAACGTTTATTACAAATGAAAATGAAGAAAAACCAACAATAAAAGGAAACCTTAAACAAGGACAGTGAGCTGGCTGAATTAAATTGTGAAGAAACAAAAAAGTAAAAAACATAAACACAGAAACAAATCTTCCGAGTCCACTTTCTTACCTACTCTCACGATGTAGGCTGCTTTAACTAAACAAAGAACAAACTCAGCGTTCTTTAAAAGTAAAAAATAAATAAAATCAGCAAACAAACACTGGTTTCCTGTGG
Source organism: Xyrauchen texanus (assembly GCF_025860055.1). NCBI lineage: Eukaryota > Metazoa > Chordata > Actinopteri > Cypriniformes > Catostomidae > Xyrauchen > Xyrauchen texanus. The sequence goes on along the minus strand of NC_068290.1, from coordinate 9,327,653 downwards.
CAGCAGCTGCCATGAAGTGCAGCTAGCACCTCTTAAATAAGCAGGACTCCAGACGTGGCTGGTTTGTCTCTGCCCAAAAAAATAAAAAGCAGGGGCTCGTAACAAACACATACGAAGATTTTTAGAAGAATATTTCAGCTCTGTAGGTCCACACAATGCAAGTGATTGGTGACCAGACATGTCAAGCTCTAAAAGTCACATAAAGGCAGCATAAAATTAATCAATATTTGTATTGTTATTTTTTTACTATAAATCTCCACTTTCACTTTTAGAATGTGAAAGAAAGTGAAAGTGGTGATTTATAGTAAAAAAGGACTTAAATATTGATCTGTTGTGGATCAACTGTGGGTGAGCAACAGATCAATATCAATGTCCACCTGAATAAAATGTGAGGAAGATTATTTAGAGATGTTTGCCTTGGTAATGATTCTCTAAAACAAAATGAAATGCTTGTAGTCTTTCTTGCTCACAATGCTGAACCAGGGAACTCAATTACAATGAGTGCACAGGCCTGTGCAGTCAAACCTCCTTGGATTCTTTTGGTGTACAGCCCTCTGAGCATTTTATTTACAGGGTAATTCAGCAGGGAAACATTTGGATTGACTCTGAGCGATGGTAGCATTAGTATAGCAGATTTATCATTATAGTGAATTGAGCCTTAGTCCACAAGTTGAATGTGGAACATTTTATTGTCAACTTAACTTGGACTTTTTTCCCCAATGACTAATTTGTATTCATTGACTTTTTTAAAGCACCTGGAACTGCTTTGTAATGAAAGTCTGGCATTTATATCTCATTTGCTTACATATGCCAGCTATCACGGGAAAATAATAGGTTAAGAATTTAATTGGTAGAGGATTCTTACTATTGCCCTTAATCACACCAAGGATGCAAAATCATCCCAATTACTTGAGCAAAGTAGTCACATACTCTAATTTCATAATAAAATAAAATAAAATAAAAAGTTAACCCCAGACATAAATCGGGTGCACAGAATTGGAGACCCAAGAGTTCACCTAAAATTAATTTACGCACACTCGTGTTGTAAAAACTTGCATGACTTTCTTCTGTTGAACTCTAAAGGAAAAGTTTGACAGAATCTTAGAGACTAACAGCGTCAGTCACCAATCACTTTCATCGTATGAAAAAAAATAATAAACATAATGCCTAAAATCTCCATTTGTCTTCCAAACCAGTAGGACTTTATTTTTTCAGTGGAACAACGTGGGGGTGAGTAAATGATAATGGAATTTTCATTTTTGGCTGAACTATTCCATCAACAGTCAGAATTGCCCTGTAGATCTCATTGGTGACACATTGATGCCCTGAGTACACCCCACTTTCACTTATCCCAGTTCTTTTTCCTCTACAAATCAGAAGTGATGAGAGTTAGGAGGGGTAATGACATCCTTTTATCTCCATAAATTGGGCTTTGAGATGAATGTGTATCCCAGGATGAGGCTGACAGACCATTACTTATCTTTAATGGAGTGTCCCAAGTGCAAATGGGGAGTGACTCTCATAGACATCTTGACTCAGACAGGAGTAAGAGCTACCATGGACCTCAAAACAACAGCAGCAACAACAGTGAGGTTTATGCCATGCAAGACTGAGTGCTATCATGACCCCTATGTCTGAAGTGTTTGATAAGGAGAGCATATTTTCTTTCACTAATACTATTGTTCATTATTGGAGTTAGGGATTTGAACAAAAACTTAGTATTAAACTTCAGCATATAACTCATTCCACACCGTGCTGTGAACATGAATGAAACCTCAAATCAAGTGATATGTTGAGGAGAGGAGTGCTATTACTTTTCTAAGCATTTGAACTAATGGGTTTTGACTTGTATACTATAAAATAGGCAAAAAAATCACAAAGTATTATGTTGAAGGAGTGATTCAAGCCATATCAAGGACCAGTCACATTTTCTTCTGAAAATGTAAAAACACATTTTTCAAATATTATAGAATTGAATGAAAATATACTGTATTTTATAGAGCTATAAATGATCCACATTAGCTACTAAAATGAAAAGAATTGTAAATCGACATTCATCCCGTATCAGTGGTGGAAAGAGTACTGATTTTTTTTACTTAAGTAAAAGTACTGCTACTGAAGAAATAATTAACTTGAGTACAAGTAGAATTACTGAAAAATATTATGACTCAAATAAGAGTAAATAAGTAGTTTGCCAAAAACTACTCAAGTAATCATGCTTCAAGTTACTTTATGAAAATTATATTATGTATAGTGTATACGCTTCCATTTTTAGAACACAGAAAAAAAATTATTGAAAGAAATTGTTGCTTCCTTTCACCAAGGATGCATTAAATTGATAAAAGAAATACTGCCAAAATCATTAATAGCAAATTATATTACGGTTTGAAATAATTGTTTTAAGTGATATTTATTAAAAAACATAACGTCATGTATTCCTTACAAAAGCATTCTTGAGGGCTAATTTAGTACTCAAGAAAGTTTTCTTCTTATTAGAACAATAGAAAATGGTTGTGCTACCATGCTGAATTTACAATACAGTTGTATTTTTCCCCATTTGCTGGGGTATTGACTTCTTACAAGTTGCTTTACACTTTCAAGTCAAATTTTGGTTTTAAAAATGGGCAAAAAATAAATATATTTCTCCTAAAATCTATTTTCTCCTAAAGTCTATTGTTTTAGAAAGATGAAGGCTATTTCCATGCATTACTGTTAGTAATGATAGAAAAATAGTCTCTAACTTAAAAAACCTCTAACCAGGAAAGAGAGGGAAATAGACGGCCAGATACACAACAAAGTAAATCACAGTCTCTAGTTTGAGAAACAGACTCCTCACAGGCCCTAAACTAGCAGCTTCTAAATGCCAAAGACCTGCATTGCTGCAAGAGGATTCTTGGACAAACAGAACATTTTAAGAATACAACATTTATTTAAATAGAAATAGTCATTTGAAACATTCTAAATGTCTCTAAATCATCTCTAATCTACATAATGTGCAATGTGACTGAAACACATTCCTATTTCAGGTTTAGTCTCATTCACATGTCCAAGTATTTTGTCTACTAAGTTGACTTACTGTACAAAACTAATATAATACATTATCATAGAGGGGGGAAATTTATCATCTATGATATTGCAGCAATTATCCAGATATGGAATGAGATTATTAAGCAAGCTGTTATGAACTCCTTTTTGCCAACTGAATAAAATAAGGCTAAAATAAAAATTTTCAAACCGTATTTAGTGAGAGATATGATTGATTCAAAATTGGTTGTTCTGTATATGTATTATTGTCTTACGGTTGTAATAGTAAAGTCTTTATTAACATTATTGATATATTATTAAGTAAATTCTAGCATTTGGTTACATTTTGTTTAGTGATTTCTCATACCTTCTTTATATGGCCTAACATACATCCCTTGCGCACTTTTGGCTTCTAGTGGGTGAGGCTTTTCAGACCATAAACAGCAGCACAGGGAAGTACAGTACAGCACTGTGAGTGAGAGTGTAACCCGCTAGGACAGTTTTTTTTTTTAACAAGAGGGGCAAAAAATGTTTAGTGAAAAGTCCAAAGAAGCAGTGTAGGCTATGTAATTGTATCTTGTGTTGCCGCCTAATATACAATGGGAGGATTTGCATTAATGCAAGAACACCGCTACATGTTATTTTATTTACTGTAATTAGGTATTTTAGGTAAAATAGGTATTTAAAATATTTATTTAAATCAGTTCAGCTGTCATCATTGCATACCTCTATTATTTACTTCCGTGGAATACAAAAGAACACATTTTGAAGGACAAACTGCTTGTTGTTTTTGAAATGTAAGGGATCATGTATGTTCCTTAAAGGGATAGTTCACCCAAAAATGAGCTTGTTGAGTGCATTACCGCGGAGACATAGCGCATGTGGAGGCTTCACGCTTTTCTACGCGGCATCCACACACAACTCATCATGCACACCACAGAGAGCAAACACATTATAGCGACCATGAGAAGGTTACCCCATGTGACTCCACCCTCCCTAGCAACCAGGCCAATTTAGTTGCTTGGGAGACCTGGCTGGAGTCACTCAGCACGCCCTGGTAAAACTTTGCTCTGATAATCGCCTTGCGATATTATATTACACATTAAAGTGGTAGATTACACAAATGGTGAAGTGGTGTGTGAAACCAAAGAAATAATGAAATGGATGATGTTTTCTGCCAAGTGCATCCAAGCTGTTTTAAGTTATTTATTAAAACTGGCGATGGTCCATAGACTGATCTATGGGCAGATGTTTGGTTACGTTATTATTTGAAGCTGTATGTGACGACATGCAGACTGTGATGAAGGCCTATGGGTACCAAAATATGAAAAACTTTAAAAAGCACATAAAGGCAGCATAAAAGTAATCCATAGTAAATTATTAGAGAATTTTCATTTTTGATTGTACTATTCCTTTAAGGAATATTCCTGATACCTTACTTTTCAAAAACAAGTCAAATATAGGCAATGTATGGAACTGATAATACCTGGAAGCCAGTAGAGAATCACTGCTTTATTTTAAGCATTGGTTTTATCATCACCTTCACAGTTTGTGCTCTAGGCAAAGGACTGCTGTGGCTAATTTGAGACATCAAGGCATTAGCACATCCTGCTGAGGTAAGAAGCCTCATACCACTCCTTGAGGTTTATGAGAAGTGATGAGATGCCATAATATCCAACCATATGACCCCTGGCCAAGGACCTGAGAGAGATCAAGATAAATACCTTCAATATTTACCTAGACAGCCCTATTTACATAAGTACCCCAATGGGAAGCAACAAATTTAAAATCAACATTCTGTGTGCCGGCTACAGGGTTACAAGAAGAACCTGATCTCTGTTGGAAGTTCTCTGTTGGCTACCTTGAAATTTACTAAACATTTGGAGAGCGTTTGTGTTGGTTGATACTACCAACTCTCAGCACACTTATGTTGACTGGCCACAGCTGTACTCCTGCAGACATAGTTTGGCATTATAGTTGGATGTGATATTCCTGTAAACCATAAAATGAATAATTAATATTTAAAGGGATAGTTCACCCAAAAATGAAAATGATTATTTCTGTCTTTTTTTCTTGGAACACACAAGGAGATCCCTTTAAATACTAAATTCTTTGTTATTTTGTTTTGAAGAATCATATGATTATTATAATGGCAAACCATATCTACCTTGAAACAAAGTCCTTTTTACCAAATACCAGGCTGCTACAATGAAAGCTTTGAATGGATCAGTGGTTTAGCTCAAATTTGCGACGTAAGTGGCATCAAATCCCAGTCTAAAGCTTAGAGAATAATGATAATGATTTTCCTTTTTCATCCTTGAACGTGTTTTTTAGGATGCCACTGATTATAAAATCTAGATTTTTAAACCATATTTTGTTTTGAGTTGAATTTTATGTGACTTCTGAAAACAATGGCAACCTATGGGAAAATCTTGATTTTTAAGCATATTTTGCTCCTTTTTTTTTACTTTAGCATCTGTGACATTCAGTATGACATTCCCCCCCTCACCGAAACTGTTGTTGAGAGACTGTTTTAGAGTGTCAGCTACTGTTATGAATAGGTAATTGGTTAATGGCTTTAGATAAAGGCTGCAATTTTGCTATGCTGGGTCTATGAAGGATTAGTGTGCAGTTTTTGGGCAGCTTCAAAGTGGACCAGACTTTTATGCCTAGTGTAGAAGTTTCAGGAGGCGGAGCCGAGGAAGGTGGCACTGTAGGAGGCTTTAGAGGCGGAGCTCTAGAAGGCTCTAGAGTCTCTGGGAGCAGAGCCGTAGGAGGCTCTGGGGGCGGAGCCGAAGGAAGCTCTGGAGTCTCTAGGGTCAGAGCCGTAGGAGGCTCGGGAGGTAGAGCCGTGGAAGGCTCAGGAGGTGGAGCCGAGGAAGTTTCAGGAGGCGGAGCCGAGGAAGGTGGCGCCATAGGAGGCTTTAGAGGTGGAGCCCTAGAAGGCTCTGGGGTCTCTGGGAGCAGAGCCATAGGAGGCTCTGGGGCAGAGCCGTAGGAGGCTCGGGAGAAGAGCCGTAGGAGGCTCTAGAGGCGGAGCCCTAGAAGGCTCTGGGGTCTCTGAGAGCAGAGCCGTAGGAGGCTCGAAAGACTTGAGAAGCAGAGCCCTGGAAGACTCGAGAGACTTGAGAGGCGGAGCCCTGGGAGGCCCAAGAGGAGGAGCCCTGGAAGGCTCGAGAGGCTTGAGGGGCGGAGCCCTGGGTGGCTAGAGATGCTTGAGAGGTGTAGCCCTGGAAGACTCGGGAGGAGGAGCCTTGGAAGACTCGAGAGACTTGAGAGGCGGAGCCCTGGGAGGCTCGAGAGGAGGAGCCCTGGAAGGCTCGAAAGACTTGAGAAGCAGAGCCCTGGAAGACTCGAGAGACTTGAGAGGCGGAGCCCTGGGAGGCCCAAGAGGAGGAGCCCTGGAAGCCTCGAGAGACTTGAGAGGTGGAGCCCTGGGAGGCTCGAGGAGCCCTTGGAGGCTCGAGAGGAGCCCTGGGAGGCTTGAGAGGCACTGGCTCCTGGACGGACATGGCTACTGGCGCTGGCTCTTGGACAGTCATGGCTACAGGCGCTGGCTCAGGGACGGTCGAGGCTACAGGCGCAGGCTCAGGGACGGTCGAGGCTACTGGCGCTGGCTCAGGGGCGGTCGAGGCTACTGGCGCTGGCTCAGGGGCGATCAAGGCTACTGGTACTGGCTCAGGGGCGGTCGAGGCTACTGGCGCTGGCTCAGGGGCGGTCGAGGCTACAGGCGCAGGCTCACTGACATCGGGGGCTAATGGCTCTGGCTGGTTGACCGTGGCTGACGAGGGCTCGGGCTCGCTGACCGTGGCTGACGAGGGCTCGGGCTCGCTGACCGTGGCTGACGAGGGCTCGGGCTCGCAGACCGGGGCAGGCGTGGGCTCTGGCTCGCAGACCGGGGCAGGCGTGGGCCGGGAGGCGGAAGCACGTCTTCTCTTCCTCCTCCGGGCGGACGAAGTTGACTGTGCAGGTTCAAGGGAAGCAACTGGCGTGGGGGGTTGCTCACTGACAGGTGGGGCTGGTGTGACAGGGAGCTCCAGGGATGGCTGAGGGGTCTCTACTGTGGGTGGTGAGGTAGGAACCTCCTCAGCGACGCCCACAGTGAGCGGTGAGCCGCACACTAGTAGGTTCGCCTCCAGGAAGTCGCAGAGAGTCCAGCCGTGCGTTGCCTGTGGCAACCGCTCCCTCAGCGAGGGGTTCAAGTTGTCCCTGAAGAAGACCACCAATGCTGAGTCCGGGAAGTCTGTAAAGTTCGCCAGATGGAGAAAGTCGCGAACGTGGTCCTCTATTGGGCGGTCTTCTTGCTTCAAACAGAGGAGCTGGTAACTTGCACGTAATGCAAACGGGAATGTGGATCCAGATGCGGCTTTTATTGTAACCAAAAAACAGAATAACAGAACAAAAGAAAGTCCTCGATGGGAAAAAGGGAAACTAAATAAAAGAGGATACGGAGGGCGGAGAACAACAGGGTAACCACGGACGACAGATGACACGACAGGGTAACCACGGACGGACAGATGAGACGACAGGGTAACCACGGACGGACAGATGACAGGGTAACCTTGAGCGGGCTGACAGACAGGCAGGGAAGACGGAGAGAGTGTAAGACCATGCGAGAGCGGAGACATAGAACATCAACGAACGACAACGGGAAGGGGAGAAAGCGGGGTTTAAATAAACAGACAAGGTAATGACAAAATAACAGACAGGTGCAGACAATAACACAGTGATCAGGGCTTGGAGCGTGATCCGGGAATTGTGAGAAGTGCAGTTTCACACACGGACAGTGAGACTCAAGGCGGACAACAGGGAAAACGTGACATGGAACGGGATTGGTGACAGGTGAAACTGAAAACACGGAGCGGACAACAAGGAAAATTGATATAAACGTGATTAGTGAAACAGAGTACATAGGGCAGACAACACAGGAACGTGACAATATTATTAGTCACTCCTTCTGGCTGAGAGTAATGTTATTTTAATTTAGCTTATGCAGATCTAGGGGGACTAAACAAAACTATTATTCAGATAAAAGTATGCAGGGAGCAACTTGTCAATTACCTCTGGATAATGACCCAAAACTGGCCAGTTTGTGGAAAGATCACATATAACCTGGCCGGTGCGTAGACTCTAGACTCTACTAACAGGAATCCAAATAAATGAGTGCAATGTAAAAGTATCCAAATCTAGATAAGATCTCAATTGGTGATCAATAATAAATTAATAATTGGAATCTCAAACTAAATTTGAGGTCTAATTTAACTGGAGTCAGATTCAGTCTTAACTAACTCAAATAGTTATGATGCTACAACCACACCTGTACAAAATAGACAAATGTGCAGATACCTTCACCACTTCACTGGATTCCACCATTGGGTTAGCAAGGTGGCATTTTTACACTAGTCTAAAGTCTGGATACATGATACTAAATAATACTGTACATAATGTACTGTAAATTTGTCAGAAAACAGTGGGGGAGGTCACGTGCCCTTTCAGATCTCTTTCTGAAAAACACAAACTGCCATGAACATTAGATGTGGTAGTATTTGTTGTTTTTGAAACAAAAGTTGACAAGCAGTAGCTGGCTTCAAAGTGGCTGTCATGGAGCAGTGCAGTGGATGGACAGGAGAGATGAGCACTGCCTCTGTCTATCTCTTGTGAGGCCCGGCTTTAATTTAGCCAACACTGGAGCTTCACCTAACTTGTTGAAATTACCCCATCTTTACTAAAGATGAAGCAGTGAGCAATTTGCCAAGAAGAGGACATTCTCCTTAGACAGTCTATTATTTTCCTTAGATTGGATGTTAATAATAAATAAGTGGGGTAAGATGGTTTGGATTTTGTCCACTCCATGGTTTATTGACCAATGATGGTGTAAAGGCTTCGTACACAGCTACTTTGGAAATTCACTACAGAGGAGAATATAATTTTAGCTGATAGTTTCTTTTTAACTTCACGGTATAAAGTGCAGCATTAAAAATAGGTTGCTTGGCAATTTTATGCTGGTTTCACGCGTGCTTAACATCCACCCATGGCTTCTTCAGCCGCAAAATTTTGCTGTGCAAAGGTAGATTTGACAGTGCCTGAAGAACTGATTGTATGTCCTTGCTGATTTTAGTATGCAATTTGTTCTAGTCTAGCACGATCGCCCTTGAGGAACGTGTGGTTTCCATTTAGATCAAAGTTAGAATGTACATCAGGATAGAGCTATTATCTTACCTGCCAGTGGAAAGTGATCTGGTTTTGATGTCCAGATGAAGAACACTTCTGTCTGAACACTGCATTTCCTCATATCTGCTCTTTGCAATCTTGATCTATTGTGCTATCAGCACAATGGCTAATAGAAAGTATAAGGTCAATAACCCAAGCTTCCTTTGTATTTTATTACCCAACCTCATATATCTGTATATAACAGATTTGTATTTGTACATATGTTATATTTTTTGTCTTATTGTGCATTTTTCATATACAGTATTTTTTATATTTTCACTTGTTTTTATTTTCATTCTATTTTTATTATCTCTGTCTTGTTGTTGTATTGTTTGTGCAGTGGAGGCGTCTGTCACCAAGACAAATTCCTTGTATGTGTAAGCATACTTGGCAATAATGCTCATTCTGATTCTCTTTTATAGGTGTGACCTTGCATCTGGTATTGATACTGTAGTCAGAGATAGAGACCACTGTTACCTGTGTTGGGGTTTTCATTAGTTTGTCAGGATACAATTTTTTTTTTACAAGGTACCACGTGTTACTACACTCAACAATCTTGAGGAACAACTTTACACTGGATTTTGCAAAAGTTTTTTTAAAGCACTTATTTGAATTGTGCATTATGCTTTGTTTTCTGAGATATGTCTGAAAAGAGCCCAGTAGCAACTACCCACTTTCATGATGGATTGCGTATGACAAAGTCAGTCTCTCTATACTCTCAAACTATGTTTATATATACAGTATACGGTATATATAATACTTGAATTTACAGTCCACAGCTTTAAATCAATAGTTTTATATTTTTTGTGCTGTCAGTCAATTACGGTTTTAACGTGATTAATCGAATAATTTTCATAGTTAATCGCAATTAATCGCAGATTTTGAAAATACTGACATTTTTCTCTCTCTCTCTATATATATGTACTTCTTTTGCTGTCAAAATGCACTCATTTCCTTAATCAGAAAGAAGAAAAAACAATATGTAGCAATAATGCTTTATTAATATTTTCCAAACAAAGCCTTCCACTGTATAAAGCTATCCACTTTGCTACAAAAATTGTGCAGCTGTATTCACGATTCGAGTTAGGGTGTCAACGACAATGTCAAGCACTGGTTTGAACTCCACATGAAAAGCACTTGCAAACAACGTCTCGTTCTGCATTTTCGTGATAGTTAAGACTTTACATGCTTCTTGAAAGTCCCATGTGGGCTTGTTTTGTACAGCAAATAGTGTTAAGAAGTCCTTTCTGTATCATTTGATAACTGACATGACTGTTTTGTGTGTTTGTGGTATGTGCGTCAGTGTATTGACTCCAGGCGGACACATGGACACATTGCAAAGATTCCACCCCTACTCTGACCAGTGTTTATGCTGGTTTATTCTGTATTAATGGAAAATGGTTTAGTACATGGCTCAGAACTCTTATGTGAAGAACTTAATGAAATTCCTATGGATTCAAAATGGCTGTAAAAGTGGGCGGGCACTGTTGTGCTCTATAAACTGAAAAGTGGACAAGACTTTATATTAATAGTCAGAAGTCTTAATAGTCAGTCATTTGTGACTTATGTATAAATCTGTTGACATCATCACAAATATTTCATTATATTTGTTAATTGTGTAAAATATGTGGTGATAATACTGCCTGTGGCAGCCTCGGGCAACAGTTTTTCTTCTCTGGCTTTATGGCTCATTTGAGCATGATAGGTTATGGGGACACAGACAGAGAAAATCCTCCACTATTCCAAACGTACACAGCCAAATGGATCTCATTTGAATTCATTATTCAAAAGAATGGTCGTTTTAAAGAATATGTTTTTATATGTCTGGGTAGAGCCAGAAACATGCTACCGGAGATCCTCACAGGGAAGAGACAATGGCTTATATATGGAAGGCGGGGCTTCCTGGTCACTGCTGTGACTTGTCTTTCGTTGGACAGACGTGGTGTTATTAATTGCTTCCATGATCGGTCACACACGGGCATTTCCCATAGTGAGATACCTCACTCCTGTCATCAGAGAACCAGCGTTACATGCGTAACCTAATGATCTCTGGCAGCATTAATAAAGACTCAGCTGTGTTACACCATTATGCAGCTTATTGGAGAGGGGTATGCTATGACTTCTGCCTGGAGGATGATAAAACACGCAAAAAAGTAAAAATCACATATCTTACATAGATGGAGGTGCCTTAGCCAAATCTAGGGACCAGAATATCACAGATCCTTGGGGGTGGGATCTTGTGACTTGGTAACCAACAACCAACCAGAACACCCTAGCAACCGCCTAGCAATGCAGAATACCCTAGCAACTGCTCAGCATTGAAGATTAATCATAGCATCTGCTCAGCAATGCCCTATACCAAACACCCAGAACAATTTAGCAACACCCTAGGAACCATTCAGAACATCATAGGAACCACTCAGAAAGCCTTAGTAATGGCCTAGCAAATAATGGGAAAATTGTTGGGCCAACCCCAAGTCCCCAACATAGTGACAGCTAGTTCCCATCTGTCACTCACTCAACATTGTGTCGATGTAGTGACACTAGGGGTCGCCCTTCAATTAAATTTTCAGTTAAATAATTTATATAGCACGATTTAAAAACAACAACAGTTGACCAATGTGCTGTACAATGTGTTCACAGAATGTTTAAATACAATAAAACCCACAATAAAACATAATCATATTATAACTTAGATTTAAAAATATGTAGTGTTGGCGCAGTTCTGATAGAAGTCGGTAAGGTGTTCCAAAGTTTAGGTGCGGCTATGGTGAATGCTCGATCACCCCTAGATTTTAGCTTCGACAAAAGGTCGGAGGCAGGGGCTCGGCCATTTATAGATTTGAATACTAGCAAGAGCACTTTAAAATCAATTTGAGTTTGTACAGGAAGCCAATGTAAAGACACTAACTCAGGAGTAAGGTGCTCATGTTTATGGACACCTGTTAAAAGTCTCCCTGCTGCAATACTTGCACTAGGGGTCACCCTTGGGAGCCCCAAACACCTCTGATCTTTGAGAAAAGGCCAATGGGAATTAGTAAAAAGGAGCTGGCTTGCAACCACTCATTCAGATTTTTTCTTTGGAGCCTAGTGTTTGTGTTCCACGAGCTGAATTACTCTGCCGATTCATTCACCTCTGTGTGCATTAAGCTGTTGGATATATGGTGCATTACAGAGTTTTCTCCACCTCTTGCATCTGCCGTTGTGCAGATAATGCCCCTGGGCGCTTCTGCAGCTAAAAGAGTATATTCTTTCCTCATAAAGAGCATATTTTCCTTTCTAAAAGAGAGGCACTTCCGAAAGCATCTTTTTCAAGATGCCTTTTCGTTTGTGTTTTATTCCTGGTTGCGGTTGCTATCTCTCCGCTTCTGATGGCCACGATCACGTTCTCACGGCTGGGGAACGGGAGGTCCGTGGGGAATTACCCAGCGAGAACACTCTCATTGAACTCCCTAAATCGCCTCCAGCGCCAGCCTGGCCGGCCTCGTACCCGAAGGTAGAAGGCGCAGCACGGGGGCAGCTAGAGAGGCTTTACCCCAGAAGAAGGAAAGGCGTGACCGCAACGTTGCCATGGTCATGTTCTCGCAATGAGAACACAAACCATCCACGAACGCTGCCTCAGTGTGACCCAGACACGTGAGGCAGCACCTGTGGCTGTCGGAGGAGGAGAGATAATGACTGCATCCAGGAATCATACAAAGACGTGTCTTTAAAAAGACGTTCACATCAATATGCTGCTCTAAAAGGAAAATATACTCTTTGCAGAAATAGATACTCTTTAGCGCTGTCGAAGCACCCAGGGGCGTAATCTGCACTAATCGTGCAGAAAGAGAGAAAGCCGCTGGAATGCGCCATGTATCCAACAGCATATACTTCTTTCAGAGGTCAGTGGAACAGCAGTGCATTCAGCTCGCTGATACATAACCGCTCGGCTCCGAAGAAAAAATCTGAATGAGAGTGGGCATTTGAGCTCCTTTTATACCCGTATGTCCGGGGGAGTGGCATGTAAATTGCACTCGCCAATTACTCACAATGTTGAGTGAGTAACAGAAGGGGAACTGCTGTTAGCTTTGTCAGGTTACAATAATTTAATTATTTAAATGTGTTTATTTAATATTTTTATGAATTAAATATTTATACATTTTTTACATTGTATCAGTACGTCAGCATAACAGATCAAAGGAAGATAGGACATGGATCCATAGAGGATCAAAAAAGTACAATTTCTCTCTGTTTTCACAAGAGATGTTGCCATGGGAACTGACCAAAGACCATGAATTCACCCATCCAGAACAAGCTAAGCCTGTGAATGGGTTTCTGGTTAAAGAATCTGTCAACTGCAAACCACAATACAGAGAGCTTGTGACCGCATCCGTTGAGCTTTGAGTAGAAAAATTCAGCTTCCCTAATATTTGTAAAGCACATACAGTATCAGTGCTCAACAACATTTTAAAAAACTTCAGTATCAAAAAATCCTTTTTTTTTTTTTTATGATGGTGCACACCCATGCAAACTCAATGACATTCTAGTCCCTAGATACACAGCTAAAATCATTTTCCTCAGTATTTTTGTCTTGTTTTCCAGTTAAAATATTACTTGAAAAGCAAAATTGCATAAGATATTTAGACTTTTTTCAGAAAATATATCTTGAATTAAGTGAATCATTTTTTCTGTCTTTTGCATTAATTGCCAAAGGGGTAAGAAAAAGACTTAATTCAAATAAATGCATCTTTTTTTGATAATGTTTAGATATTTCACTGGAAAACTACTAATTTATTAAAAAATACTGATTAAGAACATTTAAGTCTGATCACATAAAAACAAAAAGCACTCATCTCTCTTTAACAAACCACATGATATGATTAGATTTTTTTTAATAAATAACCCACAGAAATGGTAATAGTGATGCTTGCCTTAGCTAACACCACTAATAAAATCACCCAATTAAAAAATCAAGAACATTAGCAGGAGATAAATGAGTTTGATTATTCAGAGAATATTTATTCTCATTCCAGCACTAAGGTGACAGTCACTTTACATGCCTGGAAAAAATTAATAAAAACGGCAAACAGTAATGTTTCACTTGAGAGTTGGGTACACAGGTGTGACACCCACACGATTGTGAAAGAAGTCACAGTAGGTGAACTGGCCCACTCATATTCGTTGTGGCATGTTCATCAAGGCCAGCTCAGGCTTCAAATTGAGCTGACAGTGCTGCCAATCATGTTCATCCAACGACACTCACCCTGAGTCCAAAAAAGTCAACGCCAGTGCAAAATGTCCTCCTGCTGTTCAAGTTTACAGGCGGTGGGGAAATGTCATGGGGAAATGTCAGTTGACAGTCAGAGGGTTGCAAAACACCCTAAATTTGTTTGGATTTCTCCTAAAAAAATTGCATCTGGTTAGCCTGGCAGATACAGAGTAATTATATTCTCGAATTCCAAGGAATAGTGGTAATTTATACAAAACGGTAATCTCACTGGCTTGCTACCACAACTTAATTAGTTTAATTCCACAGGACTCCCATTTGTGCAAATGAGCTATGCTATTGGCTTCCTATAGTATTCTTATTTTGCTGAAGCCTAGACCACAGAGAATAATCCCTCTTTCACCTTCACACTTTGAAGCAGTTTGTTGATAGGGAACAGGAGGAAAAGGGAAACGTGGGGTTTTAGCTCAGACTTTTTAATTCAATAAACTCAAAAATGGCATATGACACAGCACTTTTCAGTCGGTCAGTCTGGAAACTTTCTCTCTCACCTTTTGTCATTGGCATGGCTCCTTTTATTGCACTCTCCCCAAGCTTACTGCATGGAAACAGGTTTTAGTTATTATCTGTCTCAGGTGTATGCACCCTTACCGCTTTCTCTCTCTCTGGATGGATGCTCAACCTCGCCCCCGCTGCCACAAACCCATTTTCTTTTTTAAATACATTAACGGATTATGTGTACTGTATTAATTCTTAAATTGTATTTAATTTTTAAGACTGCAGTTCAACACACATTCTCTGAAACATATTGCATAACCATCCTGGTCTCATAGAAACAAGTTACTATACCTAAAAATAATTTTTACCTGGCTTGTTGTAGGGATTGCAACAGTTTCCTGGACACTGATGAACACTAGAGGCACTAAAACTTTTTTACAAAAATGCTGTGATTGACCAATCAGAATGAAGTATTACAGAGAGTTGTAGGATGAGATTTTTTAAGATTTCTTATTCTTAAAGCAAGGTTTGCCATCTTTCCAAGCCAGTGATTGATGCTTGGACATCTACTGGACATCTATTCACATATACATACATATATGCAGGGTTGGGAGGGTTACTTATGAAATTTATTCCACTACAGATTACAGAATACATGCTGTAAAATTTAATTAGTAATGCATTCAAAATACTTTGGATTACTTCTTCAGTATTTCACTTGTTTTGACTATAAAAGTTCTGCCAGTACAGTAAGACAAAATACACATGTTAAAAATACGTTATCTGAAAAACCTAAATATCTTATGCAGTGTTGTTTCTAAAATAAGATAAATCTTTTTGACCTTGTTTTAAGGATTTTTAGATAATTTATTTACAGGAAAACAATACAAATAGTATTATCAAGGATATGATTTTTGCCCTAATATCAAAGGTCTTACTTGAAAAAAAGAAATGATGATCCAACATGAATTTTCTTGACAAAAAAACATGATCGTGTCTGGTAACATGTGCATGTAAAATGGCTAGAAATAGTATTTTAGCTTAGCGTAAAGCTGACAATTTACACAAGGTTTATTTCTATTTCTTGTGCTCCAAACTTACTTCAAACGTACTTCTCTGTCTGCTTATATGAATGTATCACATCATAAGAAAATGTTTCACTGCTGTTCAAATGCACTTTGGATCGGATCATTTATATGTATACATTTTTCCATCTGAAAGTACTAAATATTAAATGAAACAAATGACAATAAAATGCAATAGAGATTAATAAAAGTAATCTCTTCAGTAATCAAAATACTTTTTGAATGTAACATTATTCTAAATTCCAATGATTTAAATTGTAACTGAAGTGGAATACAATTACTTATATTTTGTATTTTAAATATGTAATCCTGTTACATGTATTTCGTTACTCTCCAACCCTGCGTGTATTTGAGCATGAAGTTGCCATGACAATTTATTTGAATGCAACAGACCGCAAACATCGTCAACTCTTCTTGACATACCACGTATCCATCTGAACACTATGGGTTCTAGATCTTTTAGTTACACTGCTCCTCACTTATGGAATTCCCTTCCTCTGGACATTCATAATAGTGAAAGTATTCATACTTTTAAATCTCGTCTTAAAACTCACCTTTTTAGACAGGCTTTTTTATGACTGTGCATGCTTTGAGTTTATAAAATGTATCTTCCAATGTTTTATTGTATATCATAGTACTGTTTGCTTAATGTTGTTACTGTTGATGCTTTCATGGTTGACTTTTTTTTGGTTCTGTTTCTAGGGTGACCTTGAGTGTCGTGAAAGGCGCCTAGAAATAAAATGTATTATTATTATTATTATGGGTCTTTCACAGTCAGCTGCATCTGCCAAATGCATAAATGTAAACTAAGTTCCAATGGCATTGCATCTGCAAACATGTACATCATGAAGCCATTATTTTAGTTAAATAATAAATATGTATTTTAATCTTAATTAAAGCAAAACTCTGAGAGCACAAAAAAGCATTAAAGAACCGTCTGACATTATTAAACTACATATGCAGCTGCAGACCTTCTAATCCTATGTTCAACTAAACTAATCAACTCCAATCACGGATCTGTTCCTCTAGACTAGACCCTCATTAGACTAATACCTGTCTTTTTGACTTCTTATAAACCATTGCTGTAACAAAAGATATTCTTCAAAGTTTTAATGACTTGGCAAATTGGGCCAAGACAAGCTTGTTTGTTTTATAATTACAATGTGACTGCCAAATGGATCATTGTTTAAGACAGATGTTCACAGAATCAAGTGTTGATTGGAGAATTAGAGAAAAGCTTGCACACACAATTAATTGCTCAAAAACACATGCATATCAGCTACATGTCAAATTAGTATTTGTTGTCCTGTCATGAATTTTAATTGGAGTATACATCTGATTCTGTCTTTCATATACAACAGTTATGCTCTTCTAATCTGATTGGCCAAGCGGTTATCCAAGCATGCTGATGTATAGGGCTGTTTTACTGTTTGTTACACTCTGATTGTTTGTTTACGTAATGACACGCAACGCTTGATCCAGCTTTGGTTTTGTTTGGAACTGTTTTCATTTGTGGAGTGAAAAAAATTATAAAAGAAAATAACTAATAATATAATTTTAAAATGTAAGTTGCTGGCTTTGCACCTCTAAAAGACTCCAAACCTTTTTTTCAGGACAGATTTGGCTCATAAAATCAATCATATTGCATTTATAATAAGAACCAAATTATGCTAGATATTAAACTAGGACATTGCTTTCTTTTTATATTCATACTTGTTATTTGAATTTCTCATGCATTCCACTTCAAAACGGCAGCCTGTCCACAAACCACGTCTCCATTAACAAAATATATGCCAGTGACAATCAGTGACAAAATCTCCTCAGAATTGGCATAATGATGGAGGACCTTGTTGTTGTCTTTAAGTGGCAGATCGATGATGGACGCAGTAAACCGCAAAAGACCTGTGAAGGCTCTTAAGGAGTCACAACATGCTCTGGTTCATTGAGAACAAATTAGATAATGAAGTACAGAGGGTAGTAAAGCCTTCAGAGACCAATATGTGAATGTGGTTTGAGTCCATTTTCCTCTTGTTACACCCAATAAAAATGTGACATTGATACGTCAGTCATGAGGATTTTATTCTAAACCATCAGCACCAGAGTACTTGGACAAAGCTTTCTGATTTAACCCTCTTGTTGACCTAAAAAATAGCACCCACGTTTTAACCACGAAAATAATTAAAAATACATAAATTAATGATTGACCAGTGTCAGAAATAAACCTTTCAGTCACTATGGTGTCTAAACCATGCAACATGATCACACAGGAAGTCAGCATGTTGTTTTCGAGAATTCCAGTACCCTGGATCAGACACATTATGCCGACTGAAAAGCGATTAGCCACATTTTTGCATCGGCATAAGCCTGTTTACCTTCTCCTGTGGCATGGCCGGAAGCATGACATCAGCTCTTTGGGAAACCCAGGTTTGGATCCCGCCTTGAAACCAGGAAGTAATCGTGTTTGCATAATAATCATGTCTAGCAAAATACTATCTTAAAATACAGTTCTCAGCTCTATGAAGCCTGAAACTAAAGAAACAGGGCAAAGACAGAAATGAAAATGTTCTCTCACTAGACAGTGCGTGTCATTTGTAAAATATAGGCCAACTTAAAAAATGCCTTTTTCAGCAGAGTTATTAATGCATTTCTGTTGTTGATTCCATTACCTGCCGTGTGTAGTAGTTTCGTTTTTTTTATTTTGTGTTTTTGTAAAAAAAAAAATAAAAACAAGAACCTTGAACATTCTGCTATATATATATTTTTTTGTGTTCCACAGAACATCAAATTCTCTGTTATACAGTATTAGGGTTTCTTTGTTTCAACATCTGTCAAATTCCACACAAAATAATTCATAACACAAACTTTATTTCCATACAGTCTGTTACATTGTCACTTAAATCTACCAAAAATACTTCAAGTTCTAAATTCTTATTTGTGGACAGGTGTCAGAGGAGGAGCTTCACATTAAATAATACACCAGGCCCCAAAGGAACCAGTAGAAAAACAAGGCTGGTTTATTATTAACATGCAAAATACAATCATGCATCTGACCCTGCATCTGCAAAAAAGAAACATAAAATATATAGAGAGAAAGAAAGCTTTTCATGTCCACAGATGTATCTAATTCAAGTAACTATTCATTCTCTATAATCCAAAATGCTTTACAATATAAGAACATTACGAAATTTAGCAAAATATCAGTAAACCTTTATATAAAAGAAAACAACAGATATTCCAGATATGTATTTATTAAACTAATCCCAGTCACCATGCTCAAATATTCAGTACATTTACATGCACGTTAAAGTTTGGTGCTGACTAAAACAATATTTGTCTTTTTAAAATGTAATTTAAATGCTTTAGGCTGACTGAAACCATACCAGTTGAGTTTTTGTGAAGTCGGACTAACAGACCTAATATAGCTACAGTAGCTCTGCTTCAACCGGCATTCAGTAGTCACTGGCCTCAGCATTGTGCGTATGCTCCAAAAGACAGAGGTTTCGCACGGCATGTATTTAACACTTCCTACGCATTGTGTCATGTATACTTGGAGAAAAAAATCTGCTGTAAATCAGTTATTAATTGTGCAGGTAAACGTACTGACTATGACTTTTTAACAGTTTTTGCTGTTTTCATACATAATGGTAAGTCTGTATATGCACATTATACACTGATTAGCCACACCATTAAAACCACCTGCCTAATTTTGAGAATGTCCCCCTCATGCAGCTAAAACAGCACCAATCCGCATCTCAGAATAGCATTCTGAGATGCTGTTTTTCTCACCACAATTGTGCAGAGCGGTTATTTGAGTTACCGTAAACTTAGTCAGTTAAAACCAGTCTGGCCATTCTTTGTTGACCTCTCTCATGAACAAGGCATTTCCATCCACAGAACTGCTGCTCAGGGATGTTTTTGGCACCATTCGGAGTAAATTCTAGAGACTGATGTAGGTGAAAATCCCAGGAGATCCAGTGAGTGGCAGTTCTGTTGACGGAAATGCCTTGTTGATGAGAGAGGTCGACAAAGAATGGCCAGACTGGTTCAAACTGACAAAGTGTACGGTAACTCAGATAACTGCTATGTACAATTGTGGTGAGAAGAATAGTATCTCAGAATGCGGTTCTGTGATGCGGGTTGGCGCTGTTTTGGGGGCACAAGGGGGACCTACACAATATTAGGCAGGTGGTATTAATGTTGTAGCTGATCAGTGTACATGTGCATCATGGGAACAGTAGCATTGCAACAACTATGCAAGCCTCACAGGCTACGCATGCAAACAAAATAAAGTAGAACAGATAAGTTGTAAAATTCACAGAAACATACTAGATTTCATTAGGAGCAAAGGCTCGTGTTGGGTTCAACGCTTCAGTGACCAAACGTTCTGGAAGACTCATACTCGCTGGGGCACTTTGGCTTGATCCCCTTGCTGTTGTAATAGTCCACCACCTGGTTCGGGACCTCAGCTAAGACACTTTTAGCCAAAGCAGCGGGTGAAGCCTATAAAAGAGCCAAAGAAAAATAACAGTGAATAAATACTTTGCAGGGCTATTTATCTATTTCACCATCTGATCTTGTGCCAATGATTGTGAAGAGACTTGCTTAAACTCAAGCAAAAGTGACCTCCATCCTCTATTGGCCAATTAGATAGTGGAGATTGTCAGAAAAGGAGATGGCTGACTTTTGGTGTTGTTTGTCAGGGGTTATCAATCTAATATTTGTCTGAAAAGGAAACAAGTCTCGGCACATCTCCCGAGAGGATCCTAATAAATGAAGTTCCTAAAGGTAAGTTTGGGAGGAGCGAGTCCATCTATTTTCTTTCAATTAACAGCCAGAGTATATAAGCAGCTGTTTCCAGCATTTGGCCCCGCCCACCCACAACAGATCTATGCGACATCTTATTACTCCGCTTGAAACATTCGTCCTCCTTATCGGATCAGCCATTTTATCAAAATCCTTATGTTATTCAAGGAAAGCTGCCACAGCAGCTCACTATTTGCTATACATCGTGATAATGATGGCTGACACTTAACTGTGGTTTTCTACCCTGCCTTTTTCTTTACTCGCGAAAGCGAGTTTGAAGCTGCCTCTGCAAACCGGCCACTGCTTCACCATATACCAGTGCTACCGCTTCATATGGCCGTGCACAGGTCCTTTCATCTTAACTGTCTGCATTTTATTCCCACACTATTGATTGTTTAAATCCAGTTCTAGCGCACAGGTGTTTCCTCTTAGCAACACTTCCAGCAACACTTCAGCGGTCTCTCTCTCTCTCTCTGATTTTCTGTGGGTAGTACCATATGGAGGTTGTACGGAATCTCTCACAAAACTATTGCAATGCAGTCGCATCAATCATGCAAGACCTATATTTTACAGCAGGTAGCGTTGTACACATTGTTATTAAAGCTGTATTTCCCAGGAAGCCCTCGTTGCAGCCCTCTTTACTCTTAGATAATTGTATGCTGTTGGTCCTAATTGTTTCTAAATGCCACTAATATTAATTTTCTCTTCTCTCTAGATTTATGTCCCCCGAAACTTCAGCCGCATGCTTTCCCCTCAAATAAGCATCAGCAGAAAATTTCCCTCTACCGGTGCAAGTGCAGCCCACTCTCCAGAGGCCATAGATCTAACTTTTCACAGATTATTTCTTATTCACAGAGTTGTGAAATGTCTTGCTAGTATAAGATTGTCTTTTCTACAGCAACGCCTGAAATTGCACCTTCCGCAGGGTTTTCACCAATATTACTCCCAGCAGGTCTCTTCGAGAGCCTATTTAAACTCCTGTCACTGGATTGTACGGAGGTTTACCTCCCACTTTCTCTATCTAGGTGTCTTTCCAAGACTTCACCATAACCTACCGAGGAGCCAAAGATGGCAAACATTTTAATTAAGAAAGCATAACTGCGGTGCTCCTGCCACTGGCTCAAAAACATCCTTTAGCAGCACAAATGTGCTGTTCACATGCCACAACTGCTGCATCTTTCAGGTCATGCAACAATTCCCAGGACACTGCAAAGCAGCGCAACTGCGGAACCTTTTAGGCCGTGCCATTAAATCTCCCACAACACTGCAACCGGCGTAGTGGCTAAAAGCACAGGGCTGTTAATCAGAAGGTCACAGGTTCTAACCCCACGGCCACCACCATTGTGTCCATGAGCAAGGCACTTAACTCCAGGTTGTTCCGGATTGTCCCTGTAATAATTGCACTGTAAGTCGCTTTGGATAAAAGCGTCTGCCAAATGCGTAAATGTAAATGTAAAGGTTTTTACTATGCACCACCTGCCATTCGAATGGAGTGTGGGCTCTCTCATTCGGACGTAGTGTGAGCCTATGCAATTTGGCAACAGGTTCTCCTGTTTGAATTGCAGTTTGGGCCCTCCTGTTCGAATGCTATGCAGGCTTTCCCATCGAATTACATTGTGGGTTCTCCTGTTTAAATGCAGTGCGAGCCTCAGTGCATTTGTTGCAGGCTCTCCCGTTCATATTGCAGTGTGGGCCCTCCTGTTCGATCGCAGTGCAGGCTCTCCCATTCAAATGCAGTGTGAGATTTCACGTCATTCACTCCGTGGGCTCTCCCTCCCAAAACGCAGTATGAACTCTCCCGTTCGAGTGCAGTGGTGGTGCAGTAATCTTAGGAGCCTTTAGCATTTCCCGTTAGCCTTCGCGTTGGCATTTCTTTTGCTCATGTTTAAAATGAGCCCAATACACAATAAATAGGGCCTGATATAACCTCCAAAATAACCTTGTGCTTTCCTTACAGGCGTGTGTAAATGTAATAAAGCCATGTGTGCCACACTTGATTCTGCCGTAGCAGTGCCCCACTTGGCCCCACTGCAGTAGTGTCCCATTTGATACTGTGCCGCAGCGCCTGACCACGCTTGATACTACCGCAGTAGTGCCCAGACATGACAAACGTAATAAAGTTATGTTTCCCTAACTAAACTTTTGCTTCCCTTACAGGTATGTGCACGGATTTATTTCTATTCTCTCCATTGGCACTTTAAATGTCTAAGTTCCATACTTTTATAGTAGTGCATCTACAGCAATGGAAACAGAGGAGCACAGGAGCTCCTTTGCTATGCCCCCAAATACTCAATCCACTGCTCCTGCAGGAGCACCCCCTCCCCCCCACACTTTTACTATTCCATCTCCTCTGCTCCACTGCCTTAACTGTGCTCCACAAGCCAGCTGCTTCAATGCAGTTTACCAAAATCTAGCTCCTGTAGAACACCCTCCTAGACAACTCCACACCCTATCTATGTGTTCAACACTAAAAGCTATCGCTCCCAGAACATAACAAACTTACTGAACAGCAGATTTCCACAGAGCATACAACTTAGTTTTCCAGAATTTACCCTCCACTCCATATCCTCCATCATATTCCACCTCTATAATACCAAATCAATTCAGCCAGGAACAATCAAAGTTTTACTCAGCGGCATAAATTTCTTCTTTAAACTCATCCACAGCCAACAATGCCCTTCCATTACAAAACCCCAGATAGCTCTCCTTATCAAGGGTTTACAAAAAATGAATCCCACCCGTCCAGACACCAGACAACCACTAACCATCGACATCCTAACCAAATTCCTCGTTGCTCTTCGCTCTATTTCCCCCCAACAAAACAAGAACCCTCAGACGCCATGTTCAATATGGGCTTTCTTTGGCTTACTCAGAGTCTCAGAACTCCCCATTAACTCCACCTTCAACCCAGCCATCCACCCACCTTCTCTGTCCTTCAAATCTTAAACTATTACATCAAACTGAGTAAAACTTATCAATTGAAACATGGTTATTCACTTTTCATTTTCAATCTGCCAACCCCCATTCAGCCATACCAGTCCCTGGCCTTTTTTTATATTCCAGAGAAACTCCCAAATCACCTCTCCGCTCGACCCTATATTTGTTGATGACAGAAACCTCCCCACATCTAGGCATTGGTTTCAAATGAATCTAAAAATTATCCCCAACAGATCCGGCATTCCTACCAAACATTTCCCTTCCCATTAATTTCCGCATAGTGCCCCCTACTTCAGCCACCAGAAAGGTCTAGCCGAGCAACAATTTAAATGCTTGGTCTGTGGTCATCCCACACTTTCGAAACATACAGTCGATCCAACCTCCATCACATCAGACAAGCACACCAAACAATCACATCTTTTAAGGCTCGGACCATGCCTCCTTACTATTATGTACCTTGCTGCTAACCAAGCCCTGCCAGGCTAAAGTCAATCTGGACACAGTGATGGGACTCTCGTTCGAGTGCGCGTGATCTACCATGCCTGGCATTGGACTCTTCCATTCGAACCACTGTGTGGGCCCTCCCAACCAGATGCAACGTGAGCTCTCCCATTCGAATTGCAGCATGGACTTCCCCGTTCGATCGCAGCGTGAGCTTTCCCATTTATATATCAGTAGGTCTCCCTTTTGTAGTGCACCGTGAGCTCTCCTTTCGAATCACGGTGTGATCCATCATGTTCTTGATCATGAGGGATCTTCCATTCGGATCGCAGTGTGAGCCCTCCTATCTGAACAGTGGGCTGGAGGTACCAGGATTTATTTGTCCCCAAAGCACAGCGGGCCCCCTGTTCTCCTTATGTGATCCAGGCATTTGCGTCAGAGGGATTGTAGCTCTGCATCTTATCTATATATACCGTAGGCTTCTTCCCTCTGGTTTTGCTTCGTATATCGTTCGGCCCATTCCACTGGGGACAACGACCTCCTTCCCCATCTGCAACATTTTGAGCCCATCTACTTTTGACTCATGGGCTCCATGTCATGGATGCTGCGGCAGGATGTACTCAAGTTCTACTAATTTAAACCCTCCAGTCCAAACACTGTTCCCGCAGGAACATTTTCAGAGTGTCACTGCCGCAGAAGTGCTCGCTCACGTCTCTTGGTCGAGTTTAACCTTAATAGCTTAAAGATTATATGGGCAAAAGAACTTGTGAAACTGAACTGTCACTTTGGCCTGTAAGGGCACTGTGTCACATTTACAGACAAGTTTACACCATTTCAAATCTACAGTTTATACAGTGTACTGATACTTAAACCACAAGATCATAAAACCCAACCTTCTTCAGACTACCTCTCATTTGCGTATTTGCTCTCATCAGTAGCCCTCTATATATTGCCGAAGCTTTGTTAACCACACTGTAGCTGACCCTGTCGAGAGCCAACATGTCTTGCTGCATTCTGTGGTTGGTTTCCCACCAGGGACCAGCAGTAGATGTGGTAATATTTGGAGCAGTCAAGCTAAAGGTTATTAGATTGCTCTGAGTCTGGTTGGGAAATGTAAGGAAGGGAGATCAGGAGGGACGGAGGGAGTAATTAACCAGCAGAGATATTTTACTTTGCGGTACTTCAGACCTATTAAAGATGCTGTATGAAAATCTCTGCATTGTTATGCACTGATGAAAAGGCAAGATCATGCATAATCATTTTAACTTCCAATATGAAGTAGAGGGAGCTCAGCCATGGGCTATGAAAATATCCACCAAGCCCTGAAACATTTGGTACTTAGAACTAAATCGAAATCATTAACACATTTTATGGTAGTGATACTCAAACCTCAAAACACAAAAAATCATCAAGGACACCTCCACCACCCTATTACTGAAAATTTATACAAAAAATATTAATTGCAAAATATAGCAGAATAATAATAAACTATGACATCACAATTTTTTGTGTGATTTTTATTACTATTTAGTATTTGTGAATACACTACCAAACAAAAAAGTTTGGACACACCTCTTTATTCTTTAATAAATTAATTCTCTCATAATTTACTCACCCCATGCCATCACAGATCTTTATGACTTTCTTTCTTCTGCTGAACACAAACATTTTTAGAAGAATATCTCAGCTCTGTAGGTCCATACAATGCAAGTCAAGTCAAATAATTTTTATTTGTATAGTGCCTTTCACAAAACACATTGTTTCAAAGCAGCTTTACAGAAGATCAGGCATTAACAGAAGATAAAACTGTAATGTCTATTATGTCTGTGAGTCATCATTGTGTAATTTGATAAAATACGATTGTGAATTGTGTTTAAAAATAAGTAGCTAAATAATAATTCTATTTCTAACCCCAGTGAGCTAGCCGAAGGCGACTTTGGCCAGTGTGCAAGTGAATGGTGGCCAGAAATCTAAGCGACATAACAGTAATCAATATGACTCCAGTAGGTAAATCCATATCTTCAAAAGCAATATAAGTCTGGTTGAGAAACAGATAAATATTTAAGCCCTTTTTACTACAAATCTCCACTTCCACTTTTACATCTTAATGTCACATATGGAGCCTGTTTATTTTAACTTTTACATTTGAAAGTGAAACTGGATATTGATAATAAAAAAGGACTTAAATATTGATCTGTTTCTCACCTACACCTATCAAATGGCTTCTGAAGATATAGATTTAATCACTGGAGTCATATGGATTACTTTTATGCTACTTTTATCTGCTTTAGGGACCTTCAGATTTCTTACAGAGTGAAGATATTCTTCTAAAAATCTTTGTGTTCAACAGAAGAAAGCAAGTCATACACATCTGGGATGATATGAGGGTGATTCAATTAGATAATTTACATTTTTGGGTGAACTATCCCTTTAAGTATAAGCCTTAGAGCTTTTTTTTTTTAAGATCACGAGAAACTAATTCAGTCAAGTGTGTCGACTGAGCTTAACTTGTATTAAACCTGGAACATTCCTTTGATGAAAATAATTCATCATTTAGATATCTTAGTGTTGCTAACATAGTAGTGCACTCACTAAAACTTGTATTTATACACATTTAGCATATGTATTGAACGCAACATTTGAAACTCACATGTTTGAAGTTACGGAATGGTACAAACTGTACGATGTCGCGTAGCACTGGCTCTCCTTTAGGCGAACGGAGGATTCCGTCATCACCGTCTAGCATCTCCATGTCAGTGAAATCAGCACTTCCTACACCAACGATTATGACAGACATAGGCAGGTGAGAGGCGTGGACGATGGCCTCTCTTGTGTCTGACATATCTGTGATGACACCGTCCGTCAAGATGAGCAGAATGAAGTATTGCTGCATCAACGCAAGAAAGAACAATTTGAACAAGAGCAACTTAAAGGGATAGTTTATCCAAAAATTGTATTTCTGTCATTATTTACTCACAGGCAGAAAGTTAGGAACTGTCTGTATCGGTCACCAATCACTTTTATTGCATCTTTTTTTTTCATACATTGAAAGTGAATTGTGACTGAGGCTGTCATTCTGCTTAACTTCTCTTGAGGGTGAGTAAATCATGAAAGAATATACATTTTTTGGGTGAGCTATCGAGAAGAAAAGAGAGAGATAGAAACATCACTCACCATGGCCTCTTTGGTGTGCATTTCCTCCGAGGCAAAGTTGGCCACTTTCTGGATGATAGGGGCAATGTTTGTGGGACCGTACAACTGAATCTTGGGAAGGCAGTTCTGGTAGGCCTCTACCACACCCTGAATACCTGCAAATTTGAGCAGTGTTAATGTCGGCATGAAACGGATGTTGCGACCGACTTTACTTATATATTGTGATATATTTCAGAATGAAACAGCTTATTGAACAAGAAATAAAATGTAGGCCAGGGATTTGAGTTCATCCATTGGTTGTTGGTTAGATTGTGAACATATGGCCTATGCATAGTAGAACGGAGGCAGATCTGAATGCGAGTTTGCAGTGGACACACACACCCTGTGGTGCTTGAGTCAGAGTGGCTATCAATGAAATTGAGCAGTGATCTCAACACATTTATGATCCAACTGACAACATAAACGCATGACCAAATCGCAGGCTTTGCTTACGAAAAGGCTGTAACAGTTGAAAAAGGAGTGTGTAAAAGTAACCATACTTTAACGTTTTACACTTCACAATACACACAATCTTAAGTAAAAAAACTCTTACTCAAGCTGTGCATCCCAAGACAACTGCATTCAAAAATATAAATAAACTTCAGAGGCATCTGAAGCATTGTATTCATTAGTGATCACCTCAGTAATTCAGGCATGAAATGTCTCGAACACAACCGCAAATTCGCCATTATTCCTTGCTCGAAATGTAAATTCAAGCCCACTGACACATAACCAAGGAAGTTTGGGTTAAGGGACGATAGTTTTGAAGGAAAACAGACAAAAATACACCTTGCCATCTTCACCAACATGCGATTGATGTTTAATTCAACTCTACGCAAGGTAGTGGTATTTATAAGACAGGGGCAGGGTTTAAGTGGACTAAATTATTGAAGTCCTGCATATATCACCAGAGAGAGGTCTGTCATTTCACCAGAAGATCGAGTTATTACATTCTGATTAAAGATTACCAGCCAAAAATAAAACATATGCATAAATAAATTGTTCACAATAAGATCAATAACATGCATTTAGAAAATAGATAGGGTGAATTTTTATTTCATGCCGACTTAAAGTGACAATTGTCCAAAGGTTGTCAAATACTGTACTACTACCCGACAAGATCTGCAGAACTGGTTAATAATGACATCACTCAATGTGTTAAACAATGTTAATGATATACTGTAAATCAATGGGACTGAAATTAGACTTCATTAGATTTAAGTTTAGAGATGGGGTAAGAGTAAGGGTTATAGTTTTTTAGGGTTTTAGTTTAAGATCAGGGTTAGGATCTTAGTTTAAAATTAGGGTTAGGGTTAGAGTTAAAAACCCTATTAAAGTAGGTTAAATGACTTGTATGTTACAATCAAAGCTATTCCTGTAAGGATTAGACCGATATTTATACAAAAATTTCATTAACATCCCTAATTTCTTTACACCAGCACATTTACACATGTGCGATACGACTGCTATGAGGTACTGGACCATTTCTCTTCAGAAGTTTAGACCCATTCTTCAGACTCAAGTTATAAACATGCAGTTATCTCCTGACCTCCTCACGTGATCTTAATATGCACATCAAGTGTTGTTTTTCCCCATTCGTCTCCTGTTGTTTACTGGTGATTACATATTTTTGTGCTTCTTCTTGACAATAACGGCTCAACTGTGAGTGTGGCCACTTTGTGGACCCACTAATTATTGCAAATAATTCCAGGTGCACAGTGCGTTCAGAGTACACACAGTTAGAAAAATCAATAAGGGCCTGTCTGCATCCTGAAAGACTACTCCAAGGACAGCGCACTACAAGTTATGCCCTCTTCAAAAACCATTAAAATGCTGGGGTCTTGCAACAGATGGATGTCACATTCATACACTGTATTTGTTGCACTGTGTTTTATTTTGAAACACAACAAATTAACCTTAAACCCTGAAAACCGTTACCTAACCCTAACATTAGAGAATCAAACGGAACCGTTTGTAAAATTATTAAATATACCACAACTTAAAAGTTCTTTAGATTCTAAAGTTTAGAATACAGTCATACCAACTTATCACTAGGTGGCAACAGTGAGGAGAAACATGATGAAAATAAAGAGAAGAAACTATGTAAAGCTAATAGGATATCCGGTTAGCTTGTGAGATTACTGAAGAAAACAAGCGTTACTTAGAGTGGGCGTGTCATGTAGTGGGTGTTCCATGTCATCTTGGAAAAATCAGCCTGCACGCATTCAGTGCTTGAGCATTCTATTGATGACAAAATTGTGGTCATGCATCCTGTATGCAGACGCCTAGCATTTGCGTCTTACCAAAGTATACTTTGGGCTTTAATTTGACCGATGAAACTGCAACAGTAATGCTGTTTACTGACTCAGTGGGCATGATCTCGTAAGGTCAGTCTGTCTCTCTTCACCATATCTCCAACCGTTTCATTTAATTAACACCTGTGAGCTTGAATGCACAAACAGGGGCTGAAAGGTGAAAGCATGCTGAGCCGTGCAGTGGCAGAATTAAGATGAGAAGACTTTTAAACAGGAGGTCAATGGATGTAATCGCTTCAGTGGCTTCCCCACAAAGAGGAATCAAAGAGACGCTCTGGATGCTTTAAACACTTATAGACTCTTAAACCCTGACACATAAACTCCACTCTCACCAATGATACTCTTTCAAACACACTGAGCTGTCTGCTTAAAGGATATATCATGCTGAAGATATTAAAGGAATGTTCTATCGACATCTGTGGCATGCTGTTGATTACTACAAGCTATAATGTACTGTATGTGTATTTAAAAATGTAACACCTTTCCCTGTGTACTTTTTTGTAAGGACTTACTGCAACTGTGTTTTTTAATTATTTAAAAAAACAAAAACAGAGAAAAGCCTAATCATTTTTCTGTGGTAATAGACAAAAATGCTTTTAATAAAGCTTATCCTGTTTTGAGAATGGAATTTACATTTAAAAGGCTTGAATTAAACTACTGCTGATGCCCTGACGTCATAGCACCTTATATAGCATAGACATATTCATACATTGTCAATCACATTTGGCCAATTCACACTGTTGCTGTGAGAATATCTCACTCTGTTTTGTGTTTGAGCCCCTGTCTCTGCCTGTGATATAAGCACAGTAAATGCGACTCCGTCACCCTCCACAAATAGAAACCTATAAAGGTTGTTAGATCTGATATCACATAGGGAGTTGCACCTATGGATTCCTGCCAACAAAGCGCTGGAAAAAAAAGTGCTGTGATCCGACAGCTATTGACACAGCCATTGACAGGTGGACCATTCCCACAAAACCTCCAATAAGCCCCACAAACCTCTGATGTTTGAGAAAAGGCCAATGAAAATCCTTTTATTCCCCAGACATACGGGCATAAAAGGAGCTAGTGTGCAATCACTCATTCAGATTTTTTCTTCGAAGCCGAACAGAGTTGATGTATTCCACTGCCAATCCATATGCCTCTGTAGAAAGCAAGCAACCTCTGTGGCTGTTGGATTTCATGGTGCATCACAGCGGTTTCTCCCCCTCATGCACAGTTAAGTGCGTAGAACGCCCATGGGCACTTCGACTGCGCGCGTTGAGCTCCCTAAAAAGTATATATTGCCTAAAAGAGTGGGCACTGACGGAAAATGTCTTTTTAAAGAGGCCTTTCCGGTTATGTTCAGTTCCTAGTTGCGGTCGTTATCTCTACAGTACACTTCTGACGGTCATGATTGCTGCTTTGTGTCAGGGCTCCAAACACGCTGAGACAGCATTCGTGGATGGTTCATGCCCGCACTGCGAGAGCATGACCATGATCATATTGAGATCATGGCTTACCTTCCTCAGAGGGAAAGTCGAAAATCACAAGCGGAACCCCATATGCTTCTTGTGTCACCACTTCAGAATCTAAAGAGAAGAGACTGTTCATGCAAGTTTTAATCTTTGTTTATTGACTATAAATTAATTGATACATTTTGTCTAAACATTATGAATGTTGTGAAATACTGATGAAGTTATTAGTCTTTTGCCTTTCCTGGAGAACTGTTCATATATACTGTATAATATTTAGTGGTTACCATGCGGTTTACATTTAACCAAGGTACCATGTGTATGAATCAATAATGACCAGCATTTCTGAAAATCATTTAAACTGAAACAACTTTAAGCCATTTATTTGTACATATACTGAAGTACATTTAATATCAGTTACATTAAAACTTTTAATTAAGTATTGTTCTCATGAACTCCTTAAACTTTTACAAGAGTCCATTCCATAAAGGTATCTTTACTTTTCCCAAAGTATGACGATTGGATACAACACTGAGGCCAGGATAAGACAATATTGCTATAGTTATTCTTTGAATTGAGTTTAAAACTGATGTATTGTGATGTTTTTCACACTTCTCCATCATAGAACTCGAGTTATGATACAGGTATGTTAATATTGTAATTCTTCATGTTTCGTAAATTGCGAATAAAAACTGTGATATACTGCAATCTATAAATTGAGAACTTCCTGCTACAATATATTTAATAATAGAACCATAGAAATAGTGTGGAGAGCACATCACAGACACAATACATCAATACCCCCCAAGAGGTTGTCAATAGTTAGATAAGTAACAATAATTATCTATTCTAATTGTACACCAATGCCATTCAAACATTCTCTGTTTTTAGTCTATGTTCAGGTTGGTTGGAAACATAATTTTAAACACAATGCCAGAGTAGTAAGGTGCGCTTTCTGTTCGGGGAGATTGACTGGCATATGTCCTGGTGGGGCTGCAAGCCATTAGCTATTCCTGGAAGAGACAGGCCTGGCTTGCTGATCAAACCTTGAGTGGTCTGCACCCATCCTGGGCGCCACCATGGTGTGTCTGAACTGATAGAGGTGGTACACAAATAGCAAGGGAAATCAAGTGACATCAATGCATAGCAAAGAATTGAAAGTGATCATTTTATCCTATTCGTGGCTAGAGAAAGAGATGAAAGGAAAGCTAAGGGGAGAATCACACACCAACTGGTACCAAAGGCCAAGAGGCACAAACTAAATACAAACATCAGAATCTGTTGTAACTTTTAAGTTAAAGGTAACCCAAGGCAGAAGATTTCAACCAACAAAAGAATTATCATTTACATGACTTTACTTTCCCATCTAATTCTCTATTCAAAACACTAATTGTTCACATATATTATTCTTACTGTCTTATAGAAACCATCCATTAGGAAACACAGATTTCAAAGGAATCATTTTATATATATATTTTTTTAACAGTCATTATTTAGTTTTCCTGTATTTATATATATATATATATATAAACAATAATATTAATGTTATTACTTTGGGTTTCTGACGTTTCTTCAGTTTTTTTTTCCAGTTTTGAGTTCTGAATGTTACAGTATGTTTTCATAGTACAATTAACACCTTTAACTCTCAAGAGATAAAAGAAAATGTAATTACTTTATATGTAATATAATGACATAAGTCTGTCCTGAGAGCCCGGCTTAAAAAAAAAAAAACATCTTCAGCTTGAAGTGTATATTTTCTTGCATACTTTGGCAGCAGATGATGAAGAAGAAAAAAAAAAAGCGAGGGTTACAACAATGCAATAATATACGTATGTAAAAATGTATCCTACAATATTCATTCTTGAAACTGAGCAGTATTTTAGTTTTGGCAAGAAGCACTGACCCTATGCGAACAGGCTCGTATGATACCTTATTTTCACCATGCCTTAAAACATCAGTTTTTTTGCTAACAGGCACTTGTCCCTGCTCTCTGAGCCCAGAGGGACTAATTATTGGGGAGGGGAGGGTGCTACAGCCACATCATCCCAGCTTCCCTCCTTCACACATTCCCCTTAGGATCAGTATTTTATAGCTGCATTAAACTTTAATGTGTCCACCTCTGCCAATACCGTAACCCTGTAATTTAGCTATGCATATGTTGATCTCTTTTAAACTAAATAACAACACTATATTGAAGGGCTCTTTGACTTTGCCAGTGTTATGTTGATGTTTAAAGCAGTTCAAACTCCAGTGGGCAATGCTAATGTTCATGCATCTGGGGATTGTGGGGATTAATGAAGATAGTTGGTCCAGAAATCTTGAAAGTTCATACCTGCACATTCAGGGTTGTCCTCATTAAAGTTTACAGCAAAGTCATGTGAAACCTGAAAAGTAAAGAAAAAAAAAAGTTACAACTTCAAACCTCATATACACAGTCCTGATTTGTGACATCATTTATGTACACTGCAAGGAACAGAATAAATAAGATCATATACAGAATCCAAAATGTACTTTTTTGCCATACCAGCAATGGCAGATACATTTAGAAAATGTATACTAGCCATGAAATAATATATATATATATGAAAAGAAAAAAATTATATATATATATATATATATATATATATATATATATATATATATATATATATATATATATATATATATATATATATATATATTATTTATTTTCTTTTTTTCATTTAATTAATTATATTTATGAATATATGAATAAAATAATTGTGCATTATTTTCGTAAATATACTTTTATTCGAAAAATATATATTTTTTTCCAAAGCATCATATTCAGCTTCTCTGTGAAACGGCACCTCTCACAAAAGTTTAATGATGTGTGATTTTGTTCCAAATATTTCCATTTAGATGGCATAAAATCAAGAAGTTAACATAAATTAATATTAGAACTTTTGGCTACCTATTTTCACTGTAAGTGCAACAGTCACTGAGCTTTTCTTTATAGATCACTTGTATTTGTTTGATTTGATTTGCTCACATCAGATAGAAAACAGCTAGGGTCAGACTCATTCCTACATTGAGGTTTAAATATTGTATTATGTTGCAATTCCTAAATGACCAGCCAATGGCCAGTAACCAAGTTTCTGTTTTTCTAAAGAAACTCTCCAAGGCCTAATACTTATATTTGGTGCTTGGTGTGGTTTAATTTTGTACCATGAGTATATATTTTTCTACAGTGCCTAATAATTTTCATAAAACTTCAGTGCACTATACATCATAAACATGATTTAGAATACCAATGCCTGAGCACTTTTACTTCAAATAAACATAAACAAACTGTCTGGAGTAGGGGCTGGATATAAATCTTGCACTTGACCAAAACAGTTTGAGCCTAAAATAAATATGTACAAAATGCTCTCATCTCAGCATAAAGGCACATTATCTGTAAAAAGAAAATAAGCCGGCACTTATGAGTTCAAACATCTCTCAATACTGATATTATTCATGCAAAAATCCCACTGTCCCAGCCACCCAACATTACAAATGCTTAAGCAGTTACCTTGAAGTCTGGAGGTATCCGAGCACCAAAGCCAAATGCGGGGAACATTTTGTCACTGCAAAATTGGACAAGAAATTAGAGGTTTCAGGAATTGATGATATGGGAGATTATTTACCGAATTTCCCATCCTGTCTCCATGGCCCCTGATCACTGCTTATTTTTAATGGACACAGATTTACATAATTGTAATTGTTAGTGCCTGTCAAATCAGTGTGCACTGTGATTTCAGATTTCATCTGGAGTGAACGGCATGACGGATGTGCATTCATCTCAGGCTGGAGTGAACCTGGAGCTCTCCGTGGTGCTGAAAATGAGTTTTTCAGAGAATGAGCTACTCATCTAGGGACAGTTTACCCAAAACTGAATAGTAACCCCCATGTTGTTCCAAACCCATATGAACAAAAGAGGAGAAATAATAAATGATATGCGGGTCTTTCTATTCCATGCAATTACAATGATTGGGGACTGAAGCTTTCAAGCTTCAGAAAAGGAAGCAAAACATCATAAGTGATCACAAGTGATCTTCTGAAGCCAAACAATAGCTTTATATTAAGTAGTTATTCACTCATAATGGGTTTGAAACAAGATGAACGAAGATGACTTAACTTTGAGGTTTGTGCGCAGCCAATCAAAATAAAATTCAAACATCCATATGCAAACTCATCAGCACCTCTATTGGTCATTCCTATGTATTACAGGCATCCGCATTACTCCCAATTCACCGTATTTTTTCAGTGTAACTACAGCTTGGCAATTTTCAACCTTGAATGTGCACCACTTCCATTATAAGTCACTTCCAGCTATTTTAGCAATACAAAAATACTAAAGTCTCTATCTGTCAATCACTCGACATTGTGTCACTCTTGGGAGCCCAAAACACCTCAGATCTTTGAGAAAAAGATTCTCCCCCAGACATACGGGTATAAAAGGAGCTGGCTCGCAACCACTCATTCAGATTTTTTCTTCGGAGCTGAGCCGTTGATTCAGCAGACAGCTGTACATCTCTGCCTGTCCATTCACCTCGAAATTAGCTAATTGCTGTTGGATATAAGGCGCATTTCAGCGGCTTTCTCTCCTTCTGTAGCTGTTGCTGCAGAGTACGCCCCTGGGTGCTTCGACAGCTTAAAAGTGTATATATATTCCTGCAAAAAGAGTGTATTTCCTCTAACTCAGCAAACACATTGACATGAACGTCTCTGTGTAGTTTCTGGGTGCGGTCGTAATATCTCCACCTCTGACGACCACGATCGCTGCCTCAAGTGTCTGGGCCGTAATCACGTTGAGGAAGCATTTGTGTATGGTTCATGTTCTCATTGCGAAACATGAACATGGTAACATTGCGGTCGGTCTTTCTTTCTGGGGAAAGCCACTTTAGCCATCTCCCACGCCGGACTTTCAACGCTTGAGGTGATTTGGGTGGTCCAATAGGTTCGGTTCCACCAGGTAATCCCCCGCGGACCGCTCATTCCCCAGCACGCTTATTCGTTCCGGTCCAGTTCTGGGATGAGACAGGCAGCTCGCCATAGTGCTAGCCTAATGTCTCTTTTGGAGCTCGCGAGATGGATGAGCGTTCGATTGCTGCATCGGGCAGCACCTTGGTGATGTCGGACGCTGAGGACTCAACTGGGCTAGTGCCCTCTGGTGTGCCTGCCCAGTCTGAGGCCGACGCGGAGCTGACCGGCATGCTTGCCCGGGCCGCTGCGAGTGTCTAGCTGAAGTGGACCCTCCACCTGCCCCTGAGCAATTGCGGCTCGATGATTGGTCCTTGGGTTCGCCAATTCTCATTGGCCTTTTCTCAAAGATCTGAGGTGTTTGGGGCTCCCAAGAGCGACCCCTAGTGTCACTACATCAACACAACATCTCGTTCCCTCCATCAAGGAACGGAGGTTACGACAGGTTACGACAGTCACCAAGATGTTTTGCAGACAGGCAATATATATCATCATGCTATTATCATTAATTATTATTTTTATAAACACATCTTGGCAAAATAATAAACAAACTCTTTTTCTTGTCAGAAAATATTCAATTTTTCCTACTGTGCATATTAAATAGACACGCAAATCTTGCATTCAGCTTGGCTTATGAAACATCACCTTTGGAGATAAATAAATAAAAGCAACATCGGAGATTATATATGCAGGTACCAATGGAGGTTTACATGGAGACATGAAAATACTGCATTGTTACGATGTCGGTAAAGAAGCAGATTTTATTATCATCTCTTTAATACAACATAACCTTGTGCGACCCTGTGTACACATGCGTGGACATTGTATTTTGTCTTCGCTTTACCCAACGCATGATTTTAATTCATTTAAACTGACTTATCTCAGTTCAGAAGACTCTGGGTTGTCAGTAAAGGGTTAAACTTTCGATGCACAGAGTCATGTGACCAAACAAACTGGCACCGACCAGAGTGGAGTTATAGTACATCTGGTATGAAACCAAATACTATTTTTTACATTTTAACCTGTTTGAGTCAAAGGATTAGAGTCTCTAGTTTCATCCGATATGCCATTTAAAATTTTAGAGATTTATCGCAAAACACCATACTGCTAAACACAATGTACACTAAGTGTAATTTAGTGCATTTTGTCCTTAGAAATCCTCTATTTACTGTGGATTATCACATTGAGAATCAATGGGTTCATCCAAAAGTGACAAAAATTGCTTTCAGAGACTTATTATGGAATTTGGATGAAAATAAGGTGCATTTTGAGTTCTGTGTACTCTCTATTCTGAGACCAGTGCAGACAGAGAGCACACTGGAGGTTAAGTAATTCATTAAATAGGGAGCGAGGGAACAAGGGAGCATCTTATTCCTACAGCTCTCTATGGAGCTAAATGCATTCACTCCTAAAATCCAACCAAAATTCAGTTTCAGATTATGTTTGGATAACTCAACATGTTTGGCAGACATGGGAAAATGGTAATCAGTACATAGATGCAAAATGTATAATGGATCATTTTATTTTAACATGGTTAGCAGTGATTGGATGATACTAGCCATTACATTTAATTTGAATTAATTATGTTAATTTCTGGTGTTTTGTTTGTAACATCTCAAAAACATGATTAATCAACACTCCTTGAAACAATAAATAATAATAAAAAAAAATGTTTTTTACTTTTTATAGCTTTATTTAACATTTCACAACTTAGTCCCGCTGTCCACATATGTTGCCATCAATTTTTAGGAAAACAATTTGCTCCAGAAATGTATTTTTTTTTTGCATGTTTATTATGTGTTTCTAGTTACAAATCAAAAAGGGAAATGGAAAATGCACACAGCATTCACTCTCAGGACTATATATAATCAACGTACTGTTTTTTTATATAAATGCTGTCAAAAATAATCCAACATAAGCATATTATTTTGCTGTACATCCTTCAAGCCTCTGTAATATGCATTGGTAATATGTGTGACAATTTATAGCCCCACACTAGTACATTCTCATTCTAGTTATTTACATTGAGGTGAATGACAACAGAACTTTATAACACCTGCTGGAAATGCAACTGCTTGGTTATTTCCTTGTTGCAAAATTAGGTGGATATCAAGATATGCACAATTAGAAAGAGAACTTTCATTTGTGACCATAAACAACTGTTGGGTGAAAAAGTCCAACAGCTTTTAGAGCTGATGTAGGGATTTTATTGGCTGTTCAGCCTGCTTACCTGTCATAGTCTTGGCAAATCTCCCCCACTGCGACTAAAGCTTTTAGATACTCATTTGGCTGGTAGGGGTGGATGTAGTGTAATGAACAACTGTTCCTCGGATCCCCATTAGAAGCCGTGAAATCAATAGCTACCTGAAAAGACAAGCAGCAATCAAAGTGGAGCTTTGATGCTAATTACTCAAAATGTATGCACCATGTGGAGATGCTCTACAGAGCTCCTGACAACTATGACAGAGAGTAAACAGACTACAGTATAGCTGTAAAATGAGTTTAAGTAGGCATGGGACTATGTATATAAAAGATACAGTACCTGACATGATACATGGCATTCAGTCAGAACGCTTAGAAAAGAAATAACACAGCTATCCAAAGCATAGCAAGCATCACTAATTAAACTCAAAGGTGCTCATGAAAGTGTCAACCAGGTGAGACAATTATTACTAAACAACTGTTAAGCACAAACTGAACATTTGGAACAGCAATTATTTTCATGTTCCCGTTAATATCTACATGCTAATTGAGTAACAAATTATCAATTCTCTTTCAAATAATTACAAATCTTCGTGCAACACTGGCAGTATGTTAATATGAACAAAAACAAATGAATGATAATGAATTATTTGTTTAGTTGGTCTAAAAATGCTTTTTAAAATGCTTGTTTATTGACCAAGAAAACAAGAGAGGTATCTGTCTGGACTTACTGTAAACTGTATTTGGCAACCACCCATAATGTAGTCCAGAAAGGAATGCATCTTAATTATCTGTGGATTAAAAGGACAGACTATCATGAACAGATTTGAGATTATATTCAGTGTTGGGGAAGCTAAATTGTAGTTTTTGCACTAAATTGTGGCTATTTAAAGGGATAGTTTATCCAAAAATGAAAATTTTCTTATTATTTACTCACCATAATGCCATCCCAGATGTGTATGACTTTCTTTCTTCTGCAGAACATAAACACTGATTTTTAGAAGAATATCTCAGCTCTGTTGGTCCATACAATGCAAGTGAATGGTGGCCAGAACTTCTATCTCAAAAGATCACATAAAGGCAGCAAAAAAGTAATCCATACAACTCCAGCAGTTAAATCCATATCTACAGAAGCAATATGACTGGTGTGGGTGAGAAACTGATCAATATTTAATTTCTTCTTTAGTTTTTTGCCATTTCGCATTCTTTATGCATATCACCATTTTCTTCACCAAGAAAGCCCAGCAGCGTCTCTACTTTCTTCGAAGGCTGAGGAAAGCACATCTCCCAACCCCCATCCTCACTACATTCTATAGAGGGACTATTGAGAGCATCCTGAGCAGCTGCATCACTGCCTGGTTTGGGACTTGCACCGTTTCGGACCGCAAAGCCCTGCAGAGGATAGTGAGGACAGCTGAGAAGATCATTGGGGTCTCTCTTCCCTCCATCAAAGACATTTTCAAAAAACACTGTATCCGCAAAGCAACCAGCATTGTGGACGACCCCACACACCCCTCACACAAACTCTTTACCCTCCTCCCGTCTGGCAAGAGGTACCGAAGCATTCGGGCCCTCACGGCCAGACTGTGTAACAGCTTCTTACCCCAAGCCATCAGGCTTCTCAATACTCAGAGACTGGTTTGACACACACACGTGTCCTGAGTTGCACTTTCATAACTGTCACTTTATAACTGTCTGCTAACTGTCTGCTACCTCAATAACTGCTATGTGCATAGAACATTATCTCATAGTATGTTATGTTTACATTTTTAGAAACTGTCATCTTTTTGCACTACTAAGTACTGGTCGGCGCTGCACTGTCTATTGTCCTGTTCATTGTCAGTAATTTGTTGTACTGTCCTGTACTTTTTGCACATGTTTGCACGTGCACTTTATATAGATATATATAGGTTTTTTTATATAGGTATTTTATTTCGTTGTGTAGTCTCATGTGGTCCTATGTTGGTCCTTTGTTGTTTTTATGTAGCACCATGGTCCTGGAGGAACGTTGTCTCGTTTTGCTGTGTACTGTACTAACTGTATATGGTTGAAACGACAATAAAAACCACTTGACTTGACTTGACTTGACTTGACCTACAGGTCGAGGTTGGTCGCAGGTGGAGATTTATAGTTAAAAAAGGACTTAAATATTGATGTGTTTCTCACCCACATCTATCACATCGCTTCAGAAGATATTTTACCACTGGAGTCTTATGGATTATTTTTATGCTGATCCTTATGTGATTTTGGAGATTCAGAATACTGGCCACCATTCACTTGCATTGAATGGACCTACAGAGCTGAACAATTCTTCATTTGTGTTCTGCAGTAGAAAAAAGTCATACAAATCAGGGAGGGCAAATTATTGCAATAAACATAATATTATATTGTATATCATTGCAAAAATACTTTTTTGGGGTGAAATATCCCTTTACATTTTTAGAGTAGCTACAGTATTTACCTCCCAACACTGATTCACAATGCTGTTTTCTTCTCATCACCTCGAATTTATGTCAACTACGATCAAATTCAGTTTCCATTTACAGAGCTGGGATCTCACATTTAGCCAGGTGAAATGACTTCTAGCTGTGTGAACTTCCCACCTCCATTAACTGTAAGTATCAACGCCTCTGCTGACAGTATGACATGGACGCTTTTTCAAATACAGAGCCTAAAGGGAGAAAACAAGGACCAGATGTCCTCTGGAGAGCATCATTTTATGATGAAAATATTACCTTGCATTGATTCAGAATGACGATCCCAGAGTTCTTGTAATTCTTCTTCTTGGCTTTATATTTGGGGTTTAAACATTCCCACTGGACCTGTCATTGTATTTTTTATATATATATATATATATATAAAAAAAAAAATGAAAAAATTAGCTTTCCATCAGTACTGGTTGGAGTGGGAAATCGCGACACTGCAGAATATATAACAGCTTCATTAGAATGTCTGGAATGTATAACTGCTTCCCATTGGAACAGTGAAGGCAAAAACAAGTGCTACAGTAGACAATAGACTGAGAAACAATCATTTCACTTATGAGAAATTATGTTGAGCCCAGAAGGGATGTTCGAAAATAATTAGCAGAGTCTGGTAACGATGCCTGCAAAATTGTGATACCAGCCCAGAAAATTAGGGACTTTTCAAGTAGAAAAGGTGTCCAACTGTGGCTGTGCATTCTGGAAGAGTAACATTTAACAGACAGCTAAATAGAGAATGGTTTATTGTTTGAAAAATCATGGAACTAAGGATGCAATTAAAGCAACCATCACTTTAACGGCTGTATTTTCGTGACTGCGCTATGCATAAGTGGGCAAGGGTGGGAGTGCTTGTGTGCATATGCGCGCAAACTTTGGGTGCATTAATGAAGTGCCGTACATTGCTATTTGTTATTTTCCTGAGAAATAAGTCATTGCGTCAAGACGTCTATTTATTCGCTGCAAAGTATAAACTCAGTTCCTGCATTTGCAGTTTTGAGATTCCAACAGCAGTTGATATCAAAGATAATCTTTAGATCATTAAGATTAACCTACATCCAATTAGTCTTGATGAGCACCCCATTTTTCATGTGTATATAAGGAGCACGTCATTGTCATAGAAATATGCCCTACATTCAAGGATGCTGTTAATGCACAAAAGAAGGCAAGACACACACAGTCCATATTTTTTTTCTTCTAATAAATTGCAAGCAGACCATTTACACTACCAAATTCTTATGAATGGGCTGTCTTCATTATATTGATGCAGACGGCGCAAATTGCACTTCCCCTTCTGTCGCTCTCTCCACGTTGTGTCGGAGAAGCGACACTAGGGGTCTCTCTTGAGCGCCGATATCCACCTCTGATCTATGAAAAAAGGCCAATGAGAGTTGGCAGCCAGTATTTGCATGTCCCGCCCCCGGACATACGGGTATTTAAGCGGCGCAAATACGGGAGGTCATTCGGAAAATTTCTTTGGAGCCGATGGTCTGTCTGCAGTTTGCTGCGAGTTACACACCACTAACGTTCCTGTTTCCTCTGACGATCTGCATGCTGTTGGATCTTGACGGCGCACAACAGCGGCTTTCTCCTTCGCATTGCACGGCGTGCATTGTTGCCCCTGAGCGCTTCGACAGCGCAGACACACACACATACTGTGTATTAAAAGAGTTATTTCCCTTAAAAGAGTGAATTTCTCTAAAAGAGCAAAACACAGCGGCGTTGAACGTCCTTTTCAGGACGCGTCTTTTTCAAGATGCCCTTCCGCCCCTGTGTTGTTCCTGGATGCGGTAGAGTGCTCTCCGCTTCAGACGGCCACAGGCGCTGTCTCATGTGTTTGGGCCGCTATCACACCGAGGCGGCGTTTGTGGATGGCTCATGTTCTCACTGCGAGAACATGACCATGACCACGTTGCGGTCGCGGCTTGCTTTCAACAGAAAGCAAGCCACCCCAGCTGCACCCCGCATTGCTCCTTCTTCCCACGGGATTGAGGACGATGCGGTTGGCGCTGGGGGCGATTTGGGGGCGGCAGCGGGTGCAGTTTCGCCGGGTAGCCCCCCGCGAACCTCCCGTTCCCCGACATGCTCGCTGGTCCCCATCTACGCTCGCGGCGATAGCGGCTCGCCTCACGGCCCGGCTGTCTATCCTCCCGAGCCCGAAGCAGATGAGCTCGCCGCTGCATCGGAAAGTGAGATGTCTGATGCCGAGGACTCCCCTGGACTGCCGCCTTCGGGCCAGAAGGCCCAGGCTGAGGCCAACGCTCAGATGTCTGACATGCTTTCCCGGGCCGCCGTGAGCGTGGGGTTGGATTGGAACCCTCCATCCTCCCCACAGCCTTCACGGTTGGATGACTGGTTCCTGGGGGCAGCGCGCCGTTCACGGCCACGCATCCCCCCGGTCCCGTTTTTCCCGGAGGTGCATGACGAGCTGACGTCTACGTGGAGAGCCCCGCTCTCCGCTCGTCTAGGTGCCACCCGCTCCACTCTCTGCCCGCCGAGGGCGTCCCCCTGCGAAGAAACCAGCTCCTGCTCCGCCTCAACCCGGGCCCAGCTCTCAGCCCCAGCGTCGAGCACCCCGCAGGCGGCGCACGCCCCCTGTCTCACGAACCCCCTCTAGGACCCGGAAGGCTCCCAAGCGTTCCTGAGACAGCCGACCCAGAGCCCAAGACGTTAGCTCCGGAGGTGGTAAGACCACTCCGTCCCCCGGTGGAGGGCTGGGAAGAGAATCCTTTGTTTTTTCATTTGCCACACCCCCTGATGGGGGCTGTGGTACCCATATTCTCAATAAAAGAGCTATTTCCTTTGCCTCTGGGTCACCTGGCCTGCAAATGCCGTTCTCACGGCAATCTGCTTTCAGATTACGACAGTCCCGGTACACCAGACGCGGCGATCCCGCCTTCCGCCTGCCTACGACTGCCCCCCAGCCGGCCGGTTCAGACGAGTCCAGAGGACGCCAGCAGACCACCTCCTCAGTCACGAACCTGCCCCCTGCCGGGTGCGCGGAGCAAGGTAAGTGCTTTGAGTCTATTCTCAGCACCCCAGCCTCAGGCCACAACGAAGATGCCCGACGCTGCATTACCTGTTTCCGCCCCGCTGCGAGGCCCTGCCGGGTACGTCCAAAATACTCGTCCCTTTGGTGCCCCTAGCGCAGAGCTGGGAAGCGTGGTTTTCGCTTCCCAATGCATCATGCTGGCTGCACCGGACCATTCGACTCGGTTATGCAATTCAGTTTGCCCGGCTCCCGCCCCCCTTCAGGGGCGTCCGCTTTTCCGCAGTACACGGCGAGCATGCCAGTTCCCTGCGCACGGAAATCGCGACCCTCTTAGCCAAGGGCGCGGTAGAGCTCGTCCCTCCAACCGAAATGAGGAAGGGTTTCTACAGCCCTTACTTCATTGTACCCAAGAAAGGCAGTGGCTTACGACCAATCCTGGACCTGCGAGTTTTCAATCGGGCCTTGTTAAAACTCCCGTTCAAAATGCTCACAAAGAGAAATATTCTGGCTGGCGTTCAGCATCTAGATTGGTTCGCAGCGGTAGACCTGAAGGACGCGTACTTCCACGTCTCAATTCTGCCACGACACCGACCCTTCTTACGGTTCGCGTTCGACGGCCAGGCGTTTCAGT
The DNA here is from genome assembly GCF_025860055.1 of Xyrauchen texanus. Classification (NCBI taxonomy): domain Eukaryota; kingdom Metazoa; phylum Chordata; class Actinopteri; order Cypriniformes; family Catostomidae; genus Xyrauchen; species Xyrauchen texanus. Next base: position 9,283,197 of record NC_068290.1, on the reverse strand, counting down.
ACAAAGTCCTCCCCTTCGGCCTGTCTCTGTCCCCTCGCGTCTTCACGAAGGTCGCAGAGGCGGCTCTTGCCCCGCTACGAGTAGCCGGCATCCGCATTCTCAACTACCTCGACGACTGGCTTATCCTAGCACACTCTCGAGAGTTACTATGCACACACAGAGACCAGGTGCTCCGGCACCTCAGCCGCTTGGGGCTTCAGGTCAACTGGGAAAAGAGCAAGCTCACTCCGGTTCAGAGCATCTCTTTTCTCGGGTTGGAGTTAGACTCAGTCTCAATGACAGCACGTCTCACGAGCGAGCGTGCTCAGTCGGTGCTGGATTGAAGGAAGCGAGGCGCTTCCTTCAAGCCAGGCACAGTGGTCCCTCTAAAACTTTTACAGAGGCTCCTGGGTCATATGGCGTCCTCCGAGGCGGTCGCGCCGCTGGGGTTGATGCATATGAGACCACTCCAGCACTGGCTCCAGACTCGAGTCCCGAGACAAGCATGGCACCACGGCATGCATCGGGTAAAGATCACCCCTGCCTGCCTCAAAACACTCCAACCCTGGACAGACCTCTGCTTTTTACGGCCGTTGGAAAGGGGCCCCGCTGCGTTGGCACATCAACTGCCTGGAGTTGCTGACCGTCCTTCTCGCCCTCAGGAAGTTCCTCCCATTAGTTCGGGACAAACACGTCCTCGTGAGATCGGACAGCATCACGGTGGTGGCGTACATATATCGCCAAGGCGGCGTACGCTCCCGCCACATGTCACAACTCGCCCGCCGTCTCCTCCTATGGAGCCAGCAGTGACTCAGGTCGCTGCGTGCCACTCACATCCCCGGCAAGCTCAACGTTGTAGCGGACGTGCTATCATGACAACGCCTGCCCGGCGGGGAGTGGAGGCTTCACCCCCAGTCGGTCCAGCTGATTTGGGAACGGTTTGGCAAGGCCCAGGTAGACCTGTTTGCCTCCCAGGAAACCTCCCACTGCCCGCTCTGGTACGCCCTAACAGAGGCTCCCCTTGGGACAGACGCGCTGGCACACAGCTGGCCCTCGGGGATGTGCAAGTACGCATTTCCCCCAGTGAGCCTTCTTGCACCGGTGCTGTGCAAGGTCAGGGAGAACGAGGAGCAAGTCACGTTAGTGGCCCCCTACTGGCCCACTCGGACTTGGTTCTCGGAACTCAGACTTCTCGCGACAGCTCCTCCCTGGCGAATTCCCCTGAGAAAGGACCTCCTCTCTCAGGGACGGGGCACGCTCTGGCACCCGCGCCCAGACCTCTGGAACCTCCACGTCTGGTCCCTGGACGGGATGCAGAAGAGCTAGCCGGCTTACCGGCGACCGTTGTGAATACAATTAACCAAGCCAGAGCCCCCTCTACCAGGCACCTTTACGCCCTAAAGTGGCACTTGTTCGCAGATTGGTGTTCTTCCCGAACTGAAGACCCACAGAGATGCGCGATTAGGTCAGTGCTCCTGTTCCTACAGGAGAGGCTGGACAGGAGGCTGTCCCCGTCCACCCTCAAGGTGTATGTTGCCGCCATTGCCGCCCACCACGATCCTGTAGACGGCAAGTCTTTGGGTAAGCACGACCTGATCCTCAGGTTCCTGAGAGGCGCCTGGATGTTGAATCCCCCCCGGCCAGGCCTAGTTCCCTCCTGGGATCTCTCGGTAGTCTTGGCAGGACTCCAGAGACCCCCCTTCGAGCCGCTTGAATCAATTGGACTCAGGGCCCTCTCTCTTAAGATGGCCCTGCTGATCGCGCTCGCCTCTATCAAGAGGTTCGGGGACCTGCAAGCGTTCTCTGTCAGCGACACTTGCCTGGAGTTCGGTCCGGCAGATACGTCTGTGATCCTAAGACCGCGACCGGGCTATGTGCCCAAGGTTCCTACCACACCATTCCGAGATCAGGTAGTGAACCTGCAAGCGCTGCCCCGGGAGGAGGCAGACCCAGCCCTTTCATTGCTACGTCCAGTGCGCGCCCTGCGCATTTACCTGGACCGCACACAGAGCACCAGACGCTCTGAGCAGCTCTTTGTCTGCTTTGGGGGACGGCAGAAAGGGAATGCCATCTCCAAACAGAGGCTCGCCCACTGAGTTGTCGACACCATCACACTGGCTTATCACACCCAGGCCGTGCCCCTACCCTTGCGGGTCCGAGCTCACTCAACAAGGGGTGTTGCGTCCTCGTGGGCACTGGCCAAGGGCACCTCCCTAGCAGACATCTGTAGAGCCGCGGGTTGGGCAACACCCAACACCTTCGCAAGGTTTTACAACCTCCGCGTTGAGTCGGTTGCGTCTCGTGTTTTGTCAGGTCCGAGCCCGTAGAACTCGGTAACACGTAGACCGACCGGCCGGGTGGATCGCTTGCGCCCAGCGCCCTTTTCCTGACGTCAAGGTTAAGTAGTGCGGCTTTTTTCCCAGGGCGCCCCACTCCGAGTCGGGACCCTGGTCGATTCCTCCGCGGTTCAGTGGAGGAACTCGCCGACCCAAGCCACTGCGGGTACCCTGATGGCTACCCTGTACTGGTATAGGTGCTCCACAGGTAAGGCCTCCTGCTCGGACTCCCCCTGTGTATTTCCACGGTTCTGTCCCCTTACGAGCGGACCCCCGTGTCTCCCTTAGGCAGTTACAGCTGCCCCGGTCGCCGTGCTGTAGCAACTCCCCCCTTTCGAGGCTGGATCTACCACCGCACCATACTTTCCACACGAGCCCTAAGACGGCCGTGTGACGTGTCTACCACTTTTCCTCCCCAAGAAAAAGGGCAGGTGTGGTGTCCGCAGGGTCTGGGTAAGCCCCCCTTCCCTATATGCGTGTAAGGGCCCCGGCCGTGATTGCTCTATGCGAGAAACATAGAGAGAAAAGAGGCCCAGCCAGGCTGGCCCGTTCCCATGTTGGCAGACATCGCCTTGTTCCCCTCTCAGGGTAACTAGAAGGATCCCGATGTTCGTATGGGGCATTGTGGAAGGGTACGTGCAGCCGGGTACAGACGATGCGTGGCACTGGATGAATCCCTGCCCGCCTCTGTATCGGCAGTTCACGTACACGGTTCAGCACATGGCAAGATTGGAATGGGTCCCCTAGTGTCGCTTCTCCGACACAACGTGGAGAGAGCGACAGAAGGGGAACGTTTGGTTACGTATGTAAACTCCGTTCCCCGAGGGAGAGAACGACAGCGTAGTGTCTTTCCTCCGCCATGTCACTGAACCGAGCCACTGTTGTGGCCGGACCATTTCCGCCTCCTCAGAAAAATCCTGAATGAACTCCCGTATTTGCGCCGCTTAAATACCCGTATGTCCGGGGGCGGGACATGCAAATACTGGCTGCCAACTCTCATTGGCCTTTTTTCATAGATCAGAGGTGGATATCAGCGCTCAAGAGAGACCCCTAGTGTCGCTTCTCCGACACAACGTGTCGTTCCCTCCCTCGGGGAACGGAGGTTACATACGTAACCAAACGTTTTCACACTTTGTGCGCACTTTGACAGCAAGACTTGGCACTAAAATGCACCAAAACTTAATGGCTATGTCCACTGACTTTACGCATATTAAGTAGCGCATAGCACTGCACTTAAGACGTAGTGGTCTTAAAACAGGGCCCCAAATGACTATGGTTCACTGAAATTAATTGAAACCCTTACCAGCTTCATCTTCATTTATTTTTATTGGCGCACTCAGAAATGTTTAATTTATGTTGCACTTGCCAATAGATCAATCCTCTTGGAATTATGATGACACCTAATGGCAGAAGTGCAGCGTCATGCAAAAGCAATAGTTTTTAGTTACCAATGGCACTGCATAATGCGCAATTGCATTCAGCCATGATTAATTTATTCGGTGAGTGCAAGTGTCCAATAACAGGGGGTTACTAAGTTAAAGTGAGTAGTATTTAGCTGGTCATGTGATTTCAACATGGCAGCCCCCATTAGGCAGCCCAGCTCCATGTAAACTAAAACTTTTTTGGCTACTGATATAACAGGAACTCCATATGAGTGTACATTATTTTAAGCATACTTTGCAAAATTACTATTCATTTCTTAAGGGTTACATTGTTTTAATGAGCAAAATATTACTGAGTGCACCTTTAAGAAATACACCTGTAATTTTACACTTGAAGGAATGATACGGATTCAATACAAGCTAAATCAACAGTATTTATGGCAAAAAATATTGCCCCTTGTATATTAAAAAATAAAAAAGAAAGTGGTTATAGTAAGGCACTTACAATGGAGGTGAATGGGGCCAGTCCATAAATGTTAAAATACACACTGTTTCAAAGGTATAGCCAATAAACATACACATTTTATGTGTTAAAATGATTTTAGTGTTATAAAATCAGCTGGTAACATTATCTCTGTAAAGTTATATTCAATATTACAACTTAGTTGCCATGATGACTTAATGCTGGTTAACCATGTAATCTAGTAAACGCTGTAACACCAGTAAATTCCTGATTTTGTCACGCTAAAATCATGTTATCATGTATATTGTTTATGTATTGTGCCTCTAATTTTAAAACAATGTTTATTATAATGTTTATGGACTGGCCAAATTCACTTCCATTGTAATTGCCTTACTGTAACCCATATTTGTGGAGGTGAAGGTGCAATTGGGCTATAAACTCTCTTGCTCTATGTGCTTGTTTGCCAGACTTTTAATCGTAAAGCAAAACACAAAACACAAAACATTTCAGAAAAGCAATTTAAACTTGTTATCAGATGTCTCATAAATGTTTCTAATTATGTTAATATTTCACTGCAATGATTTTTGCAGTCATTTTGAGTTATTGTGCATTGCATCATAATTATTTGCAATAATGTGTATGTTAATTACTTCTTAAAAGGTTTTGTTTTCTGGGAACATCTGATGACCAACTGGGACTCTTTCTATCCACACACCCACAGCCCCTTTAGTAGCATGCAAGAAGCCCTTCATTAACACCAAACAAGAAATGTTCATTTTTGTACAAATATTTATACTGTAAATTGCAGCAATTTCTGTGACAATTTTTTTACACCGAAATGCATTTAGCTAATTTTCATGAATGAGGCGCAATATTTTGTTTTCGTTCGTTAAAAATGTTATTTCTTCGCCACAACCGCCACCAAACGGAATTGCAAAAATAAACATGGTTTTCAAAAAGCTTTCATGAATAATGTTGCTGTGTTGGGCTGTTGAGACACTCAAACTGATAATTATTTATTTTCCAACACACAGTGTTAACAGATTCTAAGAAAATCAACATATGAATGACTTACATATAGTTGTCGTTGCATTAAACTGGGATAGGAGAAAGTATTTTAAAATAGTTAAACACTTCAGCTTTAACTGGTAATTTCAGCTTTTCAGGTTGGTTGGGATTCACTTATCTAGAGGAAACAAACCTATATAAGGCATTCAATGAATACCTTAGTAGATAACGTGAAGTAGAGATGTGTAAGATTAAATCAAACAGCTCTGTTAAGGGATGTGAGTGGGTATTTTTCTAAGACTACAGAATCTACAGAACATACTGTGACCCACATCAAGCCCTCCTCATACAACCTCAATTTTCTTTCATCTTTTCCTGAATTTTCATCGAGCAGAACTAGTTCCCACTTATCATATATTACATAACCTGCTCTAAATATCTGTTTCAAATAAAGAAATTTGGCTCTGTCTGGCTCACGTTCTCATTGACATTTACAATAAAAATATACATTTTACATGGCCTACGTATAAAACTGTTACCTGTCTGCCATCCATCGCTGACCGCATCTCTTTGAACGTAGCTTGAAATTCACCAATAAAATCGTGCTTTCCGTTCGAATCCCAGTCCCACACCGTACACTGGAGAAAAAGGAAAGACAGGGCATTAGAAAGGAAGGGAATAAAGAAATGAACAAATGCAACATTTTTATTTTGATCAGCTATTTAAAGCCCCATCTTCAAAATCAACCCCCTCTTTCCCCAGAAATATGCACGTGTTTCCACTACAGACATCTAGTTTGGATACCATTTTAAGCATTCCTCTGGAGCAGAAATAAAAAACACACTCTGAGGGTTCTCAAAGTGTCTACTCTGGTTGAACCCATCCCATGATTGGCTTCATATGGTCCACAGAGATCATAAGGCATCTTTGGAACCCAAACATACAGAGTACAGAACTGGAGCAGTCCACTGTGTCCCATGCATTCATGCATTAAACATTAAGTGACAGTACAAATTTATTAAAGTTTGATGATTTTCTGCAATATTCAGGACAACAAGGGATGACTTATTTAAAGCAGCTAGAAAAGATCGTAGTGTGAGTGCTTTTCATGCAGTGGTTTTATTTTTCGTTCACTGCTTTTGGGGTTTCAAATGTACAATAGTCCCATTACTCTCAATGGAATGATAGAACAGTTTCAATGATCAAAGTCGGGGCTATGCTCGAAACCTTCAACATGCTGCCTTATGAGGCAGAATGCTAAGGTAGGAAGGCATTAGGAAATGTCTGCATGAAGTGTTTGCTAAATCATCTGCCACTGGCCACATCCACACTTTTTCAGTGCCATTCTGGTGCAGATGAGAGCGGTAAACAAAGTGATTTCAAACTAAAACGTATTAGTGTGGACATGCCCATTTTTGTATGATATTTTTAATTCAGCATAGATGTATCTTTTGCTGCCTATGATTGCCCACAATACTGTGTGTACGCTTTGGCAGTTGGTTGAAAGAATAAAAATGGACATTGTTGGCTGAAAGTCAGTTAATTGATAAATGCTTTTTATTTTATTATGTTGGCTTGATAAAGCCAATATACTGTTATTCTACAGACTTGAGTTAGGGTTTTTTCAAAATCCATAAACCTAAATTTCTGACTAACTCGTCCTAGAACTTTCAAGCTACACTGGTGGCCAAAAGTTTGGAATAATGTACAGATTTTGCTCTTATGGAAAGAAATTGGTACATTTATTCACCAAAGTGGCATTCAACTGATCACAATGTATAGTCAGGACATTGATAACAGGCCTGCACCCCTGAGTCTTCTCTTTACTGTTGTACATGAAACTGGTGTTGAGCGTGTAGAATTCAATGAAGCTGTCAGCTGAGGACCTGTGAGGTGTCTTTCACAAACTAGAGACTCTGATGTACTTATCCTCTTGTTTAGTTGTACATCTGGCCTTCCACATCTCTTTCTGTCCTTGTTAGAGCCAGTTGTCCTTTGTCTTTGAAGACTGTAGTGTACAAATTGTATGAAATCTTCAGTTTTTTGGGGGGAAATTTCAAGCAATGCATAGCCTTCATTCCTCAAAAATATTATTGACTGACGAGTTTCTAGAGAAGCTGTTTATTTTTTGCCATTTTTGACCTAATATTGACCTTAAGACATGCCAGTCTATTGCATACTGTGGCAACTCAAAAACAAAGACAATGTTTAGCTTAATTTATCAAACCAAATAACTTTCAACTGTGTTTGATATAATGGCAAGTGATTTTCTAGTAACAAATTAGCAATTTAGCATGATTACTCAAGGATAAGGTGTTGGATTGATGGCTGCTGGAAATGAGGTCTGTCTAGATTTGATCAAAAATGACTTTTTTCAAATAGTGATGGTGCTGTTTTTTACATCAGTAATGTCCTGAATATACTTTGTGATTAGTTGAATGCCACTTTGGTGAATTAAAGTCTTCCTAAACAGCAAAATCTGTACATTATTCAAAATTTTCGGCCGCCATTTGTACATCCACCAAACTCAGCACAGTATTTAATCTTTTCTAACTGATACTAAGCATTTTTTTCCATAGCAGATGATCCAAAAATTTAAATATCCCTTATACTTTGACAAAATAGACAATTTAAACTCATGCATCTATCCATCAATCCATCTACAGTATCTATCTGAAAAGTCTTTAATAATAAGGTAATTTAGTTTGACATACAGTATGCTTCCAATTTTTGGCAGTCATTAAATATTTGCTCGGATAAATCTAATAATCACTTAAATTGATTCTAGATCATCATAATTGACATTTTGGTGCAAGTCTGAAACCAGTTTCCTTAAAAGACACATTCATAAGACATATATATATCTGTTTCACACACACACACCTATCATATCACTTCTGAAGATATGGATTTTTTGGTACCTGCATTGTGAGGACTACAAAAATTTGATATTCTTCTAAAAATCTTTGTTTGTGTTCAGCAGAAGAAAAAAAGTCATACACATCTGGGATGGCATGAGGGTGAGTAAATGATGAGAGAATTTTCATTTTTTTTTTCATTTTGGGTTAAATATCCCTATATTGTGTTCTGTTTGTGACGATACTGAGGTTAGTATTGATACATTTCGAAATAAAATAAAAATATGTAAATTATGTTAAACCATTTAAGAAAGCTTTGTGAATGATGTTTTGCTATTATAAAAGATGCTCTATTTTCTTAATTTGAAATGCTAACATCAGACAAAATATACCACAATATTGTAATATAATGCATAAAATGTTGTAAAACAATATTTCTATTTTGACTTTTGAAATATGTAAACCAACGAATGTCCCCTTTTCATGCAGAAAACGCAGTTTTGATTACAATGAAGATGATTATATTAAATTTGTTGGTGTTTTACAAATGGGAACAACCATATATCTTGTTGATAAAACCATGTTGATTTGTTTCATATAAAGGTAGGGCTCCTTAACATTAGCTCTCTTTCTACCAAAGCACTAATTGTAAATTAAATTATTGCAGATTATAGTTGGATGTGCTCTGTTTTGTCTGAAACTTGGCTTAAACTGGATGCATATATTAGCTTAAATGAATCTACTCCCCAGGTTTCAGTTAAACTGAGCACATCCAACTATAATCTGTAATGAGGACAATGCATCTCTGTAAACTTCTGCAATTAATCCAGGATGGACTTCACAGACATTGGTCATTAATTAACTGGACCTTAATGCTTGCTTAATTAACACATTTTAAACCATGACTTGTACTGCTCACATATAACTAATATTGGAATTATATTCATGATGTTAGTCAGAGGGAACTGGCCCCCACAGTGATTCTGGTTTCTCCCAAGGTTATTTTTCTTCATTAAATAACATATTATGGAGTTTTGTGTTCCTTGCCACAGTCACCTTCAGCTTGCTCACTGGGGTTATAAATACAATTATTATTTAATTACTTATATTTTATACTCAATTTACAATCATATTTTATCAAACTACACAATGATCATTCTAAGACTTTATAGATATTACAGTTTCATTTTTGTGTTAATGCATGATTTCCGGTAAAGCTGCTTTGAAACGATGTGTGTTGTGAAAAGCGCTATTCAAATAAAAATGACTTGTTATTCCCTTATCCAAATGCTGGAATCTAAACTTCTCTTGAGACCTGTGAGGAATTTCAGATTTTTTTTATTAAGAAAGTCCAAGACATTAAGTTGTCTATTTCACCTTTAACATTTGTTCCTCCGCAGCTATCACCCCCCTCCCAGCTATTTAACTCAATTTCAGTTTCTATAACACATCTTTCTGATCTTATCACAAAGATGAAGTGCTGAAAGTGTAAGAAGGACGTTCTTCCTTCTTGTCTTTTCAAAGATGTTTTTGCAACTGTAAGTACTTCTGTGACAGCCATTATCAATGGCTCTTCAGCTAGTGGAGTAGTACCAGCCAGCTTTAAACATGTGTGAAGGGATCAATGGAAAGGAGACGGCGAGAACCGGCTTGACGATATAAATAATGGTTTAATGATTGTTACGCTAGAGCAGGAAGGCAGACGAGGGGCGAGGATCTAAATGCAGGGTAGGCTTTATTGGACAACTAAAGAGACAAAACAAAAACAAAGGAAACACCCGCAATGGGGAAACACAACAAAAACACGAAAAACATACAAAGGTAAAACTGGCAGGATGAACATTGATAAAGCCAATATACTGTTATTCTACAGACTTGAGTTAGGGTTTTTTCAAAATCCATAAACCTAAATTTCTGACTAACTCGTCCTAGAACTTTCAAGCTACACTGGTGGCCAAAAGTTTGGAATAATGTACAGATTTTGCTCTTATGGAAAGAAATTGGTACATTTATTCACCAAAGTGGCATTCAACTGATCACAATGTATAGTCAGGACACTGATAACAGGCCTGCACCCCTGAGTCTTCTCTTTACTTTTGTACATGAAACTGGTGTTGAGCGTGTAGAATTCAATGAAGCTGTCAGCTGAGGACCTGTGAGGTGTCTTTCACAAACTAGAGACTCTGATGTACTTATCCTCTTGTTTAGTTGTACATCTGACCTTCCACATCTCTTTCTGTCCTTGTTAGAGACAGTTGTCCTTTGTCTTTGAAGACTGTAGTGTACAAATTGTATGAAATCTTCAGTTTTTTGGGGGGAAATTTCAAGCAATGCATAGCCTTCATTCCTCAAAAATATTATTGACTGACGAGTTTCTAGAGAAAGCTGTTTATTTTTTGCCATTTTTGACCTAATATTGACCTTAAGACATGCCAGTCTATTGCATACTGTGGCAACTCAAAAACAAAGACAATGTTTAGCTTAATTTATCAAACCAAATAACTTTCAACTGTGTTTGATATAATGGCAAGTGATTTTCTAGTAACAAATTAGCAATTTAGCATGATTACTCAAGGATAAGGTGTTGGATTGATGGCTGCTGGAAATGAGGTCTGTCTAGATTTGATCAAAAATGACTTTTTTCAAATAGTGATGGTGCTGTTTTTTACATCAGTAATGTCCTGAATATACTTTGTGATTAGTTGAATGCCACTTTGGTGAATTAAAGTCTTCCTAAACAGCAAAATCTGTACATTATTCAAAATTTTCGGCCGCCATTTGTACATCCACCAAACTCAGCACAGTATTTAATCTTTTCTAACTGATACTAAGCATTTTTTTCCATAGCAGATGATCCAAAAATTTAAATATCCCTTATACTTTGACAAAATAGACAATTTAAACTCATGCATCTATCCATCAATCCATCTACAGTATCTATCTGAAAAGTCTTTAATAATAAGGTAATTTAGTTTGACATACAGTATGCTTCCAATTTTTGGCAGTCATTAAATATTTGCTCGGATAAATCTAATAATCACTTAAATTGATTCTAGATCATCATAATTGACATTTTGGTGCAAGTCTGAAACCAGTTTCCTTAAAAGACACATTCATAAGACATATATATATCTGTTTCACACACACACACCTATCATATCACTTCTGAAGATATGGATTTTTTGGTACCTGCATTGTGAGGACTACAAAAATTTGATATTCTTCTAAAAATCTTTGTTTGTGTTCAGCAGAAGAAAAAAAGTCATACACATCTGGGATGGCATGAGGGTGAGTAAATGATGAGAGAATTTTCATTTTTTTTTCATTTTGGGTTAAATATCCCTATATTGTGTTCTGTTTGTGACGATACTGAGGTTAGTATTGATACATTTCGAAATAAAATAAAAATATGTAAATTATGTTAAACCATTTAAGAAAGCTTTGTGAATGATGTTTTGCTATTATAAAAGATGCTCTATTTTCTTAATTTGAAATGCTAACATCAGACAAAATATACCACAATATTGTAATATAATGCATAAAATGTTGTAAAACAATATTTCTATTTTGACTTTTGAAATATGTAAACCAACGAATGTCCCCTTTTCATGCAGAAAACGCAGTTTTGATTACAATGAAGATGATTATATTAAATTTGTTGGTGTTTTACAAATGGGAACAACCATATATCTTGTTGATAAAACCATGTTGATTTGTTTCATATAAAGGTAGGGCTCCTTAACATTAGCTCTCTTTCTACCAAAGCACTAATTGTAAATTAAATTATTGCAGATTATAGTTGGATGTGCTCTGTTTTGTCTGAAACTTGGCTTAAACTGGATGCATATATTAGCTTAAATGAATCTACTCCCCCAGGTTTCAGTTAAACTGAGCACATCCAACTATAATCTGTAATGAGGACAATGCATCTCTGTAAACTTCTGCAATTAATCCAGGATGGACTTCACAGACATTGGTCATTAATTAACTGGACCTTAATGCTTGCTTAATTAACACATTTTAAACCATGACTTGTACTGCTCACATATAACTAATATTGGAATTATATTCATGATGTTAGTCAGAGGGGAACTGGCCCCCACAGTGATTCTGGTTTCTCCCAAGGTTATTTTTCTTCATTAAATAACATATTATGGAGTTTTGTGTTCCTTGCCACAGTCACCTTCAGCTTGCTCACTGGGGTTATAAATACAATTATTATTTAATTACTTATATTTTATACTCAATTTACAATCATATTTTATCAAACTACACAATGATCATTCTAAGACTTTATAGATATTACAGTTTCATTTTTGTGTTAATGCATGATTTCCGGTAAAGCTGCTTTGAAACGATGTGTGAAACGATGTGTGAAAAGCGCTATTCAAATAAAAATGACTTGTTATTCCCTTATCCAAATGCTGGAATCTAAACTTCTCTTGAGACCTGTGAGGAATTTCAGATTTTTTTTATTAAGAAAATCCAAGACATTAAGTTGTCTATTTCACCTTTAACATTTGTTCCTCCGCAGCTATCACCCCCCTCCCAGCTATTTAACTCAATTTCAGTTTCTATAACACATCTTTCTGATCTTATCACAAAGATGAAGTGCTGAAAGTGTAAGAAGGACGTTCTTCCTTCTTGTCTTTTCAAAGATGTTTTTGCAACTGTAAGTACTTCTGTGACAGCCATTATCAATGGCTCTTCAGCTAGTGGATTAGTACCAGCCAGCTTTAAACATGTGTGAAGGGATCAATGGAAAGGAGACGGCGAGAACCGGCTTGACGATATAAATAATGGTTTAATGATTGTTACGCTAGAGCAGGAAGGCAGACGAGGGGCGAGGATCTAAATGCAGGGTAGGCTTTATTGGACAACTAAAGAGACAAAACAAAAACAAAGGAAACACCCGCAATGGGGAAACACAACAAAAACACGAAAAACATACAAAGGTAAAACTGGCAGGATGAACATTAAAGACCACGGAAACAAGCATCCATATACATCGACGATCGACAAGGGAATGGAGAACAAACAGGGTTTATATACACTGGAGACATGATGAAGACAAACTACAATCAGGTGAGCACAATGACACAGGGCTGGCAGTGATGAGGGCCGAGGATCATGGGAAGTGTAGTTTCTGACAAAGACAAGTGAGACCCAGGGCAGACAACAATGGAATTGTGACAATGATAAACTTAAAAGAGAAGACACAAACACACACATGACGGACATGTCCGTTAACAATCTCTCTCTCCCACACGATCCTCTGCAGTCGACCTTTATCACTCACAGTGGCTTAATTAGCCTAATACGGGACCGGGTGTGTAGGATCACGACCCGGCCCCGCCCTCCACCCTGCCACAACATTCAATTGTGCAACCTTTGCTTAAAAAACCCCATCTCGATCCAGCTACACAAAATCCATAGACCAGTTTCAAAACTGCCTTTCATTTCCAAGCTTCTGGAGAGAGTTGTGTATTCTCAGCTATACTCATATTTTAATTAATTTGATATTTTAGATATGTTCCAGTCCAGATTCAGATCATTACATAGTACTGAATCTGCTCTGTTGAAGATCACAAATTATATTTTTCTCTCGAATCTGTTCTGGTTTTATTGGATCTCAACACTGCTTTTGATACTATTGACCACACAATTGTTTGGATTGTCTGAGGACCGTGATCCATGCACTAATTACATCATGGCTGGACTAAAATAACTCCCTGTATTTTGGCCTACCTCAAACTGCTTTATCTCATTTGCAGATGGTGCTAAATGCTGCGGCTGGATTTTAAACAGCATTGAAAAAGATGGATCATATTTCTCCTGTACTTGCATCTCTTCACTGGCTTCCTGTTATATTCAGAATTGAATTTAATGTTCTCATCTATGTGTTTAAGGCCTTCTCTGCTATTGCACCTCAGTACATTAGTGACCTTCTTCATCCATACTCTCCCACCAGAACATGCAGATCTTGTGATCAGGTTCTTCTGTCTGTCCCGTTACTGTTGTAAAACACAGGGTGATCGAGCCTTTTCTGTTGTTGCCCCCAAACTCTGGAACAGTCTCCCTTTTCACGTGGGGTCCGCTCCGTCTCCATTTTTTTAATATTCCCTAAAATCTTATTTTTACTCTTTACCTTCTGACTTGTCAACTAACTTTTTACATTTTGGTTTTCATTGGGACTGTACAGCACTTTAGATCAATAGCTGTTGTTGTAAATGTGCTTTATATATCCATTTTGACTTCAATTGACTTGAGGTGTACTGGAACTCCGACCAAATGAGACCTCCACATTTGATGCGCCACTGCAGCCTTATTAACCTCCCATGATTTCTGACTCACTGATCAGAGTTTAATGTTCACAAGATATCTGCAACTGTCTAGAGCAACATTTTAACTAACAGACCAGCTGTTAGCTAGAGGGGAAGGGGATTCCAATATATGGCACAAGAAAAATGAAATTGAAGAACGTAATAATTCATCAGCCCACAACAAATACGTCCCATTGGAGTAACAATAGGACCAGTCGAATATCGGCAGGACCCAATCAATCATAACCACTAAGAGTTAATCACACAGGGCTCTGTCAAGATACCCTTTAAGTCTTATGTTGAGATTCTAAAAAAAGGACATGTTTCCCACACTGATTGTAGTCATTTTGAGTGGTGACAGCAGCACTCTACTGGACTGCTAGAGGGCAGATCTGGGAATGGGGTGAGCTCCAGCTGTGAGCTCTGGGTTATGTCCTTGAGTGATTCTGCAGATGTCATGGACTACGTCTGCCCTAAATGAGGCTGAGCAGTCTGCTGTAATGAGGTCCAGTGGCGGATTTAGACATGGGCAATAGCGCAGGGCGGCAACTTGCGGGTGGGGTGGGGGGTTGTTGGGCGGTACGAGGCAGCACCCAATCCCACCCCCTCAGGTCAACATCTTTGGGGGCACGTTGAAGTGGGTTTCACCAAGGGACCAGAACCACTACTGATGAGGTCTGTGCCTGTATACTCATGAGTGGGCAGTAGGGAGGCAACACACAGGCGTATGAGCAGAGAGACAGGTAGAACACAGGCACACTTAAGAAATGTTTAAAGGGGCCCAGAGCATATTAACATTAAATGGGCACAGTTAATGGTGTGCTGAGGCACTCTGAAAATCCCTCCAGTGTAACATTGTTTTGAAGATGTTCGTCTTTTATTTTGAAATCAGCAACCCCTAAAGTTTTTCTTTGTTGTGAGTACCAGAGTAAACCAGAGTAAATTACAAAAAAAATTGAAAGTTACAGTAAGGCTATTACAACTGAAGCAAATGGGGCCAGTCCAAAAACGTTAAAATACTCACCGTTTCATAAGTATAGCCACAAGACATTAATATACATGTTAACATGTTTTAAGTGTGATAAATCGCTTACTAAACATTTCTGTGAAAAGATATATCCAGTACCATGATTATAAAGTTTTGTTTTCATGGCAATTAAATTGTTATTTGGATATAACTTTACAAAAATTCAATAAAACAGCTTTGCAACTGAAAATCTACTTGATTTAAAAAATTGTATACCCTTTTCTCCTCAATATAGAATGCCCATTTCCCACTACTTAGTAGGTCCTCGTGGTAGCGTGGTTACTCACCTCAATCCGGTGAGGGAGGATAAGTCTCAGTTGCCTCCGCATCTTATCACGTGGCTCGCTGTGCACGACACAACAGAGACTCCGCACATGGAGGCTCATGCTATTCTCCGCGATCCAAGCACAACTTACCACATGCCCCATTGAGAGCGAGAACCACTAGTTACCCCATGTGACTCTACACTCCCTAGCAACCGGGCTAATTTGGTTGCTTAGGAGACCTGGCTGGAGTCACTCAGCACACCCTGGATTCGAACTTGCGACTCTGAAAAGCTACTTGATTTAAAAACTAGCAATGGTCCCACATTGCTACTGAGATATGTAGTTAAGCAAATAGTTTTGCTATTTTTAGTAATGCTACTGCCCATCACTTTGAATAAATTAAGAGAGAAAGAGAGAGGTAAATTAGGAAATGCACATATTTAAGTATACACATGGGAACACCTGGTAGATCCTTTCTTAATTCTCAAACACACTCTCACCGAGTCTAATCCTCCAGAGTCAGAGTAATCAGGCCATGTGATCACCATGAGAGCTTCTGCAAGCTATCTGATCTGAACAGAGACACGGTGGTCTGGCAAAAATTATTGTATTTCAGAACAGTATAGAAATCAGCACTGCTCACCTGCATCCGTTAAAATGCTACCCAAAAAGCTAGCCGAAATCTACCCAACTGATCACTGAAAGTGACAAGGATGATCAAGACTGGAGTCTTGCACAAACTTGAATGAAAAAACTACTATCATGTATGTCTCTTTTTACTAGGGCCTATACAAACCCCTACATTTTATTTCAAAAGAAAACTATAGTGTAATTCCATGCATGCAAATTTAAAACTTTTCTTTATGGAGTTCATGATTGATGTCACAAATAAATGTGTTTTGAATAAAATAATTTGCAGTGAATGACTGTCTGAAGTCTGGAACCCATGGACATCACCAAATTCTGGGTTTGCTTTGCTAGGCCTTTAATGCAGCTGTCTTAAGTTGCTGCTTGTTTCTGCTTTCAGTTTTGTCTTCAGCAAGTAATATGCATGTTCATTTGGGATGAGGTCAGGTGACTAACTCATTCACACTAACTCATTGAAGAATATTCAATTTCTTTGCCTTGAAAAGCTCTTTGGTTGCTTTCACAGTATAATGTCACTGTCCATCAGTACTGTGAAGTGCAATCCATTCGGTTTTGCAGCATTTAGCAGAAACTGAGCAGATAGCATAGCCCTAACTCTTCAGAATTCATTCTGCTGCTTCTTTCAGCAGTCATATCATCAACAGACACTAGTGAACCAGTTCCATTTGGCAGCCATCCATGCCCATGCCACAACACTTCCTTCACCATGTTTCACAGGTGATGTGGTATGCTTCGATCATAAGCTGTTCCTTCCCGTCTCCATACGCTTCTCTTCCTATGATTCTGGTAGAGATTCATCTTAGTTTTGTCTGTCCAAAGAAAAGTGTTCCAGAACTTGGCAGACTTTTTTCTGGCAATCTAATCTGGCCTTCCAATTCTTGAGGCTTACCAGTGGTTTGCACATTGTGGTAAACCCTATGTATGAAATCTTTTTTGTTGACTTTTACAATGATTTGCCTTCCTCCTGGAGAGTTTTCTTGACTTGGCTTGATGTTGTGAAGTGGTTTATTTTCACTAAGGAAATAATTTTGTGATCCTCCACCACAGTTGTCTTCTGTGGTCATCCAGGCCTTTAGGTTATGTGTTAGGTGTTTTTATTTTTATAATGTACTAAATTGTTAATTTGGCCACTCCTAAGCTTTCTGCTATCCCTCTGATGTATTTGTTTTATTTAATTTTTTTCAGGCTAATGATGGCCAGCCTGACTTGCATTGACAGCTCTTTGGAGCTCATGATGAGAGTTTACAGCAACAGCTTCCAAATGCAAATTCTACATCTTGAATCAGCTCCAGACCTTTTAACTGCATCATTTTTTATGAAATAACCTGGGAACAGTTCACACCTGGCCATGAAACAGCTTCTCGGTCGATTGTCCCATTATTTCAGAGCCCCTGGAAATTGTTGTCTGTGTATAAAACGTGATATAATTCCTAAACAGTTCGCCCAAAGCTGAAAGTCTGTACTTCAATCAGATATTTATTGCTTAAATTAAAATATATTGTGGTGGACTACAGAGGCAAAATATGAAAAGTATCTCACTGTCCCAATACTTAGATAGGGCAGTGCATATGTGATGTTTTGATTTAGTTGCTAAGCCATAGCTATTTGTTATAGCTCAAATCTGAGTCTAGAGAGTAGGTTATAGCCTGCTATGGAATGTCAGCAGTATAAATGGACAAGCAACTGGCCTCTTTAACCTTTAATGTCTTTAATGGTTTAATCATTTGATTAGTATCTAAAAAACTGCTATAAACACTTCTAATTGGGAACTTTCAGCTAGCTCTTTCACAAATAAGAAAATAAACACTATGAAGTTGACAAACTATACTTTTGTAGATCTAATAATTACACTGTGAATTTCTAAAGTGCCTTACCTACTCAAAATCCAGTAAATACATTTTCTGATAAAAGTAGGCAATTCTTTTTAAACAAGCACTTCTAAATCTAATCACATAAACAATACATGCACTACAAGTGCTTTGGTGCGATGGCGTCTGGCCAAGAACATAAATTGCAAATGTCACTGTAAATGTAAAAATAAATTAAAACATATTTGATAGTGAAAGACAAATACACATAATTACACATTTATTGATCGAGACAGCATACAGCCAACATTGACAAGTAATAAATTACCTTCAGTATTCTTTCATGGTCTCCACTACAGAGTGAGTTCAGAGACGTTTTGAAAGTCTTCCAAGCGGGGTTGAGGTTATTCATGATGGTCTGTGTGCAGAGGGAGAGTGAGAGGAAGAGAGAGAGAGAGAGAGCGGTTCAGTGTTGGTTGAATGCCGATACAGGGAGATCTTAGTGAAAAGCGTTTGCCTTCAGTGCCAAATATGAGTAAAAACTGTCTTTGACAAGTGCCATTGTCTTTTCACTTTATTAGGAACTACAAAATAATACTCCAAATCAAATTGTTAGAATGATAGTCTGGCCTTTGCACATACATTTAAATCAAACACACACAAATGTCTACAAAAGAAAACTTTTGTCAACTTCTAACGATTACATTTTGAATGACTATTTCCTGAGTGGAAAATTACCAACAAAAGTTCATACTGACTGAAGTTTTTACTTTTTATCCATAACTCCACCTGGAATATTAAATACTGTGGAATATGTGGAATATTCCTTGCATTAATGCTCCACAAATTAAGATACAATGTGTCTTATTTGTGCTTTTGTGTCAGGTGTAGCTTTATCAAGAGACAGAGATTAGCTTGTACAAAAACAGCAAAATAATGTTATTGTTATAAGGAAAAATAATAATTTTTATTAAAAAAAATAATGAAACATGCAGTTTCATGTCTGATAAGAACTTTGTTGCAAAAAGTTTGATTTTGGTTGCCTTACCTCTGTTCTGTGCACTAGCTGCTGGGTGTTGTCATCATTTACTCTGTAGATCTCTAAGAACGGATCTGATTTGCTGAAAAAATCCTAAAGGAGTGTGAGAAAAACAGATGACGGTCTAACAAACAAAAGCTGTAGTGTATTTTTGGAGAGAAAGTTGGAACTTGTCTTCCACTGTATGCATGATCTATGTAATATGCATCAATGGGTACCATTGGGTATACAAATAATTTATATTTTCTCCTTGTTCATTGTTGCACACCATTCAGCTGTCAAAGAAACTTGAGATTACATTAAGTACACTGCACATATTTGTATTATTATTATTTTTGTCTTATTTTCTAGTAAAATAGATAAATATTGTTAAAACACGATATATTTACTTGACAAGCAAAATGGCTGTAGATATAAAATATATAAAAGTCTTGTTTCCAGAGAAATCTGACAAAATATAGTAAACTTTATGCTTAATACAAGAAATAAATATGCCAATGGAGGTATGAAAAATAAACCTGTTTTCCCTTTGAATTAAGTTTTTTATTCTTACCTCATTGACAAATTGTTGTTTCTTGTTTTATGCATATACCTCATTAAATTTAGTTAGATTTCTCTGAAAACAAGACTTTATATCTTATGCCATTTTTCTTGTCAAGTAAATGTATCTTGTTTTAAGAATCTTTCGATATTTTTACTGGAAAACAAGACAAAAATAATAATTAAGAAAATTATTTTTTGCAGTGTATTTAAACAACATTTTGTGCCTAAAAGTAATTAGATTAGAGTAACTAATTAATTTGTAATCCAAGTACACTCAAAACTGATTAAATGTAATATACTGTACTATACTTAAAGGGGTCATGAATTAGAAAATCAAACTTACCATGATATCTTGACATATAAGAGTTCATAGCATTATAGAAACACATTATAAATTTCCCAAAAAAAGTAAAAAAAATAACTTTATTGAAACCAAGGTGCCAAAATGGCTTTTTCTCTACTTCCTCCTCGATAATACGTCATAGTGAGGTATTTCAGCAGCATAGACCAGCCTTTATCAGCTACACTGCTTAGGCCCACCAGTCTTGCGGTTAGAGTAGAGTGGTGAGATTATTTTTGGAGCAACAGGTGTCACGATGGCCATGAAGATGTCAAGACGTTGCAGTGCCAGGTTGTGGGAAATGTCTTGGTTACTGTCGTAACCTCCATTCCCTGATGGAGGGAACGAGACGTTGTGTAGATGTAGTGACACTAGGGGTCACTCTTGGGTGCCCAAAACACCTCTGATCTTTGAGAAAAGGCCAATGGGAATTGGCGAATGGAATTTGCATGGCACTCCCCTGAACATACAGGTATAAAAGAAGCAACCACTCATTCAGGTTTTGTGCTGAGGAGCTGAGACAGATTTGTGGCCATTTCAGCAGGTAGCTCAGCGTTGTGGCAAGAGGGACACAACATCTCGTTCCCTCCATCAGGGAATGGAGGTTACGAAAGTAACCAAGACATTCCCTATCTGTCACTCACTCAACATTGTGTCGATGTAGTGAGACTAAGGGTCAATATACGAAATTCCACAACCAGCTGAACTGTGTTACTTGGACTGGCGCTGCAGGTGCAGGCATACCACTGCGTGCCTCGTAGCAAGTACACCCAGCCCCCACATAACCTCACCCAATGCCTTACGAGTGTTGTATGGCCCCTCACACCCTAGGGACAAGACAAATACATAGTGGGGATAGGCCGCACCAGCCATGGCCTCTTCTCTTCTTTTTTCTCCCACAAAAATGGAAAATCACTCAGCTGGGGCCATTTTCATCCGCGTCTTTCCACTGTCCTCCAAAGCAGACAAAAAGCTGCTCAGAGCGTCTAAAGCTCTGCGCGTGGTCCAAGTAGATGTGCAAAGCATGCACCTGACACAGCAACGACAAGGCTGGCTCTGCCTCCTCCTGGGGCAGCGCTTGCAGGCTCACCTACAGATCCCTAAAAGAGGTCATGGGAACCTTGGGCACATAGCCTGGTCGGGGTCTCAAGATCACGTGAGAGTATGCCGGACTAAACTCCAGGCAGGTATCGCTGACAGAGAACACCTGCAAGTCCCCAACCCTCTTGATGGACATGAGTGCAGTCAGGAGGGCAGTCTTCAATAAGAGAGCCTTTAGCTCAACTGACTCTAAGAGCTCAAACGGGGCTCTCCACAGGCCCAGCAGGATCATGGAGAGATCCCACGAGGGAATGAGGAGTGGCCTAGGATGATTTAACCTCCTCGTGCCTTTAAGGAACCTGATGATCAGGTCATGCTTTCCGAGGGACTTAGCGTCCACTGTGTCATGGCGTGCCGCTATAGCGGCTACATACACCTTCAAGGTGGAGGGGACAGCCGCACCTCCAACCTCTCCTGCAGGAAGGAAAGCACCGACCCGACTGCACATCTCTGGGGTCTTCACCTCGGGAAGCCGTGAATGTTTGGTGTCCGTCTGTTGTGATAACCCATGGTTTGCGGCGTAAACACTGGCTGTGTTACCCAGGAAATGAGGAAACCGCTCTTTCTTTTAAAATGTAGATGGGCGTAAGCTTTGGGGGGTCTACATTGGGGCTGAGCAGTCAGCCCGGGATTCAACGGAGCCGGTGTTGTCACCGAAATTGCTGTAATGCGCCGTAAATCCAAAAGCATACAAATCGCGAGGTGAATGTAATGGCAGTGGAACTCGCTGATTCAACACCACATAGCTCTGAAGAAAAAAATCTGAATGAGTGGTTGCGGGCCAGCTCCTTTTATGCCCGTATGTCCAGGGGAGTGGCATGCAAATTCCACTCTCATGAAATTCCACTCGCGAATTCCCATTGGCCTATTCTCAAAGATCAGATGTGCTTGGGGCTCCCAAGAGCGACCCCTAGTGTCACTACATCGACACAACGTTGAGTAAGTGACAAATAGGGAACTAGATTTCTTGCATTTGCTTCACAAGGATCCCAACATTAAGAGTGGCTGACATTTATATTTAATCAAGTTCCGGATCGCGTCGGTAAGAGCATGTTTGATTGCTCCCTTCATTTTACCGATGATTCTTTCACAAACAAGACACATTTCGCAGAGAGACTTACCGTAATTTCCGGACTATTGAGCGCACCTGAATATAAGCCGCACCCACTGATTTTTAAATAAATATTATTTTGAACATAAATAAGCCGCACCTGTCTATAAGCCGCAGGTGCCTACCGGTACATTGAAACAAATGAACTTTACTCAGGCTTTAACGAAACACGGTGTGGCAGCGGGGGCGTGGTCAAGCGCCCCTCCGGGAGAGAAAAGCGATAAGGGCGCTTACACCTGAGCTAAATTATGTCTAACACCGGTGTCTAATTTCAGTAAGCATGGGGAGAGCGGCATAAAAAGGCAGCAGCCACAGAGCTGAGAAAGTGACACACGTCAGTCTAGTGTTGGCGCATAGAAGAATTGAGAAACTTTATAAAATTGATTGTAAACATTGCTGTGGCCATTAAAAGCCTTACCTGGAACGTCAAGTGCCCTGCTGAAAACTGTCACACTGGTGCCCGTGTGACAGTTTTCCAAAGAAGGACACGTGAAGCAGGGCACTTGAAATTAGACACCGGTGTTAGACATAATTTAGCGCAGGTGTAAGCGCCCTTACCGCTTTTCTCTCCCGGACGGGAGCTTGACCACGCCCCCGCTGCCACACACGGCTTGTAATAAAACATTTGCAGTAAACAGTAGCCTACCAAGTCATTGGTCACTATCTTCCTCGTCCTGTGCACTGAAACCACTTAAGTCATCTCCTTCGGTTTCGGAGTATAGCCTCAGATTTAGTTGTCTTTTTGCACTGAGTCAATTCCTCACGCTGCTGTTTCCAGCGTCTTATCATCGACTCATTAAGACCAAGCTCCCGTGCGGCAGCCAGATCAATCGCCTTCAACTTGAAAGCAGCATCATATGCGTTTCTCCATGTCTTTGCCATGGTGAGGGTGACAAAATTACTACCGTAATCAGAATGATGGGAAGTTTGAGCGCGCTCGATTTAATCTAAACAGTAAACAAAAAAGTTGTTTTTACCTTAACCCGTTCTGCAATTTCATTGGTCTAATGAAAGCTTCACGCCGCCAAAAAACTGAGCACGTCACAGAATGTTTTTTTTTTTTTTTATAAAATTTGAAAGCGGGAAAAATCCATATATTAGCCGCGTCATTGTATAAGCCGCGAGGTTCAAGGCGTGGGAAAAAAGTTGCGGCTTATAGTCCGGAAATTACGGTAAATTAAAAGTTGATGCAGTGCCAACTATATTGGATCTGATAGTGATGTCGCAACAAACAAGTGTGAGTATCCATGTTAACTGTTTTGCTTCATATGTTGCAGACTATAAGATATGTACTGAGTATTTGATTTGATCCTAGTGATTTTAGATGCTCGTGTATGAGTTTTAATGCACAGGGATCTCTAAGCAGCATGTATTTTCTTAGAAATGCATTTGTAAAACTTAGAAATGTTTCACCATTGGAAAATGCCCCAACTATGTAAACGCCGTTGTGTCACGTCTTGGTTTAAACAACAATAAAAGTAAAACCTATTACACAAATAGACAAGTAAATTACAGTAATTACTTACCACGCTGTCACAGACTACAGTATCTGTGGTGTTTGTGGAGGGGGTTAATTTTCTTCAAATTCAGGATCAGACTCTGGCTCAAACATGTATGGATGAATTCCTCTGTTTTCAAAATACCCCACATTTACTCTTATCCACATGCAAAGATGTTACCCAATCACAGCAGTGGATGTTTACACTGAAGTCTTCAAGATAATGAAGATAATGCCCCAAATAACAGAAAGTTTGAATCAGAGGTACAAAAGGAAAGAAAGTGACCAATTATTCCTAAATTATGAATACTTTTAATGGAAAGAAATAACACTAACATTATAAGTGGACCTCAAGGAACATCTAATTCATGACACCTTTAAATTAATGCAATGCATGTAAACTTAAGCCACACTTACAGTGGGTACGGAATGTATTCAGACCCCCTTACATTTTTCACTCTTTGTTATATTGCAGCCATTTCTAAAATCATTTAAGTTCATATTTTTTCCTCATTATTGTACACACAGCACCCCATATTGACAGAAAAACACAGAATTGTTGACATTTTTGCACATTTATTAAAAAAGAAAAACTGAAATATCACATGGTCCTAAGTATTCAGACCCTTTGCTGTGATACTCATATATTTAACTCAGGTGCTGTCCATTTCTTCTGATCATCCTTGAGATGGTTCTACATTTTCAATTGAGTCCAGCTGTGTTTGATTATACTGATTGGACTTGATTAGGAAAGCCACACACCTGTCTATATAAGACCTTAGAGCTCACAGTGCATGTCAGAGCAAATGAGAATCATGAGGTCAAAAGGAACTGCCTGAAGAGCTCAGAGACAGAATTGTGGCAAGGCACAGATCTGGCCAAGGTTACAAAAAAATTTCTGCTGCCCTTAAGGTTCATAAGAGCACAGTGGCCTCCATAATCCTTAAATGGAAGACGTTTGGGACGACCAGAACCCTTCCTAGAGCTGGCCGTCCAGCCAAACTGAGCTATCGGGGGAGAAGAGCCTTGGTGAGAGGTAAAGAAGAACCCAAAGATCACTGTGGCTGAGCTCCAGAGATGCAGTCAGGAGATGGGAGAAAGTAGTCAACCATCACTGCAGCCATCCACCAGTCGGGGCTTTATGGCAGAGTGGCCCGACGGAAGCCTCTCCTCAGTGCAAGACACATGAAAGCCCGCATGGAGTTTGCTAAAAAACACCTGAAGGACTCCAAGATGGTGATAAATAAGATTCTCTGGTCTGATGAGACCAAGATAGAACTTTTTGGCCTTAATTCTAAGCGGTGTGTGTGGAGAAAACCAGGCACTACTCATCACCTGTCCAATACAGGCTCAACAGTGAAGCATGGTGGTGGCAGCATCATGCTGTGGGGGTGTTTTTCAGCTGCAGGGACAGGACGACTGGTTGCAATCGAGGGAAAGATGAATGCGGCCAAGTACAGGGATATCCTGCACGAAAACCTTCTCCAGAGTGCTCTGGACCTCAGACTGGGCCGAAGGTTCACCTTCCAACAAGACAATGACCCTAAGCACACCGCTAAAATAACGAAGGAGTGGCTTCACAACAACTCCGTGACTGTTCTTGAATGGCCCAGCCAGAGCCCTGACTTAAACCCAATTGAGCATCTCTGGAGAGACCTGAAAATGGCTGTCCACCAACGTTTACCATCCAACCTGACAGAACTGGAGAGGATCTGCAAGGAGGAATGGCAAAGGATACCCAAATCCAGATGTGAAAAACTTGTTGCATCTTTCCCAAAAAGACTCATGGCTGTATTAGATCAAAAGGGTGCTTCTACTAAATACTGAACAAAGGGTCTGAATACTTAGGACCATGTGATATTTCAGTTTTTCTTCTTTAATAAATGTGCAAAAATGTCAACAATTCTGTGTTTTTCTGTCAATATGGGGTGCTGTGTGTACAATAACGAGGAAAAAAAATGAACTTAAATGATTTTAGCAAATGGCTGCAATATAACAAAGAGTGAAAAATTTAAGGGGGTCTGAATACTTTCCGTACCCACTGTATGTATTAGATAACAAAATATTACACAATGCAGCATTTATTCTAAAGAAAAATAGCACAAGCACACTTTTCAAGTAAAAAGGTTTTTAGGTTTTATTAAATAGAGTATACTGCTCTAAATCAGTACAAAAATATTTGGAAACTGTGTGGTTGTCAGACATCTCCAAAGTTCATTTGATGAACCTGTAGTTCCTCTGCTAGGACACCTGTGTAAACTTGAGGGGAACTGACTTTGTGCCTTCACTAAAAATCCTTGAAACCAGTTGGTTACAGAAAAGTTAATTCTGAAACAACCTAATTGTTTCCAAATCCCACTTTGTTTGATATTTTATATCTAATGCAATGGAATTCATAGATTTTTAAATGTGGCTTTAGTGTCCAAATACATTTTGGGGCCCATGAAAATGTTTAACAATAGAATGGTAACAGCTTTACCTTGGTCCTTGTTGGCTAGAGTGAGACTGTATAGATATTTAACTGTGCAAAAATATTCATCAAAAAGTTACTCCTGACAACACAAAACTTGTTGGTATTTCTACAGGTTTCTTAAAGTTTGCTTGCATATTGCCTTGGCTAATTATCCTTCTAAAATATTTTGACTTGGTAAACAGTGGGGATGCAAAATTTCAAAACTGCAAATTAAATGATTCCCAGTATTTCAGTCTTAATGAATCTTGGGAGCTTACTGAATGAGAATAGCAGCCTAACATCTTTAGGATATAAAAAGATCCACATGCAAGCGAGAGTCAAAATAGACGGCTTTGTGTTTGAAGGGGACCTAGTATGCAAAATTCACTTTTACATGTTGTTTGAACATAAATGTGTGTTGGCAGTGTGTGTACACAACAACCGTACAATGATAAAAATCCACGCAGTCCATTTTTTTAATCCCCATTAATCATAAGCACATCATTGTGCTGGGGGGTACACGGTGGCTGCTGT
Source organism: Xyrauchen texanus (assembly GCF_025860055.1). Classification (NCBI taxonomy): domain Eukaryota; kingdom Metazoa; phylum Chordata; class Actinopteri; order Cypriniformes; family Catostomidae; genus Xyrauchen; species Xyrauchen texanus. The sequence goes on along the minus strand of NC_068290.1, from coordinate 9,256,481 downwards.
GCACCTGTGCCCGCAATCATTGTCTCAGAACAAGCTGTTCGCAGATTTGAAAGTGATGTCACTTTGTACAGGCCCTGCCCACGACTGTTGACGGACATTGCCGACGGCCATGTTTGTTTGAGTGTGTTGATTCGTTATAGTGCATAGCTAACGTTGTAACAGTATTTGTGTGTGTGTGTGTGTGTGTGTGTGTGTGTGTGTGTGTGTGTGTGTGTGTGTGTGTGTGTGTGTGTTGCTCATCCATCATTGCAAAACAGCTGAGAAACTTTACAACAAATAAATAAATGTATCAAATAACCATTTGGAAACTTCCTGGTTCATTATCAAAGTTTTTACTTCTGATGGAGTCTCTCTCTCATCAGTGTCTGACTCCGGTTCAAACATATAGGGCTGAACGTCACTATTTTTGCTGTCATATTGCTTATGTTGTCTAGTTATCCAAAGCAGAGATGTCAAAACTCTGTCCTATTCTGGATACGGGGCGGGGAGCCAATGGCAGGGCTAGGGAACTTGGCCACCCCATTGGCCACTGCACTCGCTATTGCTGTTTTAGTCAATTTTTTGGTACAATTTAGTTCTTTAGAGGTGAAATCATCTCTGTAAAAATGTACAAACTTAACATGTGCGCACACCAAGGTCACCACACCTCTCCATCCTTGGTGTCATTTTATCCACTCAGCCTGCCCACCGCTTTGAAAAACTCCTGCGGAGAGCACCAGCTCATTTGCATATAAAAACACACACACGTTTTTATTCCCACTCAACAATTTTAATTTTCAACATGGCATAATAAATTATCTGTAGGGTATTTTGAGCTGAAACTTCACAGACACATTCTTGGGACACCAAAGATTTAAATTACATCTTGTGAAAAGGGGCATAATAGGTGCCCTTTAAAGACATTATGTACCACATACTGAACTGTAGTAGTGTGCCCCTCTAATGTTCTCCTAAATTCTTCTACTAAAGTTGAACGACAGGGAAAGAGAATGAATCTGAAACGTAACAAAAGTTATCCGAGAATCTTGACAGTTTGTGACTCATCTCCCCCCGCCAGACTAGAGTCTCAATCAAAGTTTTAATTAGTTGATGTGGATATGATTCACACTGAAGGATTATGACTTGTGCAAATAAAATAACTTTTTGATGAGAAGTGATTTAACGGGAGCTTTCCTGGTCTCAATTTTGACGTCCTGTCAAGCAACTTACAAGACTCAGTGTGAAACCCAGCTGCTCCTGAGGATCATTTGTTATGCTTGTATTAATCCCCCCTTCTTTTTTTTAGTTCCATGTAATTACCTTGCTGACAAGAGCTGACTGTGTCTCCCAGAAGAACACGGTGTTCTCTCTCTCTCTCTTTCTCACTCTCTCTCAGTCTCTTTCTTTCTCAACTGTCTGACCACATTACCAACTGTAAAGGTCTATTTGTGCCTCTCATTAAAAATCCATAAATCAATTGAAGAATCAAAGTCTTAAACAACCATTAATGAAAAACATATAACAGAATAATAATAATAATAACAGAATAATTTAATAAAAACAAATAAAGCAATTAAATATACAATATTCAAATTTCATATTGCTAAGATAATACTAAGAAATGTGATTACAAGTGATTGATAACTGAATTTGTAATTTGTCTATTGCTTTTTTATGATCTATTGCACTATTATTATTGTCATTAAGATGTTGCAGAAGACTTGTAATCACGGCTGATTATGTTTTATAGTCAATATGAAATTTTCTTTGGAATAACATGCACTGATGAAATGGGTAATAGGGTCAGTTTTGACTTCATTTTGACTTTAAGTTTCAGATGTTATAGAGGCTGTCATTGGTCTAGGCAATTCATGGTTCAAGTTCTTACTCTATGGCAGTAATGTTAGTGTTCTCCCATCAAGTTTCTAAACAACCCCATAAAAGAATCATAAGCATCCAACCAGAGAAAATGTATGATTTTGCTATAAGAACACATTTTATACATTTGAGTAATGATGTGCACAAGCAATCCTACCTTATCATCAAGCTTTCTGGCACTGAAGGAGAGTTCGACATAATCGTTATTTCCCGTAAGCTCTTCGGCAGTGATCTGGAGAGATTAAGAGTGATGAATTGTTTTGAACAGCAGAGGAAACAGAGTCAGAGCTTACCACAAAGACTGACATTTGTTTTATAGATCTTTCTTCCCCAATCCACTGAGTTTTACATGTTCAACTGTTGCTGCTGTGTTCTGTCAATGTGCATTAACAAGCTCCTGAGGCTATTCTGAGTGAGGCACGACAATTTTAGTTTTATAGCTTGGCCTTCAATACTGGATCTGACTGTTTAGGTCCTTGTGTACACTGAATGGTTGTTCTGTGTTTGCCAGTGTTCAATAGTGAAATTGATCATTCTAGGCAATTCTATTGTATAAAGTGCAATGCTTTTAAAGGTAAGACCACAAAATTTTTAAATAAGACCATTTTCTGATGTTGTGTACTATTCTACATGAGTATCAAAGTAAATAATCTATAACACTCTACAACATCAGGAAGATAAGACCCTTCTTATTAGAACATGCCACACAACTGCTTGTTCAGTCACTTGTCATAACTAGACTGGACTACTGTAACGCTCTCATTGCAGGCCTCCCAGCATGTGCTATTAGACCTCTGCAAATGATCCAGAATGCAGCAGCATGTCTGGTCTTTAATGAACCAAAGAGAGCACATGTTACCCCACTCCTTGTCTCTCTCCACTGGCTACCGGTTGATGGATGTATAAAATTCATGGCTCTGATGCTGGCATACAGAACAGATACTGGGTCTGCTCCAACATACCTAAAATCATTTCTGCAGAGCTACACGCACACTAGAAGCCTGCGGTCAGCTAAGGAACATCACCTTGCCACCACAAAGGGGCACCAAAACACTTTCTCAGACTTTCTGCTTCATCATACCATGTTGGTAGAATGACCTCCCCAACTCCATCCGTGAAGCTGACTCGCTCTCTGTCTTCAAAAACGACTTAAAACGCATCTTTTCCAAGTGCACTTAACCAGTCACTAAAAAAAATTAAAATAAAAAAAATCTGTTTTGAATACTATTCTGATGCTAGTGAAACTTTGTAATATGGCACTTTTGTACTACTGTCTCCTTAATATGATTCGCTTATGTTTTCTTCTTATGCAAGTCACTTTGGATAAAAGCGTCTGCCAAATTAATAAATGTAATATAAATGTAAACAATCAGATAAATTTGGGATTTTTGAAAGTGCTCACCATAATCGATGACTTCCCGACTGTGTTGCCCTGTTTAAGAAGGGCTTTGGAGAATTTTCTCTGGGAGAGAATCTGTTTGGAGAGAAAGATACTTTAACCATTTCATGCATAGAAACCGAATTTCCTTCAAACATTACATTTTATTGGCTTGAATGTATAACAAACCATCAAACTAACATCCATGTTGGGTTCAATTATGCAGTCTTGGTCAAAGGGCCCATTTTGAAGTGGTTTCTCTAAGTGACCTGTGTATTAAGTGGCTCTAAACATTCTTGGCTCTAAAAGGTTGGTGCAAAGCATTACATTGCACATATTACATTTCACAATATCTTCAGGAGTATGAGACACTCTTGCATGGCATACAGATGTGTGGCATATAGAATGGTTTGATATGTATTACCACATATATTACCTCAATTTTCCTAATGAAATTGAAATATTTTATAGTTGTAGTAGTATATTTAAATACATTATTATTCTGTAAAGAATCTTTAATAACACTTTCAGGAATGAGTGCAAAAATCAACTTAGTTCAGCTGGTAAGCCAATTAACCATTAGAAGCTCTGTCAGTAACAGTGTGCAGACTGTGCACCCAACTGTGTGCTACTTTTTACCCAATCATCAAATTTTCACAAAATGTAAATATTCCGACTTGAAACTCTAATGCAAAATGAGTGGTGAGAAAAGAGCAGGTGGTCTCTCACAGTAAAAACTGCACCTGAAAGGGTAAATTCATTGACTGCCTTGTTTTGATGCAGCTGTTAAAACTGTGCTGATGGAAGGAGGGAAACCAAACAAATTAGTGTTAAGTGCAGTACACACTTTAATATCACCCAGCTGAGAATTTGGCATAGCAGCTGGTTCATATTTATACCAATAAGTCTCATCAACTTCAGATAAGTACTTCATTATTAGTTGTTAAATATTCTCAAATAAGAGGGAGTACTTTTGGTTTCATTTCTCCAAGAAACTCAAAGCATCTTCGATGCAGAATGTCAGCACCTCTTTTCTGCCTTTATTAAATGCAGCTCATTTCTACAATTATCGTCTCTTTGCCCTCCAACCAAAACAGACTGAACTAAAACAAAAAAACCTAGCTTCGCTGAGACAAAAACAGCAGAGAAAGGGGCACTGATGCAAAATGATAAATACATGAATATTGAACAAAATGAATGCTGGCATCCATTGTACATTACAAGCTTATAGCAAATGCTTTACTGAGAAATTACAGATCTTAACCATCTGGCAGGAGATCATGTGTCTCATTTTCCATTTGCTTGAATTGCAGATAAGAGAGTTGAGTGGTCCATGTGGGCCAGCCATCCCACAATGAGCCGGTTACACAGACATCTCACGTTTCAAAATTCGATCAGCCAGAAAATGCCCGGAAATGGTCTTAACGGTTGTTGGTGTGATGATTTAATTAGAAGCTTTCATCTGATTTGGGCACAGTGCCTGCCCCCACTCTTCCCTGCATGTGCAAATTCAATGATCCTGTTGCAAAATGAGCATTGCCAAGCAAACAAGAATAACTGAAATAATCACACATAGCGAGTGTGAATTGCAATATATTTGTCACGATATGGGGGCGGCTACTCACTTGGCCGAGTGTGCACTCCATGGCTCCCAGGCAGTCTGCCTCTCTCATGCCATTATGATTGCTGCTGATGTCATAGAGCTCGAAACGTAGTCTCTGGACCTCCTCAAAATAGAAGTCTAGGGTGAAGACTTTGGAGAATGTGGGGTTTATGCAGCTCCGAATCACCTCTGTCCTATCCACCTGTTAACACATTAGAAGAAAGAGTTTGTAATTTCCCATGGCAGTGAATTTTTTTAAATAGATTTGGACGTATGCACGATGCTTTTTTGGGTTATGTATGGATTAGCATACTACCATACTGTACACAATGCATACAGAAAACTTGCATACACTGCACAGTATACATACTAAACTCAGCAAAAAAAGAAACATCCCTTTTCAGGACACTGTATTTTAAATATAATTTTGTAAAAATCCAAATAACTTTACAGATCTTTGTTGTAAAGGGTTTAAACAAAGTTTTCCATGCTTGTTCAATGAACATTAAACAATTAATGAACATGCACCTGTGGAACGGTCATTAAGACACTAACAGCTTACAGACGGTAGGCAATTAAGGTCACAGTTATATAAACTTAGGACACTAAACAGACCTTTCTACTGACTCTGAAAAACACCAAAAGAAAGATGCCAGAATCCCTGCTAATCTGAGTGAATGTGCCTTAGGCATGCTGGACGCTACATGGAGGCATGAGGACTGCAGATGTGGCCAGGGCAATAAATTGCAATATTCATACTGTGAGACACCTAAAACAGCGCTACAGGGAGACAGGAAGGACAGCTGATCGTCTGTTCATACAAATATGTACACATGTTAGGTTTTCTGAAAATAAAAGCAGCTGAAAGTGAGAGGACGTTTCTTTTTTTGCTGAGTTTATATGGAGGCCCAAACCTGCAAAAATAATAAATAACTAAATGTAGAAGAAAATAAATTAAGGAATAAATGTCTTGATAAAACAAATATAATTCGTTTTTAATTAAATTGATTCCTGAATTTATTATTGTATGACTTTTTTTATTTATTATTTTCTGTATTTATTTTTAACATTATTTTTAACTTTTATTTATTTATTTATTTATTTTTGCATTGTTTTTATTTTTTTATTTATGTGTTAATTTATTTTTAGATTTACTTATTCCCACATATATTTATTTCCATATTTATATATTCCCATATATATTTATTTATACATGTATTTATTTTTACTTTTCTGTGTGCAGTATGGAAATGAGGGAGGCGGTCCTTGCGTAGCTCCAGTGCATCATTGGTTGAGAGTTCAATAGTACTTATCGGAAGCAAATAAGATAACACCCTCTGACTCGCACAGATTTTGAATATGCAAGGACAAATTTTGCAGAGAGTCTTACAATTCAGGATGTGCTTCGACATTCATACCAGCATACAGCTCTCCTAAAACATCAATATGCACCTCTACTTTAAATTAAACATTAATTCGCTAAGTTGCGCAACTCTCTAGATATATGTTAAGTGTCAGCTATATTTTTATTTTTTATTTTTATTAATGCTACATGAGATTTGGCTATAACCTGCTGTCACATCAAAACAAGTCAAGAGTAATTGAGCACACGCTTCAATCAATGATAAACCAATGGTAAGCAGGACCAGCACACATAATTATCATACAAGAGACCGAAATGCAAGAATAAATACAAAAATAAATAAATGTGGGAATATTTAAATATGGAAATAAATACATGTGGGAATAAATAAATATAAAAATAAATGAACGCATAAATACAAAAATAAAATAAATAAATGAAAGATTTTTTTTTTTAAAGAATAAAAATAAATAGAGAAAATAATAAAGGAAAAAAAGTCATATAATAATAAATTCAGGAATCCATTTAATTAAAAACGAATTATAATAGTTTTATCAAGACATTTATTCCTTTATTTATTTTCTTATTATTACATTTATTTATTTATTATTTTTGCAGGTTTCGTCCTCCATAAGTTTATATACTGCAGCAGCAGCACTAATAAAAATGTATGTTACTACGTTATTCCAAACATAGCCATTAACCCTTGTGTTGTGTAAAATATATTGTGTTCTCTGTCAAAAATGACTGGCCCACTAAAATTGTTAATAAATCTCTAATATTGCATATATTATCCCAAAATAGATCTTCTTTAGTGTGTCTGATATAAACAAAGATGACAAGCACGAACACCTGAAGCTCTTTTAATACAGGTTATACACTTAAATAACAGATAATTCTGCTTGACATGTTGCATTGGTGCATTATTACATTTCAACATCATCTGGGAGAAACAGTGTGCCATTTTTTTTTTTGCTTTGTCTTTTCTGACTTCCTGACACATTGATGTATGTTGTCATGAAACAGAGACTGTCACCTCCAAATCCGAACACAAGTGGTCTTGGGAGACCCATTTTAATGACCAGCGATGTGTTTCACCTGACCACATGTGATCAGATTAAAAAATACTAGGCAATATAGTCCTACAGTGTATACTGCACAGTATGCAGTAAGCAATATGCTTCTGAACATAGCCTTGGTGAGGTGAGCCGTCTGGAGTGGGTGCTCAGAAGTGTCTGTTAATTGTTAATTACTTTAATTAAGGTAATGGCTTTCTAGCAATTCTTAAGTCAATATTGCATCTTAGGTCAAGTTGCTTGATTGATAAGGAACAAGTCATTTGTCAAGTGTTGATATTCAGGACCAGATCAACATGGAATCAGTGATCTGGGATGAGATCTTTAAGAATTGATCAGTAAGTACAATTTCAATCCACTTCTACTGATCTTATCATTAGACAACAAAGGCAAATATTGATCCTTTGCTAACTGTGCTTAGCCTAATGGTCATTATGTTCTATCATGGAATCGTAACCTCTAAGACTTTCAACGAAGTGTAGCAAGAGTCACATTGGATTAAATCAATCTCCAATATGGCAAGCTCTAACAACAGCATTTAATGTAAATGATAGACAGGAATATTAAAGGAATATTCCAGATTAACATACAAATTAAGATCTTTTGACAGCATACGTGTAACCACAAATTGTTGACTAAACAAAAAAAAGTTGGTTCGCTTGTCCCATAGTTCCCCTTCTGTCGCTCTCTCCACGTTGTGTCGGAGAAGCGACACTAGGGGTCTCTCTTGAGTGCTGATATTCACCTCTGACCTATTGAAAAGGGCCAATGAGAGTTGGCACTCAGTATTTGCATACCCCGCCCCGCATACGGGTATTTAAGCGGGGCAAATACGGAAGTTTAGTCAGAAAATTTCTTCGGAGCCGATGGTCTGTTTGCAGTCTGCTGCGAGAATACAGAAGCCTGAACGTTCCCGTTTCTCTGACGATCTGCCTGCTGTTGGATTTGACGGCGCACAACAGCGGCTTTCTCCTACTTTGCACGGCGTGCATTGTTGCCCCTGAGCGCTTCGACAGCGCAGACACACACACACACACTGTGTATTAAAAGAGTAAATTTCCCTAAAAGAGCAAATTTCTCTAAAAGAGCAAACACAGCGGCGTTGAACGTCCTTTTAAGGACGCGTCTTTTTCAAGATGCCCTTCCGCCCCTGTGTCGTTCCTGGATGCGGTAGAAGCCTCTCCGCTTCAGACGGCCACAGGCGCTGTCTCGTGTGTTTGGGCCGCGATCACACCGAGGCGGCGTTTGTGGATGGTTCATGTTCTCACTGCGAGAACATGACCATGACCACGTTGCGGTCGCGGCTTGCTTTCAACAGAAAGCAAGCCACCCCAGCTGCACCCCGCATTTCTCCTTCTTCCCACGGGATTGATGACGATGCGGTTGGCGCTGGGGGCGATTTGGGGGCGGCAGCGGGTGCAGTTTCGCCGGGTAGCCCCAAGCGAACCTCCCGTTCCCCGACACGCTCGCTGGTCCCCGTCCAAGCTCGCGGCGATAGCGGCTCGCCTCACAGCCTGGCTGTCTATCCTCCCGAGCCCGAAGCAGATGAGCTCGCCGCTGCATCGGAGAGTGTGATGTCTGATGCCGAGGACTCCCCTGGACTGCCGCCTTCGGGCCAGCAGGCCCAGGCTGAGGCCGACGCTCAGATGTCTGACATGCTTTTCCGGGCCGCCGTGAGCGTGGGGTTGGATTGGAACCCTCCATCCTCCATACAGCCTTCACGGTTGGATGACTGGTTCCTGGGGGCAGCGCACCGTTCGCGGCCTCGCATCCCCCCGGTCCCGTTTTTCCCAGAGGTGCATGACGAGCTGACGTCTACGTGGAGAGCCCCGCTCTCCGCTTGTCTAGGTGCCACCCGCTCCACTCTCACCACCCTCGACGGCGGAGAGCGCCACGGATACGGGGCGATTCCCCAGGTCGATAGGGCAGTTGCGTACCATCTATGCCCCGGTAGCCCTACCTCCTGGCGTGGCCGCCCCGTACTCCCATCCAAGCCCTGTAGGACAACATCCTCGCTCAACGCGAAGGCCTACAGTGTGGCTGGACGCGCTGCCTCCGCCCTGCATGTGATGGCCCTCCTGCAAGTCCACCAGGCCAAAGCACTCAGAAGCATGCACGGGGGTGGACCTGATCCTGATGTGCTGCAGGAACTGCGCTCAGTGACCGACCTCGCCCTGAGAGCGACGAAGGCCACAGCGCAGGCACTCGGACAGGCGATGGCCACCCTAGTGGTCCAGGAACGCCATCTCTGGCTCAATCTGGTCGAGATGCGTGAGGCTGACAAGAAGCGCTTCCTGGACGCACCTGTCTCCCAGATTGGCCCAGCTCTCAGCCCCAGCGTCGAGCACCCCGCAGGCGGCGTACGCCCCCTGTCTCACGAACCCCCTCTAGGACCCGGAAGGCTCCCAAGCGTTCCTGAGACAGTCGACCCAGAGCCGAAGATGTTAGCTCCGGAGGTGGTAAGTCCGCTCCGTCCCCCGGTGGAGGGCCGGGTGGAGAATCCTTTGTTTTTTCATTTGACACACCCCCTGACGGGGGCTGTGGTACCCACATTCTCAATAAAAGAGCTATTTCCTTTGCCTCTGGGTCACCTGGCCCGCAAATGCCGTTCTCACAGCAATGTGCTTTCAGATTACGACAGTCCCGGTACACCGGACGCGGCGATCCCGCCTTCCGCCTGCCCACGACTGTCCCCCGGCCGGCCGGTTCAGACGAGTCCAGAGGACGCCAACATCAGACCTCCTCCTCAGTCACGAACCCGCCCCCTGCCGGGCGCGCGGAGCAAGGTAAGTGCTTTGAGTCTATTCTCAGCACCTCAGCCTCAGGCCGCAACGAAGCCACCCGACGCTGCATTACCTGTTCCGCCCCGCTGCGAGGCCCCACCGGGTACGTCCAAAATACTCGTCCCTTTGGTGCCCCTAGCGCAGAGCTGGGAAGCATGGCTTTCGCTTCCCAACGCATCACGCTGGCTGCACCGGACCATTCGACTCGATTACGCAATTCAGTTTGCCCGGCTCCCGCCCCCCTTCAGGGGCGTCCGCTTTTCCGCAGTACACGGCGAGCATGCCAGTTCCCTGCGCACGGAAATCGCGACCCTTTTAGCCAAGGGCGCGGTAGAGCCCGTCCCTCCAACCGAAATGAGGAAGGGTTTCTACAGCCCTTACTTCATTGTACCCAAGAAAGGCGCCGGCTTACGACCAATCCTGGACCTACGAGTTTTCAATCGGGCCTTGTTAAAACTCCCGTTCAAAATGCTCACGCAGAGAAATATTCTGGATGGCGTTCAGCATCTAGATTGGTTCGCAGCGGTAGACCTGAAGGACGCGTACTTCCACGTCTCAATTCTGCCACGACACTGACCCTTCTTACGGTTCGCGTTCGACGGCCAGGCGTTTCAGTACAAAGTCCTCCCCTTCAGCCTGTCTCTGTCCCCTCGCGTCTTCATGAAGGTCGCAGAGGCGGCCCTTGCCCCGCTACGAGTAGCCGGCATCCGCATTCTCAACTACCTCGACGACTGGCTCATCCTAGCACACTCTCGAGAGTTACTATGCACACACAGAGACCAGGTGCTCCAGCACCTCAGCCGCTTGGGGCTTCAGGTCAACTGGGAAAAGAGCAAGCTCACTCCGGTTCAGAGCATCTCTTTTCTCGGGTTGGAGTTAGACTCAGTCTCAATGACAGCACGTCTCACGAGCGAGTGTGCTCAGTCGGTGCTGGACTGCCTCGCTTCCTTCAAGCCAGGCACAGTGGTCCCTCTAAAACTTTTCCAGAGGCTCCTGGGGCATATGGCGTCCTCTGCGGCGGTCGCGCCGCTGGGGTTGATGCATATGAGACCACTCCAGCACTGGCTCCAGACTCGAGTCCCGAGACAAGGATCACCCCCGCCTGCCTCAAAACACTCCGACCTTGGACAGACCTCTGCTTTTTACGGGCAGGAGTGCCCCTGCAGCAGGTGTCCCGACGCGTTCTGGTCACAACCGACGCCTCTCGGTCCGGGTGGGGTGCCGTGTGCAGCGGGCACGCAGCAGCGGGCCGTTGGAAAGGGGCCCCGCTGCGTTGGCACATCAATTGCCTGGAGTTGCTGACCGTCCTTCTTGCTGCGTGCCACTCACATCCCCGGCAAGCTCAACGTCATAGCGGACGCGCTATCACGACAACGCCTGCCCGGCGGGGAGTGGAGGCTTCACCCCCAGTCGGTCCAGCTGATTTGGGAACGGTTTGGCAAGGCTCAGGTAGACCTGTTTGCCTCCCAGGAAACCTCCCACTGCCCGCTCTGGTACGCCCTAACAGAGGCTCCCCTCGGGACAGACGTGCTGGCACACAGCTGGCCCTCGGGGCTGCGCAAGTACGCATTTCCCCCAGTGAGCCTTCTTGCACCGGTGCTGTGCAAGGTCAGGGAGGATGAGGAGCAAGTCACGTTAGTGGCCCCCTACTGGCCCACTCGGACTTGGTTCTCGGAACTCAGGCTTCTCGTGACAGCTCCTCCCTGGCGAATTCCCCTGAGAAAGGACCTCCTCTCTCAGGGACGGGGCACGATCTGGCACCCACGCCCAGACCTCTGGAACCTCCACGTCTGGTCCCTGGACGGGATGCGGAAGAGCTAGCCGGCTTACCGGCGACCGTTGTGAATACAATCAACCAAGCCAGAGCCCCCTCTACCAGGCACCTTTACGCCCTAAAGTGCCGTTTGTTCGCAGATTGGTGTTCTTCCCAAACTGAAGACCCGCAGAGATGCGCGATTAGGTCAGTGTTCCTGTTCCTACAGGAGAGGCTGGACAGGAGGCTGTCCCCGTCCACCCTCAAGGTGTATGTTGCCGCCATTGCCGCCCACCACGATCCTGTAGACGGCAAGTCTTTGGGTAAGCACGACCTGATCCTCAGGTTCCTGAGAGGCGCCCGGAGGTTGAATCCCTCCCGGCCAGGCCTAGTTCCCTCCTGGGATCTCTCGGTAGTCTTGGCAGGACTCCAGAGACCTCCCTTCGAGCCGCTTGAATCAATTGGACTCAGGGCCCTCTCTCTTAAGACGGCCCTGCTGATTGCGCTCGCCTCTATCAAGAGGGTCGGGGACCTGCAAGCATTCTCTGTCAGCGACACTTGCCTGGAGTTCGGTCCGGCAGATACGTCTGTGATCCTAAGACCGCGACCGGGCTATGTGCCCAAGGTTCCTACCACACCCTTCCGAGATCAGGTAGTGAACCTGCAAGCGCTGCCCCGGGAGGAGGCAGACCCAGCCCTTTCGTTGCTATGTCCAGTGCGCGCCCTGCGCATTTACCTGGACCGCACACAGAGCACCAGACGCTCTGAGCAGCTCTTCGTCTGCTTTGGGGGACGGCAGAAAGGGAATGCTGTCTCCAAACAGAGGCTCGCCCACTGGGTTGTAGAACACCATCACACTGGCTTATCACACCCAGGCCATGCACCTACCCTTGCGGGTCCGAGCTCACTCAACAAGGGGTGTTGCGTCCTCGTGGGCACTGGCCAAGGGCACCTCCCTAGCAGACATCTGTAGAGCCGCGGGTTGGGCAACACCCAACACCTTTGCGAGGTTTTACAACCTCCGAGTTGAGTCGGTTGCGTCTCGTGTTTTGTCAGGTCTGAGCCCGTAGAACTCGGTAACACGTAGACTGACCGGCGGGTGGATCGCTTGCGCCCAGCACCCTTTTCCTGATGTCAAGGTAAAGTAGTGCACCTTCTTCCCAGGGCGCCCCACTCCGAGTCGGGACCCTGGTCGATTCCTCCCCAGCCCTCCGGGTCCGCGGTTCAGCGGAGGAACTCACCGACCCAAGCCACTGCGGGTACCCTGATGGCTACCCTGTACTGGTATAGGTGCTCCACAGGTAAGGCCTCCTGCTCGGACTCCCCCTGTGTGTAATTCCACGGTTCTGTCCCCTTACGAGCGGACCCCCGTGTCTCCCTTAGGCAGTTACAGCTGCCCCGGTCTCCGTGCTGTAGCAACTCCCCCCTTTCGAGGCTGGATCTACCACCGCACCATACTTTCCACACGAGCCCTAAGACGGCCGTGTGACGTGTCTACCACTTTTCCTCCCCAAGAAAAAGGGCAGGTGTGGTCTCCGCAGGGTCTGGGTAAGACCCCCTTCCCTATATGCGTGTAAGGGCCCCGGCCGTGATTGCTCTATGCGAGAAACATAGAGAGAAAAGAGGCCCAGCCAGGCTGGCCCGTTCCCATGTTGGCAAACATTGCCTTGTTCCCCTTCCAGGGTAACTAGAAGGATTCCGATGTTCTTATGGGCATTGGGGAAGGGTACGTGCAGCCAGGTACAAATGATGCGCGGCACTGGATGAAATCCCTGCCCGCCTCTGTATCGGAGGTTCACGTACACGGTTCAGGGCATGGCAAGATTGGAATGGGTCCCCTAGTGTCTCTTCTCCGACACAACGTGGCGAGAGCGACAGAAGGGGAACGTTTGGTTACGTATGTAACCTCCGTTCCCCGAGGGAGGGAACGACACGTTGTGTCTTTCCTCCGCCATGTCTGTTGTGGCCGGACCATTCCGGCTCCTCAGAAAAATCCTGACTAAACTTCCGTATTTGCCCCGCTTAAATACCCGTATGCGGGGCGGGGTATGCAAATACTGACTGCCAACTCTCATTGGCCCTTTTCAATAGGTCAGAGGTGAATATCGGCGCTCAAGAGAGACCCCTAGTGTCGCTTCTCCGACACAACGTGTCGTTCCCTCCCTCGGGGGAACGGAGGTTACATACGTAACCAAACGACTTCCATTGTAAGTGCATCACTTTTTACAAACAGTCTAAATCATTTTCAACGCTAATCATAATTTTAACTTGGAATATTCCTTAAATAGCGATTACTACTCAGCCTGCTATTGATTGTCAGAACGGCACTTTCTCTATGAGTTTAGAAGGCACAGCTTACTCAGGAAATATAATACATCTGTTTTATTACTGTGTATTTGCATTTGAGACACTAATCACCTTAACCAAAATCTTGCGCTTTAGGCTCTTTAGAATGAAACCAGTAAATGGAATAAATCTCAGAGCAGAAACTGCGGATGAATCCAAGACACGTTGCTGCCAAATCCATGCTCCTTTTTACCTCACACAAGCAAAGAAATTAGTTTGTTTTAACTGACATCCCTCAGTTGCTCAGATGCAGTTTAGTCTCAGTTGTTTAACTTTCTTTAGGCTGCTCAGAGACTCAGGATTTATTTCTCTTTTTCATTAAAATCGCTCAGTGTTTCAGGCTCTTTTGCATATTACATGAACACTCCCAGACTGCTCTCTGTGAACACGAAGAGAAGGGTAAACGCTCTTGACAAAAATTGAATTACATAAGAAACACTTTCTTACTTTCTTTCCTTTTTCTTTCTGTCATATCTTTCCTTCCTCATTTCTAAGTACTATTCAAAGTGGGATCTGGGAAATTCCCATTTGAGTACTACAGTACTCCGTATAGTTTTCTAACTAATGAGTTTCGAAAAATCGATTCTGAAATCGATTGTAATTGTAAATTATGACAGAGTGAATGGAATGCGGCATAAAATGCTTTCTGATTTCCACAGAGGCAGAAAGAATATGGCTCCAATCAAACAAGAATTCCCCCATTTCCATTTTTATTGTCTATTCCTTATTATCATCTTGTTTACCACAAAATATATTTTCGTACATTTATCACCATTATATCTTTTCTAAATGTTTACCCAACCATTAAAACAGTCAGCATGGACAACTCTGAACCCATTTCATTTGCACCAACCATTTGGAGATGCCACCATCCCTCTTCATTAAGGTCTATAAATATTTCCCTGACTCTTCCAGGTGTTTGTTTTTACTGGGGCTTCCTCAGGCCAGCCGGTGCTGTTTTATTGAGAAAGGTGTGCCTGACATATCCTTAATCACCTGGAGGGAATAAACTTCAAATGGGCATACAAGATGGACCTCATAGCAGCTGTTTATCTCTGCAAGTGAATATGCAGATACATTTCATTTATCAAAGTGAACATAATGCTCATCTAATTGTTAAATATTCAGAAACTGTTGTAACATCGTGAAACTTTTTAACCTCTCAGAATGATTCTTGACTGTTCATCATAAAGGCAGTAATTGCCTCTATTTCACGATGTCTTGTCTATTAAAAGATTGCTTTATAAAAACAAACATTTAAAGAGAACCTCAAACAAAACTTCACTTCAGGAACTAGTTGGACTCACACATTACATGAGCTATGAAAGTTGGATGTGAGAACAAGTAATCAATGGAAAAGTCTCAAATATGAAGTAAGAATTACTTAGAGTAACCATGAGCAAGTGTCCAAGATAGTGGTTAACCAATATGGGTTTTTGATGGCCCATGCAAAGATGACAGGATGGCCGATGGCTCATATAACAGTGCAGAAATGACACATTTCGCCTTTAAAAAAAATTGGTAGCACTTTACAAGATTCAATTTATTAACGTTAGTACATGCATTCAGCAATTATGAATTACCAGTGAACAATGACAGAGTTAATCATGGCTAATGATAATTTATTAAAATGCTATTGTTTATTGATTGTTGATGTTAGTTGATAATGCATTAAATAATCTTAATTTATATTTTTTAAATAATGCTGTAAAAGTAGCTTGAGCTCATGAAAACTGAGATTGTAAATGTAGAATGTAATGTCTAAATGTAAAATGTGTTTTACGAGCCAAACGCTACAGTGAGTGTGTTTTGATGTCATATGTGTGAGGAAAAGGGTGAAAAGTGTTTATAAACTGATAAATCTGCCATTTTACTCGTGATTTTTGTGAAAGTGAATAAAAGTTGTTGTTGTTGTAGCACCTGTAGTGTTCAATTCACCACGAAATTGCCACGATACGTAGTACAACGAGCCACGTAAAAAGTTAGAGTAATGTGATTCTACGAGACTGTGATGAAGAGAAGGGTGTGGCCGGGCTGAGAGAATGTACGCCCGGCGCTGAGTTGCTCAATCAGTGGGAGAGGGATAAAGGAGGAGCTGGGGACACCAGAGGGAGAGAACGAGATGCATTAGGCTGTGTGTGCGCATCTCTCTCTCTCTCTCTCTCTCTCTCTCTCTCTCTGGTGTCACCGGCACCTCCTTTGGGCAACTCAGCACCTGGCATGTATTCCCTGGCCACGCCCTCCTCCTCGTCGTCTCAGAGACCAATGCCAAATCACAGGCATTCCTTTTATATGTGGATAGCCATCCATATCAACAAGTACAATAGATCCCACTTGGCAATTCCTGGACAAGCCAGCTTTTTAAAAAGACACATGTCCACTCAGCCTGAGAAAAGTCCCTCTAAGCCTCCATAAGCAAGGGTCTGGGTTCATCTCTGGGCTGGACTGACAGTCTGTTTGTTGGCTGTGAGAGGCAGAGCAGTCAACACATAGACAGCAGAGCTCTGGAGAGATAACTACATATTGAAGACAGCATTGGTGGAGAGGCTGCTTGTCATTAAGCTTGCTAAGTCTGCAAACCTTTCACTGGACAGCTGTCCAAACGGTAATATATATCAGCATGTCGATAATCCAGTGGTTTAAAGGAATAGTTTTCTCAAAAATTAACATCATTTACTCACCCTCCTGTAGTTCCAAATCAAAACCAAAATATATCGCAATATGTTCGGACTGCTCTTTTCACATTGGGAACCAAGCTCTAAAAATGACTCTTAAACAAATCTTTAAAAATATCACTATTAAAGTATCATAAAAGTCCATATGACTTGTGTGCTATACCCCAATCTTTCTGAAGAAATACTGTAGCTTTGTGTGAGGAACATGTCAAAATTAAAGTATTTATTTATTGATAATCTTCAACTCATCCATAGCTTTCAAATCTCATTCACACTTTTCAAACTTGCTGTGATGCAGTCAGTTAGGAAACACGTGTCTCTGACGCTAAACTTGGCACAAAACATCTTGATATATGTTTGAATATGGGAATGAGATTTGAGAGCTGAATGACGATTTCAATTTCAGTTTGTTCCTCACTCAAAACTATATTTTGGCTTCAGAAGACTTGAAAAATATAGCTCAATTCGTAGTGACTATTTTATGATCCTTTATGTTTTTTGTTTTTTTCCTCCATATTGGAATTTGACTATCCCTGGTAACCATATGCATTTATTTGCATGGAAAAGAGCAGCTTGGAGATTCTTCAAAATATCTTATTTTCTCTTCCAAAGAAGAACGTTTTTGGGTGAATTTTTCTATTAAGGATAACTGTATTCGCAATTACATACTGTTGTGAACGAATACTAGGAATGTCTGATCTATTAAAAGAGCATAGAACATTTTCGGGACAATAAATGGTTTCACACCAGCCTTGTGCCTTGGCCTTTCCATTGTTTGTGTAATATGCCAGATGAGGTTTGGCAAGCATGAACATATTTCATAAGGTTTCATCACATTTATTCTCACACATTCTCACATGCATACAACAACACACACACACACACACCTTACGAATAGCACTGCCCCAAAGGATGAGCCACAATATGTGAAACATCCCCCACATACAGCTCAAATTACCAATGGAAGCCACATTTACCTTGCTTTTATCACAGCGTTGCCATGTCTGCTTATAATAAGTGAGTTTGGGCTTGTTTTTTCATAAAGTTGCTTATATACATGGGTAGTCATATGTTGCAATTTTTTAGACTTATTTCCAAAATGCAGATGAGTTTTAGGGTTGGCATTTGCTTGGCACCCAAACCACTAATTGCAGCTGTCAACTCTCCCTAAATACTATTTGAACCATGATTTACATGATGTTGTTTACAATCACAGAAGTTTGCTTCTCGTTTCATCCCTACCCTACCCCAATGATGGGTAATTTTTCATTTAGTAAATTTCCAGATGTGTGTGAGAAAGACTTATTCATTCATTTAGATGGCAAGTTATATATGTGAAATATTTAATAAATAAATTATATATATTTACATTTTAGCCTTTTTATGTCATCTACCTTTTTTTTGCTTTTAAGACTACGAGGGAAGAATTGTTTCCCTAAAATTTTATAAGAAATGCGGCAAAGAAGAGTAATAAATGTACAAATAATCTGTATAAATTACATATTAATCTTTGTGCATTTCAATATTTTAGCATATAAAAATGTTAAATATCACACATCATTATCGCTTTGTTTTTTCGCAATGCAGTCTATAAAAAAAAGAATTTGACATGAAAATGTCCATTGAAGTCAGTGGACGCATGACCCTTAGAGCTCTACTGAAGCCATGTTTCAATTAGAGGCTATGGCAGATACTGTACCTGTAGATTTCAGAGAAGTAAAAACCAACATTCATTCGATAAGAGGCTCTAAACATGTCATTATGGTTCCAACCCAGACGGCGTGCTTTTTTCATCCTATTAGAGCTTCATGAGCACTATTAATATTGGATCTATATTTGCTTGTTTATTGGACATTGTGCTTTCAATCAATATAAATGTATTTTTATCACACCTGGAAACTGGGATTCTCTATATAATAATTGGTCAAGCTTAAAAATGTCCGGGACTAGTGATAGACCCAGTGGTGCCTGCAGGATTTAATCTGATGGTACGCACAGAAATCTGTCTAATAAACCTTATATCTATGGGGGCCCGGGTGCATGCTCCACCAGGAACATTTGTGTGTGCAAAAAACAACACCAAAGCGTTTACTTTGAAATAAGCATTTGTTTTATTTTCTTTAGTATGAGTAGCGTTCATGTAACTATTGCCTTGAGCATTTCTTCCAGTAACCGTTCAGACAGATGTGTTTTTGCGCTAAAAAAAGCAAAAGTCAAGTCAAGTCAAGTGGTTTTTATTGTCGTTTCAACCATATACAGTTAGTACAGTACACAGCAAAACGAGACAACGTTCCTCCAGGACCATGGTGCTACATAAAAACAACAAAGGACCAACATAGGACCACATGAGACTACACAACGAAATAAAATACCTATATAAACTACCTATATATACCTATATAAAGTGCACGTGCAAACATGTGCAAAAAGTACAGGACAGTACAACAAATTACTGACAATGAACAGGACAATAGACAGTGCAGCGCCGACCAGTACTCAGTAGTGCAAAAAGATGACAGTTTCTAAAAATGTAAACATAACATACTATGAGATAATGTTCTATGCACATAGCAGTTATTGAGGTAGCAGACAGTTATAAAGTGACAGTTATTAAAGTGCAACTCAGGACACGTGTGTGTCAAACCAGTCTCTGAGTATTGAGAAGTCTGATGGCTTGGGGAAGAAGCTGTTACACAGTCTGGCCGTGAGGGCCCGAATGCTTCGGTACCTCTTGCCAGACGGGAGGAGGGTAAAGAGTTTGTGTGAGGGGTGTGTGGGGTCGTCCACAATGCTGGTTGCTTTGCGGATACAGTGTTTTTGTAAATGTCTTTGATGGAGGGAAGAGAGACCCCAATGATCTTCTCAGCTGTCCTCACTATCCTCTGCAGGGCTTTGCGGTCCGAAGCGGTGCAAGTCCCAAACCAGGCAGTGATGCAGCTGCTCAGGATGCTCTCAATAGTTCCTCTATAGAATGTAGTGAGGATGGGGGTTGGGAGATGTGCTTTCCTCAGCCTTCGAAGAAAGTAGAGACGCTGCTGGGCTTTCTTGGTGATAGAGCTCGTGTTGAGGGACCAGGTGAGGTTCTCCGCCAGGTGAACACCAAGGAATTTGGTGCTCTTGACGATCTCCACAGAGGAGCCGTCGATGTTCAGCGAGTGTGTTCACCTTGTGCTCTCCTAAAGTCAACAACCATCTCTTTTGTTTTGTCGACATTCAGAGACAGGTTGTTGGCTCTACACCAGTTCGATCAGCCGCTGCACCTCCTCTCTGTATGCTGACTCGTTGTTCTTGCTGATGAGACCCACCACGGTCGTGTCATCGGCGAACTTGATGATGTGATTCGAGCTGTGCATTGCTGCACAGTCGTGAGTAAGCAGAGTGAACAGCAGTGGACTGAGCACACAGCCCTGGGGGCCCCAGTGCTCAGTGTGGTGGTGGTGGAGATGCTGTTCCCGATCCGGACTGACTGAGGTCTCCCAGTCAGGAAGTCCAGGATCCAGTTGCAGAGGGAGGTGTCCAGGCCCAGCAGGTTCAGCTTTCCAATCAGGTGCTGGGGAATGATTGTGTTGAATGCTGAGCTGAAATCTATGAACAGCATTCGAACGTATGAGTCCTTATTGTCTAGGTGGGTGAGGGCCAGATGGAGGGTTGTGGTGATGGCATCGTCCGTTGAATGGTTTGAACGATACGCAAACTGCAGTGGGTCTAGTGAGGGGGCAGCTGGGTCTTAATCTGCCTCATGACGAGCCTCTCGAAGCACTTCATGATGATGGGTGTAAGTGCGACGGGACGGTAGTCGTTGAGGCAGGACACTGAAGACTTCTTTGGCATGGGGATGATGGTGGTGGCCTTGAAGCACGTTGGAACAACGGCGCTGCTCAGAGAGATGTTGAAGATGTCGGTAAGAACATCTGCTAGCTGGTCTGCACATCCTCTGAGCACTCTGCCAGGAATGTTGTCTGGTCCAGCAGCCTTCCGTGGGTTGACTCTACGTAGAGTTTTCCTCACATCTGCCGTGGTAAGACAGAGCACCTGGTCGTTGGGAGGAGGGGTGGACCTCGCCATCACGTCGTTCTGCACTTCAAACCGAGCGTAGAAGTCGTTCAGCGCATCTGGAAGGGAGGCATCTTTGTCACAGGCAACTGATGTTGTCCTGTAGTTGGTGATGGCCTGGATGCCCTGCCACATGCGCCGCGTGTCACCGCTGTCCTGGAAGTGACTGTGGATTCTCTGGGCGTGTGCGCGCTTTGCCTCTCTGATTGCCCGTGACAGTTTGGCCCTAGCTGTTCTTAGGGCTGCCTTATCGCCTGCTCTGAAGGCGGAGTCTCGGGACCTCAGCAGCGTGCGCACCTCCGCAGTCATCCACGGCTTCTGGTTGGAGCGTGTGGTGATGGTCTTGGAGAAAGTGACATCATCAATGCACTTGCTGATGTAGCTGGTCACTGATGATGTGTATTCCTCCAAGTTGGTAGAATCGCCATATGTTGCAGCCTCCCTGAACATGTGCCAGTCAGTACACTCAAAACAGTCCTGAAGAGCAGAGATGGCTCCTGCTGGCCAGGTTTTCACCTGCTTCTGAAGTGGTTTTGTGCGTCTGACGAGCGGTCTGTATGCTGGAATTAACATAACAGAGATGTGGTCTGAGTAGCCGAGGTGGGGCGGGGCTCCGCCCGGTGCAGCGCCTGGGATGTTTGTGTAAACAAGATCAAGCGCGTTCGCCCCTCTCGTTGCAAAGTCCACATACTGATGGAATTTAGGGAGCACTGTCTTGAGATTTGCATGGTTGAAATCTCCGGCGACAATAAACAGTCCGTCGGGGTGAGCGTTCTGCAGTTCGCTCATAGCCCCATACAGTTCACAGAGCGCTTCCTTAGCATTAGCGCTGGGGGGAATGTAAACTCCGGTTATGCAAACATTGGTGAATTCCCGTGGTAGATAAAAAGGTCTGCATCTAACAGTCACAAGCTCCAACAGCGATGAACAGTAACTAGAGACTAGCATAGAGTTCTTGCACCATTCCGTGTTGATGTAAACACACAAGCCACCACCGCGAGTCTTACCGCAGAGAGCTGTATTTCTGTCGGCATGAAACGAGGCGAGCCCGTCTAGCTGAATGGCGGCATCCGGAACTCTGTCGCTGAGCCACGTCTCCGTGAAAACAAAGACGCAGCAGTCTCTAAACTCACGCTGCATAGCCTGCTGGAGTCGGATATAGTCCAGTTTATTGTCCAGGGAGCAAACATTTGAGAGCAGGATAGACGGGAGAGCCGGCCGGCTAGGGTTTGTTTTTAGCCTAGCATGGACCCCCGCCCTCTTTCCGCGCTTCCGCTTTCTCGCACACCGCTTACGACGTCTTCTCCCCCGGCCACCGGCATCAGGCGACGCCGAGGGCTGGAGGCCTGGTCTCCGCAGCAAGCCGAGTACGCGTAGCGCCTCCTGCAGGTCATCATGCAACTTGGTTTTTGCATGAGTCTTATATTTGAGTAGTGTCTGGCGATGGTAGACACGAACACTGGTTGCTCCGATGTCCATGTGTTGCAAATGTCGGGCTTTTTTAACAAAAATAGCACCATTGTGGATCCGGAGTGGCCGCTGCGTGCTACCGCGTGCGTGCTACCGCGCCGCCATCTTGGATAAAACACACCATAACGAATAGAGCAGAATGCAGGTGTCTTGAGACGCACGTTTATTAGTTCAAGAAGTTATTTTTAACTAGACACAGCATCTAAAAATGCAGCGCTCCTGTGAGAGATGCTAAAAGCACAGTGAAATGTGATGCAGTTGTCAAAAGACATGTTTACATTGAAAACGATTGAAAAACAGCACAAGTGTTTTTGTGAGAGACCGCTCCAAATGATTCAGTGAGAGAGCGGTCTGAACGAATCATACTGAAATACAAATTCGAGCCTGCTTGGCCAATTCACTGAAAAGAACCGACTCAAAATAATTATTCATTTGCAAATTGGGCATTGCTAGTTCTTTTAAACAGCCAACAGAAATATGGGACACATTTCATTATTGGTGAAATATTCTGAGAGTAAATCTCTCTTGTGGAGTGGTGGTGGCGTAGTGGGCTAAAGCACATAACTGATAATCAGAAGGTTGCTGGTTCGAGCCCCACAGCCACCACCATTGTGTCCTTGAGCAAGGCACTTAACTCCATGTTGCTCCGGGGGATTGTCCCTCTAATAATTGCACTGTAAGTCGCTTTGGATAAAAGCGTCTGCCAAATGCATAAATATAAATCTATTTATTTCTCAGTTAAGTCAGAGTGCTCATGTACGCACAGTGTGTATGGCCGTACAGCTGCAGGTGCCACTGGATATACTGATATATCGGCCAGGCTGATTAATCTGCCAATATTTGGCCATTTTCCGATTATCGCATCGGCCGATAGCCTTGCTCGCTTGGCCAATTAACAAGAGTGTTAACTTTCACTTGTCACTTTCAAAATCTTTAAAATCTATTTGTCAGTGGATAGTCAACGCCATCTGTTTTTAAGGCTCTTTCTTTTCAAGTTTATACAAATTTGAGGAAATATTCCATTAATGAAGTGTTTTTTTCCCTTTAGAAATTGTGTACATCTGATTTGCTGTTGTTAAATTGTATTATGTTTATCTGCATTTATATCGATATCGCCATCATGCTCTCTAGATATTGGTATTGGCCATTGAAAAACCCATATCAGTTGACCATTAGCCGGGACTTCACAATAAATGGGCAATAATTGAAGCGGTGATGTAAGTGTATTGACAGTGTATGAAATGTAAAATAATGTTCGGAGGCTCTGAAATGCACATGCAGTTATATTCGACCTGACAAAACAAGTTTCGAGCTTAATTATCTTGGTTAAGTTTATTGGTTAATTATCTTACTACTCACTGATTGAGTAGTAGAAGCAGCTTTGGGAGCAACTTTGCAGACACCAAAAACCATAGTCTGTGGTTGCCTACTTTTGAAAAGCACCAGCCGCAACTGTTTTATTTTTATTTTTTCTTTATCCCCACCAAGAAATATATATAAAAACAAAAAATGATTATGCTTTTTTGGGATTGTTTTGTCAGACCAGGTCACTGTTTCATTACTGTTCCTTTCAGACAGAACTGTTCCTGATTGTGCAGCCACATTCATTCTCATAGTTAATGGGCTGCTCTTACTTCCTCATTACCCCATCAGAGAGAATGAAAGTTTTCATCAGGGCTAATCAGCATGGCACCTTCTCACCACATATTCAAACAGAGCCTGAGGTGGAGGGGCTGCTGGGTATATAACAACTGAGCTATCATTAACCATCTCAACTGCACGCTGACACCCTAAATGAGATGTTTCTTCACTTACTTGTCACAGCACGCATTGTCGCATGGCTTTAAATGAGGTCAAACCTGTGTGAAGAAAAATTTCCTTCATGTATGGATTCAGCTGTCCATTTCAAATGAGGCAAATAAGAAAAGTGACAGAACTGAGACCTCTCTCTCTCTCTCTCTCTCTCTCTCTCTCTCTCTCTCGTCTGTCTTTGAACACCTGTGTAGAAGCAGAGAGATGTTAACAAAGAGGCGGTAGAAAAAAATATTTTTCAGGGAGGAAGATGAAAGGATGGAGGGAAAAGAGATGGAAAGTGTGGCAATCGCAACTCAATGACTGTTTCCAGAAAAATATAGTCTGTGTTCAGATTAGTATACAGGTATACTACATTTACTATTTCTGGAGCATATCGTATGCATACACTGCACAGTACAGTATATACATTTTCAGTATGCACAGAATCAAGGGCATCATATATTTATTTTGAAGGTGCACCAGTGGCAGTCCTGGTTTACTTGGTACCTTAATTTGAGAAATTCTTTATAAACTTAGTAGTTATTTATTCAGAGTTAAGATGTTTTAGTCTAGTGGTATTTTATTTATTTTTTTTTTCATTTGTGAAAGGGTTTAAATCCCAACCTAACATCTACACAAAACTGCAACTGAACTTAACAGCCAGTGATCACCATGCATTTTTGTTTGGAAAATAGCAAATAGCATTTTAATAATAAATAATTTTGTGTTCAAGAAAAAAGCTATAAGGGTGGGTGGATGATTTCAGTTTAAAGCAAATCATTTGCAGAAGTTGTGATTTAGTTGGACTGACAAAATGTAGACACTTGAATTGCATGATTTCTGCCACAGCACTTTTTTCCAACAATAATTATGCAATTAAATGGTCAAAGATACACTCGTTTTGGAAGTTGAATTCAAAATCATAAAAAAAATAAAAAATAAAAAAAATCTGAAGAGGCTCTCACACGCAACATCATGCGGTTATGTGACAACAATGTAGCACACTACCATATAAATGTTGAATTAATGCCTACTGGTTTACTATTTAAAAAAATATATAATATGCAGTGTGCATTGCGTAATGCTTATTAATTAATAAGTTAGTATTTCATTCCGAACACAGCTATGGAGTTTTTACCAATAGACACACACTTAGTGAAGATAATTACTCCATGCAAAGGGAATATTTTAATTAATTAAGAGATAGTGAGGCAATATGCTGCAAGAAAAATTGCAAATACTGCTGGGAGAAATTTAAAAATTCAAGTTTTGATTGTGTAAATTAATTATGGTAAAAGAGAGCTCCCAAATGCGAAACAGATGTTCTGCCAAAGTCCATCAGATTGAATCAACAGAGGAAAAACCACTGAGAAGACATTACATGGGCACACACAGAGGGGTGGTGGAACCTGCAACGTACAGCGAAAGGATGTTTACGTCACATGACTGGAAGTTTGCAATCATCTGTGTCCTGATGATCCATGTCTAGAGGCATAACTCTGTCAGCATGCCATGTTTATGCTCATGCTTCATGAATATTGATATAATTTCTTAAATGTCACTAGAGTTTAGGAGTGGCACATCATAATATGCCACAGCTCCACTTAAGGCGGGGGCATACACGGTGCAATTGTTCGGCTGTCTTGGTTTTTCCAGTCAGGAGAGATCATGTGGAAATCGTTGGTGCTCGTGTGGTCATGGCTCGCATCGTGTGAGAGGAATTACAAGTGGGGCCAAGTGGCTTATGAGCAGCTTAAAAAATGTGGCCACTGTTGGCTTGAAGTGTGTGCAGTTGAACGAGCCAATTTGACGATCTACCTGAAGTTGATCAATCAGTAAAAGGTGTAACAACTCAAACGATCAATGAAAACTCTGCACTTCAAACAAATCGTTTGCCATACAGGTTGCGCTAGAAAACAATCTTTATCACTCTGATGGACAGAGTTTTAAATTTCCATCATGGACTATATTTATTCATCCTACTTGCATTCATTTCAGTTCTAGGGCTTCATTTAGGGGGGTATAGCATCTGTTATAATTGTATAGTGGATGTGTGATTGATTTTTTAACTCCTGAAGCGAGTGTCTGGTGACACCAAGGACTTCTAGGTTGAAAGTTCTACCTGTCAATCAAACGCTGCACTAAAACAAGATTTTGTAACTTTTCTATGTGCAGCTTTAAAGCACATTTACATGCTCACGACCTCCCGAGTGTCAGAACTCACATCATGTATGCCTGGCTTTAAGCAAATACCAAAGGAAAAATAAGTTAGACAGAAATGTGCCCAGAGGCGTTTCCGGCATTGAAGGACATCCGGGGCTTAGCCCAGACTATTTTATGCAAATACAGGGATCACTCTAAGAGTTTTTCTCTCTTGTCTCACTCGCTAGAGACTTTAGTAGAACATAATATGAACTGTTGTGTATATATTACATTTTAAGTCAACAAAACAACTGTCCTAGAGAGTTCAGTCAATCTCTTTTTATCTGCTCCTGTTGCTCTCCCTTCTCATCAAGTGTTGCTGTTTTTTCTCTCTCCTTCCACCAGAACGCTACGCGAGAGATAAAAGGTGTTTAATGTTAACATTAGTTTAACATTATGTACACACACACACACACATACACACACTCTCTCTCTCAACACACACACATTCAACATACAACATTCACTATTCACCTCTTGCTGTCTATCTGGTGTCCTTATCATTACTTGTTATATTTCACTCTCTCATCACTTGCTGTTGTTTCTCTCTCTCTCATCACTTTCTGTTGTTTCTCTCTCTCTCTCATCACTTTCTGTTGTTTCTCTCTCTCTCTCATCACTTTCTGTTGTTTCTCTCTCTCTCTCATCACTTGGAAAGCCCCTCAAATAACAATTAAATATATAATGATTAAATAATTATAAATAGTTCTATTTAAATATTTATATATATATATATATATATATATATATATATATATATATATATATATATATAAAAATAATACAGAAAATGTAAGTCCAGTTGGCACATCAACTCGGGGCCGGGTGTGGTCTCCATGTTGTCCTCCTCTTTGGAGGGACACCCCCCAGCTTGGACCATATATTTGGCCCCAAGCCGAACTATTTCGTTCCTTTTTGGGGAGAACAATAGAGAGAAGGCCACGGCTGGGCCAGCCAGTCCTTATACTTCTGAGCAGTTAGCCGTTCTCCTAGGTGCAGGGGACCGCTTCATGCCTGCCAGTGTGCTGGGGTAGTTAAGCGACGGCTTGCTGCGCTGGCTACGAGGCACACAGTGGTCTGCCCGTCTCGCACCGTCAGTCTGCGTAACTCGGTTCAGCTCTTGTGCCATTTTCCATTGGAACCCCTAGTGTCAACTCATCAACACAACGTCGAGTGAGTGACAGATAGGGAACGTCTCGGTTACTGATGTAACCTCCATTCCTTGATGGAGGGAACGAGATGTTGTGTCCCTCCTGCCACAACACTGAACCAACTGCTGAAAGCGCCGGGTCTTTGGCTCGGCTCCTCAGTGCGTTACCTGATGTGTGTTTGCAGCGTCACTCCTTTTATACCCGTATGTCCGGGGGAGTGGCATGCAAATTCCACACGTCAATTTCGATTGGCCTTTTCTCAAGATCAGAGATGTCTGGGCTCCGCAGGAGCGACCCCTAGTGTCAACTCATCGACACAATGTCTCGTTCCCTCCATCAGGGAACGGAGGTTACATCAGTAACAGAGACGTTCTCAAGTCAAAGTCAAGTCAAGTCATTTTCTTCATTTAGTCAAGCAAGTCACAAGTCCTTAAATTTGCAACTCGAGTCAGACTCGCGTCAAGTCATGTAACTTGAGTCCCCCTCTGCTTATCAGCATCTCACAGCATAAGCATAAGGTATACATACAACTGCATTTAATAATAAACACTGTTGTACCACCGGTATTTTGAAAGCTTGAGTCTGTGGCTGTGTCTCGTTTCAAAGGCTGCATGCAAGGTATGTATACGTCCTTTGAAGGCTGCAGTATACTGAGCGTCCTCCTTTAAACAAGTCTCATTTAAATGAGATGGTCTTCGTAGGACAAATGGAAATGGAACGTAACATGGTTGCTATGGCAGCACGCCACTCTTTAACAAGCGCGAGCGCTTCGAGTGAAATGGTAACAAAGTCCCTTTGGAAGGGAATTTATGATGTAAATTTTGGGAGAGTTATAATGATGTAAAGAGCAAATTTTTCATCTTATATTTTATTTTAATTATATATTAATATAATTATACATATGATATAATATATGAAGCAAAGAATTGTGGGTTGTGAGTGCCTACGTCCTCCGAATTCCCGTGAAAGAAGGTCGCATTCGAAGGCTGCATTTGAAGTGTCCTACTCGCTTATCTGAAACGAGACAGCCTCGATGATGCATGCGGCCGACAAATGTGACCTCCGGATGATGCATCCTTCCAGAGGAGACACAGCCTGTGAAAGTACCATGGCACCGGTATAGGATACTGTGCAACACTAAGTTAACGTAGAGCCATCTATTGAAGCATTTCTTTTCTCGATTTACTTTAACCAAAGATTTCAGAATATGGACTGGCTAAATCTTTCGTTTTTATAATTTTACACACTTCTGTTAACAGCCATGTTCTTTGCAATAAACAATAGCTACAACAAGGTGCTCCTTAGTTTATATTGATTCATTGCGCTCTCTTGTGGATGTAGGAGTCAATGTCAATTTAAAAGTCAGATGTCTTGAGCTTTTCATCCCTAACTGAAATTGTCTTTAAAATTTGAATATAATTTTCTCAGCCCTATTGACAGCCCTACTGTAACATACAGCGCCTCATGGCTTTTTTTGCATTAATACACCAAACATCAATATGTAAAAATGTTGCCTGATTGCACTGATGTCATAATATGTCATTGTGATGCAAGAATAACTAGGATTACATCACTAAATCTTGCAGCTACAGATACACAGTAGCAGTAAAAGTTTTTTGATCTGTCTGAAGGAAATCTAGATTGCACGCTTAAGGCAATATGGAGATGCTTTATACTTACTAAATAGAGGAGTGCTATCGGCGCCTTTGATTGGCATTCTGGGTTGATGAAATAACAGCTCCACCTGCCAGTCATTCAGATGTGCAACTGAATGCTGTTGGTGACAGTCACACTCTCACCTTCAGTTCTGCCTTTTACCTTCTTATTGCCGAGAGCTGACAGGCAGGGCACTGGGATCTGACATGCTGGTCATTGTAACTGTGTGCAATGTAACTTTGGACCTTTTTTTTTTCTTTTTTTGCTCAGATTGTGTTTATTTTCAGTGAAATGGAGATGGTTATGTCAGTTCAATGGGAGCACAAATTATGACATTTTGAAATGTAAAGGTTTTTATCTTGTCTTAGTGCCAAAACCTTTAAAATGATATTTCTACGATGAATGCGGAATGTTGGTTGCTCCTTAAAATGAATTCCCATTTTTTTTTAAATGACCAATTATTTGTGATTATTGGACAAGGATTTGAAAAAATTATTAGTAACACTTTACAATAAGGTTCTATTTGTTAACGTTAGATAATATATATTGAGTTCATTTTAAATTACTAATGTTAACTTATACAACTTTTAATGTAAAAAAATTATTAGTAGGAATTAGCATTGATAAAAATAAGTAAATGCTGTAAAAGTATTTTTCATAGCTAGTTTATGTTAACTATTTTCTTAACTAATGTTAAGAAATATCTTATTGTAGTTACCAAATACTTTTATAGAGACTGCACTCATGAACAGCAATTTCTAGCCAATGAAATAAGTTGTACCAGAGCATAACTGAAAATATTTATATTAGCTATAGAAATTTCCATTACTTTTTAAGATTTTATTAATATCCATTAATTTTCAGGCCTGGAAAACACAATTTTCAAGTTTTTCATGACTGTGGGAACCCTAAAAACAATTATGAATATAATTTATATAATTTTATAATAACAAAATACTAATTTGTATGTATATTTTATCAAATCCTCTTGGAAGTTTGATATTTTAAGAAATTTTATAAAAAATAAACTTGTTCTGTGACAAAACCTATTTCATATTTTTATTAATAAATTACATATTTATTAATAAAAATATCAATAATTGTTGGACATGGATATGTTAACTATAAGGCCTGTTAATATGGGAAGCAAAAAAGATTTGGTGTGAAACAGGCCTAATTGATCTTATTCACAGTAGCACCATCTTTATTTTTAGACAGGAAAGACAACGAGACAGTAAGGGATAAACTTACATGCTCCTCAATGTGTAATACTGTTGTTTAAAGTGTTTTGGATCACTCTGCTGACAAAAAATCTTTCCAAGAAATTTCAGTATACAAAAAAAAAATAAAACCTTAGATTTGATCTAGGAGCTTTATTTACATGCCATTGAAGAGACTGTAAGTCTATCCCTCACAACCTCATTTTCATTCACGACAAAAATCAAATATGCTGCTATTGTGAATAAGGTCCCTAAAGTTGATAGTTATTAATGGAAGAAAATGAAATCATGGAGAAGTGAAGAGGACAGTGAATAAGTAAAGAGGCTGATACCATGAATTTACATGAACTGTTACGTTATACCACAGCTGCTCAGCACCAAAAAGCGAAAGCTTTTCTCAATGGAGCTGCCATGCATAAATGTCCTTTCAGCGTATTTCCAAGGGCACAAAATGGAAATGACCCGAGAGACTGAGTGCATTAAAGGCCTTTCACCCATGAGCCCATGGGCCCATCGTGTCAGCAGTTAGTGTGCTGGAGTGCATCCTGTTTAAATTGTTTGCAACCATTGCTCTCTTTTTAATGGTCGCTCATCCTTCGAGCAGCTGCAGCGTGGCAGTGTTCTAATCGCGGGCAGTGTCAGCAGCAGGTCTTCACTCTCTCTGACTCATTCACAATTTAAAAGCTTGTTTAGGCCCACAAGTGCTGCTGTCTCCTGTACTTACACTCATTCAAGAGCCACCAGCTAAACAAACAAACACTAATCTTTGCCAAGGGTCAATAAAGAGCTATAGCTGAATGTGAGATTTCAAAACAGAACACTATCAACAGACGTTACTGTAAATTATACTGTATATTAATACAGTTATTCGCTTTCAAAGGATTCCTGAAGATCGTATGCAGAACTACTAATGTAACATAAACCACAATAGGTGGGGCACGTTGTAACAAGACCACATAACAGCTTAAAATCCCCCTCTAACAACTGTATCTGATGTCATTAAAAAGCCTAGAAGATAAGCTAAATAAGCTTTATGTCAATAAAAGCTATTTATTAACTTTGTCATATATAATATAGCAATAATTTTGACACTTGACAATAAATACACAACAAAGCAACAGCATTGATTGAAATAATGCATGGATTGATGACAACTCACACACACACACACACACACACACACACACACACATTAAGGGGAATTATGTAAATTACATATCCGACTGCATGGAACTGCATATCGTTTTTTGTAATTGGGGCACACTGTAACGCAGTGTTACAACGTGCCTCGTCGGCGCAACTGGGATTTAAACCTGGCTGGTCACTTCTGCTGGCTATCTGAGAATTAAAAGACTATGTAAGATGCTAACTAAAAGACTGGAGATTAAAATGATACCAAGATTGTTTCATTTTAAATACTAAAAACTGAGAGGAAAATTTGAATGTGAATGTGAATTTTCACTTTTGCTACTTTGAAATGAACTTTTGGCAATATCTTCCTAATACATTTTTATCTATACAGTGTTGATATGGCAACAAGTAAACAAATTAAGTTTCGTCTTACCAGCATGTGTGGGAACGTTTAAACCACATGTGTTACATCTAGCCCTGCATTAGTATGTGCCCCGCTCTCCCCTAATGTCTCAAAAATTTTATTGATGTAAATTGTTGCCTTAGAACCCACCAGTCAATGGAAACAATTGTCACAATGGCAAAATTCATGACCAAATTGTTTTAAATTCAGGACAGTAATATTGCTCATATCGCACAAATTAAAGATTGTAAATGAATAACTGTCTGTGCAGCTCAAGTATGAGGAAAGATGACGAATTTGAAGGAAAACAGTAGTTACGTATATTAACAATTATATTTAGATATATAATATTGTCATTTTTCTTTACACCCTTCTTAGGTAAGCACTGCTAACCTTGCTTATATAGACAGCATGTCCTTGATTTCTGAGTACATTAACTTTTTAACCAACATGAGGATTTCCCATGTAATCATGTTGAAATCATTTGGTAGGTAACTGGCTGACTGTACATTATCCCTTACACATAATCGCTTGATTTTAAAGCAGTTGCGATGAAAAAGCAGAAGGCCAAGTTTATTTTAACGCAATACAGCTATTTCTGTCATTTTCTTTTCCTAATCCAGTGACCTCTAAGACAGTATTTGTAGTAATCTCTTCTCACAGTGCTGGATGAATGAGGGATATTCATGATAGCGAGATACAGTACAGACAGAATTTAATTAACACTGTCATACTTCAGTTTAAGGTTTGATAATGCTCCTAGTTAGAAAGTGAGAGATAAGAGGGAGACTATCAGAGTGGGATATTCCACTCAAATTAGATTTAGTGCAAAAAAAAAACCTCAAGGATATAATTTTTAAGTCATGTGGGCACACAATACAATAGCATGTTCAGCTGACATTTTCAGATAAATGAGTCCGGCTTATAATAGCATTGAATAC
This sequence comes from Xyrauchen texanus, assembly GCF_025860055.1. Lineage (NCBI taxonomy): Eukaryota > Metazoa > Chordata > Actinopteri > Cypriniformes > Catostomidae > Xyrauchen > Xyrauchen texanus. Next base: position 9,223,626 of record NC_068290.1, on the reverse strand, counting down.
TAAGGAAATGGGTTAAGAGGTGTGAAGAGAAATGCAATTATTTCGTTTTTGTCAACACTACAATAAATCACATTGCTCTTGTTGGTTGGATTAGAAATGCAAATCTGCTTCAGGCAGCTTGAAGAGAGGCTATGGAGAAACTAAATATCACTGACATTTGTCTCTTTAAAAGACGTTTTAAATGGTAATTGGGGGTTAATAGAAACAGCTCACTTCTTGAGCTGCATAAAAAAAACTTTTCTTTGAAAATGTCTTTGATTTATTAGCTCTATTATTTACAACTACACACTAAAAAAGATCAGTAGTAATCAAATTGGATGGGACAGTTTTTTGGCTAGGGGGCATTTGAAATTGGAAAATTGTAGAGAGAATGATGGAACGAGCTCAACCAGCGGCCCTCACGGAATACATAAAAATGAAATTTGGTGTTCACCCAAAATGAAACTCCTGTCATCATTTACTCACCCTAATGTCTTTCAAAACCTGGATTACTTTCTTTCTTCCATGGAACACAAAATGAGTTATTTATTCACCTTTTCCGCACTTCCGTGTTTGTCTCTTAACTTCTGTTTTTTTTAAGCTAGTCGAGTTGATGGTGTTAGTCTACACCACCCCTTTACTACATGAAAATGCTAGTGAGGTGTTTTTCTGTGTCTGTAAATGTTTTTCAACACCCACAAAGGTAGGTAGATCACATTCAGACAGCAATGGCACACTGCATTTTTTCATGATACAAGTGTTAAATTATTATACGTGTAATTCTGCTTAATTTTTAGGTTTCAATTTCTTAATAATTTGTGTTAAAATGTGTAGCTGGTATGAAATTTCAAACAGTGACAGCTTGTATTATTTCACATGCAAGTTCATGACATTAAAGGAAATTATATTTGTACTTTTTAAAATGGATTTATTTCCTTACATTTTTAAATGCTTAAATGTGATTAAAATAGTTGCAAACGGAATTAAAAATAAAACATACACTTTCACATGTATTTGTGTGTGTGTGTGTGTGTGTGTGTGTGTGTGTGTGTGTGTGTGTGTGTGTGTGTGTGTGTGTGTGTGTGTGTGTGTGTGTGTGTGTGTGTGTGTGTGTGTGTGTGTGTGTGTGTGTGTGTGTGTGTGTGTGTGTGTGTGTGTGTGTGTGTGAATATAATAGCACCCTTCCCCCGACCCGGTTTAACGCTCAAAATATCTGCTCACCTTAACAAAAATATGATGGGTGTATGACATGAGAAGATGGTCAGAGGTGTTGTACAGAGATATTTGTAATGACTTTGTGTTGTCTCTCTGAGTTTCATGAGAACTGAGGCATATTAGTACATCCACAGCTTGAAGGTATGAAGGTAGGATCTTGTATATTTATGAATGAAGTATTTTTGTGTTAAAATTTCCCCCATCTGCTTCCAGTCGAAATGACATCCCCCTGAACACATTAAAATAACTTTTAGCAACTCTATAACCTGTAAATCCACTTTGCTGAGTATTACACTTTGACATCAACACCATAGACATCTATATAGAAAACGCTAGACCAGACCTTCAAAGACAAAATATTAAAGATGGCTGTGCACTAGTTTCTATGGCGCAAAAGCTGAATAGCCTGCTGTCTTGAATGCCAAACCTGCTGTTTTCCATATAATGAAAATGAATGGAGACCACGGCTGTTAAGCAGAATTTTCAAGGTAAGATTTTCAGTGAATAACAACATAAGATTCAAATTTTAATACATTTGACTAATTTTGTTATGAATTTATGTCCTTTTTGGAGCTTGACAGCCGTTTGTCATCCACAGGAATAACAGAATATACATTTTTGGGTGAATTATCCCATTTAACAACAAACAGTGGAGCTAAATAGAAGGAAATGTTCTTCAACTGTTCCTTATAGTGGGATTTCCAATAGGACTAAAGACGTCCTTTGAAAACAGAACTGAAACAGTCGCAAAATTACGTTTTACAGTGTGATTTTCTTCAAAGACACGCTCTCATACTCAAAGAGCATGGTGAGTTAATATATGAATGGCTAATGAGGAGTGAGAGTAGATGGAGTGGTGAGAACTGTCTCCCGCTGGTGAACTGGCAAAGCCTTCATAAACTGACAGGAAGATTTCTCAGTGAACATGTCTCATGCTTCTCTCTCTCCCTCTCTCACACATGCATATGCATATATTTACACAGTATATACGTATGTACAGTACTGTGAAAAATTCTTAGGCACATAAGATGCTTCACAAAACATTTGTCTTAAGATGGTTATTTATATTTTCAGCCTTTGTGTGTCAATAGGAAATATACATTTTAGACTCCCAAACATTTCTTTTGCAAATAGAATAGAAGAGAATAGAATAGAAGAAAAGGGAGCCCTCCAACAGATGGCATGGTCCCCACTGAGCCCCCCCACTGAACATCGAGTCAGTCTGGGATTACAACATACTATCTGCCAACAACCAAGTAAAACTGTACCTAGGAGAATTGGTGCTGTTTTGAAGGCAAAGGTGGTCACACCAAATATGTGGGAAGAGTGACGTGTTCCAATGGTAATGGAATGTGTGACAAAACATGTGCGAGCAGGGTGCAAATTTAATATTCGCCAAGCACCAAATGTGAGTAAAAATGGTAAGAACAGTATTCTGATGTGCATCATAAAAATATATAATAAGAAGTTTATATATGATGCCATGTGGCAACAAAAATAATATTCAAACATGGAAAATCATGATTTGCCGGTAAGTTTTCACCAAGAAACTGAGACTGGCTCCTCTCATATATGACATACTCTGTTAGTCACAAATATACAATGAAAAACATCAAAATAATCCTATTGTCATAAGACCTTTTTTTTTTTTTTTTTTACATTTTCTTTAATGAAAATTATGCTAAATACAGTTTCATGGCTAAGCGTTCTAAATTCACCTACCATTGGCAGCTGTGGCAGTACGTTAATCTTGGATCCTGAACAATGATACAGTCCACAAAAACAATTAGGAGACCTCATTACCTGGCAATCTTTTCATTTAGTCACACAACTAGAAATTTCATGCTGTTAATTGGAATCACATATGTTAAAACCCATTAAATTCAAACCCACCTCTAGCCACTGGCCGTGGGACTGCATTTTGATGACCACGCATGGATCAGGCTTGGAGAGCGCATCCCTGTCTAAGATGCCTTTGCAGGCTACACGTAGCTCCACTTTGGTCAGGCAGGGGCTGTTGAAGAGGCCCAGAGAATTGGCTGCAGACTCGTAGATGTCACTCATGATTTAGGAGATACTTGTGCTGGAAAGAAAAAAAATGTTTACAAGATAAGAGATTACATATTAAGGCCAATAACTTTCCTCTTTAAAAGCCAAGATAATTTTGTATTCATGTCACAAAACAAATGGCATTAAGCTAAAACAATTTATATGGCTAGTTTATGTAAGAATGCAAAGAAATATTCATATTCATTTTGTTGTTAAATGAAATGAAGATGCTTGGCGGATATCTGCTTGTATTGTAGAATGTGCTATATAACATACCATACATTTTCACTGGGAATGTATTATAAGCCTGTGTGTTTCTGGTGAAACATATGCCTTAGAGACACTCATTTATCAAGCCAATATGTAGGAAAATTCCTAATCAGAACCCCCCACCACCAATCATATAGAGCAGTCTGTGCTAAAAGAAATTACATAGAGTAGGTGTGGGAGAGAGAGAGAGAGAGAGAGAGAGAGAGAGAGAGAGAGAGAGAGATTGAATATAAAGATTGGTATAGAGAAAGTAAAAATAAGGAAATAAAAACTTTGATGTGTATATTTTCTGAATATAATGAGTAGTGGTTGTCCATGCACAACTGACCAATAAAGTGGTTTCCAGTGCATTACTATGCGGTTGCTAAGGTGTTCTGAGTAGTTGCTAGGATGTTGCAGGCCTAAGTGAAAAGAGCCCACCCACAAGTCTCTATGATATTCTGGTCCATAGATATGACTTAGGTCCCTGCTTCAATGTAAGTCTATGTATTTTTTCTCTCACCACTTTTATCCTCCACCAAGCGAAAACTGTACGTCAGGTTGCTTAGAAAAGTAATATCACCACACTCCTCAAAAACATGCACAAATTGAGATATTTAGGGGTTTATTCAAATTCCTAAACTTAAAGGTGCTGTAAGGTATGCAAAAAATGGTCCTACCCCCTGAAAGATATTAACGAAATAAGTGTTGTGAGATATCTCACTTGTCACTGTGACTGCTTTCGACTATTTAATCAGCTAACAAAATTGCATCCGCGGGCTGAGGTCAGTCATTTTGAGTGTTCTCATAGTATTGTAGTTGCAGCAAATGATTGATGCTTAATGCCTTTTTTATGCCATAATGTTCATAACAGTTGTCAGTTGAGGGCGATGTTTTGCTGCTGTTGTTTTTGACAGCCGAATCTGCTCAGTGTCTGTGTCAATAAAGCTCATTTGGTATCTTTGGAGTGCTGGGTTTTGGAAATAGTGTACGTGGCTAATCCAATGGTTCAGTTTGTGGAAATTCCGAAAGGCTAAAATTACTTACAACATTCTGATGACAGAATTGACATTTGTGTGTGAACTATCCCTTTAAGCATGATTAATTGTAAAAGTGATGCTTGCTTTAGCATCTTTATTACTATTCAGTCTGACCTATGAGAGCTGAAATGTGAAAGATAACAACTCAATCAAAGAATACTTCTCAGCTATGGGAAAGTCATCCATCACTCCCACTGTATCCACTGACAGGTGACAGCCTCATACATTATAGGTCAGCAGTGATAATACAGAGATGAGCAGTTCTCTCTCTCTCTCTGTGCAAACTTTGATGCTGATGCCCCTCTCAATACTGTTGGCTGAGGAAAGGGACACACATACGTCAATACTCTTTCATCCTCTGGTTGCTATTTTTGCCACTTGAGTGTTTTCTCTGCCAGTTTCACCTCTATTACTGTCTATGATAATACATTTCACAGAACCTTTTCATACAGGCGCACAATGTTTACAGCAGAAGCACAATCCACAAGACTTGGAGAAATCATCAATGTGATTCCGACAAGCAAATAAATTGAAATAAAGGATGTTGTTTTGAAATGCAAACTGTAAACATTGTAAATAATATTCTAATATATAGAGAAACATACAAATATAGTACATACAAAACAAGTGTTTATGTATGTGCCTTGAGTGCATAAATTAAATGTGCATTTTGGCTTAAAACTCCTCTTACCCATGGTAAAATCACAGTTTTTACAAAATCATGGATTTAATTTTTAGCCATTAATCTTTTATAAAATACCACCATTTTATAAAAGAAAATGGCTATATAAAAGCTGTGATATGATAATAATGTTATAATGATATGATAAAAGCAATATGATAAAAGTACCAATGTTTAATAAACAGTTACATTGATTATTAAAAATATTCTGAATAAAAAATATTTACATTCACATTTATTCATTTCATTTCAAATATTTCAAATTCATTTCAAATATTCTGACAGTGATGATGCGTTACCACATGTGTTAAGGTTCTATTTGTTAACATAAGTTATTGCATTATGTATCATGAACAAACAATGAACAATGTATTTTTGCACATGGCACTGCACAGCCAGTAGGGGGGGGGAAGAGATTAGACGAGTATTTTTCTTATTTAAATGTTTTTTTTTTCCTGTCATAAAAATACTGTATATTATATAGTAAACATGTGAACAAATGAGTTTTATCTGCAGTACTGTTTTTGTTTTATTTATTTTTTATAGCTGTAAAAAAAAATAAATAGTTTTTACAAATAATACCAGCATTCCGGTTTGCCTTTGCACTGTTTGACATCTCAGACATTGTGTGTGTGTGTGTTGAACTTGGCTGTGTGCATCGGATAATCGCGCTCGATCAGCATATTTTCACAGTGAGTATACAAGTTTTAAACTGTTATCGTGGTGCTTTTGTGATAGTTTGGCTGTAAGTTTCAGAAAACAAATGTATTATATGCCTGAAAAGACTATTTGAGTTGCTGTTTGGTGGATGAAAACCGCATCTGCACCTAATCAGCAGACGTGGCTGCGTGCATGGGAAGATTGTGTTTAGGTATGATGGCTGTGCATATACAAGCTGTGAACTGTTATCGTGTACTTTGGTGACAATTTGTTACATAAAATAAACATATTATGTGCTTAAAAAGACTCTTTGAGTAGCTGTTTGTTTGACGAATGACAACCGATACTAATTTAAACAAATGGCAGCACACATCAGAGGAAGATCACATTTAATGTTTGACTGTGCATAGAAGGGCTTTAAACTTTTTAGCGTGGAACTTTGGTGACAAGTTGGATGTATGTATATAGAGTATACTTATTCTGTGGTTTAAAAGACTGTATGAGTTGAAACATCACTCTTTTTCATATCTGAATGAATTTTACACTTAAATCACTTTTCTGACACTACACTCAAAGCACTTTTAAATAGAGAACAGGGGACTCTAGTCAGCCACCACCAGTACATCTTTATATGATTATAAATTGAAGTGTTTTATCTGCTATTAATGTTTGAATTTTCAATTTAAGAGGTTGAATTCCTGATATTGCTGACATGAGTTCAAAAGAAGACTTTATTATTTTTATACTATATTGTCCAGCCTCAGTTACTACAATAGCATGTCTATGCAATGCACACAATAACACGTGAATTAAAAACATAAAATGAGGATTCAATAATGATGGGGATAAATAAGTGTGGCAGCAGGGGCGCTTGACCATGCCCCTGCTGCCACAATAAGCAATATAACAATTACAAGAAGTACATTTCAGAAGTCATACATATTACAAATGTCACAGTAACTTCAACATACATTGTAGATACATCGCGATTGATTAACACACGAGTAATGTTCGAGTCATAATAGCGTGACAAGCAATATAAGCTTTTTTTTCTCCCATTTTCTCCCCAATTTGGGATGGCCAATTCCCAATGTGCTCTAAGTCATCGTGGTGGCGTAGTGACTTGCCTCCGTGTCTGAGACCATCAATCCACGCATCTTATCATGTGGCTTGTTGAGCGCGTTACATAGCAATTGTGGAGGCTTCACGCTATTCTCCGACCACAAGGAGGTTACCCCATGTGACCTGGCTGGATTCATTCAACACACCCTGGATTCGAACTCAGGACTCCAGGGGTGGTATTCAGTGTCTTTGCTCACTGAGCTACCCAGGCCCCCCATTTGTTAATTTTTCCATGTCTTCAGAATTGATATGATAGGTATGGGTGAGAAACAGATCAATATTTAAGTCCTTTTTTACAATAAATCTCCACTTAAGTGGTGATTGTGGAGATTTATAGTAAAAAAGAACTTAAATATTGATCTGTTTCTAACCCAAAGTGATTGCATCACTTCAGAAGATATATATTAAACCACTGGAGTCATTTGGATTACTTTTATGCTGTCTTTATGTGAGTTTTGGAGCTTGAAAGGTCTGGTCACCATTCACTTGCACTATATGGCCTACAGAAATGAAATATTCTAATAATCTTCATCTGTGTTGTGCAGAAGAAAGAAAGTCATGCACAAATCACTGTAAAAACTGATTTTAAGGTTGAGTTGTATCAACTAGCTTGTTTGAGTTGACAACTAAAATATTATGCCAACTTAACCTAAGTTTTGATTCTATTAAATTGTCCTTAAGTTTGATTTATCAATCGTATTTGCCATTTCAACTTACTTAACAAAGTTGACTGAAAAAGATTTGCCAACTCCCAGCATGCATTGCAGCATGAATAAATAATTAGGTAAGTGTTGTAGGCTTATTTTTTTTTTGCAATTTGTGGACCTTATTTGTGCTGTTTTGTCATAAATATTAGTTAATAGTTGTGTGATGTTAATAGCTTATTTTTATTTTATTTAACAGTTTTTGTTGAGTGTCACCATTACTGAGCTTTGTATTGAAAACTGCCTCTCGTACAAACTATTAAATGTCCAGCCTTTGCTTGTGTTCATAAAGTTCTTTATTTAACTAAAACATCAAAACTTTAGGTGTTGTAATGGATCCTGAGTAGCCTTGTGTGTTACAATTAGTGATGGGCATTCCGGCTCTATTCAGTGAGCCGGTCCTTTCGGCTCATCTCACCAAAAAGAGACGGCTCTTTAAAAAAAATATGTTTTGTATTTTTTTCAAGACAAACATTTTGCCATAGTTTGACTATAATTGGTGTTAAAATAATAATTAAATTATTTAAATTATTACATTAAATCATACTCTACCTACCTTAACCACAATGTATTTAAAAATGCATTTGTTTGTTATGAAAAAGAATGCTAAACATTTGCATTTGAAGTATAACTTTACGGGGTTCGCAGGCCTTTTCTGCATATCGCTGCGCGTTTTGTGGTCCGTTCTGTATAACGCGGTGGCTCATTTTAGCTTATGGCCCATTCGGCCCGTTTCGCAGCCAACTCACCGGCCCGCTCGTTTCTCCTGATAGCCAGTCTGCCCCTGATCGGCCCCAAAGTGCGTCGGCCCACCATAAATATGCCCGGTAGCCTACGCCAGATTACCAGTCCAGCCCTGATTTAAAGTATAATTTTTTAATTAAAGTCCATATAAATGTAGCAATTCAAAACTAATACAATCTGAACAACATAATAAATTGGCTCCGATCCACCCTTCCTCAAGCATCTTTGGTTCATTGGTTGACACTGCGTGTCTGATTGACAGGAACATAAGGTGAGGCTGTTAGTCTGAGCAGACAGTCAGAACGAATGTGTGTGCGCTTGAGCATTTAGGCCTATATTATTTTATTTCTTTTTTCATTCTTTGAATTTGTTAATTCTATTCATTTAAATCTTTTGATTATTCATATCTTAATTGTTTTATATCTTTATAAATAGATTCGGCTCTTCTGATATACGAGCCAGCTCCCAACGTTCACTTACAAGAGCCTTCTCTTAGAGCCGACTCGTTCGCGAACAACCCATCACTGTCACAATATTTCAGTTATTTGAACAAAACCTGTTAAATACAGATAATTAAAAATAAACAGTTCTGTCAATGGATTATTTATTTGTCTCGACAAAACTTCTTAAGATGAACGAACTTTATATTTTTTGTTAATGTAACTTGACTGAGTCAAAGCAAAAAGACAACTAGCTTAAGTTAAGTTGAGTGAACATATTTTTTTTACAGTGTAAAATATAGAAGTTTTACCCAGCATTCTACACAAGAACATGCACAAACAAAGGCAGAAAGATTTTACCTCAACTGAAGGCTTTAACCAAAGATGTCCCCTTCATCAGGCCACAGGAAACCTACTCCATTGTTGATTGCCTCATTCCTCACTGCACTCTAACTGTACAATTGGAAGCTCAGAGCCATCAAATCAAACTCCAATAAAGTCTAATAGCAGAAGTCATTTGTTTTATTGGTTCCCTATGAATTTATTTAGCCAACATGAAATGACAATTATTTTCCTTAATAAATGTCCCTTTATTACTTCTTACTGTGCACGATTAATCAATGCACATTATTCTAAAGGGGAAAAAAGTTAGTTTTTCATACCCTTTCATGCAAAATGCAATAACTTTGGCCTAGTGTTTAGCCCAAATTGACACATTGAGTGAGTTTGAATATTGCTTATGACATTTCCCGATACCCCTTCTTTGTCCCTGTCCTTTTACTGGCATTTCTTTCTTTTATCTTCCCCCTGAATATTCTGTTTCTATTCTGGGGGGAACGCGAAGCGATCATCTGTGTTCTGCAACTGCTTTGGGGTCTTTGAATAACATATAACGTGCGAGTAAGGGCAGCAGGTTGACTTTCTGGTACCCCCCTACTGCGTCTGCTTTTAGGGAGCAGCGGTACTGTATATGAGTATATTTTTTCTTTACTTCACTGGCAGAAGTATGAAGTGAAAAAATACACTTATATACAAAATACACTTATTCAAGGTACATTCTCTTAAAGCAAGTCTAAATATCTTATATGTTGCTTTTCAAGTAAATGTATCTTGTTTTAAGGATTTTTTAGATAATTTAAATGGAAAAGAAGACAAAAACTCTTGATTATAATAGGATTTTTTTGCAGTGAATTTATTACTGAATTAAACTTAAAGAAAAAAAAGTTTTTTTCCATTGTAATTTAGTGAATGTCATTTAGAGGTATTTTTAAAAGATTATTTTTCTTCTTTATTGTTAGTAAGCACGTTTAATACTACATTTTAAGTTGAGGCACAAGCTGAATAGTCCATTAAGAGCTAACAAATAATCGTAGCAATAATCGACTGAATAGTCGAATAATCATTCTAATAATCATTAGATTAGTCGATAATCAAAACAATCTTTAGTTGCAGCCATAGTGTACAGTCATCTGGTCCTTATTATCAAATAAACCCCTTCAGGGTGATACAAGTTCTGATCACAAGTTAATTTTGCAGTAATGATCATCTGACTGTAGATTATCCCCCTGTGTATTATATACAAATCCAATACAATACCTTATGTTGGTACTTCAAAGATGTATACTTATTATCTGAAGACAACAAGAATAAAGGCATTGGAAGTTGGTTTCCCTAATGACCACTAACACATGCTGGGAATACATGCTGTGTTGAAACTCTCTTTCTATATGCTGTAAAGTGTCAGTCTCAAGAGAACAGTCACACAGGTGGAGTGCAGAGCTGGAGCTGACGGGGCAGCACTTCTGTGATGGACTTGTAAATAAGTCTCCTCCACTGCTGGTGGGAGTGAAGGAGAATTAGAGGAACTCTCTGTGACAGCATGTAATCATAGATCCATCCTTGTTCTTTTAATAACTCTGTTTTCCATAACTAGTGGAAGTGTCTGTCACCTATACAGTTTCCTGCTTGTTAGAGCAACTGAAGATACACATGCTCAATCATGTTCCATGTGTATATAAGGTAATAATCTTTTGAATTAATAGTATTAACATAATATGCAATGTTTTAGAGCAGAGCAAAACTAAGAACATATTAAAAATGTATATTCACTAAAGCAATATCTATGGCTTTTTTCAGATTGATCACAATGTGAATTCAGCAACAGTAGGTCAAAAGTTAGGCTGCTGAAATCGGTCAAAATTTACAGAAATTTAGATCACTGCCCCCAGTGGCCAAAACAGGAAGTGTTGTTGACTGTATGGCCATGGGTAAAATGCCTACAAGGTGACACCATAATTGAATTGGATTTTTAGTAGAGGTCGACCGATATATCGGTTTTACCTATTAAAATAGTTGCATTTTTTAACTATTGGGGGAAAAAACGCCACCGATTGTTTAAAATATTTTTTTGTTTTGTTTGTTTGTTTGTTTAATTCCGATGTGTTTGAGTTCGCCTCCATGTTGCTTCCATGCCGCTGACTGGAGGCGGTGGAGTCATGTGACCACATCCGGTATTTTTTTATTGGGAAATTAGTAACCGGATTAAAAAATGAACCGGATTAAAATGAAATAACAGCCATTGGAAAATTACGTCGGTTAGAGGTTCTGAATTTCGGTTAATCGTCCAGCCCTATAGCACACGTTATTATTACAGATAGACATGGTATAATAAGAACTGGAGAACAACATTAACAAAACAATGGAGAGGATGCTAACATTAGCAGTTCAAATGGTTAGAACAATATTACAAAGCAAAGGATGGAAACTGTTTACTTTTCATCTTAATTCGACATTTTCAATAAAAAGAAATGATACTTATAATCCAAAAAAGTTTAAAAGTTTTTTCTTTTCGGGCAGTTGAGGGCATTCACCTTGTTACTGTCAGGTTGTAAACATAAACACTGGATATATATATACATTAATCATCAGTAGTAAAACATATTTTCATGTTAATTCCAACCTTATTTTTTGCTTTTTCAATCAGCCAATTGCTTTCTTCAAAAGACAAAGCGTGAGTGCAGAACATTTCAGGAATGCATGCGTGCACAGTAAAGTATAACGTATTCCAAACTTTTGTCGGTTCTGACAAAATAAACTTCTGTACAAGATTCCCATAACATTATATTTCTGTGCAAAAGAAACGTCAGAGCATGGTAAAATATATAAATATAATATTCACGAGAGGGCACATTGTTATATAAAATATATGTGTTCATGTGAGGGCACATGGATGTATAATATATATAATGCCATTCTAAAATTACATTTAAAAAAGATGACTTAAGTTGATTTTATTTTTATTCCCTTTTCTCTCTCTCTTTCTTGTACATCATTCATATATTTCATATGGCAATAAAATATTTATATATATTTTGTCAGTAATGATGAAGCATACAGTCACTATTTGGTTTGATGGCAAATTCTTTGAAGAAGGTACCAGTGTGGGAGTACTTCGCCAGAATAAGCACAACGTAAAATCTGTTACAAAATAATCAACATGGGGCAGATTACTTTTTATAAAATACAGTACTATTTTACATTGAGTGGAAAGTTTTCATTCATACTATAAATTTGAAACACTATCAGCCAATTATTCTACTATCGGCACGTTAGGGTTAGGTAAGTTTTTGGTATCTACAAAACCCACTATCAGTCAACCTAAAAAATTTTTTTAGTAATACAGTCACCAAGAATGCATATTTTATAAACCAAAACGTGAAACAGTCAGTGTCAATGTCATTTTAGAGCGGAAAATCAACCTCTGAACCATTGTTTTTGGAAACATGATTACTTCTTGGTTCCCATGGGATTAGAATCCAAGTCTTGGAGGTTGAGCCAGAGGGAAAGTTGATCATGTTGATTCAATGAAATTTTTTTTACTTTTCAGTAATTCAGCAGTAGGGTTGATTTTTGTGCAAATGAACTTTGGTGTAGTGGTCTAATGCACATAACTGGTAAACTGGCAATCAGACGTTTGCTGGTTTGATCCCCACAGCCACCACCATTGTGTCCTTGAGCAAGGCACTTAACTCCAGGTTGCTCTGGCGGGATTGTCCCGGTAATAAGTGCACTGTAAGTTGCTTTGGATAAAAGTGTTTGCCAAATGCATAAATGTATCATGTTGGCTTTATAGACCTTTTTATGTTTCATTGCTTTATAAGATTTATATCATTTTCATGAATCTATCAGGCCTGGAAATCACATTTTCACTTTCAGGTTTTCAATGACTGTGGAAACCTTGGACTAAGAAGCAGTGCTTGAAAACTGGAAAAATGTGGTTTCTTTGGAATCCACCAAGAAATCCCTCAATTTCAAGTCCTGAATCCCTCCATTGCCCCCAGTTCTCCATTCGCTTTGGCAGAACCACAGCACTATCATCTCAAACCGCTTTACCTCATGGCTCTGATCCCCCTAAGCTTCCCACAAAAAGCCCACCAACAGAAGCTCACTGCATAGGTATTCAGTTTTCATTTGTAAGGTCAGGAGCAAATAAACTCCATGAAAATCATTTTAGCTCTTAAGAATATTAGCAAAACTCAGAAAGATTTCGGAATTAGCTAACCTGTACCCAAAGAACTTAAGCCATTTAGCAGATGTAGTTACACAAAGCAATGTAAAAAGTGCTTTCAAGACAAGTTACAAACAAACAAACAAAAATAATGTCGAAAGTTCTAGCTTGGTAATAGCTATGCAGGAAGTCGATTCGGATCATTGCTGAAGTTGAATTGTTGTTCAATTTGACAGGTAATGTCTACATCCTGCCTTTTATTCTGTCATGTGTTACTAATAAATATGTTTCCTCAAGAAACTGCTATAAATCTTGGTTTTATGACAGATATACTCTACTTGCACATTCAAAATCATCTTCAGTGTAAACAAAAGGCAGCTATTGCCTGCCAAAACTTTTCCTTGTACCCTTATGGCATACAGATTGTTTCCACGGTGGGCTGTCAGCATATACATTCCATCTCCCCCAAGACTCCAAAAGGTTCTTCTTGCAGAGCTCCTGAAGACTGCATGACTACCATTATAATATACAATGCTCTGAATATATCTGACACACACATTTAATGCTGAAACATTCTTTGCAATCCAATGCTGTCTTTACTCCATTTTCGCTTCAGGACTTGCTTTTTAATACTTTATACACTCTAAAAAAAAAAAAACAACAGCCCAACCACTTCAGCATAAGCAATTTAAACCATTAATGACCAAAATAAAAACTGCATATTGTCAAACAGGGAAATAATATAGTAGCATAACATTACACTTGACAAAGTTTTGATTGTTGAGGAAATAACCCATCCAGGAGGTAAGTATAGAGGGTTCGAAATTAAAAAGTCAATTTTCTGTCTGATTGAAATTTGGCCAGAACATATCAAAGCAATTGACTACTGGCACAACTGTTTCCGCTTTCTATGTCGTACAGCTCAGGCATTTCCGGGTACATCGCTCAGCGCACCTACATGCAGAGATTTATTACATGCAGAAATCTGCCTCCAAATATATTTCTTCCGAACACTCATTTTAAGTGGAGATATGGGAACTAGGCAACTTTGGCACATTGTAAACACATATTCGCATTACAGTACGTGCGAGTTGTCCATTAATCTCATATATCAATATTTCCTTTATCAGTACAGCATATTATTGGTCTATGTAGTACATATGTGTCAGATGGACACTTTTGGAGTGTCTTGTTTTTTTAAAAGCATAAAAAACACATTTTCATGACTCTGTTTCAAGTTAAATCTAGGGCTGATAATCAATTTAAAAACAAATTACACCACATGCTGATTCTTTAATCGAAATGAATCACATATATAAATATTTTCTGAGAATTGCTCAGAAAATTAAAATAATTAAATATACAGTACTGTGCAGAAATCTTAGGCATATAAGATGTTTCACAAAATAATTTGCCTTAAGATGGTTATTTATATTTTCAGCTTTAGTGTGTCAATAGGAAATATAAATGTTAGACTCCCAAACATTAATTTTGCAAATAGAAATGATTAGAATAGAAGAACAGGGAGCCCTACAACAGATGTCGTGGCCCCCACAAAGCTCCCCACAGAATATTGTGTCAGTCTGAGATTACATAAAGAGACAGAAGCAATTGAGACAGCCTAAATAGATAGAAAACTGTGGCATATTCCAGTGTTTCCCAACCGTTTTTCTGCCATGGCACACTTTTAACAATTAAACAAATCCCATGGCACACCTCTATACCACTGTCCCACAAAACCATTGTTGATAGTTTGCCTTTTCAAGAACTTCCATGTTTTCTGCCCATTTTAGTTGCGTGTTTACTCATAATGTTTGAAATTCAGCTATGTAAAAAACGCAAGTCACGTAGGTGCGGCGTATAATGAGATTGCAAGTGGCAAGAGTGCTAATTGGGTAATGAATAAAACAACAAATTTGCATCTTTTCTTATTTTTAGATTTGTTCTTGCAAATTAATTCTTGCAATGCTACAGCAAATACTTTTTTATACATCTATTTATTTACATGCTCCAGACTAACATTTAAGAGTAGTTGCACCGGTGTTAAATTCTACAAATGGTCACACCAGCACTTCAGTTGGTCGCACCGGTTCAACTGAAAGAAAATTTGTTTTCTTTCATGGTTTCTTTCTTTTTATCAGGATCTTGATGACTACAATACAGTCATCTGAAGACAAACAAAGCCTTTTTCTACAATCAGAGGACATTAGAAAAGATTTTACACAGAAGGAAAGTTCAATTGTTTCCATAGTTTTAACTGTGGCATTTGCAATAAGATCATAGTAACAAAAGTACAAGTTAATCCATGATTAGCAGTAACCATAAAAACAAATTATGGATTTTTCATAAGAAAACACATCAAGAAATTATATTGTATTCTCTCACTATTATATTGATACAAGTTCATGATAAATATATATTTAAAAAAAAAATCTGTGATGTGTGGATTGAAACCTTACAATTTCTGTCTGTTCATTGTGCAGATTTCTCCTTTATTTCTTTTCAATGCTTTTTAGAATGTTGCGGTCGTTTTATAGAATTTTAAACTGGTTTAATCATCGACACATTATGGGCTTTCATAGAGGTTTTAAACAAAAAGTCAATGTTGAATTCGCGACCCAGCCCATGCTTCTTGCAGCTCTGTTTAGAATGATCTGCATGGCTGAGCACTCGAGACCGGTCCAAATGTAAATATGTAAATACACGTCTCTGCACTGATCTGTCCATTGAGCAGAGCTGACTGAACAGTGTAAAGCTGTTTCCTTTCATTTCTGGAACATTTGCCTTTTGATATTTCTCATATTGATCAAAAAACGACAAAGCACAATCAGAGAGTCAGAGTCAGCCAACCTTGGAGTTGCACCAATGCAACCTCTTGCAAAGTTTAATCGCACTGTTGAAAAATGAGTCTCAGTCCGGAGCCCTGATTTATTTTGTGGAATCTGATAATTTTCCACGGCACACCTGACAATCTTTCAAGCGGCACAGTGGTTGGTAAACACTGGCATATTCTCCAAGAAGCTTGGAACATCCTATCAGCCAACAACCAAGAAAAACTGTGTCCAGGTGTAACTAGGAGAATTGGTGCTGTTTTGAAGGCAAAGGTGGTCACACCGAATATTGATTTAGCTTTTTTATGTTTATTGGACTTTGTTTGAATTAAGTGATAAATGAAAACTATTTATTTCATTAATTTTGAAGACATTCTCACTATGCATCATTTTTCACAAGTGCCTAAAATGCTGCACAGTACTGTATAATGAATAAATAATAATAAATAATGATATAATTAAAGAATTAGAAATATAATATATAATACATTTAATAATTCAGATAATTAAAATACAATATATTATTGTGGCAGAAGAGAAAAGGCATCGTTTAGACTAGTGGTCGACCAATGTGAGGGTTTTTTAATGACCGATGCTGATGTCCAGAGAGCAGGGTGGCCGATAGGCCAATACAATGCAGATATATATCACACAATATAATATAGTAAATTACAAACATAAAATTGCAAAAAATTTAAAATAAACTCTTATTTAGTACTACATTTACTACATTTCACAAAAAAATATATTGTATTTTAAATGATAGATAGCAGTTTCTTCAGATTTCTGTTTAATTTATTTGCACATGAAGAAATTGTTAATATATAAGAAATAAGGAAATAGTACACACGGTAGACCAGCAACATTGATGGCATGTCCACATTAGCAATGACATCTACTCTATGCAAAAATACAGAGTCACACCAACTGTACATATAGTGATAGTGAATAAGACATTTACTTACAGCACACGTGAAACGTTTTTGCCTTGGGCTGCCTGCATCTGAAACTGTTGGCAGCTGACTTGCTACCCTGCTGCCTAATCAGTTAATGGCTTAACGGACATCTGTTTTGAATGAATGGAACTCTTATGGAAACAGGTCTCCGAACAGTTTGAAACGCACCTCCGTATACATCTTCCAGATGCAATATTTCCCTGTTTTTTTTAAGTTACACTCACACGTTTGTGCGCATCCAGCTCGAACAACAATCTCCTGACAGTTTAAATGGCCTGGATTGCCTATTTGGAGTGTCACAGCCAGGTCAGGTCATTTGTAATGAGAGGAACTTTTGATCCTGATCCTGAAGTTTTTGATTCGGCCTCTGCGATATATCGGTCAACCACTAGTTTAGACATGTGGTTCACAACCAGGGGTCCACGCTCCCTAGGGGTCATCAGAGTTCACAGCGGGGGCACAGAACCTCGTATGCTTAGAGGCTGTCAAAGATCAATAAAATGCTTGACACCAGTAAGACGGCATGTCAACGTCCTCGTCTAACTCAACGTGATATTAGCAAGATCTCAACATAAAAATATAAAAACTGTCCAAAAATCTTGTCACCCTGACAACTGAAGCAAAAGTTAAACATTAAATGTTGCTCTACCAACCAGATCCTCTTTGCACAACTGTGTGAAGCTGAAGCACACTAAACATATTCTGCTTCTAATGTTGCTTTTCCTTGGATCTTAAAAATAATGAAATTTCTACAACATCATAACCACTCATGCCTTGTTGAGATGTTTTAGCACCTGTGTCAAGCATCTGTTCTGCCACAATGCATGGAAAGAGAAGTGATCTCACTTAAATTACCTTAGCAATTATTAAGTAACACATTTGTTACATTTGAAAATACAGTATATATATATATATATATATATATATATATATATATATATATATATATATATATATATATATATATATACTGTAATAATTGCTTAAGTGCCTTTTTATTTCAATCAGAAACAGATTTATTGTCTGTAAACACACAAAACTATCATATCAGATCTTATATTTTGATCCATTAAGTAAGTTTTCTTTAATGTATTTAAGCAACATTATGTCAAAGTGGTACAAGCTTATCCTACTCAAATGCATATGGCATCAAAAAAACATGAATTAGGTCAGAAGTATTAGATAACAATTAGATTAAATTATGTTACTGACTATTATTTTAGTTATGTAGTTTGTAATCAATACCTGAATACAATTCAGAAATAATCAATCTTTAAACTGTGGAAGGCTTTGTTTTGAACATTTTAATAAAGCATGATATTGTTACATCTTATGTTTTCTTTCCAAAGATGGAAATAAATGCATTTTGACAGGAAAATAATTAAATATAGTGTCAAATTTCTGCACTATCAAAATCGGCAATTAATCGCGATAAACAAAAAACTGTGATTAATCACAATTCAAAAATGTAATCAACCAACAGTTCTAGTAAAAACACGTAGTTACATGTACTTTAATCTTGAATTGCTCCGATGGTAGGAAAATACTGCATGTACTTATATTACAGAATTTATGCAGGAGTTAGGTGCCCAATTTAATTGCGTACATTTTTTAATGCATTCTTATTTATATATAATTAATCACAATATATTAGCATGTATATATATATATATATATATATATATATATATATATATATATTAATCACACTAATTTAACATGTTAAAACAAAAGATTGTGTACAAACCTGTGAACAAAATGAGTTATCAATATTTTTGGTCTATTTTCCTAGAAACTACATTTTAAATGTGTATATCTGCTAAATGTTTATTTTTATTCTAAGCTAATATACAGTAAATAGACCAAAAGTCACAAATATCCAAGTTTGATTTCATGGAGACTTTAACTCTCTGTCCTGCAGAAGAGATATCTGTGTTAAAGATTCAGTAATGAGCAACATGATTCAGTATAATTCAATTCCTGATTCATTGATTCAGAAACGAGCAACAGTTATTTAGCCTATGCAATTCATCAAGATTGAGGAGGTTGAGTTCTGTTCCTTGTACAGTCCACAACCTGGAGACACAAAAGTCAACTTCTAGAAATGTGTGTTTAAATAACTTGGGTTTTATTTCACTCCAGCCATTGTGCTGTTTGCAATGCAATTAATGCAAGGCAAGGCAAGGCAAGTTTATTTATATAGCACATTACATACACAATGGTAATTCAAAGTGCTTTACATAGAAGAGATTAAAATAAGAAAAAAAAATACGAATAATTGAAACAGTTTAGAATAAAATAAAATACAGTACAAACAGTCGGACACACAGTGGCACAGTGCTCATTCAGTAAATGCACAGCTAAACAGATGTGTTTTGAGTCTGGATTTGAATGTGACTACTGTAGGAGCACATCTGATCTCTTCTGGAAGCTGGTTCCAGCTGCGGCTGGCATAATAGCTAAAAGCAGACTCTCCTTGCTTAGAGTGAACCCTTGGTATTTCTGAGCTGAGTGATCTGTTGGGTTTATATTCAGTGAGCATATCTGCAATATATTGAGGTCCTAGCCCATTGAGTGATTTATATACCAGTAATAATACTTTAAAATCAATCCTAAATGTAACTGGGAGCCAGTGTAAAGACCTGAGGACTGGTGTGATATGTTCATATTTTCTGGTTCTGTTCAGAATCCTGGCAGCAGCGTTCTGTATGAGCTGCAACTGTCTTATGGTCTTTTTGGGAAGGCCAGTGAGGAGTCCATTACAATAATCCACCCTGCTGGTGATGAACGCATGCACAAGTTTCTCTAGGTCTTGACTGGAAACAAAGCATCTAATTCTTGCAATATTTTTCAGATGATAGTATGCTGATTTAGTTATTGCTTTGACATGACTACTGAAACTAAGGTCTGACTGTAGAGACACACCAAGATTCCTGACTTGATTTTTAGTTGTTTGACCCCTAGCGTCAAGGTATGCATTCACCTTGAGAACGTCATCTTTGTTTCCAAACACAATGACTTCAGTTTTGTCTTTGTTTAACTGAAGAAAGTTTTGGCACATCCAACTGTTAACTTCATCAATGCATTGGCACAGGGAGTCAATGGGGCTGTAATCGTTAGGTGATAGGGCTAAGTAGATCTGTGTGTCGTCTGCATAGCTGTGGTAAGCAATTTGGTTCCTTTTCATTATTTGGCTCATTGGGAGCATATACAGGTTGAACAGGAGTGGCGCAAGAATTGAGCCTTGAGGGACTCCGCATGTCATGGACGTCCACTCAGACTTATGGTCTCCTATACTCACATAATAACCTCTCCCTTCTAAGTATGACCTGAACCATTTTAGGACCATCCCAGAAAGCCCCACCCAGTTTTCCAGCCTGTCAAGAAGTATGTTGCGATCAACAGTGTCAAATGCAGCACTGAGGTCGAGTAGTACCAGTACTGATAATTTGCCTGTATCAGTATTTAAGCGAATATCGTTTATATCTTTATGAGCGCTGTCTCTGTGCTGTGATGCGATCGGAAACCAGATTGAAAATTGTCAGAGTATCCATTTGAGTTCAAGAATTTGTTCAGCTGATTGAAGACAACTTTTTCAATGATCTTGCCTATGAAAGGAAGATTTGAGATCGGTCTATAGTTGCTTAATATGGTCTTATCCAGATTGCTCTTTTTCAAGAGGGGCTTGACAACTGCAGTTTTCAGGGAGTTTGGAAAACTCCCAGAGAGAAGTGAAGAGTTTATCACTTCTAGGAGATCTGCTTCTAAACAGTTGAACACACTTTTGAAAAAAGATGTGGAAAGTGCATCAAGGGCGCAGGTTGATGTTTTAAGGTGCTGTACGGTTTCTTCCAAAATTTTGCCATCAATTTCTTTGAAATCAGACATAGTAACTACTTTCTCAGGTTGTGGTTTGATTTGTTTGACCCCAGCACAACTCAAGGATGTGCTGATCATCTTTCTGATATTATTGATTTTTTCAGAGAAGAAAGAAGCAAACTCATTGCACTTGCTGTCTGAGAGCAATTCACTGGGAATCTGGCTTGGGGGTTTGTCAGTCTCTCTACAGTCGCAAAAAGAGTGCGTGTGTTGTTTAAGTTGCTGTTTATAATATTCGAGAAGAAAGTCTGTCTAGCTTTGCCTAGTTCCATATTAAAAGCATGGATGCTGTCTTTGTAGATGTTATAATGGACTACAAGTTTTGTCTTCCGCCACATGCGCTCTGCTTTTCTGCATTGTCTTTTCATATTTTGCACTGCTGTTGAGTTTCTCCAAGGCGCTTTTTGTCTGCCACTCTTCTTCCTGACTTTCGCAGGAGCAATATCATCAATTACACTTTTAACTTTTGAGTAAAAAGAATCAAGGAGAAAATCAACAGAGTCAGCAGATATACTTGGTGTTAAAGATATAGCCTTCATAAATAGTACACTAGTGTTCTCATTTAAGCATCTCTTCTTGACCGACACAGATCTAGCTTCAATGGCAGGAGAGATCAATATATCAAAGAAAACACAGAAATGATCGGACAGTGCTACATCCTTAATAACAATCGATGAAATGTTTAGACCCTTACTGAAAAGTAAATCTAGAGTGTGTCCATGATTGTGTGTGGGTCCATGTACATGCTGAGTCAGATCAAAAGTTTTTAAAACAGTTATGATTTCTTTTGTCATATTGTTTTCTGCATTATCTATGTGAATGTTAACGTCTCCAGCAATGGCAAAACAGTCAAACTCTGAGGTAATTGTTGATAACAGTTCTGTAAAGTCCTCAGCGAAGGCTGGAGAGTATTTTGGAGGCCTGTAAATAATGATAAGTAAAATGCGTGGAGCACCTTTTAACACACTACCCAGATATTCGAAAGACGGGTAATTCCCAAATGATATTTGCTTACATTGATAGACATCTTTAAAAGAGCAGCTAAACCCCCACCTCGTCTACCTTCTCTGCAGACACTCAAATAAGTAAAGTTAGGAGGGGATGTTTCATTAAGGACTGTTGCACTACAGCTGTCTTCTAGCCAAGTTTCATTTAGAAACCTAAAATCCAGGTTGTATGTGATAATTAAGTCATTGACTAGAAGTGATTTATTTTTAAGTGAGCGGATGTTTAAAAGTGCTAACTTAACAGTTTTTGTCCCCACAGCAATCTTAGTTTGGCGTGTAATAGGCACCAGATTAGATGGGTTTGCTGTACGGCATTTGAAGGCCTTAGACATTCTATGATGTAATCGAACAGCAATAGAGATTGATACAGGCACACTGGGTTCCCGCTTGTTTTGTAAACATTTGAGAAAGTTACTGTTATCATAGCAGGGACCCAACACATATCACTGAGAGCTGGTATCAGTTGTTTTTGGTTCACCTCGAGCAGATGGAGGAGGGTGTGAGCCCTGGCGTTGTGGCAGAGGTCGAAGAGCTCTCACAGGAGGAGGGGGAGGGCGAGCTGGGCCCGCAGGTGCTTGAGGGGCCTGACGTTTTTTGCTTGATATCTGGGGGCTTGCAGCAAAAGAGTGGGATAGTTTGGTTCCAGCATACACCAGTTCTTCCATTTTCTCTGAGAAACACAGATGTGGAGATGCTGGAGAGAGGGATAACGTGTCTGGTGAGAGGGGCTGTAATATGCTGTCCTGGTTTCACTGGATGTTTTCCAGAAAGTCGTCCTTGGGTGCTGAATCTTGGAGCAGTTCTAATATGTCACAGTCTGTCTGTGGTGAACTTTGTGGGCAGGGCTCAGATGAGATTGTGTCCATGAGCAGAAATTGTTGTGGCTGAGTGGTGTTATTATTGTCCTTGTGTGATTTGTCAACTGCATGTCCATTCAGGTGCTGAAGTGAAGTCCTGTGGTCATTCATACTGTGTCCAGGTGTGTGTGTGCCATTCAGATTGAGTGGATTGGCACACACTGCAGAAGGATGATTGAGGGAGAAGTAGATATTGTCCTTTAGCACTCTTGAACCAAGTTTGTTTGGGTGGTGGCCATCCTGTCGAAACAGTTGCCTCTGACTCCAGAAAAGATTGAAGTTGTCAATGAAGTTCACTCCTTTTATATTGCAGGTTTTTGCAGCCATGTATTAAGCCCAAGCAACCGTGAAAACCTGTTTGTTCCTCTTGCTGGAAGTGGTCCACTGATGAATGTTTGAACTTTCAGTCTTTTAAGTGTTTCAAAAAGTTCATTGAAATCCTTTTTAAGGAGTTCTGACTGCTCTTTATGAATATCATTCTTCCCCACATGAATGATGAGTCGATTTGCAGTCTTATGTTTCAACAGAATGTTCTGAAGTTCCCTGTTTACATCCGAGGTTGTTGCTTGTGGAAGGCAGCATGTAGTTGTATCCCTGCTGCTAATGTTTCTGATTATGGAGTCACCCACTATCAGAGTCCTGGGCCCGGCTGCGCTCTGAGCTGAATGCCGCTGTCTGCTCGACCTTGAGCGCCAGTTCACATCAGTGTTAGCTACTGGCTGATTCAGTCTGTGTTCGATCACATTCATCACATTTGGGGATTCCTCATTCATTAATACTTCAAATCTGTTCTCAAGATGTATAGGCGGTGGTAGGAAACCAGTGTTTGCATTCCTTGTCAGAGCCGTATCTGGGGTAGAGGATGCTACTGCGGCAATATGAGATGCTCGTGACAATCTGATGTCTCGAGTGCCTTTTGGTCTCGATCCCTGTTTTTGCCATCGATTTGTAAGTCGATCGGTTTGTTTCTCTACACTCAGTATGGCCTGGCGAGGAGCACTAGATTCATGGGACTCACCGGCTGTATGCTGAGGGCGTCCATGACGAAGCTCTGTTGTGTGTTCCGTCTGGTTTGGTGGTCCTGTAAATAACTTTGTTTCAAGAACTGCAATCCTTTGTAAAAGTCTGTGGCAGTTAGTGCAGCAAGTAGATTCCAGAAGAGGCATTTTCTCTTATCCTTTTGAATGTAGGCAGTTGTGTTTTCCCTTCCCTGGAATGAAAACTTTCAGTGGGAGGCTGGTCGGATAAAAGAATTCTGCTTTTTTTTTTTTTTTTTTTGTAGTAATCCAAGCTTTTGAGCACTGTGCTGATTTGTTTAAGTTAAAATTAGTTAAAATTAGTTGATAAAAGGAGATAAAATATGAAAATATAAAAGCGATAGAGCAAAAGCGCGGAGCAGTAAGCAACAGCGTCCGAACAGAAGCTCCAATGCAAAACATTCTGTTTGAACCCTTCATAATGGTCTCAATGCAAAATCAGCTGTGTTGATAAATAAACCTGTATTTGTGGGGTGAAGCCCACAATGTTTGTTTCCAGCAGGTACAAGCTCTGGGTACTTAATCATTTCTGTAGTGCAGGGGCCACAAGCGTTCTCCAAACCCTGGTGGCTTTGATTATTTTTAGATTAGAGACAGAGTTTATAGGATTTCACCAACAGGCAATAAAAAAAACTAAACATGCAAATCAAGCAGTGTTTGCAAGACGCCCGAAGACAACAACTTTATTTCTTAGAATTTGAGATTATGTTATTTTTTATTTTGCAAACAATTTATAGTGCATTTTAACAGCAGGAGCAACCTGAGGTTAATGCAATAGTCCACACAAAAATGAAAATTCTGTCATTATTTATGCGCTCTCATGTCATTCCAAACCTGTATGCTGTTATTTCTCTGTGGGACACAATAGTAGAGTGAGAGTAAATAGTAAGCACATTTTTGAAGCATTATCATGCCACTCACTTGCAGTTGTCTCTGCCTATTAAACTGAGATAGGAGAAAGTATTTTAACAACAAAAAATACACACTGCAACTTTAATAAGATTTACAGGGTGTCCTAATGCTGACATGTTGTCAACACATTAAGTATTAAGCATTTCTTAACATCATCTCACTCATGCAAAAAAACAAACATATCAAGAGTGCCCTGACAGACGGATGCAACCTGTGAAACGCATTACCACATTACGTCCCTCTCACGACAAGATCACTGCATCTTTCTTCTTCATCTAATCAGATAATTTCCTCTCCTTAAAGCCATTGTGATAACTACACTTTTCCTCTCCATCTCAGGTAATTTCCCGTCCTCAAAACCAATGTGCCTAATTTAACAAACACCAATGATGACTCTCAATAGAGAATAAATGATGCAGTCAATCAGAAACGCAGCAGAGTCCAGCATCCTGCAATCTTAGCTCATTTAGTCTTCATTTTCCAGTAATTTACAACAAACCAATTATTTGGATGTGATCAGCTCATCAGCCTGCACGATTGCATGCGGATGGCAACAAGAACACAGGCAGCTATTGAAAATGATAGCTCATTATTCTTTAGGAAGCTAGCTAATTAGATGGGATGTACTATACATTCTGTAAATAGAGAAACATTAAATGCTTGTGACACAAAAGGCACCAAGGGAACGGTACAGTAAGAAATGACATAACGGAAATGCAGGATCCTGGTTACAGTTTCCAAAACAGATCAAGACAAGTTTAGAGCTAAAATGCTTTTTCTGTGGCTAAACTTGCATGTATATATAAAAAGGAAAGACTGAAACCCCAAAACAAAGTATATTACCAGTAAAGCAATTTGAGAGAAAGGTTTAATTGTTTTAATATGACCCACTAATGCTTTAAATGAATATTCCAAGTTCAATACAAGTTAAGCTCAATCGACAGTATTTGTGGAAAATGTGTTGATTAGCACAAAAAAAAATATATATATATATGTATTTTTTTTTGGACTTAACAAAAATAAAAGCAAAAATCTGGGTTCAAGTGAAAGGAGCCAATTTTTGGAGGGTTTAAATGCAGAAATGTGAATCTTATAATTTTATAAAAGCACTTACATTAATTCTTCTATTAAAACGCATGTATTATTTGAGCTGTAAAGTTGTTTAAATCGTAATTTTTACAATCATTTTAGGGTTTTAGTGTTTGTTGACATTACATCATCATGGCAATGAAGTTGTAAATGTATAAAACTTTACACAGAAAAGGTTAGCAACCAATTTTATCACACTAAAATCACACATGTGGCTATGCTTTTGAAACAGAGAGTTTCCATTGTAAGTGCCTTACTGTACCCAGATTTTTGCTTTTTATTAAGACTTTTTTAAAGTCATTTTTGTGGTTATCAATATTATGCCACAAATGTTGTCGACTGAGCTAAACTTGTATAGAACCCAGAATATTTATTTAATGACAGTATGAAATGAACCTGGGACGGACTCCACAAGTTTGTGCAAAACCTGATGATCCATGCATATTTGACTAGTGACCTAAATAGTGAAGAATCTAAAATATTTTTTATTAATTTTGCATCTTAACATTTTTTTTCTTTTACATTTTCTAAAAATAAATGTTTTTGTTGTTGTTTATTTTCCAAGTTTAAAATATATATTTTTTAATCCCTGTATTTCTTAGAAGTTTTTTGACCCAAAAGAATATCCACAGCTAAACCCAGGATTTCTAGCAATGTTCTTGCCTAAGTGTGCAAGCCTCAAACAAATGGACTCTTCAACACCGGAGAGTGACCATTCGTCCCATATTAATTTGGGTATCTCATAATATTTATGGCTTCTACTATTACATTTCACAACATATTACAATAACTGAGAGCTTGTAAATATATTTGCCAGTTCTGGGTATGGTGAAACACAAAGTCTGTCTCTATGCAAATTGAATTGCTTTAATAAACAGTTCTCTTGCACATCACATGCTTTAATTGCTCACCTCCATCTGGACACTGATCAGCTGTTGCAACAACTGTGCAGAGAAAACCTCTTAACGAAATGCATGGTGCATTGTAAAAGGAAAGTTCAGTGTAAAGTAATTCATAGTCTACATGGCTCCTCAAATCCTAGGCTATTATATACCTCTTTCTGAATTTTAAATCGTAAAGATGTATATTATACTATAAAGGCTTTTATAAAGTTTCAAACTGAATAAGTGTATGAAAAAAGATAAATACAAACTTAAATGACACTTTGTGCATGTATTAGCCTACATTCACAACAACACATTAACAACTTCATGGTAATCGTCAGCCAAGTATTGCCACAGCTATGGAATGCGGTTTTTTTTTTTTGTTTGTTTTCCTAATATTAGGTTTACAAATCGCACCTATAGTCTTCTCCTGAATTTAAGTTACTACGGTTAAGATAAAAGTATCACGCGCATCTGCATATAGGCTACATCTGTAAGATAAGATGCCGCGCTCGTGCGCTCTACAATTTGAAAGATGAGAGAGCCGTTGGACTCACCTTTAACAATCATGAAAAACAATCCCAGCCGAGAAAATAGTTGCTTAGCTGCTTGTACTCAAACACAGTGCACTGAGCACAAATATGCTCCATACAAGGAGTCGAGCTCCATCCTCAAGCCGATGTGCAGGTGAGTGGAAATAAAGTGCAGCGCGTGTCCCTGTCACTAAGAAATTGCATCTCGCGCGTGAACCTCCTTGATAAATTCACTCAAATGATTCCCACTTGATCGTGTTTCAGCGTTGGTCTGGGGTGCGTGGGGGCAAAAGTAAAATCTAGGGGAGCAATGAACACCCCCCTCCGACAATTACCAGCTATATTGTTTAACAAATTCGAAAATTAGGTGTCCTATTATGAAACATAAAGCCTACATATTGCCAACATTTACTATACGAGCAAGATACCACTTAAATATCAAACTATCAGGAAAATCATAGCTGTAATGATTAGTTACTGAGCCTTCAATTTCAGGTATACTGTCGAATGCAGGTTGTTACTTTGTAGGCAGTGACCTCTAGTGTTAGTTTGCAGGATTTGTCTGTTCTGTTTTGCCTTTAAAAGGAATATTTCGGGTTAAATTATAAATAAAGCTCAATCGACAGCATTTGTGGCATAATGTTGATTACCACAAACAATAATTTTGACCTGCTCCTTTTAATAAAAAAAAAAAAGCTAAATTCTGGGTCACAGCGAGGCACATGTAGCCGTGGCCAAAAGTATTGGCAGTGAAATAAATGCTGGGTTAAATAAATGCCCATTCACTTCCATTGTAAGCACCTCACTGTAACCTCGATTTGTGCTTTTAAGAAAATAATAATTATGCCACAATTGCTGTCGATTGAGCTTTTAACTTTAATTGCACCCCGAATACTCCTTTAAACTACTTTACTGTCATTTCTCCTGCTTGTTAACAGTTTCAAAAATTTCATAAACTGACAATGAATAGTTAATAAATGTTAGCAATGTTGATATTTTTGGGCAAAATTTGGTTTAAAATGCAGAAAAATAGCAGCATGCTGTGCATGTGACATGAAAAGAGAATGTGCAGTTTGCAGTAATGCAATGAATAGTCAAAGAACCAAGATGACAACAACGAGGTCTCTCGGTAGATAGTGGGGTCATCTGTTTCCTCTATTTGTTTTTCCCAAAGGACAAACAAGTTTGGTTTAGCCAACATTAGATTTTTAAGATCTAATGATCACTATTCCCATTATGAGACAAGCAATCAGTGTCTAGCGGTTTATGTGATTCCACAAGTTTGAGTTACCCACATACAAAGTGTTGTTTGCATAATAAACACTTCAGTTTGTGAAGCCTTTTCAACATGCACGTTTCACAGGTCATAAAAACAAGAGTCTAACTCAGAGCCCAGAATCTATTTATTGCTTATCTGGAATGGATAAATGTTTATAAAAACCATACTGTACATGTGAACTTTTGCAGAAACAATTCTGGTATACAAGCTCAAAAATTCATGATAAAAATCATGAATTCTTTAACAATACTTAAATCTCCCATCTATGCAACTCAAAACCTTTTTTGGTCCATTCAACCAACCAAACGAATATACCTATATCTTAAGGATTAAAAAGTATGTGGGTTGTATCACTGCATCAACAAAATATCTGGAAGTCACATTCACATTTATTAATTAACACAGGAAGCAGCAGTCCATTCTATAGCATAGGAGGGTTAAAGCGTACAGGGCAGATTAGTGTCTCAATGTCTTGCAGTCCGTTCATCTCTACGGGCATTTAAATTTACCTTAACACAACTGGGCCTACACGTACATGGTTACTCCCTATAACCACAAATATCTCATTAAATTGAACACCTTCACAACGTACAGCTCACAAAAACCATGATAGAATCATGTGCGCTCACTTGGAACAAGGCACAAATTAAAATATACAACACTTCCAGTGCCACACAATATAAAAATGACAGATTGTTTCAATAAAAAAAAAAAAAGCGATGACTGTACACCCCTGACATCCAAAAATTATCACTGGGCCATTAGTGAATGTTGATAAAATGTTTTTATGCTGTCATCAAATTTAAATGTTCACTAAAATATCTTAAGAATAAAACAGATTTAATGGCACTATACAGTGCAATGTTGCCCTGTCCCACAAGTATTAAACGACATGAATATTTAATACAATTTGCTAACCTTTCGAGATTTCATTAATTTATCAAATATTGTATTTAAATTCCTGTGACATAAAACAGTTGTCAATCAGTAATGTTTAGATGGAATTCTGATTTCTCAAAAACATATTTCAGGAATGAATACAAAACTATTAAATAAATCGGTGATGAGATGAAATACAGTGCATCTTATGTACTTTTAACCAATAATAATTTAAAAATAAACAATAGTACAGAGCAGAGGCTCTGATGGGGACATGACAACTTCACTTCTGTACTCATATATATTTTTTTAAAAGCCATGTCAAAATTGTCATTGTGGCAAAATGTAAGCAGATTTTTGTGTCTCCTATTTCAAAAGTAAAGTTAAGACTCCTATATGTATTTCAAGTATAGAATAAAAACGTTCAAGGTACAAGATACATCTGGTCCATTAGCAGGCCAGAGACTATAATGGAAATATTACAAAATCATAACATTTGTGCTTCAGGTAAAAACAGTTATTATGTATAAAAAATTGTGTTTGTTAAGGGACAAAAAGCTTTTGAGCACAGCAGCAGTCTGACAGTAAAATGCTGGTGAAAATGCTAATGAGACTCTTCAGTTCCATTAGCATTAAGTTTCTCTGTTTCTGGCACTGATCTGGTTGCGTTTTCTGCTGTGGGTTGATTGCTTCCCCCTTGACATGGAATACCTTTCATTTTCCAAAAGAATATAAAGTCAAAGACGAAGGCCAGTGTGGCAAGGAAGCCAAATATCTGCAATACAGAAAAGACAATCGATTGTCAGTTAAATGTACATTTTAAGTAGCATGATGTACAGTTGAAATCAGAAGTTTACATACACTTAGGTTGAAGTCATTAACTTCATTTTTTTTAACCACTCCACAGATTTAATATTTAATATAACGATAGTTTTGTAAGTCCTTAAGGACATCTACTTTGTGCATGACACAAGTCTTTTTTCCAACAATTGTTTAAAGACAGATTGTTCCACTTTTAATTGAGTATATCACAATTCCAGTGGGTCAGAAGTTTACATACACCAAGATAAATGTGCCTTTAAGCAGCTTGGAAATTCCAGAAAATGATGTCAAGCCTTTAGACCATTAACAAATTGGATTCTGATAGGAGGTGTAATAAATTGGAGGTGTACCTGTGGATGTATTTTAAGGCCTACCTTCAAACTCAGTGCCTCTTTGCTTGACATCATTGGAAAATCAAAAGAAATCAGCAAAGACCTCAGAAAAAAAATTGTGGACCTCCACAATTCAGGTGCATCCTTGGTAACAATTACAAAATGCCTGAAGGTACCACGTTCATCTGTACAAACAATAGTACGCAAGTATAAACACTGTGTGACCATGAAGCCATCACACTGCTCAGGAAGGAGATGCATTCTGTCTCCTAGAGATGAACGTAGTTTGGTGTGAAAAGTGCAAATCAATCCCAGAACAACAGCAAAGGACCTTGTGAAGATGCTGGAGAAAACAGGTAGAAAATTATCTATATCCACAGTAAAACAAGTCCTATATAGACATAACCTAAAACGGTGCTCAGCAAGGAAGAAGCCACTGCTCCAAACCAGCCTTAAAAAAGCCAGACTACGGTTTTTAAGTGCACATGGGGACAAAGATCTTACTTTTTGGAGAAATCTCCTCTGGTCTAATGAAACAAATTTAACAGTTTGGCCAAAATGACCATCGTTATGTTTGGAGGAATAAGGGTGAGGCTTGCAAGCCGAAGAACACCATCCCAACCGTGAAGAATGGGGGTGGCAGCATCGTGTTCTGGAGGTGCTTTGCTGCAGGAGGGACTGGTGCACTTCACAAAATATATGGCATCATGAAGGAAGGAAAATTATGTGGATATATTGAAGCAACATCTCAAGACATCAGCCAGGAAGTTAAAGCTCGCTCACAAATGGGCCTTCCAAATGGACAATGATCCCAAGGATACCTCCAAAGTTGTGGCAAAATGGCTCAAGGACAACAAAGTCAAGGTATTGGAGTGGCCATCACAAAGCCATGACCTCAATCCAATAGAAAGGTTGTGGGCAGAACTGAAAAAGCATGTGCGTGCAAGGAGGCCTACAAACCTGACTCTGTTACACCAGTTCTGTCTGGAGGAATGGGCCAAAATTACAGCAATTTATTGTGAGAAGCTTGTGGAAGGCAACCCAAAACGTTTGACCCAAGTTAAACAATTTAAAGGCAATACTAACAAAGTGTATGTAAACTTCTGACCCACTGGGAATGTGAAGTAATAAAAGCTGAAAAAAATCATTCTTCTACTATTATTCTGATATTTCACATTCTTAAGATAAAGTGGTGATCCTAACTGACCTAAGACAGGGAATGTTTTCTCTGATTAAATGTCAGGAATTGTGAAAAACCGAGTTTAA
This sequence comes from Xyrauchen texanus, assembly GCF_025860055.1. Lineage (NCBI taxonomy): Eukaryota > Metazoa > Chordata > Actinopteri > Cypriniformes > Catostomidae > Xyrauchen > Xyrauchen texanus. The sequence goes on along the minus strand of NC_068290.1, from coordinate 9,191,672 downwards.
ATGTATTTGGCTGTATGTACATTTCTGAGTTCAACTGTAAGCTATGCCATCAGCTCAGCTAAAACAAAATAATGTTTCATACCACTGCGGCAGACTCCAGACTCGTCCCACCATTGTCTGCCACAAACACAACACTGGCAATGAAGAATAAAAATGCCATGGCTACTGTGTATCCAAAGTCCTATGGGAGCATTCAAAGAGTGTGTAAGTTAGAGACTTTTTGAATCAAAAAAAACTATTATAAAATTACAAAAATTAAATAAACTAGAAACAAATAAAAAATAAAAAAACAATTCATCCAAAAATTACAATAATTAAAAAAAAAAAAACTTTAGAAATATAAAAGCAAAATAAATTATAAATAAAATTAAACAAATAAATTACAATAAATCTAAACAACACACAAAATGAAAAAAATTTAATACAATTATACATAAAAAAAAAAGGGGAAATAAAACATGACTAAAAATAAATTATAATAAATAAATGATACATCAAAAGTCCTCCTATACAACTAGGGACTTACCACGGAGGGCCAACAATTGATTCCAACTCTTTTGTGCAGCGTTGTGGCGAGAAGGATTAGAAGTAACAACGTGAAGAAAAAGGCTGTGCAACTGACAAATTCAAAGAAGTAAAGCGGCCCACAGGATGAGCAATTGGACACAACCTCCTCCAACACGAATGCCACAAACGAAAGAAGCTGTGGGGACACAAATGAGTATATTAACCACCAGGTAGCAGTGTTTGCTTGTTTTGTTTGGACAACTACACTGTGTGAAAGAGAAAATGATATGGGTCACATATGACATATAATCCATGTAACTGAATTAATGTTTATATCTTTGTGACAGAGAAAATGAAACAAAGCTAAATTCATGTGAAATAACTCTAGAGTATATATTGCTTTTTTAGAACATACACACAACCACAAATCTAGTGAATATGTAAATACATCAGTGCCTGATTCCTACCAACTAGAACAATAAGCTTAAATGAGACAATCGGGGAAACACAAATATCAAAACAATATAATTGTTGACTTTATTCATTTTGCTGCACTAACCTCAGTCACTGAAGTTTTAGAAAAGTGATCGTTATTATACTAAACTGTTTTAGTCATATGTACACATAATGGTAGAGTAATTACAGGTTGCATCAATTTCAAGAGACTGTCCATTTCCATTTAGCAAACTGAAAATAGCATGTAATGACATCATATACAGACAAACTTCTTCTCAAAGGAGACACGTAGACAGTTAAAATAGACAGCTCTACTCAAATGAATAAGCAAATGTGACTAATAGTTAACCACATCATTTTCACTAAACAAGCAATGAGACAATGACAACTGTCCTGCTGTTAAACTAATCCCGAAGAAATCATTTGGGATTGATTTTTAAACCATTACAAAATATATGTTGCCCAATATGCCCAAAAAAGTTGCATACCCTTAATATTTAATTGGATCGCCTTTAGCTTTGATTGCAGCGCACATTCATCGTGGCATTGTTTCAACAACCTTATGCAACGTCACAACATTTATTTCTGTCCAGAGTTGCATTCATTTTTGGCTGAGATCTTCGCTTCAGATCTTAATGATGGGAGAGTCAAACCACTCCATAAAGTCTTCTCCAGAACCCCCCAAATACTTTACTGTGGTTCAGGTCAGGACAATGTTGTGGCCAGTTCATGTGTGAAAATGATTCCTAATGCTCCCTGAACCACTCTCACAATTTGAGCCCAATGAATCTTGACATTGTCATCCTGGAATATGCCCGTGCCGTCAGGAAAGAAAAAAATACATTGATGGCATTACTTGGTCATTCAGTACATTGAGGTAATCAGATGACTTAATTGTATTGCCACATAACAATTTTGAGTCTAGAACTCTAGGGCTAGGGATGGTAGAGTAACATGGGGTAACCTCCAAGTGGTCACTATAATGTGGTTCGCAATCGGTGGGGTTGCGTGGCGAGTTGTGCTTAGATGCCGCGGAGAATAGCGTGAAGCCTCCACATGCGCCGTTTACACGGTAATGCTCTCAACAAGCCAGATGACAAGATGTGCGGATTGTTGACAAAAAAAATATGAGCTTACAAATAATATGTAGGTGGGAGGATGAATTAAAAATACAAATTAGTCACCAAAACTGGGAAGAAATATCATTTAATATATTCCATACTACTCAAGCCAGTGTTTAGAGGAAATCTGCTTTTTTTTTAATTATTATTATAACACCTGTTATTCTAAGTAAATACAATAGCATGGCAAAAGGGGATTGTTGGAGAAATTGTAAAAAAAAAAAAAAAAAAAAAAAAGCTCATTACAGTCAAATTCTATACACATGCTCTAAATTGAAAGCTTATTGGAATGAAATGATTTGACAGGTTGATTTAATATTTAACTGCACAACAGAAATCTAGAAAACCTTATTTTGGGTAAAATGCCATTGTCCTTGAGAAATAAATCTAAATATATTTAGGGTAATCAGAATAGAAACTCTGAAACAGATTACAGATTATTATTAAACCAGAACATCCACAATTTCAAAGATGGAGAGAAACGATTTCAGAAATATAAAAAATGAAGATTGGCTTAAAATTATTATACATTAATTTAGATAGATTGTTTCCTTTGCATCCTTGATTTTTGAACAAAATTAGTTAAATTGTCATCGTAACAAGAGTTTTAAATAGTGCATATATATTCATAAATTATATTAAAAAAAATAAGAGAAAAAGTATACTATATCACACCTTTATTACATGTATAATGGGTGGCAAAATGATTACAGTATTGTAAAGCAGGTGAAGAGAATACATTCTGTGTAACTGCAAAGAAGAAAAAAAATGTAACAATGTTCCCATTTACACAAAATATATTTTTTATCAGAAACACATGTCTGACTCACATCGTCTGTTTTGAGTCAGTGCTGTGCTTATTCTTAGAAAGGAACAGGGCAGGATCACAACACCCAAATGCTATTGTCGGTAAAGCAGCAGAACCTTATCGCTACCGTACAGGACCCATTCAAAGTCCTGTGTCCAAAAAAATCGGTACAGAGCACATCTGCGGATCAATGAAATAAAAAGCCAGCTCAATACCCAATGAGCTCATTTTAGACATTTACGAGTGAAATGACCCTAAAACTTTAACAATCCATGTAAGATTTTGGCCTAGGTGGAATACAGCGTTAATGAAAGCAGAACTATTGCAAACAGAGCTGATTTCAGCATGTATTAGAGTATACACCTATTTTTCCCAGAAGCTTAAATGCTGTAGCCAAAGTTCAAATGCTGAGGTAGAATTACAACAGGAATCCCTTAAATGTGCATTCAGTAGTTTGGAGTCAATTAAAAACAAATTGTGTTTTTTGAAGTTTGTTCCAAATGGTGTACACTCACTTGAGATGAAGACTGTACTCCCAATAGTTTTCTATAAAAAGTGCTTTATTCTACCCCCTTCAGTGTGTTTCGCCATGTTGAAATCGCATAACTCGTGGTGTTTCACTAAACGTCGAAGAGGAGAATCCTTGCACTCGTTGGCTGCCGTCTGTGTAGATAGATACGCTTGGCTATGCTTGAAGCATTGTTGTTGACGTGAAGGATTAGCTTTATTGCAAAGTATGCTTGCTTACACACACACACACACACACACACACACGGAAATGTTCTTGGTGACAGATCACAATGGAACATAATTATTTATCATGCTTTAGTAGCAGAGACAACGGGATATCCAGTAGCTGTACTGCCGAAGCAGCAAAAAGGTCTGAAGCAACTTGCTTCAAGCAAAAAGTCAGAAAGACCAGCAAAAAACGGTAACGGTAAGGCCTTCACTAGTTTAGTGCAAAGAAGCTTGGCACAGCGATTATTGTGGATTTTGTGTAAACTGGAAATAAAACGAGTTTACAATAATACAGTATTAAATGGACATGCTAAATTTGATCATCAAAAACAATTCTAATCTTTTCTTTACCATGACATTCTGCATCGCTAGAGGTTTCAATTGAGGTTTATTTTATGCTAAGCAGTTCTCTAATAAAGGTAATAACTGTCTTTAGAAATAACGTTAAATGTAGACAGTCTCCAAAAATTATATACGAAGAAGAGCTATGCTAATGCTAGCTAGAGAACTACTGAATGCCCTTTTAACTTGTATCTCAAAGACCTCACCTGTCAATCAACACCTGCGCTAAAACAAGTGTTTAAACTTTGCCGGTTACAAGCAGCTTTAAAAAGGAAATAACCGTTCGATCTGAAAATTTTAAAAGCGAATATATACACAAGCACGGGAACTTCACAGATCTTGTTCGGTGTGATAAACTTAACCCTAGCAGCTACTCAGATGGGAAGCAAACACATATGATGAAATAACATATAATTCAGCACAAAACGTTTGTGCAAAGATTACATTTCAGCTGCATCTGGGAAACAATGCAATGCTGACTTTGTTGCACTTTACTATCATGCAGAAACACCTGAAATCAGAGACACTCCCCTCGAAATCCAAGCACAAGTCGTCAAAGGAGACATATAAAAACCAGGTGTAAAGAGCGATGTATCTTGCTTGACCACATGTGATCATATTACCCGAGACGCATCTTAAAACTAGGTGTCAAAAAATTGTTAAACTGCTATGTATCATTTTAAAAATGAAATATAAATATAAAATGATCAATGAAAATGAATTTCATTCTCCCTTTTTATTATTTTTAAATAGATTTGTATTTAAAAATAATAATATTAATATTGATATAATTTGACATATCGCCCAGCCTTAATTGAAAATTATCCATTTAAAGTTATACAGACTAAGTGTTACCACTAGCAAATTTCTGAAAGTGGAAAATAGTAGCACTTGCCGTAAAGAAATAGTAGTCTGCCATTAAAAACAGCAGCACCTGACCAGTAAAAAGATTACCTGGTAAGCGCAGCGAGGCTCTGCTATGTGCTCACCTAAGGAAAAACCAATTCTGGACTGAAATATTCAACCTCCAAACTTTATCGAAAATAACTAACAAAATAACATCAAGAAAGATTGAACAATTTGCATTTATTTTGAATTATTTGCATTTACAATTGTATTCTGAACTACAAGTACTTTGGATTTCAATTTATTTAAATGTCTGTTGTATGGAAAATTATTTGAAATGCAATTGAGTATACCAGATGCATTTCAAATACTCTTCCATACAACAGACACTAATCTATTGCATTTGTATACACAAACGTTGGTACAATTTGCATCATTACAAACTTTTAACATTTCCAACTAAATAGTCTTTTTATTATATAAAAAAAAAAAAAAAAAAAAAGGTCAGGACCTCCTGATCTGTATATTGGTATTTACTGTATTAATATAGTTCTGGTATTAAATTCCACATATTTTTTTATTGGTAGCTTTTTTTAAGCAGATCACAGCCAAACATCATCTTGTAGCACACACTGCATTATCTTCGCCTGTACTCACTACGAATACATTTATGATTTCCAATAGATTTTGCAAATTGTTGATGTTTTTTTGTACCTACATGAATGATGCAATTGTAACGTCCACCTTGTTTCACTAAGAAGTTAGTCCGGCAATATTCACAGTAGGCATGCGAGTCACAGTTCCTCTAGGATCCCCTATACTGGTTTCTACCGCTACTAGTACGTTAGGTAAAATGGCAGCGAAATATATTATTGATAATAGTATGTATATATAAATTAGACAGGAAAACACACACGGTAGCCTGTTTTTTTTAATGTATATTTATAGGCTATATGTATATATTTTATATAACGCATGTATAATATATATTTTTTTTTTCGTGGTATCAAACCCTTCATCGTAGCTCCGTATTTTACCCTACAAATTAGTAGCTGCTATGGCAAAATCGTAGCACTTGGCTTCTCTGCACTAGGGCTGGGCATTGATACAGCTTTCCAGATTCTATTTGATTCTGATTCACAAGCTCCTAATTCGATTCTGATTCATGTGTGTATATTTCAGTTATAATGTCCCTTTTTTTTTTTTTTTTTTTAAACACGCATAAAAGAAATTCTCACCCAGCTAATGCTGTTAAGTATACAGGGGACTTTCTAACTAGTTACATTACAAAACTATTAATTTTACAAATTAGATTTTATTAGTGTTTCATAATTTTGGCCACATTTTGGCTTTTTAAAAATGAACAAATCCATGTATTCAGCCAGTCAATAAGATATATTTCAAATAATATTTTTTGTTATATGTTCATTGTTTAATTGCATAATTTGTACTATTTTCAATTATTTACATTGATTTGTTGAACACATGCTAAAACTGGTACCGTCACTTTAACAAAAACTACATTTCTATCCATAGTTTTCTTAGCAACTACTGGGCGGTGCCATGATTATTCTAATTGCTGGTTTACAGTTTCTGGTCTCAAGATGCAGTGTAAAATGAACCGAAATTAGCAATTAAAATGAAGAACAACAACCATTTAAAATGTTATTTGGAGTAAAAATTAATTTCACACTCATCTTGTGCAGATGTTGTCTGTCATAACAACTCAAGTATTGAATGATATCACCTTCACTTCATGTCATCTAAATACTCCGGTGAGGCACTGTTTAAAAAAAAAAAAAACAACACACTGGAGACTGGAAATTGAAAACAGGAGAATCATGGAACAATTCCGCATTCAGGAAAAGGTTGGATAAAGAGTGTCTGTAAATGAGCACATACTAACGAGAGATTCTGTACCATGCGGAGTTATTATTAAATGTATTTAAATTACATTTTTTATATCAAAAACCTGACTGTAGAGAACAGATAAGTAATTTAAAGAGACATTATTGAAATGGCTCACATGGATTGACACGCATTACACGGAACAACTTTTACTCCCAACACGCAGTAAAAGGATCACGCTAATGAATACACCACCACTAAACTACACAATCACTGGTGAAACGTAAACATTTGCCAGCGAGTTGCCAAATATATACATTTTAGTTGCAAAGCGCCAAATTTGGTTGCAAATGCAAGGGATTTCCTCTCATTGTAGTGGAGGTTTGCACAGAGTAAAAGATTGATCTTGGGATTTAAGAATCAATATAGTTTGTTCAAATAAAGATTGCGATGCATTGGAAAATCTATATTTTGACCAACCCCTTGTTACCACTGGAAATTACTAATGAGAATGGAGAAACAAAAGCTCCAATCTTTGAAAATGCAAACGGAGAAGCTTAAAACTATAAGGTAACAAATAAAATAACTAGCGTGATACTGCATATAAAAAAAACAATGCTTTAGTTTACTCTAACGTATATCTTTACCTATGCTGAGAAGAGAGTAACAAAGATTCAAACTTTGAAAACGCAAACGGAGCAGCTGCAAACTTTCACTGGGAAAGTTTCCTACAGAGCATTGGCTTGATAGAACACAAAACACTTTACTTTATCCAAGTAGAAAGGAATTACTTGCAAACCATGTCTTAGCAACGTGTCTGATCAAACATTTTTGCACGAAGATTAACATTTGGATTTGGTCTCCACTTCTGAACTGTCAATAAACACTTTAGTTTGTGGGTGACACTTTGATAAAGTGGTTTTGAGATAGGCAAGGAAAAATAATTCACTGCATTGTCTTTTCACTGCAGTCACAAACAGCTTCAGCATTGCAATTGATCTAGGTGAAGTTATACCTGGGAAGTACCAAGGTGTCCCTGTGTAGAGTGTTGGCAACATAAAACAGGAAATGAATGGCAGGGAATTTCATTCTGGCATTCTAAGAGACACCAGCTTTATATTTCATATGAAATAGAATCTTAGTATCATATAATTATACTTTAAAACTAGTTTAGATATTGTTAGATGACGTACATCAAACAGGTAAGCACAAGATTCATTGAAATCAGTTTTGGCAAATCTCCAGCATCTTTTAGCTTCCTCTCCATTTGTGCTTATTATAGGTATAAATGTAGGACCAGTATAAATTATTGTAGTCATCTTCCACATTTCAAGCCTTATTCAAATAATTCAATAACTGCTGAAATATTGACCTGAGAAAAACCTGATGTTGACTACAATGCAAATTGTCTATGATCAAAAAATAAAATACTGCTCAATGTACCTCGCATGAGGATAACATGTTGTAAAAAGGGCAAAACACCACTGGTGATTTCCCTGAATGTACTACTGGAAAAATAGCAGATGAAATCTAATTTCCTCAAGGGCATGAGACCAAGAACTGGACTTCAAGGGGTTTACTGATAAAGAGTACATTTGTCTCAACGTTGACCACTATGAGGTAATTATTCACTCATTTTCATGTGTTCAATTTTCCTTGTACTGAAGTGCTCTTGTTTTTGTAACTTTTCTTTAACCACAACATACTTGGAAGGTTAAGAATGATGCAGTGATTAAATTTAGCATCTGCTCTCTAATTGCATTTACAGTTTACAGAATGACACATGAGCATGTCACATGAACCGACTGGTAAAAATAAAAAAGGCTAAATCTTTAGGAACTACAAATACTTTCAAAGTTATTATCTATCAATCGTTGATACCTCTGTGAAATGATAAAAAATATTGCCTGTTTTTGTTTTGTTTCAGCTGTTAAAGGAATTGTTCACCCAAAAATGTAAATTCTTTCATCATTTACTCACCCTCATGCCATCCCAAACGTGTACGACTTTCTTAAAATGCAAATGGGAATTCCATTTACTTTAATGCGAATTAAAGTGAATGGAGGCCAAACTCTGAAGCTTGAAAAAGCATATAAAGGCAGCATAAAAGTAATCCATAAGACTCCAGTGGTTTAATGAATGTCTTCTAAAGCAATCAAATCAATTTAGGTTGAGAACAGACCAAAATGTAACTCCTAATTCACTTAAAATCTTGCCATTGTAGTCTCTAGAGCACGATCATGATTTCAAGCTGAATTACACTTCCTAGTGCTTGACAAATGCAAAGAGCGCTAGGTTGTGTAATCAAGCTTGAAATCATGATCGCAAAGGAGACTGCTGATGTCAAGATTTATATTGAGTTTTATTTTAGTTGGAGTTTTATTTTATACCACTAGAGTCTTATGGATTACTTTTATGCTGCATGTATGTTCTTTTTGGAGCTTCAAAGTTTTGTTCAACATTTACTTGCATTATATGGGCCTACAGAGTGGAGATATTCTTCTAAAAATCTTTGTGTTTAGCAGATGGGAGAAAGTCATACACATCTGGGATGACATGAAGGTGAGTCAATTAGAGAATTTTCATTTATGGGTGAACTATATTTTTAAGTGCTACAGCAAGGTGGCCTTTCAGTTTTGCGATTCTTAATTAAGATTAAAATGCTACTTTAAATAAAAAGACTGTTTGCTAAACAAGTAGGGCAAGGACAGAAAGCATGCCGCAGTACTTTCATACTATTAACCCCTCCCAACATGAGTTGGCTACATCTATTGTTTCTTTCAGACAACAAAATGCAAAAACAGGGCCAGTCATCAAAATATACTGTTAATCAAGATCCACTCGAACAGTTGGATAAGCCAGCACCCATCTATTTACATACTCAAAACATATGGCCCACACCCACGGCCCACACCCACGGCCCTAAGTTAGAAAATATAGTGATAGTATTTAGAATAAAATAGTTGTAGCTAAATAAATAAACGTCATGAACAATTTCATGGCATTGATTTCCTCTTTGATGATCTAATTTCTCGATTTTCACCTTAACACAGGCTCTCTCACTTACACCCAGAAACCAAAAGGGCAAGCTCTGCCACTGATAGGGAGTTCCTCTTTATAATGTAATTACAAGCTGGTCAGTTTGGTTCAATTAAACAGAACTACACTTTGTCAAACTAGGAAGATACCATGGAATTGGAGGGAATTCCACAAACCTAGCAACCTCAATTACAAAATGTCCCATGAGCAATGACACAAGCAGCATATGACTGCAATGCAAAGTGGCTTGTATTATTTAAAGCAGAGAAAAAATGCTTTCCCACACTTGCAAAGTCATGACATGTAAATTCCCAAGGATGTGTGAGATATGGCAGAGAAATCAGCAGCATGCTTAGTTAGCACTAAAATGTATCATTCCAGTAATACATGTACATTTCACAAAAGGCCTATTTTAATGCACAGTTTTAAACATTTGAATAGAACATAAGTCATTGTTCACACGCATGAGCAGAAGCCTTTGAATACATTAAACAGGAGGTCAACACAGCGTTTTCTAATCTGCATAACTGCAAGTGATTTTCTACAATACACCTTTAGAAACTCACACTTCAGGTTTACAATATCCCCAGCTTACCTTGAAATGTGTGTTTTAGACTTAAAGTCATTAAACCCGACCAACCACTTGGTCACAGATATGACCTCTTACTTATTCAGAAAATGTTCTGCCTAAACACGCCACTTACCACTTCAACGATTTTTATCCCGAATCCAATTTTCCCAAGATTCTCCGATGGTACCACGAGCCATTTTTTGGATATGGGCTCCTGCACTGTAGTTGTTTGGTTGTACACCGGTTCTGTGGTGGCCATGGAGAATATCTGAAAACGAATAAAATAAATAAAACTGTTTATGGATGCAGGGTTATAGTGTGTGTGTATGCATTCATACATTTGTTGATATAAATATATCTGACCGTTGGAAAAATTATTTAAAAAAAATCGATGTGCGTTAGCCACGCGTTGTAAACCGAAAGTAAAGCCATCTAGGTCAAGTTGAAGTACAAGTAACCAAAAACTTCGATAAACAAAAAGCGATGGATATAAACAATCTGCGGGTCAAAATAGTTATTAACAACAGATCATGTGTGATGATTGTATTGATGAATATGTAAGGATAATATACCTGATTGTTTTATCGGATGGTTGTCTGCTGCGTGTTCAGCTTCGTCGTTCTCGCGTCCTTTGTGAAAAAAAATTCTGTTTCACTTCCGCACTCCCTTAAGTTTCTTTCATAAAGGAAGGACTTCCTCCTGTGACTGCCTAAACAGAATTAGCGTGTATAGATATATAGCTTGTGTCAATGCAACTTTAACGATCTTATTTTACAAAAGCTTTGTAAACACAAAGAAAACAAGTCTATTGACATTGTCAATCGGTCTATTTAGTTAGTCCACATTGAAATTCATAAGAACAAAGTTGCACATTTAACTCCAAAGTCGAGGATTTTCATCAATAGAACGTTAAATATATATTTTTTTAACTAAACCTTTATGAACTCAGTTTAGAATGTTTGGTTCCCAGAACGTTTTGGGAACATTAGTTTTTGGTTTCCAAAAATATAACCTAAAGAGAACGTTATTTGAACGTTAGGAATAGCCAAACGGGAACCAAATAAGGGGAAAGTTCTGTGGGAAGGTATTTCTCACATTTCTCCATGAGATATTAGTTGTGACAATTGAAAGAAACTTGAAAAGTTATGTTAAAATAAGATGGGTTTTGAGGATTCATTAAAGGGATAGTTCACCCAAAAATGAAAATGTTCTCATCATTTACTCACCATCGTGCCATCCCAGAGGTGTCTGAATTTCTGTCTTCTGCAGAACACAAACAAAGATTTTTCAAAGAATATTTCAGCTCTGTAGGTTCATACAATGCAAGTGAATGGTGGCCAGAACTTTAAAGCTGCGAAAAGCATATACAGGCTGCATAAAAGTAATCCATACGATATTTAAAGGCACAGTCACACATACCTTCGCACAGCGAAATTCAGCTGGCGAAGACAGTGTGGGCAGACATTGAGTACGTGTGAAACCAGCAGAAATATAATTGTCAAGCAGCCTCTTTTTAATGCTGCGCTTTATACGCTGTGAAACTTTAGTTAAAAAGAAACTCACTGCTAAAATGATATCATTGTCCATTGTGAATATTCGGTGTAATTGTGTTCGAAGCCCCGCCCACACAGAGGTCACTGCCAAAACATGCAACTTCCTATTTGGTCAACGCAGTGAATTTGCCTGTCAAAGTTAACCAAACTTGAACTCCACATGAAATCCGTGAGGGGATATTCTTCATGACCGGAATCCATCACTCGAAATTTACAATCACGCAGATTGCCATTGAGATTACTGTATTTCGCCCATGGAATTTTCCTCCCTACCCAGTAGGTGGTGTTATGCACGAAGAATGCAAATCGCCAAAAAACAGAAGAAGAAGAACTCTGTCCTCTCATGAATGTGCATAGTAGGGCTAGTCAAAGTGAAGATTTATAGCAAAACAATTAAATTATTGAAATATTGATCCTTTAAGTTCATAGGTTCATAATGCACAATTGCCATGTTTAACAAGAGATGTTTACAGTGGTTCTTTATTTATTCTTCATTTTTCACTCTGCTTAAATTCATTTACATGCTACATGCTAATTTCACTTCACATTTGTAAAGACCTTTATGAGTTATGAAGTATTATTCTGACTTTGGTTAAGCCTGAACATCTGAGTAAACTTTTTAATAAAAAGACTTGGCTAGAATCCATAAAGAAACTTCCCAGCAAGATTTGAGAAGAGTATCTATGTTTGTGCAGGAAGTCTGAATATACTGCAATTCCACTCTTTAAGCCTACCATTATCCTGTGAGAAAAGGGTAAGATTTAAGTCTTCATATACATTCTGCACCTTGCCATATACACATCCCTCCTGAAATTACTGTTTCGAGTCTGTAATAATAAAAGTCTCCCCGCCTTACCGACTCTGATCCGCCTTTATTTTATCAAGCTATTACATAAACATTCCACAGCAATAATGCACACACCCCACGCTACAAAGTTTGGTCTCGCATGGTTTCAATGTAATTTTGGGTTAGTTTTTGTCTTCTTTAATATAGGAGATTTATTTACGTACGCTCTACCTGACTAAGCATTACAACTCTTTTATTCTGAATGCTGAGGAGAAAGTTTGCCTGTTGTCGCTGGGCAGACTATCTGTAATAATACCATAAAACAGTGAAAATGCATGGCTATTTGCCAAGCTAGGGGGATAAGCTTTGACAGCAAAGAACAAAGCATTATGAGTGGTAATTGTGAATTAGTTGGAATAAGTTTCCAAATAAATTTGGCTAACTTTTGCACTATAACAATAAAAATAGTAAACACTGTACAGGTTAAGATGTCAACTGCAGATTTTTAAATGCTTTCACATAATTGCTGTGCAAATTTGCAGGCTATGAATTGAAGCTCCACGGCCAGAGGTCACCAACACCTGAATAATGACGTTAGGCGCAGTGGAAGCGAGAAGCGTCGGTTTCAGGGGGTCAGAAATTATGGAAAGCCATAAGGGTCAAAATTCACGTGTTTTGTATCACCGTATTCAGCTATGAAATGCCATTTTCTAAACGCTGTATGGCATTAAGTAAACGGCGTTAGGCGTTAAGTTAACGCGTGTTATTTTAGCACCTCGCATAACTAAATTACCCCATTCATTTGCTCATGTACATAACTCCTCCTCTATCACGTTTGAGGTATCTACGGCAAGCCAGAGGATTCAAATTATTAACAGCAACAAGAACCTTTGTTTCACATTGCAAAGGCATATGCAGCCGACTTTTGGCTAACTAAGCAAGATATTCGCTAACCAAGACCCTATTTACTAACTTTAATTCACAAATTGGTATTCACATACTGCAGTGGTCGATGTCCAGGACTGCCTGTAGGGCAACAGATTAAACTTTTAAATAAATAATCTTCCAAAGATTTCAATGTGAATCTGACAATATCTCATGCAGTAACACATTTGCATATTAACAAGAAAAGTTGACAAACTGGCCAAAAGCAATTATGTCTGTAAACAGTAAATAAATACTTATATCAGCAACACACACACACACATACACACTGCAATATGTGAATACCAATTTGTGAATTAAAGTTAATCATACAGCGATTGCTTTAATCATACAGTTAAAGAAATAGAATGGCTTTGTGATCCAAGGGAGGAGTTATTTGGAATAAGAAAGTAGAAAGTGAATTAACCACACATGTAAAACTATATCACTGAGGACCGAAATACACCACAAGAGGGCAGACAGACAACATTTATTCTGACATAAACACATGGGCAAGAATCCTCTAAGTGCTTGTTAAAGGGGTCATGACATACTTTATTATTATTTTTATTATTATTATTATCTTCCCTGAGGTCCACTTAGAATGTCAGTAAAGTTTTTTGGGTTTTTTTGCGCCAAACAGTCATAATTGAGTCATATATAATAATTTTCCACTCTGTTTCTGGCCCTCTGTCTAAAAACTTTCAATTTTAAGCTGCCTGGCTGTTTAAAAAGACAGGAGACAGGAGGAGGGGCTTCTTCAACATCTCTTTCTGCCATCAACCATGGCCGATATCACAACGACTGCTGCTCTGTATCTGTTGTGGAAGTCCCAGATACGTTGGAAAACCAAACGCCGTCGTGTTTGGGTGCATGCTATTATCCAATTATCCAGATTTCTTCTGCTACTACGTCAGTACGTCAATGACATACAGACAATTTCAATGCTGATAGGCTTTCGCGACAATGCGTCATGCGGATATTTCGCTTGAGATATTTCACTCGCACGAACACACGAATGACGATTTCGCGTTTTCGCTTTACGCCATTCCCTCCATTTGCGCCGCCCGCCGCAAATTCACATCTATTCGCATCTTTGCATTGACTTTGTATGTAATCGTGCTGCGCGAAACGCTCGATTCACGTTATATGTGAATGCACCATAAGACTGCCACTGCTGTGATTGGCAAACATCGCGCAGTCCTTCCAATACAGGCATAATTGAAATGCAAACTGAAGAAAATGAAACAAATCCACACAATATTAAAACTACATTTCAGGGTTAAAACAGAAGATACACCTAGGGCTGAACGATATGACCAAAATGTATATCACGATATATTTCTTAATTTCGGTCGATACGATATAATTCAGATATTGATATGAACAATATAAAAGCCTCAGAAAAACTCACAAGAACGCCCACAATGGATGTCTGTACCTACAAACTTCTGAAAAATGAATTTATCAAGTCTAAAACCTCCTGAAACCTCCTCCTATAAAACTATATAATATTTAAGAAATACAAACTGTACAAATAAATTAATGTTCACCTTTACTTTCACTTAGCCTTCATACAAACAAGAAATGTCAAATAAACATAAAATGCTCACCTTTGTCAATATTAATGTTTTTAAATTGAAACTACAACATAGGCTGATTGATAGATTGAAACAAAGGTTCTTCAGCTAGGATAAAGAATATTAAAGTGTTCAGAGTTCAGAGAAAGAAAAAGAAAAAGAGTGAGCAACAACAAAAACTTGCTGGGGCATTAAAAACCACGATGTGTATTGTAAAAAAATATAATGATATATACTTAAAATAAGTATACAATACAAACGGGCCAAACAATGAGTTTTAAGTTCAGAAACATTTTGAGTCCCCCCCTCCCTTGCACCACAGTGGTTTGGTCCACTGCACGCTTTTTCCCTTTACGTCACCAACACACGGAAGTTCGGTGGAGTTCGGCAAGTAGGCTGGCAGTGGCAATGCTATTTTATTCACTTTAAGCATCGGATGACTTGATTATTTTCTCTTAAATACAGATGATGCTGAGTCATAAATAAATTAGTAATGACAAAAAAAGTTATGATAACTGATGTATTTTTTCATGAGCCTGCAAGGTTATCAATTATAACGTTACCTAGCTTGTTTGTGAACTGATATTAGCATAAAATCATAGATCTACCTTTGTTTTGGGTTTTGCTCAATATGATGTTACTTGGTAGATCAGTGGGATGGCTGCAGTTGAATATCTAAGTGAGAGACCCCTCTGTCCCCGACGAAACCTAAAATATTATGGAGGACGCAAGATAGTTTTATAATTATAATAATATGGCCGCGTGGTGAATATGTCTTCTGTGTACACACATCCTATAGACGTACAACTTTGGCTCTATTATTTGTGTCCCTTTCAAAAATTGCCGTGTCATGCACGTAGCCAATTGTGTTCTGCCATTTCTGCTCGGCTTGAATACAATGAACTAACGTTAAGTGACAAATGCTGTAATTTAGCCTATCGAAATATCGGAAATGTGTTTAAAAATCATATCACCATTATTGAAAGAAATTATATCGCGATACATATTGATATTTAATTATTGTCCAGCCTTAGATACACCCAACACATTCCATCTAACTGTATCAAACTGTTAACCATAGCAGCACCATAAACTATAAAACAGATATTACATGTTATATTTTCATGAATTAAATTTGTTAATGAAATTTTTTCATCCAATTTCAACTGCAGATCTTTCAATAACAGTTCCTTTGCTAAGTTTGAATCATATTGTGACTGATTCTCAGGCAATTTACACTGAAATCTTCTGAATGCACAAACGTAATTCAATCCACGGTGATGTTGGGTGCTTCAACCGACTTCAACAGGCCAAGGCAGAGACGCTGGCCTTCACATCTCACATTTTCCTGGTTTGTTTACACAGAGAAGGGCATTTGTTTCTCCCAGTCAGTGGCAGCAGCAGAATGAGACACATTTTTTGCGGCTTTTAAAATGTGGTGCACATCATCAGAAATGTATCAAAACGATCAAAGGTGTCCATCAAGTGCATGTTTACAAAAAACAGCAATTAAAAATAGCACAGATAGGTGCAAAAATGGTACAGGACGCTTTCCAAACAGCACAACAGTAAGACAGTGCAGCTGAATGAAACACAATGGGGTCTCCATTTTAGAGTTATAACTTGACATTGCATCTTTTAAAAGCAGCGCGAGATGTATGATAATGGTCAAAGTCATTCATCTAGTGCATGTTTATACAGAAAAACATTTAAATCCAGACAGGCACATGAAGCTGTCCTGTGTAAGTTCACTTTGGATTAATCTTCCATGATATGCCCATCTCTCTCCTCATCACCTGCTGTGTGACTGACTGAGCATTAGTGGGATGGTCCAAGGGTGCAATGATGGAAAAACAGGCATTGCATATGCATGCATTTGGTCCTTGTGACGTCAAGTTTCACAAATTCCAAATAAGCTGTTTTTGCAGCTTGGTTAAAATAAATTCACTTTTTCTATTAACAAGGAAGTTTTCAGTGCTGAAATTTACAGTATGTTTTTATAGTATAATGACCTCTTGTATGTCAAAAGATCAAGGAAAATTGTATTCCTCACGTCATGACCCCTTTAGGTTGTTTAAATAATTAAATCAGAGGCTAGAAGTTTTTATGGTTATATTCTAAAGGGTAGGCTACTAACAACACCAGGGTTTTTGCTATTTCCTAGATTTGCGAATATGGGACGTTTGAGCATAATGACACTTAATATGGGACATACGTTTCTGATGAGGGATCTTTCCCCTTTTCTTTCGTTTCAATACGGGACATGTTGCCTTCAACACAGGACATTTTGCCATTTGACAGGGGCATTAGGGGCCCCTTGAGCATTTGTGCCTCCAAGTATTTTGGTGCTTAAATATATGACATGATGCCAGGGTTTTTTTAACAGTTGGCAACCCTACTCTTTCAAGAAGAGTATAGCTGCAGGAAGAGCCCCAAAATGGGGCGGGAGCTTCAAACCACCAGCAATGATATTAGGAGCCCCTACCATTAAGTGTGAGTGGAACTGATGCCACCTTTTGGAGTTGGCGCAACCCCCTTTTGGAGTAACCCTGCCCCCTTCTGGAGGATCTCCGCCCTCTTTTGGAGATTCCACCTCCATTTAGAGATCTTGACATGTAATGACATTTTGTGGGCACTGTGGGGTTGGAGTGTTATTGCGTAGTTGCAATTCGTCTCGGTTACTAACGTAACCTCCATTCCCTGATGAAGGGAACGAGACGTTGTGTTGATGAGTTGACACTAGGGGAGCCCAGACACCTCTGATCTTGAGAAAAAGCCAATGAGAATTGCCGTGTGGAATTTGCATGCCACTCCCCGGACATACAGGTATAAAAGGAGTGACGCTGCAAATACACATCAGGTATCGCAATGAGGAGGCGAGCCAAAGACCCGGCGCTTTCAGCGGTTGGTTCAGTGTTGTGGCCGGAGGGACACAACGTCTTGTTCCCTCCATCAGGGTATGGAGGTTACGTCAGTAACCGAGACGTTCCCTGTCTGTCACTCACTCGATGTTGTGTCGATGAGTTGACACTAGGGGTCCCAATGGAAAATGCCACAAGAGCTGAACCGAGTTACGCAGACTGGCAGTGCGGGATGGGCAGACCTCTGTGTGCCTCGTAGCCAGCGCAGCAAGTCGTCGCATAACCATCCCCAACACACTGGCAGGCATGAAGCGGTCCCCTGCACCTAGGGGAATGGCTAGCTGCTCAGTAGTATAAGGACTGGCTGGCCTAGCCGGGGCCTTCTCTCTATTATTCTCCCCTGTAAAAGGAACTAAATAGTTAGACTGGGAGCCAAATATATGGTCCAAGCTGGGAGGTGTCCCACCAAAGAGGAGGACACTGCGGAGACCATACCCGGCCCTGAGAGGGGGGTTAGGTGGAATACACACACGGTCTTACCGGTGTAAGTGTGGAGCGGCGTCGTGGTAGATTCTACCCAAGGGGGGAGGAGTTACTACAAACACGGCGACCCAGGGCAGAGGGCACTCTGTCCAAGGAAGCAGCAGGGGGCGGCACATGCTGGGCATGGTATGCCATTTTGATGGCATCGCCAACCCAGTGGGCGATCCTCTGTTTGGAGACAGTGCTTCCCTTCCGCTGTCCGCCGAAGCAAACAATGAGCTGCTCGGAGCTTCTAAAGCTCTGCGTGCGGTCCAAGTAGATGCGAAGAGCACGCACCGGACACAGCAACGCCAAGGCTGGGTCTGCCTCCTCCTGGGACAGCGCTTGCAGGTTCACCACTTGATCCCTAAAAGGGGTCATGGTAACCTTGGGTGCGTAGCCCAGTCGGAGTCTCAGGATGACGTGAGAGTAAGCCGGACTGAACTCTAGGCACAGTTCGCTGACAGAGAACACCTGCAGGTCCCCTACCCTCTTGATAGAGGTGAGAGCCGTCAGGAGGGCGGTCTTCAGAGAGAGCACCTTTAGCTCTGCTGACTCAAGGGGCTCGAACGGAGCTACCCGAAAGGACCACGGAGAGGTCCCACGAGGGAACGAGGAACGGCCCGGGGGGGTTTAACCTCCTCGTGCCTCTCAGAAACCTGATGACCAAATCGTGCTTCCCAAAATACTTACCTTTCACTGCATCGTGATGTGCCGATATAGCGGCTACATACACCTTCAAGGTGGAGGGGGACAGCCGGCCCTCCAACCTTTCATGCAGAAAGGAAAGCAGTCAAAAGCTAAGTCTACCACATCCCGTCCAAGGGCCAGACATGGAGATTCCATATGGTGCCCCGTCCCTGAGAAAGAAGGTCCTTCCTCAGGGGAATTCGCCAGGGGGGCTGTCGCAAGGAGTGTGTGGTCCGAGAACCAAATCCGGGAGGGCAAAAGCCTCCTCAGGGCAAGTAGTACTGCCAGCAACTCGAGGCAGTTGATGTGCCAAAGCAGTTGCGGGCCAGTCCGAGGGCCAGCGACTGAGTGCCCACTGCATACGGCGCCCCAGCCCCGTTGGGAGGCATCTGTAATGACCACAACGTGTCTGGAGACCTGGCCTAGGAATGCTAGGTCTGACGACTCTTTTCCCAGTTGACCCGAAGCTCCAAGCGGCTGAGGTGCCTGAGCACCAGGTCCCTGTGAGCACACAACATGCCTCACGAGTGAGCTAAGATTAGCAAGTCGTTGAGATAGTTGAGGATGCGGATGCCCACTTCCCTCAGAGGGGCAAGGGCTGCCTCTGCGACCTTCGTGAAGGCAAGAGGGGACAGGGACAGGCCAAAGGGGAGGACTTTGTACTGATATGCTTGACCCTCGAAGGCAAACTGGAGAAAGGGTCTGTGTCAAGGAAGGGACCAAAGGGACTATAGCGTCGGACGGCAGGCAGGGCCTGCTGAGTCTAGGGACATTGAAGCACTTACCTGGCACATTGTGACCGCTCCCGGAACAGCCTGATACGGGGAGGAAGAATTTCGTCCTTGTGGCCCGCAGAGACCGTCGGCTCGGGGGCGGGGTTGTGCCACGGTGGGGCACGTGGAAGCAGGAGATCCGGTTCCAGGGCGCTGAACCTGCCAAAGAGAACCGGTGACCGGCAGGTACAGCCCGGGTGCTGAGGAAACTGACCTATTTTTGAAAATGTGGGTACCGCAGCCCATTGGGAGTGCAGCGAAATAAAATTCACAAGGAAATAAGGATTCTCCACCCGCCCCTCCAGCGGGGGAGGGAGTGGTCTACTTACCAGCTCCCGTAGTGCAGTTTCCTGAGTCCCAGTGCTGCCTGTCTCAGGGACGCTTCGAAGCCTTCTTGGGGTTCTTGGCAGCCGGCTTTGAGGCAGGGGGCGTCGCCATCCTGCAGGTAGCTCCGCGTCGGGACTGCAGTGAGGGCATGAACCATCCACAAACGCTGACTCCACGTGGGTTGCACCCAGACACGAGAGGCAGCGATCGTGGCCATCAGACAGGGAGAGACAACGACCGCAACCAGGAAATACACACAAATGGAAAGACATCTTGAAAAAGACGCTTCACCGAGGGGGAGAACCGCTGGAAAGCGCTGTAGAACCAACAGCTTGTAGAGATGAATGAACAGCAGAGGAATTCAGCTCTGTGACTGATCTCTCTGCTCTGAAGAAGATATTATGGAGTTATTTCCCTGTCAAATGTCGAGAGCGCATTATTGTAGCGCGAAAGTACATTAATGTTATGCGCGAGCGCGAATCCCTCTGCTCGTGCTGAATATAATCGCCGGCCGAATCCCTCTGCTCGTGCATGGAACTGGGCGCGTGCTCTCAGATACACGCTGCTCTTGAAAGAATTTTCTCTGCGCTCGCTCAGAGAATATGCCTGCACTTAAAACATGTTCATTGCAATCGCTGAATCTCTCCTCTTCAGCTAAAGTAAGCGTGTTTGTGCTTAGACTGTGTCCCGTGCGTTCGCAGCATGCCCAAGTACTCTTCTCTTCGATTTCTTTCTCTTTGCTCTTGGCATAAACGCTGTCAAAACGGCAACAACCAATCAGAAAAGGCTTCAACGACTGACCAATGAAAACGCGACATCGTACATGGAATCTTATTGGTTGATATTGAACCGCACATGTTCATGTGTTCAATCAAGACGATTCAATTCAATCAAGACGAGCCGAGATGGATCCACAGAATCGACGATCTCAGGTAAACAGTTTTATTTGTTTTGATGTTAAATATGTCAAATGTATCTTAGAAATGTCTGGGAAGAGGGCGATTGGATTATTTTACATATAAATGACCTAGACTGTCAACCACATTCATACTACAGGCGCTATGCCCATTGTAGTGAGATTTTTGAGCCAAATAGATTTGAAAGCCGATTCCAAAAGGCAAAAATAATATTTTACGTCTGATAATTAACATTTAAAGCCCTGTTTTAAGATTGTTTCTGATGAAATAGAACGGTTAAGATTGAAAGATTGGTTAGGGTTAGACCACTAGGAGAGCCTTCTGGCCCATATATATCTGCGTCTCATATTGACGCTAAAGGGTGCCATGTGCGTTGGTTTTATGACGCCTTGGTCCAAATTTTAATCTTAACCGTTCTATTTCATCAGAAACGATCTTAAAACAGGGCTTTAAGTGTAAAATACCGAACTTGTCCTTTAATCAAAATGCCTCTGATTGGCCAAACTGCATTAATTAAGCTCAACAGAAAGTGGGTGATTGATTAACGTTATAACACTCAACGCTGCAATCCGCGATAAAGAAAATCTATTGCAGATGACACTTTTCATTTCACATCACTTCATTCGTGACAGCCATAATAGATATAGGACTAGCATAATTTTACGGGGGCATGTTGCCACCTTATCTTTCCCCAAGTCTTTTTTCAGATTTTAATTTAGCAGTTGATCTCGCTACGTACTTAATGTTTAATCACTGGTGTGATTGCACGAGACAATGTGTTAATTATCAGACGTAAAATATTATTTTTGCCTTTTGGAATCGGCTTTCAAATCTATTTGGCTCAAAAATCTCACTACAATGGGCATAGCGCCTGTAGTATGAATGTGGTTGACAGTCTAGGTCATTTATATGTAAAATAATCCAATCGCCCTCTTCCCAGACATTTCTAAGATACATTTGACATATTTAACATCAAAACAAATAAAACTGTTTACCTGAGATCGTCGATTCTGCGGGCCATCTCGGCTCGTCTTGATTGAATTGAATCGTCTTGATTGAACACATGAACATGTGCGGTTCAATATCAACCAATAAGATTCCATGTACGATGTCGCGTTTTCATTGGTCAGTCGTTGAAGCCTTTTCTGATTGGTTGTTGCCGTTTTGACAGCGTTTATGCCAAGAGCAAAGAGAAAGAAATCGAAGAGAAGAGTACTTGGGCATGCGCGAACGCACGGGACACAGTCTAAGCACAAACACGCTTACTTTAAGCGAAGAGGAGAGATTCGCGATTGCAATGAACACGTTTTAAGTGCAGGCATATTCTCTGAGCGAGCGCAGAGAAAATTCTTTCAAGAGCAGCGTGTATCTGAGAGCGCGCGCCCAGTTCCCGCGCGCGAGCAGAGGGATTCGCGCTCGGCGCATTATATTCCGCGCGCGAGCAGAGGGATTCGCGCTCGCGCATAACATTAATGTACTTTCGCGTTACAATAATGCGCTCTCGACATTTGACAGGGAAATAACGCCATAAGATATCTGATGTGTATTTGCAGCGTCACTCCTTTCTATACCCGTATGACCGGGGGAGTCGGGAGTGGCATGCAAATTCCACACGCCAATTCTCATTGGCCTTTTCTCAAGATCAGAGATGTCTGGGCTCTGCAGGAGCGACACCTAGTGTCAACTCATCGACACAACGTCGAGTGAGTGACAGACGGGGAACTGTATATATTTAGCCACCATTGTGAGAAACTCAATATCTTTGTAATAACACAACCACTACCATTTTGCAGACATTTTGGACTATACATACATTTGGGATGACCTACTGTGAAGTAGTCAAAACTGACTTCTAAACACAAGTCTGCACATTTCTACGCTGTTCTTTTTTGGTCTTGTTTAGTCAAGCATATCATTGACATGCTGAACATAAGAAATCAATTACAACAACCAAGCACCATGAGGAAGCGCTATAAATCAGATTTGAGCCATTGGGTAAGCTTTCACTCTGTCCTTGCTGGACAATAAACAGAGCTTGAAGGAGTATTCAGGATGTGCATGAGTCATGTTTCCATATTAGCTGGAATGCTGTTCTAACAAACAGCAGGTCCAATTTCCATCTTGTACTTTCCTTCAGATATTTCCTTACCTTCATATATTCTGCATGATTTTTCACTAAGGAATGTATTCCTTAATATTTTCCTTTCTACCTTAGCAGTGTTATGACAACCGAAGTGAAAGCATTTTCTAAATGATTTGTTAACTTAACAAAGTATGCATATTAAATGTGCATTCCTTCCTTTTTGTTTTCAATGCATTTCCTTGGAAAGGGTTAGTGTTTAGCTAGTTCTAGGCTCTTTTTCCTAGTTTCAAGCACTGCAACACCTACTTACCTGTAAGTACAAGCTGCTCTAGATAAATGTATATGCTAAATGCTTTAAATGTAAATATAAATGGGTACCATGCCTACCATATCATTTTGCTACAAAGAAAAGTCACATTGACTAAATAGTAATAGGATGATTAAGTTTAAAATGGCATTTACTGTTTTTTTTACCATGCAACAAATTAAAAAAAAAAATTGCCATGCAACAAATAACATTTTGGAATATTTTTTGAAAATGTTTATTTGTTACATGGTAATAAAACATTAACTACCATTTTAAATTAATATCTAGCATATTACCATGTGATCTGAGTCCCAAATTCTTCCTTAAGCAGTGGAGGCAGTTGTAGTTTAGTTTTAGTTAGTCTCTTTGGATTGTTCATTTTAATTTGGAAAAAGAGAAGGTAACACAATATTAGAAGTAAATACTTTTTATAGCACAGTGTACAAAACAATGACTCAAAAAGCCAAAAATACATTCTTTAAACTTTACAGTACTGGTGCATATTATAATAATATATGGATTCTGTGAAAAACAAAACTACATTTCAGCTCTAGTAACAATACTTTAAGTCTCACTTCAGTCAAAACCTTCTGTAAATGCAGTAGCTGAATCAAATCTACACCACATGATATGCTGTCAAATAAATGATGTAAACATTCTTGTGGATAAATGACCCTGTTAAGCTACAGACATTTTTGATAAATACACCAAAATATACCAGTTTACTCTACAAATAAACCAGTTAGAGCTGCAAAATTCATGTATGCATTCATGTATATCAAAGTATTGTCCCAGCACTGAGCAGGACAAGATAAGAGACAATTAGATTATTAAGGCATTTAAGTTTTGATGAAAATAAATTTGCTCTTGAAAACAGCATGTACAACATAGTCCCTTTCAGGTCCTTAAAGCACCAATCATATAATCTAGAACAAACTAAGTATGTTCCTTGCTACTTCCTGCTGATAAGACTGTGACTTCCTTCATCTTACACGGCAGCACCTTTGGAAGAATGTTAAGAGGAAATTAAAAAAAACATGCAATAAATCTGAGCAAATTCTGAGTCAATCTACTTGTGTTCTGCCTATTTTAACATTGTTTTTATTATTTCTTTCCTCCTGCATAAAAAGGATTTTTATATTACATAATTTACTTTTATTTATGAACTATTTAAAAAAATAGATATGTATATTTCTCAAATTATGTAAAACAGACTCACCAGTTGGTTGAGAGCCACAAGTGACCTTATAAGAGGTCCATATACTGATTGCAATGAGAAAAGTAGCCATAAAACCAAACACCTGTGAAGGTTTATGTAAAAACAGAGGCATTAGTAGCAGTAAAATAGAAACAGTACTCTGCACATATAACTGTAATTGTCTTTGATGCCAAAAAAGACCTTTATAAGATTTCAAGCACCTCCCAATTACTCTTGCACCATGTGATTCAGAATGACAGATATGCACTTCCTGTTTCCTCTTCCCTATACAAGAGGGCTGTGTGTTTATCCCTGGCCAGTCAGCATCATGTACTGCACATATTGCAAACACAAAAGGGCACTCACAGATCCAGCGACTAAAGCTGAGATCCCATGACTCTTCACAGCCGCAACTATAGAGGCAATAAAGACCAGGATCCCTCCCACAGCATAATGTAAAAACTCCTGTAAAAGAACAGAGTCATTTTAATGTAAATATCATTGAAATGTAACAGAAAGTAGCTAAACAACACTCTCAGTCATTGAGAAAAATAATACATTTTGTTTTAAAAAACAGAACTGTGCTGCCTTACCGTCAATGTCCAATTAATGCATGCAATTTTGCTTTGAAGTCTCATCACGTACATCAAGAAAAAGAAGAGGAAGACAATGAGGAACCACACGGTGACCACCTCAAAGTACCGAAATGCAGAGTAATCGGTCCATCGCTTTTCACAGTGCACACATAGGAAGGCAATCAGAAGGATTACCTGTTCAAACAAAATTTCATTAAACAAATGTATATACACCTTTTGTCCTTCAGTCAAATACTAATGTGATTACTCTGACAGAAATATAACAACAGAAATGACAAAATTATTTTCTCAGTATAACACAGAATAGAAAATCTTTATATAATAAAATTTCCCTTTTTTGTGTGTGTGTTTGAATATTATATAATTTGGAAATATATAAACACATTTTTATCAGTATTAAAAGTGAGCCCCTCTGATATGGTGTATATTACATTTAATGGAGTTAATTCTGTAGGGCCCTTCATTGAGGCCCCACATGCTGTAGAGTAGCAGTGCAAATCTCTCTCATCACTGTGTCCATTTTAGCAGCCAGTTGTTCCTGAGCATCCGGGGTGTGTGAGTGTTAACAACTTATCCCTGCTAGTTAGCCAACTTCCAACTTCACACACACACACTAAAACGAACCCTGAAATATAACCATTCTAAGTAGTGGATAAAGACATACTTGAGACTCTTAATTAACCTTTTTTCCTCTTTTGAGGCTGTTCCCAACACAAAAAAGTCATTTGTACCAATGCCATTGTGCAATGATGGTATAAGATGGTAATGCCTTGACGTTAATTGTGTATTTATTATTAGTAGTAGTAGTATTTAGATTTATTTAAATAATAGGGACATTTTCAGCATTTTCCCCAAATAAAAATACATTTGCTGTGCACTCAAGCAAATAAATTCATTTGAAAGGTCCGTTAATCAGCAAATGATGACACTCTTGCAAAATAATCATCTTCAACATCTACGTGTAAAAAACATCTGTCTGCTTGGATTATATTCATTAACTAATCTTACAGCATGCCATAAATGATGTGACGGATGTATAATTTTCTCTTACCACTTGCCCAATTTTCAGTAGTCCTTGAAATGAACGCGCATAACCGATGTTGCAAAATCCTCCATCCGATGGTGATGTAGTAGTTGTAGTAGTTACAACAGTGTGAGACATTGTGATATATTTCTAAATCTTACGTGAAAGCGCACTTTAATAATTCATAAAAAAATAAAAGCTACATAAAGCAGCTCAACTGGGGACAAATGTTTGAGTCAGTGTTTGAAACACCGCATCAGGGTGTGGCCATCGGGTAAAGTTAATAACTCTTACAGTAACCCTTTTCACACGGAACACAAAGTTGCCTTTGTCCACGAGGAGCGCATGGAGGCTCAAAAACCGCAATCCTCCTGAGGGGCATTTCAATCTCAAGACGTTTTTTGTCTTAGTGTAGATAGTCATAGATTAATCCTATGTTGTTTTAAATCGAATAAATACAAAGAGTGGTACCAGATAAACAAATGTAAATCTACCACAACAAACCTTATACAATTTTTAAGAAGCCTAAAATGTAACGCTTGTACTGACAACGACTACGATTGGTCTATTTTGATCATCGCTGAGAAAGGTAACAGATACACGTGACAACGCCGTCCAAGTGCCAGGTCAGCAGAGGTCTGAGTAGTACTTTTCACCGTATAATCTTGACACTGAGAAATTGTAATAGCAATTGATTTGAAAATACAAATGTGAAGGTTGAAAACAGAACAATTATTATTCAAACCAGTCGTGTCTGACCAATTATGAACAACTTAGGGGACACCAAGCTCCGCCCATTAAAAAGCCCTGTTTGATGCTACTTGCCATGCTACTCGATTGTTATTCTCTCTCTCTCTCTCTCTCTCTCTCTCTCTCTCTCTCTCTCTCTCTCTCTCTCTCTCTCTCGTGTGTGTGTGTGTGTGTGTGTGTGTGTGTGTGTGTGTGTGTGTGTGTGAGCATGTATTTATCACTTTGTGGGGACCAAATGTCCCCATAAGGATAGTAAAACCCGAAATTTTTGACCTTGTGGGGACATTTTGTCGGTCCCCATGAGGAAAACAGCTTATAAATCATACTAAATTATGTTTTTTGAAAATGTAAAAATGCAGAAAGTTTTCTGTGTGGGTTAGGTTTAGGGGATAGAATATAAAGTTTGTACAGTATAAAAACCATTATGTCTATGGAAAGTCCTCATAAAACATGGAAACACAACGTGTGTGTGTGTGTGTGTGTGTGTGTGTGTGTGTGTGTGTGTGTGTGTGTGTGTGTGTGTGTGTGTGAAATCACAATAAGAGGGACTAAAAGCACTTATCTAATTCATTTAAAATGTGTGGTTATAATTTTATTTGTGGTCAAGATTATTTTATACCCTTAAAAGTATATATATATATATATTACATGTTTAAAGAACGTTACACGCAATAGTTTACGTCACATGCTGGAAACAGCCAGACAGCTCTTAAACCAATTTATTTAAAGCTACACTATGGCCTTGTTCGGACTGCCATACTTTTTGATAGCCTGG
Source organism: Xyrauchen texanus (assembly GCF_025860055.1). Lineage (NCBI taxonomy): Eukaryota > Metazoa > Chordata > Actinopteri > Cypriniformes > Catostomidae > Xyrauchen > Xyrauchen texanus. The sequence continues at coordinate 9,163,729 of NC_068290.1, read as the reverse complement.
ACTGTCAAAAAACCACATAAAATCAGATTTTTCCAAATCTGTTTCAAATGCAATTGAAATCTGATTTATTCAGATGTGTCTCAGTCCGGATGCTCTGGCTGCTTAATTCGGATTTCAGATGGTCTTTTGCGTCACTCTTAACGTGACACAATGATGACGTCAAAAATTGGTGACTGCAGCATGGAACATCACAATATTTACTCCGCCATCGTTGAGTTTTTCTTGTGCGACAGAGGAGTTCTGCACCGCAACTGGACAGGGCTGTTTTTGGAGAGCGAGATGACGCACCTCCATTTTTCCCTCATCTGTTTTGAAAGCATTGTCATGTGGGTAAGCCTACATTGTTACCAAACTAACCCATGCAGATAGGTTGGTTATGTCTGAATGCGCAAATCTGATTTGATCACTTGCGATTAATAGTGCAGACAGTCTGCCTGAAAAGATCTGATTTGAGAAAAATCTGATTTGCCTGCAGTCTGAACATAACCTATGTAACTTTTGGCCCCCAAGTGGTTAAATATTTAAACTGCATGTGTCTTGCGGAAGGACATTGTTTTGGTTGTGCCTCTGCACAAATTAATGTGGTTCGAGGCACCGGTGTACACTGGATACAGGACATCTTATCAGAGCGAATGGACAAATAAATAATGAAAGACAGGAAAAAAAGGAATATCCGAAGACATGTCATCTGAGCAGATCTTATGTTGTTGTTTTGACTATTTGGAAACATTGATGTTTGAAATAAATGACGCTACAAAAGTTAGGCAACATTTTTTAACATTTCGACATAACGATTGCTAGTCTGATAAGGTCAAACATTGTAATGTTTTTATAACAGCAGGATATTCTGGCCAAACAGGAAATGGTAGTAACTAATTTATATATTGTTCTTGTTACCAACCAGCGGTCAATATAATTTCAAGACACTCATGTACATGGCAAGCTTAGGAATAAAGGATTTATTTATATAAATTATTGCTTTTATAAAGAAAAATACACACGCATGCTAGCAAGTGAACAATTCTGCCCCAATTACAGTATAATTATTGCATTTCACTACACACACACACACACACACACACACACAGCTGTGTGTGTGTGTGATTACACAAGTATTCATAAAACATCAATAAAATATTTTACCTGTTGAGTAAGAAAAAAGCCATCACTGGGTTGCTTTTACATCTTCTCAGTTGTCACCACCTCTGAAAAGCTGTTGTTGAATCACGTTTTATTATGGAATGTGTCACTTTCCCTTTTTTGCTTGCGTCAACACGCACGGGCGAATGACGTATGTATGCAAATTCCTGCGAAATCCGTCCCGACAGCTCTAAAATATAAATAGTTATTATAGGTTTATCAAAGTGTATTTGGGTAAAGACATGGTTTGGAAGATGGATTTTTGTTGCACTCTCTCATTAATTACATGTTGTTATTTTTTTGACCAAAAAAATAGTTACATAGTGTCGCTTATCTTATTTCAACATGAATGTGTGAACATTTTCCACCACAAACAAAGATGCTATCGAAAATGAAGACTAACATTCTCCTACTCTCGGCCAATGGCTGGGGCCCTTGCCAAATCACACAGGATATGTAGTACATCATATGTAACATGATGTTGAAATTGTGTTTATTGATGGTAGAAAGTGGTTATAGAAAGTTTAGGAAGAGAATTAAACCATTTAAGATCACAAATTAATGTATTATGGTTCCTTACGTTGAAACTTTCAAACTCTGAAAACAATCCTCAAATGAATACACATATATATGCATGTAAAGGCCAACAAAGCTGACCCCAAAAATGAAAATCTCTCAACATTTACACACTCTCATGCCATCCCAGATGTGTTTGACTTTCTTTCTTCTGTTGAACACAAACAAAGATTTTTATAAGAATATCTCATCATAATGCAAGTGAATGGTGATCAGACCTTTGTAGCTCTAAAAATCATATAAAGGAAACATAAAAGTAATCCATATGACTCCAGTGGTTAAATCTATGTCTTCAGAAGCAATATGATAAGTGTGGGTGATAAATAGATCAATATTTTAGCCCTTTTTACTATAAATCTCTACTTTTACTTTCAGAAGGGAGTGTTGGTGGTTTTGATCATATCATCAGATCGGGTGTTGGGGGATCGGGTGTAGCTCTGCCCCTGTTCGCTGATGCTGCTGGTAGTAATAAACATGTATCAACTATTAATAAATTATTAATATTAATAATACACAATACTCAAAGTTCCATGTTCAATTTTTCTAGTAGTGACAATTAATTTAATGTAATGGAATAACATTGACAATAATCATTTACATTTCATTGTGGACTCAGCTACGATGATTGAGTACACTTGACGTTGTTTATCTTCGCCACCTAGTAAGGAACATTATCATTTAAGAACATAATAATGTTTGACATATATAATCTGATTTATTTCTCTATTATACTGTATGTTTTTCAGTATAATGTCTGCAATGTATTACTTCCTCAGTTTAATGTTAAACAAAGTCAACTGGACAATTAAATAAACTTTGCATCTTTATACTCACCAACAGGGTAACATTTGACATTGGCGTAGATTGGTGTGTCATTGTCTTGATCAGTGGAGGTTTTACCTGTCTGTACATTTTCCATGTGACTGGAAAATGAAACAATAGTTTTTTCTAATAATGTTTTTCAATATGTGAAAATGTTTTGTACTACAGATGCAATTTTTCAGTTGACAATGTAAAGGAATAACATTCAGTCTTACTGTTGCACGGCTCTCTGCGAACATCGTCCTTTTCGGGGGAGGGGACAAATTACACATACAGCAGATCACAATGATAGCTTAGAAAATCCTAAATATGCTTATCAAAGCTCAAAAATATTGGTACACTGTAAATACTAATAAATATATATATATATATTTTTTTTTTTTGACTCAACTTAAATTTATATTTTACTATTCTTACTACTTTAATAAAGTTGCACAAGGGTGTAGATTTGGCTTGAACATTGTCATTAATAAAAACAACAAAGTGTTAAGTTTAGGGTTAGTACTAAAAGTACTTTAAATGTCTCATTTTGGAATCACAACTCAAATATTTACACATTACTTAAACACTGACTTTTAAACAACTAACTCAAAATTATCACGTACAAAATTGTGGCTGTGTGGAATACCCATAAATCCTTTCGCTTAAATAAATTATGTATGTTTGGTCGAGACAATGGAACGTATGGAGAAACATAATAAATGTTATAAAAAAATGTAGATAGTTTTATTTCTTATGACTTTTGTTGTTGTCTTGTTGTAGCTGGTTGATAGTTTTTATTTGTGTGAAGTCACCATTAGGGTGATTGGTGTTACTTCTGGTGGATTTGGAGCCTGGTAAATTTAAATCGTCCTTTACTGCAGGAGAATCCAAAGTGCCATATGGCTGACCTACAGCTCAGTCATAATTTCCCAATTACTGTATGTGCTATAACTCGATTTAAATAATGAAATAAAAACAACAACACTGTAATCACAGATATGTTAAGTTTACTTGTAACTAGCAAACTGTGCTTTAATAATTAAGTTCACTTTATTTGAGCCAAATAAGTCGGCAAATCAATTGCCATAAAAAACTAAGTAAGGTCAACTAATTCGATTTTACAGTGTACTTACATCTTGTTATCATAACAACAGCAAACATCCCAGAGCACTAAACCATGACAGAAGACCAGAATCCTTTGGAGGAAATGTTCTCTCAGCCCGGCCAAGGAAGTTCACAGCCTGGCAAGTGTACACATCCTGGTCAGAGAAGGGGACTGATCTAATGACTATGAAGTTGCTGTGGTCATTTATATTTTTTGGAAATCTCTCAAGGAGCCAGATGCAGAGGTCCATTTAACATCTGGCAAAGGTTTCCCTTGAGCAATACATGTCATCCCACCCTGATCTGTGGCCTCTGAGTCCAGGGCCAAGCTGATGATCTGTGCTGGAGCTATACAGTGACACACACACACACACACACACACACACACACACACACACACACACACACACACACACACACACACACACAAAACAAAGACAGCATTAGTCATTTCATCTACTTACACTGACCCCCAAAAGTATTTGGACACTTAAGCCACACATATTAATACTGTATATGAATGTCATTGCATCAGATATAATACAAAACCAAGTCACAATATATCACAAACACATTTTTCAGTAAAAGAATTTTGAAAGCTTTTAAATGATAAAACAATACACATTATGCTATTTAAAATTAAGACGTCTGGATGCCTTCTGGTTGTCAACCTTAGAGGAACATGTTCATAGGTATGTACAGTAATCACTGTGGGACAAGTTAGTTCAAAGTAAATGCTCATGTGGGCAAAGAAGGAGAGCTAGTTCTGAGAAAAGATCTGGCATTCTTTGATTGCACATGCAACTTGGTTTGATATTTCTGTGATACATTTTTCGCTATGAAGTTCATAGCAGGGTTCCCACTGTCATGGAACCGCTGGAAATGCACACAATTTTAATCATGTAAAAAGTAAAAATAATGGAAATGTCTATCAGTAAAGTTAAAAAAATATATACATATTCACAACTATAAAATGTTTTATTTAAATGCACTTTGTGAATGCAATCCATAGACAATCGTTTTTAAAAAATCCATATTTACTCAACACAAACCACTGGAAAAGCCCAAGTTCCCCAATACTTGTAGTTTTAATTTCAAGACAGCTGACAGTACAGATTTTTCTTATTTATTCACATGCAGAATAAATCTCAGTCCCTCTCTCACCAGTGATATGAAGCAATGTGCCGATCGTGTTCCGGAAATGATCTTATTTCAACTCCACCCTGCAGAAGTACTTTTTGGTATTATTAAATTACAAGTTAGTGATACCCAAGGAAACGTCTCCTTTTCTGGGGTTACCATGAAGAAAGAATCGCTTTGGTGGTCTGGCATCAGAGCAGTTGTTTTGCCAATTTGTGTTGTTCCAAAAAGTGCACTTAAAAAAGGTGGGTTTTTATAGCTATCCTGCATCCAACAGACATTGATGTTGCTAGTGTAATTATTTTGTTTTGGATGTGTGAAGACACAGGGGAGAACCACCCTTTGACCCATGGAGCCGTGGAGTGGTGGTGGTGTAGTGGTCTAAACCACAGTACTGGTAAACTAGTTATCAGAAGGTTGCTGGTTTGAGCCCCACAGCCACCACCATTGTGTCCTTGAGCAAGGCACTTAACTCCAGGTTGCTCTGGGGGGATTGTCCCTGTAATAAGGGCTCTGTATGTCGCTTTGGATAAAAGCGTCTGCCAAATGTATAAATGTAAATGTAATGTAAATGGAGCCGTTGACCTGAGCCTGCATAGTCATCGACCAGTGTGATGAACATGTTGAACCTGCAGATGAGAAGAAAGCGTTGTCCAATACTTCAAAATATCCTGCACTTGTTCTCATTGGTTACATTTCTTGTTTAACTTTACTTTGATTTTCGTTCTCTTAAAATCAGTTTCATTCTTGCTTTTTAAATTTGAAAAATTTTACCTTTGAAATGACAAATTAAAGAAAGTAAACCAAGCAAAAACTCATGCATCTTCAGAGAGAACATTCCAACAGTCTCACAGACAGGCACTCCAAAATGAAGGTATGTTGACTTAAAAAGAGGGTAAGTTATGACTAGGAACCATGTCCTTGTGTTGTCACCAAAATAGCTATTAGTGAACTGGTAAGTAAGGTAGTTTCCGTTGAATGATAATTTGTTAAAAAAAAAATAATACTTTTCCATATTTACTGTAAAGTGGCTGGAAACGATTCCTCCATCACCAGCATTTTTTCATGTAGCATACTACTGTTAATGATAAACAGGACCTTCTGTATAATGAGAAATCTTTTAAAATTTATCTTATTTTAAGTGTCAGATTAAAAAAATATTTTGAAAGTATTTTTGAATAATTAGCATCACATCATCTCTTCATCGGGATTCTTGTTACTTTTATACAAAAGTGCAAAAGATACAGTTATAAAATAAAATAATATAATACAATATAAAATAAAATAATAATATTTAAATTGTTACCTATTTTTGTTTTCTATTCTTATAGTTTAGAACTGTAAGAGACTTTTCATGGTTGCCCAAAAAGGTCCTTAATTAGATCACATCCGAAGTTTTTTAAATGTTTCTCAAATATGCCGATTGCCCTTAAATGCATACTTCAAGTATTTATTGACCCAGGACTTCATTTCACCTCCAGTACCTCAACCATTTTTTGGAGCTGTGCCCGCCTACACCTCTTTAGTATTCCTAATATCTCTCTTATTAAAAGTGTAACACACAAAAATAGGAGAAAAAAAAAATAAAAATAAGTAAGTGTTGTTTTATTTATTTTATCTTTTTCACTTCCATAAATTATATTTTTATGATTATTTTATATAAGTTTCCTATCACAGGATAACTAATTCTTACTAATAAATAAATGCTATATTCCATATTCGTGTACACACATACATATTGGCCTAACAGAAAAACATAATAACATACATGTTATTTCTTACTCAAGGTGGCACTGTTGTTTCAGTGATTGACTTGATTTATATTTGACATGGCTATTTACAGTTTTTTGCTTTGGCTCAATTCTCAAATAAAAAAATAAAATAATAATAATAATAATAATAATTATTATTATTATTATATATATATATATATATATATATATATATATATATATATAAATATATACATACACACACACACATACATACATACATACATACATACATACATACATAAAAAAAAAAAAACATTTTTCAAAACAATAATTAAAATCCCTGAACAATTAGTTTCTTATTCACTTAAGGAAATTTCATGTGTTTTGGCACATGTGCAGAAAAGTACAATTGTCTTGAGTCTCAGTGAAATTGACATGCAAAATGATCCACTCATTTACCAGAATCTGTCAGATATTACCGTACATGTATATTCCATACGTATCTATGACACGGAATGTTTGTGATGTTGGCCAGACCAACAAGAGTGACAGAATATCCACCAAGAAGATTAGTAGTGCTGTGAGGTATTTCTTGTTTTTTACAGAACTACCGTAGGTGTGAAATTATGTCAGTGTTAAACTACTTTCTCCTATACCATCTAAACATGTAGAGACAAATATGATTAAGCCATTCATAGCTACTTTCTTCAGTGTTTATCAAAAACACTGTGGCTCTCTGGTGCTTTCAAAATATTGCTCTGTTTAGTTCCAGCCTCAGGGGCAGAGGTGGATGGAAGGCCAAAACTTGTTTTCAAACTAAAACATTTTAGTGTGGACATGGCCAAAGTCCAACACTCGAAACGTTGCATCAACGTGCAACTTAGTCAAAGTTGAATAAGCTTGTAAATGTAGTTATGTAATTCAAGCGTGAAAATGTGTAGTCTTTGAAATCATGCGTTCTAGTAAAAGTGTGTCGCTGTCATAAGATAGTATTGGGTGGGGAACAGAGTGAAAAATAAAAGCATGTCAAGTAAATAAAATGTCATTTTTTACTGTGACAAGTTAAAAAAACATTTAATACAAATGTCTACAGGTCTACATTGTTGTTCTATTGACATTCTTTAATAATAATTAAAATCACAGTAATGTTCCTGCCTAGCCTAAAAATGTTAGCTCTACAAGAGGTAGCATGTTTTACATCTAATCTAACATAGGGGCATAACTATGTATAGATACAAGAAAGATAAATATTGAGAATGTCTTACTTGGAATTTAATGTAATCTTTTTTGGGGACTGCTGAAAATACCAGTTCTCTTTGACAGAGAAATGGGATATTTGCACAGAGGAGCAACCACCATACATGTCTAAATCAAACAAACTCAATTCAATCAATAATCAATTTAATTATTTTAATTTAATAAAACTAATTCAATAATAACAAACACAGCTATGGCATTAATTAACAGTTCATATATAATCAACAAGTTGTTATACTAAGAACAAAAGCCTATTTTATCACATTGTTTGGTTCCTTTGACTAAGACAAGAAAATAACTTCAATTACCTTTCCTGAATTAAAAACCAGTGCTTGCAAGGCAGCAAAAGAATAATGTTTAGTAAAGTAAGTTTTAATAAAATTATACACCAATAATGCATCTTTTCAAACTATAGAGAGAGTTTGATTGGTTGACTGATTGATTGATTGATTGATACTCCCTAACTACATCTCACTCTTCATTAATAAATCACATAACCTGGCTGCTTAAAAGAGGCCAATCATTCATCAACATGCAAACATCACAATAACAGTTGCAGTTACATTTTGAATGCCATTCTCAAGTATTTGAAGTATATAACATCCATATATACATAGCATTCCTAAGGCTTAAATTATTTACTAACGTTTGATTAGAGGTTGTAATTTAAACAGATAGAGCCAAATTGCAGTAAAGTGAAATGTGAAGGATTTCACCTTGCAGGCACTGTAATAAGATGTCAGTGTTAAGGTGTCAGATCTGAGAGATGAATAAGATATTTTGTTTGGTTAAAACAGATCGGTTTCTTTTTAGAACAGCAGCGTGCGACCTTCCAACTGAAGTCCTTAGTAGCAACCAGGTTCACTGAGGCACACATGCCTTTCTCAGGATTCTCAGGCTGCCCATTTTCCCAAAAGCTCTCGACCACATTTAATTTGTTATTGTCATTACTGCTGCTCCAGTACCACTCTGTAGTGAACAGGTCACGGCGCAGACTGATCCACCCGTCCCCTTGATCTTTGGCTGTCGAGAGCATGGTCATGTTCGTGACAAACTTAGTCTTGTTCTCAGTAGAGATGACCCTGGCAAACTGATCAAATTTATTAAAGCAATACTGATGGGACTTTGACCAGCTCATTTCATCGGTACCAACTATATACATCTCAGGAGTCACCATACAGCCATTGGGATCTAATGACACACAAAAAAATTGAAAGACTGGAACATTAAAATGTACATATTTATATAAATACAGTTAATATGCATGCTTATGGTTCATCATCAAATTTAATCCTCATGTTCTGTTTGGGGTCTGGGATACACAAAAAGCCTTTTTTCTATCTCAAAAACCATGCGTAACGTTGTAATATCAGGCTGATACTTCAAGCCCTTTCCTAATTTATGAAAACTTTTTATTAAATGTAAATTGCAAATGTTTTTTTTATACATTATTTAGGTCTAAGTAACTTCAGGTGTAGAAACGGAATAAAATCAGTGCTGTCAGTCGATAACTTTTTTAAAATTCAGATTAATCGCATAATTTTTCTTAGTTAAACGTAGATTTAGAAATTGCTGACATTTAACTCTAAAAATGCCTCTTTTTCTGTCTAAATGCATTTATTTCCGTCTTAGAAAATAAAACAAAGCAATATGTAAAATATAATGCTTTATTAACATTTTCCAAGCAATGCCTTCTACAGTATAAGAATGCACTTAAATAGCACCAATTCAAGTTTCATTAAACGTTTCCCAAAATCTAAGTGGGAGTTTGACTAATTGAAAGAAGTAGTCTCCCTGTAGGTTGCATATTCATTGCAATGGGCATTAAATCTCTTAAAATCTCATCCTCCACAATATGAATCTGCTGGTAGACTGTGGCTATCTGCTTAGTTACAGCAATCGTGAAGCCTCGTTCATGATTCGCTTCAGGGAGTCAGTGCCAGCGTCAAGGGCCGCTTCGTACTCCACATGTAATGCGCTTGAAGACAAAATGTCTCATTCTGTGTTTTGGTGATAGTTAAGAGTTAACGCGCTTCTGTGGTAATTATAATACACCTTTAATAGGCTGAAAAATACATAAGTTCTATAACAAGTTCCATCTAGGCTTGTTGTGTACAACAAATAGCATTAAGATGTCCTTTTCCCATCACTTTATCACTGACACTGAATCGTCTCTGGCGTGTGTTTGTGGTGTCTGTCAGTGTAATGAGTCCAGGCGGACAGATCACAAAGGTTCCATCCTTCTAACCAGTGTTTATGCTGGTTTATACTGTATTAACGGTAAATGTGTTAATCGTGATTAAGAAAAATTTACTTTTTTAATTAATTGCATGCCTTAGCGCATTCATTTTGACAGCTCTAGGATATATACAATGAATTTTCAAACACACACTGTAGAAGTACAGTCTTTCTAGCTGTTTACTTTGATTTGCCTTTTTGTATTTTTCAGGGGAAAATTGACTTCAAACAGAAACAGTGATACTAAACTGGACAAAAATCACCTTTCTAAATGATTGCATGCCAACTTTGTGGTAAAACAAAAGGATAAAGCTTCAATAACATCTGTCTACACAAATAAGTGGAACATGGGAGCTCAAACATAAAATGGTAATGTAAATTTCAACAGAACATGAGGGTTAACACACAAACACATACACACACACAATTTACCTGGATCTGCATTTATGGTTATAGCTGAACTTCCATAGACAGGCATGTTTCCATCTGAATTCCAACGATCTATCATATACACTGCAATCTTTGAGGTAATATGCCAGATAGTGCTTGATTCTGTTAAATGCAATACAGTCCAAGAGAACTGTGACTCTGAGCCACCCATATCTTTCCAGTCTGAACTCAAAGGTTGTTGGTTTTTTCGCACACCATCTTGTTCGGATTTGTTTGCAATCACCAAGGCCCCACTGCCTGAAGGATGATGATGTACAAGGAAGCAGGCAGCGAACTTGCTTTTTGGAATGAGGTCCAGAATGAGTCCAGGGCTAATTAACTGGAGGGAAACAGGCTTATCTATATTATACATAAAACCCATACTGATAATTGGGAATGATGGCAGGATGTCTGATGAAACTGGCCCTTGAATCTCAACACTAAACATAGAACCATTATTGATATTGACGGTCTGACTTGTTGTTAGTAGCAGCTGTAGGATATTAGAGGTGAAGGGCAGATAGAAAGTCTCTTTACCATCTTGGTTCCCTGTTATATTTGAGTGGTGAAGCTGATGCAACACCATGTTGCATGAGCAGGGATTTTGGGTGATAACGCATGGATGGGTCAGCAGCACAGCCACTTTGGACGTCGCTTTGATTTCTTTCACCTCACCATTACTCCGAAGCTGGAAAATATCGTAAGGCTCAAGGGTTGTTGTATTTTCAATTTCCTCACCGCTTTCTTTTACCCTTTTGAAGGTGACATTGTTGTCTTTGTTCTCTGCATTGATAACGAGCAACCTAAAAGAGTTGTACCTCACCTCTGTATTTGTCACATCACTAAAGGATGCGACTAGCTTAGTATAATTGAGAGTGGGGACCTGATAAGCTGTTCCAAGATTTTGGTCAGGCTGGACAACATGAGACTGGAATCTCCCCCACCACCCAGAGACAGAAAGCACTGTGATATTTTTATCGCTGGTGATTCTGACAGACATATTGGAAGATGTTAACCGGTATTCCTCAAAGTCCTTAGTAAAATTTAAAATCCAAGTTTTCCCACTTTCGTTGATGACTTTCTTCCTCATTTCACCCATATAGACGGTGACCTCAGTGTACTCATGCAGGCTAGTGATCTTGAGTTGATTGAAGGATTTTTTATAATAATAGGCAACATTCTCTGGGAATGCTGTGATGAAACTCGTCCCACGACTGTCTATTGAAAGCCCTGTTAACATTTAATAACCAGTTACTCATGTGTTAAAGAGTTGCTTTTGCTGCTTCTATGTTTCTAGATTTACTGTACATATTTGAATTGCTTGTGCATTTTAGGCAAAGGTATGGTAATAATATTAAATTAATGCAGAACATATAGTACAAAAATCTTCGTTTGTGTTCAGCAGAAAAAGTAAGTCATACACATCTGGGATGGCAAGAGGGTGATTAAATGATGAGAGAATTTTCATTTTTGGGTGAACTTTCCCTTTAAGCCACATTTTAAAATGTATGACTGCCAATGTGTTAAATAACAAAATATCAAGCCAAGTTGCATTTTATGTTAAAGAAAGATAGCATTTTCAAAATCATCAAAAATCAACAAGTTGTAAAAATCATCAAAAATACAGTAATTATGTTTTTGTAAAGTGGCAAGAAAAGTATTGGGATTAGCTGCTTTTCTGCATTAATTGGTCATAAAATGTGATCTCATCTTCACCAGTCACAAGTATAGACAAACATGATGTGCTTAAGCTGACAACACACAAACAATTATAATCTTTCATGTCTTTATTGAATACATCCCATGAAGCATTCACACTATTGTGGAAAAAGTAAGTGAACCCTTGGATGTAATAACTGGTTGATCCTCCTTTGGTAGCAATAACCTTAATCAAGTGTTTCCGGTAACTGCCGATAAGCCCTGCACAACGTTCAGAAGGAATTTTGGACCATTCTTCCTTACAGATCTGCTTCATCTCAGCCATTTTCTTAGGATATATGGTGTGAACAGCTCTCTTGAGGTCATTCCACAGAATCTCTGTTGGGTTTGGGCTCTGACTGGGTCACTCCAAAAGCTGGATTTTCTTTTTTTAAGCAATTCTGTTGTGGATTTACTTCAATGTTTAGGGTAATTTCCCTGCTGATTGCAGGTCTTCTGAGATCTCCTTTTTGCAATGCATGGTCCAGGACAGCAGATGAATCTTGTAAATAGCAAACTGAAACTGTTTGAATGCTTTTTATAAGTCAAAGTAGCGCTAACCCACACCTCCAATCTTGGTTCATTAATTGGATGCCAGGTTTGCCAACACCTGACTCTAATTAGCTTTTGTTGACATAATTAGCCTAGGTGTTCACATACTTTTTCAACCTACAGTGTAAATGTTTGAATGATGTATTAATACAGTAATTTGTATGTTATTATTTAAAACAGATTGTGTTTGCTCATTATAGTAACTTAGATTAAGATCAAACCAGATTTTAAAGACAAATTTATACATAAATGCAGGTAATTCCAAAGGGGTCTCATACTTTTTCTTGCCGGTGTATATAAAAAGCAATAGATATAGGCTTACTGTTAAAAATAGAAAACATTTATCTGGACACTTTTTGGAGCTCAAATCTTAATGGAACATCTCCTTATTGGTCAAAATTGGTTACAATGCAAGGTCACCAGTGTAAACTTTAGGGGAACTCACATCTTCCACTACAAATGGCCTTGAGACCAGTTGCTAAAATGTGATTGCAAGAGAAGTTAGTTCTGGTCTAGAATAATTTTTTGTAGATGCCACTTGATATTTTGTTATCTAATGCAATTAAATCCATACATTTTAAGAATGGTTTAAGTGTCCAAATACATTTGGGGGTCACTGTATTATGTACTATGCACATTACTTGCCTGGGCTAAACATGCAAATGGTCATCAGAACAGCCAATATGACAGCCATTCTGTTTATGCAGTTCTTCCTGCAACTCCTGAAGCTGGTTTCAGATGTCTGTGTACTAGGCTGCAAAAAGAGTAAAAGCCATATTATCAAGTGGATGCAAAAAAAATTAACTCTGGTAATGTGGTGTAAACGTTTTCACTAAGGAGGCTCTTATTACAGTTAGTCAAACCAGTGCTGAAACAAAACTACTATGTTAAATACCTGATTTCAGTGTATTTTCTTACAAGTCATCTTACTGGAAGTCTTTCTACTATAAATATTACATTTCAGATATAAACTAAGATTTTAGTTACAGCACAAATACATTTGTATTTGACTTCAGCACTATACTGTATGTAAATATATATTCAGACATGTAACTTGGTTGCAGTGGTTGTTCCATTTGAAATGGTTAAATGAGTGACAGTGAGTGTAATTCAGAAAATTCTGAATTACATTTATTTGACCCTATGAGACCACATTCACAATCTACTGATAACAATGTTATTACATTAGATTGAGACATAGTGCATTAGAAGAGGAAACTTTAAACAGCATGTAAAGAAGACAGATTACTTCTCAGATTTCTATTACTAAAGGACGATTATCTACTCACACTTCATTGGGAGGAGAATACGTACATTTAATAATACAAATAATTTAGTTTGTTGGAGATGTAAGGCATTGTTGTTTAAACTAATTATATAAAATCACATATGAGCATGGATAGTTTACTCTTTACTCTATAAAATGTGTTGAACTGCTGACTTACAAAAGACATTTTAAATGCTATGAACAAAAATAATTTTTCAGATTACATCTAGGTGGCTATTTAAAAGACTTTGTTCATCCCTTAAAGAAAATAATTAATTTATTTTAATCAGCACTAGCTATATAACCTTTTCCACATCTGCCTGATTTTCTACATAAAAGCTTTCATATTCTATACATTTTACACCTGTCTATAATTACATTTGTAAATGTAATTGTATTGTCTTGCAATAAAGAAAATAATTTTTGAAGACTTAATATTGATCAACAAATCGTTTTCAATTTTGGAGAAACAAAAAAAATTAATAATTACATATAGCTGACATTCTGAACTGTATCTGACTGGGGAGGGGGGATGCATATTGAATGTCACAGCTTACTAAAGTCACACAAAATTCACCCCAAAAGAAAACATGCTTAAAAATCTAGCTTTTATAAAAAAAAAGTGGCTTCCTAAAAACCCTTTCGAGGAGGAAAAACAAAATACTTCATCAGGGCCAATGCTTGGGTCTCTGAGGGATAAAGGTGCTACATCCACACAGACCAACTTTTGCATTGAGCGGATTCTGAAATATCTGTACACATTTCCTAAACTATTCAATTAAACATATCTGGGAAAGTAAAGATGAAATTATTTTAACCCTACTCTTTTTTTTTTTTTTTTACAAAAAAAATAAAAATAAATCCTACCTTAGATCTGGACCAGAGTTCTTCCTCTATCTGAACAGAACAAGCCGAACATTCTCTGTAGATCAGTGAAGATTTGACATTCAAATTTCATCTTTTCTACTCCATGAGGATTTGCATAAGATGCTGGAGGGAGTTGAGTCTTAAAAACACCAAGCTTCATATTACAAGTGTGGAAATGTAGTAACACTATCAGAATCCATATATATACTTAAAATTAAGTAGCTTTTTGAATGTTGATGTAAAGAAATAATTCACATACACACAAAAAAAACTGTCATCATTCACACAACCTCATGTTGTTCCAAACCTGTATGACTTTCTTCTGTGAAACACAAAATATTTTAGGGAGAATTCACGTCTCACTGCCATCTTTTTTTCTATACAATGAAAGTGAATGATGACAGAAACTATCATACTACCTAAAAGCTCCTTTTTGTGTTCCGCGGAACAACATGTTGGTAAGTAAATGATGACAGAATATTCATTTTTGAGTGAGCTAACCTTATTTTTCTCAAAGGAAAAATTGTGATCAATTGTTCTTCTCTTCCCTGCAATGGAATTTGCCTTTTTATACATCTGGATTTTCTTTTGTTGTTTTAAAATTTGTTTTCTTAGAAAACATTTAAAAAAAAGAAGGTAAGTCTAGAAATGCATTTACTTTAAGAACATATGGCATTTTATCAAGAACATCTTATTTCTCTAATTACAGGGTTAAAAGTTTTTGTAACTACTTCCAGCGAATGGTCTGTGCTTGCTAACATGCTAAAATTGAGTTCAAGCATGGACTGGAAAGTTCTCCACAGCTGATATGCCCAACATTTTGATAAAGCACTAAATATGATTTGTAAATAAACTATATATAAAAATGACTCATAGTTCTGTTTAGCTTTCACAGCAACGTCAGCCACACAACATCCGTATTTGTCCATATACCTTCCTATTTCTAAACCAAATGTTGTGTATTTTATGCACAGACATTTGGCATTCAAAACACACAATTTCCTTTCCTTTGCATAAAGTACAGAAGGGCCAAAAGATTACAATTTTTTGACTTCAGACATGGAAAACCCATGCATAGTGCTGTTTGTAAAAAAATTCACATGCATAGTGTTGGTTTACTTAATGGTCTGAAATACTTCCTGACCAGGTCAAATGACAGAGCTATCACTGTTTGCTATACTCCAGAGGAACCTAACTTTGCATCCTAAATTAATATTTAAATGCTGATGAATTAGAAGACCAAAGTGTATAAACTCTGTTGGCTGATACATCTGTAACACTCATGTTACATTATGTGCATTTTTTTATAAAAATGCACATCCTTAAAAAAATCAAAAGCCAACATGTATAACTGAGAAATCTCTTTTCATTTTTGGGTGAACCATTCCTTTAAGTTTATATATACAGTACTGTGCAAAAGTTGTAGGCACTTGTGAAAAATGTTGCATAGTGAGGATGTCTTCAAAAATAATGACACAAATAGTTTTCATTTATCACTTAATGTCATACAAAGTCCAGTAAACAATAAAAAAAATCTCCTACTTAGAACTGGATACAGTTTTTCCTTGTTTGTTGATAGATAGTTCTATCTATTTAGGCTGTCTCAATCGCTTCGGTCTCTTTATGTAATCTCAGACTGACACAATGTTCAGTGGGGGTGTTTGTGGGGACCATGCCATCTGTTGCAGGGCTCCCTGTTCTTCTAATCTTTTGCATAAGTAATATTTGGGAGTCTAACATTTATATTTCCTATTGACACACTAAAGCTGAAAATATAAATAACCATCTTAAGACAAATGTTTTTGCTAAACATCTTATGTGCCTAAGATTTCTGCACAGTACTGTGTGGGTAAATATATATGTGATAAACAAACTTTCAACACTTTTGGGGGCATTTCTGAGGCCAATTTTAGGGCCACTGCTTTTCAAAGTTTAATAATAATAATAATAATAATTCTGGTGCCTCAAAATACTTCAGAAAATAATTTTATCTCTTCCTTAAAGAAAAAAAAAAAAAGACATTCAGAAATGAGTTCACATTAATTTATCCTGCTTATGTAAATGTCTGTCAGACATGACATGAAATAACATTATATTCAAACTTGAGTCCTTTTGAAAATCTAACATTAGTCAGTATGAGTGATGCTTCAACTAAGAAGGTAGTTCCTATGAAACATTTAATTCTGCCCTCCACCTGCACGACCAAGAGGTTTACGTGCCTTCCCACGTTGTCCCGGCCCTCGGCTTTGCCGTGGGCCCTTTCCTCTGCCAGCCCCTTCACCCCTTCCAACCCCTGTATTTTCTCTCTTCCTCCTCTGTCCATGTTTCTGGCCTGCAGCTTCCTCTTTGAGAGCCTGTGCCCACAAGGCATCAAATGAACCTGGTGCTTGGTAGCCTGGCTGGTTCCTGTCAAGAGAATCTTTGGAAAGCAGTACCCATACACTGGGTACATTTCTGCTGACGGTGAGACTCTCCAAACCTGCCTCAGGCTCCAGGGGCTCCCAAACCTCCTGGACGGTTCGGTAGGCCAATTTGGTGTGCTGATGTAGTCCATGTACACGCCGTTTCATGATCTCCACGCACGTGATGGCTTTGGCTACACTTTGTCCCACACCAGTGAACACGATCTGCCGGCTCAGCTTCTCACCTGAACCAGTGGTTGTCTCTGAATCTTCTTGAGTGGCTGTGTGTTCTGCTGAAGCCCCCTTCTCCTCCATTCGGCTTAAAGCAAACCTCATCAGGTTGCGGATTTTGCTGCCGTCTTTCACCCAAACTTCAGGGGTGTCACTGGGCAGGTCTTGGAATGGAGACAGGCAGGGCTGCTCTACAGTACGTGCTTTCCTGTAGTTCTCCATATCATAGAGTCTTCACCTGTGCATATTAAAGCACCAGATAAAGCTTTTAGAATGATTGTATATAAATCAGAACATCAGAAAACAAGGAAGCATCTGTGATCAAGTAAATTCAAAACATGCAGTGCATACAACATAAAGACCATGTTGTGGTCCGTGTGTGTGTGTGTGCGTGTGATCCTTACTGTTTAGGCCTATTTGTGCAATCTGTTTGATTTTGCTGGTGCTTGGTTTTGTGATAAATCCCAGAGAATCCATTAAGTATATCTATTTAAATGATGGTCAAATGTTTGGACACACTTGACAGAATTTATGTTTCTCATGATCTTCAAAACCTTTTCACATAAAGGCTTAATGTTTGACAATTTTTTTGTAGACAAATAAAAATTGGGTGCAAGCATTATTTAAATCATATAAAAAAATATGATATTCTTCAATGTCACAACCAAGCATCAAACCTTCAATGGACAAGAACAATCATTAAGTTCACGTGGCATAGAGAGAGTAAAAATAACATCAGTACAAGTTAATCGAACTGCATAAGCATTGTAAATACTGTCCTCGAAATCTTTAAATACATGGACACAACACCACAATTCACTGTGGCATATATATTATAGCACAAACTTACTTTCCCTTCCTTTGCTAAAGTAGCACGCTGGCTAGCGAGTTCGGGTGGCTGCGGGAGTTTCTCTAAATAACTGTGGACTTGTGTGACGCTCTAAGAGTGAACTTTAGTGGCAAAGGGTACAAAATATTTTTACAGCTGAGTTAACTATAACTAGACAACAGAGTTGAAGAAATTAAACTGTTTTTCCCCCCGCATGTGCCATGGTATGACGTCAGCTCAATTTTGCCGGTTTATATAAAACGCTGTCGTAAAATGTAGCAAGTGTTTATGGGAAGAGTAGTTTTCCATTTTAAAAAAAAAATAAAAGAATCTTAATTATTATTATGAACATTATTATTATTATTCAGTCATTCTTTTTCTTTCTTTCTTATTTTTTTTGTGTGTAAAAACGTTAATAAGAACACGATATGTATGTTCAATAAACTGCTCATTAGCACAAACATTTGAACATTATAAGATCACATTCACCGAGTGTAATAAATGCAAGGAATGGAATAAAACATAAAATAAAAGATAAAGAAGGTAGGTCATTAGTACAAGGCTCAGCAAATACCCCATTACAGCTAATAAGAATTTTTTTTTATTATTATTTATTGGGCTAATCTAAGTAGGCTACAATCATCAAATTATCGACACAGCAAGATATCAGAATTTCCGTTTATGAAAATAAAATGTGTATACTAATGTAAAATTCATTCTGTAAAGTATTTTGTGACAGTCAAGCAATGACCATATATGGTATGAGGACGATATCGTCTTTTCTCTTTCAGTAAAGTCATTAAACCACTTTTACCAAACAAATTTACCAGTGCAACCACATAGTCCTGTCTCTTATGGATTCATTACACCAATTAAGGTCTCAAATGACAGAGAACCCAGTCACGACATACGAGACAGTATTATTAGACCACATTATTTGTCTTTTATCTTAACTAAGCTGTAGCTGGCAAACTTAGGAACACTGAAAGATATATAAAAAGATACATATATATATATATATATATATATATATATATATATATATATATATATATATATATATATATATTAAGAACATCTGCTTCCTCAATCATTATTTCTTTAAACATTGAATTCGCAAGAATGTCAGTGACCATTAAAGGAAGACATTAGGAAGATGATCTCAAGCTCTCACTGAAATCATGTCACAGTTCAGCAAGTTGTAAGATGGGAGATACGGTTCATTTCTTCGTGTGACATTACAGTTCTACAGAATGTTATTTTATTTTATGTATTTATTTAGGCCTATTTACAAAACAATAACTGTGTGAACAGAATTGAGGAGTGTTCTTGCTAATTACTATATCTGACATTTGCAATTTTCTTTCATTCAAAAGTTACACTTTGATCAAATCGAAGTGAGTATAAGTAAACTTTTAATTTTAAACAATTAAACCATTTTAAACTTATAAAAAATTAATTGAGCAGCATTTCTGTGTGGCAGAATTTAAAATGAAGAGAAGTGAAACGTGTTTTTTACCACACCCCTAACACCATATGTTACTGTCAAATTTAAAGAAGTTAATACACAAAAAAACATAAACTTTTCTGCTGTTTTTTATGATTCCATGCTTGATAAGTGACACTTTCCTATTCAATTAAACTAACTCCGCCTCTAATACATGAATAAATCACAAAATAAAAAAAGATTGTATTAATCAACTACCAACGCATTTTTACGTATCTTCTGCATCTAGTAAAGGTGACGTGTTGCAGAAAAGTGCTTAGAAGAGTCATTTATAAGAGCATAGCTCCTCCAAGCGTTTAGAATCAGGAACTGCTTCACAATTCCCAAAGCAGGGCCTGTACTGTACATGGTGAATAAACCATATATTACTTTTAATCCTTTATTACATTATATTAACGAATAATATGGTTAAAGGAAAGTTCGACCAATCATACCATAATTCATTTAATTTTTTTGCTGCATTTCTTCGGAGACTATTTAGCAGAGACGGGCCACTTCTATTTAAACTGAAGGGAGAAATTGGAACGCCGTACGAAGTCCCGCCTTACAGGTAAAAGAGACTGTAGTGTTTTGTAGTGTAGGCTAATCTGAGGTAAAGACGCACAATTTATGATTCCAGTGTTGTTAGATTTGACTGCTGATTTGAAATATTTGCTTTGATCGTAATCTTCACAAACCGTTTTTGAAATGTCCTTGTTCCCCCATTCAAGTAGATAGTAACTGTACTTTCATGACTGGAAATAGCCTCTCGAGAGCATTCCAAAAATTGCCGACAGTGGACTGACTTGCTACATTACATTGAAATCTTCCAATGTAAATCAATATGCTATTTGTAACACTTCAGAATTCAGAATTCAGAAATACATCTAAACCAAAACATATAAATACAACCATGTAATATTGGCTAAAGTACACAGTATATCTGTGTAAATAAAGTTTGTTTTCCTATTTTTAAATAGTGTACAAAATAAAGGCTAAAATAATAAGTGGGAAAGTTTTGATCAAATGCTGAGTCGCTAAAACACACATCAGTCGTAAACTATTTGTTTTGTTTGACCAGATCTGCTGTTAATTGATATTTGATGACACTTGAGCAGGCATGGTTGAATAAATACAAGACTTAATTTTTATAAGTATCGAGATCGCAATCATATTTTATGCCTGATGACTGGGCAAACTTCCAGTGGTAGGCCCTAAATAATAGCCTGTGGATGTCGCTCTCAGCAAATATGCATATAAATCAGGGAAATAGAAGGGTTAGACAAGAGCACACAGAGTGATTATAGTTCGGGCTGATTACAGTTACTAATGTCATAAATAGGTTGATTAATGATCCAACAATCCACAGGGGTGAGATTAGAGCTATTCAGTTCCTCAAGGAATACATCTGATTCATACAGTCTATGCCAGGGGTGTCCAAAGGCGGGCCATCTCCGACAGCTCCGATGGGGGAGAAATTGTATGAAATTCATATTCAGGTCACTGGATGTCTTTATCACACTATACACCATATTATATTTTACTGCTGTCATTAAACTATTCTTTCATCCTATTTATCTTTTTTATTTATTTATTTATTTATTTATTTTTTATAACATAAACAGATGTTACCATGGATAGTATCACATCATGTTTTTTTGTATACAAATTTATAATAAATTGCTATAACTAACAATAAATATCTGTATTTAAATGGTAAAATTAAAAATTTCGGGCCCCCTGGTGGCTCGGGGGCCCTAAGCGGTCATTTATACCTCTTATAGCTAGAAATGGCTCTGAGTGTATAATAAAAACTCAAGATCAACAACATATTTTATCTTTTATATCATATAACCTTTATATCATACATTTTTAATGTGTTAAAATACACCAAGATGTAACCATAGATAAGTAGTATCTTGTTACAATTATTTATGAAAACATATGACAGACTACAATGTATTTTGTAAGGAATTATGAATAGCTTTATAATGCTTTAAGAACATACATGTATGTATAATGGATTTTTCATAGAAAGTGTAATCCGTTCATTTCAAGTACCTCCCACCAGAAACTAAAAAGGCTGTTGCTATTGTTAAGCATAAAGTCACAATCAAAAATCATGAGATGAGATTTAATGTTGGAAAAAAGGAAAGCACAGACGCATGACACCAAAACTATTTTAATGTTACTAATAATATTACCATCTAAAGTGGTTTAATGGAATATTTCAAATAAATTTTTAATGTATATAATTTACTTAATAAAAGCTTATTGTAGCTAAAATTTTATTGTTGATTTTGTATGTGCAATACTAAATTATATAGTCGGCAGTTGGAGATTAATTCAGCATCTGTTTTAAGTCTCCTCCATACATTCATATCAATATATATATACAGTACTGTGCCAAAGTTTTAGGCACTTGTAAAAAATGTTGCATAGTGAGGATGTCTTACAATAATGACAAATATTTTTCATTCATCACTTAATGTCAAACAAAGTCCAGTAAACATAAAAAAACAAAATTAATATTCAGTGTGACCACCTTTGCCTTTAAAACAGCACCAATTCTCCTAGGGACACCTAGACACAGATAGGATGTTCCAAGCTCTTGGAGAATTTGCCACAGTTCTTCTATATATTTGATAGCTATTGACACACTAAAGATGAAAATATAAATAACCATCTTAAGACAATGCTTTTGTGAAACACCTTATAAAGTCTTTTGTACAGTACTGTATATATTACATTTAGCAAAATGACAAAAACAAGGTGTATGTTGGCTGGTGTGGATTACCTCATTACATAAACTATCTGTGCCATCATTTTCCATTTTAAGCTCATGAAAAGGCATTATGCAGAGTAGAACTAAAATATATTGGTGGTCATATAACTGAGAACTTTACCAACTAGAAGTAATGATTTGTGACAGAGTTAAATAGTTAGGCCTTCTGTAGCATATAGGCAGCTTTTTATTACAGCAGCGAGCATTTTTCCATTTGAATTCATTTTCTGGATCCATGGACATACACATGCCCCTCCAAAAATTCTGTGGATTATTGCTGGCCCAGTTCACATACTTCACAGGGGGTGAGTTTTGACTCTCATCCTGCCAGTACAACTCTGTAGTGAGAAGACTCCGGCGTAGACCGATCCAGACTTGCTCCTGCTGTGAGCTCAGGGTATTGGTCATATCCTTCAGCATATCCTCATTTATGGGGCAAGCGAACTGATTTGTGGTAGTCATGCAGTACTCACGGGACTCAAGCCAAGTCATTTTTTCATTTCCAACTAGGAACTGTCCAGGCTTCACCACACAGCCATAAAAATCTGAATGTACGAAACAGTGATATTTAATCATGTGCTTTGCAACCATTTATATATTTTTATATGCACAAAATGGGATTTCTTACACTGCAAAAAGTGGTCACCTGCAATTGTTGCCCTAATGGCAAAGTTTACCAAAAAATTAAAATTCTGTCATCATTTACTCACCCTAATGTTAATCCAAACCTGAATGACTTTCTCTCTTATGTGGAGCACAAAAGGAGACGTTATGCCAAATATTAGGGACTGACAGTCTCTAGTTATTGGCAGATCAAGCTTGTACGGCCCCTGGGCGAACCCACCAAAAATAGCGCCTTATGCTGCCATCGGCAATGTTTCTTTCTTATTCATAGTTACACACAAGTCTTACACTCAGCTCTTCACATTTCTACTTCACAATGACTCGTTGCGGGAGCATAATTTATGAATTCTACATAAATGATCTATTAGAAGTATGCATAACCATATAACGTTTTTAAAAGTAATTAAATTAATTATAAATCTGTAACTGTAATCTGATAACAAGAATTCATGTAATTAGTTACACTACTCTTTGGACTAAAAAGTAATTTGATTACAGTTATGCTGGGTGAAACTGATGTGTTCCAGTTTGATTAACTGATGTTAAATAATATTTCTGACTTGAATAAAAGCCGTTAATTTAGATTAGTTACCAAATTAAGCAAATTTTTTAGGTTAACATCTTAATTAACTGGTGTATTTCAAGTCAAAATTCTTATATAGCATGTCTAAATCAACCTGACTACACTGGGCTACACTAGCAAAACTAATTTAAGGGTTAGATCAAGTAGAAATTGCTCATTAAGCTAACAATTACAAGTTACCACTTTATACAGTGTTTATAGGATAGTTCCAGGTTCAACACCAGGTTTAGAATTTAAGCTCAATCTAAAGAATTTATGGCATAAAATGTATTACCTCTAAAAAATAATTAATACTCTTTTAATTAAAAGTATTTAGCCAAATTTGCGATTACAGAAAGGCACTTACAATGGAAGAGAATGGGGCTAGTAATAAACGTTAAAATACACACCGTTTCAAAAGTATAGCCACAAGATGTAAACAATATATGTGTTTACATGATTTTAGTGCAATAATATCAGGGTTTTACCTGGGTTTTGGCATTTACCAGATTATAGGGTTTATCTATTTTATGTAGTCATGACAACAAAGTTGTAATATTGGATGTAACCAGGGGCAGAGCCAGAGCCAGGAGTTTTTCAAAGGTGTGGCCAGGCAGGGGCAAGCGATCAGTCTGTGGCGGCACAGAAATGTTCAGGCAGGGTTGAGTGGATACAATGACACCCGGGACAGAGAGGTGCAGTGACCTTGGTGTGTGCAAATGTTAAGTTTGTGCATTTGTACAGAGATGATTTCACCACTAAAGAACTAAATTGTGGCAAAAAATGACCATAAAAATGACTAAAACAGCAATTGCGAGTGGGGTGGCCTATTATCTGTGTGAAGCTAGGAGCTAGGGGGTAGCCAGAGGTGGCCGTGGCCAGCATGGACCGAAGCCTGGCCACCCACTGTATATAACTTCACACAGATAAGGTTCGTAAGTGATTATATCACACTAAAATCATGTTAACACAGGTAATGTTTATGTCTTGTGGCCATACTTTTGAAACAGTGGGTATTTTAATGTTTATGGACTGGCCCCATTGTAAGTGCCTTAAGGTAAGCACGATTTTTGCTCTTTTTATATATATATATATATATATGAGGGACGAGACCAAGTAATTTTTTGTGGTAATCAATTTTATGTCACAAATGCTGTCCAATGATCTTAACTTGTACTAAACCTGAAACATTGCTTTAAAAGTGTACTCATTACAGTGTAATGATAATGAGATGTTTTACCTGGTCTTTCATTTATAGATATAGCTGGACCTCCAAAAACTATTGTGTTTTTACTGTCCAGCATATAAACGGCAATCCTTGATGTTCGATGCCAGATGACAGCTGTTTGGTAGTTTATATTTACTCTAGCCGAAGAGTACTTTGTGCCTGCAATTTCGGTCCATTGAGCCGAAAGTGGACTATACTGTAAATAAACATCATCTTTGCTGTCTGTTTCAGCTATCACAAAGGCCCAACCTGTACTTGAGAAGAACTGCAGCAGGTAGCAAGCAGAGAACATGTTTTCTGGGATCAATTCCATGATGAGGCCTGGACTCAGAAGTCTGAGGGACACGTTTTCTGAAGCAGTTAAGTACTGAGATGCAGTCTGCAGATACGGAAATGGCAGGAGCATTGAGGAATTATTGATAGGCTGTAATTGATTGCTGTTATAAAATAGTGAGGATGTGTTTTGATCCGTTGCCACAAGTAACTCGGTCAGAGCTGCGTTCAAGATGGAGGGCACAACAAAATTTTGACCTTGAAATTTTGTGGGAAGAATCTGATTCATTACCATGTTACATGCACAGGCTGCAGTCTCTGCACAGGGGTGGGTCAGTATCACAGCTATTTCATGGCTTGATTCAACCCTCACCACAGAACCACTGGTCAAAACCTGGAAATGCTGGTAGCCCTCAAGGCTCAATGTCTCTTCTTCAATGTCCGTCTCTGTTTTCTTGAATAATGTGATTTTGTTTTCATTGCCCACTGCATTGATAATGAGCAACTTGAATGTGCTGTATCTCACTGATCCACTGGCTGACATAAACTGGGTGAATGATCCAAGCAACTCCGTGTAGTCCAGGGAAGGGATCGAATAGTTTGTTCCGAGATTTGTAGTGGGCTGAACAACATTTGTCTGGACACTGTTTTCCCGACAACTATAAGAAACCACTGTGATATTTTTATCACTGGTAATTCGGACAGATCTATCGTACTGATTTAGTTGATTTATTTCAAAACTTCCTTGCATTGTCACAGCGCTGGTCTCCCCTGACTGTGCGATAGTTATTGTCTTCTCTGTGCCTCTGTAGGTGACTTTAAAATGTGTGTCACTATGAAGGGCAGTGACTCTTATAATTTCCGTGGAATTGAGTGGATAGAAGTAACCTATGTTTTCTGGAAATGCAGTGATGAAGTCGTTTCCGTAGCTCACTATTGTCAGACCTTGCAAATCAAAATAGTATAAAAAATTTAATTTATTATAATTATTTAAGATCACTCATGCATCAGTACGAAAGTAGCAAAGCTGAAAAACATGTTAACCTTAAAAAATGTGCTTCAAGTGGCAGCATCTAAATGCAATTGTACCATAATGAGCTATTTCTACCTGATCTTACCAATAAAATGAGTTTTGTTGGTGTCACCTATTTTAATCAGGTTGAGTCAGTAATGTTAAATAATAATGATTTAAATAAAACTAGTTAATTTAGACATATCACATGAAGCACATATTTTAGGTTAAACATTTTTTTAGTGTGACTGGTTACTCAAGTCATACATTGTATTTATCATTGCTGAATTGACCCGTACACACTAGGTTACATCAACAAAGCTTATTATTAAGGGTTAGATCAAGTACAAATAACTCTGCTAGCAATTTTCTAAATCTAAATGAACTGCTTTTATTCAAGTAAAAAAAATATTTAATCTAACTAAACCAACAAAAGTCGTGTTTATGGTTTAGATCAAGTAGAAATAGATCTGTGAGTTAACAATTGCATACAACCACTTTCTTAGCGTATGATAAAAAATAAACTTATGGAGGATGATAAAGGTTTCTTACCTTGGCCAAACAATGATGCAATCAGCAAAATAGCAAACATGACTGTACCTTATATTTTAGTTAAGTCGAATGCTGTGTACTACTGTTGGGAGAAGACAGATGCCATATATGTTAGTCTACTGAAAAAGAACTGCTCATGATTTTGGATAACAAAATTTCATATATTTGAAGTATATCAGATTAGCATGATTTGTGTGCCATATAGGGATAAAATATTATCACACTGTCAAATAACATCACATTCCTGTAAAAGCTGATCATAGTTAACATCTAACATCTCACCTGATATCTTTTGCCAGTGCTCTTCTTCTGTCTAAAATCCACCCTGTGCTGGATTCTTATTTCAGTTTAGATACATTTGACTTTCAAAATGTTTAACTTTCTCTCAGATTTGCATATGATCCTGACTACACAAAATACTTTACAACATCCGTCCTTTGGCAGAGTGCCCTATTTTGACATTTTACGCCTTGTCTTCTAATAATAATTCAGGCTTATAATTTGCCATATTATACATTCACTAATTGTGATCAGGTGCATTTAAAAACATGTTTTTGACTAGTTATTTCAACTGCTTAGCCACAGTTATGCAGTGTATAAACACATACAAATGTGGTATTCCCTGTTGCCTACAGTCCACTGATGAGCTTTAAAGTGCAAATAGAGTAGGCCATACTTTTGTTAGAAAAGATAGATAGAGTGGTAAAGGTGTAGTGGTCTAAGCACATAACTGGTAATCTGGTAATCAGAAGGATATTGGTTCGAGCCCCACAGCCACCACCATTGTGTCCTTGAGCAAGGCACTTAACTCCAGGTTGCTCTGGGGGGATTGTCCCTGTAATAAGGGCTCTGTAAGTCGCTATGGATAAAAGCGTCTGCCAAATGCATAAATATAAATGTAATGTAAAAGTTGTTTCTCATAAAAAATTACCTTCTATTAAGTTTTTATTTACATTTGTATTTCAAGCATGCATGTGTGTATGTATGCAGGGTTGGGAGAGTTATTTTTAAAATTTATTCCACTGCAGATTACAAAATACATGCTGTAAAATGTAATTTGCAACGTATTGTGTTAGATTACTTAAAGTCAGTAACGTAATCTGAATTCTTTGGATTACTTTTTCAGCACTAGATTCTTTTCACTTGTTTTGACTATAATCATGTTAACAGCAAGTGAAAAAACATCTGCCAGTACAGCGAGACAAAATAAACTTATATTAAAAATAAATTTTCTGAAAAAAGCCTAAATATCTAATGCAAATGTCATGTACATTTTTCTTGTTTTAAACTTAGTTCTTTACAGGTAAACAAAAAAATTATCATCAAGAATAAGATTTTTACGGTATATACTTGCCCTAATATCAAAGATCTTACTGGAAAATTCAGGATGATTCTGTAAATATGGGCTCTTGTGACATCTATCTGCAGAAATATATCAGTATGCTTTGTCCCCCATGTCCTGAGCAGTACTTACGCATTTAACCCGCTCCCTCGTGGAGGTACTGGAAACCATGGCAGCTATGGGCTGATTAACATGTATAAATCCATGTAAACATCCAAGTTAAGTGTAAATTCCTTTTGCTCTGCCATTCGTGTGATTGACATCTGGAGCGTGAACCGGGGTTACGGAGGCTCCGTACTCTGCATTTAGGGAGAGGTATAGAACTAATGATCTAAATTCTTTCAACACTGAAAACTGCAACTACACTGAAATAACTACTAAAATATATGAAATAGCAAAAGTAGGCATTAATAAATCATGATCTTGCTTTGATTTACATTTCAGCATTATATACTGTATAATGTGCCTGTGGGACATTGTTCAGGTTTTCACTGTAATAATTACTAGTAATGCTTCCGACAAATTAATCCAGATCTGACAAGAACCCTTAAAGGAATAATTTACCCAAAAATTTTAATTACCTTATCACGTACTCACCCTCATGACAGATGTGTATGACTTTCTTTCATCTGCTGAAGAATTTCTCTGCTTTCTTTGGTCCATACAATGCACGTGAACGGGTACCAACATTTTAAAGCTAAAAAATAAATAATCAAATAAGTCATCATAAAATTAATCCATAAGACTCCAGTGGTTAAACCCATATATTCAGAAGCAATATGATAGGTGTGGATTAAAAAAGATCACTTTCACGTTCTTCTTGTGTTTTTGGTGATTTACATTGTTCTCTGCATATCTGTCCCTGCTGGGCTGGGAGAAGAATGTCTAGCAAAAAGGAAAGAGGTAGAGTAGCCAAAAACTGTACTCAAGTAAAAGTACAATTACTTCAAAAACATAATTACTCAAGTAGAAGTAAAAGCACTAACATAAATAATTACTTGACTATCCAGAAGTATCCAATTTAAAGAGTACTCATGTATTGAGTAACTCGTTACTTTCACAAATTACATAATAGACGTTTACTCCCTATATTCCATTACATAATACACATTGAACATGTTATTACAATTATTATTATTATTATTAATGGAAATTCTGTGATCATTCACCATCACGTTGTTCCAAACCTGTATGACTTTCTTTCTTCCTGCAACACAAAAAGGAGATATTAGACCGAATGTTTGCCTGAGTCACTATTTAATTTCAGTGAATGTTATATATATATATATATATATATATATATATATATATATATATATATATATATATATATATATATATATATATATATATATTAAAAGTGAATGGTGAGCGAGACTGTCAGTCCCTAACATTCTGTCTAACATATTTTGTGTTCCACATAATACAAAGCCTCACACTGGTTTGGAACTACATGAGGGTAGAGAAATGATGACAGAATATAAAATTCTGGCTGAGCTATCACTTTAAAGAAATAGTTTACCCAAAAATGAAAATTCTCTCATCATTTACTCACCCTCATGCCATCCCAGATGTGTATGACTTAATTTATTCTGCAGAACACAAGTATAAAAAAGTATATTTTAGCTCTATAAATGCAGAGTACACAACCTATGTAGGGCACCAACCCTGATTGTGGAACACTTGCTGTGTTTGAAACCGCCCCCTATCCACGATATAGTGCACTATTTCGAGTTTTCGCTATTTTGTAGGTGTGTCTGAATTCTGAGTGAGCCACTCGTTACCTACTTTTGTTCACTCATTCTTACCCACAATGCACTCTAATTTCAAGAGTACATTTGAAGTACACTAGATGACGGTTAATTTCCCACAATCCACCATGGGGAAGACGTACGAGCTAGGAATTTATAAATATTAGTACAGTATATATTAAAAATTATGAAGATTTATTGTATTAATATATTTAATTAAATATATATATATATATATATATATATATATATATATATATATATATATATATATATATATATATATATAACTTATTAATAAAAATAACTAATAAGGCACAAGTATTTTAAAATGTAATATGTGACGTTTCTGCACCAGACCCAGAGCTCCGACACTCTCGTCCGAATTCACTCATTTCGTTCTCTTACTGCTGAGATATAGTGCACTAACTGCCATTTACTATATAGGAAATAGTGAATGAGTTAACGATAGTGGACGCAGCCACTCTCGTTGCCACGATCGCCTCATGCCCGCGCACCTCGCTGTGCACGTGCAGAAATGCTGTCTGTTCACGCTCCAGTTGTCGATAATGCGAATGGCAGCGATTAACTTGGATGTTTATATGGATTTATACAGTTAATACGCCTGATGTAGCTGTGATTGTTTCCAGTACCCCGCGAGGGCGCTGAGTAAATGCATAAACACTACTTATGACATGCGGGACAAAGCACACTGATATACTGCTGCACTAATTAAAAAATTTACGCTTAAATACTGATGTTATAAGAGCCTAGTTACAGAATCACCCTGAAAATGACCAACTCGTTACACAGAAAAGCCCTCGTTAGAATTAGAGCCAAAATTTACATGTGCAACTGTGAACTTCCGCTCTCATAAAAATCCCCTTCAATAATCTCTCAATAAATTACACATTAATTCAAATTAAACCCAGTAATGTAACGGCAGTAACGCCACACATTGTAAAAAAGTTTTTTTTTTTACTTGAGTATTAAAATTAATATACTGTATACATTTATGGCATTTAAAACACAACACACCCGACTTTCCTGAAAAATACCTTTCACGAGTTCACTGGTTCATATTGTCCTGGAATGCATTAGACAGATCTTGAGCACAGGATTGAGCTTCAGATCTGAGACCCCCCACCCCAAAAAAAAATTTTTTTTAAAGAAATTGAAAAATAGCCTATATAATTATATATATACTCACCTAAAGGATTATTAGGAACACCTGTTCAATTTCTCATTAATGCAATTATCTAATCAACCAATCACATGGCAGTTGCTTCAAAGCATTTAGGGGTGTGGTCCTGGTCAAGACAATCTCCTGAACTCCAAACTGAATGTCAGAATGGGAAAGAAAGGTGATTTAAGCAATTTTGAGTGTAGCATGGTTGTTGGTGCCAGACGGGCCGGTCTGAGTATTTCACAATCTGCTCAGTCACTGGGATTTTCACACACAACCATTTCTAGGGTTTACAAAGAATGGTGTGAAAAGGGAAAAACATCCAGTATGCGGCAGTCCTGTGGGCGAAAATGCCTTGTTGATGCTAGAGGTCAGAGGAGAATGGGCCGACTGATTCAAGCTGATAGAAGAGCAACTTTGCCTGAAATAACCACTCGTTACAACCGAGGTATGCAGCAAAGCATTTGTGAAGCCACAACATGCACAACCTTGAGGCGGATGGGCTACAACAGCAGAAGACCCCACCGGTACCACTCATCTCCACTACAAATAGGAAAAAGAGGCTACAATTTGCAAGAGCTCACCAAAATTGGACAGTTGAAGACTGGAAAAATGTTGCCTGGTCTGATGAGTCTTGATTTCTGTTGAGACATTCAGATGGTAGAGTCAGAATTTGGCGTAAACAGAATGAGAACATGGATCCATCATGCCTTGTTACCACTGTGCAGGCTGGTGGTGGTGGTGTAATGGTGTGGGGGATGTTTTCTTGGCACATTTTAGGCCCCTTAGTGCCAATTGGGCATCGTTTAAATGCCACGGCCTACCTGAGCATTGTTTCTGACCATGTCCATCCCTTTATGGCCACCATGTACCCATCCTCTGATGGCTACTTCCAGCAGGATAATGCACCATGTCACAAAGCTCGAATCATTTCAAATTGGTTTCTTGAACATGACAATGAGTTCACTGTACTAAAATGGCCCCCACAGTCACCAGATCTCAACCCAATAGAGCATCTTTGGGATGTGGTGGAACAGGAGCTTTGTGCCCTGGATGTGCATCCCACAAATCTCCATCAACTGCAAGATGCTATCCTATCAATATGGGCCAACATTTCTAAAGAATGCTTTCAGCACCTTGTTGAATCAATGCCATGTAGAATTAAGGCAGTTCTGAAGGCTGAAAGGGGTCAAACACAATATTAGTATGGTGTTCCTAATAATCCTTTAGGTGAGTGTATATATATATATATATATATATATATATATATATATATATATATATATATATATATATAATTTGAGAAGGTTTTGAATTTGGTGTTTAAAAACCAAAATGTAAAACCTCTGCTAGAGAAACCATATTAGCACAATTGGACTTTGGATTCAAAATCGTATCATTACTGATAGATGTTGCATTCAACTTCCTACCTGGAAAAGTCTAATGGAAAGTCAGACTTCTAAATTAGAAACGTTTGCTGAGACAGGTGTTTAAATCACTGTCAATTTTATTATCTTTTGATAATCATACACCTTTGGAACAAGTGCTAGCATTGCAGCATTATGTATCAATTTGATTGCTAGAAGTTTATTTTCAGTTATTTCTGATGATATGTTTAATAAATATGCAGTACGTAATGTTCCATACACGTAGCAACATGAAACATCTTGCACTTTTCTGTAATAAAACAAATGTAGGCCTATACAGCCTATGGTGGTGTACTGAAATTCTGGTAGCAAACCAACTGAGCAAAATTGCTTTGCTATTTTATATCATGCATATTTTGATTAAATAAACTTGGAATTTTACCTGTTATCTGCCCATGTTATGCCTGTGTGTCAATGGGAATGTTTGCTTCTTAAAAATACAATAAGCAGCTGCAATCGCAGCAGGCTGCACTGAAAGATCTGCCTAAAGAACATCATAGCATGGAGGTGATAGTGAACTTAAAAATATCATGAGGACAATCTAAACTGTGGAGACCCATGCAAATTCAAGAGTATAAGGATTGAGCCAGAACAGAGGAAAGGTTTTAAACACATACAAAAAAAGGTAGCATACAAAACCAAGCCAAATAGACCTCCAAGTCTTTTTATAGGGCCTATAGATCTTTTATTGCACTGTCTATATTCTCATAAGAGCCAACAGTTGTCATATCTATGAGGATTCAGTTTTATTTTGAGCAATATCAAATAGTTAGGCCATACATTTATATTTATTAATTTAGCAGACTAATTGTTCCAAAGTAATATGCAAATTAGAAAAACAATTACAGGCAACTCATCCCAAAAAGACAGTAATATAAGAAGTGCCGCAAACTAGGGCTATAAACAGATCCACATATTTGTAATATTGTGTGTGTGTGTATATATATATATATATATATATATATATATATATATATATATATGTATATACTTTATTTTATGCAATTTTCTATCAGGTTCTATTGAGCGACTGAGCAAAATGACTGTCACACACCTATTCTGTATTTCCCCACTGGTTACAATTGTGACCAAGAATAAATCTCATACTTTCACTAACTTAAAACAATTTTTTTTAAAAAGCATACATTTTCTTTCATTGGGATTTCCAAGGAGTAAAATACATGTGCCTCTTAGTTGGAAAACAACATTATTAAACAGCTGAAATGTTAAAATCAACCATTTCAAATGTAATTTCATTGAAGTATGTGGCACTTTTGAAGCAGACAGGCCTTAATTTAAAGCAACAGCGCACACTCTTCCAGAAGAAATTCCTGCCAGCTTGGGGTGATACAGAAGCACACAAAGCATTTTGAGGCTCCACTGGGTGCCCATCGGCCCACAGCGTATAGTTCACGTTGCGAACGCTCTCATTGCCAATTTGCCAGTACCACTCTTCTGTTAACAGACTGCGCCGCAGTCCTATCCAGATATCCTCCTGATTTGCATTTTTTTGGAGCCACATGGTCATCTTATCCTGGGCCATCTTGTTGGTTGGGCTGAACATTTGGTAACTTCCATTCAAGCAGTATTGATGGGACTCAGGCCATGTCATGAGATCAGTAGCAGTTATAAACTCTACACCTTCTGCCACACAGCCATCATGGTCTATAAGCACACAAATATACGTTGACACATTTATTCACAATAACTTACTTAATTTATATTTTCATCTAACTCAAAGTAGTATGATAGGCTTATACAGTGGCCCTAAACAGTATTTGGACACTTAAAGAAAAATAGTACAACACACTTTTCAAACAAAACATTTAAGTGAGAAAAAGGTTCTTTAGACAAGAAAAAGTTCTTCAAAATTCATATTTTAAGAACCTTTCACTGAAATGTTCTTTAGAGAACCAAAAATGGTTCTTCTATGACATCGCTGCAAAAAACCCTTTATGGAAATTTTATTTTTAAGAGTATACTACCTGTGTGAATTTGAGGGGAACTAAATTCATATATCGTCAGCATCCGAAAGCTTAAAATTGCTGCCTTTGGAGGCTATATATGGAGTTAGATTGACATCGAGACTAGGACTTAATCGAAATAAAATCAAAATCACGTTATGAACTTTATTATGATGATTATTAAATCACAAAAGGCACCGTTTTATATATATAAATAAATAGTCTGCTCACTTCAAAGTTTATTTGTTCTGGTCTATCTTGTATATATTAAGTTAGAGCATTAGTACAGTGTTTTCAGAGCAGTTCTATGGGTAAGGGCAGCTGGTGAACTTTCTGGTGCCCACTAGAGAGTTGGTGCCCTACGCAGACTCCGTAGTCTGCTTATAGGGAGCGGCGGGACTGCCCTTATTACAATCCCAGCCGTATTTTTGACAATTTGAATATGAAGAAGACTTTTCTTTGTTTCACTGTTTATATATTTATTTGTTTGCGGGTGAATTGAAAAATGGTCTCAGTTTGGCTCTTTTTAAGAGTACTCAAGTGTGAAAATCACTGTGGCCTTTTGGCAGTTGAACATGTGAAAAACATTACCATTTTTTTTTGTTTGTTTGTCTATTATAATCACTGTTCAAATCGCAATATATTTCGAAATAATTGTGACGTGACTTTTTTGTCTAAATCGTGCAGCCCTAATCTAGGCACATCCAAGTGTCATTTGTGAATCATGTCCATTGAGAAGCCTTCATATGGTCAATTTTTAAAAGTAGCATAGATCCTGCCTCCAAAACTAGCATAGATCCTGCCTCCAAAAGTAGTATCCTTGCAGAATCACTGCCTTGTGCAGTCATTGACTGACTGGGCCTGAGATGCCTTAGCTTTCGGATGCAACCATCCACTAAAAATCACCTTGGGACCAGATGATTGTCGTAATACTAATAAGAACAATTTTCTGTTAGTGAGTTCTAAGAAGTGGAAGCATCATTTGTTTGCAGATGCAACTTAGTTTGATTTTTTGTTATTAATACATTAAAATTCATAGCTTTGGATGTGGCATAAGTATCCAAATACATTTTGAGGCCACTGTTCTGTATATCAAAGTCAACATGAAATAAAAAAAAATTCCATTAAAATAATACTCTGGGTTCAATACAAGTTAAGCTCAATCGACAGCATTTGTGGCATAATGTTGATTACCAAACAAAAATAATTTTGACTTGTCCCTCCTTTTCTGTAAAAAACAGTGAGGCATTTACGATGGAAGTGAATGGGGGCAATTTTTGGTGGGTTTAAAATAATTTTATTGGAAAACTTGAATACCAAAAATATTGTTTATGTCTTGTGTCTATGCTTTTGAAACAATGAGTATTTGAACATTACAGATTTGCCCCATTCACCTCCATTTTAAGTACATCACTGTCAACAGATTTTTGCTTTTAATTATTTTTATTGCATTTTTTATCCCCAATTTGGAATGCCCAATTCCCACTACATTGTAGGTCCTCGTGGTGGCGCGGTTACTGTTGGAGGACAAGTCTCAGTTGCCTCAGCTTCTGAGTCATCAATCCACACATTTTATTGTGTGGCTCACTGTGCATGACACCATGGAGACTCACGCTACTCTCCGCGATCCACACACAACTTACCAAGCGCACCATTGAGAGCGAGAAACACTAATCGTGACCATGAGGATGTTACTCCATGTGACTCTACCCTCCCTAGCAACCGGCCCAATTTGGTTGCTTAGGAGACCTGGCTGGAGTCACTCAGCACACCCTGGATTCGAACTTGCAACTCCAGGGGTGGTAGTCAGCGTCAATACTTGCTGAGCTACCCAGGCACCTTGATTTTTGCTTTTTTTTTAAGAAAAGAAGGGACAAGTCGAAATTAATTTGGAGGTAATCAACCTTATGCCAAGAATGCTGTCAATTTAGCTTAACTTGGATTTAACCCGGGATATTACTTTAAGAATGTGAATGATTCATCAGTGTGTGCTATTCCTAAAGGAAATGTTTAATTACTCGCTCTGCAAAGAAATCATGACTTAAATTATCAAATTAAATAAATAAGCCCTATATATTATTATTTATTGTTATTTTTTTAAATAACATAGACATTTAGAGACATTTTGTTTCTCATTGGATATCATGTTTCACTGCAGTGTGTCACACGGTGGAAGTAAAATAGTTAGCACACACCGCTTCATGTTGACTTTAATCAATGTCATGATCACAGTCATAGACAAAAAAGTATCATTTTACCTGGCTGTTCATTTAAAAGTATAGCTGGGCCTCCATAAACAATTCCGCTCACCATCCTCTCAAACATGTACACTCCGATCTTTGAGGTTGGATGCCAGATAATATGTGTGCCATCAAGGGGCACTGATTTTGTGGAGTAATTTGATTTGGAAATGTTTCTCCAGACAGACGTTGAAAGTAAGCCATTGTCGATATGCACATTATGCTTATCTCTGTCTTCAGCAATCACAAAAGCCTCACCTTGTGTGGAGTTGAACTGCACCAGGAAGCAGGCACCAAACATGGTAACTGGGATCAGTTCAATGATGATGCCTGGACTGATAAGCCTGAGGGACACATTGTTTGGTGCAGTAATGTATTGGGATTTCACATCAAGGTCTGGGAAGGGTATTAGCTCTGAAGAATTAGACTGAATAAGTGTTCGAATCAGATTTTTGTCAGTATCTTTAGTTGTGGATGTAACATGTAGCCAAGCTGTGCTCATGTTCCTCAATGATGGCACAACAAATTCATTACCCCACATATCCATAGGTAGAATCTGGCTCACCACCATGTTGCATCCACATATTGTTGTTTCTGCACATGGGTGCGTCAGCAGTAAAGCCACTTTATTACTACTGTATACCATTGTCGCTGATCCACTGGTAGAAAACTGGTAAAGTTCGTAAGGGCTGAGTGTAAAGTTATTATCTTTCTGACCATTCGTGCTGACAATTTGGACAGAGATGGTGTTTGTTATGTTCATTGCATTGATAATAATCAGCCTGACTGAACCATATCTCAAGCTGTTCTGCGCAAACAGAGTTGACTCCTCAATCGAAGATGCAGTCATTGCATTGTAATTCAAAGCAGCGAT
This sequence comes from Xyrauchen texanus, assembly GCF_025860055.1. Taxonomy (NCBI): domain Eukaryota; kingdom Metazoa; phylum Chordata; class Actinopteri; order Cypriniformes; family Catostomidae; genus Xyrauchen; species Xyrauchen texanus. Next base: position 9,126,174 of record NC_068290.1, on the reverse strand, counting down.
AGAATAACGTGTTCCCAGATTTGGTGTAGGCTGAACAACATTAGTCTGCACGCTATCTCCTCGTTGACTGATCCAAAGCACCACAATGATTTTATTGCTGACAATTTTTACAGACTTTTGGGATGACATGAAAAAACATACCTCAACATCCTTTGGAAAATTTAAAATATTAGTCTGCCCTGAATGCAGTGTAATATTTCTATCTGTGAAGTTGAAGGTGACCGTGACGATGGTGTCATTATGGAAAGCAGTGATTTTGAGAGCATTCCTGGAGTCTTGTGGAAAGTAGAAGGCAATGTTCTCAGGAAATGCTGTGATGAATTCTTTCCCAAAGCTCACCACTGACAGCCCTGTCAAATCCGAGTATATTATTAAAGGCATAGTTCAACCAAAAATGTAGAATTCTAACAGTACCCTCATGGCATTCCAAACCTATATGACTTTCAGAATAGATGATGAGAAAACATGTTCATCATACCATGTGAACATATGTCTTCAAAAGACATGGAAAATGATGCATGAGCCACAAAATTATATAAATGAACACAACACAGGGGTTAAATGAGTCAGTCTCATCTGCTATTGTACATGGAAATCAGCAATTGTGACATTCTTTAAAATATCTCCTTTTATGTTTTGCAGAAGAAGGAGAGTCATGTGAGTCTATATAAAGGTGAATAAATAATGACAGATATTGGGGTTTTTTTTTGGGGGAGTGACATTTGAATGCTGTTTCTTAAAGATGCTGTAAGTGATTTGTGTGTGTGTGTGTGTGTGTGTGTGTGTGTGTGTGTGTGTGTGTGTGTGTGTGTTTGTGTGTGAGCGTGAGCGTGTATTTATCACTTTGTGGGGGACCAAATGTCCCCATAAGAATAATAAAACCCGAAATTTTTGACCTTGTGGGGACATTTTGTTGGTCCCCATGAGGAAAACAGCTTATAAATCATACTAAATTATGTTTTTTGAAAATGTAAAAATGCAGAAAGTTTTCTGTGAGGGTTAGGTTTAGGGGTAGGGTTAGGTTTAGGGGATAGAATATAAAGTTTGTACAGTATAAAACCATTATGTCTATGGAAAGTCCCCATAAAACATGGAAACACAACATGTGTGTGTGTGTGTGTGTGTGTGTGTGTGTGTGTGTGTGTGTGTGTGTGTGTGTGTGTGTGTGTGTGTGTGTGTGTGTGTATGTGTGGCGTGTATTTATCACTTTGTGGGGACCAAATGTCCCCATAAGGATAGTAAAACCGAAATTTTTGACCTTGTGGGGACATTTTGTCGGTCCCCATGAGGAAAACAGCTTATAAATCATACTAAATTATGTTTTTTGAAAATGTAAAAATGCAGAAAGTTTTCTGTGAGGGTTAGGATTAGGGGTAGGGTTAGGTTTAGGGGTTAGAATATAAAGTTTGTACAGTATAAAAACCATTATGTCTATGGAAAGTCCCCATAAAACATGGAAACACAACATGTGTGTGTGTGTGTAAAATAACAAGCAGAAAATCTCCCTATTATCTGTCAGATATCACTAAAATAGTTACAGTGAAATATTACACCTGTCTCTCTGACAGCTCTGAGATCAGATAGGAAAAAACATCCACACACTGTGGTCAGATTGTTTGTTTAGACAATCAGAAGATTTGAGGCATTTTCTGTAAAGAGGGGCCGTGTCTAATTCAACGACAAAGTCTAGTGGAAGTTCCAGAACATCTAACATCGCTTACAGCACCTTTAAAAACATAACTAATATTTGTTATTGCATAATTAACTGTATTTGATTGGTCTTTCTTTTTTTCTCCCATCATAAAATCATTTAAACTCAAATCAATATTTGCATGTCCATTCACTTATTTATTTGGTAAGTAGTCATGCAACATGTGGAATATTATATAGTCAGTCAGTCATTAATAGCAAATATATAACTTCATGTCAGGGTCCTGGTCACCCTGACAAGGTTCATTTTGTAATAATGACCACATGACTTGTTTCCATACTCATTCATTACTGTCAGCTGTGGTAATATCAAAAAAGAAATGATTGATTTGTTCAAAAATAAATCTAAGTATATAAAACTGCTTATATTTTGTAGTTAAAGCACATAATGAGCACTTTCTCCTAATTTATATTTCATGTATTGTTGTAAATGATTATTTGTGTAAATAAATCGGGGAAAAAATCACTTAAAATGTATGTAATTTAATAGATTACTTACCCTGACAAAGCAATGACATGAAAAATACAACAGACAGCATCTCTATTTTACTCATTGGTTTTATGAGACCAGCGCAGTTGATTTGAGCAGTGACAGCTATTAGTTTTGTATCAGTCAAGCTGGAAAAAAATAGACAGAGACAATTAAGACTGATGGAAAAGTTTGCAAATTAAATTCTTACGCATAATGACAAATTCAAATGTCTGTTTTGTGTTTTTCCATTGCATAATCTTTAAAGGAATCCAATAGAACTTAAGCTACATCGATAGCAATTGTGATATAATGTGAATTACTTTACCACAAAAATGTATTTTGACTTGTCACTAATTTTCTTTAAAGAAAAAAAAGTTACAATGAGGCACTTACAATGGAAGTTAATGGGGCCAATCCGTAAACATTTAAATACATCGAAAGTATAGCCACAAGATGTAAACAACATGCTTGCTAATACGATTTGTGATTAAATCTCTAAACCTTTAACGACGTATTGCTGTAAACTGGGAGTGGTGATGGCGTAGCGGGCTAAAGCACATAACTGGTAATCAGAAGGTTGCTGGTTTGATCCCCACAGCCATCACCATTGTGTCCTTGAGCAAGTAAATGCACTGTGATAAATGCCCTGTAAGTCGCTTTGGATAAAAGCATCTTCCAAATGCATAAATGTAAATGTAATTCTGTGATCCTGGTAGTTTAGTGGTCCACTGCAAAAACTTTAAAGCTCTTTCAACTCTATATCAACACTATTTTTGCCTTTAAACCATCCAAAAATGGGCCCCAGTCTGTCACTGTAACCCAGATGTTTTTAAAGAAATGGAGGGACAAGTCAAATTATTTTTTGTGGTAATCAACATTCTGCCAAAAATGCTGTTGATTGAGCTGAACTTAAATTCAACCCGGAATTTTTCTTTTGTAAAGATTGGAGTGATACATGTGATATACAACACAACTTACACATTGTACATGTCAACATGCTCAACACAGGCAGTCTACGTAATGTAGGTACATACAGGCAACATATTCTGTGCTTGGACAATTAAAAAAACTAAATTGAGGTAATTTTGTTTTTGATATATCAAAAAGAGGAAAGATTCAATGAGTAATTCAAATGAAGCCCTTAAAACTGCCTTCAGTGATTTTACATTTTTGATCATTTTTAAAACAGAAATTTCTGCTCTGCCATCAATTGTGATTTTGAATATAAATATAGATATTATAGAATATAGAAATATTTCAATTCCTATAAAGACATGGGGGGAAATTTCAATGGATTTACAACAGTTGAAAAAATTCTACCTTTGAGGAAATATTCCAAAACACTGCAGACATGAATTTTACTCTTGTATCTATGTTTATCTATCTTACAGATGTGATAGGCACATGAAAATGTCATAAGCATATTTATTTCATTACTCTATTCTTCATATCTGAATGCCTATTGACACTTTTGATCTGAAACCAATACTTGGAGCCTCAGACTTGAATTAAAATCCTATTCCTATCCATCTTTACCATTCAGATTTGAAACACCAGATTTCCTTATCATGCAAGTTCATAAACATTCTGCTCAAGTATTTATGTTAATATCTAACATTCAGTTATATTGAACACTACCAAAAAAGACCTACCTGAAGTGACAAGGCCACAGTTCTTTATCTCTCTGAACAAAATGATTTCATGTGTGTGTTTTTTATGCAGTACAAGCCCATTTTGCATTGGAAACACATTATCACCATAGAACTTTGAATAATGAGATGTTGATGCAATGGCAATTTGTCATTTATCACATGTTTCAAATCACAAAACCTCAGTAGGAATAGTATGCACACACTAGGCATGAAAGCTGAAAGTTTATTAACAGTAAGCAATTAATATTCAGTGGCCCTCAAAAGTATTCAGACACTTTAGCCACATTTAAAATGTATGAATATCTTTGCATTATATATATATATAAAACCAAGTATTTTAAAGAAATATAGTGCAAACATATATTTCAAGTAAGACTGTATGAATATCAAAAACAATAGATTCAAAATCAAGTGTGTGGACACTTTCTAGTTGTCAAATTTGTGGAACATGTCCATAGTTAAAGGGTTGGTTCACCCACTCTGTCGTCATTTACTCACTCTCATGTCAAACAAATTTTGATTATATAAACACAGCTTAATAGGCACATATGTATCAAAAAAATAGTGTAATCTAAATGTTTAGAACATTTTAGAGGTACTTTAATATGCTGAGAATGTTATGTTTATAAATGTCCAAGTAATTTCTTTTTCCAAGTAATTTCCTTAAATAAATTAACTAAATGAAATGACGAAACTAACAAAAATTAAATGTATTATTATTATTATTGTTATTATTTTGTAAAGATAAAGTGCTAATAACTGCATAGAAATACATGTCTCCAGATCAACAGTGTGAGCATTGTGAATAAGATATACATGTAACAAGATATAGGCCTAAATACATTATACATGGTAATAGTAATTTCTTGAGATACATAAAGTCATTATGAACTTCCAGAAGGTATTTGTGAAATAAGCTGAAATCATTCATTTGTCCATAGATCATAAACAAATCCACATCTATGTGTATATATATTAACAACAACTAGAACTACTACTTCTAGTAGCTCAATTAGGTTGGTATATTAACATTAGCTTATTTTAATGATGTATACGGTTTACACAATTTATACAAAATGCTATCTTGTAATGTTATTGTATTTTTTTACACTAAAGTTTAGCAACCACTGTGGCTAGTTCTTACAGACTGAAGTACTTAGCTTGCCTGTAGCAGACAGACTTCAAATTAGTACAGCATTGCACACTTTTCCAAGGGAAATCTTTGATGGAATTTGATGGATTTGGGGATGTTGAAGCACACATGCCCTTCACTTGATCACCGGGCTCCCCAGTTGCCCAATGTGTGTAGCTCACGTTGTATGTACTCATGTTACCCTTCTGCCAGTACCAGTCCAATGAGAACAGACTGCACCGCAGTCCAATCCAGAGGTCCTCTTTTATTTCTTGATCGTTCAGAAAGTTGCTGATCAGCATTTGGTCCTCCGCGGAGGTTGGACTGAACAGCTCACCTTTTGTTAACATACAGTTTTGGTAGGATTGAACCCAAGTCATGGGTGTTGGAATGATTTCAAACCCAGAAGAGTGCAATAAACAGCCAAGGGGGTCTACATGCACACAAACATAATACTCAGTTTTTATGTGGATCAGTTAGATATCCAGTAGTACAAAACAATTAAAGGGAAAGTTAACTTAGAAATGAAGAATCTGTCATCACTTACTCACCCTCATGTTGTTTTAAACCAGCATTACATTTTTTTTCTTATATGGAACACAAAATGATCGTTTTTAATGAATATCTTAGTCAATATTTTCAATACAGTGGCAAGACCTAAAAGTATCATAAAAGAAGCCAAATGGTCTCATGCTTCATATTCCAAATCTTGATGTCCATTGTGGGTTTATGAGCGCTGTGAGAGACATTTGTTACAGGAGAACTTTCACAAAGCACTAAAAAACAACTCAAATTCTCACGGGAATATGTGTGCCATGTGTACGAGCTTCTCGTATAGTGCTCATGATCGTGCAAAAGAATTTGATGGGGGCCATTAATTACTTCAATGATAATTTTGGGTCCTTTTTTAACATGATCGCACAGGAAGTTAGAATGTTGCTTCCAAATATTCCAGTACCCTGACATCAGGCACAAATGCAGAGTTACTGACAAGCGCAATCTACCATCAGATATCTGTGCATAAATTGATGTGTGTTACCTTTTGCTGTGGCGTGACTGGAAGCATATTGCATCAGCCGTGTGAGACGCAGGTTCTTGTCTCGTGAGGAAACCAGAACGTAATTGCATTTTCATAATCACAAGTGTGATTTGAAAAGTAGTGTAGTCTAGCCCAGTGGTTCTCAACTGGTTTTGCTTCGGGACCCAGATTTTACATTGGACATCAAGTGGCAACCCAGCATAGTAAAAAACATAACCTGTATTTAATGTCTCCTGTGCCACATTTTATTTATCTTGCATAGATTTGTTAATGGTTTTCAAGTATTAGGGCATGTATAAAATGACATTTTTGTTGTTGATGTCAAAAATGATTAGGGGGGTATATTAGCCTTTTATATTTATTATCCAGTTTTTTTTCCCTCATTTTAAAAATCATTCAAACAGAACATAAATCACACAGGAGGAAAACTGTCCACAATTTGTCCAGAAGTCTTGGAGTTCCAAACCCCTTCGTGAACAGGTAAGACCATAGATGGCTCCTTATTACAATGATTAGGCCATGCTGCTAGTCTTTCAGATAATAATAAAAACCATACAATTTTTTGAAAAAATAGAAGCCAAAACACATTAAGAAAATTTTACAACAAATGCCACTGATGTAATAAAAATGAGGTAGATACCGAATAGATGAATTAATTTAAATGATAATATTTTTGTATAATATCAGTTACTGTTACTAATGTAAAATCATGAAACAGTTTTGTAAGTGTGATGATGTGTTATTAAAAAAAAAAACATTATTTTGGTGTGTAGAACGTTGTTTTGCTCTTTTCCTCAGTGCTGATTAGCATTTCGGGGCTGCCTACTGTTTGAGAAGTTTCTGTTGAATTTCTCCATAGGGCTTTAAATTAGAAAATTGTCTCTAGGGTTCAAATGAGTCACATCGGTTTTGTGGAAGATCGAGAGAAGCCTGGTTGGACCAGAGAGCAGAGCAGATCTTTAGCACGAGTGGTTCGGTTACACTCACGTAAAACGTCTCGGTTCCCTGAGACGAAGGGAACGAGTCATTGCATAGTAACGCATATGGGAGTGCCTACTTACACTACCTAGTTGAACCTCTCTACAATAAGGCCAATATTCTAATATTGGCTATGGTGTTTGAGCCCCGCCTGTTTTGGCCCGAAACTGTCCACGCCCTCCTCGCAACTGTCCAGGTGACAAAAGTCAGGTGTCCATTGCACAACGCCCCCCCCCCAACCTATGTTCGAAGTATCCATGGTCACCACTTTCCACCTGAGAACTTGCCCCAACACAACACCTCGCTGGAAAAATGCAGGAGCTTTCTATGGTGCTAAAGCAGCTATACAGTGGCGGGATACAGTGATGCGCATGCGCCCTCTGCGCCAAGCATGTTGTAGCACATGGCGCTTCAACCAGCACTGAAGAGGTCTCATGAGACCTAATGGATGCTGCCACAATAAATCCCAATGCTTTCTGAAACAGCTTCAGTTGAAGTGTTCCCCCCTGTTTGAACTGAGACCGACACTGTAGAATGGCCTGAACGCGCACACTCATGAGGTGCACGCACCGCAGAGTCGAGGCGGACTCCCAAAAAGGAGATTTTTTGGCTGGGGGAGAGTGTGCTCTTCACCCAGTTTACATTGAGGACTAAGCTGTTAAGATGCTGAAGCAGTAAGTCTCTGTGCTAGCATAACAGAGCCTCTAATTGTGGCAGTAACAGCCAATCGTTGAGGTAGTTCAAGATGCATAAGTCTCAGAGGGGCAAGAACCGTATCAATGCACTTCGTGAATGTGCGAGGGGCCAGAGACAATCCGAAGGGCAGGACTTTGAATTTATATGCAGTTCCCTCGAATGCAAATCTCAAAAATATCCTGTTATGTTGTACAATTTGGACATGAAAGTACACATCTTTCAGATCTATCAACGCAAACCAATTGTGTGGGTGTACATGCGATAAGATCAGTTTCTGAGTAATCATTTTGAATGGGCGCAATTTAAATGTCTCAGATCCATGATTGGTCGAAGTCCGCTGTCTTTCTTTGAACAAGAAAATAGCAGCTGTTAAAGCCTTTTTGTGCTTGACAATTTGGTACAAACTCTATCGTGTTTTTCATGATGAGATTGTGTATTTTGGCTTGTAATACTGGTGCTTTCACGTGAAACCGGTTGTGGCAAAGTTTATACATTTGCACTGTATTACATCCTTAACAGCTAAAAACAACTTGCTTTACAACTCAATCTTGACAACCCTCTGTGGGCAATTTGCAAAAACGCTTCCCACGTTTTTTTTTCTCTCTTATATGAGTTTATATATGTGTCATTGGTCTCTTACTTTGTATAAGCTACTATGTCTTGTTAATTTGTGTGTTTTGATCATCCATCCATCCATCCATCGTCAACCGCTTATCCTGTGTACAGGGTCGCGGGGGGCTGGAGCCTATCCCAGCTAACATTGGGCGAAAGGCGGGGGACACCCTGGACAGGTCGCCAGTCCATCGCAGGTGTTTTGATCAATAATAATAAAAAAAATACTTCACACTTCGTCCACTGGGGTCAGTGCTTTGAATTTCTGTGAGTACAGATTGAGTTAAGATCAAGAAAATTCAACTTGCTGTTTCCAAATTCACTGTGTGATCAGTCCGCTTTAAGCACTATCCAATGCCATAGGCCTTATTCACGGTAGCACCATCTTTAATTTTTGTTGGGAATGACAAGGCATATCATCAATGGGTTGTGCTGTTTTGGATCATTCAAATGACAGGAAAAAGCATTGAAAATCTTTTTAAAAAAAATTTATTGGTAGACATAAATCTTAAAAAAACACAAGCTTTGGAAAATGTGATGTAATCTAGGAGCTTTATGCAGCTTTATACAGTGCATTTAATTGAAGGGATGGTAAGTCTAACCCTCACAGCCTCATTTCCATTACCGTCAAATATCAAATATGGCGCTACTATGTATAAAATCTTTTGTACTGAAAAGACAGACGAGATATTAATTAAAATGTCTACTTTGTGTTCCGCTTCAGAAAGTAAGTCATACAGGTTTGGAACAATATTAGGTTTAGTATAATGTATTATGACAGAATTGTATTTTATGAGAACTACTTTAATACCCAGTGGCCCCAAAACGTATGTGCACACTTTCAACAAAATATATGAATATCTTGCATTATATAACAAACTGTCAAATCAGGTGGCATTTATTTTAAAGAAATATAGCACAAACACACTTTTCAAGCAAAACATTTCACTAAAATAAGTGTTAATCATAACACAACAGATAATCTATTCAAAATTAAGTATTTGTAGACTTTCAGTTTGTCAAACCTTTGTGGAATTTGAGGGAAACTGACTTATATACAATAATTAAAAATTACTTTTGGACCAGTTGGATCAAATTGATTGCAAAAATGGCTCAGAAATGTGAAGTTAGTTCGAAGAAAAGGTTTAGCAATAAATGAATACATCTTAAATGAAAATCCTGGGATCAATACAAGTTGAGCTCAATCGACAGCAATTGTGGCATAATGTTGATTACCACAAAAATTCATTTTGACTCGTCCCTCATTTTCTTAAAAAACAAAAGCAAAAATCAAGGTTAATGAAGCACTTACACTGGAAGTGAATGAGGCCAATTTTTAGAGGGTTTAAAGGCAGAAATGTGAATATTCATATTTTATAAAAGCACATACAGTAATTAATTTGTTCAAAAATATATAATAATAAATAATATATATTATTTAAACTGTATGGTTGTTTAAATCTTCATTTTTACAATGGTTTTAGTGTTTATGCCGTTAAGTTGAATGCAAAAAACATTTAAAATTGGATATAACTTCACACAGAAAGGTAAGTAAGTAATCTTATCATACTAAAATCATGTTAACATGCATATTTTTACATCTTGTGAATACTTTTGAAATAGTAACTCAAGGATTGGCCCGATTCACATCCATTGCAAGTCTTTCACTGTAACCCAGATTTTGCTTTTCGTGAAAGAACAGGGTGGACATGTCCAAACACATTTTTGTGGTAATCAACATTATTCAACAATAATGCAGTCCATTGAGCTTATCTTGTATTGAACCCCAAATATTAGTTTATTGAAAATGTCCAACAGTGTCTCAATGCTTTTTGGGGCCACTGTATTTGTGTTGATGTAAGAATAATACACTAAACAATTAAAAATTAACAATAATGAGAACATAGCTGTAATCACCATAAAATATGTTGTTTACCTGGCTCCACCTTCAAAGCTATAGCTGGGCCTCCATAAAGAATTCCACTCCTCATCCTCTCAAACATGTACACTCCAATTATTGAGGATGAATGCCAGATGACATGATCACCTTCAACGGTCACGGAGACAGAGGAGTACTCTGATTGGGCAATGGGTCTCCAGCCAGTGGACGAAAGCAATCTGTTATCTATGTACACATTATCCTTGTAGGCTGTTTCAGCTATCACCAAGACCTCACCATGTTTCGAACTGAACTGGACCATGTAACAAGCATGAAACCTGTATTCTGGGATCAGTTCAATGAAGAGGCCTGGACTGATAATTCGAAGGGAAACAGCATCAGAGGCGAGGATGTATTGGGAATTTGACTGTAAAGATGGGATGGACAGGAGATTTGAGGGATAGGGTTCAAAATTAGTGGGTTCTAGATTCGCACCACTCAGTTGAATGTTCATTGCTGATGTCACATGTAGCAAAGTTTCGTTCATGTTCACTACTGAGGGCAGCAAAAAGAAATTACTCCACTTGAAATCTGGACGAAGTTGGTTCACCACTATGTTGCACCTGCAACTTGATGTTTCTACACATGGGTGGGTAAGCAGTACAGCCACTTTATAATCAGCTTCTATGGCGATTTCCGAACCATTGATAGGAAGTTGCACAAGGCCATTAGGATCAAGTATGATTTCAGTGTACGGAAACTGTTGTTTTTGAATTATCACATGGTTACTTACATCTTCTGAGTTTATAATGACCAGCCTGAATAAACTGTTTTTCTTGCTGATGTTTTGACCCATTTTATTGAAGGTAGAAATCATCTCACTGTAATTCAGGCAGGGGATAGTGTAAAATGTATCAAGATTTTTTAAAGGCTGAACAACATGTGTCTGCATACTATCGCCTTGCTGACTGACTGACAGCACTACAATGTAATCTGAACTGTTTATTATGACAGACCTGCTGGAGTGACCGAATTTATATAGCTGAACATTTAGGCTCACATTTTCAGTCTCTCCTGATTGCAGTATGCTAGTGAACATCAATGTGTTATACGAGTAAACGTCCACTGAAGTGTCATTATAGAGGGCGGTGATTTTTAGATAATTTGATGGAATATATGGATAGTAGAAGGCGATGTTCTCTGGGAATGCCGTGATGAAGTATTTCCCATAGTCACATGACTGTCCTGTCAATTCAAAGGTTATTAATATCATCAATGATTTAACCACACACATTGTTACTTTCTCAGCCAACTGAACATTAGGCCTTATTAGCCTGAAAACACTTCTTCCATGTAACACATACAGTGACCCCAAAATTATTTGGATACTTAAGCTTCATGTAAAGATTCATTTCTTTTTTCATTATATAAAAATATCTAACCAAGTGGGATTTATTTATAACACGGCACAAACACAATTTTCAGCAAAACATTTCACAGACAAAAAAAGATTGTAAAAAGTTCAAATAGTAATAAAAGAACAATTAATATACTGTTCAAAATTAAGACAAAAAGGATTTAGACACATTCTGGCAATCAAATGTTTTGTGGAGCATGTCCGTATTAAGGTGTAATGTGAGAAAATACACCTAAGGAGGACACCTGCATGAGCTGACTTTACATCCCCTAAATAAAACGTTTGGACTTTTAACACACTCCCTGAGAGGAAGCAAAATATAGTATAATGAGTAAGTAGCCATCCACAAACAATGTGATCTTTTGTTAAAAAGCAGCAGCTAGACAGACAGCAACAAAATGTAGGGGTCTCAAGATGTGTTTTTCAAAGATAAATTACTTTGAACTTGCCACAGTGGAATTTTCAGTGTCAAAACCATTTAAAGGGATAGTTCACCCAAAAACAAATATTGTCTCATCATTTACTAACCCTCATGAAATCCCAGATGTGTATGACTTTCTTTCTTCTGTAGAAGATAAACAAAGATTTTTAGAAGCATTTCTCAGCTCTTTAGGTCAATACAATGCAAGTGAATGGTGACCAGAATTCCAAAAGCTCCAAAAAACAGTCAGCATCAAAGTAATTCATAAGACTCCATTGGTTTAATCAATGTCTTCTGAATTGATCCAGTTAGTTTTGTGTGAGAACAGACTAAAACAGGACTCTTTTTTTTCCCTGTACGTCTTTACATTGCAACCTCTAGGCACGATCATGATTTCAAGCTCGATTACACTTGCACTTGAGGCATGCACAGAGCGCTAGATGACGCTTTAGGAAGTGTAATCGAGCTTGAAAACTTGAAATGATGTCAAGATATACAGTGAATAAGGAGTTACAATTTGGTCTGTTCTTACCCAAAGCCAACTGGATTGGTTAAGAAGACCACATTGATTTTGTGCTGCCTTTATCTCCTTTTAGGAGCTTTTGGAGTTCTAGTCACCATTTACTTGCATTATATGGACCTACAGAGATGAGATATTCTTCTAAAAAAAATGTGTGTTTAGCAGATGAAAGAAAGTCATACACATCTGCACTGAATTATTTTGCTTTTTTTGTTTGTGGTGTAGTAAATATAGCAGAAAAGATGAAGTACTTTCTACATTTTATAAGTTAGTGTTAGCCTGAACTTGAAAATATCAAGTAAATTCTACATTCAAATATTTACAAATTAATGCTCTAGCTTATAAGTAAATATTGTTTATGATTCATTGTTATTTTTACAATGTGTCATCATGATTTATTCCTTAAGTAGAAAACCTTTACATATGTATTTGCTAATTTGAGTAAATTTTACTGGTATATGAAATAAGTATATTTTACTTAACATTTCAAAACTGGTGTTCCCAGCATGTACTTGCATGGTTTCACTGTTTGCAAGTTTTTGTTGTTACGATTTGTAACTTCTTGTTTTGTGTTGTCTTAAATTAATTTTCTACTCAAAATTACCCATTAATGATCAAATAAATTATCTGTTGATTGTCACCATCATGGTGTTTTTTTTGTACCAAGTGTTGAAGTCTGTATGTGCAACTTTATATCTTTTTTCTATTGCTAGTAATGCAAGGTGATGTGGTCTCACAGACAACATAGCATGCGTTCCCTGTGGATGTGACTCCCGTATCTCATGTGTTACATGTTTAAACATGTTTGTAAGGAAAATTCAAAATGTGACATGTTCTAATAAGATGCTTATTTCAATTTTAGCATGTCAATACATTAAGTAGATTTTACTTAGAAAAACATCTTGCAAAAACTTCCAAAATAAAAATTAAGTAAATCTTACTGGTCATTTTTTTCAGTGTGGGATGGTCTGAGGGCGAGTAAATAATGAGAGAATTTTCATTTTGGGGTGAACTATCCCTTTAAGATCAATCAACAGCATTTGTGGAATAAGGTTGATTAACATTAAAAATGATATACGACTTTCTAATTAAAAGTCACATTTATAGTAAGAAACTCATACAGTACAATGAACTTTAAAATACACAATGTTTCAAAAGTATAGCCAAAAGACAAACATTATACAGTATGTGTTAACATGATTTTAGTGTGATAAAATCAGGGATTTTCTGGCATTACAGTGCAGAGCAGTAATTATAAGTGCCTTAGTGTCTACTTTTTATTATTAAATAAACATGGACCAGGTGGAACTTTTTGTTGTGGTAATCAACTGTGGCAGGGCGGAGGACGGGACCGGGTGTGTAGGATCATGACCCGGCCCCGCCCTCTGCCCTGCCACATCAACATTATGTCACAAAGGCTGTCAAATGAGCTTAAGTATATATATTTATAAATAAATAGTTGGCTTAAATATACTCTATAGTTGGCACTTGCCATGATATTTGTTTTTATTTAATGCAAGGAAATTCATTTCAAAAGTGTCCTAATACTTTTTGGGACCACTGTATGTGTGAAATGGCTCGATCTATTAATAAAGTTAATAAAACACATGCTTACCTTGGCCAAATATTACTGCGACCAACAGAATAGTCAACATGACTTCTTGTCCTTGTGACACCAATATATTATGCTGTGTTGCTGAATAAAGTCACCAAGCTGGTGATTGTATGGTCATCTATAAAGCAAATGACCATTAAGGATTAAGACAATCTGGAATGTGTTGTTTATTTACAACAACAACAAAAATTATATATATATATATATATATATATATATATATATATATATATATATATGTTGCATTGTACTCTGTCTTGGACACATTTATTCTGATTCTGATTGAAACTTTGTAATGCAGCAATTGTTGTACTACTGTCTCCTTAAGATGAATCACTTATGTTGTATTATTCCTCTTTTGTAAGTTGCTTTGGATAAAAGCATCTGCCAAATTAATAAATGTAAATGTAATGTACACTTATGAATGGTTTGCATTTACACCATAGTGATGTCTCCACAAATTTAACTCAATAGGCAGTGACGTGTATCTGTTTTCATATCAATAAAACTGTAGTAACATACTAGAGGTTTAAGTAGAATTCTGTAATGACAAATTCAGTGTTGAACCTTTCTGGTTATTTTTTTCTTTGTTTGTTTTGTTTTACTTTCTCATCAGGATCTACGCAGAAAACCTAAGAAACAAGGCTCAGTAAGGATTCGGTTTCCAATCTAAATGTGAAATTATGAACACTTGAGCAAAGAAAGTGAGTCATATTGTGAAGCTGAAGTCCAGTCTCATTAAAAGCTGTTTGTTATGGGCCCCATAAAATAGAAGGGCCCTGTATTAAGATAAAAAATAAAAAATAATGTAAACGTTTTGTGAACAGTTTCAAATATTACACATTATACTGTTTGGATTAATATAAGACATACTACTGGGATTGTTAAATAATGATTCATACAGAAACACTGTTTGACTCAAATCTAAATAGACAAGGAGCTATCTATTGATTATTTGCAGCTGTACAACTTGTTTCCAGTGTTCAGGAATAGAAAGACTCTTATACAATGGATTTCATCAATATAATTCAAGAATTATTGTAAATCCTTACAGGGTTTTAACTAATTCTTAGTTATTCCATTTCCAAGTGCTTACGTATACTCAACATTTCACCACACAATTTAGTTGATTTTCTTGGACTAACAAAACACAGGGTACACCATGATAACATTTCAAACATAATGCAAAAGCATCATTTAGTTGCAATTTATTTTTTTAGAAAGATATTTTTCAAAATGTAGTACTTTTACAATTGGAAACATTTATGTTTTTTTATTATTATTATTTACTTAAAATGTTTTTATATAATTCAGTTAAATCTTGATGTATTAATAGTAAATCACACAAACAAAAAATAGTATACATAAATAAGTAGCAACACATATATATTCTTACCTGATCAGTGTAATCACAACACTCCTCACTGAAGCAAATCGACTCTATGCTGTTGTTTTATTAACAGCAAAGTATATTTGTCATTCAAAATGCATGCTCATTACACAACTTTGCATATGATGCTTTAGACCTACAAGCTTTTAAAAAAAATACATTACATGAGCCAATTTTATATTCCATGGTGGCAAACAGGGATTGAAAATGAAGGTGAGCGCTCTGCATCAACAACTATATAACTATAATTAGTTTGTAATTAGTCCATTTAAGATTTAAACTCTAGTTTACTTATCTGAGCTCAAGTCAACCATCATGCCATGGTTAGCTAACCCACTCATATCCAAATGTGCTAACGTTATTATAACTCTTGCAAGACACTGATGAGATGTCTTTGCAAAGGTGGGAAATGATAGCAGAGATGAAAATTATGGGGTGTAATGTAGATTAATTAAATCAACTTCATATATGTTAAACCAAAAATTTTCATCATGTCAATAATGGCCAGAGATGGATTCATTTCTTCCTTCCTGGTTTAATTACTGTGCTAATGTTGTTACTATTTATCAGTTTATTTTTTATCTGCTGATCAGTTTTTCTCTTCTAAAGGTGAATGACCATAGTTGACTTAAGCGTTAGACACATTATGTAATGACTGACTAATAAAATAAGGGTACAACAGGTATAAAGGCACACCTTAAGAAAATTAGATTTTCTGGTCACAAAATGTATCAAGATTGAAAGAATGTATTTCTTTTTATTGAATACTGATACAGCAAAATCATTTGTGTGAAAATAAATAATAACAGATTCAAATAAAAAAAGAAAAGGTGGTGAGGAAGCCTTTCACCCCACACTTGGCGTAAAAGGTTTTATTGATATTATGTATATATACAGTCAGGGGCGAAAATTTCATCAAAATGTTGGGGGGGACAATAAACATAACAATTTTCAAGAGCAATTTTTGAAGGGGACACCAAGGGTTTTTTTGTTGTTGCCCCGTTTGCATTTGTATTATTTTATTTCTTAAACAATTATTTTAAGAATATATCATTATATTATTTACAATACTCATATCTTAATGATATTTTAGGGGGGGATAACCCTCAGATAGGGGGGGTCCTGACACTCCCAATCCGCAATTTCCGCCTATGTATACAGTAAGGGCAATAGTTAAAGGGCAGAATTTATCAACTAATGCAAATAATTTTTAGACAGTTAGATGCATTTTGAGTGTCCAATTAAGATAATACTCAAAATAAAAACTTCAGAAAAGGGTGCATAATTTTCTGTTATACGGTCAGGTAAAGCATACGGTCAGGCCGCCTCCACCATGCATGCTATGGCCCTCCTACAGGCCAAGGCATTAAAAAAGCTGCACGAGGGTAGTTCTGATCCCAACGTGCTATAAGAACTGCGCTCAGTGACTACCCTCGCCCTCCGCACAACAAAGGTCACGGCGCGGGCACTCGGGCAGACGATGTCCACACTCGTGGTCCAGGAGCGCCACCTGTGGCTGAACTTGATCGAGATTAGGGACGCGGACAAGGCACGTTTCCTGAACGAGGCCATCTCCTAAGTCTGCCTTTTCGGCGACACCGTCGAGGATTTTGCCCAGCTATTCTCGGCGGTGAAGCAACAGACATCTTGCCCCCGCGTGGCTGTGTGCTCACCCCGTCTGTTCGCTGAGGCCGTACCCCTGCAGCGACACAAGCCCAAGCGGCTCCGCCTCAGTCCGAACCAAGCTCTCGGCCATAGTGTATAGCCCCCTGCAGAAGGTCGACACCCCCTGCCAAGACCCCTAAGAGGTCCCCCATTGGATGGCCAGGAGGAGAATCTTTTGTTTCACTTTTCGTTCGCCGTACCCCGGCCAGCCGGTGGTGATGAGTTTCGAGGATGGCCCAATAGGCCCTCCTCCTCAGTCCCCGACCCGCCTTACGCCGGGTATGCAGAGCAAGTTAAGTGCTTTGAGGACATCCTCAGCACTGCCACCTCAGATTGGAGCGTCGCTCCTCGACGTGGCATTTCCTAACCCCCCGCCCTGAAACCCCACCCCCAGGTACGTCGGATGCAATCCTTCCATTAGTGCCCCTTGCACAGAGTTTGGACATGTGGCTAACACTCTCAGACCTGTTGCGCTGGTTGGCCAGAACCATCCGACTCGGCTATGTGATTCAGTTCGCCCTGGTCCCTCGGCGTTCACTTCACGTCAGTTAAAGGCGAGAGCGCCACCGTCTTACATGCAGAGATCAAAGCCCTTCTACAGAAGAACATCTGTTCTTACGCTCGCAGTAGACTGCTTACACCTGCATCTGCAGTTCACGTAACATAGTTCAGCTGTTGTGCCATTTCATATAGGGACCTCTAGTGTCACTACATCGACACAACATCGAGTGAGTGATAGAAGGGGAACGTCTCGGTTACTGTTGTAATCTCCGTTCCCTGATGGAGGCAACGAGACGTTGTGTCCCTCTTGCCATAATGCTGTACTACCCACTGAAATGTCCGAGATCTTGTCTCAGCTCCTTAGCACAAAACCTGAATGAATCCTGCATTCCAGCTCCCTTTTATACTCGTATGTCCGGAGGAGTGGCATGCAAATTCCACTCGCCAATTTTCATTGGCCTTTTCACAAAGATTTGAAGGTGTTTTGGGGCTCCCAAGAACGATCCCTAGTCTCCCTACATCAGGTAGGGACAGACGTTATTGTTGCTATATAGTGTTATATATATATACTGTATATATATCTCTAGAAGACATTAAAAGACCAAGGCAAAATTATCATTTTCTCTGAACTAACTATTTATAGGTGTAAAATGAACATTTTTGTTATATTCTAAAGTACTGACAACATTTCTCCCAAATTCCAAATAAAAATATTGTAATTTAGAGCATTTATTTGCAGAAAATCTTGGCATGCTCACTACCAGTCTGCTTGAATTTTTGCACCAGGAGTGGCATAATGTCACCCAACATCAATGTGAAAGACTGGTAGAGAGCATGCCCAGATGCATGAAAGCTGTGATTGAAAATCAGGGTTATTCCACCAAATATTAATTTCTGAACTCTTCCTAAGTTAAAACATTAATATTGTGCTGTTTAAAAATGAATATGAACTTGTTTTCTTTGCATTATTCGAGGTCTGAAAACACTGCATCTTTGTTATTTTGACCAGTTGTCATTTTCTGCAAATAAATGCGCAAAATGACAATATATTTATTCTAATATTGAACATTTATTAAATATAATTTTAAGCTTTTAGAAACAAGCCTGCAATATGAACAACTATAAAAAATTATGTTTCATGAATACTTTTTGAAGGCATTTCATGTGGCTATAGAAAACTCAGTGATTCAAGTTATGGTCATTCATATATATATGTATGAATTAATTATATTAATAAATAAAAGCAATGCTAGGCTAACTATATTTTAAAGGAATGGATTATAGCCTTAAAACAATATTTTAAAAGGGTTATTGCAATATTTTGTTTCCATGACACTCGTGTTGATTCCCAGGTTTCGGTTTTGGCGAAAAGTTTTACGTCATCTAAGTTTCGCTTTCCAGTCTGGTTGAATTATATTAATAAATAAAAGCAATGCTAGGCTAACTATATTTAAAGGACTGGATTATAGCCTTAAAACAATATTTTAAAAGGGCAGTGGACAAAAGGATCACGCAAGAAAACGGGGTTGCAATATTTTGTTTCCATGACACTCGTGTTGATTCCCAGGTTTCGGTTTTGGCTAAAGGTTTTACGTCATCTAAATTTCGATTTCCAGTCTGGATTAGGCTATATATCAATCCAGAAATGCAAATCGAATGCAAATACGGTACATGCAGCTCCGAGACGCTTCACGGGGAAAATACGTTCATCGATTGTGGTGAGTTTTTTTTATATTTGTGTGTGTATATATATATATATATATATCTCAACAGAGATAAAATCACAAAAAAATAAAAATAGTTTTTTTTTTATATTGTATATTAATATTTTAAATAATAGTAAAGTTGTTAACATATTTTCATTTAATATCATAAATAAGTATAAATGTATTTCATTTTCAAATATTACAGTGAATATTTCACAAGCTAGGTTTATTCATTGATTTGAAGTCTATTTCTGTACAGCCACATAGCATACAATAATGGCTACCAAAAAGCTGTGAATTTTTTCACTATTTATTGTCCAGGGAAATTATACAGTTCATTGCAAACACGATGACCTTTTGTGACAACATGCCCCAATAGCAGGGAATATTGTCACGCTACATGGGGTAAATTGTCACAATGAAAACTGCCATTAAACAACCAATAATGCTATTCAGCTAAATAAAACCATTAGGAAACAAAATACTTCATGAGACGGCAAAAAGTTTTAAGATACAATATCTCTTTTTGCCAACAAATATTAGAATTAATAAAATTGTATAAACATAAAATTTCAAACAAATGTGACAACATGCCACAATCTGACATTTATCAAAAATGATCTTGCCCATGAGAACACTGTTCAACCTTTTGGTAAAAATACCTTAATTATACTGCTGACCATTGCTGGCCCTTGTGACAACTTTCCTGTGTGACAAATTGCCCCAGTATCTTCAGTCAGTCGATTGATAGATAGATATATTTTTCTTTTTTATATAGCAACTAATATACCTTTCATTTAGAGACTACTCAACATGGGAGTCCAAGGACTGAAGCGCTACATTGAGAATAACAACAGAAATTTTTTGAGGGACCATCCATTCAGAGGCAGTAAACTAATAATTGATGGATGTAACTTTTACTATAGCTTGTACTTTCAGTGTAAATTGGATCAGATGCATGGAGGAGATTATGACGCCTTTGAAGAAATTATCAAACAATTTTTCGAGAACCTCACAGCCTGTGACATTAGCCCTTTTGTTGTACTTGATGGTGGGGCCGATCACACTAACAAAAAATTTGACACTCTCATGGAACGAAGTAAGGACAAAATACAACAAGCCTATGACCTGTCTATGGGATCAAAAGACTCAGTCCTCCCTATTCTCATTAAAGATGTGTTCAGACAGGTCCTTCATAAACTAAAGGTACCACTTGTTGAGTGCCTTCAAGAGGCCGATTGGGAGATTGCTGCTTTGGCTAAAGAGTGGAATTGTCCAATTCTCTCCAATGACAGTGATTTTTATATATTCAACCTCGAGGCTGGAGTCTTGCCAATCACATATTTTCATTGGAGAGAAGTAGAAGTGGACAGCCAGTCAAACAAAAAATTCATCCCAACCAAATATTTTTCCGTGGAAAATGTATGTGCATCTTTTAACCATATGAACAAGGATCTTCTCCCACTCGTCGCCCCCATTTTAGGCAATGATTATACGAAGCTGCAAAATATCAGAAATCTGAGTTGGGAGCAGCACTCAGTACAAGATTGGAAGTTTGCCCGTATTGATGGCTTGCTTCACTGGTTATCCAAGTTTGCAGGTCCAGAAGAGGCCATAGTTGATTTGCTTAAGCTAACTACAGACAAAGAAAAGGACTTTGTCGGTAAAGCACTGTTTGAGGCCATCAAGGAGTATAAGCTAATCTCCGGTTCTCTTGCCCAGTTCTTCATCTCAAAGAAAGTTCCACAAACATCCGGTCCACTGCGAGTCCTACCTAACTGGACCCTGTGTCCCCTGCTTGAAGGAAGAATGAGCTCCTCCATTATTGATGTTCTGGTATTGCAAAGGAACATTATGAGACCCCAGGTTGAAGATTTTGAGCTCCCCAGTAGCAATGAAACCTCTCATGCCATACGACAAGTGCTTTATGGTTTACTCTTGTTGGGAGAACAGCAAACAGAAGACAAACTCATGGCAGCTGATAAAGAGTCTACTGGCACAAGCAAGTGTTATGTAGAGGAGTACGACAGGAAAAAATTAAGACTAACCTGTTCAAAAGTTGAAGTCATAGAGACGAGGGTAAATGCAGGACTTCGACTGGAAACATTATGGAAGGTAAAGATGTCTCAGCACTTTTGTTACACTAATTTTATTCATACAAGCTGCAGTGTATTTAACTTGTAATGAGAAATAAAATAAAAAAGAAAAGATACACAAAGCACCTGTTTTGGTTCCTCACACTGCCATATGGAGAACCGCTAGGCACCCTTTCAGTTCTCTGAGAAATAGTCCCTTCAGTAAGACCATCATTAGCTAAAGGTTTTGATGCACTTGAAATATCAAAAAAGTTATTATAGTACAAAATAGGACATTTAAGACTTGAGTGGCTCAAGTGGCTTTTTCTTAAATTAAAAGATATTGGAGCCACCATATGATTGCCACAGCGGCAGAACCCTCTGGAGATCTAAATACTCCCTTAGTTCCTACAAGAATTAAAGAATTCTAAGGACTGTTAGTGGATCCTTCAGTAACACCATCATAAGGGAAAGGCTTCAAGGCTCCTTGAGTACATAAATAGATTATTTGAGGCTCCTTTAAAGAGTGGCTGGAGGATCTCCAAAACATTCTGCACATGAGGAACCCTAAATGGTGCTTCAAATCTCATTTTATAGATTACAAAAATCTTCAAATCGATCTGTAAATTCTTGATTTCTGTCTTTCTGGCATCTCTAGGAACCACACAACGTGCGGCTTCAGGTTCTCTTGGACACTTTGGGTGTGCCGATTGATAAATTAAAAGCAATCCCCCTTGATCTCCAGCTGCAAGTGTTTGTGACACACTACTGGATGGCAAACGCACAACCTCAGCCGAGCCAAGTGCATCTTTGGAGCCTGCTATTGGGCATGGTCTATGGAAAGCTCTGCAGTTTACCCAACAAACAAAAAGGTACTGACGTCAAAATCTAATTACAGAAAGATGTACTTCTATCATGTCAAAAATAAAGTATAGGTTTTCCCTTCAACCTGGTGAGATACTGCCTGGTGTGTACACCATCAAACCAGTATCCAAAACACAACAAATCTTACACTGACAAAATAAAATATTCTTGAGACATTATTTGGGGTATCTCTCTTATCTAGTTGTCAGTGTAAATAATCTCAGCTGCACTGGTAGATCCCTTTGGAAAGCCTTTAAAAGGGGTAGTTCTCTAAGGCACTCAGAACCAATAAGTTCCTGCAAGAACTCTAAAGACTGCCAACCACCAGTAATATCATAAAGGAAAGTCTTTGAGAGACTTGAAATAGATATTCCAGTTTGTTGAGTAACCTATGGGATAGGTGAGGCACATTCAACAGGTTACCTAGAGGTTCTCCTGAGGGTTTTGCACTGTTAAAATGAAAAGATACTCAGAATCAGAATCAGATTTATTGCAAAGTATGCTTACACATACAAGGAATTTGTCTTGGTGACAGGAGCTTCCAGTGTACAACAATACAAACAATACCAAAAACAGCAGCAAGACATAGGTAATTAAAACAAAAAAGAATACAAAATAAATAAGTATACATATACTTACATACACTCACCTTCAAGCATACACACATACACACACGTAGTGCAAATCTATTACAATCTGTTATGTAAATTTGTGGTCCCATTTGGGGTTCCTCAGCTGCCACACCAGCTGAACCCACTGGAAATCCTCCAGGTACCATTTCAGTTCTCTGTGAAACTCAAGAATAATTAATATTATGAAAGAAGACAATTTTTTTTTCCTAGACTAACTAAAACAACATCGTTTATACCAAGCGTGGCACCATTTTAAAATTAGTTTTATTGAGGGTGGCATTCCGTGTTTAACGTACAGTTCCAGCCATGGAAGTAATGCCAAAAATGCAGGTCTTTCTGTGGATTGCAGCTTTTAGTGCAGCATAGCTTCTTTGCCTTATTAAACTTGTCACGGCTCCCCTTACACTTTTGGTGACAAGTGATCTAATCTGACTTCATGAAAACTGCAATCTCTCTCCATGCATTTGTCATGCCCATTCTGTCTTCAAGAAGTTTGTGTATTGAATCATTATAAAAAAAACTTATGTTGTTATGTTGCTTTAAAAAAGTTTATATGTTGATATTTTGGGGGGTTTGGTTTTAGACACGCTGTTGAGCCTCAAAAAAATGCAAATTCACCAGGAAAGCATCCCTTTGGACCACGAAGTAGCTCATCTATACAGCCAGTGGCAATCCTGCCTATTATGGAGTCTCCATCTCAATCGTTTACTGTGTAATCCACTACAAGAACCAGAGTGTGCAAGGTACAACATTATTTTATTTCTCAAAAACCATTGAGAAAACCTTTACTCATTATTTTAATATCTTGCTCTGGGTTGACTTTTGTCATTTTGATCTCCGGGTTACCTAGATAATCTAGTTATCTGTAACCTTATGTTCGGATTGGAATGCTGGCATACTGATTATAGCATTCTGCACAGTATGCACTGAATATTACATAATGTTTTTTGAAAAATGGTATGTGAAACAGTATACAAGTAGTATGTTATGTTGATATCACATGAGTCATGACCTTATTAACATGTGCATGTTTAATTAAGTGTGTCATCCAGGTATCTCATCAGATATAAAAATAGTTATTTGCATTTTTTATGAAATTTTCTGTTAAAACATCTTAACTCTTGGCAGTCTATAATTAATATATATATATATATATATGTCAAATGATACGGAAGTATGGTTTTATATATATATATATATATATATATATATATATATATATATATAAACATATATATATATAAACCATACTTCCGTATCATTTGACACAATGTAAATGGGACATCAAGCATACTGTAGATAAGAGTAGTATGGCAGTATGGTATTCCAAATATACTGCTGTCATTTACTCAGTCACTACTACAACTAAATGTTTTCCTCTCTCCGGTGTTTAGCCTGTACCGTGGAACACTGGTGCACAAGACTGTTCGAGAGCTCAGCAGAGGCATCACTCCAGATACTCTGCTGGTGAGCGGTTCCTATGCTGAGCAGCTGTTCAGACAGTTGAAGGATGCAGTGCTGAGCTTGATGGATAAGGATGGCATTTTGAAAATGAGTAACAGGAATGGGCACAGAACTGCTGGCAAAACTCCTAATGGCTACAGACATCAAAATAAGCCCATTGACGAACTGAGCAGCTTGTATGAACATTTAATGCATGAGGATATTGAGGATGATGATGATCTTAATGGAAAAGGCAGGAGTAAGGCGAAGACCGAGATGCTTGAATGTCCTTTTACCATCCGTACCAGACACAAGTCCAAATCACGCAATGATACTTATCCCTCTAAGAAATACGAGAGGAGATGCTTTGAATATATTGCTTAGATATCTCCCAAAAGCAATTCAAAGTTGCTGGAACAATCTGGGAAGATGGGGTTTTGACTCTTCCCTCAGTTTTTAAAAAACAAACAAAATAGCATTTACAGTAATGCACTTATGCAAAGTGTTAACATGAGACTTAACCTAGTCTAAATAAATGTATGTACAATCTTTTAACTCCTTTCATTGCCATGTAAAGGCAATAAAGCAGGTAACTTTTGCTTGATGTATCTGCAAAATACTGTATACGTAGAGCAAACAGAAATTACATATGATTTATTTTGATGATGCATAACTACAGTAAAGCAAATAACACATGCTTATACAGGAGAACTGATGCAAGAGCTTTAACAATTCTGATCTTTGCATTTCTGCTTTTAAATTCTCCAGAATGGTTTACCCCAAAAGATGTCCACTGTACTTACAGCATGCATCACTTTATACACAATCTCAGTTTGTTTTTACAAACTGAATGAGTCTGAAAACACTGGTTCTTATTTCCTCATTATGAGAGGTTTTTACAATGCACTTTAGTATGTAATATAATTGAATGGACAGTTTATGTTTGCCAACATAAGACTTTAAATCACTTTATGCCTATAACACTCTTGAAACTCACCAAGCTCTTGTAGTCCTTAAATGTACAGTTGTGTTATTAATTTATGAAATGTACAGCATCTATTGAAGTATTCTCCAAAATGTGCCAAATTTTGGAATCTTTTGATTTATGTTTCTTGCAAAAGGCATGTTTAATTGATGTAAGCATACTACACAAAGATCGACAACATCAAATACAAAGTATTTTTTAAATTTGTAAAAATTTTATTGTACAATTGTGTTTTGAAATAACCACAACAGATTTCTGGTTTTGGCTGTGCAAACCACAATCAAATAAATATAATCTTAAAAATAGAGAAAACAAAAAATGCCAAATAAAATCATCTTTAACCTGTCACCCTTCATGTCTTGTATATACAAGTACTTTACTATACAATTATGTTGCTGTGATTTCTCACAGCAAGAACTGTGCTTGAAAACAGAATGGGCGACCACTACTTTCCACTAATTAATAAATATGGTCAAAGTGGCCATCAATACCAGAGAAGAAATATTATTACATACTGCAAAAACACATTTTTAGGTGTCCCTCAGTAACAAGACCATGCTGGCAAAAGGAAATTAAGTAATATGATGGGCTGCACTGAGGGTTTTCAGCATGGGGGTTTAAGGAGGGGTCTATTCAATAATTCTGCACTTCAACATTTAATCAAATGATCAACCATTTAACCAACAAATAAATCAGTATAATTTAATGTACTACAAATTGTTCACCTAAGATGGCAAGATATTATATAACAGGATAGGAAAAGCAATCCTTTGCTCAGCGAGTAAAGGCGCTGACTACCACCCCTGAAGTTGTGAGTTCGAATCTAGGGCATAATGAGTGACTCCAGCCAGGTCTCCTAAGCAACCAAATTGGCCCGGTTGCTAGGGAGGGTAGAGTCCCATGGGGTAACCTCTAGTTGTCTAGTGTCACTATAATGTGGTTCTCGCTTTCTGTGGGGGGCATGGTGAGTTGTGCGTGGATGCCGCGGAGAATAGCATGAAGCCTCCACACATGCTGTGTCTCTGCGGTAATGCACTCAACAAGCCACGTGATGTGCGCGGATTGATGGTCTCAGACACTGAGGCAACTGAGATTCGTCCTCCGCTGACCGTAGGATTTCGAGCACATTGGGCATTCCAAATTGGGGGAAAAGGTGCAAGTACTCTTGAACTGAGAATTGGGTATTTGTACATTTTAAAGGCTTCAAACTTGTAGTGCATGTGCCTTGGAAGCAATCATAAAATGGAACCCTGTAATCTCAATGCCATCATTAAGGTGGCTCCTATAATCTTCCAAAATAAGTAGATGCAGATTATAAAATCTGACTTTTGCAGTGTATAGTCCAGTCTCTACAGTCTGGCTGTTTCATGGTGTTATAAAATGAATGTATAACCATGTATGTAAAATTATGCTTATCCAGTTGTCAGTGTAACAAGTATGGTGACCTAAAACATGATTTTAAGTGGTCCGTTCCATCGTACACTGAAATAATCATCTACTCATGAACACAGATTTACAGCATTCTCCTATGCAAAGAAAATAAATGATTATTAAAGCATTATTTAGAATTTGAATGCATAAAAGGTATTTTCCATATTGTTCCACAAGCCTCTAACCAGAAATTTTCAAAAGAAAGGTTTTAAAAAGACCAAATACTTTTAATAATAATTATATATACATATACACACACACAAGCTCATAAGTTTGGAATAATGTACAGATTTTGCTCTTATGGAAATTAATTGGTACTTTTATGCACAAAAGTGGCATTCAACTGATCACAGTGTATATTTTACAATTTGAAAAAAATAAAAAATAAATTCTTAAACAAGTTCACATCAAAAAAATCATCCACGTGCAGCAATGACAGCTTTGCAAATCCATGGCATTGTAGCTGTCAGTTTGTCCAGATACTCAGGTGACATTTCACCCCACACTTCCTGTAGCACTTGACAGTCTTTTCGGGCACTTCTCACACACCTAACTCTAGCTGATCCCACAAATGCTCAATGGAGTTAAGATCCATAACACTCTTTTCCAATGAACTACTGTCCAATGTCTGTGTTTCTTTGTCAGCTGAAGACCTGTGAGGCATCTATTTCTCAAACTAGAGACTCTGATATAGGATAAGGTGTTGGAGTGATGGCTGCTGGAAATGAGGTCTGTCTAGATTTGATAAAAGATTATTTTTTTCAAATAGTGATGGGGCTGTTTTTTACATCAGTAATGTCCTGAATATACTTTGTGTTCAGTTGAATGTCACTTTGGTGAATTAAAGTACCAATTTCCTTCCAAAACAGCAAAATCTGTACATTATTCCAAACCTTTGGCCGCCAGAATGTGTATGTATATGTGTGTGTATATGTATATATATGTATGTATATATATATATACACACACACACACACACACACACACACACACACATGTATATATAAAACATAATACATCATTTAAATCATGAAATCAAGACAGCCACTGTATGGACAGATACAGTATCTTATAAATTAAGTTTGTCCAGATCCCACAGGTAGTAGTACAGCCATAAAGCAGCACTCCAAAGCATCTCCAAGGGCACAGGCCAGTGCATTCTTCCACAATCAGCTCCATTTTTGCTGGTCATGATGACCCCAAAAAGGAACTGTACATACAGGTTGGATTCGACGGCTCACTCCTATTTGTATTGTATGGTATGAGACCAGCCCAGACGACATTCCAAACAACACCCAGTCACCCTTCAAGCCACTCCAAACATTCTCTGCATGTGACACAATATGCGTCATACATCATGGAAATCATCATTGTCAGTAGTTTTCTCTCCACCTTTGAGTCTCTCTAATTTCTTTATAACCTCAGACACCACGCACACAGAGGATGTGAGGCCCACCAAGAATAGCAGATCTGTGGGGATATGGTACTTAAATCAGTGAACAGATAAAATTAAATCATATTAATTATGTTTGGCTGCCAATTATACAAGTAAAGAGGTGCTTGAAACTTTGTGAACCCTTCAGAATGTTCTATATTTCTGCACAAATATGATGCAGACAAGATTTCAAACAAACTTCTTTCACGTTGTCATTATGGGGTATTGTTTGTAGAATTTTGAGAAAAATAATGAATTTAATACATTTTGGAATAAGGCTGTAACATAACAAAATCCGCTTTTGGCCAGGCTTAAAAACGGAGGTATCCCGATATTGTAAAACATGTCACACGTGTCAAATGGCTGGTAAGCCAAATCAAGTGGTGTCGCCTGCTCCGCTTTATCCAATTCCAGTGGTTGGCGAACCATTTGTACGGGTAATTGTTGACTGTGTCTGTCCACTTCCACATACTAAAATGGGGTATCAGTAACTCTTAACAGTAATGTGTGTGGCAACAGGATTTCCAGAGGTGATTCCGTTGCACAAGATCACGGCAGCTTCGGTTATGAAGGCGCTTGTGAAATTCTTCACTATTTTTGGACTTCCAAAGATAGATCAAACTGGTCAAGGGTCCAATTTTTTGTCAAATGTTTTTCGAAAAACATTGCGAGCTTTAGGTATTTCCCATGCGGTATCCAGTGCATACCATCCTGAATCACAAGGTGCTTAGGAATATTTGGAGTTCCGCCGGTGTTGTTTGCCGCTCATGATGCAAGACAGGAGTCTCTTGGATTTAGTCCAACTGAATTAGTTTTTGGCCACAATGTGTGGGGACCTTTACAGGTTTTAAAAGATCAATTTCTCTCAGTAGGTCAAGGGCCAGAAACAAATGTGCTTGATTTCGTCACGCAATGTCATGATTGATTACATAGAGCGTGTGCTGCAGCAAAAGATGCACTCTCTCTTTCACAAGAGAAAATGTAATGGCAATATGATAAGAGTGCAATTCTGCAAAGTTTTAAACCAGGGGAAAAGGTTTTGTTATTGCTTCCTTTGCCTCTTGCAGCACGTTTTTCAGGGCCTTACATTGTAAAGAGTAAATTGAACGATACCGATTATGTAATTCATACACCGGACCGTCATAGTAAGACCCGTTTATGCCATGTGAACATGTTGAAATTGTATTCCGAACAATCAGGTAAATCTGATGAGACGAATAACATTTCTGAAATAAGTTAATTTAAGGAAAACGTAGGACCAGTGTTGTCCTTT
This sequence comes from Xyrauchen texanus, assembly GCF_025860055.1. Taxonomy (NCBI): domain Eukaryota; kingdom Metazoa; phylum Chordata; class Actinopteri; order Cypriniformes; family Catostomidae; genus Xyrauchen; species Xyrauchen texanus. The sequence goes on along the minus strand of NC_068290.1, from coordinate 9,096,631 downwards.
TCTAACGCTCAGATTAGCGATAATGGTTTGGAAGTACATTGTGAGATGTTCACTGGAAGTTGTTTGAATAACTGAGATTTTGAATTCTTTACAGGATAAATTGTCTTATATACAGGCTGATCCAAAGCCCGATATTATTGTATTGATTAAAAGTTATCCTGCTGTTTAATGATGTTCCTTCATGTACTTCAGTCCTTCAGCATGATATTGATGTGTTTGCTGCTTCACCTATTAAACAACATGTTTATCGCCATGAGGTAATGAAAGCAGAAGTAGAATACTTGTTACAGAATAAGTTTGCAAAGACAAATCAAAGCCCATGGAGTTCTCCTTGTGTTTTAGTCCCGAAACAAGATTACCGATTTTCGAAGAGTGAGTGCGGTGACTGTGCCTGATGTTTTTCCACTACCGCGAGTTGAAGATTGTATTGACATTATTGGAACTGCGCAGTTTATTACAAAATTAGATCTTTTGAAAGGTTACTGGCAAGTCCCATTGACTCGACATGCTTCTGACATTGCTACTTTTGTTATGCCTGATCATTCTGCGCAATATACAAGAATGGCTTTCGGTTTGTGTAATGTGCCGGCGACTTTCCAGCGTTTAATGGAGTTGGTTTTAAGAGATGTGGGACAGTGTAACGTGTATCTGGATGATGTGGTGATTTATTCGTCCACCTGGGAGGAGCATATGGAAACATTATGCACCGTTTTTAGTCGACTCTCTACTGCGTCCCTCATGCTTAATTTGAAAAAGTTAGAGTTTGTGAAAGTAACTGTTACTTACTTAGGCAAGCAGGTTGGCCGAGGAAAAGTACGACCACTAGAAGCTAAAGTAACTGCTATTTTGTCTTATCCTGCTCCCACTACTTGGCCGGAACTGAGGCAATTTTTGGAAATGGCTGGGTATTATAGGTGTATTTGTAAAAACTTCTCTATAGTTGTTGCACCTTTGACAGCTTTATGCAGTCCTAAAATGTCTTTCTATTGATCTGATGAATGTCAACATACTTTTACTTGTGTTAAGTCTCTTCTTTGTTGTGCTCCAGTGTTGTCCCCTGATCTGTTACAGCCATGCAAACTAGAGGTGGATGCGAGCACGACAGGAGCGGGAGCTGTCCTCTTGCAGGATGGTGCTGATGGGCTTTCTCATCCTGTGTCTTACTTCTCCACTAAGTTCAATCGGCATCAGTTGAACTATTCAACCATCGAGACGATGACACTGGCAATGTTTTTGCTCTACAGCACTTTGATGTGTATCTGGGGTCAGTATCTGTACCAGTTGTGGTTTTTACTGACCACAATCCGTTGGTTATCTTGTCACGCATGTACAACCATAACCAGCACTTAATGTGTTGGGCATTGATTGCTCAAGAGATATAATTTAGAGATTAAGCACAAGAAGGGGAGTGATAATATTGTGGCAGATATGCTCTCTTTCTCTCCATCTCCGAGTGCACATGATCTTTTTCTCTTAAGTTGACACACATGTTGAGTTAGCTGATTGAAATTGGCAGATAGAAGACGCCGAGGAGGAGAAAAGAGAGACAGACTTGAGCCAGCCAGCAAAGCAGCGTCTTTATGTGTTATTGTCTTACTATACTTAACATTTTCGTAACTCTTAAAAAAAAAAAAATTCCACGTTAAATACATTGGTTGGTACGTCGTTTGATTTTGTTTATACGTTGTCCTGCGTGAATTCATAAATTTAGTTCACAGCAGTGGCCTTGTTCACTCATTTTTGATTATGTACGTTACCTTTCCTTTTTCAAATATCTTGAGGTCACAACAACCACTCTTTGGTAGACAAACTTGTGTGCTTATGGTCGTTGTCTTGCTGCATGACCCACTTTCTTTTGAAATTCAGTTCATGGACAGATGTCAAGACATTTTCCTTTAGAATTCGTTGGTAGAATTCAGAATTCATTGTTCCATCAATGATGTGCAACCCGTCCTGGCCAAGGTGCAGAATAACAGGCCCAAACCATGATAATACCACCACCATGTTTCACAGATGGGATAAGGATCTTAAGCTGGAATGCAGTGTTCTCCTTTCTCCAAAGATAATGCTTCTCATTTAAACAAAAAAGTTATTTTTTGGTCTCATCAGTCCACAAAAAAAATCCCAATAGCCTTCTGGCCTGTCGACATGATCTTTAGCAAACTGCAGACAGGCAGCAATGTTCTTTTTGGAGAGCAGCGGCTTTCTCCTTGCAACCTGTCATGCATGTTCAGTGTTCTCCTGATGGTGGACTCATGATCAGTAACATTAGCCAATGTGAGAGAGGCCTTTAGTTGCTTAAGAGTTTACCATGGGTTCCTTTGTGACCTCGCAGACTATTACACGCCTTGCTATTGGAGTGATCCTTGTTGGTCCACCACTACTGGGGAGGGTAACAATGGTCTTGAATTTCATCCATTTGAACACAATCTGTCTGACTGTGGATTGGAGGAGTCCAAAACCTTTAGAGATGGTTTTGGAACCTTTTCCAGCCTGATGAGCATTAACAACTCTTTTTCTGAAGTCCTCAGAAATCTCCTTTGTTTGTGCCATAATATAATTCCATAAACATGTGTTGTGAAATCAGACTTTGATAGATCCCTGTTCTTTAAATAAAACAGGGAACCCATGAAATGTAATATAGGATACTTTTCCTCAATAAGTAAAAGGCCATGTATAATATTTTTGTCTCATTTGTTTAATTGGGTTTTCTTTATCTACTTTTAGGACATGTGTGAAAATCTGATAATGTTTTAGGTCATATTTATACAGAAAATTCTGAAGTGTTCACAAACATTCTAGCACCACTGTGTGGTGTTACCAGAGAGCTGATATTTCACAAGCAATTCAATAACAGTGCAGCTGTGACTCTTGCTTGTGTGATATTGCTTTAAAACGAAGTATTTCGATGTGCCAATATACATGATATGCTAAAAGAAAAATTGTGTACAGTGGACGTTGCATACCTAAAATGCTGAGGCTCTCAGTTTGAAAGACCTTCTGCAGAGGAGGGAAATAGATGACCAGGAGTTGGCCCATGATAGAGCCCAGCACAGCGTAGCAGAACATCCTGTTACTGCATAAGCCCATCTCATGCACCATCCGCGTCTGCAGGATGAGAAAAACAGTGGCCTCTGATGATTGACTGACATTAAAGGTGTGCCTTAAAGGCACTAAATGAAATTGCAAAAATAATGACCATCTTCCAAAGCCCTGCTCCAAACTCATGTCATTAGCATAACCAATGTTGGTTTGTCAGGCTGGTTAGGATGCTTGAACAGAGAAATGTTTTGTGCCACAGAGCCCCAGTTGTAACACTTTTGGGGGAAGAATTCTTCAACCTAAGGTTTACTTACAGCTGTCTCTGCACAGGTGTTTCTAATGATTTCCTGTTTTAGTGTCATGCCCAAAATTAAAGGCTTATAGCTCTACAAAAAAGCAATGATGGTCAATTGTTTGGTATCATTCAAAAGCAACCATTTTTAAACGTGTATGATAAATTATTTACACCCTGAGATGTTTTATATATATGTGTGTGTGTGTGTGTGTGTGTGTGTGTAAAATCAGAATAAAAAAGTAAAATATTTGTTCTTTTTCAGGTAGGTCTGAGAAACTGCTTTTGTTTTGTTCCCAATCGTCACCTTCAACTGAGTAAAATGTTGTGTTGATAAGACAAAGCAATCAAAAAATACAGCATTACAAATATTATTAATCCTAGTGTCCAAAAATGTCTCCAAATGTCCGAAAGCCTCTACAAAACAAATAAAACACAATAAATGTACATAAGAACTAATTACACATGGAAATACAACAATCCACTCCCTCCAAAGCATGCAGGCATGAGTCCACCTCTGGTTGAAGCGATCTGAATCCGAATACATTTGGTTTAGTGTTCCATGACGCTGGACAACATACTATATTTCCAATTAAGTCATCTGATCCAGAAAAGCTAATGTGTTTTTAGCCAGATAGCACATTATGTGCAGTGTACACATTGTGCTTGATGTGGATTATCTAATGATCTATGCATCTCATTATATTGTGTGTGGACTCGTTTTAACGGGAATCCCCAGTATGATATGGGGCATTTTACGTTATAAGCGAAAAACACTGCTTATATGTACACATGTAACGTGATTATACCGATCAGGCTGGTAGCATTCTACTCTTTGAGAGCTTTCCATTGACATATGACACATGGCTATTTGATTATTTTTATGTTTTTACAATAAAATGTGCAGTGCAAAATTATTAATAAATTATAAAAACGGAACACTTCTGAATTTTCTGCAAATTTCAAAACAAAGTGTTCAATTTTGGTTAAAATTCCTACATGTATAATAAAGTACAGCTTCTAAGCTTTAGTTGGTCAAGATCGCACTTGTTAATATTTTGATAATAATTTTTTTTCCTCCGTGGGCCAAATCGGAGCTTAAAGGGTTGATAACGAACTAAAAATTATGAAAGGGATTCTGCACTTTTGAGCTTTTGAAACAAGAAGATTCTGACTTCTTACAGCAGATGGCAATGTTTAAGATGCTGTTCACCCCAAGTTCTTCAGGGCACCCTAATCTGCCCCAGTATAAAAGTAAACAGGAAATATACTTGTGGTTCTTATACAGTATCTTCTGCAGAAGTGTTTAAAGGAGCAATGAAGTGCTTATACCTGTGATCTGGAACTGAGAGCGTTGAACATATCGAAGAACACGAAACAAGTAAACGTCATGGTGGTGTCCCGTGGTGTGATCTCATTGTCCCGCAGCTGAAAAAAATTAATAAAAAATACACAAAAACAAAACCAGTAAATTTATATCAGACAGCCATCAAGACAAGACTGTGATAATTGAAATGTACTGCTCTACTCCATTAAACTACAGGACCCTGAAGTGAAGTGGTAAAAAAAATAAAAATAAAAAAAAATAAATCAAGGACATGCTTTGTGGTTTCTTGGAAAGCTGTTGTCATTGTGCCTGTAGCTTTAGGGAGGAAATTATTGTATCAGATTTAATGTAGTTTATCACCTACTCTATTTTCCAAAATGGTTTCGATGCTACTTTCCCCAGAGGAAAAACAACATTGAAAAAGTTTACAACAATACCTTAGTGTTTCTAACCAATTAAATGGAATTAAGTCATTACGGTCAAAAATTATAACATGTTTGCTTGCTTGGACTTTCGTTCAGAAAAGTGAAGTTTTTCAGCATTTATAGATTAATGTAATTAGTACTTAGCATCTGTGCAATAGATGAAAAAAATCAAATACTTCATATAGCTGCAAGCAGCAATATTTGGGGTTCAAAAGGCATAGGACCTTTAAGTGCATGAGTAAAGCATTTTTCAAATAGTCTGTTAGCACCAAAATTTAAATAAAACGGAATCCTTTTCAGCAACATAAGATAAATTATCATCAAGATAAAGTCTTTTTAATATTCCTGATATAGCGCCAACTTATTGACTGATCTCCACCTAATTTTGCATGCTTCTTTAGAATCACGTCATATATGCGTACTACATTTGAAATGAAAAATAGGATGTGGCATTTAGGATTTATGGGCTTTTGGGTCAAAAAGATCAAACCCTTCTTTTCTAATCACCTTGTTATAGCCATGCCAAATGCAAAGTTCAAAATGTATTTGATCATTATCGATCTATTGAGTCCAAAGAATTTGACTGCACTCATTTTGTTTGGTGCGAGTGAAAAACTAGGACTAATTAGCAAAAGTAGATTTTTTAAATAATCTCAAATATTTAACAAACTACTTGATTGAGATTAATGGTTCTTTGAGGCAGTATTGTTCAGAATGAACTGTAACATATGCTATCAATTTTTTTTCAGGAGTTCAGGAGTTATAGCCCAAAACACATTTGCCTTTGTTATAGCACCACCGATTGGCAGATCAGGGCAAGTTCTTGCCCCTGAGTAGCGAGCAATAGTACTACCATGCCACCAAGATTCAGGTCTCCATGATCAGTTTTAGCATAAAATAATATTAATAAAAGTTTAACCCTACAACAATAATAGGGTTTCAGCACTTCATGCTTCAACCCCTAAAAATCATTTTGTAAAGGAATGCCACTTTGCAAAGTAGTACCAGCACGCTGTTCTTTGCATGTCTGTTTGAGAAATAATACAATTACACAGCTAACATATAAAACAAAGTTGTGTGATGCCACTGAACAAAACAACACCATTTATCATGTGCAACATGTAAATAGTTCAGTCATTTACCTATTGACCTTCTGTTTTGAATATAAAATAGAACACAAATGGAAAAACAAAACAGAACACAAATGTACACAAATGGGCCTTCATCACGAGAATATTACCTCTCTCCAGAACACAAACAAAGTTCCGCACACGATAATGAAGGACGACACGAGGACTTTCGCTATCAGACTGCGCGTGAGGATGCTGTCTCGTACATTCCGTGGGGGTTTCCTGATCACATCCCGATCGACAGGCTCCACACCCAAACTAGGAATAATTCATATAATTTAAATGTAATAATTAAAGAATAAACTATTGACAAAACCCTATTAGCTGACAAATAATCCAAATATTTTGGGGGGACAAGTCCCCTCCATGTCTATGGTTGTTACTGCCTTTGATAAATCTGATTGTGATCAGTACATTACCTCTGAGCTGGAGGTCCATCCATGATTATGTTAATCCAGAGGATTTGCATGGCATTCAGAGGGTTGGGGAAGTTCATGAGCGTTGCTAAGGAGATGAGGGTGAGAGCAGCAATGCTCCTGAGGAAGTAAGCAGAGATATTCAGTGATCATTTCAATACTATTCATAACCTCGACTTCAAGGTCTAAGTAGGTGTCTTGTGTATAGCGTAAGTAGTGTGTTCATGTACACATCAAACAGATAATGTTTTTGGCCCAAAATATGATATCAGCCCAAAATATTGCAATCGTATTGATGGATTATTGGGGTCATTTTAAAGACCTCATGAAATCAATTGACAAGTGCAGTTTTTATTCTTGTGTTCATTTATTTCCTTTAGAAACAGTTGGGGTGGGACATCCTGAAGGGTTCATCTTTAAGAAAAAAAAAACTGACAATAGCATTAAGCTTACATCACAGGCATAAACCATTTTTGCTACATGGCAATGGTTTTAGGAGGATTGTATTGGACAGAAATTTGCATATGCCCCTTTGAGCAAGATAAGTCATCAATACAATTGGTCCAAGAAGAGAGATATTACATTTAAAATGAAAAAAATCTACTTAAACTTGATTTAGTCAACTTTTTAAAGCACATTAGCATTAAAATTACCTCAAAACTAAATCAAAACAACCATCCAGACTAAATATTCCAAAAATAACAGATCAAGAGAGCTTTTCTTTTCTGATCAGAGTGAAAAGAGAGCTTGGCAACTCACGTGCTCAGCTGAAAGCGCACAAAGTTTTTAATGTTGTTGTAGATCCCTTTCCCCTCTTCAATGGCAGACCTACAATAAGAAACAAGGCTTGAGGACATTTGCCAACTCAAACGTCACATCAACAGAAGTAAGCTCATATCTTAGTTTAAGAACAGAAACTATAAGCTCACAGGATGGTTTGAAAATCATCATCCACAAGGATCATGTCTGCTGCCTCCTTGCAGACATCAGTGCCGGTCTGACCCATAGCCACGCCGATGTCCGCTGCCTTCAGTGCCACTGCATCATTAACACCGTCTCCCGTCATGGCAACAACTGCACCAATATTCTGTAAGGACTGAAGCCAGGAAAAAAGCACAGAAATTTTTGACAGCTCTGCAAAATGAAGAATGCAATGCAAAACTGCAGGTGTCAGGTGACCATTTCTGGATCAATATCTTTTGTTGGTCAAGGAACAAGATTCCAGTCAAACATACAGTCCTAACCCTAGCCTAAAAATAAGAGGAAAATTATTCTGTATGTTGATAAGAATATTGATCAAGCACCAGCCCTAAACCAAGTCTAATCCCTGAAATCTGTTTGGTTGAAAGCGATATTGTATCAGGACCAACAGGGATGCCATTCCAAGAACATATCCTACTTGGCTAAATAATGCAAAGTGCAGATTCTACTGTATTTGGTACACTTACCTTCACTATTTTTAACTTGTGTCTTGGGCTGGCTCTGTAGAATACCACAATCTGTGGAGACAAATCACGTATCACAGTGCCACTCATTTTAATGGCCAGTGCAAAATTTAATGCTGAATAAAATGTTTCCAATTTATATAATTTATACTTGCTAATACATTCAAGTGTGGTAATTTAAGTCTTTTGTACCGAAAGCACAAGACTTCCAACATGTAGGAGAACATGGGGCAAGACAGCCCTTGGGTAAGATGTAACTAAATCTAATTTAATTTAAGCTCTGAAGGTGTTTTTAAAGATTTCTTGTTTCTGTGGCATACCCCAAATTTATTTCCCCTAATAATATATTGGATGATGCATCATATGCCTGTACATAATCAACGCGTTACAATTTGTCAGCAAATGCATAATGATCTTATGGGGATGTCTTGCCCATAATCTTCTGCTTGAAATCTGTCCACTATCTGACTGTGGGCCTTTTGAACTACAGTGACTCAAAGCTGAGAGTGTATGAATGCTTGTCCATACCCTAGACACTATCTGAGAGAGCTGCTGGAGGTCCATATGGTCGACTTCATCTCCAGACAGAGATTGGGAACCTTTGGTGTAGATGCCCAGCCGACTCGCTGTGGTGGGAAAAAGAGATTAAAATACTGAGTGAATACAGAGACACAGCAAAAATATATGTCTAGAAATGATATAAGAAAATACTAAATTAAAAAATTTAAATAAAATGGGACTCTGGTTGAATGCAAGAGTGAAAATTATGTATTTCTTAACCATGTGTAAAGCTTATTTTTGGATAATCCATTGAACTAAACATTTTGCAAATGAAAGGTACTTGATTTCATATTATTATTTTTTCCTTTCAATTGAAACTTGATGGACTGCTGGTCATGGAGTGCATCTATTGTGCTCTCATTTTCTGTTTTCACAGTGTCTACCCGGCAAGTGAGTGGCTCAGCACAGTGTGACACTACAAAACAAGCTGTGCAACACAATTTGTAGGGTATAGCTTTTTGCTTGTGCCAGTTTTTTAAACTGCACGATAGCAGTCGTGCCCATTTATATAATACGATCTTCCTTGTTTTGACTTGTTGGGGACACCTTCCACTCTGTATTTTATTCCATATTTCTTTGTTGCTTTTGTGTTAATAATGTAGAGCAGTCTTGCCCACTAAATGCTGCACAAATACAGCTCTGGAAAAAATTAAGAGACCACTGCAAAATTATCAGTTTCCAGATTTACTATGTATAGGTATGTGTTTGAGTATTTGTTTTATTCTATAAAATACTGACAACTTTTCTCCCAAATAAAAATATTGTCATTTAGAGCATTTGTGCAGAAAATGACAACTGATCAAAATCACAAAGATGCAGTGTTTTCAGACCTCGATTAATGCAAAGAAAACAAGTTCACATTCATTTTTAAACAACACAATACTAATGTTTTAACTTAGGAAGAGTTCAGAAATCAATATTTGGTGGAATATCCCTGATTTTCAGACCCTGTCATGGCCAGCTCAATCTCAACACCTGAACCCAATTGAAAACCTCTGGAATGTGATCAAGAGGAGGATGGAAGGCAACAAGCCATCAAACAAAGCCGAGCTGCTTGAATTTTTGCATCAGGAGTGGTATAAAGTCACCCAACAGCATTGTGCAAGACTGGTAGAGAACATGCCAAGACGCATGAAAACTGATTGAAAATCAGTTTATTCCACCAAATATTGATTTCTGAACTCTTCCTAAATAGAAACATTATTTATTGTGATTAATATGAACTTGTTTTATTTGCATTATTTAAGATCTGAAAACACTTTTTTGTTATTTTGATCAGTTGTCATTTTCTGAAAATGAATGCTCTAAATTACAATATTATTATTATTTGGAAGAAAAGTTGTCAGTACAGTATTAAGAATAAAACAAAAATGTTTATTTTACTCAAACACATACCTATAAATAGTAAGTCCAGAGAAACCAATAATTTTGCAATGGTCTAGAGTTGAATATCTATATTATATTTCTAAAGGTTTCTATAGATAGTTTATGTTTAAATGAATGCTGTTGATTTAACACGCATTAATTCAGTGCGATTAATTTATATATATATATATATATTTTTTTAATAACGCAATGAATCATGTCTCCGGACTGTAATAAGGAATATTCCTTCCATATAAGCAATTCAAGCATGGAGTGCCACTGTTTTCTACAGAGCAAGCGAATCTCACTGTATAGGCAACGCGCAGCTCAAACAGACAGAGAACTAGAGATGGGAAGATCGGATCATTTTACTGATTGAATCTTTGAGTCATGTTCAGCAAAATGAACAAATCTTTATTCAAGTAAAAACAGCATGTTCATGACTCCAAAAGCATCTGTCTGACGCAGATATACATTGACGGGTCCTTAGAAAAGACCTCATTATACATCTTGAACTGACTGATGAATTTAATTGTAAAAAGAAAAAAAGGATTGCTGTGAACCATAGGCCAAAGATAGGCTTATGTTCAACAATAATTACATTTTCTGTATTATTATATATATTTTTATAAATATTTAAATAGAACTATTTATAATTATTTAATCATTATATATTGAATTGTTATGAGGGGCTTTCCAAGTAAATATTTATGCGATTAATTAATCCAATTAATCGCATACATAAATATTTGCTGAGAAACCCTCTTGCTTCCCATGTAATTAATTTGATTACAAATTTTAACCAATTGACAGCCCTAATATAAATAAACTAACATAAATAAATGTATTAATATATATATATATAAAATAAAATATTTATATATAAATATTTGAATACTGTGGTATAAAATGTATGCAGTGTTAACGGTCAAGGAAATGCTCGTGACGAATGTTTTTTTTGATTTCGACAAAGATAACGATGACGAGACGAAAAAGGCACATCATGACGATAATCAAAAATGTTATTAAAGCATACCGTTTCAGATATTAACAGTGCAAGACAGGAAAAGAAGAAACTTCTATAGGATCTGTATATAAAAGGTATTAGATATAGATTAATCTAACCATTAATAATTGGGGATTTCTCCACTTGAGCTGCGCGAGTTGAACACAGGCAAAATAAACCGCTTCAAAATGGGTTAAATACCTCATTCAAACACATCCTATTTATACATGATTTTAATCACTATAGTAGCCTATATGCACAACGTATATGTAATATAACATCTGCACAGTGAAGTGAATGATCTGGTGAACTTGAACTATTATGATGCGGTAGTCAGAATATGCATCATTTGTGTGGCGTAACTTGCATGTAAATACACCGTTTTGACTAAACTATGAGGTGCAAAATATTGACTAATTTTAAAGGACATTTTCATCAAAAGACTACACTATGACTAAAAAACTGTGGAACAAATGAACACTGAAGGTATGGCAGAATCTCGATTGACACATTTTGTATATCGTTGCATGGTAAATACAGTCATACTGCTGCTAGTCTTAGATGAACTTCGTACCTATTGATACTGCAGTCTCTTGAGAATCGCCTGTGATCATTTTCACCGCCACCCCAGAGCTGATCAGTGTCGTAATGGCATCTTTCACTCCTGCTCTGGGAGGGTCAATGATTCCCACCAGCCCAAGAAAGGTGAGAGCACCCATCTCAGATCCAGAGGCAAACGCCAACACTGCCAGAAAAAAAGGACATGAGAATCAGCTACTGCCAAAGCATGTTTCATCTCAATATTACTGTGTCCTCCATTAAATGCCTTTAATGAATGAAAGCAAAGACAAAGGGATGTCAAAATGATACAGCACTTCCTCAATGTCCTCTGAGAAAACTTCATCTCATCAACACAAGCCAATTCATATTCTGGTGAGCTGCAATAAGTGATACATACTTAATTCAATTATAATTTTTCAGTGAACTATCCATTTAAGCCACAATTTGGTGGTAAAGTGAGGTGACCTAAAAATGTATAGTAAAAGAGAGCCATGAAATCAGTGCCGTTCTTTACCTCTGAGACCCGCAGTGCCCATGTAGCTCTTTTGTTGCTGGTAGAGATCTCTCTGCTGATTGTTCAGAGGCAGATTGACTCCTTTACTGTTGTAGGAAGTACAGAAGCGAATGACCTGCTCGTATGCGCCCTTCACGTATAACACACCAGGCTTGTCCTATACATCCAGATAGATTGGAAATTAAAGGTATAGGCTAATCAGTTAGTCTCACAGAGCCGCAGCATAATGTCTGGTCAACACTATACAGATTATTACGAACAAAAACCAGCCAATTAGACAGGAAGTGGCTGTACGATTGACATGTAAAGTGACTAACCACAGTTTATATTGACATATACGGAGCAACTGAATCTGACATTGATTCACCACAATATTAGACTGGCATCCTAAGAAACTGGCATCCTAAGAAATTGGCATCCATCCGAAAAAACATGTCTTTAAAAATGGGTAGGCTGTGCCAAAACATTTCCCCACACAATCAGTCACTGTGCTGGCTGTTTATTATTAGTCTAAGTCTCAGGTGGAGCATTCATGACCTTGTGTGTATTGGACACAAAAAAGGCAATTACTATATTAAAATAACAAGCTCCAAACTCGTTGACTGACTTTAGCAAAAAATACACAGGCGAATTCACAACCTCCGCAAAAGCACCTGTATGGCTCTGTAGGTGGCTACGACTCAATGGACAGAGCAGCGCAAGTGCAACCAGGCACTGCAAGAACCAATGAGAAGCACAGTGCAAGAATTTGCCATTGAAACCACCCTTGAATTTACTATAGTAATACTTACTGTACTTTAGGCAGAAATAGATTCATATCACTACTTAATCTCTATTAATTTTGTCATAGGCTACATTAGGAGAGTGAGGGAATATAATAAAAAAAAAATGTTTACAACTTTTAAATGTTCAAATTTTGTACTTATTGTTTTTACATGTGTTTAGAGTTGGTCTACTGTTTGTAATTACAAAAATTCCATAAATATTTTTTATAGGAATCATGTTACATCTAACCATGGTAGTGAAGATCCACGCTTCCATGTGCTTACTAGGGTCTTGTAACAAATACTACTGTTAAAACTAATCAATAAATACATTTACATTTTCATAAGGGCAAACACAAAATGCATAATTCCTAAAAAGATAGGATAAAATATTTTATTAGTTTGTAAGAAAATATAACTGATTTTATTTGCCTTCAGAAATTCCAAGAGATTTCTCATTTGTATCAATAAGAACCTGATGAAAGGAGTTCCAACTCAGTCACAAATTAGATGTTAACTTTTTAACAGATGTTACAGATAACCTTACTGTTGTGGATACCAATAAATGTACATCTGCATCTGACTCAAAATCAATGCTGTAATGTACAATGAGAATTTCATTTTTCAGTCATTTCAGTCCAAAATATGCAATATTATTGGTCTTTTCACTTATTTTTTAAATATAATAACAAAACCACTTTTATTATTAGTTTCTGTCTTTGCATTTTCATTTTATAGGCCCCAGATATAGCCCTCCATCTGCTTAAATTTAAGAAATGCAAGGTTCGGTCTGACATTCATGAGGTGTAAGCCTTCTGAATTTATAAACAAAACTTTAAAATTATGCAATGCATCGCGGCGGCGGCTGGGGTAAGGGAATGAAGTTGGGGGGCGTTTATCAAAAAAGGTTGAGAACCACTGGCTTACCTGCTGAGTGCGATGGATGACACGGACTGCCATCCATTTCTGCTCTGAGGAGAAGGGAATCTCTTCCAATCGCACAAACTCCTGCTGCAAACCCTCCAAACCCATCTGTGGATAACAGAAAACAAATGCACAAGTGCTCCGTTAGAGTGAACACAATGATAAACATTCTCTGCCCTCTCGAACCCAGTAAAAAAATAAAGAAAATCCAATCTTTACAAGAGACTGATCAGAGCTGGCCCCATAATGAAACTCTTAGTGGTCAAAGTAGGTCAAAACATGTGGCTTGTTGAGAAAATGTGTACTATCAATTCCCTAAGGTATTAGATGGGTGATTTTTTTGCCTGGTGGACGATAAAATGGGGAAATTAAACCTGCAGACTTAGAATCAAGAAAGGACCCGTGCCACAACTGGTACCAGAACATCACAGAAACTGAGCTCCTTTGTAAGCAAATACCTAGTAAACACGCAAAAGACATTGGCAACCACTTAATATGCCCCAGCAACCCAACAGCATTGTGGAAGTGAGTTATGCATGGGCTCGCACCACTCATTTTCTTCAGAAATTGTAAAAATCTAGTTATCCCACCCCCTTGGGACTTTAAATCAGTTCTCTCAGTTTAATGTAAGAGTCCTGGTGGTGACAACAACGTTGTTACTGTACCAGACATTTACACAACCGGGACTCTCGAGGGAGATGCTGTTGCTACAGTAACCTGTTCTATGGTGTGTGGAAGCATGTCTGTTCATCTTAATTAGCATGGAAAACCAATTCAGTCTGTTTGCCAAAATGAGGTGACATAAGGTGACAGACAGCACCACACAGGCAATTATCCCAGAGGCTGCGTTTCTCATGTTTGCACAAGTGGACAGAGGCAACATTGTGCATCCAACCGGAATGTTACATTAGAGAGAACAATTAATAGCATGTCATGCAGAATGGCGACATTAAATAAAAACTTATTGGAACACTGAAACTAAACTAAAATATATTCAAATACACAGTATATTTCATATATTTACTGCAAAATTAAATAAAAAATGGCCTCAAAATAATTCCAATTTTGACACAAATTATATTAGAAAATTCAAAACCTACTTAAAACTAAAAATATATACTGAAAAACAAACAAAAATAAACCTGAAAAGAGTCTAAATAAACTTAATCTATGTCAGAGGTGAACATTAAACTAAATTGAAAAAAAAAAAAATGTAATTCAAATCTATAATAATCTAGCAGAGACCGTTATTAGCAGGTCATGCAATACCTTCATAGCAAGGGCAATGAGGGCACCCTCGGTGGGACGTCCCATCAGGGTGTTGTTCCTGATCACTGCATCATTGCACACACAGCCAGCCTGTTGGATTTTAAAGGCACACTGTGAATATGTTACTGCAATTTAAGTACCCTTCCAGCTCCGTGTTTTCCACAATAGTCTGCTCAACCTCACCTCTACAATCTTGCTGATGGAAGTGTTGTAGAAGCCATGCACCAACTCACCATCCAGCAACACCTCACCGGCATTGTTGTACCCGACGCCTGTGACCTGTGAAAGAAGCTAATCAGGTCAAGGGCACTGCCATACATAAACACACTATACCAGTGATTCGTGACCCAAAATGGCTTGCAGGTCTGTTTCAACAGGGTTGCAGACAGCAGGGGGAAAAAATGCTACATGCAAAAAATATAAACTGCAACTAACTACAGTATATATTCTATATAGTATATAGTTAAGATGGGTTTGTAGGCCTGTTCTGATTGGGACGTGGACAGCAAGGTAAAAAAAAAGAAAGAAAAAACTGCAATTAATGAAATGCTAACTTTCTATAAGCTTAACTAACCATACAGCATAACAGTGCTTAGTTAGGGTAGCAAAATATTCTAAAATCAAATCAAACTTTTCCTACATATTTTGTTATTGACATGAAGAGGCATCAAATCAAACTACTACATTTTAGTGCAGGAATACAGATTCATTCACAATGAGGGCGAACATGGTTTATGGTGATCACATTGTGTTTTGTGCAGTAAATTAATGGATGCTGGGAGCATGAAACAGTCCAAATTCAACAAGGATCGCAACAAGGATAAACATGGTTTGAACCAGTTTTTGCAGTGAATTATTGGATGCTGAGATCATGAAACCATCAAATGTTTCATTTTTAGGCTGCCACTTTAAGATCGCAACTAGGTTTAAAATCTGAGTCTTGAAGAAAACCAGCTAAGAATCACTTAACCACACAACACAGCTGCTTGATTACTTTTAAGCAGTCTTTTGGCATAATTTTGTTAGAAGCAGCCCACGGGGATGTGAAATAAAGCATGAAGTAATAGACCAAGGTCCTAGTAGCCAAGTTAAAATAGTGAGAAACTCAATCTATGATTTATTAGAGCAGGCCGACAGCACGGCAATGAATTCAGGACAATGCACTGATATCATCAGGCCACTGAGACACTCCTGTTCCTCAGAGAGAAAACTACAAGCATTCTCTTCAGATACTCAGGACTAATGATAGAGATGGCTTAAGGAAAAATGAGCTTTGACTCATATTTTGACATATTTTAAGCAGAGGTATGATGGCATTTGGGCTGAAATATTTCCTCAAAATGAGTATGTGGTCATCTGCATGTCTCCTAATGGTTTTGGGGCCCTTACCTCAGCGTGTTGTCCATCAGAAGTAAACAGGTGAGTGACTGTCATCTCATTCTTAGTAAGAGTGCCTGTCTTATCGGAGCATATGACATTACAGCAGCCTGGGGAGGGGAAAAAGGTTTTCAGGTTATTATATACAACCAAGAGGTTCTTTGTACATTCCATGAAATTAGTGACATTTCTCAAGAATGCAAGTATGAATAGAGAGAAAAGCACCAGCACAGTTTGTGTATATGTATTTATACAGTATATTTTAGGGCTATGAATCGATAAAAATAAAAAAAAGATTATTAAAATGGTAAAGAAAAGTGGACACTGCATTAATTTCATGATATTTTTAACACGTTAAATGGTCAGCTATTAACGTGTTAAATTTCCCAGCCCTAATATAGCTATCTATCTATCTATCCACACACACACACACACACACACACACACACACACACACACACACACACACACACACCAGGCCAAAAGTTTGGAATAATGTACAGATCTTTATTTGCTCTTATGAAAAGAAATTGTTACTTTTATTGACCAAAGTGGCATTCAACAGATCACAATATATAGTCAGGACATTAATAAAGAGAAAAATTACTATTACAATTTTATTTGATTCAGAACTTCTTAAACTACTTCAAAGTGTTCTCATCAAAAATCCTCCATGTGCAGCAATGACAGCTTTGCAGTTCTTTGGCATTCTAGCTGTCAGTTTGTCCAGATACTCAGGTGACATTTCACCCCAAACTTCCTGTAGCACTTGCCATAGATGTGGCGGTCTCCTCGGGCACTTCTCACACACCTTACAGTCTACCTGTTCCCACAAAAGCTCAGTGGCGTTAAGATTCATAACACTCTTTTCCAATTATCGGTGTTTCTATGCCCACTCTAACCTTTTCTTTTTGTTTTTCTGTTTCAAAAGTGGCTTTTTCTTCTCTTTACTGTTGTATATGAAACTGGTGTTGAGCGTGTAGAATTCAATGAATCTGTCAGCTGAGGACCTGTGAGGTGTCTTTCTCAAACTAGAGACTCATGTATTTACTCATGTACTAATCTATTTATCCTCTTGTTTAGTTGTACATCTGACCTTCCGCATCTCTTTCTGTCCTTGTTAGAGACAGTTGTCCTTTGTCTTTGAAGACTGCTGTGTATACCTTTGTATGAAATCTTCAGTTTTTAGGCAATTTCAAGCATTGTATAAACTTAATTCCTCAAAACAATGATTGACTGATGAGTTTCTAGAGAAATCCATTTCTTTTGTGCCATGTTTGACCTAATATTGACCTTAAGACATGCCAGTCTATTGCATACTGTGACAACTAAAAAACAAACACTAAGACAATGTTTAGTTTAATTTAATGAACCAAATAGCTTTCAACTGTGTTTGATGTAATGGCAAGTGAGTTTCTAGTACCAAATTAGCAATTTAGTATGATTACTCAAGGATAAGGTGTTGGATTGATGGCTGCTGAAAATGAGGACTGTCTAGATTTAATAAAAGATTATTTTTTTCAAATAGTGATGGTGCTGTTTTTTACAACAGTAATGTCCTGAATATACTTTGTGATCAGTTGAATGACAATTTGGTGAGCTAAAGTACCAAATTCCTTCTGTCCAAACTTATATATATCTCAAATTGTGATTTTTATCATGGCTGAACTGGTAGCAATGCACATTACTGACTACATTCACAATATAACAATGCTTCTTGTAACACAAATTCCTCTCTCTGAATTAATGTCTCTACTCTGCATTTATATTATGCATGTTCAGTGTGACTGTGGCTGGTCATTTGACTCTGTGGGCGGACTGATTTTTCACATGACTTATGATTATGTAATGCCACTGATGAGAGAAAACATTTCTGCTCTCCTTTGAGTTGACAAACAAGAGGGAAATGCACAAGGTCTTTGAACCTAAGCTGTCTGTTCAGTTTCCTGAAACATTAAGCCAATGTGGAGACCATGCATCAAAGACCATTTACTGCTTGTATTTGTTTTTAGTTGATTGCAGTGTGTTTTGCCAAAAAAATGTCAAGCTGCAACGGTGATGTCTGGTAAATTGCCACTTCTTTTGAAGGTAACAACAAAATGCTCTCTTAAGCAACGTGAACACAAAAAAATTTAAATGTATCCCGTTCTGCACAAACAAGTGCAAAAAACGACAAGTGCTTCCACCACGTTCTTAAGAATCAACTTCTTGAGTTGCTATGTGTTTGTTTGAGAATGAAGTATCAGGATCATAGCTACAGTTGCCAAGAAGAATGATCTTATAATTGAGTGATTGTCAATAGAGGCACAACCAACCAACCAACCAACCAAACAAACAGATTCGACAACGAGGATGGGAGGCGTACCCAGTGTCTCCACTATGGGCAGCTTCTTTATAATCGCCTGTTTCTTTACCATCCTCATCACTCCCAGGGCCAGAGTGACTGTCACCACGATGGGGAGGCCCTCTGGGATAGCTGCCACGGCCAAGCTGAGGAGAGAGCCAATGACGCAAGACTTAAAAGACCAAAAACTACACCTCAAGTCACATACCTGTTAGAATCATCTGTCTCTGTGCTGGACTGATTGTATTACGACATACCTAACACCTATTGTGAACATGTCTAGTATGTTCTTCCCCTGAAGCCATCCAACCATCATGATAACCCCTGAAAATTGGAAGTATGTTAGTGCCATCATAGTAGAAAAGAAGAAATTAGGGTTTGCATATTCAATCAGATGCTATGCATCAGTAACTCATGAAAGTATGATGAATGTTAATTAGACAATCATATAATGTCTACCAATAATCCCGAAGGAATAGAGGGAGAGTTGTTTCCCAAGCAAATCCATGCTTTTCTGTAAGGGGGTTTTGGGAGCCTGTTTGAAAAACAAAAAGAAGACTTGGACATGAAACAAAGGCATTTTCATTGCGACATCAATCTTTTGCATTTTAAATGTGTCCGTTTTACAATTTATGCTTGATTACCTCCTCTGCTTGCATCATCTTAAAAACCTCACCAAATTCAGAATTTTCTCCAGTACCAATGACAATGCCCTGCAATTTAAAAGCAAGCTTTTTAAAAATGTGGTGAAACAATTTATTTTATCTCTTTTTTGGCAGTATAAAATAAAAAAAGAAGAAAAAAAACAAGCAAGGGGTGTGGGATGTGTAGAATTTTGTGAATGAAGGACTCACTTTAAGCGTTACAATTTTACACGGCCCTGCCGCATGATTTTAATTGTTAGAAGTACAAATATTCCATGTAGTCTCAAGAAATACGTTCATTAAAGTTTGACATGTCAATTATAATTTTTTTAACCCCTAAATCTAGAAATTATTAAGTATCAGACCATAGCAGTACCTTGGCCTTCCCACATCGCACCAGTGTCCCCATGAAGGAGATGTTACTTCGTGATGTGATATCGCCATTGGTGGCAGCTGGCTGTGGGGCGGAGGTCTTGGTGCAGGGGGCGGTTTCTCCTGTCAGGCTGGACTCGTCAACTGTCAGATCCACCGCCTGAAGGGCAGAGAAAGGTCATCTTGACTAAAAGGTCATTAGAATCATGCTGCTATTTCAGGACACAGGCACAAGGACCTCTGCCATTTAAGACTAATGTGTAAACTTCACCAGCACATATTTTTCTTTAATGTGAGTTTGGCTGTCACTATAGCCATGTGTACATGCACCATAATCCAGTAATAATCCGATAGCTCAATTGGAATAAAAAACTTTCATGTAAACACCTCAATTGGAAGACAGTCTGAATGGCCTCGGCTTGAATTAATTTACTATCCAATTGAAAGTGTTAGTGCAGATCTCAAGTAATTAATTTTAATACATTTTTCATAAACTGATTTAAAAAATACAGTACTGTGCAAAAGTTTTAGGCAGATGTTGCATAGTGAGGATGTCTTCCAAAATAGTGCCATAATTCATTTTAATTTTTCAATTAACATCATACAAAGTCCAGTAAACATAAAAAAGCCAAATCAATATTTGGTGTGACCAACTTTGCCTTCAAAACCGCACCAATTCTCCTAGGTACACCTGGACACAGTTTTTCTTGGCAGATAGGATGTTCCAAGCTTCTTGGAGAATTCGCCACAGTTTTCTATCTATTTAGGCTCAATTGCTTCAGTCTCTATATCTAATCCCAGACTGACTCAATATTCTGTGGTGGTTATGCCATCTCTTGCAGAGCACCCTGTTCTTCTATTCTAATCTTTTTTTATTTGCAAAATAAGTCTAAAATGTATTTTTTCTATTGACACACTAAAACTGAAGATATAAATAACCATCTTAAGACAAATGTTTTTTGTGAAACAAGCCCTAAAACTTTTCCACAGTACTGTAACTTCTGTAACCATCCAACCAATCTTTCCTACCTACTCTTTCAGAGATGAATAGTTATTGGAAGAGGAATCGTGTGAGCTTCTTGGCATATTTTTATATGCCACAAACACGCCAGAACACACTGAGGTGGTATGAGTTACATAACTTTTAAGGGGGATCTCACACAGGATGTATTCTTGCAGTCAGTCTGCACAGTTTTTTTAATTAGTTGGTCTATGACCATGTATTCATGCCTTAGATGGATACCTTCTGCCACAGTGTCATCTTTCTCTGAATTTTACAGCATCATACGTCATGAGCATCATGATATGGAGCCAAGTAAAAAAAAAGCTTTTAAAACTGAATCTCGATACCCCTGTGGTCAGTTCCATTCTGTTGCACTCAATCTAGCAATTTTGAACTCAACATGTCCCATTTGATTTAGTCACTCTCTGTCTATAAAATTCATTGGAATGCAGAGTTTAGGACAAATGGAGACAGAAAGAGAGATTTTACTATGCATCAGTATCAGTTCACACCTCGAACAGGCGCAGGTCGGCCGGGACTCTCTCTCCCACAGACAGACAGACGGTGTCTCCAGGGACAAGCTCTCGTGCCAGAAGGTGTTCCAGACGTCCTTCTCGAACGCTGGAGGGAGACGGACAGGAGATGGAGAGACGGATGGAGAGTGCGACAAAGGGACAAAAAAGACTGAGCATTGAATGATTAAAATTAGGCCAGTGTAGCCATGTGAACAGATTCATGGCCTGTGGATTGGACAAAGGTCAAACAGTTTAGTGAATGTACCTACAACAGTCTTGGCACCATTTAACTTGAAAACATTCACACACCAACAGAAAATTATTGGTGTGTGAAATGCTTTATTGATTACAGCAATAAGCTATGAGTGGCTGTGCACCAAAGTGGCTTTAAACATTTAAACGATGTAAACTAAAATGGCAGGAAAAGTTGTAGAATGGAAGCCCTTATAAAATGCTTTGCCTACCACAATGGAACAGATAGTGGACAATGCAGATAACAAGAACTAAGGTGGTGGAAAAGGCAGAGAACAGAAAATCGGCCGATAGTTTTTAAAATCAAATTATGGATTGTTTTTCTTAATATTAGTCTTTCCTTACTATATGTTTGTGCTCATTATAGTATGGCACAGGCAGCTATATGAATCCAAAATAACTCATCCAGATGCCAGATGCAGTTTTTGTTCAACAAAATCATAAAAATAATTTGGATGTTGTGCATAATGCAGGAGTTTTAACAAAAAACAAGGCAGAGGACTCTTATTTTGAAATGACGGAGACTTGTAAAAATATGGATTAATATCATTGATGAAAGATTTAGATAGAGCAAATCCACATGAGATGCCAGTGATTCTTTTTATTTTACCTCTGGAGGCAGCTATTTTGCTGTAAACTGACAACATCTGTTCCAAAATGCAATTATCAACATAGATTAAATCGGTAAGCCCGATATATCTGACTACCTCCATATATTATCCCATTGCTAAAGTATTCAGAGAAAAGCAGGGCAACAGACGGTGGTGTGAGCTGAGGGTGCTCTACAGGTGTTTGGGGGACAGAACACAAGGCTGTGGCACGGTCTGGTTTTGAAGTGCAAATATAAGGTTTTGTGTGTTTGAAGTGGTAATCAAGCCTCTCATTCTCAAGCCTCTCATTCTCACTCCCTCCATATATCATCTGAAAGTCTGTCTTTTATGAATTTGGTGGGTGTAAAGCTTTAGAGGATACACCTAGGACATCAAAATCTCACACCCACATGCAGATGGCTTCTAAAATTACACATTATTAATGTAGCAGACAAAGAAAATAAGAGAGAAAGAGAATATTAATTAAATAAAAGCAAGAATGAAAGCTCACCAGTGGCATTCTGGAGGCACAAGTTTTCCCAGCTCCTCTAGGGACTTTTCTGAGCGGTATTCCTGAAATGAAACAGAAAGGAATTCATAGTAAATGTCCACCACACTTAAATACACTCACTACATCCCATTAATCCAAGGGACTTTTCCAAAAACCGAAAATCACCTCTAGGTCCCTCTGACCATCAGGAGCACAACTAGAGTTGCAATGGTATAAGAGTTTTACGGTATGATAACAGTCTCAGAAAATATCACTGTTTCACTGTATAACACAATAACTATTATCAGTTACAATGACCCTTAAAGTAGTGAAAACAGATGTTTTTTGTTTTTTTGTTCTGTTGAACAAATGCTTTATTATAATTGAACCTAGAATCAATTTTTTTTTGTTAAAAGCTAACAGAATTATAATAATAAACATGATTAAAAAAAATAGCATGTAAATATAACATGTTATATAACTAAAGCATGTTAGTTTAAATGTTAGCATATCATGTTAAATTAACTACTAAATGAAAAATAACAATAGCTGTGTGAGCTTTTAAAGTAATGTCCTATGATTATTAACAATTAGCATATACTGCTCCTGTCTGTACCTTTAACTCAGTGGTTCTCAACTGGTTTGGCTTCAGGACAGAATTTACATCAAGTGGTGACCCACCATAGTAAAAACATAACCTGTATTTAATGTACCCTGGGTTGCATTTCCATTTACGTTGCACAGTTTTGTTCATGGTTTTCAAGGACATGCATCAAGTGACATTACTTTTGCTGTTGATGTCAACAACTCTCCCCCCCTTTTAAAAATTGAAGAGCATATTAACTTATATGAGCCCATTATTATCCCGTTTGTTACCTAATGTCAAACATAATTCAAACAGAACATACATATTACACAGAAGGAAAGGCTCCTCGTTACCATGGGTAAGTCAGTGTGGCTAGTCTTAAATAATAGTAATAATAAATAATAACAAATTGTAGTATTTATGACAACATAAATACTTGCTGAAACACATATTGAAACTTTAACTACAACTGCCAGTGTTGATATAAAATGAGGAATTGACCTTTAGATTATTTCATATGAAACTATAACATTTTGTCAAAATACTGTGAAACAATTTTGTAAAGGTGATGTATCATAAAAAAATTAAAATAACGTATAGCACAGTGTTTCTCTTTTCCTCCTCAGTGCTGTTTGGCATGTCAGGGCCGCCTACTGTTTGAGAGGTTTGACTTGACTTCCTCCGTAACGCTTTAAATTAGAAAAGTCTCACTAGAATTGAAATTGGTTACATCAGATTTGAGGTCTGCATGCCGCAATATGGAGGGAAGCCCGGTTGTTGCACGTGTGCACAAGAGAGAAGAGCACATCATGATTGTGAGCTGGTTCAGATACACTAGTGCGAAAGTGCAGATAAGAAGTATTTAGCTGATTGCGAGATTATCATTAAATCTGCCTTGGCAGTCGTAAATAGGCTATCACTTGGGCGGCTGCCAAAATATCTTCAATGGGAGAACCATTGAAGCCATTGTTCTTTCCCTGCCATCCATGACCCAAGTCCGAATAGACCTGCGACCCACCAGTTGAGAAACACTGCTTTAACTCACACACACTCACTCGCTTATGTCAGACCCCCTCGCATGTCTCTGACATATTCTCCATTGCATGTGTGTGTGGCGCAAGTTGACGAGTCAGACGGGCAGTCGAGGAGGAAAGGAGATGTGTACGCGCAAGTGAAATTTTCCATCCGGTTGCAATTTTTCTCCAATACTGTATATAAGCAAATGTACATTGTATGAAAACTGTACATTTTCATACCGTGGTATACCATGAAACCGGTATACAGCTGCAACCCTAAACACAACTATAAATTTTTGTCAGAATAGATGCCATATTTAGCACAGGTCCACAATAAAATGTTTTTCCACAAAGCATGTGGTACAAGAGACTAGGTCGTTGTTTTAAGTGGAGAAAAAAGCTGTTCCAATGTGGATAAGAAAAGGTGGACATGGCCTGCAAACATTAGTAAATGCAAACAAAACCAAGGTCAATATGACTTGATTGTAAGTGACATCTAATTTTCAAAATCTATGTTTTATAGAGGCTGGAATCACAAGATAACTGGCGATATGATATTATATTGATATCTAGTACGATATAAGCGATTCTTTATTTTTGGTGTAAAAAACTACAAAACTACTCACTAAGCACTTTATTAGGAACACTATACTTATACTGGGTAGGGCCTCCATTTGCTCTTAAAACAGCCTCAATTATTCCTGGCATGGATTCCACAAGGTGGAAACATTCCTTTGAGATTCTGGTCCATGTTGGCATGAGTGCGTCATGCAATTTCTGCAGATTTAACAGCAGCACATTCATACGGCAAATCTCCTGTTCTGTCACATTCCAAAGATGTTCTATTGGATTCAGATCCAGTGACGGGGAAGGCCACTGAAGTACAGTAAACTCATTGTCATATTCATGAAACCAGTTTGAGACTACTTTTACTTTGTGACATGGTGCATTATCATGCTGGAAGTAGCCATTAGAAGATGGTTAAATTGTGGCCATGAAGGGATGCACAATACTCAAATAGTCTGTGGCATTCAAGCGATGATTGATGGTATAAATGGGCCCAAAGTGTGCCAAGAAAACATTCCCCACACCAATAAACCACAACCACCAGACTGGACTGTTGACAAAAGGCAGGTTGGGTCCATGGATTCATACTGTTGGCTCCAAATTCTGACCCCATCATCTGTGTGCCTCAGCAGAAATCGAGATTCATCAGACCAGGCTAAGTTTTTCCAGTCTTCAACTGTCCAGCTGTCCGTTTGACGCGAATTCGCGTCTGCCACCCGAGTTGAAAAATCGGAACTTTGGCGTCAATTCGCGCGTTAACCAATCAGGAGCCTAGCTGCCTGCTGTCACTCAGGAGGTAAAGTGACGTAAACTCCCGCTCGGAATCGTTCATTCCAAAATCACTGACAGCTAACTTATGGAGGAAAAACTAATTCTTGCTGTAAGCAGTCACCCAGAATTGTACGATTCCACTTCATATTTTACAGAGACAGGAACAAAAAGGACCTCGCTTGGAAGAGGGTCAGTGAGGAGATTGGGCAACCTGGTAAGTTGTAAATACAAATTAATCTTTAATATTTGTCCACTTCTTTACGATAGAAATGCTACAGTCACTGTAATTTCTTGAACAAGAACATGTGGACATCAAAACATGCAAACTCAGAGCGAGGGTTTACAGTTTAAGCGTCACGCGCGTAAATTTCGCTTCAAACTTTAGTTTTTTACGCGCGTCAATTTCGCTCTTGACGCGCGAATGGATTCAAAGTGGTCAAGCGTATAACTAGACGCGGTAGGCGCGAATTTGACGCGCTATTCGCGTCCGGTGTGAACGCAGCATTAGGCTTTCAGTTCTTGGCTGCCAGAAGTGGAACCCGACGTGGTCTTAAGCTGCTGTAACCCATCTGCCTCAAGGTTCGATATGTTGTGCATTCTGAGATGCTATTCTGCTCACTATAATTATACAAAAGTGGTTATCTGAGTTACCACAGCCTTTGTCAGATCAAATAAGTCTGGCCATTCTCCATTGAGCTCTCTCGTCAACAAAGTGTTTTTGTCCGCAGAACTGCCGCTCACTGGGTGTTTTTTGTACCACATCATAAAGTCTTAAACACTGTTGTGCGTGAAAAACCCAGGGGATCAGCAGTTACAGAAATACTCAAACCAGCCCGTCTGGCACTAACAATCATGCCACTATCGACATTTTTTCCTCACCCATTCTGATGGTTAGTGTTAACGGAGGCTCCTGTCCCGTATCTGTGTGATTTTATGCATTGCACTGATGCCTCATGATTGGCTGATTAGATAATTGCATGAAGTAGGTGTAAACTCACTGCTTCTCATTTTACTTCACAGACTTCAGAGAACTGTTACCAAATCACCAAATGCATTGTTAAATTTATATAAAAGTGTCTGAAATCATTTCTATGTGAACATTTATTTTAAGGTCAGTGTTTATGTTCACAAATAAGTCTGTTTATATTTGACTTTGAACTTTTAAACAAAAAACAGACTTGAGAAGTGAACATAAAATATTAAGTCTGGCAGTCCTTGCAACTTAAAGGGATAGTTTGCATGCAGCCTTCTGAGAGACAATGTTTTTTTTATGTTACTGAACATACAGTATATAGTAATATCAAGTCTTTGCAACTTAAAATCAACTTATTTCTAAATTTGAAGTACATAAACAAAGAACACTGCAACAATACTTTGTATATACCAAAGCCTCGTTGTTATTCATGTCAACTTAAATCTGCCATCTATTCTGACTAAGGGTCTACAGCTTCATTTGTGTGATGTTATTAGTGTAATCTGTTGGTCTTACCTGTACAAAGGCAACTGTAACAACAATAATAATGGCCTGCAAAAAATAAAGATAAGAGTTAAGCAAACTGATCCACAGTTTTACGCTAGCAAAAATGTGACCAAGGAGATGATCAGGAGAAACTTACCACGGTGATACTGACAGCATCATCAAACTGTCGCATCAACACACTGATTACAGCGGAAGCCAGCAGCAACAAGATGAGAGGGTCTTTAAACTAGAAAACAAGAGCAAGAAAGTGGAAATCTCAGAGAGACAAAGACTGCATGAGGGAGCTTAATGTTTCTTGGAATTGAGTCCATTGTGGCCAACATCACAAGGAAGGACTTGTTTTGTTCTGCCTCTAGAGTTGAAGTAGACTAATCACTATTAGCAATAAAGAGTTATTGATCTTTGTCGTATAGTGTGCTTTTTCAGATATCCAAAAAATGTGTTTACAGTCTCTACAAATGTCAAGGAGCCAAAGCCAAAACAGATATGCGGTATCAGCCCACAATACTCAGACGTAATGGCCTGTTACAAGAAATCTATGTTTTGATAGCTAGGGCTGGGTGATATCAAACATTTACAATAGATTTTAAGCAAAATCATACAAGCAGGAGAGCAACAGCAGGACAGAGAGTGTTATATTCCTTTTATATAACAGTTCTATAAACAAGAAAATAAATGTAGAGAAACTGACATTTTAGGCACAATATGACCAACAAAAATAGTTACAATGTTGCAAACCATAGAATTACAACACCTGGAAAACTGCATGACTCAAATTAGTGAAACAGAACTGTTTAACTGCTATCAATGTTATTAGCAGTGCAATCAAATCAACATAGTGAATGACGTGACAACTTAAGCTAATTTTTTCCCAAAGGCTGTAAAAGCAGGCCAGTTTTGCACCCGCTCTGAGTCGAGTAGCGTTAAGCATCTCTTTAACCTCAGTTACAAAAAATCTGACAGAGTTGGGAAATTAAATTCATTACATTAATCAGTTTTTATGAACTGTATGATTCTGTGAACTGGTTCTAAACACTGATTCAACGGTTTATTTGCATAATCATGCAAGTTCATGGAAATCCCACCCAATTTGTAAGCTTTCAATATTTTTAGTAAAAATGTATGTAGGTAAATATTTCTGTTTATTAATATGAATTGTTTCATTGGTGCATATAAAAACACTTATGTTCATTTAGTGCCAAACTGTGTAAAATTCAGTAATATTCACTGTATTTTACTTTTACTTTTTGCATTAAATATTTTAAAATAACTGTTTACATGCATACCATTATGCTGATACACACACAAAAAAATGCTGGAAAAAAAACACATTTACATAAGATTTTAAATCATCAGATTATTTTCTGCTTTTAATGTCAAAACAAACAGTCATGTGCACACATTGGATAAGCTAGAAAAGGTGTTCACATTAGAGGTCGAGCCACAATGAATTTTGCTGATACTGCTAACCAAGCTGGTGGAAAAAGCAAATTATTAATTAACCGTTTTTTTAATAACCAGAAGAATTAAGAATTGTTGCATGACGAAGGTCTATAACTATAACCAAGCCCAAAATTCACTGTGGACTTGGCTCTGTAACAATGCTCTATGTTGCTCTATGTCCCAGAAAGGATTATTAGGAACACCTGTTCAATTTCTCATTAATGCAATTATCTAATCAACCAATCACATGGCAGTTGCTTCAATGCATTTAGGGGTGTGGTTCTGGTCAAACAATCTCCTGAACTCCAAACTGAATGTCAGAATGGGAAAGAAAGGTGATTTAAGCAATTTTGAGCGTGGCATGGTTGTTGGTGCCAGCCGGGCCGGTCTGAGTATTTCACAATCTGCTCAGTTACTGGGATTTTCACGCACAACCATTTCTAGGGTTTACAAAGAATGGTGTGAAAAGGGAAAAACATCCAGTATGCGGCAGTCCTGTGGGCGAAAATGCCTTGTTGATGCTAGAGGTCAGAGGAGAATGGGCCGACTGATTCAAGCTGATAGAAGAGCAACTTTGCCTGAAATAACCACTCGTTACAACCGAGGTATGCAGCAAAGCAAAGCCACAACACGCACAACCTTGAGGCGGATGGGCTACAACAGCAGAAGACCCCACCGGGTACCACTCATCTCCACTACAAATAGGAAAAAGAGGCTACAATTTGCAAGAGCTCACCAAAATTGGACAGTTGAAGAGTGGAAAAATGTTGCCTGGTCTGATGAGTCTCGATTTCTGTTGAGACATTCAGATGGTAGAGTCAGAATTTGGCGTAAACAGAATGAGAACATGGATCCATCATGCCTTGTTACCACTGTGCAGGCTGGTGGTGGTGGTGGTGTAATGGTGTGGGGATGTTTTCTTGGCACACTTTAGGCCCCTTAGTGCCAATTGGGCATCGCTTAAATGCCACGGCCTACCTGAGCATTGTTTCTGACCATGTCCATCCCTTTATGGCCACCATGTACCCATCCTCTGATGGCTACTTCCAGCAGGATAATGCACCATGTCACAAAGCTCGAATCATTTCAAATTGGTTTCTTGAACATGACAATGAGTTCACTGTACTAAAATGGCCCCCACAGTCACCAGATCTCAACCCAATAGAGCATCTTTGGGATGTGGTGGAACGGGAGCTTCGTGCCCAGGATGTGCATCCCACAAATCTCCATCAACTGCAAAATGCTATCCTATCAATATGGGCCAACATTTCTAAAGAATGCTTTCAGCACCTTGTTGAATCAATGCCACATAGAATTAAGGCAGTTCTGAAGGCGAAAGGGGGTCAAACACAATATTAGTATGGTGTTCCTAATAATCCTTTAGGTGAGTGTATATTCACCAGATGAAAAGTTTTTGAATATGGTATATACAGTATACACACACACACACACACACACACACACACACACACACACACAGATAAAAGATGAGGTTTATTGATGAGGAATAGTAAAAAATAAATGAAAAAATAGTCGGTGTAAAAATGTGCACGTAAAGCACTGACCGGCTTTTTAGTTGAGTTTTAAATATTGTCAAAATGCGAGGCATGTGGAATGTTCCGGAAATATCTTAATCTACAAACACCAGTTTCGAAGTCTATTTAAATACTTAAATAGACAGACAGAACATCAAATGCAATGCTTTCTGTGGAGTGACACTACACAGATGGGAAAATTAGCCAAGCATGTTATTTATCTTATTTCAAGGTTCCCTAAGGTCATCTGATTGTCAGTGGCACCAGAAATGAATAATGATAGGCTGGCATAGCGTGAGAAAGTAAAGATTAAAAAAACTGGCAGTGCAAGTTACTTTCTTTGATTGGCCACAGACTGTGTGAGCAGCTCTAATCTACAGGGGGATCTGACAACCGCAAATTAGCAATAAACTGCACTGCACAGGATGAGTTCATAATTTCTTTAGAGCAAGAAATACGGCTACCTTTTCAAAACAAACCTGTCAAACTCTGAACGGTGGATGTGAGGCAAAGATAAAACTAGAAAAGCTTGGCTGCATCAGAATGTTTCAACAGATTCTAGGAGTGTGATCTATGGGTGTTAATTAGGGCTACTGTAGATGATATATTGAATATTCATAAAATTAAGGAACAATAAAACCTTTTTATTTGGCCATTATTTGGTTGAGTTTAACAAACTTTCCTTGTCCTGTGACTTGAGTGTTAAGATCGATTGTCTTTGATTTAAACTTCAGTAGCAGTCTAGTGTTAGATTTCAAATCGACCCTTTGCGAAGTCCCGCCATAAAATAATTTTGGAACAATCCTGTCTTAGCAACTGTTGCTGGGGAATCCATTTTTGCCATTTTCAATGAGAGCCTATGGGAGGTAATGTGTGTTTGAGTAGTTAAGCGGGATTTTTACAACACGATCTGTTTTTATAGTAAATTAACAGTTCAAAGAATCAAAATGAATGTGTTAGAAAACGTATAAGCAGTTTCACTTTCATTATTGTTATCAGGTGTGCAATTGCTATTCAATGGCTCTTTTCTCTTTTCATGTGACTGCGGTAATCGTTTTTCTTTGTTCTTATTCACAATCTCTCATTCATTCCTTTGGGGAGTTCTGCAGAGCTTATCAGAGCGAGCAACCGTAGCCAAGGGAGCGGACCTTAGTTATGGGTCTGACATGACATGTGTTACAAGTTTTGCTCCTGTTTTTTTTTTGCTGGATTTTTACACATGCTTTGCAGTTTTAGAGCAATGGGTATATAAAATATCACACGCTGCAGGGGAACCCACAAAGGCAACAAACTGAAGATAAAAGAAAATACAAATCACCCCGGTTACAGCACTATATTTAGCACGGTTTCTGTCTAGAGTGGATGGAATATTTTCACAGAGAACAGCAGCCTTACAGCTCCATATTGAACGAGAGAGGGTGATGAACTGGGTCATTTTACAGCTTTTAGGCTTGTTCACAATTAACAAATATTTTTGCCACAACATGCCTTTCAATTTAAAAAAAAAGCATCACTAAAATGATCATCAAAATATTAATAACTAGTCTTGACCAACACAAAATATGTATTGTTTTAAAGCTTAGAAGTTTTTCTTTACAATGGTTGTAGGCATTATGCCCAAAACTAAACAAATGCTTTGAAACTTGCAGACAAATCAGAAGTGCTATGTTTTAATAATGTATTAATAGTTTTGCACTGTACATATTTGTGTAATCGGTAAAAACATGAAACTGATCAAATAGTCATGTGTCATATGTTGTTGGAAAGCTCTCAAAGAGTAGAATACATCCGGTCTATTTGTTTTCCTCAAAGATAAAATTATAGTGAGTAAGAGCTAAGTACATGTCTTTGATATAATAGTTACATGTATGTAACATGTTGCTCATAAACTGCGTTTTCGCTTATAACTTCACAAAATATAAACAGAAGATAAAATATAATATTCCATTACCTAGAGGAGGGAATTCCCCTTAAAAGAGTCCGCACACAATGTAATCGCATGCATAGATTATTAAATAATCCACACGAAGCACAATGTGCACACAAAATGTGCTAACTGGCTAAAACATGTTTGCTTTCCTGGATCTGATGACTTCATCTGAGATTATACAGTACATTGTCCATCATCATGTAATGCTAAACCAATTGTAATAGGATCACTTCAAGCAGATGTGGAAGTCATCCAAATATGGGCAGAGAGGATTGTTCACTCTTAATTACATAAGGCCACCAGGAGATAGCACCAAGTACATGACAACTCAATGATGGCCCAAATGACACAGAATGGAACTGAATGAGATCCCGTTACTCATGCGTGCATGCTTTGGAGAAAGAGCACACCTTTAGTCATTGTTGCATTGCATGTATAATTAGTTCTCATGTACAATTATTATTTTCAGTAGTTTCATTTGTTTGGAGAGGCTTTTGCATGCAAGGATAAATTATATTTGAAATGCTGACTTTTGATTGATTCATCATACAGGTGACATGATTGGGAACAAAACAAAAGCTGAGATATGTTAAATCAGTACTATATTTTTGGGTTAAGTTTTTCAGAAACATATTCAGAAGAGTAACACCATACAGTATTGTGACAATACATTGACACATTAGTGATTTTAGCAGTTGTATTATGCATAAACACCTGGACAGTGTTTTGGTTTCATATAGTATACAAACTTTTTTCAACGACTTACAAAAAGTTGCGGCAGCCTCAGTGTGAACAGTTTTCATACATATTTTTCACCAGATACTTTTCTCTTGAAATTTGTATCACTTCGTAATGTTGCTTTTGATTTTAACTCTTTCCCCGCCAAACACGGAATTTTCTGTGTTTTATGAAAAAACGCTTCCCAGCCAAACACGGAATTTTCCGGGTATCCGTGTTTTAGGTGTTATACGGTAAGGAAGACCCGCACGCATATTTTGAAAGCGTGCGCAACTCTTTGATCAAAGAAACAGACTGCGATCGTCTCAAACATGAAGAAGTGGAGTATTGAGAAGCTCAAAATATCAGACATAAACATGCCTTTTTCTCAGCTTTTTGTCTGAAAAAGAACAAATGAAGATAAAATAAAATCGTTTTTTTTGCCTAAAAGCAGAGGCTCAGATCTTTATTGTGATATATAGCATCTTCATATATTCATGGAAGAAAATATTCTGCGAGCCATTAAAGTTTAGCGAAAATCGTCAAAAACCCTGGCGGAGGCTGGCAACTTTTTTTTAAAAACGCTGGCGGGGAAAGAGTTAATAGGCCTTTTATGCATTGTTTACTGAAGCTAAAATGCTTGCGAAAAACGTATTACACAGTGCTTTAGTTTAATCCCTTGGGGTGCAGTTAGTTAGTGACAGACTGCTGTTTTTTTTGTTGGTTATGTCTTTATTTTTTCAGCCAGTCAATATCCTACCTGCAAGATGTATTTTTTCCAGAGTGGTTCATCTTCACTGATATCAAACTCGTTCCATCCGTGGTAAGCGCGGCGTCGTGCTACCTCCTCCTGGGTGAGACCAAACTGCAGGTCAGCCTAACAGAGAGAAAAAGGATGAGAATTAAATGCAGACAAAGGCAGCCTTCCCAAAATAACACTCATAGGATGCGTAACCATGACAACTGACATTAACTGCTAACAAATAACAATGCTGAAGTCATAGAAACAACTATTAAAGCCAGTTTCCTGGAACTTTGGCTTCATAAAGTGAACTGTAAGACACAAACAACAAAGCATTTCTGTTTTGAGAACGACCTTGAGACTCTCTGTGCATTCTATTCAGAAATGATCATCCCTATGCCCTATTCCCTCCAAAGGCTTCATTCTCCCCAGTGGGTGTAGGGTTAAACAAATAATGGTAATTTGGAATGTACTTTTAAGTAACTGTTTGGAAACACCCTACAGCTGCCATCATTGACATGAAGTCATCGTTCATTTATAGCAGAGAGAGCAAAAAGCTGCTGGCTGTGCAAAACTAAAAACAAAGGCAGAGTACAACCAAATTTGACCACATAGCATCACTTTACTCCTTCCCTTGTTCAGTTTGCACTTACAAAACATGGCAGCTTCTGATGGCACACAAATGAAAAACATGTTCTTTCTATCTATCTATCTATCTATCTATATATATATATATATTAAAATAGTAATAACCAAGGTGTATTATTCATGGCTTGAGTGCTTCTCTGAGACTGTGGATAAATGTTGATGATAGTGGATGAATATAGATCTTCAGGGATCAGATGGTCATGTCAGTGGGATGATGGAGAATAGAGACATGGCACAACACACTCTATCATCCATGCAGAGACTGTAAGAGCATCCCTGCACTCTTATCCTACAGTGATTCATTAAGGGACACAGTGTGATAGTAGCATGGGATAGATCTGAGTGGTCAATCATCACCCTCATATGGGCATACCTGCAGTAAACAGGCCACCTCGTTCACAGGTAGTTCACTGGCTTTTTTTGAAGTCACAACCGGAACCATGGTCTCATCTTCACAGAGGGGATGACACTCAGCAAGCTGGGGGAAAAAAAAACAAAGGAAAACATTTAAACAAAACATCAGAGGAAGTGTGCATGATAGCCCAGATGATCACACAGAGAAAATATTCCATTAATTGGTTTTGAACTTTAGAGATAATTCACATCAGATCATTAAGTTAATGCTATCATAACCTAATCTCTCCTCTGAAAAAACGTGAGTACAACGTACAAAGGGATTACAGGCCCGAACTTGGACCTCTTTAATGCTGCACATGGAAACAATAGACATATCAAGGAAGAGCACTTTTTTATGACAAACCAGTCTTAGGAAGTAACTCGGATTCATCAATTTCATCATCTGAAACTTCACCCAACCCAAACTGTAGACTCTGTTACAGAAACAAATCTCCATTTACACAGAGCTGCTGCTGGAGGAAGGGCAATCTGACAGCAATCGTGAAACTCATCAATTGAATTAATGGAACGTATTAGTGCACAAAAGTACATTTGAAGCACTCCAAACAGAATAAAACTACCATTACGATGATGCTTCTAAATGGCGAACATCCATGTTCAGGCAATATAAAGAACATTACATGAACAACATTATAATGTCTTGTCTTACATATGACCAGCTAGCCTGCTCAATGTTTCTAGCTCACTGATTTTTGTACTGAAATATCCTAACTCTGGGGAAAAAAACATAGTGAACCAGATTCAGTTGATCCTGTACCATGATATACATAAATTCCATGTTAAAGATTCTATTTAATAGAAAGAAGCCTATATTTTTACTAGAGCTGTCAAAATTAAAGCGGTAATGCATGCGATTAATTTAATAAGTATAATGCATTGATTTTTCTTAATCGCGATTAACGCACTGGATAAAAACTGGTTGGAAGGGCAGAACCTTTGCCATTTGTCCACCCGGACTCAGTGATTCAGTGTCAGTGTAAAGAGATGGGGAAAATAGCTCTTAATGCTATTTGTCATACAAAAAAGCCTAGATGGATGTTGTGACAGAAATCAAGTATTTTTTAGACTGTGTAATGTGCATTTAAATTACTGCAGATGCATGCCAAGTCTTAACTATCACCAAAACGCAGAATATTACATTTTTGTTTGCTTGCACTTTTCATGCGATGTATCAAAGTTTAAAAGTTCAAAGCAGCCCTTGACACGGAAGTGAATCATGAATGCAGCTTTACAATTGCTGCAACAAAGCAGATAGCCAGTCTGCCGGCTGATTAATATTGTATAGAGGATATAGAGGATGAGAGTTTAAGAAACGTAATGCCCATTGCAATGAATATGCAACCTATAGTTCTTTCAATTAGTCAAACTCCCACTTTAACATTTAATGTAACTTGAATTGATGGTATTTTAGTTCATTTCTATCTTTATACTGTGGAAGTCTTTGTTTGGAAAATTTTAATAAAGCATTATATTGTATCATATTGTTTTGTTTCCTTTCCTAAGAAGGAAATACATGCATTTTGACAGGAAAAGAAATATATTTTGAGTCCAATTTCAGCACTTTGAAATCTGTGATTAATCGTGAATAACTACAAAAAATTATGCACTTTATCACGATTAAAAATTCAATCGACTGACAGCACTAATTAACACTTTCTAAAGTAAATGTAAGTGATGCTTGCCCATGCAAAATACTGATATGTTGCCAAGGTGTTTTATATGGCATTGCTATGAGTGGTTGCTAGGTGGTTTGCTTCAAGTCCTAGTCAAAAGAACTCACCTCCAAGTCTCTGATATTCTGGTCACTAGATGATCCAACAGTATGAGCAATAGTAATAGCCAAGTCATGAATTTACCAATAAGACCCATGATACATTTCAACCTTGAAGGCAGTGTACAAAAATGAGAATATAGCCCAGTGATTTAAGTTTAACCTGTGGATGGCAGTTGAACATAAGTAAGGTTATTAAGATGTAGATTTATTCTTGGGTCATTCGGAATTACCCAAGGTTAAATGTTCTGAGACCATGCACCAGAGAGGCATACTTTAAACAAAATAGGTTACAATGGAAATAACCACATAACAACATGCAAATCTAAACAAAATCCTGCTGTGACTAGATTTCAGGACACAACTGAAAAAAAGCCCGGACAGACAATATGCTCAAGAGCATATTCTAAACATAGACTTTAAGAGAGCTACCCTCAGGTAGATGTCACTGGCAGATATCTTTCAGAAGAATGGTTTACAAAATGAGAGTGAAAGAGAATTAGGGCTACCTCAAATATTCTGTATCATGTGGTGTTGGATACAGCATAAATCTTTATAAAAAACTCCCCATTCAATGTCTCAGCATCTAGAAGTGTTAAAAGCCATTCTTCCAGCACCATCATTCAGCAGGTACAGCGTAAAGATAAAAGGATCTTATTGAAGAGCCAGCAAGTCTCAGCCTGAGCAGATTCCCATAATTAAGAGTGGCAAGAGATTAAACGTGAATCAACCAATACATCTTTCTCCTTCAACTCTCTCTGAACAGTCCTCTCTTTACATTAAAGAATGAGTGCTATGGATAACAGTACACAGCTATGGGATGGGTGCCCTTTAAAGAAATGAGGCCATTTCTCTGCATTTTCCTCTCTGGTTTTCTAACACCCAGTATAACAAGCCATATGGTCAAACGTATGCGGACACTGACGTCTCACCTTTATGTGCTTGTTTTAATTTAATTTCAAACCTATTGGCAAAATAGGGAGTAGCTTCCATTCTACTGGGAAGGTTTTCCACTAGATGTTAAAACATGACTGTGAGAATTTGTGACCTCGAGAGTAAAAATGTAAATTTGTTTTTCCGCTATCGGTTAGGTTTAGGGTTAAGGTTTGGGTAAGGCAGTAGAGTTAATAAAATATGCATTCCTGTTGACTTGTGGTTGACCGATATGAGTTTTTAATGTCCGATGCCATATCCAGATAGCAGGGTTATGTTATGATTTGTGAAACAGAGGAACTTTTGATGCTGATCATGAAATTTTTATTTTGGCTGATAAAATAAGCACTTTAGAGGAAGATATTATTTAGATGAGCACTCGACAGTACAAAACAGTTTTCAGGGAACTGTTAAGGAGACAGAGTGAGAGTCAAACATGTGAGCACTTTAACATTATGAGCTCAGAAGTGTCTATCATGGTTCTGATATGTGGACTGTTTAAATGAGACTGTGTTGCGCACCGGTCTATTACTGTAACACAAGGCACGTAACACAAAAGCCTAACAGTGATTGGTCATTTATATGTCACAGATGCTTAACATGCAAGCAGGCCATTCTCGGCACCCTCACAGTCTTAAGAAAAAAAAAAGAAGAAAAAAAAAAATCAGCCAAAAGGGAAAACGTATAGGCCAATTTATCGGGATCTGTGATATATCGGTCAACCAACATTTACGACAAAAATACAACTTGCTTTTGTCGTCACTCTGTGGACATTTAACTCTGAAACTAAAGATTACAAAAGCTCATACGTTCAACAAGACTTCCAGTTTGGGTCACAGAGGGGAAGTGATTAAAATCTCGGTGAGCACAGACTAGTTTCAGCATCACAACTTTCAACCTAATGTCGCAGTAGGGCTAGTATAGATTGTGGCGATGATATAATGTGTCAATCAATAGAGATTTTGCTATATCATGTATATTGCAATATGTAAATATCTATGTGCACAGCGCTATCAGTAGACGAGGCATCACATGAGACTGAGAGAACTAAAGAAACATGAATAGATTTTTTATGCCATTAAACATTTTTTTTTAAATCAACAGCCGCCAAAGAAAATTCAATGGCTTTCATCTTATCCGCAGGATATTGAAAATGTTTTGTCAATTTGAAAGTCGCTTTGGGTAAAAGCATCTGCTAAATGCATATGCGTAATGTAAAAGCATTACTTCAGACATAATATTTTTTGCAAGAAGTGTTTGTATTTCTTAAATATTAACTTTCAGCAAGAAGTGTTTACATCATTTTGGGTATTTTCTGCAGGCGTTTAATTTTGTTGGATTTTTCAAATATATATTTCAAATATATCATCAAATATTCTATTGATAAAAATTGGAACAAAGTGTGCAGGAAAAGGAGCCATTAAGTGCCTAGCATCTATTCAGGAAATCCTTCAATACTGTTGTGGCAGCGGGGGCGTGGTCAAGCGCCCGTCCGGGAGAGAAAAGCGGTAAGGGCGCTCACACCTGAGCTTAAAAGACAACACAAACACACATGACGGACATGTCCGCTAACGATCTCTCTCTCCCGCACAGCCCTCTGCAGTCGACCTTTAAACCTCACGGAGGCATAATTAGCCTAATACGGGACCGGGTGTGTAGGATCACGACCCGGCCCCGCCCTCCGCCCTGCCACAACTGTGTAAAAAGCATCACAGGTAGCTATTGTGTAAAGCACACAAAGTACGTTATCAAGGCATAGGGTGACACTTTGAAGAATCTAAAAGATAACAGCTTTGATGTGCATAAAATTGTCACGAGATCCAATAATTGCTCAACCTGTCTTCGGTGTCCATTTCCTTTAACCTGTATCAGGAATATCACATGGCTCTAATAATTATTACTGTTATATGCTTTTTGATTGATAGTCTTTTTTTAGTATCAAGTCATTTTTTTATGGTGAAATTCTAATTAGAATGTCAAAAACCAGACGAGCCATTTATCTTCACAATAAGCCAGCGTAAAAAATAAATAAATAAATAAATAAAGCTTTAATTGTTTTCATATCTCCCGGGCCCCCCTATCTGGGTCTCAAACTGTGGCTGGATCTCCCACTGACAGAACTGGGCCAAGTGCAGGTTCAAGGCCATACACACAAAGAGAACAAACTACTCTCTCAGCGCTCTCCATTGGATGATTGGTTGTCAGAAGTCTGCTGTGAGACACAGAATGTCAGGTTCACCCTAACAGAGTTTCCACAGAGTTCAAACTGCACTCTCTCCCATCAGCCTCTCCTTTTCAACAGCTCCTCACAGATAGCAAACTTACGTATAAACAGATCAAGCACACAGAGGAAAAACTCAGTTCACTAAAAAAAAAGTAATAAGTGTCCTTAACACACCTCAGTTTCCACTGAGACACTGGAGGCTGAACATTACGCAGCACTCCTAAACAAAGCAACCACAAATGTGTACAAAAGAGAAATGTTTTTGACTGGTCACACTGGAGGTTTTGAATTTCATCTTTGTCTATGGAAATCCTTGGACTTTTGATAGTCAAAATTTTAAATGAGGGGAGGAGCGAATATAATCTCTCGCCTTGAGTTTAAGGTTAGTCCAGATTTTTCCTTTGTTTATTTCAACAAATACGAGGCCTCCTATTTGCGTCTCAGAATATTTAAAATGTTGTACATGGAAACTAATTTTGTTTTCCAAAATGTCATACAATACAAAAATGAAAAGTGAACAGAAGAATCACATTAACAGTGGTGTAAACTTGGCATAATGCCATAGTTTACTCTATTTAACCATAATTAAACTTCCAAATGAAAACTATCTCTGTGAATGGTACATTTTTTGGCACGTTTTTGGAAACAATCCTCCTAACAGATGTTCATATTTACAGCAGAGAACACGGCTACATTTTTTACTTTCTATATGCTACAAATGCTATCGATTGAGCATAACTTGTACTGAATTTGGAATATTCCTTTAAGTGTGAGCAACAATAAATGCGATGCCTGCCTTAGAAAGCACCACAAATGAGAATACAAAGCTTTCAAAATTTCTTAGAAAGATGTTAGAGACCATATTATAAGATATGAGCACCTTTATAAAGCACAAGAAAAAAAGCTAAGATTACCATTTACAATAGAAACAGCCCGGACTCAGAGGCCATATGATAAATACAAAGAAGTAATTTTAAGTTTGAAAGACATTTCTGAGAAACAGTGTTGTTGAAAAAGAGCAAAGCTTCCCATAGAGAGAGAAAATACTTTTTTTTTTTTTTTCTATTCATTCAAAACCAAGGTAAACAAGGGACCAAATATCCAAACATTTGCTGCTCAGTGGTGGGAAATCGAAAGATTGATTCCACTTGCGAAAGTTTCAAACCTTCAGGAATGCATCACAAGTTACACTACTTCAAAACATGTTTCCAAACCCGTACATCTTAATTCAGCAAAGATTTGTATTCAGCATTTCTAAACAAAACTGGGTTAATCAGCATGACCAGAGATTGTAAACCACACAGAAATAGATGAAAATAGAGGTCTACCAATAGTTGATTTTGCGATACCAATAAAGAAGTTGGTGGAAAAGGCTGATAAATTATTAATGAGTCAATAGTTTTAAAATCAATTTGTAGACTGTTAAACAAATTCTGGCATTGAGGCTACATGAGTCCAAAATGAATAAAATCCAAGATGCAGTTAATTATTCAACTAAAATCCCAATTACAACAAGAACAAAAATGTGGTGCATAATGTGGGACTTTTATATAAAACCAAGCTATTCTAATTGTAGAATCCTCCAGCAGAGGCCACAGAGCAAAAAGAGAGAGAAAAAAAACTATCTGCAGCTATCAGCATAGATTTTGCCAAGAAACCATAGTTCCAAAAATAAACTATAGGCACCGGTTAATAGGTAAAACCAATATATCGTTCTACCTCTGGTATGAAACCACTTAAGACAAAACAGAATGAAACACTTTAGCTAGTTCTCAATCTTCAATCTGTCAAGCAAAGCTAATGCGAGCTTCACAGGGCGTTAGATGCTCCGTTATATATAGATGGGGCAGGGGTTGTTGGGACAGAGGGTGGTTAATAATTTTCCTCCTAGCTGTCTTGACAGGGCATGTAGGCTCCCTGGAACTGTTAAGATAGCAGAAGGATGTCAGTCCACAAGTGCACCTGATGGTGCGGTGGAAAAAAAAGAAAGAAAAGAGAACAGGACAGCAGGATAGGAGGAAATCCATTGGAATGAGGTAGCCGGCTTCACACACACATGGAAAGAATAAATACAGCATCCTCATCATCCATGGACTGAACGGACAGTCGGACACCCATTAAACTCTCCCTCTCCTCCTTTATCAGACACGATAAAAACAAGATAAGTATTGCACACTACTGTCTATTAATTAGGCCTATTTTTGTTGACAAGGCTCTCTGGAAAATTGATTGGTAAATTGCAGTATTATGCAGTCAAATATTTTTGCATTTATAAAACTATATAATCGACCATTGTCCCATATAAACGAGTCTCTCTCGAATCTTCTCAACTAACTAATGACTAAATCAATATTTCATGTCCATTGAACAATCAGGTAGTCATTATGGCAAAACAAACCGCTTACAAGAGCTCTCTACTTCACATCAGCATTCATTTTTTGTACGTTTATTTTCACTAGCGGCTAACTTCTAACCAGCCACATACACGCAACTCTCTCGGTACATGGCTATTGTGCTTGATGGGTCACTCTCTCCCTCTCTGATGCTCTGGCGTCCCTTTTAGGTCTCTCTCCGAATCACTATAACGAGAGACATGTGTTAGGTATAATTGTGAACCATGTGACGAGGCTTACCACTCTCTCTCCCGCAGACCGACACATGATCACGCCCACCATGCACACCGGACATGTCTGGTGGACGACATGGCACATTCTAAAATTCAAAATAATTGTTTTCTATGAATGTATGCACACCGCTGCTGACATACATTGCATGTGCGTAATTCAGCTACGACTCCTGAGGCCGATCAAATTTCTGCCGCGCCACAGTGGGAAACTTGTATGTTTTTCCATTAGGGATGAGCACGAGTTGTCGAACATTAGTTCTGCAACAATTATTCAAATAGAAAAAATACTATTCGAATTTAGCAAAGTTTTGCTTTGCTGGCCATAAATACAGTGAGATGCATGTTAAATCCTGAACACACAAACTGAAACTGGCAGTTATAACAGAATGCACTGGGTGGCGCTGTTGAGTGTGGACACAAGTTGATCACATTTGTTGAGCAAACGGTTCTGTCAGTACGTTCAGATGGACATCAGAAAAGCGGGTTATTGTGAGAATGTGGCGTACTGTGATAAAGTTGGGTTCCTGCTTAAATGTACTGGATAAGGTGTGTACACTTTACTCTCGTATATGTGCAGAACGTCAGAAAGCAGCGTCCCAGTAGCAACGTAATCCCTGCGATGCTTCGGTAAACAACAAACATGGCATCCGAGAAAGATATAGCTAGCTGAGGTAAGGGACATTCCATCAATTAAACTGATGTGTATAAATGAGTATAGTTTACAGAGCATGTGGATATGCTTGTTTTTCTCAACAAAAACATGACATGAGATAAAATATAAACATAATAACTACAATACGGCGAGTGTTTATAGTCGTCCTGTACGTTAACTGCGTCAGTCTACTTCATTAGCGGTTTCTTTTTCTTAGCGTGAGCATAAATGCTTTCATTCTATTCTTTTTTTG
This sequence comes from Xyrauchen texanus, assembly GCF_025860055.1. Lineage (NCBI taxonomy): Eukaryota > Metazoa > Chordata > Actinopteri > Cypriniformes > Catostomidae > Xyrauchen > Xyrauchen texanus. The sequence continues at coordinate 9,053,692 of NC_068290.1, read as the reverse complement.
TTTTCACGCATTGCTTGTTTAAATATTAAAAAAAAACACAGGACATGATATAAGCTTGTTTTGATTATAATTGGAAGCTTGTTTTTTTAATGGTGATGCAACCTTTATAACAAAATAAAATATTCTATAACGTCTTTCTCTCATTAATTTAATTCATTAATTTAAATAGAATATTCTTTTTTTATGAGCTTAAATATTCGAATACCAAATTATTGATGAACGCCCATCCCTACTTTCCATTAAATTCGACCCAAGCCATTATCAAAGGACAAATATTATTTACTCTAGTCACTACTACTGGATGATATATTGTGTATGTTTCTTTCACCTAGCGTAAACAATATTTTTTCAGTTACAAGTATGTCTTTTGTGGTTTGACAGCTTGAATGAAGCCCATTTAAAGCTACAGTATAGAGAAATTGCATAATTAACAATGCCATTTCAAATCGTTCAGTTTGTGCAGTTACACCAGTTTCATGCACTAACCTGCAAACTCAAACGTCACTTTGTTCATTATTGAAGAAAGGAAAAACCTTGGTAACTTGTGTACTGTCTGCCACATGAACCGCACCAACCCAAACTCAAACGTGTTTGATACCCAGGACACACGCTGTGGTGCTTCTTGTCCAGTGTGCGACTGCTTTAAGAGACAACGAAGGTGACAGAGTGAACTGGTGTTGCCATTTGCAGATCATGTGTAGCTTGCTTTCAAGTGGTAGTTCGCTAAAACTCTGCTAGATAAACAGTAATGTTCGTGTCTTTTTTATTGTATATTCTTTTATTGTGTCATTATTTAAAATGTAAAAAATGGCTCTTTTTCAAAGTTCTTTGCTATCAGTTCATTTAAATGGCCATTTAGGAATTGAATAAAGTAATTTAACTTGTTTTTAAGAGAACAACAATAAAGTTTATCTTTCAAACAGTTTTTGTATTATAATTCAATACCGTGATAAAAGCTTCAACAAATATCCTGATGTGAAAATGTTATAATGTCACATGCCTATTGTGCAACAAGCACAATTGCAAACAATGACACTGACAAGAGTGACTTAACATTCTGAAACTGGTGGCTTCTGATGACAGTGAGATTACCCCACTTGACTTCCTGCCATTGTATCTGATCAAGTCTGATGGCTGTGGGACTCGATGGCTATGTCTGAAAACCTAGTGATCTACCTAGTTAGACAGCATTTTGAGGCATAAGGTTGGTAGATTTGGGGGTTTGAGACAGTACATGTGCTCAACTTCTAAAATAAATCCCGGTCCCACTGTTCAAGCATGATGAACTAGACTGCCACTCGCAGCAGGTTTGTTGTCACTGGCACACCTCTAGTCAACTACACCACACAGTGGCAGTGAACTTTAAACTTTTAAGTATTAGTGAACGACAGCAGGTTGGCCCAGGTCATTTACTTCCTCTCATGTAATGCTTATATGACTGCTCAGTGGCCTGTTTTACGAAAATAATACAACCGTTCCTCTTCTGTGCTGTTTGTTTAGATGGAGATAACAGATGGAAAACAAATGAAATGTTTGGCGAAACCCGGACATAACTACAAATCATGTAGATAAAAAAAAAAAACAGGAGAACCTTTAGTAAAAACGCATTTTAGGTGAATTTGCTCAATAGACAACAAACCAATTTACTACAAACGTGGGTTGTACTACTCTCACCTCTCAATTCAAGTTAAGCTTCTCTAGGCGCCCAGATAAGCAAATGCATGCAAATAAACCTAATACATCCATCGACCAAACTAAACACATGCCACCGTAGGAGCAGATATGGTTCTGTCCGTTTAAACACGGTTGAATGTTATCTTAGAGAGGACAACTGACAGCACATCCTCGCTTTATTAGCCGGCGTATCCCGGTCCCGCGCCGAGCCGCGACAACACGCGTTCGGCTAATGTTTCAATCACATCACCGGTTTTTATAATTATGTTTTCGCTGTGTTTCGTGGTACAGGTTCACACATCACGCATTATAGAACAACGCCTAAACAACTGGGGCTTTGTCTGAGGTTAGCAGTGAGGCTTTTAAAGCCATATAAAGCATTTAAATGGTGTCTGAAAACGGATAATTGTGTTTCCTTGAAACTTACCAGAGGGTCCTTTTTCTTTTGCATCTTCCGTGAGGTTCGTCGAGTCTGTCTGACGGCTGCTGATGGCGTCATCACGCAGGGAACGTGTAAGGGGGCGGGGCGACGGAAAGAGACCTTTCGTTAAACCTTACACGCTGATTGTATTTCAAACAATTGTGGAGCAAACAGGTGGTTGATGCAGTGACATCAATGTATCTCAAGCAATAGATTATAATGTAATTATATGTCAGATTATTTGTCTTTCTCTCTGTCTAACTTTTCTATTTATAAACAATAATACGTTTTAGCCTAGAGACACTACCTGTAAATAGTAGTGTTCATAGTGAAGTGTAGTATAAGAACACACCTACTCATTACTCATTCAAAATTTGTAATATTTTCCACAATTTAGAATAATTTTAATGTCCTCAAAACTACACAAAAACATAAATTAAATATGATGATTATTATTATATTTAATCATATAAATAGTATATTATTATATGCCGGGCACTTGTTAGTTGCTTGTCCCTTAATATCTCCTCCAACTCAGCCATTATTATTATTAATATTATTATCATTGTTATTATTATTATTATTATTTTTATTCTATTTTTTTATTTATTATTATTACTATTGTTATCTCTGTCTTGTTGTTGTATTGTTTGTGAACTTTAAGCTTCTGTCACCAAGAAAAACTCCATGTATGTGGAAGCATACTTGGCAATAAAGCTCATTCTGATTCTGTATGTCTATATTTTTAACCGGCAATATGGTGTATGCAAAGCACGTGACAAGAGCCTCAATCAAAGAAATTGTGAATCGCAGCGTCCTCTAGTGGGATGATGACAGCTAGTGGCAGTTTACCACTGAAAACTCTTCAAACAAAACATCCCAGTGCTGCAAACAAACTTAATGAGTGCTCGCATAAGAAAAATAAAAAATAGGTTAAATGCAATGTTTCTCTAAATATATTGTACAACAGTAAGGATTATGTTATTGTATTGTGTAAATACTCTTAATACAGTTTGCATTGTAGATGCCGTGAAATAAACTTCTGCCACTGGAAATATGAGCTCTCCACTTTCCACGCTGCGGAAGAACAGATGAACTCCCCTACCAGGCATAGAAAGTGAAGGGTAAGCGTTGAATGTAAAATGTTGAAAAATATGTCATCATAATGCTAGAAGTTATACTCACCACTTGCTATTTTTTGTTGTTGTAAAAACAGTTATATAATTAATTATACGATTATGCAAATGCATTGTCATAAGCATGTCAACATGCACTGATCTCACAGGCATTCGTTGGTTATTAAAGGGATAGTTCACCCAAAAATGAAAATTCTCTCATCATTTACTCACCCTCATATCATCCCAGATGTGTATGACTTATTTCCTCTATTGAACACAAACAAAGATTTTTAGAAGAATATTTCAGCACTCAATGCAAGTGAATGGTGGTCAGAACTTTGAAGGTCCAAAAAGCATATAAAGGCAGCATAAAAGTAAGGCTGCCCCTAATAGTCGACCAAACATTAGTCGATGAGAAGAGTCTTGGTCGACCAAGTTTTGATTGGTCGGTTGGTCGCAGAAAAAAATAAATAAACAGAAAGTGGCGAAGTCACGCAGTCAGTGACGGACAGACATGTTCATTTACACGGTTGGTCCATGCGGTAATTAATTATACCGGAAATCCAAAGTGTGGGATCATTTCGAGAGGGTAAAGGATGACTCTAAGAAGGTGACATGCAAACTCTGCAGGCAAATGTTCACCTATCATTCATCTACCTCAAACATGGCTTATCATTTGAATCATGTAAGTAGCCTAACGTTAGCCACTCAGCATGGCTGCTCACTCTAACATTAGATAACCTATATAAATATGTGCTATTAGGCTTATCCAAATGTTCGCGGGGAGTGGGGAAGCTAAATTAGTAACTCACTTACTGCATGTTTAAATTAACAAAATGTTCAGACAGTCTTCTTGCTGGTTTTTCTGACACATTTAGGATCAGTACAGCTTTCAGCTATCCCTTTAACAACTTTGCAAGTTTCATGATGAGTTCATGACTCATAATATGCCCTTGATAAGATTTCTCCATTTTTATTTACTTTGTATAATTAACCACATAAAAAAAGATATATAAATCGATTTCTCATTAGCTTGATAATTTAAAGAACTTGTCAGAAATATCGATACATATAAACACAATTTTTTTCTGTGTTTGTAATCTAGTGAGAGGAAGCCTTATGAAGAAAGGCCAGAAACTTGTAAGGCTTATATTTCACAGTTTTCACATCACAGTCTTAAATTCGATGCTCAAATCAAATTTGATGTTCCAGACTATGAAACAACATTATTCAGAGATATGTTCCCAGTAACCAGGCAGTTTCACATATAATCATTTTTCCACACTAAGATCAAAGGTCATGCAAAAGAAGAAAATCAAAGAAGGTTACTTGAATGCCAATTAACTTTAAAGCGTTTTGCAATTAAGCTAAGTTTGACCATTTATAAAAACTCTACATACAATGTGTTTTTTCTCAAATCGTCGTTCACAGTGAGTGGTTTTGAATCGATGTCGAGTATAATGCAGAAGATCTGTCAGCTTGAGAGAAAGGTGAAAACTCACCTTTACAGAGTGCAAAGTAAGACACTCCTTTAAGTAAGTTTGCTCCTTTACAGTGAGGAAAATAAGTATTTGAACACCCTGCTATTTTGCAAGTTCTCCCACTTAGAAATCATGGAGGGGTCTGAAATTGTCATCGTAGGTGCATGTCCACTGTGAGAGACATAATCTAAAAAAAAAAAATCCAGAAATCACAATGTATGATTTTTTAACTATTTATTTGTATGATACAGCTGCAAATAAGTATTTGAACATCTGAGAAAATCAATGTTAATATTTGGTACAGTAGCCTTTGTTTGCAATTACAGAGGTCAAATGTTTCCTGTAGTTTTTCACCAGGTTTGCACACACTGCAGGAGGGATTTTGGCCCACTCCTCCACACAGATCTTCTCTAGATCAGTCAGGTTTCTGGGCTGTCGCTGAGAAACACGGAGTTTGAGCTCCCTCCAAAGATTCTCTATTGGGTTTAGGTCTGGAGACTGGCTAGGCCACGCCAGAACCTTGATATGCTTCTTACAGAGCCACTCCTTGGTTATCCTGGCTGTGTGCTTCGGGTCATTGTCATGTTGGAAGACCCAGCCTCGACCCATCTTCAATGCTCTAACTGAGGGAAGGAGGTTGTTCCCCAAAATCTCGCAATACATGGCCCCGGTCATCCTCTCCTTAATACAGTGCAGTCAGCCCTGTCCCATGTGCAGAAAAACACCCCCAAAGCATGATGCTACCACCCCCATGCTTCACAGTAGGGATGGTGTTCTTGGGATGGTACTCATCATTCTTCTTCCTCCAAACACGGTTAGTGGAATTATGACCAAAAGTTCTATTTTGGTCTCATCTGACCAAATGACTTTCTCCCATGACTCCTCTGGATCATCCAAATGGTCATTGGCAAACTTAAGACGGGCCTTGACATGTGCTGGTTTAAGCAGGGGAACCTTCCGTGCCATGCATGATTTCAAACCATGACGTCTTAGTGTATTACCAACAGTAACCTTGGAAACGGTGGTCCCAGCTCTTTTCAGGTCATTGACCAGCTCCTCCCGTGTAGTTCTGGGCTGATTTTTCACCTTTCTTAGGATCATTGAGACCCCACGAGGTGAGATCTTGCATGGAGCCCCAGTCCGAGGGAGATTGACAGTCATGTTTAGCTTCTTCCATTTTCTAATGATTGCTCCAACAGTGGACCTTTTTTCACCAAGCTGCTTGGCGATTTCCTGTAGCCCTTTCCAGCCTTGTGGAGGTGTACAATTTTGTCTCTAGTGTCTTTGGACAGCTCTTTGGTCTTGGCCATGTTAGTAGTTGGATTCTTACTGATTGTATGGGGTGGACAGGTGTCTTTATGCAGCTAACGACCTCAAACAGGTGCATCTAATTTAGGATAATAAATGGAGTGGAGGTGGACATTTTAAAGGCAGACTAACAGGTCTTTGAGGGTCAGAATTCTAGCTGATAGACAGGTGTTCAAATACTTATTTGCAGCTGTATCATACAAATAAATAGTTAAAAAATCATACATTGTGATTTCTGGATTTTTTTTTTTAGATTATGTCTCTCACAGTGGACATGCACCTACGATGACAATTTCAGACCCCTCCATGATTTCCAAGTGGGAGAACTTGCAAAATAGCAGGGTGTTCAAATACTTATTTTCCTCACTGTATATTCATCATCCAACTCTGATTTGCTAATAGTTTCAATGTAAGTTTGAATGAATAAGTCATCTGAATAGAGTCAAATATTTCTATTAACGCTATTGACAGTAAATGTTACAAATAAAGGTATGAGTGTTCACACTCAGTGTTATGTTAGAGGTCTTCACCTGTGCAGTTGATGATATTGATCAGGTCTCTTGTTCACCTTGCACTTAATTTCCCTATATGTTCTGTTCTAAAGGCACAGAGAATTGCTATTCTAGAGGCGAGTCTTTTTCAAGAAGAAAAAGGTAATGATTAGATGTTAAACAAACAGTTGTCAAAACTGCGACAGGGATTATCCAGTGCAATAGGGACTACAATTAGAATCCATAATGACAAAACCAATATTATTACCATTAGATATAAAGACTTCCTTTTAGTCTTAATCAACAATCTATATTAGCCATTCATTTTGAGGCTTAACTAGGCATTAAAAATATTTCCCTATAATAATAATTATTTATACAGTATTTATAAACATATACAGTACATTCTATATACGTATAAGTATTATATTTGCATTGAAAGCTTTTTTTTAACATCCAGACACTCCTGTTCAGTTTTCAGACTGCACATGCCCCACAACAGCCATTTCTGCCATTTAGTTCTGAAAAAGTGGGAAAAGCCTTATCTGAAAACCCAATGAGAAATCTTTGTAGAAATGTTTTTTACATCAATCTACACCCCATACCCCATAATGACAAAGCAAAAACCAGATTTTTGATAACTTAAAAAGAAAAAACTGAAATATCACATTGCCATAAGTATTCAGACCCTTAACTCAGTACTTAGTTGAAGCACTTTTGGCAGTGATTACAGCCTCAAGTCTTTTGGGGTATGATGAGACAAGCTTTGCACACCTGGATTTGGGGATTTTCTGCCATTCTTCTCTGCAGATCCTCTCAAGCTCTGTCAGGTTGGATGGGGACAGTCAGTGGACAGCCATTTTCAGGTCTCACCAGAGATGTTCGATTGGGTTAAAATCCGGGCTCTGGCTGGGCTGTTGTCCCTAAGCCACTCTTGCATTGTCTTGGCTGTGTCATTGTCCTGTTGGAAGGTGAACCTTTGGCCCAATCTGAGGTCCTGAGTGCTCTAGACCAGGATTTCATTAAGGATATCTCTGTAATTTGCTGCGTTGAGCTTTCCTTCAACCCTGACCAGTTTTCCAGTCCCTGCTGCTGAAAAACACCCCCCACAGCATGATGCTACCACCACCATTCTTCACTGTTGGGATGGTATTGTGCAGGCAATGAGTGGTGCCTGCTTTCCTTCAGACATACCGCTTGGAATTGAGGCCAAACAGACCAGAGGATCTTGTTTCTCACAGTCTGAGAGTCCTTTATGTGCTTTTTCATGTGTCTTGCACTGAGGAGAGGCCTCTGTCTGGCCACTCTGCCATAAAGCCCAGATGGGTGGAGTGTTGCAGTGATGGTTGTCCTTCCTCAAGTTTCTCCCATCTCCACACATGATCTCTGGAGCTCAACCAGAGTGACCATTGGGTTCTTGGTCACCTCTCTTACCAAGGCTTTTCTCCCCAGATTGATAAGTTTGGCGTGGTCAGATCTAGGAAAAATCTAAAATGTCCAAAACTTTTAAGTATTATGAAGGCCACTGTGCTCTTGGGACACTTCTATGCAGCCAAAAAAAAATGTAGCCTTCCCCAAATCTGTGCCTCAACACAATCCTTTCTCTGAGCTCTGCAGGCAGTTCCTTTGACCTCATGGCTTGGGTTTTGCTCTGATATACATTTTATAGATATACATATACATCTGTGAGACCTTATATAGACAGGTGTGTGTCTTTCCAAATAATGTCCAGTCAATTGAATCTGCCACAGGTGGACTCCAATCAAAGTGTAGAAACATCTCAAAGATGATCCAGAGGAATGGGATGCACCTGAGCTAAATTTCAAGTGTCATAGCAAAGGGTCTGAAGACTTATGACAATGTGATATTTCCTTTTTTTTTTTTCTTTTTATTAAATTTGTAAAGTTATTTAAAAAAAAAAACAGTTTTTTGCTTTGTCACTATGGGGTGTGGAGTGTAACTTGATGTGAAAAAAATAAATATATAATTTAAAGCATTTTAGCATAAGGCTGCAACATAGCAATATGTGAACAAAAAATGAAGGGATGCACTGTGTGTAAATGGTGATCGTTTAAATTTGAGTGTGAAAAATTGCAGACGGCAGCCCGAAAATGCCCCAGAGTTGAAGAGGTTAATATTAGTTCATGCAATAACTAATGAACTAACAATTAACGCTATATTTTCACTGCAATTATTAATCTGTGTTAGTATTAACTAATAAAAATAAAATTGTTCTTCGTTAGTTCATGATAGTTCAAAATGCATTAACTAATGTTAATATATACAACATTTGATTTAAAAAAATTATTACTATATATTCAAATTAACATTAACCAAGATTAATAAATGCTGTTTTGTTCATTGTTACTGTTGTTAACTTATGTTAACAAATGGAACTTTATTGTAAATTGTTAAAAATCAAGCGTCATTCATGAAACACCAGCAGAGAAAAATTGTTTGTAAATAGTTCATAAATCCATTCTTGCGTAATCTTTCCATTGAATGATTTTTCTTACTGTGATTTTGTGCAAGATGACTATAGAGGCATACTTACTGGTGTTTAATATTTTGTTAATTTGTGATTTAGTAGAAGAGATTCTGTTCTGTTTGTGTTTTGGGGGTTACTTATATGGTGAATAGTAGAGATTAAGCTAACAATGAGGACAGGTAGATATTGCACATTAAATTAATTGCTCGCTTCACTGAGCAAATGCTGTGCCAACCATAGCATAGTTACTAAACTACAATCAGTAGTGCTTCAAATCAGCATGTATTTAGCATGCTAACATTATCTTCCTATAATTAGTACATATAAAAATAAGAGATTATTAACATTTAATTTTGTTGGGTTTAACCAATTCAACTTAGGTTCTTTCTACACAGTGTTTGTGTTACAGATAACAGTCATTTTAAGTTAAGAAAACTCATTTCAAACACATGGAAACAACATCCACGATTGAATGAAGTCTAGCCATTTTTTTTGAGTGCACATACAGCACAGAAAGAAGATTGTATGTACATCTTGGATTTTATTGAGCTCTCTGTGTGGCATTTAGGCCAAAAAATGTATATGGAACAGTTCTTCAGAAAGCACCCAGAGACTGTGGTGAAGGCAGGCAAAGTGATTAACATTCGGGACTCAGTGAAGGCTCATTTACAGGTGAGAAAGTACAGACTATCTCAGCTTGTTCAATCCCAGTTCCCATTCAACTAAATCTTCACTTTTTAAGGGCTTCCCTGACGGTGCCAAGAATAATTTGGTGACCATTGTAGAAACACACATCCTGCAGGCCCTGAGAGAAAGTACCATATGACAAAGATACCATTTAAGTTGGTGGGAGATTCTGACTTGAAAAAATGATGTTTCCAACCCATGTTATGCAATTCAGTGAGGCAGGCTCTTCACTAGCAGCAAAAGACATCACCACTATGGGTGAAGTCAGATGGTGAACAGATTTTGGAGGTTGTTGTTGATCAAATGATCATTTGCTTGATTACATCTCTCCACATTTTTATTGTATACCAATACACTGCCAGACAATAATTTGAGCCTCTCTCTTATTACAGAGGACCAGGTGCTGCGCCATGACATCATTAGCACATTTCCACAGCGGTGTCACAGATATTACACCCAAACCCTCCTGTCCTGTGGTTGGACTCCAAATGCGGCATTGGTCCTGCACCCACAAGGTTCAACTCACAGACAGCATGAAGGGGGTGACGCTTAAAGTAGAAAGCATGTTAATAAGTGAGGATCAGATGCTTTGACACCCAGAAACCCCTGTTCAGTTTTCAGACTCCAAATGCACCACAACAGCCCATTTGTGCCATTAGGTGTGAAAAGAAAAATACAATTATTTTAATAAATTTCAGTGAAAATCATTACAGAAATCAAATGGTATCCTAAAATGTTAAAATCAATCTGATAATATAAACATAAAAACTAAGCTTATAATAAAATAATATATTTTATTTCTTATATTTACTGTAATTTATATATATATATATATATATAAAAAAAAATATTAAGACAATTCTAAATAATTACTATATAATAGATTTCGATTATCAAATTGTTTATTCTTTTATACATTTATACATGTTTAAACTTCAGAATTGATTAATAGGTTTATTGACATTTACTGATTTCTCAAATTAATATCAAGAGGCACAAACTTCTCACAGAGAGCAAAGAAACAAAGAATGGCCTTCATCAAATAAAGACTAGCCACTCTTACATGACTGGCCGGGATAAATCTTTTTTTTGTGTGGACTATCAGAATTGTACATACTAAAAACAAATATTCAGCATAAGGTTATGAAATTACAAATCTTTATTTCTAAAAAGGAGATAAACATAAGACCAATAAGTCTATATATAAACATTTAGTGTCATTATAAATTTTTGGCATATGATGCTTGCCTGGCTGGTTTAGTGTTAAAACCTGAATGAAATACAATATATATATATAAAAAAAAAAAAATGTAAAGCATCATCACATTATGATCACACTGGTTAAGAGATGATTCTGGACCAAACATTACAATTTTCCTGGCAATACTCAATCACAATACATATGTGCCCATTTTGCAATCCAAAAATCTTGGCAGTAGCACATTATATTAGACAGAGACACTTAGTGTTTACATTGGTATGTTATGCTGTAAAGCTATTAGAAATTCAGCAATTACAGATTAATTCACAGATCTTAAGGCACCAGGTGTAATGTTTAACAGTGCACTCGCAAATACAATTTTTGCTTCATACGTTTACTTTGTCTGGTGTATTGATTTAATGATCTTATTTTCACAGCCGATCAAACAAATTATGAGCCAGACAGCTAATATAATATGGATTACAACAAAGCACATCCCATCCCATGTCTTATTGGCAAGACCTCTCAATGGAAACTAACCATTCAAACAATTACCATTTATATTTGACAGCAATACAGAGTCTGTAAATACTGTGAGGTACTTGGATCAAAGTAAAATATGAGCGACTTTGAAAATACTGAAACTAATCAGAAAGTGCCGTGTTTAAGCCCATCTCTCCTTTGTGGAACAAACTATATTAAACAGAACATGACTTATATGCAATTGATTTTTGAGTTGTTTAAGGGAGAAGTCCGCTTACCTAACTTACCTTGCATCATTCTGCTTAAAATTGTGTCACTATTTATTGGTCTCCATAATACTGTTTACAACATGACTCCTTACAGTATTAGTGAAATGGTTTGGACATGTCTTTAACATATACGGAGGTTAAACACAAAATGTTTCAATTAATATCTCAAACAACTAGAGATTTTGCCCAAGTTTTTCCTCAGCCTTAAATGCCATGTTTGGTGTGGCATGTTCGGTTTTCTTTGAGATGATAGATGACTCATTAAATGTGACCTGTCATTACATGCGACGAAGCCACGCTCTATAGTAGACACTTTACCATTGTAAAAAAATGGCATGTTATTTCTTAACACAAAAATGATTTATCAGTTGATTGTCAACATCACAGGCATTCCCAAATACATGGAAAGGTTAATATTAAATAACATCTCTCTTTCCACTGCACAAAAAGACGTTTTGGTAAAATATCTTATGAAAGCTTTGTATAAAAATATCCCTCTGATTTTGTAGATTATTTTGTCATTAGTGTTGTTAGCCCGTCGTGGAGAAGGCTTGTTTTCGTAGAGCTTCTAGCATCTCAAAATCTTTGAAAGGCACCAAACGATGATGTCAAACTGTTCTCTTGTTTCAAAGTTACCATCACTGAGCACAAACTGCTTTGTCCAGGCTCACTGAGTGATGCAGTTTTCTCCCATGTCTTGAGCATAACGGTCAGAGATGGTGGTTCTCAGTTCCTCAACTTCTCGTCGTAGCTGCTGAGCTTCTAGTATCTTCATCTGCAGGCCCTCAGGGCTGAGCCAGTCCTCCCACTGCTCTGCTACTGGAGGGGGAGCTGCAGGAGACAAGTTAAAACACATTCAGAGCTGCAACAGTTGACAACGCCCACAACACAGATGATATACAGTACGGTCATTAAACTAGAGTTGTAACAGCACAGAAAACACAGTTTCCATGATAGCAAACTGTCAACATGAGTCTTAATTATTTTAGTTTGGCATCAACGACCACAAAAGAATTACATAGAAACTTGAAGCTTGTTGAAAAATTAACGGAGTATCTCACAAAACCTGTCAAGTCCGGGTCATATTTCACTTCAAAATCCAACATAAAATTAAAGAAATCATATTTTGCTAAAACAAAAAGACTTTTAGGATAATTTAGATATTTGACATTATGAATATTTTTTCACGACAATTAAAATTTTAATTACCGTAATACAAAACAAATCTCATTATTTTAATGAGTAATTTATTTAAAGGTCATTTCACACCAAATCCGAGACACAAGGTATATTCACAGGAGTCCGTAAAAAATGTAACTAAAAACTATTTCAACCCTATAGAGTAGGCAGCGCTGTTCTACTGTATAGGAGTCAAATAGTTTTTGTGTTACATTTTCTGTGAATATACCTTGTGTATATTAGGAATCTGCACCTTCATCTGTTAGAGATCAATACATTGAACACTGATAAGGAATTTATTTACCTAATTTGACATAACTGCTGTTCTTTCAATGGTGTTGATGCATTTTGAGGAGTATATAATCAGTGTTTTTTATGAGAGATGAGTAAACATCCCTGTTGCATATTTATTTGCTCATTTATTTTGCTACGAGTATATTCCAAAAAAGACTCCCAAACCCAACTTATCTTTTTATAATGCCTGGATAATAGGTATATTGATATACAATACACATGGAATAATTTACATTAAGAATAACAAGTAGGCTATACTATAAAATAGGATGCATAATACACGCACGCACATTTTTTACCTTTTGATTTTCAGATTAAATTTGACCAACATGTTTTTAATGAGATTCACCCTATCAGCAGGTGAAGGTAGCAGATTATGCTACAACCAACAATATCTGCATTATGTATTATATATTTGTGGACAGCAGAGGACAAACTCACATGCAATGCCAAGCAGCATGGATAAGTTTGGGTCACTGCCCTGTGCTCGCTGGGTGAGAACGTTGCAGAGGAAGCGGAGGTCACACAGACAGGAGGCCATCTCTCCATACAGCCTCTGGGTGAGCCGGGCACATGCAGGGATCATTGGAGCACTTCTATCAGACAGACCAAGACCACTTGACGACGAGTCACCCTGAAGACGCTCCTGCAGAGTGAGTTTGTGCTCCATCAGCTCCTGGTTCTGCACTGAGAGCTGAAATACAAACAGATACAGATCTCTTTGTGTGCTATAAAACAAAAATGCATGAATGAGCACAATGGTCTTCAAAAGATCCAGCAGGCCAAAACATAAAAGTGTTGCTGTGCAAATAGATTTTTGAACTACTAGCCTCCTTCATAACGGTGCGTAACTGTTGCAGACCCTCCTCTTTCTCTGCAACCTCCTCTCGCAGGGCCAGAATACTGCACTCTTCCTGAGAAAGCTGCTCCTCTAGAGTCTGGCTCGACATATACACACAATATTATTGGTGAAACTAATTTTCAACATGTTCTTTTGAAATAGAAGATAATATGTCATCATACTCTAACGTTCAGAACGCAAAGCTACAAAAACTATTAAATCAGAAAGTCATAGTTGTGATGTCACAACTAAACTCTGCAAAAAATAAACATCCTCTCACTTTCAACTGCTTTTATTTTCAGCAAACTTAACGTGTAAATATTTGTATGAACAAAGATTCAACAACTAAGACATAAACTGAACAAATTTCACGAATTTTAATGTGACTAACAGAAATGGAATAATGTGTCCCTGAATAAATGTCCTACTACATCCTACCTACAGTAACCATCTTAAAGCTGAAAAATGTTATTTCTGTGTGCTGACAAATGGAATTGCACAAATAAACATTGTATTCAAAACGGCTTTCTTAATATGCCCCCCAGATGTGCCGTTACTGGTCCGGGTCTAAACGGGTCTCTCAAAACAAAAAGAGGAATTTCAAAGTGCCACAGAGACAGTGTTTACGGTTTTAAAGAAAATTAACCTCTGAATGGCTTACTTCTAGTTGTCTCCACATATTAAGCTGGGATAGAAGAAATTTTCACAGACATACTTCAGCTTTAAGGCGGTTATTCCTTGCCAGTCATCTCTGGCTTGCTCATTGCATATATCAAGTTACTTTTCTTTGTTAAGATGCTCTGAAAAAACATGTACTGTGAAAAGTGCTATACCACATGAATTGAACTAAATTCAGTCTTTACCCTGATCTGTGAGCCCAGCTGCTCCATTATTCTCAGTTGCTTCTCAATGACCTATAAAAGAAAGATGAATTCAGACTGTACCTTCATATATTAGCACAGAACAAATAAATACTGATCAAGACAAGAAGAATAGTTATGTTTTTGCTCTATTAACAACAAAACCTTTGCTGAATAAAGTATTACTGCAGTTTTTTTTTATCATATCCTCTGAAAATACAGTGAGGGATTAAAACCTTTTTGAGCCGTTGTTGCTCTTCTTTCAAGGTTGTGTTTTCTTCTCGTAGCTTCTCTACATCAAGAGAGGGTAATCTCACCCCATCCTCAAGGCTTTCCTTCACTCTGTTCTGGAGACTAAACAACAGCAAATCAAACAATATTAGGACCAACATCTATATCAACTAAGGTTGTCAAATAAAAAATATCACCTAATTTAAAGGTGTTGTAATCACTATTTTCAATCAAATGTATGCAAAAAAAATAAATAAAAAAAATGTACTGCTTCCTGAATCTTAATTAAATAAGTGTCCTGAGATATCTTACTGGCCTCTGTGACAGCTCTAGATTCTGTAAACAGCAAACAATAATGTGTCTGCAGACCATGATGATTTCTGCCTGTCAATCATCTTGCACGTTCTCGGAGTCTTGTAGATGCAGCTTATTGAGACTTACTGCCATTTTTATACCATGTTGCTCAACAGTCGTCAGATGAGAGCGCTATTTTGCTGCTGTTGTCGTTTCAGACAATAGTTTCAGCTCGTGTCAGTCTAAATAAAGCTCATGGTATCTTTGGAGTGTGGGGTTTTGGAAAAAAGGGGTGTGGCTAATCCAACGGCTCAGTTTGGGGAAATTTTAGAGTGCCTAAAACGGACATTCAAATGCGAAAACTGTGCATTTGAAATGTGGATGTTAGCAAAGCACTAACGCTGTCTTCAGACTGATCACATTCTTTGCAACAGATACAGTTTAACAGAACACAGGTTTCTCGAGGTGCGGTATCTAAAAAACACAGTGATAATGCACGAGACACAAAACAATGACAAAAAGTAGCAAAACAATCATAGACATTCATCTAACTCATGTTTACATAGAAAAACAATTGGTAAACTGGATAGTTGTGAAAAGCGTTCGGTGTCAACAGCACCTAAGGTGGAATCTTGCTCTCTTATCAAATATTCTCAGATTACACAATAGATTTTAAAATATTAAGTCAGGAAAAGGAATTCAATTTGGAAATGTGTCTCAATAATTCCACTGTATGGTCTATACTTGCCGACTTTAAAATGTACATTTATTTCAGATTCAGTCATATTTAAGATAAAAATGTGAATTTAGTTTTTCAGCCCTAATGTGAACTAAAAAAATGTACTAAGCTGCCAGACTAGGCAGGAAGCTGTCTAGAGCCATTATGTAATTTTGTTTAAATGTTTGGGCTTATTTGTTTTCTACTACCTGGTGACTGTTGTAAGTAGTTCTCTCTCCTTGCGTCTTTGTTCTTCCAGTTGGGTCTCTTTATTGCGTACAGCACTGCAGGACTCCGCCAGTTGGACCTCCAGATCTTTGACAGTGGCCTGCAACAGAGATGCCCTCTCCTCCATCTCCTCCAGCTACAACACATTGCAACAGGTGTAATTGTTAGTATACACACATAAGATTGGTGTTCAAAATAGTGGTCGACTGATATGGGTGATGGCAAAATAATACCAATATATTCTGTACTCCAAACAATGTAGTGAATGAGATGTACATAAAATTGCTGAAATAAAATTAACACACTTTCACAACTTTTATCCAAAATTCACTAAAAAACACGCATTCGTGCGTCACACACACACACCTGTTGGTAGGCTTTGGAACGGCTACATGATCAAAATTCACACACTGGTTTTCATGTTTTATGGGGACTTTCCATAGACATAATGGTTTTTATACTGTACAAACTTTATATTATATCCCCTAAACCTAACCCTCACAGAAAACTTTCTGCATTTTCACATTTTCAAAAAACATAATTTAGTATGATGTATAAGCTGTTTTCCTTTTGGGGACCAACTGATTGTCCCCACAACATCAACAATTTCAGGTTTTACTGTCCTTGTGGGACATTTGGCACCCACAACGTAGGGAATACCAGCATACCATTTCTGTATATCTTGTCTATTATTAACCAAATACACAAAAATAGGGATGCAACGATATGATTTTTTTTTTGGCAGATATCGATTTTAACCAAAAACTGTTCGCGAATCGGATACCAATATTTTTGCCACTAATGTTATTTTGTCATCAGATGCACAAAGAGGTACAAAAGCTTTTTATTGTTCTTATAATACATTTCTATTTAAAATTGATTGGATCCATTAAACACAAGACAGGCTAATATATTAAAGAGAGCCAAAATGAAAGATAAATAGAAGTTTTTTTTGTTTGACAAATTCCAAATATCAGCCTATAAAGCTTATTTTGTACATAAACATCTGGTTTTTTTTTTTCAGTTCAAAACAACAGAACTCACATTTGACATGTTTGTACTGTATATGATAGAACATCACAAATTCATATTACGCATATGTTCGGCAATTCCACGGAAATTTCAACCACATCATGAAAAAGTTACGAAATTAACAAAAAATCCTTTCAATTTCTATTGTGTTATAATGGATAATGCAATACAGACTGCTAGAGGGCACCGCTTGCTTACACGATGCGGACTGAATCCCGCTTTTAAGGTTTGTGATCGCACAAGACCATATTGCAATTTCACTCTTATCTCAATCAATCGTGTAGCCTTCATGGATACCATTCCAATGTCTCAGAAGTCAAAACTGGTTTCAAAGCATTTTGGATGGTTTTTCCATGTAACAACGGTTTAGTCATTAATTTGAGAAAGATTCAAACTTAACCCTTCTATATTCTGTGGCCATCATTATTTCTGGATTGTGCATGTGAACTGATAGAGATTTTATAAAGAGTTTTGATAATTAATCATAAATTAACTATCAGTTTTTATGGTGTTGTCATGCTTAAAACCGATTAGACGATGGTTTTAATTTAGTCAATATTTGGCTGATAAATGTCCCTAATTAGAAACAATAACCTCCTGGGGAAAAGGCAGAGGGAGCCTGAGATTTCGTGAGACAACACGGAAAGAGGGACATTCCTCTACTAAGATAACTAATACAATAGGTCTAGATGTATGATCTACGGGTCCTGTGGATATTGAAATGGTATCTGGAAACACAACGAAAGAAAACATCAATCGGAGTTGGCGGACCATCAGTGCTTTACCTTTTTGTGCTGGGCCTGATAGTCTTCCATTGTGGGGAGGTCAGCCAGATATCTCTCAAGCGTCTCAATACGTTGCTGCTTTTCTCTGTTCTGCTCAGACTCCTTCTGGCACTTCTTTTTCAAGCTGTTGATGTGCTTGTCTCGACTGCGGATCTTTATAATAAAGAGCAAATACTACAACATGAGAATTTAAATACAAGATAAAATTTTGGTTTTTAGTGTGCTTTAAAGTCATAATTGCATTATAGATGGGGTACCACACCTTTTGACCATTAAAATTACACCTTGTCTATGCCTGACGTGAGCAACGTCATGGTGTTACATGACTTTTCATGTCATTCATGATAACAGAATTTTTAAAAAAGATTTGAAAAGAGATTGGTATTTGTGAGTGCAATTTCTACTCCATTAATTAGTTTAGAGCAGCGTAGAGCTAGTAAACTTTAATTTAATATAGAAATCTCCATGATTGTTCCTTTTAAAAGGAAGAGAAATCTTCCTGCCCTGGAAAGCATCATTTTAAAATTCCATGATTTTCCATGTTTACCATGACCGTATGAACCTGTATAAAGGACTCATCTAGGGTATGTAGAGGTGGTTCATTTAAGTGAATCAAGCTTCGGATATACTCACCCTCTCCTCTTGTTTCTTGAGCTCCTCTGAGTGTTTTTCACTGCTTTCTTTCAAGATCTCATTCAAACGCTGCATCTCGGCTTCCACAGCACCCAGTCTCCGGTCAGCTTCAAGCTTCTCCTTGGAAAAGCAGTCGTTGCGTTCAGCAAACTGGGCTCGCAAAAAGGCATTTTCCCGCTGGGCTTCCTGTTAAACACACAGAGAAGAGGTTTTGAAAAAGTGTCAACTCAGTTTTGATTCAGAGTACGAAAAAGGTGTATGCTAACCTGTAGTCTCAAAAGACACATGTCTGTGTAAGGGGCTCCATGTCCCATGAGGGCACTGTGCACCTGCAGTTCACTCTCTCGAAGACGTTGCTCCAACAGAGACATTTGCTGTTTCTGCCTGCAATGCACCAGTTACTACATTTATCTCTGAATCAAGCAATTTCAGGCTCTAATGTAAATCATTTTTAAAAAATTCACAATCTTCAGAATTAGATGTTGATCTACACTGAAAGCTTGGCATTACCTTTCAATGATAAATTCTTTGTCTTTCAGCAAGTTTTCATTGGCTTTGATGACAGCATCCCACTTACTGTTTTCTGTGTGAGGAGTTGTTGGATAGAGAGAAGCATATTGTGCACCCCCTCCTGTCATTAACTGCAATAAAGAGAAATTTGCATTTGAAAATGGTATTTCCAAAAATATTTAGGACTACAATGATAACCACAGAAATTTCCACAGATTTCAAAGGGTTGCCATTCACAAAACACAGCAAGACCTTTGCATGTTAATCTATTAACTATCAAATATATAGTTGGCTAATCTGATAATGGTTTTAACAACCAATAAGAGTGTTGTATTCTCAGCTATACCATCAATTCCATATAGTTCCACAGACTTTCTTCATAATCAGCACAGAGTTCAACAATTAAAGATTTCATGAGTGCCTATTGATAACCAAATGGATGTAAATGGGTGTATCCCCTTACAAGTATAAGTTTAAAGATACAATACAATAAAAGTTAAGCTTCATTGACAGCATTTGTGGCATAATATTGATTAACACAACAAATGATTGACTCCTCCCTCCTTTTCTTTAAAACAAGCAGCAGCAAAAATCGAGGTTACTGTGCGATTCCTGGATGGTTTTAAGGTTGAAATGTGAAGTTTATAATTTTATAAAAGCACTTTGATTCTTCTGTTAAAACTCGTGTATTATTTGAGTTGTAAAGTTGTATACATCACTGTTTTTATGGTTGTTTTAGAGTTTATGAAATTGTGTTGTCACAGCAATGAAGTTGTAAAACTGGCTATAACTTTACACAGAAAAGGTTAGCAAGTGATTTTATCACACAAAACGTCTGTAAGCATTAGGGTTGTGCAGATAGACGATGATATCAGGTATCGACGATAGTCAGAGATATCGCCAATAGCTGATGCCTTTGACGATATCATGATGATATTTGGCTTGTTTTTCCAATAATGTATTATTATTATTAGGCTATTATTAATATCATAAAATTAATATTACAATGAATTTGCCCTGCCATATTTTCACATCGACATCACCGCATATAACCGACACTTGCGACACCGACACACACGTCTGAGGATTATAAAAATGAAACATTGAAAATGTTTTAAAAACAGACTACAAAACTACATCCCACATCATAATTAAATTGCAAGGTGATAGACCTATATTCACAAATTATGTCAAGAGTGCTTGTTATCATTCTTATACAGTTTTTGCTTGAGCCATGGTGAAAACGGCATAGTCATTCGTCTGCATTTTGTTTTCTTTGCATAGCACATTAACATAAAATTGTAATGATACTACAAATTATAATACTAATAACACTGCAATAACAAGTTACTGTTATTATTATTATACGATTAAAAATTATATAACCATCCATACCTCTGCAGTGTGGTTCTCCGGGATGAATGTCGTTTCGAGACATTTTGCCTCCAGTTTCCAATCCTCCGAAATATAATGGACTGTCACAGACATGTTTATGTTTGACAACATCTGTGGTCAAAGCGACAAAGTCAGCCGCATTCAAATCTTTAGTTCCCTCATTTTATTGTACAGATCAGGGATAGCAGTGTTGGTGAAGTACTTGCGCCCCGGCAGCTTGTACTGTTTGTCAAAGGTTTGAAGTAGATCTCTAAAACTCAACTGTAAGATAGGAGACCATCTCCTTTGCGATATAATTGGAGACAGCTGCTGTGCACTGGGCCCACATTTCACTGTTTCGTTTGTAAAAGCTCCGATGATAGATGGCTGACTTTGATCTTTGCCGACCACAGCTTTTCTTGGTGCTAAAACCGAAATATTGCCAAATAGGTGACGGGACATTTTCTTTATATTTGTTCGCAAAATGGACAACGATAAATGAGCAAATAAGTACATAATTGCCCCCCCGTGATAATATTGTGTATTGGCGATCTCAAAGGCTGACAATAGGACGATCTGACAATGAAGAAGATCGCACAACACTAGTAAGCATGTATAATGTTTACATCTCGTTGCTATACTTTTGAAACTGAGTATTTTAACATTTAAAGTTTGGCCCACTTAATTTCCATTGTAAGTGCTTCACTGCAACCCAGATTTTAACATTTTATTTATTTAATTTTTAAAGGAGTAACAAGTCAAAAATAATTTTTGTAGTAATCAACTTTACACCACAAATTCTGTCGACTGAGCTTAAAGGTGCTGCCAGCAATTTTAGCCGCCCGGGAAATCCCAAGAGGCTAAGCCGTTGAATTAAACATGCCCAATTTTTCCAAAACAACGCCCTCCAAAGATAGCATTGAGACCATCACCACAGTGTCTTCTCCTAGTTGTCAAACACAACAGTAGCAAAATAGCACCTGACAACAGTTATGAATATGAAATTAAACCTGAAAGATCCACTTCAAATACAACACTATGTGCAAAATGATTGACAGGCAAAAATCACATCAAATTCTTCTGATTGGCTGATCAAAGAATGCATCAGTGTTCAATTTTCTGTTTACAGAGTCTACTGCTGTTATAGAGACCCATGAGATATCACAGGACAATTATTTTGGTGATATCTTTCAGGAAGGAACATTTTCTGCATTCCATAAAAATAAAAAAAAGCTTACAACACATTTAACTAGAATTAAACCTAGAATACTCCTTTAAATGATACATAGCTGTTCCAATTTCCTTTCATGTAAGCAGCAGGACTCTAACCTGCATTTGTTCCACCTGCAGCCGCAGACTCTCAAGTTTCTGCTTCTGCTGCTGCCAGCTGGCCAGTTCACTACAGCGTTCCTGCAGTAAGGGATCATAAGCTCCAGTGTTGGACTGGTCCCTCAAGAGAGCCTGAGTGTGCAGGCCCTGAGGTACAGAAAACATCCTGGCACCAGACCCTGAATGAACGTTCCTTTGGCCATAGGTGTCTGCTGCACAGGCAAGAGCTGCCCTGGTCTCTGGTAATACTTTATAGGTCTGTTCAAGCAAGCCAGTATTTTCCGCAAGCCCGGTCATTTGCAGCTGTTGCCGCACATCCAGGCAAAGGCCCCCGAGCAGAGCAGACTGATTAAGTGTGGGCTCCATTGCGGGTACATCAAACTTCTGGTATTCATCAAGTCTTGTTTGATCTCCAGAGGGGAAAAGCGAGTGGTCGAGTCCATTTACTAGACTGCGATATCTGCTCAGACAATCCGGTTTGACTGAAGTTGCATCTAAATTTCCTTCATGTGGAACGTCCAGGTTGGGCGAGGACACAGATTTGGGGAGGGATGACTTGGAGCTGGATGAGCTAGAGGACGCCCGGGTCTCATCAGCGGCATGTGGCTTAGGCTTGGAGGCCAGAGCTCCAGCCGTGGAGGGCATGACATGTGCGGTGGGGATGGGGATCTGACTGCGAATTGGCTGGAAGGATGGGCTGCTGCCAACGCTGCAGAAATCTAGAACGGAAACAGAGTGAGACATTTTAGCGCATGTCTTAAAGGAACTGTGAGATCCAATGCCAGTTTGGCAGTTTTTTAACATAATAATAACAAAAAGCGGTCTTAAAGGATTTTTTTCCCAACATAGTATCTAGTATTATATTTTGAGTGACAGTTGCATATTTTAAACATTTATTTTTGGTTCAGTCATCTTGGCTTACATCGTTTTTAACACCATGCCAGCTTCTATGCCTATTTTCATGGGAAAAATCAATGTTAAAACATTAAATAAACAGGTAAAACAACTTGGATAAAATCCTATACACTTTATATTAATAAAAAAAGGGTGTCAAAAGAATAAAACAACTTTCTCAGAAGACTAGAAATACCACAGTCCAAATGTAATAGGTTTATGGCTTCCCATATAAGCTAAATATATGAGTGTTTTCCATGTTCGTTTTTAAAAACTGAGGGGAATTACTGAGTTTAAATTATTGTCCGTGGTAATCGAAAGAATGCCACTGATATGCTGATCCATTAGACATTAAATTCATTAAGTATGAAAATAACCTGGAAAACTTTAGACTAATTTAAAAATCAAGTAGTCAAAAATACACAGTGACGTCAAAAAACTTTCCCTTCTCAATTTTATAATGCTGTTATTCCTAAATTCTAACCACACTCTATAAGACATTGTAAAATCTATTTTGGCATCAAGCTGAATAAAAAGTATCAGAAATATTGCACACATTACTCACCTTGCTAGCAGTAAAAGAGATACCTACAAATGAAAACATTTTCATCCACCAAAGAAAGGTGAGCCATTTATCCCTTTATGCTAACTCCAACGTTCTTCCACTGCATCTCTTGAGATTCACTAAATGTTTTGAGCAAACTGTCGGCCTGCAATTGAACTTAAACACACCAACTATGTCTGGCAGAACACAGTCCTTTCAGAAAACTAACATCAAGGTGAGTCTACCTGCTTTGAGAGTTTGTTTTCTCTCTAATGGCTCTGTTAACCCAGGAACGCGCATACACAGAAAGGTTAGCAGTATTTATAGATCACTCTCATGTTACACTGTGAGGTATCTATGTGTGGGCCTCCTACTTTACACATGCAGCTCACCTCTTTATCTCACACACACACGTAATCCATCTGAAGAGCCTTTAAACTGGTTTCCCAATACAACAATTAAATTAGCACACACAAATCAAGTGGCAATTTCAAGAGGAAGGGTCTGACAATGTGCCCTGAGGGTGCTCGGTTTTAATTATCTACAGTACTGTAGACAGGTTTAAACAATTCCTTAGCCAACCAAAGATTATTGGAGTTACAAGAAACACACAGAACAAAACCCAGCCATCACCATCTCAACATCAAGACCACAGATATCCAGCTACATATTTATAACCCCTGAAATGTTCTCCAACACTGCCAAGAAGTTTAGTGTTGCAACTAATTTGGATGTTTAAAATCAAATAAAACCAGACTCTTGTTAGCATGAGTCTGATGTAGTTTCACCAGTTTAGCAAAAGTAATAGTTGCTAGGCACCACATTCTGGTAGAAAACTCAACAGATATAGCTCTTAGTAATTACTGTTACCATGGGCACTTATTCTCGGAGTACAAAAAAACAACAACAGTGGTCAACTGATATGGGTTTTCAATGGTTAAAGCTAATACCTAGAGAGCCATCATCTAGAGAGCAGGGTGGAAAATGGACACTAAATATACAGTATATAATCAAATATATATTATAACAAATGAGACACAAATTTGCATTAAAAAACAACAACAACAAAAAAGTATATTCTAGGTCTGCAACCCAATCAGAGTCTGATGTGTCAGTTTTTCCAAGCATAGGGCAAATAAGGGGCTGTTCACATGCGTTTCGTATTTCTATATAAATGCACTGGACGGACTTCCGCATCTTGTCTTTGTTTAGCGGACAGGACCACAGCATTTTTAGACACCGTGTCAAGCTAAAAAGAATGTCAAAACCAGTTTTCAGCTAATGAACCTGCATCAGTTTGGAGACGTCTAAAAGACTTTACTAACTTCAAGACACAATCCCCCAACACTGTAGGAAAAACAGAAACTGGTTGACTTGAATGTGCTTTACTGTAGATTTGAAAGGCCCAGTCTCACACCCCACATCCACTCTGACCTTCATTGCACACAAACATCAACACCTCCTGCAACCCCTCTCCTCCCCCTCCTGCTACTCAACCTGCACTTAAGATCTGTGAAGTGGAGGTGTGCCGTGTCTTCCGGAAAAAATAGACAAGGAAAGCACAGGGCCCAGACGGTGTTTCACACAGTTGTCTAAAATCCTGTGCCGACCAGCTGGCCCCCATTTTCACACAGATCTTCAATAGATCACTGAAGCAGTGTGACGTTCCCTGCTGCTTCAAATGCTCCACAATCATTCCGGTCACAAAAAAAAAACAAAATCAAAGGACTTAATGACTACAGATCTGTCGCTCTGACGTCTGTGGTCATGAAGTCATTTGAGAGACTGGTGTTGGCTCACCTGAAGGACATGTCAAGTAATTTGTATTGGTATAGCACTTTACACAACACACATTGTTTCAAAGCAGCTTTAAAGAAAATCATGCATTAACAGAAAATGAAACTGTAATATCTATAAAGTCTAAGTCAACATTGTGTAGTTTGATAAAATACGATTGTCGGCTGATTAATCTGACTGGGCAACTAATTTGTGGATCACTATTAAGCAACAAACCATAACAGATCAAATAGCTTTAACACAAGGACATCAACATAAGTTATATGTTGGCAAATTGAACATAGCAATGTTTTTGAACTCACCACACATTTAATACAGATCTTACTCCCCTAGTAACAGATATACTCTAGCTCTCGAGTACAGCTAATCTCTGTGTAATACAATATTTAAAACAGCAGAGAAGAGGAAACAAGACCAGCATCAGACTTTCCATTCAGCACTCCAGGTCAGGCCCTCCTAATGAGACCTCCCATCAGTGGAAGAGCAACACCGCCTGGAGGAATTTAAGGCATGGAGTATAATATCCTACTCCAAATATCATAGGAGTCCCAGAACTATGACCAAACTCTATTGGTATAAATACAACAGCTTAGTCTATTAACAACCAGCAGGAGGTTACTCTCTATTGTGCATATAAAAAAAAGGATTCTCCCTGCTGTTTGATTTGTCAAAGTCAAAACCTGGCCATAAAGTAGTAGAATTTCTTCTTTCTACCTATGATGTAGGAAATGTAATTTCTACGTACTTGGGTTAAAGGCTGATACATGCATAGAATTTTCAGCTACACAGATTGGTCTATTGGTTGAAAAACTTAAAAATGGAGGAAGCTCTCACTTTGGAAGTTTTGCATCAATTAAAGTTTAAATTAATGTAAACATCAATGAAGTGACGCTTCAGGGTTTGCAAAGTTACTGGAGACTGTATATTTTATCATTTTGAAAATTTGTATTATTTATAATTAATTTTTTTTTATTCCAAACAGAAGCCCTGGAGTGTGACATCAGGTCCATTCTGATTCGCCTACTTTCATTGCAGGGTCAAATATAATATTGCATTCTTAAAATCTAGTATTCCTTTTGCCCTTCTTGAAAACATTTCATATTCCAATGTGAAATATTAATTTCAGTTTATTTTACAAATAACAACAATACTGTTAACTTAAAGGAACTGATGATGTCTTGCCCATGAATTCAGGTCTGTTATACAACAGAGCTATAAAGACAAGCAAATGGGCATGGAAATATCTGAATGCTAGCAAAGTTCTCACCTTCTGTGTTGTCAGAGGCCCCTAGCCCCATGTTCCCATTTTCTCCAGTGCCGGACCGCCATCCTAAACGGCTCTGGAACTTTTCAGACACAGCAGGTGTCAGCCACTCAGTGTCGGAGTGCCCCGCTGAAAAATATAAATAACACAGTTTGTGACAATCTATTATTGTTCATGTTTGTTATGATGTACATAACAGATGTTACTCCTCTATTGGACATGTACCTGAAAGTTTGGGGTTCTGGTATTTCTGTGTCATTCCTATGGCAGTCAACTGTGGAAATAAAAATAAAACATGCAACACTGTTAAAACACAACAGTTCTTGGAGTCAGACAACATATGAGAAGTGAAGGATGCATTATGCCCATTAACAAGGTTATAAATTATTTTCTTTTAAAGCAGCAATTTTGAGATATATATATATATATATATATATATATATATATATATATATATATATATATATACTCCGATCAGCCACTACATTAAAACCACCTGCCTAATATTGTGTAGGTCCCCCTCTTGCCACCAAAACGGGCATCTCAGAATAGCTTTCTGAGATTATATTCTTCTCACCACAATTGTACAGAGCAGTTATCGGAGTTACTGTAGACTTTGTCAGTTCAAACCATTCTGGCCATTCTCTTTTGACCCCTCTTATCAACAATTCATCAGCATAACTGCCCCTCACTGGATCGTTTTTATTTTCGGCACCATCAGACTAAATTCTAAAGACTGTTGTGTGTGAAAATCCCAGGAGATCAGCAGTTACAGAAATACTCAAACCAGTCTGTCTGGGACCAACAATCATCCATGCGAATATCTAATTAGCCAATTGTGTGGCAGCAGTGCATAAAATTAGCAGATACAGGTCAGGAGCTTCAGTTAATGTTCACATCAACCATCGGAATGGGGAAAAAATGTGATCTCAGTGATTTGGACCATGGCATGATTGTTGGTGCCAGGTGGGCTGGTTTGAGTATTTTTGTTTTATTCTAAAGTACTGACAACATTTCTCCCAAATTCAAAAATAAAACTATTGTCATTTAGAGCATTAATTTGCAGAAAATGGCAACTGGTCAAGATAACAACGATGCAGTGTTTTCAGACCTCGAATAATGCAAAGAAGTTCAGATTCACTTTTAAAAAACACAATACTAATGTTTTAACTTAGGAATATTTGGTGGAATAACTGTGATTTTCAAATCACAACTTGCATGCGTCTTGGCATGTTCTCATCAGTCTTTCACATCGCTGTTGGGTGACTTCATGCCAATACTGATGCAAAAATCAAGCAAATCGTCTTTGATGGCTTGTGACCATTCATCTTCCATTTGATCAAATTCCATCCAGAGGTTTTCAATGGGATTCAGGTCTGAAGATTGGGCTGGCCATGACAGGGTCTTGATTGAATGTGTGCGTGTGTGTATATATATATATATATTACTCCAATTAACCGTTGAACACATACCTCGGGTCTTTAGATCAGTGTTTCCCAACCACTGTGCCGCAGCACACTAGTGTGCCATGAAAGATTGTCATGTGTGCCTTGGAAAATTATCAACATAATTAAATGCATGAAAAAATTATAATTTCGGGGATCCAAACTCATCACCTTTTGGAGACATTTGGGTTTGCGAACCAAACATTACAAGTAAACATACTAGTAAGATGGACAGAAAACCTGGACAAGTTTTTAAAGAGGAAAAATACTGACGATGGTTAGGCTATGTGGGATAGTGGTGTGCCGTATAATTTTTTTCGTCGTATAAAGTGAGCTGTGGCAGGAAAAAAGGTTGGGAAACACAGCTTCAGATGTGTTTGACAGCCAGTTGTGTCTCATAAACTTTCAGTGTGAAAGTAATTAATCCTGTTGTAGATTTATCATGATTTATTGAATTTTCTCATTGATATATGTAAAATAAAAATACATTCTATTTTATTATTTTCTAATTGTCTTGAAAATGTTTTGAAACTTCTGCACTATCTGGGCATTGTTTATAGATATACGTGCCAGGTCTCAAGACCCTACTATGTAAGAGTGTTTGGTGAAATTTCCAATGCATTTAAAGGTTAAAAAGAGCAGATTTAAATATAGCCAAAACAGCTAAAATCAAATGTCCAGAAGCATTCACATAATTTCCTAAATATGTATAAATATATAAAAACATTTCATATCATATGTTTGCAAGACATTTCATTTGCAAAAAAATTCACATTATATATATTTTTTTATTCGAAACTTATAGTTGGATTTGCCACATGTAACCATGTTTTTGCCAATCGGGGACATTCAAAGCTATTTTACCCATGTAATCCAGTGCAAAAGCCCACCTGGATACAAAACCCATTTCATTTTCTTAGTCAGCACGCATAATCATAAAAAAAACAATAAAACGTGGACACGTTCAAAATGTTATAAAAAGTTACGAACAGGACAAAAAGACAAATTATGCTTCTAAAGGTTTTGCGAACAAGCTCCACAAAGAGCGATACAAATAACCAAAGAGAAAACAAACTCACTAGCACAGATAGCAAAGTAAGCTAACGTAGTTTTTAACACGATTTAAAAAAACAACTCACTTACCTCAACTCAAGAGCTGTAGGGTTATTTGCTCAAGATAACAATGACGAGAATACAGCACAGCCGGAGGGACATTTATGTGCTGCATTACATGAGAGACGCTTATTTGATGATGCTAATGTCAACAACAAAGACACATAACAACCACATACAGTAACCCCGAGCTTCAAATACCCGCGGTGGAACGACTGAAGCTCGAGTTTTTCCAACCGTTTTTTTTAGTTCTTCTTCTCCGCTTGTCCTGCGTGCCACGTTATGTAAGCACGCGCCCTCTGCAGCACGCTAGTTGGTAAACAACTTGCAAAAGGAGCTTAAAGCTGCAGTCGCACAGACCGGTCTAATGCGCGAGCAGACAGGTCTCTGGTGTGAGCAGGCCCTTATCCTACATATCTATTTATAAAAAGCAATAAAATGGCTCACACAAGGCCCATAGCACCACAGATTGAATGCAATTTCGGCCAGTTAAAACAGCTAGTCTGTAAGTCATATATTGCACACGAAATATGTGTTAATTATGGTGTTGTTTTGTATTTTTACCCTCTGTATTTTTATGTATATTGTATATTTCACATAAAAAAAAAATTAATAGTATGCACTATTCCGTCTAGAGTTAGCAGCCAGTGTTTCATTCTAAACATTGCAGTTATCATTACATGAAGGGGCCATCGAACTTAAGAGCTGGTTCACACCAAACACGTTTTTGCATCCAACCATGCTGTTTTTCAACCGTTTTTCTATTTCAACATGCACTACACAGACGTCTTTAAACGTTGCATAGACAGGAGCATCACGTTTTTTACCCTCATGCCATCCCAGATGTATGACTTTCTTTCTTCTGCTGAACACAAAAATTTATTTAGAAGAATATTTTTACCCTGTGGGTCCTTACAATGCAAGTGAATGGGCACCAAACATTTGAAGCTCCACAAACCGTATAAAGGCAGCATAAAAGTACTCCAGTGGTTAAAGCGGTTCAGAAGCAATATTATAGATGTGGGTGATAAGAAAATCAATATTTAAGTACTTTTTTAATATAAATTCTCCTCCATGCCCAGTAGGTGGTGAAATGCACGTAGAACGTGAATCACCAAAAACACCAAAAATAAATAAGAAAGTGATAATGGAGACTGATAGTAAAAAAGGACTTGAATATTGAGATTCGGATCAAAGAACAAGTTTCAACTCAGCAGTATAATCTGACAACTTTGGTATAATAAATTGTGCATTAGCTCAGATCACACTAAAAAATGAATTTTCATGCTGGTCCAGCTAATGAGTATGTGCGTTCTCTAGTTGATTGACAGGCTATGCCTGTATCTATTAGGTGATAACAATGATTGGCTCTTTTACCTGTAAGGTGGGACTTCCTTTTCTACATCTGCCATATTGCATTTTCCAATTTCTCTCATTTATTTTAATACAAGTGTTTCTTCTCAAGAAAAATAGTCTCTGTACACAAGAGCAGCTAATTTAGAAAGATATAGCTGCAGGCAGTGCTTCAAAAAGGGGCAGGAGTTCCAAACTGCCATTAAAGGTTCTGTATACGGAGCCCCTTACTAACCTTAAAGGTGAGTGGAAGTGACATCCCCTTTTGAAGTTGGTGCAACCCCCTTTTGGAGTAGCCACGCTCCTTCTGGTATAACCCGCCCTCTTTTTGAGATTTCACCTCCATGGAACTTGAGTTTTTTCCCCAAACCACATGAATAAACCACGCCCCGCAGTCATGACTAAACCCTCAAAAACGTTCTCATTGGTCATCTCAATTATGCAGTCACTTGTGATTAGTTCAGGCTCCAGAAAGATTGTGAATGAGTCCGATGCTGACCAATGGTAAGATATGCCTGGGCGCAGTTTTCAATAAGGGTGTGGTTTGCGCTCAAGTGGTTTGGGGTGAATAAAATTGTGTGCGGCCTACAGTAGCAGTGCTATCTTTGATTTCTGACAGGAATGACAACGAGACTGTGAGAATAGACGTACAATCTCTTCAATGGGCCGTACTGCAGTTTAAAGTGTTTTAGGATCGTTCTGCAGAAAAAATATTGAAAAAACATCTTTCCAAGAGCATTCAGTGTTTTGTTCTCGTTTACTATTTTATCTTGCACAGGGCGTGCAGTCATAAATAAGGAGACGTACAGCGAGTACCGAACAAACTTGGAACCTTTATTCGTTCACCTGCCTCAATCTTTTACATGTGCTCCAATACCCAAAATCACCAGCAACCCGTCCCTGGCACCGTAAAACAGTGTCGCAAATATTCAGTGCTTACCAGAATATAACATTCAGTTGACAAAAAAATTAAATAATAAACTCTAGGCAATATGAGTTGTGGAAAATCAGATGTGATTTAGGTACAGCTTTGTACCATGCATGCCATTGAAGAGGCGGTATGGCTAATTCTCACAGCCATGCTGTCATGCCCCATAAAAATATACACGTCGCTGCTGATTGGTTAACACCTCTGACACACCCAGCAAACGAGAGAACACGTACCTCAAAGCCCTTTTCACACCGTTTAGAGGAAACATGTCGTTCAACCCGGAAACCGTTGAGATTGAACATGCCCCAGGTGTTAAACGGCGAATGCTTACGTGTAGTAAATATCCGTTGAGTGCTCCATTTGGGACGATACTAAACTTTGAACATTCATACACTACATGGATGAGTGTATTAGTACATTTTGTAAGTGCATAGTGTACAATGTGTTGTTTTGGCCACAGCTAAGGTTTATGCTTACTTGGGCACTTTACACTCCAGTCCAATAGGAGGCGCTGTTGGCGACTTTGTTCCTGCACCTTTAACCAATGATGAGCAGAGGATCAAAGAAGCAGTAGTCATCGGTGGTATGCTGGCGAGTTGCAACAGGCTGGCAATGCAATGTCTTTTCTCGTGTAATTATCACAAAATATCGATCTTGTGAATGATCACACGCCTGTGGCCACACAATACAATACGTCGCAATGGCACCGGGTTGGCAAGAGATCGCGGCACAACATGTGGAGCAGATCACGGGATATGTGAGAGAAATCCTGTCGACCGCCCTCGTCTTCCTGAAGTCTGAGCTGGGAATAGACTTGGGTTTGAATCCCGATCTGTGCGCTCCATGGGTGCTGCTCGTAACGGCCTGGCTCGGTCTGGTTCTCATGCTGGTTTTATGGGTGTCGTTCTGCAGTGGTGTGTCGAAAAGCTTTCCAGGGGAGCTCGAAAACACCAGTCCAGTTCCACCGGCGAAGAAACCAGACCACAAATCTGATGAGCCAAAGAAAAGGAACAGAAAGAAAAATGCTGAAAAGGTTTGGCTATTGTTTACTGACATGAGTGGGAGAATATATGGGCATTCAGGCATCATTTACGCCATTCAAAACAGCAGTTAAAGGGCGAAATGTGTCGTAAATTACCCACTAAAAAGAGAATGACGCTGTTGAATGAGACACGCATCTTTAGAATGGTGCATTATTTCTGCGTCCTTTTGTTTTATGTTTTTAAATGTCGGTTATTTAAATGTTTCACAGAAAGCTCAGAGGAATGGTCTTGCTGTTGAACCACTGGAAGATGCCGAAGTGGTTGAAACTCGAGGACCACACGATGTGAAGACTGACAAGGTAGTGAAATACATTGGCTACGTATACATGCACCCTCATAATGCGATTACGGCAATACTGCGATTAAACTGTTGCTCATGTAAACAGAATATTGCGATTATGTAGGATGACCATATTCTGGTTTTCCAAAATGAGGACACCTTTTTTGGAGGGTGAGGTTAGGGTTCAAAACAGTGTTACTATGAATGCAAACTTTTTAATACAGCGAAAAAGACACTCTATTAGCTTAACATAAATGTATATAAATAAATACAAATGTCCAACATTCTTTTGAATGTCCATGTACTAAAATAAATTATTTGATGCTATGAGTGTACCTTCATTTACTATTACTATGGCCGTGGAAAATTAGGAAATGTGACAATTTGACCTGGTCGCAAAAAGCCTTTATGCTTTGCAGAGCTAATGTGTGCTGCTTAATTACTGCACCTTTATTGGCAACTGACACATAAGTGCCAGCTTTACATGTCATACATTCTGCTTCCCACGGATCTCGACCTGGACAAAAGCATGGGTGTTATTTTTGTGCAAATCTTCTGGAAATTTGCACTTTCGTTTGGGCATTGTTTCCACTTAGCTGTCATTTGCTGCGACTGTCAAGCAACTGTCCGAACACAACAGAGCTTTGTGCATTTGCAGAGAGATTGACAGGCAGGAATTTGGCCAATTGTTGCTGCAAGCCTCTTATAATCGACCAATTGGTGTGCAAGAAGGTGGGACTTACAAAGAGGGGTTGAAGCAATTCAAATATGCCGCACACACACACAATGAAGTATTAGACCAGATGCACATCATAATGCAACTAAAGCAGAATCCTGGACATTTTTGCAAATTTAGAAATCCCAGCTGGTCCAAAAAAAGAGGACATGTCTTGGAAAAAGAGGGAATATGGTCACCCTAGATTATGCTAATAATCAGAGTAATGATAATCGCAGTAAGATATGTGCAATTCACCTGTTTTATTTGCTTTATATTTGGGGTGACCAGATTCCTGCTTGTGGAAAACGGGACAGCCCCCTCCCAGCAAAAATGAAATTGACATATTGTTACCTATGTGCAGATCAATGCAAAGTAGAGGGTGCTTCAGCATCTGTAACTTTGGTCACCTTGTACTTTTCATTGGCAGTAATGTTTCTCAGTGTTTCTCACTGGAGGGGAAATATGGGACAAAAGAGAAATTTTAGGAGAGGGGAAATATGGGACAAAACACTAGACACTAAAGTCAGGACACTAGAAAAAGTGCTTAAATAGAGGACTGTTCCAGGAAAAACGGAACGTCTGGCCATAAATCACATTTCTTCCTGTCTGACCGTGCGCCTACGCCAGTGCTTCAGATGGATGATGTTTCACTCGAGCACAGGTTTGAAAACATTGCAAAACAGAAGAAGCTACACTTCTTGGCTTAATGTTAAACGGCAGTTTCTTGCACTGTTTTACAGCAGTGTTGCTCCCCATATGCAGAATCTATTGCCCCATGGCATAAGAAAACACATTTTCCCAAGATGTGAATGTCTGTTTGTAGTCTTAATTGAATGTCAGCAAGAACACATCAATATCCATCGCGTGTATTCTGATTCACAAACAAGTGACTCTTATGAATCAATTCTCAGTAGTGAATCAAAACAGACAGAGTGTCATCTGATAAACAAACAAATTACTATGAACCAATTCGTTTTAGTGAATATATTGAGACAACGCTTCCAGTGTAGTCGAAAATTATTCTTATTAACTGGTTCTTTTAATAAATTGTTCAAAAAGACTCACACACTGACTGACTTCTTTTCCTTATGCCAAGCTGTATTTAAAGATACATACAGTATCTCACAAAAGTGACCACCCCTCACATTTTTGTAAATATTTGATTATATCTTTTCATGTGACAACACTGAAGAAATGACACTTTGCTACAATGTAAAGTATTGAGTGCACAGCTTGTATAACAGTGTAAATTTGCTGTCCCCTCAAAATAACTCTCACAGCCATTAATGTCTAAACTGCTGGCAACAAAAGTGTGTACACCCCTAAGTGAAAATGTCCAAATTGGGCCCAAAGTAGCCATTTTCCCTGCCCGGTGTCATGTGACTCATTAGTGTTACAATGTCTGAGGTGTGAATGGGGAGCAGTTGTGTTAAATTTGGTGTCATCGCTCTCACACTCCCTCATAATGGTCACTGGAAGTTCAACATGGCACCTCATGGCAAAGAACTCTCTGAGGATCTGAAAAAAATTATTGCTGCTCTACATAAAGATGGCCTAGGCTATAAGAAGATTGCCAAGACCCTGACACTGAGCTGCAGCACGATGGCCAATACCATACAGCGGTTTAACAAGACAGGTTCCACTCAGAACAGGCCTCGCCATGGTCGACCAAAGAAGATGAGTGCACGTGTTGTCTTTGGGAAATAGACGTATGAGTGCTGCCAGCATTGCTGCAGAGGTTGAAGGGGTGGGGGGGTCAGCCTGTCAGTGCTCAGACCATACGCCGCACACTGCATCAAATTGGTCTGCATGGCTGTCGTCCCAGAAGGAAGCCTCTTCTAAAGATGATGCACAAGAAAGCCCGCAAACAGTTTGCTGAAGACAAGCAGACTAAGGACATGGATTACTGGAACCATGTCCTGTGGTCTGATGAGACCAAGATAAACTGGCGGAAACCAGGTGAGGAGTACAAAGACAAGTGTATCTTGCCTACATTCAAGCATGGTGGTGGGAGTGTCATGGTCTGGGGCTGCATGAGTGTTGCCGGCACTGGGGAGCTACAGTTCATTGAGGGAACCATGAATACCAACATGTACTGTGACTAGGGTTGCAGCGGTATACCACGGTTTGAAAATTGACGGTTATCATACCATGTACATTTGCTTATCTACGGTATTGAGAAAAAAATGCAACCGGACGGAGATTCTCACATGCACGTGCACATCTCCTTTCCTTCTAGACTGTCTGTCAGACTCGTGAACTTGCGCCACACACACACGCGCACACACACACATGCATGCAGCAGATGTCAGAGAGAAGCGAGGAGAGGGGGTCTGACATGAGTGTGTGAGTTAAAGCAGTGTTTCTCAACTGGTCTATTCGCACAGCAGGGAAATAACAATGCCATGGTAACTTCTCCCATTGAAGATATTTAATGATAATCTCGCAAACAGCTAAAGACTTCTCATCTGCACTTTCGCGAGTGTAACGAGCTCGCGCTAATGAGCTGCTCTTCTCTCTGGTGCGCGCATTCAACAACTGGGCTTCCCTCGATATTGCGGAGCGCAGACATCAAAACTGTGACCAATTTCAATTCTAGCGAGACTTTTCTAGTTTAAAGTGTTACGTAGATTGTCAAAACTGAACCTCTTAAACAGTAGCAGCCCTGACATGCCAAACAGCACTGAAGAGGAAAAGAGCAACACTGTGCTCTGCGCCTAAATAAATAAATACAAAATGACACACCATCACCTTTACAAATTTGTTTCAGGATTTTACATGAGTAAAAGTAACTTATATTATGACAAAATGTTATAGTTTCATATGAAATAATCTAAAAGTAGAATCTATTAGACCTCATTTTATATCAACAGTGGCAGTGTTAAAGTTTCAAGATGTGTTTCAGCTAGTATGTATTTTTCATAAATAATTTAATGTATTATTATTATTGTTATTTAAGGCTAGCACACTGACCTAACCATGGTAATGAGGAGCCTTTCCTTCTATGTAATTTGTGTATAAATATTTAATATTAGGTAACAAACAGGATAATAATGGGCTCATATAAGTAAATATGCTCTTCAATTTTTAAAAGCGGGAGAGAAAACTTCCTGTAGATTTTTGTAGATCAACAACAAAAATAATGTAACTTGCATATCCTTGTACTGGAAAACCACGAACAACAACATAAAAGGAAGTGCAACCCAGGATACATTAAATACAGGTTATGTTTAATCTATGAGAGCTCGACACTTGATTTCCAATGTTTCCTGAAGCAAAACCAGTTGAGAACCACTGAGTTAAAGGTACAGACAGGAGCAGTCTGGCTGTGCTGTCGTGCGTCTACAGTATATGTTAATTATTAATAATCATAGGACATTATTTAAAAAGCTCACACAGCTGATGTTATTTTTCATTTAGTAGTTAATTTAACATATAAACTAACATGCTTTAGTTATATAACATGTTATAGTTACATGATATTTATTATCATGTTTATAATTCTGTTTATTATAATTCTGTTAGCTTTCTTATTTTTTCTATTTATTTTATTTTCAAAAGGAGACATTTTTTTTACACATACTTCATTAAAATAAATGGTTTCAATTATAATAAATTGTTTGCTCAAAAATAAATAAATAAATAAAATAACCCTTCTGTTTTCACTAATAATAGTAATTGTGTACTACCGTATATTGTGAAACTGTGATATTTTCTGAGACGTTATCATACCGTGAAAATCTCATATTGTTGCAACCCTAACTGTGACATACTGAAGCAGAGCATGATCCCCTCCATTTGGAGACTGGGCCGCAGGGCAGTATTCCAGCATGATAACGACCCCAAATACACCTCCAAGACGACCACTGCCTTGCTAAAGAAGCTGAGAGTGAAGGTGATGGCCTGGCCAATCATGTCTCCAGACCTAAACCCTATTGAGCATCTGTGGGGCATCCTCAAACGGAAGGTCATTTCTTCAGTGTTGTCACATGAAAAGATATAATCAAATATGTGAGGGGTGTACTCACTATTCTGAGATACTGTATTTGCAACAAGATGCTTTTTGTAATATTATTTTATAAAAAAAAGCAATAATCAGATTATTGGCAAGGAGTATGTAAATAAGATTGAAGAGGTTTGCCCAAATCATGTAAACATCTTAATCTAATTATTCCTTATACTCAGAGTATTGGTGTACATGTAAATGTCTTGTTTCTGAGTTGTCACTTTGAAATTGTGGTTTAACTTCATATCATTATACTTACTGTACATGCTGTAATTAAAAGTTGGGCAAGATGTTCTGCCATTTTCCAGTGTACTTTTTTATTAATAGGATCAAGTGGGCAGATTTAATTCATATCAAGCTCTCTTGGCAAGATAAACGCAAGTGTTCATTGCCAATCCATGATTAGACAGCATACATACAGATACAAAACTAATTGAATGCTAAAGTGTAATATGCTTACGTTTTAAGATTTAAAGTCGTTAAGTCTCTGTCATGCACACTTTTGGTTTCGCTTTTGACACTGAAGTGACTGTTTTCAGGCGATGCAAATAGATATGGCAGCTGGTTAATTTGTTTTGACTCTCTTAACAGTCAACTATTAATCACAGAAAAGAATGCATTAAATTTCCCAGCCCCGATACATACTATATATATGTGACCCCATGACCAATCAGAACTTTCCATATATTTAAATCCGATCAGTTATTGGCATACGAACAATAGATACAATATGTGAATATTATAACATTCACTCATACACCGAATACACTTTTTTTTTTAATTGGAAAAAAAAAAGAAAGAAAAACAATCTCTTATTTTCTTAGGTGCAGAGAGAAAGTACGGATGCCTGGAACCGAAGGTGAAAAAAAGGGATTTTTTTTTTTTAGGTGTTTTAAGGCCTCCATGAGCCAATCTTTTAAAAAAAAATATTTAATGAGCATTTGGTACCAACCTCGGCCACCTGGTGCCACTATCAACAAGAAATAAATCTTATGCTTACAAGGTTATAGAATGTCTGTGGTACTTTATCTGTACATTTATAGATTTATAGTTCTAGTATAATACAATAACAAGAATGTTTTGCAAATCGAAATAAAGAAAAAAAAATATTAAACAGTCTTCTAAATGGTCTGCACTTATATAGCGTCTTTTTAACCTTAGCGGTATTCAAAGCGCTTTACACTGTGTCTCGTTCACCCATTCACACTCACATTTACACACCAAGGCGCTAGCCTGCCATTGGGGTTCAGTGTCTTGCTCAAGGACTCTTCGGCATGTGGAGTCATGTGGGCCGGGAATCGAACCACCAACCCTGCGATTAGTGGACAACCCGCTCTACAAACTGAGCCACAGCCGCTTCTAATACACGAAATCCCACAATTCAATGAATATACCTCAGGTTACATATGTTTCATGTGGCATTTGTTGTCAAGTGTGAAATGGGAGTTAATTGTGAGTGTTTGATTCCCACCATTGGAAATATCGATGCTGCTGTTGCTATTGCACTTTTTTTTTAATTGTTCTATGTAAACACGCACTAGATGTACATCTTTGACTGTTGCAATGCCTCTAGCTGTGTTTTCAGTGTTAAGTGCTGTGTTGAACGCCTTATTGATTTGACAACAAATGCCATATGAAACGTATAAGCTGAGGATCATTTAATTGTGGAATTTCATGTATTATAAGACTTTCTAACATTTAAATGTTTTTTTTTATTATTAAGATTTGCTAAACATTCTTGTTAATGAAGTATACTATAACTATAAATCTATATATAAATCAACAGATAAAGTACCACAGGGATTCTGTCACTTTAATAAGATTTCATACTTTGGAGATGAAAACTACTCACCTTTCAGCTAAAATCACTTGAAAGGGTTACTTTAAACTTAAACACTTAAAATAAATCTTTAAATAAAACAAAAAGCTTTAAAACAGCAAACAAATCAATGTAAAATATACATCTGCCTTTCTTACCTTCTTCACCTCTCATGAGTTTAATGATAGTGGATGAGATTTGTACCACATGCTAATTGTAAGCTAGCAAGAAAAAAAATTCTCATGTGTTGCCTCTTGAGGAGAATAAAAATGAAGGATATTCTCACGACGGCACTGAGACACCTAAAAATAATGGTCACCAAGTGAAAATGTTGTTTCACCTTCCGGTTTGGGCTGAAGGTTTGTATGGTTTTTAACCTTGTATCAAACACCATATGTGTTTATTTGGAGTCAGAGGACATTGATTTGATATTACCATCTGGACTTGCAGATGGAGCAAATCTGATTTAGATTTCTGCAGTTTGACTGAGCAATGTCTGGTGCAAATCAGTTTTTCTTTGTTATGGAACAAGTTTGTACAACAAATCACCATATCTTGTAATTCTGTGTGGCTTTAGGCAAAAAAGAATAAGAAAAAGCCAAAGCAGCCTGTTAAAGAGAAGAAGTCCTCTACATCCACTGATGGCAAAGAACCTGATGAAGGTATATGTGATGGCTAAAGGTCAAAGGCAAACGGCTAAAGACACATCTTTTCCATGAGCACTTGAACATACACTCATAATATATATACACATACATAAATAAAGTGTATATATATCATTCTTATTGCACTCTAATTTCTGTTCTGATGCAAATGAAACTTTGTAATGCAACACTTTTCATACTACTGTCTTCTTAAGATGAATCACTTATGTTGTATTGTTCCTCTTTAAGTCGCTTTGGATAAAAGCATCTGCCAAATGAATAAATGTAAATGTAGGTATGATTTGATTTACATGTAGTAAATGGGGAGATGAAGAATAACTTGTCAATGATTTTTGATCAACATCAAGATTTTAGTTTTCTTTTTTTAAATAAATGTGTTGGGGAAAGTGTATATTGTAGGTGCTGTGACATTTCTCAAAGTTTTTATTCACCTTTCACAAAGTTTATTTTAAATGGTGTGACAGTTTTAAATAATAGTCTCATTTGTGTGTGCTGAGTGACTCCAGCCAGGTCTCCTAAGCAACCAAATTGGCTCGGTTGCTAGGGGGAGGGTAGAGTCAGATGGGGTAACCTACTCGTGGTCATGAATAAGTGGTTTTCACTCTCAATGGGGCGTGTGGTAAGTTGTGCGTGGATCACGGAGAGTAGCATGAGCCTCCCATGCTGTGAGTCTCTACAGTGTCATGCACAGCGAGCCACATGATAAGATAAATGGATTGACTGTCTCAGAAGCGGAGGCAACTGAGACTTGTCCTTCACCACCCAGATTGAGGTGAGTAACCGCGCCACCACGAGGACCTACAAAGTAGCGGGAATTGGTCATTCCAAATTGGGAGAAAAAGGGGATAAAAAAGTATTAGTATAAAATAATTAGCAATATGCTGAAACATATTTAATTGAGAATAGCATGTAACACTGGAGGACAAGTATTTAATGTCAACTACCTATATAACTATTTAATGTAGTAAAGACCAAATAATTTGCTTAATGGATAGCTGTGACTCAAAGCTCAGTGTTTATTTGCATACAGGTGTCAGTGTCATTATTCAGGGTTCCCACCCATCCTGGAAAACCTGGTATTTTGCAATGGAGTTTTCTAGTCATGGAATAAAATAAAAATACAAAAATGTTGTAGTAGTAGATGACAGAGAGCGGATCCCTCTGAAGCATGCAGCACATTCTGTAGGTCCCCTTCGTGCCACCTAAACAGCACCAACCCGATATTCTTCTCACCACAATTGTAAAGAGCGGTTATGCCAGTTGAGCTGGTTTGAGTATTTCTGTACCTGCTGATCTGGGATTGTCACACACCAGTCTCAAGAATTTACTCCGAATGGTGCCAAAAACAACAATCATCCAGTGAGTGGCAGTTCTGTGGAAGGAAACGCCT
Organism: Xyrauchen texanus; assembly: GCF_025860055.1. NCBI lineage: Eukaryota > Metazoa > Chordata > Actinopteri > Cypriniformes > Catostomidae > Xyrauchen > Xyrauchen texanus. The sequence continues at coordinate 9,012,501 of NC_068290.1, read as the reverse complement.
TGTTAATGAGAGAGGTCAACAGCCAGACTGGTTCAAACTGACGAAGTCTACGAGAAGAATAACATCTCTGCTATTATGCTATTCTGAGATGTGGGTTGGTGCTGTTTTGGTGGCACGAAGGGAACCTACACAATATTAGGCTGGTGGTTTTAAAGTTGCGCTGATAGGTGTAGATAATTAAATAACAGCTTTTGGGGTTTAATAATCACACTGGGCCAGTTAAAAACACACAGAAACATCTTAATAAAAGCTTGATTGAAATGGGGGACCAAAACTATATAGAACTACTGTATAGTAATGTAATGTTTACTGTGATTAAATAATAAAAATGTATTAAAGCAATATCTCACATCTGATGTTTTTTTGTGCAGCACTTAATGTTTTTAAATTCTCCAGTGTTGTTTTGAGTTGTGTTGAGGATTTTGTAGAAAAAACTTCATTTGATAAAAATAATGCAATGTTAAAAATGTATAAGTATATCTGTTTTCATTTGATTAGACACCACTTTTGTAAAAATGAAAATTAAACCATGAATATAGAATTCAGAAAAACTAATCTTAATATACATCATGACCTCTAGTGTGTTTTTGCTTAAATATTTCAGAACATAAAATGACCTAGAAAATTATGCCTGGTAAAGAGTAGGAAGGCTGATTATTATACTGTCATATCTGTCAGGTACCTGGGAGACCAAGGTCAGTAACCGCGAGAAACGCCAACAACGGCGAAAGGACAAGACTCCGGGTGATGGGTCAGCCAGCCCAAAAGCAACAGCGGTGTCGATTGCCACTAATACCATGGAGCAATTCCACACTAACACCGAAGAACCTGAAATCTTCATCACCACCACCACCACTACTGCATCTGCACCTACAGTCCAAAGAGAAGTGGATGGTATGTTTACCACTGGAGTCAATTAAGAAACAATATTTTGACTATATATAATCACGGTTTGTAATTTGCTTTCCATTTTCACATAATTGATGAACAGGCTTGAATATATTATCAGAGAATCTGAATTATTCTCTCCTGTTTTCTCACTTTTTAGTCGATCCACCTCAAATTGAAGCAACTTATGTCCAAGAGACTGTAATTCCGCAAGGTAATCGCATTTAATAAAAATTAGAAACGCTGTCTTCAATGTTGATTAATGGGTGTCAGAAATGTGTTTTTTGCATCCGCATTGATCATCGATTACACGCGTCTTCTGGTCTTCTAGTGACCACATGTTGGGAGGAAGTGCTGTCTGTTAATAGTTCTGGCTGGAGTGATCTTGGCCTGCAGCTTCCTCCTCAAATGGCCAGTGTTCAGGCAGAGAGCTGGACCAGCATGTCTCTTCCGACTGAGCATCAGACTACTGAACCATCTATCTGGCCCCAAGATATGGAAGGTACTGAAATGAGTATTATTTAGCTCAAATTCTTAAAAATATGTCCATGTCATGAGTGTCCTCAGTCTTGCCTTATGTTTTTTTCTGGATAAAACAGTTGCAAATAAAAAACAAATAATTTTTTTAAATTTTTTTATACATATATATTTGACATTTTCTTAATTCAGGCTCATGGACCATTGTGGATGGATCGCATATTCCAGTCTCATTCAGTGGATTAACTGCTGGTAATTATTACTTGTGAAATGTATATGTTACCTAGAGCTGAGAACCTTTTTTCCCTGTAATGCTTACTGTAGTCACATTACACAGTGTACTTAAAGATACTTAAAGAATTTTTATTTTATTTTATTTGATCAATTAAAGGTATATTCTGTATTCAGTACGAGTTTAGAGCAGTCAACTGCATTTGTGACAATGTTGATTACCACCAAAAAATAAATACATTTTAGTTGTCCCTCTTTTTCTTTAAAAAAGAAGCAAAAATCGAGGTTACAGTGAGACACTTACAATGGAAGTGATTGGGGCCAATTTTTGGAGGGTTTAAAGGCAGAAGCTTATTGTTTTATGAAAGTGCACATTCATTCTTATGTTAAAATTTGTGTATTATTTTAGCTGTAAAGATGTTTAAATTATAGTTTTTATAGTCAATTTTTAAATTAAATATAACTTTCCACAGAAAAGGTTAGCAAGCGATTTCATCACAGTAAAATCATGTTAACACACATTGTTTGTCTTTCGGCTATAGTTTTGAAACATGAGTATTTTAACATTTATGGATTGGCCCCATTCACATCCGTTGTAAGCAGGGCCGTATTAATGCAAGGGCTTACGTTTATTTTATATTGAGGAATAAAGTTATTTCATCTAAAGATTAGCAAACGCTACAGTTAGATACGTTGTCGAGCCACCAAAGGCTGAATAAGTATGAGAAAATTTTTTCATAGCCCTTAGATTGATGTCGCCCCAATCTGATCAGCTGCACGTGTGTGTACTCTAAATGAACGTAACGTAGGTTAACAACATGGAGACTGATATAAAAGCAGGTAAGATTTCAAGTGTGATTGAAGCTTCACTTCATTCTGCATGTATACAACGGCTTAATTACACAATGATGATTAATCGACTTTATAGACATTACAGTTTTATCGTCTGTTAATGCTGATATTCTGTAAAGCTGCTTTGAAACGATGTGTGTTGTGAAAGGCGCTATACAAATAAAATTGACTTGACTTAATGATAATCATTTATTATTTCATATTGCTGCGCTGCTAAGCCTGTACCTCACATTCCTGCTAGAGGGCACTGTGTGCTCACACAGCACTGACAGAAGTGGTGAAAGCAGTTTGTCAGATTTTTAAGCACAGCTGTTTTACATTTAGTAAATTGCGCAAGGCCATATTCCAATTTAAATCTTAATTCAATCAGTAGTATCAATAATAGAGGTCAAAGTCAGCAGGTTGCAAGCGTTTTCATTTTTTTCCATTTCCATATTTTCACGTCCGTAACGCAAGTTCATTTCCTGATTCAAACTGGGGAAAAAACTTGTCTAGACAAGTTTTCTGATGTCTGGACACTTTTTCGCAGGGGTTTGTGATTAAACTTGCAAAGTGTTTGATATACAATGAATACTTTCTAGATAAACTTTAGAATATTTAGATAACTGTCTAGATAGATGTGATTTTGGAAATGAATGCCTACATTGGCTAAGTATTTGGCAGTTTTCTTATTTTATTTGAATATATCTGAGCATTTGTGTTATTTATAAGAAAATTAGATCTTATTTTATTTTACATTTACCATGTTTGATAACTTCCTGTGTTGTGCTCTTTGTGTTTTGTACGTTTTTCTTGCACATCTATTTTATCTATAAAGAAAAGTGCTTTGATATCCCTAACCAGGTTGCCTTGCATTCTAATAAAGAACATAATATTTTAATCATGTTGACATTTTTAGTAGTATATTTAAATTTGAAAAAAAAAAAAAAGACCTCAATCTTGAATTGTCCTTTAAGTCTGAAAAAAAATCTAGATTTTCGCCCAGCCCTAAATTAAATACAAATTTACCTTATTAATTTTCTTAATAAATGGACTTGTTGTTACTGTGCATGATTCATCAGTGCTATTTCATTAAAAAGGCTACAAAAATGTTAGCTTTTTTTATAGTCTTCCATCAAAATGTAATAACTTCAGTATTAAATTATATTAACCATTAATATCAAAGCTTAACAAATCTTGATAGATAAATATTGTCACACTCGTTTATTTCCTTAGAAATATTTCATTTTAGTCAGAAACGTGTCCAATTATTATTATGGATGTTATATGTGTTGCTAATGTGGTTGTAAACTATTGTTTTCATTAGCAAAAAATAAATTAACATCTTGTACTGTGTGTTTGCAGTCCCTGACTTGAGTTGGAGCGCTCATCCTCCTGTTCAAGTGGATGACGAATGGTCTGGAATAAGTATGAAGTTTTACACACAAAACCTGTTCTAGTGTATGTTAAAAAAATACATTTAAATTCTCAGCATTATGGAACTCTTAAGAATGGCTGTTTTTGGTTTCTTAGACAGCACATCTGCTGATCCATCGTCAAATTGGAATGCTCCATCAGAGGAGTGGGGCAACTATGTGGAGCAGAAGCCAGTGCGCAAAGCACAGATGGAGAAACCAGTCCTGGAGGTGGCACAGGTTGGTTAGGGATGGAATTGAATTCTAGTTTCTGACCAAGCAGTCGAACCAAGTGTGACAATGTACCATTTTCCTTTTTCCATTTATTAGGAGTCTGATACTGAGAAAGAGAAGGATGAAGCAGGTGCCCCTGGTAGCGGTAAAGCTAAAAAGAAGAAAAAGAAAAAGAAGGTAGAAGATGCTGGAGCATCTGCTCAGGTGAAATTAACAATCTTTCCATGCCCAGATATGAACCATAAAGTGTTGATTGGCTACTCCTGACCTAATTAATTGACACTAAATATTTTTCTTTGATTCTTATCTGGTTCAGTCCCAGGTGAAGGCAGAGAGAGATGCGAGCGCTGCAACACAGGCACAGAACGCAGCTGGAATTATCTTAACTGCCAGGGTGAGGATTTTTTTATTTTTCCACATACGTCAGGCTTTTAGCACCCACACTGCAGGTCACGTGTAGTTGTGTTGTTCTTTCCCACAGACACGTGTTGAAGTGTCACGTGCAGTATCATCAGCTCCTGTACAAACACAGCAGAGACCGGAGCCAACTAACAAGCCCGCGGCATCTTTACCAACACAAAGTACGTTTAACCTGTTTTAAGCCTTCAAAGTCCAATAAGAAAGTCAGTTTAATGTGATTTTTTTTTCTCTCTCTCCTATAAGGACCTATGATCTGCTTGAGCATATATAGTTAAACAATGAGGGCTTTATGAATATTTATGGAAATATTCAAGGTTCAATACCAGTTTAGTTCATTCAACAGCATTTGTGGCGTAATGTTGATTACCACAAAAAAATTATTTAGACTCTTTTAAAAAAGCAAAAAAGTGTTTCAGTGAGTCACTTAACATTGGAAATGAATGGGGCCAATGTTTGGAGGGTTTAAAAGCAGGAATGTGAAGCTTATCATTTTATTATAGCACTCGCATGTGTCATCTTGGACTTACACTGACACCTAGTGGCTTGTATGCAGCATAATTTTAAATCAATAGTTTTCAGTTTCAGATGCCATTGTAGAAATTGTGTATTCACAGACAGCCATGATTTATTTAATCAATGAGAGAAAGTGTCATATAACAGGACGGTTACTGAGATTAAGCGAGTAATATTCAGCTGGTTATGTGATTCCAACATGACAGCCACCATGTGCGGACCCTCTCCATGTAGAATAAAAGAGCATTTATAAAGTTACTGATATGAATGGAGTCTTCGTTTTAATGTGAGTGGCCATGATTTCCTACATGTATTGCAGAATTACAATTTATGGAAGCCCTGAACCGCACTATGAAAAATGTTTAGGTGTTTTAATGCTTTCCTGAGCCGCTCTCAATAATAAATAATTTTTCCTCAAAAAGAAATAATTAAAAAACAATTCCTCTTTTTTTTTCTTTCTCCTGAAGAGGGAACACATGAGGGGGAAACTTTTTTTTTTTGGCTTGCTAGCTTACAATTATCATGTGGTACCTACCTTGCTCACCAGGTTCCACTATCAGTAATCATGAAATCGTAACATATCAGATGACAGCTGTGGTACTTGATCTGTTGATTTATAGTTGTATAATACTCTTAACAGGAATGTTTTGCAAATCTAAATCAAGGCAAAAACATTAATAATGTTTGAGAGTCTACTAATACATGAAAGCCCACAATAAAATTAATATACCTCAGGTTACATGTTTCATATGGCATTTGTTGTCAAGTGTAAGAACTGGAGTTATTTCTAGTTGTTTTATGGCATTCACCACTGGGAATATGGATGATGCTATAAATAATGTGCTTTTAATTGTTTTTTGGCTAATGTAAACCTGCTCTAGATAGATGTCTTTGCCCGTTTGGATACCTCTTGCTTTGAGAGAAGGAAAAAATATATATTTTGAGAGAGAGAATTTTTTTTGTAGGACATATGCTCAGGAAGGCACTAAGACACCAAAAAACAAAAAACAATTCACTTTGCGAATTGTTTTTTCACAGTGCGGTTCAGGGCTTCCGTAACAATTGAAGTCTTAAGGAGTTTGCACTTTTAATACTTCTGTTAAAACTAATTTATTTGTATTATTTGAGCTGTAAAATGTTTAAATCATCGTTTGTAAAAGCCTTTTAGGGTTTATGGCATTACATTGTCATGGCAACAAAGTTATAAAATTGGAAATACAGTATCTTTACGCAGAAAATGATAGTAAGCGAATTTATCACACAAGTCATGTTAACACACATGTTGTTTACGTATTGTTTTTTTTTTGCTTTTGAAACGGAGTATTTTAACGTTACTGATTGGCCCACATTTGCCCCACTGTATCTCAGATTTTTGCTTTTTCTTTTTTTAAGAAAAGGAGGGACAAAACAAGTCAAAATACATTTTGTGGTAATCAACATTTTGCAACAAATTCTGTCGTATCAGCTTAACTTCTATTGGACCCAGAATATTCATTTAACACTGTTAAAAATTTTTTTAATCCGAAGTATTTTATTTATAAATCAAATCCAAATGGGACATTTAACAAAAGTAATTTGCATTCTTTGTATGTTGAAATTGAACTATTATGCGGAAAAACCCTAATATCACAAAAACATTGTGCGAATAAAGCCACGTATCCCATGTGTTCAATAGAATAAAATGATCACTAACGTAGAAATTGTAGCCACTATGAATATAACTACGATGATAAAATACTCACACAGACAAAACATTCTAGAAGAACTTGTCCCATGTTTGGGAGTAACAGCGCATCACAAAATTCTGGGAGGTCTGCGTGTGTGTGTGTGTGTGTGTGTGTGTGTGTTCGTGTTCCTCCCACAGCTCTTTACCCTACAGATCTATATATATTTTTCAAATGTGTCAATAAAACTGCTCTTTGGCACAGTTCAAGTTTGTATTCATTTTATTTACTCTGCAAACTCAAAGGCTTTGGATTTTCAGGACATTGTTATTTTGGATGAGCATAGCAACATTTCAGATGTGATTATTTGTCCGCTGGTTAGTCCAGTTATGAGTGAACTATTCAGTCACAATACTTTTTTGATGTGGATCATGAATTCATAATAAATTCAGTAGGAGTTTATTCATTAAATGTGTTTCCATCATAGTTTGTGCATTTCACGTGACTGAATAAAAAAATGTAACCACCGAATGTATACGTTTGTTTGTGCATTTTGGAGATTTGATTTGCATGTTGGTGTTTCCATCCAGCGGTTTTTATGGAATATCCCAAAATGAGCATAAAAATACATGGATTGAAACCCAGCTATTGAAACTCAAGTTAAATAATCACTCACTTTCTTTGTGTGAAACAATTTCTGAGATATTTTCTATTTTTCCTCTGCTAGAAAAAACAGAGGACAACTGGGAGTCTCCAAAACAAGTCAAAAAGAAGGCACGGAGAGAGACATGAGTGTGTTGCCTGTGTACAGAAAAGAGGAGACAACATATGCAATCTTTGGGTTGTACAGAAATTCGCACTTGATCACTGACTGTACTTTTTTGACACCCCTAATTCGCTGTCTTGTGAATCCCATCCCAGTGTCCCCATCCCATGGGCATCTAGACATTGTTCCATAACATTTCACATCATACGAAGGGACACTTAAAAATCAGAGTAGTCTTTCTTTAAGTACATTATTTAAATTGGAAATTTGTATTTGCAGCTAAATGTTTTTTTAAGAAGAAACTAGATCCTCGGTTCTTTTCATAAAGCCTTCGCGACATATCAAGAGCTGTGTGACCACGACACACTTATGATATACACACAGAGATGTAAAGGGATCTTTTAGTCCTGTTGAATTCCAAGGAACCAATAGATCATTGTTGACCTGTACCATGAGAGCATTTCAATCTTCATTCATGAAACACTGGGGCAGCCAGGCTAAACGGAGTGCGCTAACAGATGTACTTGAAGGGAAATTTCACCCAAAAATGAAAATCTGTCACTTACTCACCCTTGTTCTTCCGTGGAGCAGAAAGGAGATGTTAGGCAGTATGTTAGTCTCAGTAATCACTACTGAGACTAACATACCCTTTTGTGTTCCATGGATTAAAGAAAGTCATATGGGTTTGGAACAACATGAGAGTAAGTATTTGGAGGAACAAGTGTGTTATACTGTGGAAAGGAACACACAAATCAAGCCATATGTGTGAACCGCATCTAACTCTAAGAGACTTGAGCACAAGAAGATCATGCTAGTATAAGACAAACAACTTTTTAACCTGCTTTGGTGAAGTAGTAGTGATGCCGGCCAGGTGTTTGTGATCAATGTTACAACAGGTAAAGCAGTGTCAGGACAATTCCTATGCCTTAACTTGTGTTGTACATGATGGCAACAAAGATCTGTCAGTTGCATGCAGTTTCTTCTTTCTTTTTTTATTGTGTCTTAAGTCATGTTTAACAAGTAATAAAGAGTTTCTTTCCACACCTGCCTCAGTGCCTAACATTTACTCTTAGCAGATATTTGCCTAATCAGTTTTATGTAATGTCACATGCATTGCTCATTGTACCTAAATAGCTTACAAAATGTATTTGAATAATGTAATGGCGCAGAAAATCCAAACTCAATAGCATGAACTTTCGGTTTAAAGCGGTTAGTATAATATGTGATATCAAATCAAATCCCTTTATTGTTACTCAACCATATACACAAGTGCAACAGTGGGTGAAAGTCTTGGGTGCAGTTCCGAGCAACATCGCAGTATGACAATTACAATAAACATCTGTGATTTACACATAACACTGTTTGGACATCTTGTTAAACAACACAATATACACCATACGCCTAATAATCTACAATATACAGTATATACAAAATAAGACTGTATACAATAAACATACACTGTACCCCCAATCTCCATGTAATCAGTTGAAATACATAAGTGTTGTGTTGACATTCAGCTGTCGGTTGATGGTCAGATGCCAGTGTGTTATTAAGAGAAGTATAAAATCCAGTCCAGTCTGAGGCTAATATAAGTATATATGATATATATGTATCGTGAGTGATCAAGAGTTCAAAAGTCTGATTGCTTGGGGGAAGAAGCTGTCATGTAGTCGGCTGGTGCGGGTCCTGATGCTGCGATACCGCCTGCCTGATGGTAGCAGTGAGAGCAGCCCATGGCTCGGGTGGCTGGAGTCTCTGATGATCCTCAAAGCTTTTTTCACACACCGCCTGTTATAGATGTCCTGGATCTGCCAGACACCTCCGATGATGTGTCTGGCAGATCGCATCACCCTTTGCAGGGCTTTGCGGTTGTGGGCGGTGCTATTGCCGTACCAGGCGGTTATGCAGCCAGTCAGGATGCTCTCTACAGTACTGGTGTAGAACTGTGTTAAGTGGCGGTTCATTCCAAACTTCCTCAGCCGTCTCAGGAAGAAGAGGCGCTGGTGAGCCTTCTTCATAACGGCCTTAGTGTGGACGGACAATGTGAGTTCCTCAGTGATGTGGACACCGAGGAACTTGAAGCTGCTGACTCTCTCCACTGGTCCTCTGTCTTTCCTCCTGAAGTCCACCACAAGCTCCTTGGTCTTACTGACGTTGAGGGAGAGGTTGTGTTCCTGACACTAGCGTATCAGAGTGTGCTCCTCCTCACATCATCAGTATGATCAATACTACTGAAAAACCTGTTTTATGCAATGTACTAGATGTCCACTGCCTCCTGGGGAAAGTTTCTGTGCTCTTCTGGAAGTAGAAGACTTTGTAAAGTCAACCCATTGAACTGTGATGCACATGTCTTTTTGCTATAATATCTTTGCTGATTTTGATAAAGTAACAGTGTTTATGTTGTTACTGATATTTAAAAATGAGTATTTGCTAAATTGAAGCAACATGTGATTCTGAAGTGAAAGAACAATCTGGCTTTATAGAGATTACAAATGTTTGGGAGCTTGGCAATGATAAATTCCTCTCCTTAAATGTATGAAATTACAATTCAATTTCAATTGAAATGTCAAATTCAATAAAAATAAAACACACACATACATTTTATATATATATATATATATATATATATGCATATACAGCTCTGGAAAAAATTAAGAGACCACTCCAAATGTTTCAGTGTCTGTTGAATTCCTCCTAGAATGTTTTTAAGTCAATTTTTTTAACTCGCCCAACATCAATATGAAAGACTGGTAGAGAGCGTGCAAGACGCATGAAAGCTGTGATTGAATTGTTTTTTTTCTTCGTATTATTTGAGGTCTGAAAACACTGCATTTGTTATTTTGACAAGTTGTCTTTTTCTGCAAATAAATACTCTAAATGCAATATTTTTATTTGGAATTTGGGAGAAATGTTGTCAGTAATTTATAGAATAAAACAAAAATGTAAATTTTACTCAAACACATACCTATAAATAGCAAGTCCAGAGTTTTTCCAGAGCTGTATATATATATATATATATATATATATATATATATATATAGTATATCATATATATATATATATACACAGTATCTCACAAATTTGTAAGTACACCTATCCCAATTTTTCATGTGACAACACTGAAGAAATGACAATTTGCTATAATGTAAAGTCGTGAGTGTACAGCTTGTATAACAGTGTAAATTTGCTGTCCCCTCAAAATAACTCAACACACAGCCATTAATGTTTTAACTGCTGGCAACAAAAGTGAGTACACCCCTAAGTGAAAATGTCCAAATTGGGCCCAATTATCCATTTTCCCTGCCCGGTGTCATGTGACTCGTTAGTGTTACAATGTCTGAGGTGTGAATGGGGAGCAGTTGTGTTAAATTTGGTGTCATCTCTCTCACACTCCCTCATACTGGTCACTGGAAGTTCATCATGGAATTTCATGGCAAAGAACTCTCTGAGGATCTGAAAAAAATTATTGTTGCTCTACATAAAGATGGCCTAGGCTATAAGAAGATTGCCAAGACCCTGACACTGAGCTGCAGCACGATGGCCAAGACCATACAGCGGTTTAACAAGACAGGTTCCACTCAGAACAGGCCTCGCCATGGTCGACCAAAGAAGATGAGTGCACGTGCTCAGCGTCATGTCCAGAGGTTGTCTTTGGGGAAATAGACGTATGAGTGCTGCCAGCATTGCTGAAGAGGTTGAAAGGGTGGGGGGGTCAGCCTGTCAGTGCTCAGACCATACGCCGCACACTGCATCAAATTGGTCTGCAAGTCTGTCGTCCCAGAAGGAAGCCTCTTCTAAAGATGATGCACAAGATAGCCTGCAAACAGTTTGCTGAAGACAAGCAGACTAAGGACATGGATTACTGGAACCATGTCCTGTGGTCTGATGAGACCAAGATGAACTTATTTGGTTCAGATGGTGTCAAGCGTGTGTGGCGGCAACCAGGTGAGGAGTACAAATACAAGTGTGTCTTGCCTACAGTCAAGCATGGTGGGGGGGTGTCATGGTCTGGGGCATGAGTGCTGCCGGCACTGGGGAGCTACAGTTCATTGAAGGAACCATGAATGCCAACATGTACTGTGACATACAGAAGAAGAGCATGATCCCCTCCCTTCAGAGACTGAGCTGCATGGCAGTATTCCAGCATGATAACGACCCCAAACACACCTCCAAGATGACCACTGCCTTGCTAAAGAAGCGGAGGGTGAAGGTGATGGACTGGCCAAGCATGTCTCCAGACCTAAACCCTATTAAGCATCTGTGGGGCATCCTCAAATGGAAGGTGGAGGAGCACAAGGTCTCTAACATCCACCAGCTCCGTGATGTTATCATGGAGGAGTGGAAGAGGACTCACTTTTGTTGCCAGCGGTTTAGACATTAATGGCTGTATGTTGAGTTATTTTTAGGGGACAGGAAATTTACACTGTTATACAAGCTGTACACTCACTACTTTACATTGAAGCAAAGTGTCATTTCTTTAGTGTTGTCACATGAAAAGATATAATCAAATATTTACAAAAATGAGAGGGGTGTACTCACTTTTGTGAGACAATGTGTGTGTGTGTGTGTGTGTGTGTTTAATTCATATTGAATTTTACATGCTGGATTGTAATGTCATACATTTAAGGAGAGGAAGTTGTCATTGCCAAGCTCCCAAATATTTGTAATCTCTATAAAGGCCAGGGTGTCCTTTAACCCAGTGATTTACTTCTGTGCATGTATGGGCTTAAGATAAACTTAAAATATTACATATTACATTTTTTTTTTTAAATCACATATTCCATAATTTTCTATTAGATTATTATCATCGCTCTGAAGTGCTGGTTTTCTTAAAGTGACAGTACCATTTTAACTCTTGTCAAACAAATGTATGTAAACTCCAAGAGCTAAATACTTGCAAATAATACAATTGATCACAAACAGTGACAGCTCATCATTAATAATAAATGCAATTTCATACTAATCCTTAATATTAGGAATAGTATTATTACTAGTGAAAGTTACAATTCTTGATACCAGTAATTACATTGGTACTAGTAAAAATGTTAATTCATGATAATATTTTTATAGTAATACTCGCAGTAATACCAATTCTTTATATCAAAATGGAATTTCAACTAATAAAAAACATAATTTTTATATCTGTAATTGCATTTTTACTTGTAGAATTACACAATTATCAGTCACTGCTTTTCATAATGCAATTACAGACATACTTATAATGTTATAATCAGTTGAGCTGCTTCACTAATCTATCTGAATCATTAGTGAATCGATCTGAATGAAAATGATTTTAAAAATAATCATATGGAATAGCCATGAAAATTCACTAATCAAAAAGAACAGGAACTGTGAAGCATTGCATTTACCCAGGCTTAAAAGTGAAAAGCCCAGATATGTATTTCACTGTCGTGCAGTAATCTTTTTGTGAAATGCATAAGCATTTTTTGCCCTCCCTTTACACCAATACACCAGTCAGTCACAAAAAGACACAAGACATTTAATACATTAACATATGTTTTATTAAATCATCGTAAGGCCACGGTGTAGTGTGCAGACTTTGTAAAAAGGATAAAATGACGCACATCAGAGCACTGCTCATCGAAGAACTCAACCTAGATTGCCGAAGCCCAATAATGCACATTTAGAAACATCTGATCCATCAAAACCACCTGAGTAGCATAAAGCCTGTGATATGTACATGTAACTGAACCCTCCTATTGTCTTATGGCCATTTATGACCCAGGCCAGGTAAAGAATAAGTTATAAATGCCACATAGTTTTTTGTACTGAAACCAAACATTGTGACTTTGTCAAGACCATAAAAATAAAAACCTAAGTATTTTTTTGATGTTGCACATTTTAATTAAGAGAAATAACAATTTAAAACAAACTGTTCCTTCCACTGTCTTAATGGTTAATGGTCAATTTTGACCCGTATGGGAAGAACCAGTTGTGACCATTTACCTTCGAAATTTCTGAATGTTTTCCAGCTTTGAATATATATATATTTTTTTACATTTATGAATCAAAATTAGCTAAAAATATTACAAATTTAGCCCCTAGCCCCCTATACTGGTCTTTAACTTCCCCACCTGTTTCACGGGGAACTGCATCTTTCCCACAAATTGCATACTTTCCTCTAAAACAGGGTTTTGCACACATGCACATCCACACACAGACACTAGTCCAATATTTGCCAAGTTTTTAGATATTTATATATATATATACATTTTTTATCTTTAAAAATGATGTTGCTCCATTAATATTTGGTATACATTATTCCCCCCATCATAATACACTTTGGGACAACAATAAAAGGGGAGTCTTTAGTTCCACTGTACACTAATCAATAATATTTGCATTTTGAATGTTTTTCAATATGGATCAAAATTGACCAAAAGGACAACAGGAGGGTTAACTATATCTTTCATTGCTGAAACAACGGAGCATATTTCTAATACATTCCATGATATGAATAATTATCAAATCTAACTTCTCAACTTTCATTTGTGATAAAAAAATAACATGCATTTTAGGAGCTTAATTGAATGTTCCAAGTTCAACTCAATCGACAGCATTTGTGACAATATTGATTTCCACAAAAATGTTTTCGACTCGTCCCTCCTTTTCTTTAAAATAAATAAGAAAATCGAGGTTCCAGTGAGGCACTTGCAGTACAATGGAAGTGAATATGGGCCAATTTGTTAACATTAAAATACTCACTTTTTTCAAAGTGCAACCACAAAACAAAGGACATGTGTGTACACATGATTTTAGTGTGAATAAATCACTTACTAAACTTTTCTGTGTAAAGTTATAGCCAATTTTACAACTGTTTCCATGACGATGTAATGTCAACAAATACTAAAATTACAACTTAATCAACTTTACAGCTCAAATAACAAGTTAACAGTAGAATTAATGCAAATGCTTTTATAAAAATTATAAGCTTCACATTTCTGCCTTTAAACCCTCCAAAAATTGGCCCCATTCACTTCCATTGTCCCCAGTGTAATGTCATGGTTTTTTAATTTCTTTAAAGAAAAGGAGAAACGAGTCTAAATTATTTCTTGTGGTAATCAGCATTATGCCACAAATGCTGTCGATTTAGCTTAACTTGAATTGAACCCGGAACATTCCTTAAAGAGCAAAGCACCCATTACATCATCATCACATGATCATCACGTGACGTGTTACGGTCAATCAACAGCAATAAGCTGATGTATGGGTCAAATTGAACTTGGAAATGAACGTACCGGTAATTGAAATTGAACGTAAATGGCCTCATTGTAATAAATGTAGACCAGTACTGTTGTCAAAAGAAAAGAATCATTCTTGCTACAAAACAAAAACTTAACATATGAATTTTTGGTTTCTCTGCATCCATCACATCAAATACATTTATAATGAACCAACACTAGATTTTGAAATGACCCATCACAAGTTCCCGATATCGTACAATATAGTGAACCTCACAAAGCCTGTTAAGAACATGTCTGGCCCATTTTTCACCTGAAAGGATAATAAAGGGATAGTTCACCCAAAAAAGAAAATTCTTTCATCACTTACCCTCATGGCATCCTAGAGGTGTATGATTTTATTTGTTCTGCAGAACACAAACAAAGATTTTCAGAAAAATATCTCAGTTCTGTTGGTCCTCACAAAGAAAATGAAGTGACCAAAACTTTAAATATAGCATAAACAAGCATAAACAATCCATCAGACTCCAGTGGTTTAATCAATGTCTTCTGAAGCGATCCAGTTGGTTTTGGGTGAGAACAGACCAAAATGTAACAACTTTTTTCACAGTACATGTTGACATCTGCAGTCTCCTTGGCGATCATGATTTCAAGCTCAATTATACTTCCTATAGAGCCATCTAGCACTCTGCACCAAGCACTAGGAATTGTAATTGAGCTTGAAATCATGATTGGGCCTAGAGACTGCAATGGCAAGATGTAAAGTGACAAAGTAATATTTTCACTTTTTTCACCCAAAACCAACTGGATCACTTCAAAAGACATTGATTAGACCACTGGAGTCATATGGATTACTTTTATGCTAATTAATCTCTTTTTTGGTGCTTCAAAAGGCCTGATCACCATTCACTTGCATTGTATGGACCTACAGAGCTGAAATATTATTCTAAAAATCTTTGTGTTCAGTGAAAGTCATACACATCTGGGATGGCATGAGGTTGATTAAATGATGAGTGTATTTTGTTTTTTGGTTGAACTATCCCTTTAAGACTTGTTTTATTTTTTTGTATTGTGACATTCAAAAACCTCTACTGTTGATACTAAAAATACTATTACTGAGAATCGTCACTGCGAACAAATGAAATAACAAAATGACTATAAAATGAACATATGAAATGAAAATAAGATCTCAAAAGTAAAATATACAGATGCATTACGCTAATGAGAATTTGAGAAAAAATTTGCTTAATATCAAAATGTCACAATGCAAAAAAACCTAATGATCCTAAAAATGGGCTTTATTCATTTTTAAAGCATAATGCAGTTTCCAATTTTCATTATGAAATATGACCCAGACATGCTTTCATGAGATTCACTGGAAGAAAGCAGAGCTGTACATTCATCTTAAACATTCAGAACAAACAGTATCTGAAACAAACAACATATGATCATCCAGTTCTGTCAGTCTAACAAACTCCATCATACATATACACATTTGAGATGCAGACAACCATACACTCATTTACTGATACATATGGACTGAGCAGTCTACTACATCCATGTCTCTGGCAACCTGACAGTAAAAGAGCCCCTTTCAAAATGTGGAGGGACTGAACAACATAAGTGTTTCTAAGGTTTATTAATCAGCTTGGTAGAAGGTATTGGCATATTTGAGGTTAACATTAGCCAGTGAAGGCCATAATTCAGTCTAATTCTTAGTATTCAAAGTAAAACTGATGCTGATATTTCCCAAAATTGATGAGAAATGTTGCAGTTATGAAATGTTTGAAATGTACAAAAATGAAATTGAATCATGCAATCGCAGAGAAATAATAAAGGGCTTCATTCATTTAACACAAGCAGAATGAATTCTAAATCATGCTTAAACCTTAATTCAATCTACCAATTTCTTTAAGTACGGTTGTACAAACTTTAGGATGCTCAATTCATTGGAACAGTTTACGCGAGGTTTTCCAAACAATTTGCACAAATTCTTTCTGCTTGTGTTTCTATCAATGAGCTTCAATGTTTTTCTAACAATTTTTCAGATAGAACTGTATAATTGGTTGGTCAATTTCATTTGAATTAACAAGCTGTGCGGTCAAAAGGAAACGGAAACGGATTCAAAGCTTAAGTTTGTATAATTAGGTGTGTTAGCAAACATTTCAATTTGACTCGGGTGACAATGCTTTCTGAACTGATGTGATATGTTCTCTCACCAAACGGAGTGATAGAGATATATTCAACATGCCTATCACTAATAGAGCCAAAAGAAAAACCATTACAAATGCTCAATCAAGCAAATCAAACAAAAAAATGCAACAGAAATTCATGCAGGTAAAATATGATGTCTTGAATGGAAGCGCATTGATTATAAAGCCAACCAAGCGCAATAACGACAATTCGGGAATTAATAAATAAAAATGAAAAACACCAGTACATGTAAAGTGGTTATTACTACCAAAAAGAGGCCAGAGTTGGAGTTACTCAAAATGAAAGATTAAAGAAATAGTTCAACTAAAAATGTAAATTCTTCTTTTGTGGAAAAAAAAAAAAAATCATATGCATTTATAACAACATGAGAGTGAATAAAATAACCAAATTTAAATTTGTAATTTTTGGGTGAACTATCCCATTAAAAAAAAAAAAAAAAAAACTCCACTCCACACACCTGCATAAAGTTACAGTACTAATTTACTGGACATAATGCACCGGACACGGAGTAGTGCAGCAAACAATGCTTCTTATGCAGTGGCAGAAAACGAATTTAACCATCTCTATGTCAACCATGGGCAACACTTCAGTCATCATATGAGAAATGTAAGGAGAGAGTGCAGCTTGATTCTAAGGCAACAGAGGTTTTTAATGGTGCCCTTGGGCACAGAGGATGTACGAAGAGTTTGTCCATTGGGAAACACATTCTTCCTTCAGAGTGATCCTTCACTGAAGAGGCCATGAGTTCCTGGAAAGGTCAGTACCAGTTATCTTCTGCATCCTGAAGGAGAAATTGAACCAGTATAAGATGTCAAAATTTGGGGAAGAACAGACCAAATAGGCAGAGAATATTGGGACCACTAGGTGGCACCACAGTCACAGAAACAAGGTCTGTGGTGCAATAAAGGCAGGATGTCTCTTTTGAATCACTGGCCAGTGTATATGGAGAAAGAGTTCTGCAGGCTGTGCTGCACTGGCACAAGGAAAGACTGCTTGGCTAGTCTGACTAGGAAGCAGCTTTTTTTGCCAGATACAGGCCTTTCTCTGTGCCAATGTTGACGGTGATGTTGGTGTAAAGTGGTTGGTAATCCCGAGACACAATCTCGTACTCCACCGTGTTCATACCGTCCACTTTCCATGTATGCCGGGTTTTTGCCAACATGTTAAACCTGCATGGAAGAAAATAGTTTGGTATTTCAACATCTAATAGTTAAGTACTTGGTTTGTGGTTCTCAACAGGTGGGTTTTGACACACAAAATGTGTTGCATATCTGTTTTGATAGGGTCACGAACAGCAGGGGGAAAACAATGCAAAATTCAAATACACTCACTGAGCACTTTATTAGGAACACTATGGTCCTAATAAAGTGCCCGACGTGGTCTTCTGCTGTTGTTGTAGCCCATCCGCCTCAAAGTTGGATGTGTTGTGCATTCTAAGAATGCTATTATGCTCACTACAATTGTACAGAGTTGTACATTCTCCGTTGACCTCTCTCATCAAGTTCAAACAAACACTGTCTCACTGCTAGCAATTCACCTGTTTCAGTCATCTTTTCTTTCTGTTTATGCTGTCTCACTAGCTAACAAAAAGAAAATACACAAAATGATTTACTGCCCTCAAGTCTGCATGAGAATCCCAACGCTGCTCTTTTCCATAACATTTTCCCAAAAAATATTGTATGGAAGAAACGTTCATATTGAACTACTTTAACTGGTGGCTAATTTTTGGAGCACAGACTTGGACTTACTCAAAATAAAATGGCTCATGGGAGATTATGTACAAAATTTAGAATTAAAGAAAAATTAATTATTTCGAAAATCTATTTGGATTAAAAATATTTGACACCGTCTCTGCTACAACCTAAAAACTCAATGGAATGCAGAAGTCACAGGTTTTACCATGTTTTAGTTCTAATCTCTGGGTGAAAATGCTCTACTTTGAGTTTTATCGATCATTATCTACGTCGAGTGAATTTTCTAAAAAGCTACTTCAAAGCCTGCAAGATTACCACATTCATTCAATTCCTTGACAATATACACACATTCACTCTTAGTCTTGAGCCTGATTTGCTGAAAACTTCTCCATTAATGTTTTCACATTCACAGTTATGAATGGCATATGAATCACCTACTCTACATGACATTTTCACTTAAAAATGGCAAATTTGCCAAATGGTGAATATAGCTGGCACCTTTGGAAATTACTTTTGGTTTTCAATCATAAAACAGAAGACAAACACTGCATGTTTAGTTAGACACTTACTCCTTACATGACACTAACACTCTTAACCTAAACTGCTTGCTGACGCATGGTGCTGGAATATAAATAATCCACAAGGTTTCCGCTTACCATCTTAAACTTGAGTCCCGCCTTCATCGATTTGATTGGCTATCTCATATGACATTGGCGAGAGGTGTTAGACTACAGAGCATGCTAAAAACGTACACTTTTTTAAAACCATTATGTTATTCCTGCAACAACTTAAATGGCAATTATACAGCGGTGCATAATGGACTGCAGCAGAACAGCAACAAGGATATCAATTATTGGTGGGGACAATCTGGCCATATCTGAATATTGGAGGGGACTTGTCCACCTCAAGTCCCCCTCAATGTATATTGTGGTTATGGCCCTGTTTACATGGTCATTTTAAGTTTAGCCAAAGAGTTAAATTCAAGTTAAGTTATATTTCAATGTATGAGTTATCTTACTCAATATTTCAAGTTAAGAGCAATTAACTTGTGTAGTACACATTCAAAATCTGAAAGTTCTATCAATTTAAACTTGGGAGTTTTTTTAACTTAAAAATTGGATGCAACTAACAGATTAACATTTTTAGGTTTACAGAGCAGAAGATGAACAGAAGAGAAGGATTACCAAAAGATATGATGAAACATTATCACGTCAGTTGCATTTAATAGACAGTTGAGGAAAAGGAGATTGTACCTTCTGGGATTCACTTCATTGCCCTTGTCATGCTTGTGTTTGATCATTTTATATCTGCCCACTTTTACAGCAGGGCGACTGATCAGCATTCCTCCGAGTGAAACCCTGAGATTGAAAAGAAAACAGATAGAGAAAGTTAAGATACAGATGCAGAAAAATAAGAGAATGAGCGTAAATCGCAACTAAATTGCAACAATATTTGCTCCTATGTTATTTTTATGTGTATTCTGGTAAGTATAATCAATAATACATTTTCTTACAAATCTACTAAAATTGTCTGTGGTTACATTTGAGCAGCATCACCAAAATGCAGTTTTTAAACATGGCCGCATGGCTTAATGTCAGCTCTGACACAACAGCAGGGCCCCTACAACACAAAAGCCTCTCCATACACACACACACAAAGCATATGCTTACACACTCAACATCTCCAACGCATTGAACACAAGATGAAACACACTTACTCACCGGATTCCGATGTCGTCATCTTCGCCTCCCCAGCCCCAGTAATTGTTTGGGAACCCATTCATCTTGAGGTACTGCCTAGGTGTCAGAGCTGACACTCCTCCAAAATACATCTTGTAAGGCAACCTGATTGATAACAAGAAACATAATATTCATAAATATTCTTTATGCCTGCTTTGCATGTAGTGCTGGCCAATATATTGAAAATTCTAAATATAGACATAGACCGATAATAGGTTTGACTGATATTTGATCAGTTCTTTAATATTGGGTTTACAGATGAAGTTGAACACAAAAGACTTGACATTTTAAATATTAATTACGTGAGGGGCTTTGAACAAGTGTATAATGCAACTAAAATTGTTCAAATTAATACTTTGAAGACTGCACAAAATTAGTTTTTGCAGCAGTTCAACAGAAGTTAGTGATAAATGATGTGTTAATGTGCCTAAATGCAGAAATAAAACAATAATTAAAAGTTGGTTATTCATGTTGGTTATAGGACACTTAAAAAAAAAAATCTGTATCGTATCGGTCATTAAAAACAAATATTGGTCAATCAAATTATATTTGCAATGATTTACTTGCTAAAAAAGAACAACACTGCGAAACTTGCAATGATTTAAATGTGCTTTTATTTGGAAATTAAATGTCCTAAAGACTGCGACATTAAATTACTTTTGCAATTCTTCCCTGTCTCATGACTGGGAGAGCTTTTTAAAAGCGTTTTAATATCCGATCAATATGTGCAGGTGTTCAAGAGAACCTAATGAATTTCAGACTAGCTGAAGACTTACTTGTAGCCAAATTTGTCCATGGCAATAGCGGCATGTTTGGGGTGAGTGTCGCAGATGTAAGTGTTGCGGTCATCTTCGGGAATCAGGTCTACGTCATGGAAGAAGAGACAGTCCCAATCCTCCTCCCTCATGGCCTCACGAAAACCCACATTCATCAACTTCGCTCTGTTAAAGGTGTAATTACCAGCCTAAACACCACACACACACACACACACATTATAATGGAACAGTCTACAGTGATAAGTACTGAATCAACAGATTTATGATACTGTATAGTGTCCACTAACATAAATGGATGAATACCATTGAATCCAGTGACACATAAACAGGTAAAGACAAAATAAAGCATTCGGACTTGAAAATGCAGTCTGCTTTTCTGTGTACATTACGACTGAATGTATAACGTGGCTAGGATTCAGAGGCCAGATTAATGAGGATTACTTTCTAATCCTTGCCCTCTGGATGTGAGGTGGGAATATCAGAGTCTCAAACATAAGATGGTTTTCTTTTTATGGTAATCCAGTGTTTTAATGTACATGTTCAGACTTCTGAGTTTGCATTAAATAAGTATTTCTCAGAGGACAAATCAATGGCATGGCACAAATCTTATAAAAAATGTGAAATATTATTATTACTATTTCTTATAATAAGAATAATAATGTTTGTTTGTTAAATATTTAACACCAAGCCAGCTTTCATGGCTATTTTAAAGGCAGAACATTTTTAAATACAAAAAAGGTATAGAATAATAATAGTTAAAATCCCTTTGTGCGTCATCATGGGTGAATTCTATTTTAGGATTGCAATCCCATTAAGCCTATCTGGTCATGAATTCTTGAGCAAAAACGATTCAATTCCAAAAACTGTAACAATTTCATGTCATAGAACTATAATCCTACATAAAACTGTCTTAACCTAGGTACAGAACAATAATAAATCCTGGGAATGTTGTTGAATCAGGTTTGAATCTAGCACATTGCTGCAATAGTTTGAAAAACAAAAGGATTTTGTGTGTTTTCGTAACTATTTCCAATAAAATGACAGATCGGTTGGAGGGGGGGACTTTTAGAATGAGTAGTACAGGTTTGCATCTAGATGGACCGCTATAACAGGATAAAGTGATTACAACGGAGCACTATTTCTAAGAAGAAACAACAGAAGGCACAGTTGAGTTGTGTCATTTTAGACTTTTAGATTTTAAATGTAACCAAGCAACAAAATATACACTCACTTAACACTTTATTAGGAACACTATGGTCATAATAAAATGCCTCATGTAGTCTTCTGCCTCAAGGTTCAACATTTTGTGTGTTCTGAGATTCTATTCTGCTCATTACAATTGTACAGAGTGGCTATCTGAGTTACCGTAGCCTTTTTGTCAGCTCGAACCAGTCAGGCCATTCTCCATTGATCTCACTTATCAGCAAGCCATTTCTGTCCACAGAACCGCCGCTTACTGGATGTGTTTTGTTTTTGGCACCATTCTGAGTAAACTCTAGAGACTGTTGTGCATGAAAATCCCAGGAAATCAGCAGTTACAGAAATACTCAAAGCAGCCCGGTTGGCACCAACAATCATGCCACGGTCGAAATCACTGAGATACATTTTTTCCCCATTCCAATGGTTGATGTGAACATTAACTGATGTTCCTGACCCGTATCTGCATGATTTTATGCATTGCACTCCTGCCACACAATTGACTGATTAGATAATTGCATGAATAAGTAGATGTACAGGTGTACCTAATAAAGTGCTCTGAGAGTGTATCTTTGTTTTTGGTGAGAAACAAAACTGACCAGTTTTGTAGGTAACGTTGAAGGTATTGCAACATAGCATATTCAAAGTCCAACATTTTTAAGATTGTATTCATTTCTATAACTTTTCCATGCTTGTTAATCACAATTCTCCATTCTCTGATATTCTCAAGTTTCCAAGACACTGGAAACAGAGTAAAAAGAAGAACAATTGGCTTGTTTTTGTTTTTCAGATTAAACAACTTTCACCTTAAATGGAAATTTAAGATAGAAAGACAAAATATTTTATTTCATGGTTATAATTCCAGAACAGGCAACACATTCCTGGCATAGAGCCCAAAAAGAGGATCAAAATTCCTTGCCATTTCTCTGAGATGTTTACACAATACTGTGGGCAAAATAGTTACTTTGTCATAGGGACAATGTTTTAATAGATGCAAAATAAACTTTCACTGGCGGTTAGAAATATATGTTGCTAATAAATTCTCAATTCACCAGCCATTAGTACGAATGGGAACAAGGATTTTCAAAAGGCATGGAAAACATTTCTATTTGTACAAGTAGAATTTGTTTCCCAGCAAATAACTTCCTGAATTGCATTCAAGCTAAAGCACTTTTTGTAGAGGCGGACTCTGTTAAATGCCACAAATGTAAATTAAGGTGATGCACCTGGTGAATGATATAGATGCCATAGTTGAGCTGCTGACGCTGAAGAAAGGGATGCAGATAGTAGAGGAGGAACTTAAGGTGATGCTCTCTACTTCTATGGGGAATGATTATAGCAGTTCGGTGGCGTGCCTCGCAGTTCGGTGGCCTATAGCGCCCCCCACGGACAACAAGTGGATTCTTTCTCTCCACCTCGGCAAGTGTAAGCCCAGAAGGGAAGGTGACATGGATTGGTCCACCTGGATATAAGAACAGAAGTGTGAACAGTAACATCTACTGGCTGAGGAGAAAACAATTAGCCTATTATAAAATAGATAGTTCACCCAGACATTTTTTTTATTCTGTCACCATTTATATGAATCGCCATTTGTTTCAAACTCGCATTCAGTGCTTTATTCAACGAAACACCAGTCACTTTCACTGGATTTTTTTTCATACAACGAAAGTGAATGTCAACTTTTAGGTCAACAATCCCTTTAAAGGAAGTCTAAGAGCCCAAAATGATGGAAACATGATATACCATGTTAAGTACTGACTAACACGCTGCAAAGTGGTTGCTCTAGTTAAACACCTAGATATCAGAAACCATGACTGGACTTGTGTGTGTTCTAGAAATAAACCAGATATAATGGTTACATGATCATGTTAACTATGGGTTATAAAAGTATTTATAGTACATTACTGTGTATTGTAAATATGGTAATAGTGATACTGAAAAGGTGGAATGTTTTTCCACATAGACTTGCCACCATCACAATTTGTTTGATTTTGCACTAATCAATAACTACTTTGCATTTTCACTTTAAAACAGACACCAGACACTTATTATAGAAATGGTTTTAAAGCAGAAGCATGTAAAATAAACATATGTTTTCAAAACAGCTTTATGAATATGCCCATTGCTTGCAATTGTTCAAACAGTCAGATAGTCCTGCCCCCAACTTACGCCATTGGTCGAGTAACATTGCTGGGGCAGGTCTTAGCGGGTTGCTCAAAACAAACGAAAATAATTTTTATAGTGCCACAGAGACACAGTGTTTACATTTTTCTTACTTGTAGTTGCCTCTGCATATTAAGCTGGGATAGAAGTATTTTAACACTGAAAAAGTTACATATTCAGCTTTAAGTCAAGTCTAAGTGAAGGAGTTCCCTTGCACTTCCTGTTATGGCAAACACACTTGAGATGATGGACGCACAATAGAGAGATCAGGAACCTCACAAAACAATGCCAATGGGAGCTATCAAACTCACCAATCAGAGGAGACTGCTTGGGGCAGTAGGGCAGGTCATCTTTAGTCAGAGTGTGGCCCAGTAGGGAAAGGTTGGCATAGACGTCCGTGTGGTTCCGCCCACCGACTACATTTCCCCCTGCAGAATCCGGTTTACGGAAAATCCGAAAAAAATAGGACACTTTTTTCTGGTAGCCCTCTCTGGAGAGAATAGCCATGACTACCAACTGGACACCCAAGAGCATGATCAGGTAGCGCCATTTGGACTGCAGCGTGAACATGGTGAGGGCCAAGGAAGCAGTACTCCAAGTTTGAGAGTCAGATAAATGATCTGAGAGAATTCAAGTTTGATAATTATAAGGAACTCTATGTTGGTCTCATTCCTTGTATCTCAGATCCTTCAGACCAACAGTATTACTTGTAGTACATGCAAACAGAAAAAGCTTATATAAAAGCTTAAAAAATAAACAAAGGTTATAAGGTTACGTAAATTAGACTGATATGGCGCTATGAAGCTTGGAGACGTAAACAAATTATTATTTTCACAGATTGGAAGACATGGATTAGATATGTTAAGTAAATATTTGTGATGTAAACAACAGTTCAATGCAGCACACGGCACTTCAGATGTGTTTGAAGAAGCGACTAAGGAGAGATATAATTTACTCCAACAACAGACTCTCAGAGCGGTTGCAGTTTGAATTCAATTCACTTTGCTCACTGGCAGTCTTTCAGGCTTTTAATATATGACTCAAAACAAAACTGCCAGTGGTCCTCTGGTGTTGTCATGATATAATGATTTACCCAAGCTTCTGTCAACTCCACCAGAACAGTAGGAACCAGGAGGAAGTGTCCACTTGAAGGAAACGGATTGTCTTGTTCCCCAAGTTTTGTTCCCCAAGGGTCCTTAACAGCAGCACTCATGAGAAATCCAGTACAACCCTCATGGCCCCTTCACAGCAAAGGATGACATAGCTTGTGGGGGCCAGAGTGGTCATGGGGTGTGTATTATGTGAGAGAAATTGTGTATGTGTCCTGGATATGTAGGAGGGGAAAACTAAGAGGAGGGGGGAGGCACGATATCCAACACCCACAGCTATTGTCCCATTCTGTCGCTGGGCAAGGGGAGTGTCCAACACCCTTTCTAACGCCAGTTGGTCCAATGACAGGAGTAAGTGCCTGAAAACAAAGAGGGAGACATGATGACCCAGAGCAGTGGCTTTACATATGTTAAGTTTGTTTATTAGCCTCCATTCCATGACAACTCGTGCTTGTGCACAACCAGGGTGCAAAATTAACAATCACTAAGTGGCAAACACAAACATTGGCTTTGGTGACAATTTTACAAGGCTGTAAAATTAAAATATCAATATTCTGTCAATTTAATCTAAAAATGCACATACAAATGTAAAAACTGTTTTCTCAACAAAAACCTGACATGAGATACAACATAAACATGATAAATATTATATTGTTTATAGTCGTCAAGGATGTTAACAGCATCAGTCTACTTCATTAGCGGTTTTTTTTTCTTCACTTTGCGTGAGCTTAATTGCTTTCATTCTATTCTTTTTTTGTTTTCACGCATTGCTTGTTTAAATATATATATATATATATATATATATAAAAACACACAGCACATGATATAAGCTTGTTTTGATTATAATTATAAATTGTTTATTTTTTTTTTAAATGCTGACGCAAACTTTGTCTAAAAAAAATTATTTTACAACGTCCCTTTCTTTATTAATTACCTTCATATAAATGATAAAATATTCAAATATTTGTTTTTATGAGCTTAAATATTAAAATACCAAATTATTGATGAATGCCCATCCCTAATTCACAGTAGCAGTTTACAGAGAGATGGAGACTTGCTTGTATATTATGCTGTAATAGACAAAATTATATTTAGCAACAAAGGAAAACAGTCGAAGAATCCAATTGTCATGAGAACAAATAGTTTACCATTTTAGTAAAAACATTTATGGAAAACACGGTTTTGCTAATTCACTCGCAATTGTCAGGTGTCAAAAAGTACATTTTGAACCCTGTGCACAACTGTTGGACAGCAAACACTACCAGCTTGTGTTGATCCCCCCTCCATTCCTCTAAAATGTGTTTAAATGAATAAACCCTGTACTTGGTTCCAATATGGCTGACATCCCAGATACAGGCCTTGCCTATTAGGAAGGAGGCAAACACCCTCAGCAGGATGGCAGGAACTTGATAAAACCAGAGTATGGCTTTGGCCCCAAAAGTCACATCATTCCTGCTGGGAATTCTGTCCCACCACCAGGAACATTTGCTTGAAAAGAGACATGGGACTTTTTCCAGATTCCAACCAGCTTCATTTAATCTGCCTGACACAGTCTGGTAGATCTGTGCTTACAAATCAATTACAGATCATTAAAACAGCCTCTCTGGCCAATAATCCTAATCTGGGAAATAGCTCAGGGATTAGTGGATAGCACGAAGGTAAGACAAGTGAAGTGTGAGTGTGCAAACATGCATGGTCAGTTGACTCTGGCAACAGTTGGTTCATTTTCAGTAAAAAAAAAAATGACTACTGTACATTAAACTTAATAAAATAAAATTGTCTTGTAACTCAGTGAATGTAATTTAGAGGTATTTTTAAAAGATGATTTTGTCCAATTTATTGTTAGCAAGCACGTTTAATACAACCTTTTAAGTCAAGGCACAAGCTGAATTGTCAGTTAAGAGCTAATGATTAATCATTGCAATAATTGTCGAATAATCGTTAGTCAATTATCAAAATTATCATTAGTTGCAGCCCTATATTTTTAAGTAATGTTAAAGACAACTTGATATTTCCAGTAATGACAACTTTAGGGTTTACAGTACACAAGTTAAAGACTGGAAGGAACCGTTCTTCTGATAACACCTATTATAGCTGTGATTATAGCTGCATTCCAATACTAAGCTTCCTGTTCATTCATAAACACTAAGGGAAATGTTTTGTCTGTGGTAATCGACAGTATGTTTCAACATACATGAAGTTGAAAATAACTGCTGATTTGATAAAAACTTCAACGTATAACCTCAATGTGCAGCGCTTGAGTTTAGAAAGCAACATGTTACAATCCAAGACAGTTACATTTTATCTATGAAATGGAATAGATTAAATAATCATTGTAGAGGCACTTAAGAAAAGAGCTTTCTGGGAAGGGACACTAATGCAAAGTCAAGCATAGCAGATCTGTAGCCACTGAACTGGAACAAGGAAAGGGAGTGATAGAGAAGCAATATTAAGATGGGATAGAGATTGAATACTTTAGAATCAAGAATTCATATTGGTTTTCTCTTGCCTTGCCAAAGCCCCCTTAAGGTTCTAAAAAGTTAATGTTCTATTAAGTTTTTGTTAGCCAAACCAACCTCCAACTAGAGATGAAACAGTATGAAAATTTCATATCACATTTAGTGCCAAAAATGTTCACGGTTATCAGAATTATCATGGTATTGTTCAAATGTGTTGGAAATTTTCAAAAAGTACTGATACACACTGAAATCATTTCACTAAGTTTTATATTGAAAACCAATTCTTTAAACAAGGGAATAGCAAATGTTAGAGATGTCCCGATCGATCAGCCGCCGATCAAAATCGGCCGATACTGGTCTTAATTCCATCATCGGTGATCGTCCGATCATGCCTAGATTTAGGGCCGATCTTTTTTGCAGCATGTAGGGAATCACACATATACTGCTCCTCTAATGAATGAGTGCTTTCTCAGCCCTTGAAGCATGATGGAATGGCCTATGGAGGGTGAGTTGTTGGCAATTTTAAGCATTCACAAATTTAAACTTTCAGACATGATGTAACTGAGATGAATATGCCGGTTTGTTTTTTTAAAATGTGTAAGAATTACATGTGTATGAATATTACTTTGCCCATTTTCTAGTGTCGCTACGGTACTTATTCAGACTCGTTGCACAGTGAACAGGAAGTGGATAAAAATAAACATGAAAATACATGATTGTGACAATCAGACGTTGTGTTGAGTGTTTTTTGAGGGCTTTTAGCTTTACTCTCTTTAACATGACCTCTATCTGTGACAAAGACTTGCACTCTTCAAGTGCTCTAAATATCTCATCATCAGTCACTCATCCCAACTTAAATCAGATTAATGTTGGTCACAATACCACTAATAATAAATATAACTGTTTAACCTTCATGCATTTGCTTAATAATTAGTGATTTGTGTTACAGCAAAACTCAAAGACAGTAAACAGACCATAGATATTAATGATTTCTCACTGGAGCAGTTTTAGAGCTTGTTATGAATATATTTTTCTTATTTTTGAATGCATTTCTGTGGTGTGTGATGCTTTCATGGTTTTTACTTGTTGTCAGTATGTCACAATGGCATTTTGATATTGACAACAGAACTATTAATAACCATTTCATTACTGTTGAACTTGGGCCTGTTCAAGTGTAACTGTTTATGTCACTTTTATGTGGAATTGCGAAATTTTGAATACATTTTTTGTTGTGACTATTCAAGTCAAGCTGTTTACACCATTTGTAAGTGTATGTAAGATATCTATTCATCCATAAAGAACTCAGTGGATTTGTGATTTATTTTTGCACCTGAATATTAAAGTTAAAATAAGCTATTAAACCATTCTAAGTAGAAGTTGATTTTATATGTGAGTTTTATAAAAATGGTAGCTGCAATAAGTTAAATGCATTAAGCTGAAGACATCTTTTAGTTTCTTTGTTTACTTGGTTATTATTGTAAACAAAAACAAAAAACAAACAAAAAAAAAGGAAACAGTCTGCAGCTCTAATATCTAGGCAAATACAAGTATTGGATCGGGACTCGGTATTGGCACATATTTAATATTTAAATATCGGATCGGGGGCCAAAGCTGATTGGGACATCCCTTGCAAATTTATTATTAGTGTTGTTACAATAGACACTTGCAGCCAAAATTTTGAATAATGTACAGATTTTGCTCTTATGGAAAGAAATTGGTACTTTTATTCACCAAAGTGGCATTCAACTGATCACAATGTATAGTCAGGACATTAATAACGTGAAAAATGTATATTACAATTTGAAAAAAATTTAAGAACTTCTTAAACTACTTCAAAGAGTTCATCCAAAAATCCTGCATATGCAGCAATGACAGCTTTGCAGATCCTTGACATTTTAGCTGTCAGTTTGTCCAGATACTCAGGTGACATTTCACCCCAAACTTCCTGTAGCACTTTCCATAGATGTGGCAGTCCCGTCGGGCACTTCTCACACACCTTACAGTCTAGCTGATCCCACAAAACTCAATGGTAGGGATGCACCGAAATAAAAATTCTGGGCCGAAACCGAAAATCCAGGATGCACTTGGCCGAAAACCGAAACTTTTTTTTGTACCTATTTTTTTTGTGTATAATTGTATTAATATTATACTTTTTCATTAATTTTATGAATTTAATGAATCTGAATTGAAAAACTACAAACCAATAAAATAAATCACACTTTTATTGAAAGTAACACCAATATTGGACAAAAAATATATTAAAACATTATTAAATATTATTCTTCATTCAGTTCTGTAAAAATCTAATTTTACAGATTTTATTAACAATTATCCAAATAATGTAAAGTTTTAGAAAACTATTATATATGCAAAACAACAGTAATGAACTTAGCTAGCATCTTTCAAAAAGTTTAAATATGCAACAGTAATTTTAATTAAAACAAAAAGGCAGAACACAGAATGGCAGAGGGCCTCTATTCCACTGATCTATATATAACTATAATATATAATATATATATCAGTGCTCTATTCTGTTTATGTAAACGTATGTAGGCTACACTTTAAGTGAAAATTATTGTGCAAAACAACAGTGCAAAACAGCAGTAATTGAACTAAATCCAACCTCAACTGTAAAAGACAGATGTATCCTCGAGTGAAGAACAAGTGTAATGTAATTGCTATACACATCATATTAGACCGCTTTCTATTTAAGTACAAGTGACAGGTTTCTCTTCAAGAACAAAAGTTGCTAAACTTTCTGACAGTCTCTCCTGTCAGAAAGCTCATCAAGAACATGAGATGCTGCACTGAATAGACTCTCACTCTCTGTGTTGGTGCTTGGGCAGATAAATACCTGTGCGCCATCCGCGCAAGCAAAGGAAAGCGTCTTTGTTTATGCGACCATAGTCAAAGGGATTGGCGCTTCTGGCGTAGTTCCGCTAGATACGCCTCAAGTTGTGTTGTAGCTGCGCTAGTTGTGACACTTTCCTGTAGAATCTCTTGCTGTATTCTGTATATATATATCTTGAAAGTTCTGCTGAACAAACACTACAGATCGCAAATGTGATGTCCTTATCAGAAACTTTGAAGAATTTCCACACCGCTGACATGATCGGCCTTTGTTTGGTAGCGCCGTGATAAGGGCTAGATCGATCCAGAGTGAAATCAGAGCACTGAGGGGCGGGGCGAGGAGGTATATATTTTCGGCTCATATTTTCGGCCTTTTTTGTCTTTCGGCCGAAAACCGAAAGTGCCATTTTCGGCCGAAAATTTTCGGCAGCCGAAATTTCGGTGCATCCCTACTCAATGGTGTTAAGATCCATAACACTCTTTTCCAATTATCGATTGTCCAATGTCTGTGTTTTTTTTACCCACTCTAAACTTTTCTTTTTGTTTTTCTGTTTCAAAAGTGGCTTTTTCTTCTCTTTACTGTTGTACATGAAACTGGTGTTGAGCGTGTAGAATTCAATGAAGCTGTCAGCTGAGGACAAGTGAGGCGTCTATTTCTCAAACTAGAGACTCTGATGTACTTATCCTCTTGTTAAGTTGTACATCTGGCCTTCCACATCTCTTTCTGTCCTTGTTAGAGACAGTTGTCCTTTGTCTTTGAAGACTGTATTGTACACCTTTGTATTAAATCTTCAGGTTTTTGGCAATTTCAAGCATTGTATAGCATTGACTGACGTGTTTCTAGAGAAATCCATTTCTTTTTTTTGCCATGGTTGACCTAATATTGACCTTAAGGGATGCCAGTCTATTGCATACTGTGGCAACTCAAAAACAAAGATAATGTTAAGCTTCATTAAACAAACCAAATAGCTTTCAACTGTGTTTGATATAATAGCAAGTGATTTTCTACCAAATTAGCAATTTAGCATGATTACTCAAGGATAAGGAGTGATGACTGCTGGAAACAGAGCCTGCCTAGATTTTATCAAAAATGACTTTTTTCAAATAGTGATTGTGCCGTTTTTTTGTATCAGTAATGTCGTGACTATACTTTGTGATCAGCTGAATGCCACTATGGTAAATTAAAGTACTAATTTCCTTCCAAAACAGAAGAATCTGTACATTATTCCAAACCTTTGGCCACCAGTGTAATTATTATTTTTCTCACACACACAGACAGAGTCAGACACAGACAGAGACAGACACACACGATTTGGTCCTTCAGAAGGCTGAAAAATCGCTGTCACTGCCTTCCGCCATGTTTTCACACAAAACAAACCCACGTTGCATGCTGTGCCTACATCAGACTGTTGCTAACTTCGGTCGATGCTGGACAGTATTTACCGTGAGGTTTTCAAACCGCGGTAATCAAACATGGTTAGGGTTGCAGCGGTATACTGGTTTCACGGTATACCACGGTTTGAAAATTTACGGTTATCATACCATGTACATTTGCTTATCTACGGTATTGAGAAAAAAATGCAACCGGACGGAGAATCCACATACGCGTGCGCATCTCCTTTCCTCCTTGTTTGCCTGTCAGACTCGTTAACTTGTGACACACACACACACACACACACACACAAACACGCAGCGGAGAAAATGTCAGAGAGAAGCGAGGCAGTCTGACATGAGTGTGTGTGTGAATTTAAGTAGTGTTTCTCAACTGGTCTATTCGGACTGAGTCGCGGACAGCAGGGAAAGAACAATGCCATGGTTCTCCCATTGAAGATATTTTGCGGCCGCCCAAGAGATAGACTATTTAGGACTGCCGAGGCAGATTTAATGATAATTTCGCAAACAGCTAAAGCAGACATGGGCAATTTACGGCCCTCCACATGGTTTAATGCAGAATTTTTTCATTGGACATTTCAGTTAACTAGCATTGGGACCTAACACATCTCCTCAAGCAACATGCTCAGGGTTGCCAGATAAGAGATGCAATACCCCCAGTTTGAGATTTATACTTGCGCAAATTGGAAATATTCCATCTATATGTTATATAAATGCAATCTGGCAACCATGCACGTCTCGCTTTCCCCTTTGAACAAACTTAGCGATCTCTAGTGCAATATTCTGCTCAAGGAAAAGTGTTATACGGCTACGGTGTCCATTCTTAAGGCTGCTTGTGACGTTTGGTGCTACTTTGCAGGTAAACATTCTCAGTGATTAAATTAAATATAAAAGTAGATCTCGGCATCATTGACATGCAAGCAAAAGCAAGCCAGAGATGAATATGTAAATGTATTTTTTATTTGTGCAATTTAGAAATGCTGAAGTCCCTTCACACCTGTATGTTCTTGCAGTAATCATTTATCATAGTCATGCAGCTTGTGTTATTCATAGAGGAGACCCGCATCATGACCCTTTTAGCATGTAAATGGGTAATGTTTTAGAAAAAAATAAGTAAAATAAGTAATAAATTAACAGGGAAGTAGAGTTGGTAAAATACATTTATAAGCTCAGCTTTTATTCAGTTTTTTAATGCCTGATAGAAAAGTATCTACCTTAGTAGAACACTACAATACTTTAGGCAATTGCAGAATAGTCCCATTAGTCACAGATACACTTCAGAAAATTGAGTACACAACTATTTCTGGGCTTAATAGATACAGAAACCAAATCAATGCAGAACATTGAAGCATCACAGAACCAAAATAGTTACAAATATTAATATTTGCACACCATCACCTTTACAAATTTGTTTCAGGATTTTACATGAGTAAAAGTAACTGTTATATTTTGACAAAATGTTATAGTTTCATATGAAATAATCTAAAAGTAGAATCTATTAGACCTCATTTTATATCAACAGTTGCAGTGTTAAAGTTTCAAGATGTGTTTCAGCTGGAATTAATTTTTCATAAATGCATTAATTTATTATTATTACTACTATCATTTAAGACTAGAACACTGACCTAACCATGATAATGAGGAGCCTTTCCTTCTATGTAATATGTGTATAAATATTTAATATTAGGTAACAAATGGGATAATAATGGGCTCATATAAGTAAATATGCTCTTCAATTTTTAAAAGGGGGAGAGACAACTTCCTGTAGATTTTTGTTGATCAACAACAAAAATAATGTAACTTGCATGTCCTTGTACTGGAAAACCACGAACAACAACATAAAAGGAAATGCAACCCAAGATACAGTAAATACAGGTTATGTTTAATCTATGACAGCTCGACACTTGATTTCCAATGTTTCCTGAAGCAAAACCAGTTGAGAACCACTGAGTTAAAGGTACAGACAGGAGCAGTCTGGCTGTGCTGTCGTGCATCTACAGTATATGTTAATTATTAATAATCATAGGACATTATTTAAAAAGCTCACACAGCTGATGTTGTTTTTCATTTAGTAGTTAATTTAACATACAAACTAACATGCTTTAGTTATATAACATGTTATAGTTACATGATATTTATTATCATGTTTATAATTCTGTTTATTATAATTCTGTTAGCTTTCTTATTTTTTCTATTTATTTTATTTTCAAAAGGGACTTTTTTTTTTACACATACTTCAATAAAATAAACGGTTTCAAGTTTCAATTATAATAAAGTGTTAGCTCAAAAATAAAAAAA
This sequence comes from Xyrauchen texanus, assembly GCF_025860055.1. Classification (NCBI taxonomy): domain Eukaryota; kingdom Metazoa; phylum Chordata; class Actinopteri; order Cypriniformes; family Catostomidae; genus Xyrauchen; species Xyrauchen texanus. Next base: position 8,977,969 of record NC_068290.1, on the reverse strand, counting down.
TAAATAAATAACCCTTCTGTTTTCACTGATAATACTAATTGTATAACACCATGAAATCGTGATATTTTCTGAGACGTTTATCATACCGTTGCAACCCTAAACACGGTTTTAATGATAATTAAAATTTGAAACAGCAATACTAACTGCTGGGACTTTTACCATGGTTTATCATGAAAGTGGTAACCGTTTCATCCCTACCTACTACCCTAAACCTAACCGATAGTGTCATTAAAAACCTAAATGACGCTAAAGCAACCACGTCATTTTGTGGTGCTTCTATGACACTTTCTTATTTTTTTTTAATTTAATCATGCTCGAACAAGCTTCTAAATATTGTTGGTTATGTAATGCTAATGTTAAAATGTATTGTCTTACAAGTCATGCGCTATAGTAAATGTTTAGATGTCAAAAGACAATTCTGTGTAAATCTTGTTTGATCACTGATATTGGCATTAGCATTAACAGTCGACCACATATTGGCACATAAACGTTAAAAATACAGGAAAATGTCAATTTTGCACAATAACGATCTGTTTAGGAACATGCTCCGGCAAATACTGAGCAACATGCTGAACAACAGAAGGTGCGCATTGGCCGTAATCATTGTATTTATAAGAAAAGTAAGAGTGAATACAAAGATGAGAAGATTCAAACCTTAAGAATTCTTAGCCAACTCAGCAAGATGAATGATGGCAGAGAAATGCTGGCTGGAGTTGCAGAGCATCTGGATTGCATGTGTTAGATTATAAGAGCAGTAGAAGAGAAGAGCTTTGTGAGGGCTGGATTCCCTGGAACTTGCTGCCTGCTGTCAATCAAATCTTAAGAGAAAACAATCCCTCGTTCTCCTGCTTTACTGTCACACAAGGTCATTGGTCAATCTATCAGCCAATCCACCAACATCTGTCCATGTATAGCAAACCATGACTCTCCAAAGCCTACAATATCACTCAAATACACACCATCTGTACTGTAAATCGCAGCGTTTACCACAGTGTGACTTTCCAAACAATGCTAGAAAAGGTATTTATCATGTCAAAGAGATACGAATTGGTTTTGAATATCCATTTAGTAGAGAAGCACAAACAAAGGTCTGAAATAATCAAACAAACAAGCTTGTCTCAAGTTCAATGGGTTAGCCACACCTTAAAACCACACGTTAGTTAATACTTTATACAAATGGAGGAATAAACATCAAATGGACGTGGCACAAAAAAGGCATTAAATAGTTTTGTGTGACAAAGGCGTCCCGATTCATTCTTAAATCTAAAATGCATGATAAATACAATATAAAAGTACAGAGCAACTGTTGGATTTTGTTTACAATGGCGCAGCTGGGGACAAATGGTTTCACAATTTCATATGTACAAATGGGCCTGTGAGCCCCATGCACTTTATAGTAACTACAGGCAAAGGTGCCACATTTTAAGGACTGGGCAATTTATATAACATCTATGTAACCTAAAGGGATAGCCAAGCTTACCAAATTTGGAAAGTGGCAAACTTGATGTGTCATACAAAAAATGGGATTGTCCTTTATAATTAATAATATTGTGAACGAAGAAAAGTTTGTACGGGTTATTGGGTCAAATACATTGATGAAAAAATATCAATATCCTGACCGTGGGCATGTGGTATTAGTTAAAGGTGACATTCTTTTGTGCAAAGGATTTAGGCTAGTATGTGCCTGAAACAACAGTACCAGGAACTGTATTACTCAGCTTACTGAGGCTGCTTCTAAAGATTCACTTGGAAACAATGCCTTTCACAAGTGTAAAATACTATCGTCAAATATTACTTCTGATCTAAAATGCTTTATGTCATGTAAGCCGGTCACGATTAATATTGGAATTAGAAAGATCTAATTTGAGACAACCGCGGTTATTGGGCATTCTAATTCCAATCACATTTGAATGCCCAAATCAGGGAATTTTAAGCAAATATACTGTATAAATGCCATGAACGGTGCGTTTGTGTGTCATGCAGTTGAACTCTGAGTGTTACGGGGCGTGTGAAGAGCTTCCCAAGTGCTCTGAATCAGAAACACATGCAGGAGTTTGGCGCGAACCAAATATAAAATATAAATAGATAAAATATTTATAAAATATTATATAAATGAACAAGTATAAACTGTGATAGTGAACGCAAATGCTCCGGTTTCACTTTAAAAGATCGTGTAATGGCAAATGTTCCTGGTTCATATACACACAGTGACACAGAGGAAGAGAGACACACAAACTTTATTTCTGTGGCGTGATGAGATGATGAAAATAAATCTCCAAGGTTTAGTTTCATAAGAAACAAGGGCTCATGGGTTTAATCAGAGCATTAAAATAACGTGTGAATGTGAAGAAATTAGGACAGAAACAGTTTACTATTCCATAATATAACAAAGTATTATATAAATATAATAATTGATAGATACATATTTCTTAAATAAAATATATAATGTAAAATATACGAGTTCAAAAAACAACAGTGTAAATTTAAAATTTACCAAAACTTAAGTTGAGCAAAATTAGAAATATTTTGATCTTTAAAACATAATTTTTCATGTCATTCATAGGTTTTTAAAGCCTTAAGGAAATCACATATCCCCATTTTATTATTTGATTTTGATTTTTCAAGTGTACGAAGTACATATGCAAAAAAAAAAACACACCTTAAGAAATATGAATTAGAAGAAATAATACAATTATGACAAATAATCGTGAAAACATGTAAAGAGAAAATTAATCGTCATAGCCCTAAAATAGACAATTAATCGTCATAATCGCAATTATTTGTTTGACAATTAATCATCATAATCGTGATAGCCGCAGCATAGCATTTAGTACTAAACACAAACTCTTTTCTTCCATTAGATTTGTCCTGATCTACATGTTGCTCATCTTATCAGTGAACTGCAAACCTTTCATCTAATGACAACAATGACCAATTTCAATCAACTTGGATACATTCACACAAGTCGGTACACCAGGATCTGATAATAAAGTAAAACAATAAACATAAGAACAGGGGCCGGATTTACAAAACATTCTTAAGAAAATTCTTCTTAACTACCTTTTTCTTCTCAATTTCTTAAGAAAAAATGAAAACAAATTATGTATTCCTGAAAAAGAAACTATGCAAGTTCTTATCTTTTGCCTTAAGAATGTTCTTAAAGGTTTTAATCATTTAAAAAGTTTTACTTCTAAAGAAATGAACAGTAATTTTGAAGCATATGTATAAAATCATGAGAGATGAGTCATATTAGTAACCTCTAGTAATGGAGCAGGGTCTCCTCATGGGGGCAGCCATGTTAGCATCACATGACCAGGCAAATACTACTCACTTAATCTCAGTAACTGCACCATTATTGAACACTTTCATTCATTGATAAAATTAATCCTGGATAACTGTGCAGTGTATTTCTTCAATGGCATTGGTAACTTATAAATATAGTGTACGAATGATGTATGGCCCAATGAAATCAATGTAATTAATTTTTTCAGTTTAATTAAGTTACATTTTTCCACAAATTCCATGTTTTTCCTTTTATTTTTCCTGAATTCTGAGTTTTAAAGTTAAATTACATTTTATCGTTAAAATAAACTAATTAAATGAATTCATAGAATTGTAATCAAATGAGATCAGAATAAATGAGAACCAAAACACATCATTGGAGTTTGCTTTTTTTATTTTTTATTTTTTTTGGTAAAATACAGAGCTGCACACAAAAGCACCACAGTTTTAATGAAAGCAGGTTTGATAAAACTCTTGCTTGTGATATATTTTTAAATATAATGTAATTATTATTCATATATTATTATTGTTATCACTACTACTACTCCATTTTACTGTATACAGAAGCAATACATTTCTGTCCCATTTTTTAAATTTCACACATCTAGTTAAATGGAGATCGTTGATGTGATGTTTTTGATGACTTCTTACCTCCGGAAAAGCTATTTGCTGTATGGTCTAATGTGCTTATTAAACCGCTAAAGGCTATGATTTAATTATATAAACATATAATCTGTGCTGCTCTTCACAGTGAATTGCTCTGCTCTTTGTCATTAAAACAAACACAGAGCACACGAGATGTTAATAATGGCTCCACTGGCTCCCACGTAATTCGAACCATGATCACACAATGTCAAAGTCTATCATTTTATTCTTAGGGGGGATTAAGATGTCGTTAAGAAAATATTTGAGAACTTTTCAATAATTATACTCAGGAACATTCTTAAGAACTTTATCGTGAATTCGGCCCCAGAAACTTCCATGGCTTCCACTTCCAGATGGCTTCCACTCTATGGTGACAGCAAATACACAAGCCAATGCCTGTTGGGGCTAACTAATCCTAGAACAAACAGCCATCTAGTTGAGGAAGTCCCTTTTTACATAAGAACAAAACAGATGGATGCCAAATATCTAGATGAGAACACACACTGATTAGCCAAAACATTATGACCACCTGCCTAATGTGATGTTGGTTTTCGCATGCCATCAAAACAGTGTCGACCCACCAAGGAATGAACTCTACAAGACCTATGAACCACAGGTGTCCTGTGGTACCTGTGTTACGTCCAGAGACGTATTCAAATGGTTGGTTTTAAATGTGTTTTATTGAATGTGTTTTTATGTGCTTTTTCCTGTGTTTCTTCCTGTTTTCCCTTTGGCTCCTCCTACTCCATCTCAGGTAGCTGATTGTCTTCAGCTGTGCCTGCTTACCAGCCCAGGCAGTAGTAGCATAAAAGCAGAGAAGAAACAGCCCAGAGAGAGAGAAATGTTGCCACAAGAGCTTTCTCCAGAGCATTGTCTTTGTCCTGCCTAGCTTGTTGTAACAGATTATAAATTAGTTGTGAACACGATAACTGCCTAACGTTCTACTTTAGGTATTGTATCCCTATCTTTGTTTGACTGTTGTAAGTGTCTAACCGGTATTACATGTGTTTATTTGGAAGCTGTAGGGAGGTAGGTGCCATTTTTGTTGTACTCCGTTTTTTCCTGTTTTGAGGCCAGGAAGGGAGCTAGATTAATATTGTGTTATTTATTTTCTTTTCTTTGTAGGGTGATAAGAGGTTTACTACTACAGTTAGGTTTGTTTGTTTGTTATTTTGGCCTTGCCCTCTCCTGAATCCATTGCTTCCCTTTTCTTGTTTACTAATAATACCTTGTCCTTATTTCTGTAATATAATAAAGACCTTACCAGTAATTTGTTTGATTGTGGTGCTGTGGCAGGGCTCAGACTAATACTCTTTAAACTTGTAGTCTTTGTTGCGTCCATTTATACCCCAAGACTTCTTTTGGGACATAACACCTGGCACCAAGATATTAGCAGCAGATCCTCCAAGTCCTGTAAGTTGTGAAGTGGAGCTGGCGTGGATCTCCAGCACATCTCACAGATGTGCAATCGGATTGAGATCTGGGGAATTTGGAGGCCAGGGTAAAACCTTGAACTCTTCATCATGTCCTCAAACCATTCCCGAACAATATGTGCAGTGTGGCAGGGTGCATTTCCCTGCTGAAAGAGGTCACTGCCATCAGGTACCATTGCCATGAAGGGGTGTATCAGGACTGCAATGAGCTTTAGGTAGGTGGCACGTGTCAAATTGACATCCACATGAATGGCCGGACCCAGGGATTTTCCAACAAAAAATTGCCCAGAGCATTACACTCGCTCCACCAGCTTGTCCTCTTTCTACAGTTCATCCTGGTGCCATCACTTCAAGTAAAGGGCACACACGTACACAACCGTCCACTTAATGTTAAATAAAAAACCGTGACTCAGACCAGGTGAGGTCCACTGATCCAAAGTCCAGTTTCAACACTCACGTGCCAATTTTAGGTGCTTTTGACAGTGGACAGGGTTTACCATGGGCACTCTGACTGGTCACTGGTTACGCAGTCCCATCCGCAACAGGGTACGATGCACTGAGTTGTTATACACTTTCCTCCCGTAACCATCATTAACATTTTCTGTAACTTGTGCCTTCTGTTGGTTCGAACCAGACGGGATAGCCTTTGTTGCCTCGTGCATCGATGAGACATGGGCGCCCAATACCCTGTCGCCAGATTGGGGTTTGTGCCACCTCGGTAGGTACTCACCACTGCTGACTGGGATTACCCCACAAGCCTTGCAGTTTCAGAGATGCTCTGACCCAGTCATCTGGCCATAACAAATTGGCCCTTGTCAAAGTAGCTCAGGTCTATATTCCCACCCATTTCTTCTGCATCCAACACTTTGACTACGAGAACGGATTGCTCGCTTTCAATCTAAATGTACCTAGACCTTGGTATGTGGCCTTTTTAGGAGATGATCAACGTTATTCGCTTCACCTGTGAGCAGTCATAATGTTTTGGCTCCTCAGTGTTTTTAAAATGAAACACAGGTGTCCTGTAAACATTAAAAAGGCCCCAAGAACCTTGAATCTAGACTTTTTAAAATGACTAAATCTGACAACAGTGTTCCTACACAGTCAAAAATCTTAAATGATTGCACTCACAAAAAGCAATTTTTTGCTGCTGAAATATTTGCTGAATACGATCATAACTACAAAACGTTATAGGGCCCATTGAAAAAATAAGGTTCTCTGAAGTGATCCAAATTTAATCAGGTACAGTCCATATTGGTTTCACAAATCTTTACATTTTCTACCAAAAATTTATTTAATGACTGTAGAAATGTCATGTGGTGTAACCCTAAAGTAAAATGTAATAAAATAGGCTTTCCTTTCACCTTGAATAATGACAGTGTATGCAGGTCTAAAGGTGTCCTCTCTGTTTTATGATTTTTGTCACATGACACAAAAAAAAGCTACTGATATTGGTTACACCACATAATTTTGATTTGGTCAAAGTTAAAGCATTAATCATATTTTAAAAGAAAAAACTTTAAGAAATAATAATAAAACAGTATTCTGCACTACTTATGGCAACATATCTTTTTTCAAGAATTTCATCCTTAACCCTTAAATGCATGGGTATTTCACCCACAGTCTTGCACTGTTACACTCTTAAGCCAGGTGTACATGGTGCGAGAGGTTGTGAGCCCCTGCACACATGACAATCTATTTTATCAGATAATCATACAGGTGCAACCATACACGACACAACTTTATGTCCTGGCAAATTCCAGAGCAATCGCATTCATTTTCGTGCCATTTATCAGTTTAAGACATAAAGCCAGGGGACATTGCTTTAATTCCTCGTAGCTTGTGATTTAGAAATGAAAGAAAAGAATTTCATGGACAGAGGCTGCATTAGCTGAAAACTCATCTCTAGATTTAAAAGAAATTAAATAATAAATATTTTGGATGAATTATTACAAATGCTGTCCAAAATTTCAGATTTCAAAGGGAGGCTGTGTGGTTTTATGACTGCATACATCAATCATAATGTCAGTGTGTTGCTGCTGCCAGTTACTGAATGATAATAAAGTGCACAAAATGTACAATATTAAAAAGTGTGGAAAATTCATGCACCGGTTCAAGTTGGTTATGCTTGGATATAAATTAAGCACAAACATGAAATTTTGTGCAGAATTCTGTGTAATTTTAGTGGAGTAGACTACCTGAACTATTCAGCTTTAGATGTAGGCTACATCCTTCTCATCTGTGTCACTGCTTGCATGCTGATAGCAGACATTCAGTAGAAAATCGGTGATATCTTGTCCATGTAAATGTACTTTAAAGTTGCACATAGCCAAGTTGAAAAATCTTGTTTTAGTGCAGCGGTTGATTGACAGGTAGAACTTTCAACCTAGAAGTCCTTGGTGTCACCAGACACTCGCTTAGGGAGTTAAAAAATTAATCACACATCCACTATCGTGTGCATATACAATTATTACAGATGCTATATCCCCCTAAATCAAGCCCTAGAATTGAAACGAATGCTAGTAGGATGAATAAAAATGGTCCATGACAGAAATGTAAAAACTCAGAGTGATAGTGTGGAACTGGGCAGAATGCTTGTACGTGCTCATTGCCAACCTGGATACAAAAAAAAATGATATTCTATAAAGAACGTTGTCTTACTATTAATGATTTTTATTTGACTAAATAATTGCAAAAAATTAGGGCTGTCGATTTAAAGCGTTAATTCAGTGCGATTAATTTTACAAAAAATAATGCGTTAAAATTTTTTACACAATTAATCGCATGCCTGCGGACCATAATAAGAAAGATTCCTGAGAAATGCAAGCTTGTAGTACCACCGGTTTACTCCAGAGGGCAGTATGTGAAACTTCAGCTTTATGGACAATGCACAGTTTATATAGTGAAACAACCCTTCAGCAGCACAACACAAACATGCGTTATGTTCTTGCGTTCAAAACACTTGGAGCGCAAATGCGAACTATGGGATCTCAAGATGTGTTTAAAGATTGAGTATTAAACTATATTTAACTTGACACAGTAACCTAAACATTTTATGTTTATGACGCAACGCACCAGAGACGCTACACAAGCATGTCTGACGAAGGTGTAAATCTCAAACTGACTGACCAATTCAAAATGGAAAAGACAATTTCTACCACAGTTTCACTGTCAATTTCTTGCATGCATATTTTCAATGTAAATTTCCTGAACACCAAAAGCCATGCATTAAAATAAAAGATTTATTTTATCTAGCCAAGTTTATATGATGATGTGTAAATGTCGCAGATTCTGTCTTCATTAAACTGATTAGAATTTTAGAAAAGTTCTGAAAAAAATCTGTCTTTATTTTCATGCAATACTGTCAATGAGATTTCAACGGTATAATAACCATCCATTTTAAAACCGAGGTGTATATAGTGAAACCTTGAAACAGTTACATCCCTACTGCCTACATGTCAGGAACATTGCGATGATTATTTTTTTAATTAGGTAGATGGGGAGGCATTTTGACTCTCTAGTCAGTCCCCGCTTTACATTAGCGGCACAATGCACGTTGTGTGTGTTTCGCACTTCTGATTTGCCAGGTGTTTCGACTGCACCATTTACACATTAACAGTGGGGGGATGGGGATCAGAATCAGATGACAAGGTGAAATGTGTTTTAATGATAACAATTAATGTATTTATCTTGTAAATACATATACATTCTATTTTCGCTGATATAAGTCAGTAAGTCAATTGTTGTACTTGATCCCATTAAGGGCACCACAGACCTTTGCATGGTCCCCCCTGTCATCTGTACCCTTTGACCCCCCCCTGACGGCAGGCCTGACTAGGGATTTTGTCTACTCATTTTGTACTCTGCCCCTCGAGTACTCAAGTAATTAATCAATTACATGATCATAACTGTATATATTATAACATGTCTGTCAAACGTCTATGGCTGCTGCATTGCAAATTGTTGTTCCAATGTACCATCTATTCATTATTATAGGCTGTTATAAAATGTACAAAAGATTGCATAATTAAAATATAATGCATAATATTTTGGCATTACGTAAAGATTCACTGCCCAACTCTGAAATGAGCACAGCGTGAGTGTGTCTGTCCATATGTTCCTTCAGGTTACCGTAGTAATCGCGAACCAGTTTTTTTAGTGACTGTCTGAACCGTCTATTTTCAAAAAACAGGAGATGCAATAACCATCAGGTTTAAATATGCATGTTAAGTTGAAGTTCAGTTTTGAAGATGGTGCATTGTGTTCCATTTAGCTGTGGTCTGTCTAGCTGTTTGAAACACTCGCCTGCTGTACACTGCCACACGCGCCTGGTGTGTGCGCACGTGTATTTGTCACCAAATATTCGCTCTTGTGAGGAAAGCCGCAATGCTCTGTATTATTGTTGCTGTGATTCATTAAGCATTTCATTCAGCCCAGAGAGTCTAAATTTCCACCTTTGAACTGGGGAAAGTGCAAAGGAATGACACTTTATATCGGACATCTAACTTGGAAACCTGTGTGGAAATCTGCATTAATTTTGTCAAGATACAGGTGTGTTTTATGTCATGCAGGGTAGGGAGGTTTACAGTCAGTGACAAACACTTTATTAAATAATATCCATTAATGAGTCAGGGTTCTTAAATGAAATGATAATAAAACATGTTTAACAAACGTTTTGAAGAGACAGGTTCAAAACACAGTTAATTATCCTCTCTTTGTTTTGATGATCGTAACGATAGCATTGCAGTGTCTTATAAGTTTGTTTGCTATGTGACGTCTCTGATAATCAACGAACCCCTAAAAATCACAACGTAATCAATCTCAATTTAAAATACGATCCCTCTTTGCTGTCAGGTAATTGTCACTGGATTTCGAATTAAGTGAAATGTCACATCCTGCTATCATCGTTTTCATGAACGATCATTGCTGCCACGTCAGATTACCGGAGTACTTGTGCCCATCCCTGTGTACGCCTGCCTTTACATATTCGTGTCTTTAGAAACAACACCTCAACGGACCCATTTTGTACTTTGTGGTTTCTACACCACAAAACTACGGGGACAGCAAATTCCTGAGTGCAAGCAAGACAACCTGCTGCTTGGATCTGTTACCAAGCAATAAGTTCCTGGGGGACCGAAAACTTCGAACCCATTAAAAAAAAAGAAAAAAGTGTCTCACACAGGAAAACAAAGCACAGCAATTGTGCAAAACATAGACACCAGCCATCAGCAGTAACTACCACTTTTTCCTTTTCTAAATGCATTCTAGACTGATCAAATTAAACATGAATGATGAAAATAATCTAAATTAATGATTCACACTGAAAGGCTGAAATTCTGTTTGATCCTCAAGCGGTTCATAGATCACCTCAAAAGCAGCACAAAGGCATCAGCACTCTTATCGCAGTATACTGTAAATCAGCTCTTCCCTTCATGTTCAAAGAGCTTGCAATCTTATTGCTTTCTCATGAAGATTTCGATAAAGTTTATAAAAAGAGCCACTTTTTTCACTGTGAAACTTAAACTGTTCTGGCAAATGCAGAGCTGCAGCCATATGAAAAACCATTTATAGATTGCAAATCTGATGAATTTGCATGTCAGTGGTAAAACCAGTCCTGAACATCGGTAGATTTACATTTCACATTTATTCATTTGGCAGATGCTTTTATCCAAAGCGACTTACAAAAGAGGAAAACATAAGCGAATCATATTAAGGAGACAGTGGTACAAAAGTGCCATATTACAAAGTTTTACTAGCATCAGAATAGTATTCAAAACAGATTAAAGTGCAACAAGAATTTATTTATTTATTTTTTAGTGACTGGTTAAGTGAAGACAGAGAGCGAGTCAGCTTCACGAATGGAGTTAGGAAGGTAATTCCACCAACGTGGTATGATGATGCTGAATGTCCGGAAAAATGTTTTGGTGCATCTTTGTGTTGGTACAACAAGGCGACGTTCCTTAGCCGACCGCAGGCTTCTAGTGGGCGTGTAGCTCTGCAGAAATTATTTTAGGTATGTTGGAGCAGACCCAGTGACTGTTCTGTATGCCAACATCAGAGCCTTTAATTTGATACGCTCATCAACCGGCAGCCAGTGGAGAGAGACAAGGAGTGGGGTAACGTGCTCTCTTTGGTTCATTAAAGACCAGACGTGCTGCATTCTGGATAATTTGCAGAGGTCTAATTGCACATACAGGGAGGCCTGCAATGAGAGCATTACAGTAGTCCAGTCTAGTTATGACAAGTGACTGAACAAGCAGTTGTGTGGCAGAGAGGAAGGGTCTTATCTTCCTGATATTGTAGTGTAAATCTACATGTCCTTGCGGTCTTTGAGATGTAATCTGCATAATTTTGTATGTTATTGATTGTTACCCCTAGATTTCTGACCATTTTGGAAGGCATTACTGTAGTTGCACCCAGCTGCACGGTGATGTTGTGTTCAACAGCAGGGTTGGCTGGAAAGACAAAGCGTTCGGTCTTGGCAGGGTTAAGTTGCAGGTGGCGTTCCTTAATCCAGGCCGAGATTCGAGCAGTGAGATTCGGTACTGATAGTAAAATAAGTAGATATTATAATATGTAAATACTGATAGACACTTCCCTCTAACGTAAACCAGGAATAGAAGTGTTTAAGCAATTATTTGATTGATTTGTTTTTATACAAGTAGATTTGAACATAAAAGAGCTGCCCTAGAAGAAATGTTATTATTTTAAGCTGAAAGTAATCCTGTAAACAGATGACAATAACATAACCAACCTCTTAGGTATTGATGTTTATCCGACCTGAATTGTAAAACCTGTTATTTTGCCTTTCCTCGCAGCTGTGTGATATTATGTTACACAAGGTTGAGAAAACAAAGAACAGACTGAATTGCCTAAAAGAAAGAAACCAGTACCAATAAACTCAAGATATTGTAGTGAACAACCATTGTTAACTACTAAAATAACATGCTACATGCATTCTAGACTAATCAAATTAAACAAATTATGAAAATAGTTTAATTAATGAATCACACTGAAAGGCTGAAATTCAGTTTGATCCTAGTCATGCATTTAGTATGTTATTCAAATGTTATTTTTGTAGTTAACCATGGTTGTTTAGTAAAATATCTTGAGTTTACTCGGTACTGGTATCTTTCCTTCAGGCAATTCAGTCTGTTATTTGTTTTCTCAATGTTGCGTAACGTAATATCACACAGCTGCGAGGAAAGGTAAAATAACGGGTTTAACAATTCAGTTCGGATAAACATCAATACCTAAGAGATGGTACAAAGTAACATTTAACCCTTGTGCTTCAATTTCAGTAACTCAGAGTTTCTTAGAGGTCAAAAATGTCAGAGTAAAAACTGGCATAATAATATTATAAATTACTATTATTTTCCACTTTCAATTAGTTAATTTGTTTTAACCAACATCAGTCCTGATCATGCTACCAAATATTCATACATTTTCAGGATTTTAACCCTTTAAATGCCCATTTGTTTATATAATGGCATTTAAAGAGACTCGGCACATACATCCATCACAAATGGATCTAAAAACAAATGACTAAATAGTGTCAAATTTTCAAAATATTTTCAAGACAATTAGAAAATAATAGAATAAAATATGTTTTGATACAGTATATGTTGATGCTTTATTTTTCATTTATCAAAGAGAAAATGCAAAAAACTCAGGACAAACCTAGAACAGGATTCATTAATAAAATATATTGGGCTGCACATAACACATAAGATACACAAGTATTTCTTCAGGCACTTTGAGTCAAAATAGATGCACAAATTACAAAATTTCAGTAATACACCCAAATGGCAATAGTCATATCATACTGTTCATGTGTTGTACTTGCTTTAGTTTACTTTTATGTTGTTTCTTCATCAAATAGCAATGTCAAATGTAAATCAAGTCAATCACTGGCACAACATCGCCACCTTTTCACCATTGATGCAAACAAAATCAATGTGATATAGCATTTATTTGTATGAATATAGTACTAATTTCTCTTGAAATAAAGATATCTTGTGGTAGTAAACTTATATAGATATGAAATGATAAAAACAAAATGGAAGTGCAAAAAAAAAAAAGAAAGAAACGACTCTAATGACCCGTATACACTTTGGTACTTAAACTATTATAAAAAATAGTTGTGTTCCATTATATTATTTTTGTGAGTGTGTGTCTGTGTGAGTTTTGTTGCTAAATACTTTGTTGATTTATTGTTTATGTGTCATTATTAATTTACTATCAGACCACGGGGGGTAGGGGGTTTGGAGGGAAGGGTTTAATTTCATATAATTTGATTCCGTATTTCCTGTCATGTTTATTTAATCTGGAATTAAACTGGAATCAATAAAAACTGTTAATAACAAAAAGTATAAATTAATTCTCAACTGACATACTTCCTTCAACCTTGATGGTCTGAAATGAGAGCGCTGATGTAAAACAACACCTCAACTGACCCATTTTGAACTTTGCAGTTTCTACACCATACAACTACGGGGACAGCAAAGCCCTGAGTGCAAGCAAGACAACCTGCTGCTTGGATCTGTAACCAAGCGATAATATCCTGGGGGACCAAAAACTTCGAACCCATTAAAAGAAAAAGTGTCTCACAGGAAAACAAAGCACAGCAATTCATTATCAGGAATAGCTGTGCAAAAAGTAGACACACGCAATCAGCAGCTACAACCACGGAGCCTCACAGAACGTGGAGGCTCATGCTACCCTCTGCAAGCCACGCGCAACTTACCACATGCCCCATTGAGAGCGAGAACCACCAATCGCTACAACAATGAGGTTACCCCATGTGACTCTACCCTCCCTAGCAACCGGGCCCATTTGGTTGCTTAAAGAGACCTGGCTGGAGTCACTCAGCACACCCTGGATTTGAACTTGCGACTCCACTTTTTCCTTTTCTAAATGCATTCTAGACTAATCAAATTAAACATAAATGACGAAAATGAGCCTAAATTAATGAATCACACTGCAAGGCTGAAATTCTGTTTGATCCTCAAGCGGTTCATAAATCACCTCAAAAGCAGCACAAAAGCCTCAGCACTCTTATCGCAGTATACTGTAAATCAGCTCTTCCCTTCATGTTCAAAGAGCTTGCATTCTTATTGCTTTCGCTAAAGTTTATAAAGAGCCACATTTAACTTTTTTCACTGTGAAACTTAAACGGTTCTGGCAAATGCAGAGCTGCAGCCATTAGTTATGAAAAACATTTATAGATTGCAAATCTGATGAATTTGCATGTCAGTGGTAAAACCAGTCCTGAACATTGGAACTGATAGTATAATACGTAGATACTTCCCTCTTACTTAAACCAGGAATAGAAATGTTTAAGCAATTCTTTTACTGTTTATTTTATATAAAAGTTGATCTGAACACAAAATAGAGCTGCCCCAGAAGAAATGTTATTATTTTAAGCTGAAAGTAATCCTGTAAACAGATGACAATAACATAACCAACCTCTTAGGTATTGATGTTTATCCGACCTGAATTGTAAAACCTGTTATTTTGCCTTTCCTCGCAGCTGTGTGATATTATGTTACACAAAGTTGAGAAAACAAATAACAGACTGAATTGCCTGAAGGAAAGAAACCAGTACCAATAAACTCAAGATATTGTAGTGAACAACCATTGTTAACTACTAAAATAACATTTGAATAACATGGCAATGACTTTCAAATGGTACAAAGTAACATTTAACCCTTGTGCGTCAATTTCAGTTACTCACATAAAAAACCTGCCATAATAATATTATATATTCATATTATTTTCCACTTTCAATTAGTTCATTTGTTTTAACCAACATCAGTCCTGATCATAGCTACCAAATATTCATTCATTTTCAGGATTTTAACCATTTAAATGCAATTTTGTTTACATAATGCCACTGTTGTTTTTTCACACACACACACACACACACATTTCTCAATACACGCATACATAACACACTCTGACATCCATATCAACACACCCACACAATTGTGGCTGCATCATTTATTAAATTGGCCTGCAGTGCTCTATAATACAGCAAACAGAAAGTAGAAAAAAAGCTTGTATTTGCTCCATAGGCTAAACATGAGCAAAATTGCACCATTTGGTAGAAAATAACACAAATTACAATTTTGAAGAATGAAAAAATTCATTTAAAAATGAAAGCATAATATCAAAGAATTCATGATTCAATTGGGAAATTTTTGTTCTGTAGTTCTTGAGTGTAACTACTTTGTGTACACTGTGTATTATTATAAATGTATTATATGAACTGAGGTACAAATATGAAAATTCATCCAAAAATACACACCTTTGGCAAAATGTATGCCGTTGGCATTAACACAGCCAAACTTATCGAAGAAAAAAAAAAAAAATGAAATGAAAGAGACAAAATTGGTCCCGAAGGTCGCACGAGGGTTAAAACAATACTGTCCTCCATACCTTGTTCTCTCCGCAAATAAATGTAAATGATGTAAATTAAGGTGGAATTGTGCATATGTATTACACTTGCACAAGCCAGCAAACAGTTTTTATTTTTCTTCTGTGTAAACCACATATACATCTGATAGACATGATTATTTATCAGGATAAATACTATAAAAATAGATTCTGTGACGTGTCGTGATTGTTAAACAGCCACAGCTGTTGTCACATCAAACACTGACTGTAATTTCACACTATAGCTGCTGAAGTTGGCTTTACTTATGCTATATGAGTCATTAGAGCGCCTATAACACTTTAGAAAGCAGTTATACCACAAAAATTAGGATTTGTTGTAGTTCTTAACTTGGGAGGAAACGATGCTGAGCCGTCTGTCGTCACATACAGCCAGTGCTGTTAGCTACAGCAGGCTAGCACAACTGGGGCTCCTCACAACCTCACTCACTAACCCTCAAAAAAGGTGGGAAAACTACACCTCAACAAATTCCAATGGACGAGAAAACATTTCAAAAAGACACGTTAGAACTTACCCGATTAATCTCGATCAGTTTGGTGGACTATTTTCTCTTGTATTCCGTTACTTCTCTCTGTTTTTTATGACTTCGACTTGCTCCCCCCCACCCCTCACAGTTGTCCTGACGGAGTTGAAATCGCCCAGCATGCACAGGAAATGATGCGCGCTCACGTTGCCTGTGCTGTGGTTTGCGCGCTCACCGGAGCTCTACCATTCTTTTTTTCCACACGTCAGCCGTCCAAGTTTCATACATCATAAAGGTGTGAACATGGGGGGATTTTTTTTCTTCATGCAAAGAAAATACATTTGTAAACGTGTCAGATGACTTGGCTCCATCATATATTCTAATTTAGTCCTTTAAAACATTAATATGAGTTTTGTCAATGCGATGAATAATTTATTTCTTGGTTGACAATACTGATCACAGTCAGGGGCGTTGCTAGACATAAAGGTATACTGGGACACAGGCCCCCCATTACTCGTATTGCTTTTTGTTCTTTCTTGAAAGACTGCTGCGTGCAAGAATGCAACACAATACACTATACAAACCTTGCTTAACCCACTATTCCTATACTGCAACAAGTACTGGGAAAGGTAAACATGTAGAGATATTGATCTTTATGAAAATATTTATTTAAGTATCTTCAACATACTGTACATGAACATTATCAACATGTTTTATGGCATAAAATGCAAACATGCAAATAACAAAACCAGAGAAAAATTTCCTGCACATTTGCATTCTTCTATATTACACATTACATGTCAGGAAAACGAATCGGTTACCTAACGTAACCTCGGTTCTCTCTAGACGAGGGAACGAGTATTGCGTAAGCTAGCTTACGCTACGGGAAAGATTCATCTTTTCTGAGATATTGAAGCCAAAAAATTATCCTTAATTTTGTATCATTTGTCAACTCAGTGCAGCAACTGCAGACCTTGAGCGGGCTAGCTAGCGAGCTCATTGGTTGCTCTGCGGCAACTGCTGCAGCCTATAGATCGAACTTGGGCGAACTTCGCGTCCAATGAGAGGCGTCCGCGTGCTTACTGCATCAAAGCCCGCCAAAATGGGCGTGGCTAGAGTGCATATAAGCGTAGTTCGTAGGCTGGAACCCTGGTTTTCATTGAATGAAGCGAAAGTCGCTCGTGAGCGCTGAGCACGGCCGGCTACGCAATACTCGTTCCTCGTCTAGAGAGAACCGAGGTTACGTTAGGTAACCGATTCGTTCTCTTCACGAGAGGTTCTCTCGTATTACGTAAGCTAGCTTACGCTCACGGGAACCCATTGTCAACGCCGTGCACGCCAAGCATCCATTGCATGAGCCCGGGGTGGGGGGACCCGGGGAGCCCTTGTGAGTGGGGAAATAATATTTGGCGGCAAGAGTCGCGGGCCAGTGTGTGTGTAATACATAAGCACATTGTGGGAAGGGAGCGACAGGCGGCGGTGCCGGTCTGTGTGGAATGAGTCCCATCAGTGCAGCTCACCAGGGGAGCTGTAGCGTATTAAACCGCTAGTAGTTTTGCCTGCAGGGCGGGCACTTCCAGATTGTAAAATCTGACAAAGGTGGAGGAAGCCCAGCCCGCTGCCACACATATGTCGTGAATGGAAATCCCGCTGGACCATGCTCACGATGAGGCCATGCCTCTAGTGGAGTGAGCCCTAATGCCCAACGGGCATGGCAGGTCTTTTGACGCGTATCGCGGCAGCAATAGCATCCACTATCCATCTAGACAGTGTCTGTTTCGGCGGCGAGACCTTTGGTGCGCCCTCGAGCGAAGCGAAAAGCTGCTCAGAGCGTCTGAAAGAGGCGGAGCGCGCAGTATACAATCTCAGTGCTCTGACTGGGCAAAGGAGATTGGCGTCGCGTTCGCTATCGGATGCTGGCAGCGCCGATAGGAAATGACCTGTGCTCTGAAAGGAGTACCGATCACCTTGGGAACATAGCCGTGTCTAGGCTTTAAAATGACCTTGGAGTCACTTGGTCCAAACTCAAGACACGCAGCGCTGACAGACAGCGCGTGAAGGTCTCCCACACGTTTGACTGATGACAGGGCAGTCAGAAAAGCGGTTTTGAGTGAAAGGTATTTCAAATCCACGGATTGAAGCGGTTCGAAAGGGGGCTTTCATAGTTTTGAGAACTATAGAAAGATCCCAGATAGGAACCGATGGGAGCGCGGGGGTTCATCCTTCTAGCTCCCCTGAGGAAGCGGATGACCAGCTCGTTTTTCCCAGTGACTGGCCGTGCAGGGGTTCAGCGAGCGCCCGACGGCCGCCACATACACTTTGAGCGTGGATGGGGATCTGCCCTTATCCAGCAGCTCTTTGTAAAAACACGAGCAGCGGCGACACCCCACATGTCCGTGGGTCCAGGTCTCTGTCGGTGCACCATTTTGAAAACACAGACCATTTTGACGCATAGAGTCTTCTCGTGGAAGGGGCTCTAGCGTGTATGATGGTGTTTATTACCCCTTCTGGCAGAGCGACGGGTAGTCGTTGATCACCCACGCGTGCAGCGCCCAGCGCTCTGGGTGGGGATGCCAGATCGTGCCGCGAGCTTGAGAGAGGAGATCTGCTCTCACTGGGATGGGCCACGGCGCTGTCAGTGACAGCTGCGTAAGCTCCGGGAACCATGTCTGATTCTCCCAAAGCGGGGCTATGAGGAGCACCGAGTGGCGCGTTTCCCTGATCCTCTGCATTACCTGTGGCAATAGCGAGGCGGGAGGGAAGGCGTAAAGCGGGCGGTTGGGCCAGTCCTGGGCCAGCGCGTCCTCGCTTCGAGAAAAATATTGGGCAGTGAGAGTTCTCTTCTGGCGCTAAAGAGGTCTATCTCTGCTCTGCCGAATATGCGCCATAACTTCTGGACTGTTTGAGCATGCAGGGACCATTCCCTGGGGAATATTGTCTCTGGACAGTCTGTCTGGGCCGTCGTTCAGGTGGCCTGGCACGTCGCGTCGCCCTCAGCAAGCGCAGGTGGCACTGGGACCAACTCAGTATGTGTTTAGGTCAGATGGAAGAGGTTCCTGGATCTGACACCGCCCTGGCGGTTTAGGTAGGATACCACAGATCTGTTGTCCGAGCGGACCAAGGCGTGGTGACCCTGAATGACCGGGAGAAAGCGCATGCGCGTACTCGACCGCTATCATTTCCAGACAATTTATGTGAAGGAGCTTTTCCTGAACTGACCATAGGCCAAAAAACCGGAGAGCCCTCGCGGACCGCGCCCCAACCCGTGTTGGACGCGTCTGTCGAGATGACTTTCGGCGAGATACAGCTCCCATCGTCACTCCCGTTGATACCATTCAGCCACTGTCCAGGGCTGCAGAGCTGAAATACAGGTCTGAGTCACCTTGATCAGCTGGCGGCCTGTGGCCCAAGCCCGGCGAGACGCGGGTGTTTAGCCAATGCTGAAGCGGGCGATGCGCAGTAAACCCAGCTGAAGTACTGCTGCGGCTGAGGCCATGTAACCTAGCACTCTCTGAAATTTTTTCAGAGGCGTGAGGCTGTTCATCTGAAAGGACGCGGCTAGTCGCTGAACACGGCGGCGCTGTGTAGATAAGCGAGCCGTCATTGCCACGGAGTCTAGTTCTATTCCAAGGAAGGAAATTGCCTGACTGGGCTGTAGTGAGCTCTTGGTCCAATTGACTGCAAGACCCAAACTGTTCAGATGGCTGAGGAGAACTGTTCTGTGAGACAGAAGCTCCGTATGTGACTGTGCCATAATCAGCCAGTCGTCCAAATAGTTCAGAATTCACAAGCCCTGACTCCGCAGGGGTGCGGCGCCGCATCCATGCACTTCGTGAAAGTACGGGTGCTAAAGACAGGCCGAGCGGAAGGACGGTGTATTGATAAACCTGGCCGTCGAGGCGAATCTCAAGAATGGCCTGTGACGGGATTTATCTGAATCTGAAAGTATGCATCTTTCAGATCGAGAGAAATAAACCAGTCCCCTGGCGCACATGCGCGAGGAGTTTCCTGATTGTAAGCATTTTGAACGGTCTTTTGCAAGCACCTTGTTCAAAACCCTGAGATCTAATATTGGTCTGAGGCCGCCGTCTTTCTTGGGAACAAGAAAATAACGGCTGTAAAACCCCGACTTCGCTCAGCGGAGGCGGCACTTTCTCTATGGCCCTTTTGCACAGAATGTTTGCTATTTCTGAGCGAAGCATGCAGGCTGCTTTCGTGTTCACAATAGTTTCGAGCCGCGCTCTGAAGCGGGAGGGCGGCGATCGAACTGTAGCAAATAGCCCTGTTTTATTGTGCTTAACACCCATTTGAATATCCTGGGATAGCTTCCCACGCTTTGAAGCGTAGCGCTAGAGGGTGAATGGCCAAATCGCCCTGATTGCCGCACACAGCAGCTGAACAGAATGTGTGAGCGCGCTTACTGTGCTTATGCATGACTGCTCGCAGACAGCAGGGACAGGCTGTTCTGTGAGTGACTTCCCGATTGAGGTGAATGGGGAAAGAGTCACATCTGTTAAGTGATCGCTGTGAGCATAGTCACGGGCACGGGACTTACATACAGAGAAGTGTTTGTTGGCCGTGTGACAGAGCGGGCAGAGAATGGGCGCGCACGTATTCGTGAGCGCGTTTATTGACTCTAACACTCGAGCAGGCTGTGTCCGCTTTATGTGAGTGGGCTCTTATCGGGACAAGGGAAGTGTAATGCTTGTGTGTAGAGGTGAACACTGGATTGTGGGCACATTTTCTACACAAGGCTGGTCGTGTGACAGAGCGGGCAGAGAATGGGCGCGTGCACGTATTCGTGAGCGCGTTTATTGACTCTAACACTCGAGCGGGCTGTGTCCGCTTTATGTGAGTGGGCTCTGATCGGGACACGGGAAGTGTAATGCTTGTGTGTAGAGGTGAACACTGGATTGTGGGCACATTTTCTACACAAGGCTGGTCGTGTGACAGAGCGGCCAGAGAAGGGGCGCGTGCACGGATTCGTGGGCGCGTTTATTAACTCTAACACTCGAGCGGGTGTGATTTTCTACACATAAGGCATGTTTGCTCTTTACAGTTTCTTTGGGTCGCCGTGAAAACGGCGTTTGAGTGCAGGCAAGTGGGCAGTATCACCGGCTTGTTGGCTGCTGAATCCACCACTGCAGTAGCCTGAGAGAAGGGGACTGACAGAGGGCGAAGCTTTGACGGCTGTCCGGCTGCGGCGGGACTGAGCCGTCGTTTTCTCAACAAAGCTAGGAGGACTTCGGTTGCTCAGGTTTCAACGCAATCTTAGGCCGAGGCCCGCGGGAGGGCGGCGGTCTGCGGCGGCTGTCTGAGCGCGACCTAGGGCGGCCGCCCTGTCGACGCTGAAAACTCTGGCTTTGCTGAGCTGGGCGCTGTGAAGAGGCTCGTGCAGGAGGCTGGTCACGTGGGCGGCCTGCAGAGGAGCTAGCGCGACGAGGCAGGAAGAGATTCATGGCTTGGGTGGCTTTCTGGACTTCCGTGAAATGGTCAAAAATGCCACTCACCGCGGAACCGAAGAGACCGGACGGAGAGAGCGGTGCATTGTCCGTCGCGCTCCTTAGATCTGAAACAGCCTCTGGGTGTCCGCCTTTCTCATCCCATTCTCGAAGGAGGTCTGCTTGGAGGATCTGTAAGACGGCCATGGAATGCAGAGCAGATGCAGCTTGGCCGGTGGCGGCATAGGCGCGGCCAACACAGGCGGAAGTAGTTCTGCAGGCCTAGACGGGAGCACCGGTTTAGACCGCCATCTCGCGGAGGGCGGGCAAAGGTGTGCTGCTACCGAATCCTCTGGATTCCTGGGCCGAGGAGGAGGCTTGGGAGCCTGACCACTCCTCGCTGTCGAAGCCATGATGGAACAGCAACCCTTATCCTCCGCCTCGTCATCCCAGATGGCAGCAGTCGCGGCCGCTCGGCGGCAACTGTGCGTCCCGGGGCGGGAGGGTGAAAGCGAGACTTCGAGGGAGAGGCTCGGCGAGGCAGTCGCTTCAAACACCGGTTCCGGCAGCCTTTGGGAGCGGCGCTTCTTATTGCGCTGGCGAACGAAAGGCGGCGCGGCGGCTTCGGGTTTGCATGCTTCGAGTCGAGCCCGCAGGGTCGACATCGGAAGCTCCTCGCAGAGGTCGCATCCGCCGTCAGCGAGGGCGAGCTCTGCATGTTCCTGTCCCAGGCAGAGAGCGCAGATGATGTGGCGGTCTCCGGTGCTGAGAGGAGCGCGGCATGAGCCGCAGGAAGTGCGAGGCATCTTTAAAAAGACGCTCAATACTCTTTTTGTGAAGTTCGCTGAGGTAATTAGCTTGCTCTAAAAAAGGATACGTCGCCGGATGGCGTAGCTCGCAGGATGGCTGAAGGTGGCGAAGACGGCCGGCTTCTTCGAGCGCTGTCCAAGCTTGCTAGATGCCCCTCGAACGGCGACGCGGCTTCCAGTTCAGAGACGCGAAGAGCTTCGCTGAAGAGATGAAAATCAGGGTTCCAGCCTAGGAAATACGCTTATATGCACTCTAGCCACGCCCATTTTGGCGGGCTTTGATGCAGTAAGCGCGCGGACGCCTCTCATTGAACGCGAGTTCACCCAAGTTCGTCTATAGGCTGCAGCAGCTGCCACAGAGCAACCAATGAGCTCACTAGCTAGCCCGCTCAAGGTGTGCAGTTGCTGCACTGCGCTGACAAATGATACAAAATTAAGGATAATTTTTTGGCTTCAATATCTCAGAAAAGATGAACCTTTCCCGTAGCATAAGCTAGCTTACGCAATACGAGAGAACCTCTCGTAAGAGAACCTCTGTCAAGTAAGTCTATGGAATTGCATTATCCAATGTCAGGCAAAATGGCTTCAGACGAAATAGCTTTAGACAAAAAAGTATCAGAATGAGCATAGAGTTGATTGCTAGGCAGAGTTGGTAGCTAAACTGGCTGAGTTTGGTCGCTAACTTGTGAAAATAGCTGAGCTATCTCTAACTTTATAAATGCAGAAGTGTTTCTTCTATGAATTAATAACTAGCTAGTAAACATAATTGGTGTAAGTTTAAACTTATGTTTGAATCTCATTAAGTTTACTTGCAATAGTAACTCAAAACAAGCCAAACTATAGTCCTTTTTAGTCGCTAGGGAATTAGCACACAGCAGCCATAGTATGACAACTGTTTATGCAGTGTCCTAAACTAGCGCTAGTGAATTAAATGATTAATTTCATATCCAAAAGATTGATTCAATGTTATCATAATCAAAGACAGTACTACAGAACACAAAAATGTGTTTATTTTCTCTGCAATTCCAGAGACTTGACAGAGGTTTTCCTGAGACTTGATGCTTTTTCATCTGATGTCTGAAACCTGACTCTGACAGCTGAGGATGTAGTTTCTTATCATGTATGTTTAACTCCCACAAACTCATCTCTCCTTTCTGTTTCCTATCCCTGCTTCGTCCAAATAATTTTCTGATACCCATCTGTATACAGGAGCCAATAATGTATGTCAAAATAAGACCATCTGTATTATTTAGAAACGTACTTTAGTTTCATGTTTTTGTAGCCTACCTCAATTCTGACTTGGGTGCCGACACCTGGGCAGGGTTGCGCCAGCTGTGCGTAAGTTCTCACGTAAGTTAGGAGGTAAAGTTCACACTAAGGGCTTGCTAGTTAGTTTGTAACGAAGTCAGAGCTTGGTTGCACCACCTGTTCTTAAGGCAAGACTTAACTATTAGGTCGTAAACTCTCCATAAAGTAATGCGTAGTCGCATAATATGATGTTACCTGTATTGATCCAATAAAAAGCCTTCAAATTTATACACAGAAGTGTTAAAAAGCCAATCATTTAAGTTTTATCTCGCTACGGTTAATGTTCAAACCTTGTGTGCTCGTGTAACTGTCAACTGTAATAAATTATATCCCCATTAAAATATGATATGTAATAAAAGTAGATTTAATAAATAGTATATTTGCTCTGTGTAAATAATATATAGGAACTGTATCTAAAATAAATAATTGGTGATAAATAAATGCTAATACAACAGGATGGATAATAGATATTTATTCATTTTAATATCTTATATATTTAGTATATTTGACACTTGACACTGGACGACGCATCCTGAAAACTGGACCATTTTCATGCTGAAGAGCCGCTTTAAAGAATGTTTTTTTCTCTCTCTTGTAAATGTAAACGAGTGTAAATGCCAAAATCATAATATATTTCCAAAGTCTGCTTTTTTTCTGTTTCCATAAATATTTAGTTCATAAGTAGGGTTACGTCCTACCTAAGTTTTATGGTGCAACGCTCAAATATTTAGTAGTACGTAAATTGTGACCTAGTGCCCATTTACGCCACAACTAGGCTAAGTTGCAGCGTACATATAGCTGGTGTAACCGGCCCCTGGACTTGTGTGTGTGGGGCTGTGCGCGCTGCAGTGGCTTTGGTTATAGCAAGCCTGTGCGCCGCACCGACATGGATTTCTGGCCCCCAAAAATTGGCACCATTCACTTCCATTGCAAGTGCCTCAATGTAACATTGATTTATTTTGTATTTTTTTAAGAAAGAGAGGATGGTGTCACTGTCAGTGTGACATCAAAATTTTCTGTTTCTGAGGCAAATCTAAATCAGCTGTGTCAATTATTTGCTCACATAGCATAGCTTTACCGTTAAGGTTATGGGTGAGGACATTCTTACATCATGAAAGATTATCTCTTGCATCTACCCTTAAGCTGTCCAAGCCGGTTGAAACCTGTTATTATTTTACAAACAGAAATGTGTTGGTAAATGGTGGGCTGATTATCCAACAAATGGCACTCATATGGGGTGAGAAAGAGTATATGGCTGGGAGGACTGACATGGCATGAGGGGGAGTAAATGATGAGAGAATTTTCATTTTGTGTATGACTTAATACAATGAAAGTGAATGTTGACCAGAATTATGAAGCTCCAAAAAGCATATAGATGCAGCATAAAAGAAGTTCATATGACTCTAGTATTTAAATCCATGTGTTCTAATGCGATCTAATCAAATTTGGGTGATAACATACCAAAATATAACTCAAATTCATGTATAACATATGACCAATATATAATTCAAGCTTTATTACTACTAGGAAGACGTGGATTAAATCAGTGGAGTCATATGGATTCATTTTTTTGCTGCCTTTATGTGCTTTTTGGAGCTTCATAATTGTGGTCACCATTCACTTGCATTATATGGACCTACAAAGCTGAGATATTCTTCTAAAAAACGTAATTGTTGTTCTGTAAAATAAAGTCATACACATCTGGGATGGCATGAGGGTGAGTAAATGATTAGATAATATTCATTTTTGGGTGAACTATCCCTTTAAATGCATGGGCAGACAACCAGGATTGAGAGTGATTGTTTGGCACAATCACATATTGACCAGTGGAAATCACCAGATCAAAATGTTACAGCATCCACTAACCAGCAACTCCATATAACTTACATTTTCTGTCCCACAATAACAGATAGATCCTCATTCATATAGTACAACTATTCAAATGCTATGTTATATGAGGGATAGAGGGGCGCTGATTGTCACATGAAAAAGTTACAATGGTTATATTTCAGTAACTATTTTTTGTCAAAGACTAATTGTTTTCTTTAGTAGTTATCTAAGCATGGTGAATTTAAACACTTGTTTCAAAACTATATTAAATAAAATTATATTTTAGTAGCTCTTGTGTAAACAAGGGTAAAGTAGCAAGATTACTGCTGTATATTATAAATGTGTCTTTTAACTGAAAGGTTGAACAGTGTTCTCAGGACAGTTTTTTTCTCTCCCATAAATGCTTGGGGTGAGTTGTTACATGTTTTATATGTTGTAATCTACCATCAATAATTCGTCATAACAATTTATTTAGGCCAAAACAATCGTTTGAAATTTGCGTGTTACCATTTACATTTTTGTTTGATAAATTGCTTCATGTTTCAAATTCTAGAACTGTGAAAATTATTGTTGGTCAGCCATTAAAATAGCCTGTAATAATTGTATATATGTTGTGAAAGATGACATATTTACTTTCAATAGTATTTCTTAAAAAACAAAAAATAAATAAAAAAAATGTGTGTAAACAAACAAGTGTTAAATTGAAAACTTCTTGTGTTCCCAGGCAATAATGGTGGACATGTTTAATATGTTTTTTTAGAGTTAATATTTAAGGTATGTGCCTATAAAGTAATTTACTTTCAAAGACAAAACTACCTTGAAAAATATTCACTTTATTAAAGAGCGTGATGTTAAATGACCTTAAAGCTGTATGTCATTTCTCCGCCACTAGCGCCACCAAACGGAATAGCAAAAATAAACATTGTTTTCAAAACAGTTTTCAGAATACGGCCTCCGTCTTCCATTGGTCAAACAAATAGATAGCCCTGCCCCCAATTTACGCCATTGGTTGAGTAACGTTGTTGGGGAGGATCTAAGCGGGCCCTTCAATACAAACGGAGCAATTTTCATTGTGCCACAGTTAGACCGTGTTGACAGTGAAAATTAACTTATAAATGGCTTACTTTTAGTTGCATCTGCATGTTAAGCTGGGATAGGATGAAGTATTTTAACACAAAAAAGATACATCAATCAGATTGAGATCTGGGTAATGTGGAGGCCAATGTTTAACACCTTGAACACTTTTTCATGTTCTTCAAATCATTCCTGAACTATTTTTGCAGTGTGGCGGGGCGCATGATCCTGCTGAAAGAGGCCACTGCCATCAGGTAATACCATTGCCGTGTACCAGGTCTGCAATAAGGTTTAGGTAGGTGGCGCGTGTCAAATTGACATCCGCATGAAT
Organism: Xyrauchen texanus; assembly: GCF_025860055.1. NCBI lineage: Eukaryota > Metazoa > Chordata > Actinopteri > Cypriniformes > Catostomidae > Xyrauchen > Xyrauchen texanus. Next base: position 8,950,900 of record NC_068290.1, on the reverse strand, counting down.
GGCCGGACCCAGGGTTTCCCAGCTAAAATTGCCCAGCCCCAGAGCATCACACTCGCTCCACCAGCCTGTCCTCTTAATACAGTGTATTCTGGTGCCATCACTTCCCAAGTAAACGCCAACGGCACTCACGTATATGGCCGTCTACTTGATGTAGCCTATATATAATAATAATAATAATAATAGTAATAAAAAAAACGGGCCTCATCGGACCATGCAACCTTCTTCCACTGCTCCAAAGTCCAGTTCCAACACTCGTGTGCCAAGGGACTTTCGACGGTGGACGGGAGTTATCATGGGCACTGTGAATGGTCTGCGGCAACAAGCTTTCTATCATGGCCAGCTTTAAGTTTTTCAGCAATTTGTGCTACAGTAGCTCTTCTGTGGGGTCGGACCAGACTAGCTTGCCTTCACTCCCCACGTGCATCATGACCCTATCGCCGGTGTTGTGCCTGAAGCCTACCCCCCTTAGCGTGCATGCGCACAGTACCGCTGACTTCCACTAGATGGCAGTAAAATAAGTGAATTTCGTCTTCATTCAAGCCATCAGAAATTTCAGTTATGATGATATGTTATATATTTTCCAGTAGATGGGAGCACAGACTCTGAAATGTAATTCATACGATTTCAAACGTCATTGTCTTACGTCCTTATGGAAACAGTTATCTCTGTTTCTACACAGCTCGTGTAACAAGTCGATTCTAGACACTTTTGTCTGCTATTTGAACGTTAAATCACTAGCCTACTGGTAGATTTTACACTAAGGTGTCACATGCTTTACAAAAGAAAATGTGTTTGTCAATCTGACACACTCAACTCAAAAGTATTTAATTTGCATGATCATTAATAATGTTACGGGTATTAAAACAAAAACAACATAAACACACATGAATATCAAATATATACTGTGTACTGACATGAGCAACACTGTCCTATAACATATTATATTTACTTAAACAGTTTTTCTTCTTGGTTGTTTTGAAAATGATTTACAGTAAGTGAACACACACACATCCCATGCCGACCCACATAATAATGGCATTTCTTTATTTGAGTAGGCATGACATAGAATAAATAAATATTAAGCCCCACCTGGACCCTGCCTCCCTCATTATTCTGCATGGTTGGCCAAAGAGTCATAAAAAAGTCAATGTTGCATTGTCACAAGAAGGATGTCTCATAACTCATTTGATTCTATTGACTTAAACACTTATTATTCAGGGGGGTATTATCTAGGCAGGACCCTTTGTACACTTCTGCCTGGATTCTACCTCCCTTGTTATTCTGCATGTATACTCAAAACATCATAAAAATAGGTATAGTGCATTGACACAAGAAGCACTGTATGTCCCATAACAAATGTGATTTTATTGACTTAAACACCTATATTATTCAGGGGGTATTATCTAGGCAGGAACATTTTTTACACCTTTTTTTCTGACCAAGCCACTTGGTATGTGTACTGATGGATGTTATAAGTACATTTTTCAAAGCACTATCAGTTATATGTGACCAAATAAGATGTATAACTTACATTGGTTTACAACTGTTAATCCTGTTGCTGAGGTACTGCTGTAGAGGTTGTGCTGTACTGCTTTTGCTGTGGTGGTTGATAACACAACTGCTGTTAAGCTGAAGGAGAAGGCACAGATTTTGCTCAGGTTATAGGTGATAGTTCTTTGGCAGAGATGGTGGGCATGGTTGCAAATGAAGTTACAGGTGTTGCAGATGCTGCAGAGGTGGTAGGGGATGACACAGATGCAGCTGTAGTGAAAGATATTGCAGCCAAAGTTTATACATATTATTTTGATTCCTTTTTGTACCCCTGAATAAAAAGTAAATAATAAATAAATCAAATTAGTTATGAGACATAGAGTGCTTCTTATGATAATGCAACATAACTATTTGTATGGCTTTTTGAGCGTCCATGCAGAATAATAAGGGAGGTAGAATCCAGGCATATAGAATATTCCCTTGTTCTATATGCCAAGATGCTCAGACACAACAACTCTGTCATCTACAATTGTATTTGCAGTTCAGTAGTTAATTAATGTAATCTTGTATAGAAGAGGTAAACTTATTTGGCTTGCTGTCCATATACTGGAGTACAGTGTAATAAGAGCATCTCCTGTAGTGCAGTCATGTCTTTCTTTTGTCTCTAGACCATCTTTAAATGCTTGTACCCAAATATAGGGTATTCAGTCATGTCCTCATTGTGTTAATAAGTAGGTGTGTGTGTGTTCGAGCACAAATGTTCTGCATTGTGGATGTGCTATAATTTCACCCCTTCATTTCTGTGTGTGTTTGTTCTGCATTGTGGTTGATTTTGAGTATTTTATTGTGTTTTAGTCCTCCCCGTTCATTTCTTATGTTCGGTTAAAAATTACACAACGAATGTTACTGTTTTTGTCATGTAGCATAAACTGAGTTTATGACAAATGAAGGAACACGACTCCACATGCCGAAGTGTCCTTGGGCAAGACATTTACCTTGGCCTACTTAGATCATGGATACCATTTTTATTAAAGAAACTAAATCAAAATTGGTAAAAATGACCTGAACACCAAATGAGGGTTAAACAGTGTTACAGCTGGTTTCTATTCTAGATGTTTTTTTATTGGCTAAAAATAATATATTCCCAAGTTTCTATGACATTTTTCTGAGGCACCGGAGCATTTTTTTCCAGAGATGTTTTATCATCTGGCTTAGAAAAGTGACAACTTAATTACCAATTAAGATTTAAGATTTGCCAATGGAGTAAGAAAAATAAACTTAATTCAATAGGCTACGAATAAAAATGTTAACTGTACAACTGATGTCTAGAGATTTCAAGACAAAAAAAATAAGCCATTTTAGTAGCGTGTGCAGTGACATTGTTACCTGAAAAGATCCCTTCATAATCATTTCCTCCTAAACAGGCTGAGCACCAAGCGCACCAAATCATTTCGAGGCTTAAGCCCCATGCAGTAACATTGTTTGTTGGTTTGGACAGTCTTGTTCAAATCTGGGCCTTTGAAAACATTTCAAAAGTTCAACATTTTCTCTGGGGAAACGTTTGTTAACAAAATTGTGCAACAGAAAATAGAAATCTTCAACGGAAGGTGTGTGTTATCGCAAGACCCTGATGACCCACTGATAAATGATGCAGCTTTATGTGGTGGTTGATTATGACATCAAGACATTGTAAACATTTCTGAAGCCTCATCGGGCTTTGAAGGAACAATTCACCCCAAAATGAAAATGATCTCATCATTTACTCACCCTTATGCCATGCCAGATGTGTATGACTTTCTTTCTTCTGCAGAACACAAAATGAAGATATGTAGAAGAATATCTCAGCTCAGATCAATATTTAAGTCCATTTTTACAATAAATTAAAAAACTTTGTGTAAAAATTTTCACATTCTTCTTCTTATGTTTTTGGTGATTCCCATTCTTTGTGCATATTGCCACCTACTGGGCAGACTGCAGAAAGAAGAATTTCTGGCAAAAATGGACTTAAATATTGGTCCGTTTCTCATCCACTCCTATCATATTACTTCTGAAGTCATGTCAACCACTGTGGTTGTATGGATTGCTTTTATGCTGCCTTTATGTGCTTTTTGGAACGTGAACATTTTGGCACACATTCACTTGCATTGTGAGGACCTACAGAGCTGAAATCTTCTACTAAAAATCTTAATTTGTGTTCTGGAGAAGAAAGAAAGTCATACACATCTGGGATTGCATGATGGTGAATAAATGATAAGAGAATTTACATTTTTGCATGAACTATCCCTTTAAGTAGCACATGGGGGGCCACATTGTACTCCTTTTGAGACACAATATTCTGCACTGATTTAGTTCTTGTATCTTGTAAGCCCAGACATAGTTGTTCTCACTCTAATCTAATGTATGATGCACAATTTTATAAAGTGTATTTGTGACTGATGGGAATATTCTGCCTGAAATGTTGCTCTACAAAGGCTGATACTTTTTTATTAGGCATTAGAAAAAACTTGATCATGTCTAAGTATAAATTATTTTATCATCTCTCTTTTCCCTGGTCATTACTTATACAAATTAATACACTCTCTACATCAGGGGTCGGTATTATTAAAAAACTAAGAAGAATATTCAGAAAATATATTATTATGAAAAATACCACCATTTTATTATATTACTATTAATAATTTTAAAGGTACTAAAACGTTATTCAGCCAAACGTAGTGAGGTGTTTTCTCATTTTCTTGTTATTGTTGTTTGATTAATAGCTTTTTAATGACATATTAGACAGTGGTCTATTCAGTTACACTTCAAGTCCAACATTTTGATACAAATAAGTTTTTTGTCCAACTGTTTATGTTCACTTTAGACATAACTGACTGCATTTACACTAATGCTTTACCAAGACGGTCATTGGCAGAATTATGAAGTGTATTTGATCTTTTAGGAGCGTACCCGCAATAGTGCTCTCAGAACACATGCACATTTAAAGCGCAGCACACAAACATAAGCCACATGTCAATCAAAGACGAGAGGAAATAAAAAGTCAATGTTTTATATTTTATATTGATCAACCAACCAGTGGTGGTCTTGCTACACGATTGATGTAATGAACACCCCTGGACTGGATGTAGAATATAGCCTAAGTATTGAAAATTACTCAAAAGTTTATGACACCATATCGTGGACTTCTCTTTTTTTCTGATAAACATCCAGATCATTTTACCACCCAGCCCTATTGATAACATGGCATTAATATCTCACAGCAACCCAATAATCTCAGTGATATATAGCTAAATTACATGCTACATTATAGACATAAATCTAGTAAACAGAAAGATGAAATTTACCTAGATATGTTTCTTCAAATTAGAGGCAGAATTAATGCTGATATCTAGCTTGAGCAAGCTAAACTCAGAATCCGAGTCCACAAAGTGTCATTCAAGTGGAGTTTGTGTAAAGTCAGAGTCCCTAAAGTCACTTTTGTAGAGTTTGTGTATGACCAGTCTCCAAAGTCTCATTTGTCGTGGAGTATTCATGACACTTTTACCTTAGAATCTTAAAAGTTCCATTTAAGCAGTGTTAGCAACACCAGTCCCAAAAGTGGCTCTCATTGCTGAATTTAGAGCAAACCTTTTTTCCCCTAAAGTTTATCCTGTGATTCAAGTTTCTAGTCAGAAGAATTGTGGCCTGTCTATTTGTGGCCTCTCTATGAGCTCAAAATAAATGAAAAATGTTTTGCACAATAATACAAATTCAGTTAACTAATCCACAACTATGACTTATGAAACCTATTTCACTGTGTAACCACTATATATCTGTACTGGCTTGTGATTTTCTTGCCAGTATTAGAACTTATTTATGTTTCTGTCTCCTTAGAATGAATCATTTGTTGCATTGTCACAAAACCCTCAAATAATTACTTAATTGAGTTTGCATTTTAAGTCCTAAAAGTTTGACTTAAACAGCTTTTGTGTATGTCTCTAAATGTGACATAAAAATACTAAAAGTTTTTAATAATAGTGCGCGTGTGCGTGAGCACAAATGTTCTGCATTGTGGATGTGCTATAGTTTCGCCCCTGCATTTTTGTGTGTGTGTGTTCTGCATTGTGGTTGATTTATGTATTTTATTTTACAATAAAAAAAATACAAATAAAAATGCTCTGTGTTTTCTTTTCCATTAATTTCCTATGTTGGGTCAAAAATAACCCAGAACACAACGAATGTTACTGTTTTTGTCACACAGCATAAACTGAGTTTATGGCAAATGAAGGAAAAGTAACCAAGCCATGGCCTAATCAGGTCAAGGATACCATTTTTATTAAAGAAATTAAATCAAAATGGGTCAAAATGAACCAAACACCAAATGAAGGTTAAACAGTGTTATAGCTGGTTTCTGTTCTAGATGGTTGCTTATTGGAGTGAAAATTACATATTCCCAAGCTTCTATGATATTTTTTGCAGAGAAATGCTCGGGTGCCTCAGTGTAAATTTGTGGGAGTTAATTGCATGTTTTATCATCTGGCTTAGAAAAGTGACAACGTCGTGAAAAGTAATTGCCAATTAAGATTTAAGATTTGCCAATGGAGTAAGAAAAATAAACTTAATTCAATAGGCTACGAATAAAAAATAAAGAAATATTAATAATCTGTACAACTGATGTTTAGAAATTTCAAGACAAAAAAAAAAAGAAGCCATTTTAGTAGTGTGTGCAGTGACATTCCTGAAAAGGTCCCTTAATTTCCCCCTAAACAGACTGAGCGCCAAATCATTTTTAGGCTTGACTTTGGAGCCCCATGCAGTAACATTGTTTGTTGGTTTGGACAGTCTTGTTCAAATCTGGGCCTTTGAAAACATTTCAAAAGTTCAAAATTTTCTCTGGGGAAACGTTTGTTAACAATTGTGCAACAGAAAATAGAAATCTTCAACGGAAGGTGTGTGTTATTGCAAGACCCTGATGACCCACTGATAAATGATGCAGCTTTATGTGGTGGTTGATTATGACATCAAGACATTGTAAACATTTCTCAGTTTTCCATATAAATATCCCTTGAACCTACAGACACTGACCGATTCCAGCAAACTCTCAGGTAGTGTCACCAAATGAATGCTTCAAATGCACATTTTTGCTGAATTTATGATGGTATAACACATTTAGACTCATATTTAATTATGTGTGTTGTCTAATAATTCTACTTTTAATATAATTCTGTTTTTCAGTTGTGAAGTAGACTTGGTTTGGGGTTTCATCATTAGAATCAATGGCCGTCTGGATTGTCTACCTGTCTCTCTGCCTTCTCTTTTCTATGAGTGGTGCAGGTAAAAGCAATATAACAATAATAGGCTTTAAGGAATTAACTTTATTTTTGTTTGAATCATTAATTACCTTGTAAAAATATTAATATTTATATAAGAAAATATTTTATTATATATTATAAAACTATGAAAACCTGTTATACACCGTATGTTCAATATCCTTATTATTATTATTTTGTTAACACTACAATAAGGTTGTATTAGTTAATGCCTTATAGTTAACATTAGTTAATGACTTAGTTAACATTAGTTAATGCCTTAGTTAACATTAGTTAATGCCTTAGTTAACATTAGTTAATGCCTTAGTTAACATTAGTTAATGCCTTATAGTTAACATTAGTTAATGCCTTAGTTAACATTAGTTAATGCCTTATAGTTAACATTAGTTAATGCCTTATAGTTAACATTAGTTAATGCCTTATAGTTAACATTAGTTAATGCCTTAGTTAACATTAGTTAATGACTTAGTTAACATTAGTTAATGCCTTATAGTTAACATTAGTTAATGCCTTAGTTAACATTAGTTAATGCCTTATAGTTAACATTAGTTAATGCCTTATAGTTAACATTAGTTAATGCCTTATAGTTAACATTAGTTAATGCCTTAGTTAACATTAGTTAATGCCTTATAGTTAACATTAGTTAATGCCTTAGTTAACATTAGTTAATGCCTTATAGTTAACATTAGTTAATGCCTTAGTTAACATTAGTTAATGCCTTAGTTAACATTAGTTAATGCCTTAGTTAACATTAGTTAATGCCTTATAGTTAACATTAGTTAATGCCTTATAGTTAACATTAGTTAATGCCTTATAGTTAACATTAGTTAATGCCTTATAGTTAACATTAGTTAATGCCTTAGTTAACATTAGTTAATGCCTTATAGTTAACATTAGTTAATGCCTTATAGTTAACATTAGTTAATGCCTTAGTTAACATTAGTTAATGCCTTATAGTTAACATTAGTTAATGCCTTAGTTAACATTAGTTAATGCCTTATAGTTAACATTAGTTAATGCCTTATAGTTACCATTAGTTAATGCCTTATAGTTAACATTAGTTAATGCCTTAGTTAACATTAGTTAATGCCTTATAGTTAACATTAGTTAATGCCTTATAGTTAACATTAGTTAATGCCTTAGTTAACATTAGTTAATGCCTTATAGTTAACATTAATGCCTTATAGTTAACATTAGTTAATGCCTTATAGTTAACATTAGTTAATGCCTTAGTTAACATTAGTTAATGCCTTATAGTTAACATTAGTTAATGCCTTAGTTAACATTAGTTAATGCCTTATAGTTAACATTAGTTAATGCCTTATAGTTAACATTAGTTAATGCCTTAGTTAACATTAGTTAATGCCTTAGTTAACATTAGTTAATGCCTTAGTTAACATTAGTTAATGCCTTAGTTAACATTAGTTAATGCCTTATAGTTAACATTAGTTAATGCCTTAGTTAACATTAGTTAATGCCTTATAGTTAACATTAGTTAATGCCTTAGTTAACATTAGTTAATGCCTTATAGTTAACATTAGTTAATGCCTTATAGTTAACATTAGTTAATGCCTTATAGTTAACATTAGTTAATGCCTTATAGTTAACATTAGTTAATGCCTTATACTTAACATTAGTTAATGCCTTAGTTAACATGAACTAACAATGATCAACACTTATTTTCAGCATTTATTAATCTTGTCTTATGTAACAGATATTTCATTTATATGAACTAACAAGGAACAGCACCTCTTTACGATGTTTATTAATGTTAATTTTTACAAAAGTCTATAATAATATATAGTGTATACGGTACTACTAACACATTTCTTAACAGTGAATGGTGTCTAATATGATTCATTCTGGAGGAGAAAAGTTGGAGAGATATTGAAAGAATTGTCACTCACATATGTTCCTGTGTGATATATATATATATATATATATATATATATATATATATATATATATATATATATATATATATATATATATAATGAAGTTTTGTGAACTTTATTGTAAAGTGAAAACCCTTTGATTATCATCAATTAATGCGTTACTAATGTTTGTTGACTCTTAATTAATGATATCATTATGAATTAAACTATTGATTCACTATTGAATCAACAATCAATATCACATACGACTCTGAGAAAATTTTTCTGCACTGTTGGGCATATATATATATATATATATATATATATATATATATACTGTATATACAGTAAATATAACGTAGTCTATAATATTAACATTAAACAAGACACTTAAATACAGTAAAGACGTGATATTTTTACGTGTTAGTTGACGTTAATTAATGCATTGAGTAATGATAACTTAAACACCTTTTTAATGTTAAGAAATGTCTTATCAGTTAACATTAACTAAGATTAATAAATGCTGTAAATAAATGTTGTTCATAGTTGGTGCATTAACTGTTAACAAATGCAACCTTACTGTTAAATGTTACCATTATTATTATTATTATTATTAGAAGTAGTATTAATACTACTAGTAGTAATGATTTATTTATTTTCTTATTTAAGAGGAAATACAGCATCAGAGAGCAGCCAGAAACACACGCTGTAACAGTAAGACTTTGGTACTCTTAATATCTATTTATTTAATCCCACAATAGGTTATTTAACAATAATAAAAAATATCAACAAAATATCTTAACAGATTGTCCAGTCGGGTGGGCTGAATATGAATGTAGATGCTTCAGGTTTTTCAACACACCACTCACCTGGACTGCTGCAGAGGTTTGACATATAACTTTTCTGTCATTCATGAAATTTTTGAAAGCTTTTCGTCGTCTGTTGTAACATTAATTTTCTCTCCTCAGAAAACCTGTTTGACTTATGGTAATAACCTTGCTTCTGTCCACAACCATAAGGAGTACATTTTTATACAGAGCATAATCCGACAACAGACTCATTCTTCACCAAGAACCTGGATAGGAGGCCATGATACATTGTCTGTATGTATTATTTTATTCATGTTGCTTGTGCTATTGGGCAGTTTATAGAGATAAAAACACAGAAAAAAAGCCAAATTTCCACCCAAAATTCTCATTATTGATTTGTCTGGAGACATTTTACTTTTGATATTTTCTTTTGCTTCTTTATTCTCAATAGTGACACTCATTATATTCCCATTAATATACTGTAATACAATTATTATTATTATTTTTATTTCAATCTGCATAAATTAAAGTCTAAACTACCAAAATACAATTATGATGTATAAATACTTCACAATTTTTTACACTGAATTAAATAAATTACATATAAATTAAATGAAAATGCAACACTGCATTGGAGTTGTCAAATGAAGTGCTGCACAACAGAGCATCACATATTGCTTGAATATATTATTCTGTTGATATTTATTATTGTTATTATTATTATTATTATTATTACTTTTAATATAATTATCATCATCATTACTTTTATTACAATGAATATTACATAAGCATACAGTAGTGAAATATTTCTTTTATTTTTCCATTTAAATCAAGTTTTTAGTTTGGTGTAAAACTGAGTGAACCTCTAACAGTTTCTGAGCGTCTTTGAAGGTAGCTTCTCGTGATGAGTGGCAGGCTGCACACATTCACTTTGTACCACACAGCACAAGCAGCCCGTCATTTAAAGGAATAGTTTACCCAAAAATGTAATTTCTCTCATCATTTACTCGCCCTCATGATTCTGCTGAACACAAATTAAGATTTTTTTAAAGAATATCTCAGCTCTGTAGGTGTATTCAATGCAAGTGAATAGTGATCAGAACTTTGAAGCTCAAAAAAGCACATAAGGGCAGCATCATTGAAGTCCTTTTTTACTTTAATCTCCACTTTCACTTCCACATTCTTTTTTTTTTTGGCAATTCACATTATTTGTGGATACTGGGCAGGGAATAGAATTAAAAGTAAAAACAAAAATACTTAAATACTGATCTGTTTCTCAACCAAACCTATCATATCACTTCTGAAGACATAGATTAAGCATTGGAGCATTGAAGAAAGCAATGTGCTGAAACATCTGTTCCCTTTGTTGGTATGGCTCTTAACTCACTTTGCAAATTTATTTAGGATGCAAATTTAATAAAGTTATATCTTTTTGCTCGACCCTTTTTAGTCTGTTTGACAATTCAGTTAGAAACTTTAGATATTTGAAGACATGGATTAAACCCTGGAATCTTATGAATTACTTTTATGCTGCCTTTATGTGGTATTTGGCCTTCAAAGTTCAGGTCACCCTTCAATTGTATTGAATGAACCAACAGAGCTGAAATATTTTTCTAAAAATCTTTGTGTTCTGCAGAAGAAAGAAAGTAATGTCTGGGATGACATGAGGGTGAGAAAATGATGAGAGAATTACATTTTTTGGTGAACTATCCCTTGTAAGTTGAAGTATGTATTTTTCCGTGTTAAAATACTTTGTCCTATCCAAGCTTAATGTACAGAGACAACTGTAGGTAAGTCATTTATAGGTTAATCTTCATACAAACTGTGGGCTCTATTTTCGTGGCCATAACACAATGACAGTGCACTGCATCTTATCCAATGTTTGTTAGAGCACTAATTCTACATGCAATTGTTATGCCAGCACAAGTGGGCATGGGTGGGAGTGTTTGTGCTATCTGTGGGTGTATGCACGCAAACTGTGGGTATGTTGAATGTTAATTAAGCGGTGTAAATCATAGTTTGCTATTTTCCTGAGAAAAAGGTATTTAAACTGAGATGTCTGAGAAACAAAGTCTAAAATAATTTCCTGCATTAGCAGTTTGGGGATTCCACCAGCAGATGATATTAAAAACCTATGAACTTATTTTATTACTAGCCAATGTGTCAGTAAATCAATGATTAATTGTACTTACATTCTTTATAATTTAACGCAGCCTACATCCAATTAGTCCTGACGACAAGCACCACATTTTCCATGCGTATTAGGAGCATATCACTGCCAGAGAAATATGCCTTACATTTCAACAAGGACATAATTAATATGCAAAAGAATTTAAGGCACAATGGTACATTTATCTATTCTTCTGATGCACTGCACACAGCCCATTTACACTACCAAGTTCTTATAAATTGGCTCTCTTTATTTATATCAACATTGCTTGACAGGGAATAGAATACATAATGGAACACAGACAGTGCAATAGCAATAACCGGAGAAGAACCTCAAAGTTTAATTGCACCTGTCCTACAAATTATGTCACTATGCAAAATCAACCTTGTCTCACTGAAAGAACGTTACTCTATTTACATTTTTACAAACTGACTTTTACGTGCCGTTTTCTATGTTTCACTGCAGGTGAAATGAACACTAGAGGCGCTACAACAACTGTTTGGGTTAATCATTGTCACACAAATCACGAGTACAATCGCTGATTTTGAGTTTATAAAAACTTATTTTGCACTATTACTCACCCCGCTATATTATGATCAAAACACTTTTACATTAACGCATGATTTGAAAAACTAAACATTTTAACACTTGTATTACAGACCCACCTACATATACACACTTATTGCTATGTCTTAGATTGCTTGGTAGCTCACCTGATAGAGTGTTGCACGCTGGGTTTGACGGATGCGGTTCGAGTTCACCAAAAGACACTCGAAAGTTAAAGTGCCACAGAAGCGACACAAAAAGTGTCTTTTCTGATTATCTTTCCAGACACTATTGGTTAGGTTTAGGATAAAGTTTTAGTTATTAAAACCTTCATCTAAAATTCACCTTAAAAAACTTGTCCGATTACAACCTCATTTCCCTACTTTTTGGCATCCCCACTGGACATTTCACTTGAAAACTGCAGTCAAATGTGTAAGGAAGCACTTCATTTCAGTTTTGCAAAAAAGTTGCAATGCTCCCTTACATTTTAAGAGACCAGGCTGACATTTTCTTTCAATTGATTTTGGGGTGCTCTTATGTGTTTCTGATCCTCACAGTAAGTTTAGTACACTTGTGGGCATGACCATATATTAGAGATACACCATGAAAGCATGTGATCCTAAATGCTTTTTAATTCACAGAAGAACTTCTGGGTTTGGACTAATGGTAAACAAATGGATTTCCAAATTTGGGCCCCTGGAGAACCCAATAACCTTAGAGGTCGTGAGCACTGCATTGAGATGAACTTTAGAGGTAACTATTTTGAAGTTGAAATTATACAATTAAATTGTATTAAAAACTGTAATAGTATGGGTAGAAAAATAAGAGGGCTTGGTGATGTCAGTTAAAAAGGAAGTTTGTTTCAGAGGCAGTGGATTTATTTTGATTAAATATTATCTTTGGAATAATGTGCATGTATTGTTATTTTATTGTTAACAGGAAAACAATGTGTATTAAGATCCAGTAATAGAGTGAATTTTGATTTTATGTTGACTTTAAAGTCATACTAGAGTCAATATAACAACCTTGAGGGGTTACTTTGGCAATTGACATGACATAAAACAAGCCTGGTCATGATGTATTTGACTGATTTGGGATTTGGGAGTGTTGTCATCATACATGTAAACATTATATATTAATATTTCTCTATTCAACTTCTTATGTAATTATAAGCATCATGAAGCTTCACAATATTTACATGATTAAAAAATTTTTTTCTTTCTTTCTTTTAACAGATACAAGCAACTGGAATGATTTGAACTGTTCTGAGAAGAGACCTTTTGTGTGCAGCATAAACTGAACATCAGCCTCACCTTTTATCTCACTTTAAATGTTAGACCATTTAAATGTTAACTGTTCAGAGGAGCTCAATAAATGTCAAGCAAAACGCATAAAGTTTTTTCTTCTTCTGAGAATCTGTCTTGCAGCACAAATAAGACTGCCTGTTTAATAATTGGTAATTAGAATACAGTTACATTCAAAAAGTATTTTGATTACTGAAGAGATTACTTTGCATTTTATTGTCATTTGTTTCATTTCATATTTAGTCCTTTCAGATGTAAAACATTTATACATATAAATGATGCGATCCAAAGTGCATTTGAACAGCGGTGAAACACTTTCTTATGATGTGTTACATTCATACGAGCAGACAGAGAAATACGTTTGGAGCAGAAGAAATAGAAATAAACCTTGTGTAAATCGTCAGCTTTACGCTAAGCTAAAATGCTATTTCTAGCCATTTTACATGCACATGATACCAGACACGATCATGTTTTTTTTTTTTTCATCAAGAAAATTCACGTTAGATCACAATTGATTTTTTTCTATTGTATGATAAACTGAATTATGAATGTTATTCAATAGGTTACATTTTTAATCATTAATGTATTGATTTAATTATCATTTTAGTTTGATAATCAACGTGCAGAACAATGGAAAAATACAGCTTAGAGCAGGTGTGTCAAACTCAGTTCCTGGAGGGCCACAGTCCAGCAGAGTTTAGCTCCAGCCCTAATTAAACTCACCTGAAGCAGCTAATCAAGGTCTTCAGGAGTGCTTGAAGATTACAAGGAGGCATTTTGGAGCAGGGCTGTGGCCCTACTGGAACTGAGTTTGACACCCCTGATCTAGAGGAAGTAAAAGTCGTAGTTGCAATCCCCAGTACCGATTACGAGTGGGGTTCAGCGGGTTACCCGTTGATTTTATTTAGGGGGGTACTAAAGCAGTGGGGTCAGTTTCACGTACTTGGTACTTTGATACTTCTCATCAAGCTGGACAACTTTCAACAGAATTCATGTGACTAGCATCACATTTCGGCAACATTATACCAAGACATTTTAGATGCTAAATTGTGAACAGATTTTTGATATATTGAAAAGGTGTTATGATGGTGAGGCAATATACCTTAATGGCATAAACATGACATAAATGTGGGTATGGTGGGTCAAGATAATAGTGCCTCCAGCTGATGAGACACTTCACATAGACTTTGAAAAAACAATCTTTATTGTATGTATGTATGTATATATATATATATATATATATCCATCCATCCATCCATCGTCAACCGCTTATCCTGTGTACAGGGTCGCGGGGGGCTGGAGCCTATCCCAGCTAACATTGGGCGAAAGGCGGGGGACACACTGGACAGGTCGCCAGTCCATCGCAATATATATATATATATATATATATATATGAGGGGTTGTTGTTTCTTTTCAAAATCTATATGAAGTGTCTCATGAGATGGAGGCAAAAATATAATTGTGCCACCATATTAATTTATTTCATTATAAAACTAAAATCAAATAAAATTAAGTTTTTAAATTGATGACTTGGACCAAATAATAAAGAAAAGCAGCCAATAAGTGCCCAACATAAATGGGAACTCCTTCAATACTGTTTAAAAAGCATCCCAGGGTGAGAAAATATCAAGAGTACATGTACGTACGTAAATTCTACTTTGAAGATGCTAAAATATAACACAGTTTTGATTTATTTTGGATTTGTTTAGTCACAACATAATTCCCATTGTTCCATTTATGAGATTCCATAGTTTTGATGACTTCATATGATTCTAAAATGTGAAAAAATTATAATAAAAATGAGTGTTTCAAAACGTTTGACCGGTAGTGTATATTGATATGTATACATCAAATTTGATGAGGCAAAAGGATTTTAAAAATGATATAATCAAGTCCACAAGTGAAATAATAATATTCTTTTTTGGACTGCTCAAGGGTTTTTCAACAAATTTTCAACACTTGTTGTAATAAAATGTATTACACTTGCCAAAGCTGTTAACCATGATGTCAGTTATAGTCCTTTTATCACTGAAAGATAATAAGTTCTTGTTTAATTTTAGATTGCCTGTGACTCCTGCAACCGTTGGTGTGAGACATAGAGTGCCTCTTATGACAATGCAACATACCTATTTGTGACTTTTTGGGCATTCATGCAGAATAATGAGGGAGGCAGAATCCATGTAGAGGTGTAAAAATGGTTCTGCCTAGATAATACCCCCCTGAATAATATAGGTGTTTAAGTCAATAGAATCAAAGGTGTTATAGGACATTCAGTGCTTCTTGTGACAATGCTGCATACCTATTTTTATGCATTTTTTTGAGCATCCATGCAGAAAACTTAGGTAGAATCCATGTGTAGGTGTAAAAAATGTCCTGCCTAGATAATACCCCCCTGAATAATATAAGTGTTTAAGTCAATAAAATAAAATGTGTTATGGGACATACAGTCATTCTTGTGTCAATGGACCACACCTATTTTTATGACTTTTTGGCCAACCATGCAGAATAATGAGGGAGGCAGGGTCCAGGTGGGGCTTAATATTTATTTATTCTATGTCTTGCCTGCTCAAAGAAAGAAATGCCATTATTATGTGGGTCGGCATGGGATGTGTGTGTGTTCACTTACTGTATGCTAAAACATTTTCAAAACAACCAAGAAAAAAAACTGTTTAAGTAAATAGAATATGTTATGGGACAGTGTTGCTCATGTCAGTACACAGTATATATTTGATATTAAAGTGTGTTTATGTTGTTTTGTTTTAATACCCGTAACATTATTAATGATCATGCAAATTAAATACTTTTGAGTTGAGTGTCAGATTGACAAACACATTTTCTTTTGTAAAGCATGTGACACCTTAGTGTAAAATCTACCAGTAGGCTAGTGATTTAACGTTCAAATAGCAGACAGAAGAGTCTAGAATCGACTTGTTACAAGAGCTGTGTAGAAACAGAGATAACTGTTTCCATAAGGACGTAAGACAATGACGTTTGAAATCGTATGAATTACATTTCAGAGTCTGTGCTGCCATCTACTGGAAAATATATAACATTTCATCATAACTGAAATTTCTGATGTCTTGGGTGAAGACGAAACTCCAACTTTTTACTGCCATCTAGTGGAAGCACGGTTGTACTGTGCGCATGCACGCTAAGTGGGGTAGGCTTCAGCCGGACAGTCGGTTCACCGGTTGTCCTTCCTTGGACCACTTTTGGTCAAAAAAAAAAAAAAGTCGCTCAGATCCTTACGCTTGTCCATTTTTCCTGCTTCCAACACATGGAATTCAAGAACTGACTGTTCACTTGCTGCCCAATATATTCCACCCCTTGACAGGTGCCATTGTAATTATATAATCAATGTTATTCTCTTCATCGGTCAGTGGTTTTAATGTGGCTGATCAGTGTATTTGGAATACTGAATGTTCATGGCATCTCTGCCAGCAAATCCTAATAATAAAGGGTTTGGGTGGCATTCAAATTTTTCTGATATATCTATAGTAGCTATATTATGGATTGATTAAGTTTTAATATTTTAAATTCATTCGATCATTATTGATATTGTACATCTTGAAAGTATAGAATTATTTTAGGTTTATTTATTCATACAAATAAATTGAATTGTCTTTAAACAAACGGAAGACTGGCAATAAACAATGATCATAAATTGCTTATTTTGTAAATTTCTAAAATTGTCTCATTGAAGTGCACTTTAAATTGGAATGAGAGATACTGGGAGGAGTCACTGTCACTTTGCTCACAGCCGATTGGTTCAGCATCTGGATGAGATCTCTGATCGGGAACATAAATGCCCCGGAGCAGGTCAGCCGATTAATGTTACTATGGTGATGAACCCCGATGAAAGCCTATCCATCCATTTGACTGGTACCGCGAATTCGGAGTTCGCTTAAAGTAAGTTTAAACTTATCTAGCTAGCTGCTTAATCCTGCTTTGTGACATAGGCCACTGGTCATATCATTTTACCAATGTCACACAGCATTAGCACAAGTTAGTTTAAAACAGTTTCTCACAAAGTATTTAGCTTTTTTTTTTTTTTTTAAATCTGCCATAACATGCATGAGTTTTTGGTTGATACTTCCTCTGAAAACAATTACTTTATGCAAATATCATTACTGTAATATGATTAGTATGCCAATATTTTTTTAATTCACTTTACATTTTCTGTTGAAATGCACAAAATATTGTCTGTTGGCATATGTGGTGCTTGTAATAAAACGAAAATCTTTATTTAGGCAAATTTATATGAAAATTTTTTATTGGTCATCTTTGAGGTACTGTTTTTTTCTCAAATTGAAATAATAAAATGCACACAATATGTACATGTTTATGCATCCATACTTTATCTACGTACACAAATCTTGAGAAATCAAAGTCCCAGTACAAGCAGTGTTAACCTTGAACGGTTTAATCAAGTTTTAAAGTGTCTTGACCTCAATGATGCATGGTACGTACAAATAATTGTGAAACAAACAGAGTGGCGATATCCAGTCTACGATATCAAATAGTTTTCTACTTGTAGAACTCGTGTTCCTGCTCGTCTTTCTTGATAACGTTCTTGTAAGCTTTCTCAAAATCTTTAGCAAGCACAATGTAACGGTTTTCACGCACTGCCAGCATACCAGCCTATAAACATGAAGGAAACAGTATTAATCATAACAGAAAAACATATGCATGATTTAAATTTTTTTTTTATGAAAGTTAAGCAGAGTACAAACTGTCAAGTGTATACAGCAGGTGTCAGATCAGAATTTCAAAATGTAAAAAAGGTTTCATAATATTAATAAAACAGTTTAAAAAGAGCACTCTGAATATGACTGTCAGGATATATGCAAAGTATTTAAAAGACATAACTAAACACAAATGTTGCTTTAGAAATGTAATGCACTTAGACCTGTTAAACAGAACACTAGCCTAGCAAAGAGAATACTGCTCTAATCCATTCTCCTCTCACTTACCTCCTGGCAAATAGAGTTGATGTCAGCTCCAGAGACCTTGTCAGGCCTGGCAACATCTGCACTTTGGTTAAGGACAAGTGCGAAAAGCAAATACAAAGCATATTGTAAACATCTACTTTTAGTTTTTGGTTGTGACAGTCAAGCATAAGAATCTAAAGTCTATAAAATATTTATGAGCAAACATTTTAGGCAGAATCAGGATACAGTCCTCCAGGTCAACCTCCTCAGACAGGTTCATCTGGCTGGTGATGGTGGAGAACACCAGGCGTTTCTGTCGACGATCTGGTAGCGGGAACTCAATCTTACGGTCGAGCCTACCTGGGCGCAGCAGCGCTGGGTCCAGTGTGTCAGCCCTGTTGGTAGCCATAATGACCTACCATAGAAAGTGTGAAACAGTGAACATCAGCAAAGGTTTAAAGTGAAAGTGACAGTGAAATAATAATAACAAAAAAACATTTTTAAACATTCTCCAACCTTAACATTCACAGTCTGGTCAAAACCGTCCATTTGATTGAGGAGTTCCAGAAGGATTCTCTGCACCTCTCTATCAGCTACAAAGGAGATAACAGAAAAAAATTTACAATACGAACACAAAATACAGTGCACAGGACCAGGGATTATCAGCGAATATTAGTGATCATCCGATATTGAATGGCCAATGCCAATATCCACACTTAGCGCTATATTTATTGAATTTTACACAAAACTAACTTTGTAAAAAAATTATAATTTTTGTGGATTTTCCACAATGTGCTCTTAAGTCCTTGTGGTGGTGAAGTGGCTCGCTTCAATCCAGGTGGCGGAGGACGAATCTCAGTTGCCTCCACATCTGAGACCGTCAATCCGCGCAGCTTATAACGTGGCTTGTTGAGCGCATTATGATGGAGACATGGCGCGTGTGGGGGCTTCACGCTATTCTCCGCGGTATCCACGAACAACTCATCACATGCCCTAACGAGAGCGAGAACCACATTATGGTGACCACGAGGTTACCCCATGTGACTCTACCCTTCCTAGCAACCGGGCCAATTGGTTGCTTAGGAAGCCTGACTGGAGTCACTCAGCACACCCTGAATTCGAACTTGCGACTCCAGATGTGGGCATCTTTACTTGCTGAGCTACCATTCCCCTTTAAAAAATTATCTTAAAAAAATGGATTGTATTTTAAATGGTATTTGGCAGTTTCTTCTAATTTCTGTTAAGTAATACAATTTTTGTAATTTGTCAATACGATAATTTCCTCCCCAATTTGGACCCTTGAGTTGTGCGTGGATGCCGCAGAGAATAGCGTGGGCCTCAACACGCGTTACGTTTCCATGACCGATACCATAATAAAAAAAACATTCAGAATATCCGAAGATTTTTCGGATGACCACTAAAAAATATCCAAAGTTTTGGTCTGCTCCTCACACAAGACTTATAGCACATGAGTCATATGGACTACTTTTATCTTGATTTCATGTAACTCATCACTTAACAACTCCAGTCCTGATCAGCTATTGTTGTATGCAAAAGAGCAGCTCGGGAAATGAGGGTGAATAAATTATGAGAATTTTCATTTTTGCATGATTATATTTTTACCAAAATGTCAGCGTTCTGCATTTCTCATTTGCCATGTTAAAATATATATATATTTGCAGGGAACTTCATATAAACAATTAAAATAATTTAATGCTGCAATATGTGTGTTGTATATACCTGTAATACAATACGCATATTATCATGAATAATGGTTTAATCGACACATTTCTCCAATAAACAGCCAAACAAAATAAGAAGGACCTTCATACCTCCAGTCTGTGCATCAAAACGCTTTGTAGCAATTGCATCTATCTCATCAATAAAGATGATCGCTGGAGCATTCTCTTTGGCCAGTCGAAAGACATCTCGTACCATGCGCGGACCCTCTCCAAGATACTTCTGTACGAACTCTGAGCCCACCACACGGATAAAAGCCGCTGCAAACATTTTAAAAAGCAGAGATAAGAGACTGTAAAAGTTAGAAAATAACTGTGTGCCCCTGCTATGTTCATTACAGTCTAGGTTCATGAATAAAACCTCAACGATCAATGAGAATGGTTACTTAAGAGATTAAAGGATGAAAACTCCATGGTGGACCTTGATTTTCTAAAACATACCGGTGGTGTGGTGAGCAACAGCTTTTGCCAGCATAGTCTTTCCACAACCAGGGGGGCCATACATCAGCACTCCTCTGGGTGGGTCAATACCAATCTGCAAACAAAAGTTACAATTTGAGTTGACAAACGAAACAGCTAAACTGTGACCCCATGTTTCCCATATGCGCTTGAACCCATGCATATACACACAAACAAACACCTGTTTATAGAGTTCAAAATGTGTTAGGGGGAGCTCCACAGCCTCTCTCACTTCCTGTTTCTGGATGTCCATTCCTCCGATTTCAGAGTATGTCATATCTGGTTTCTGATCTGAAGTCATAAACAGAAATGTGTTCAATTTCAAGACTTTTCTTGGCCTGGAAATCACAACTTCTATTATATTTCCAGGTTGTCCATGACCATTGGAATACTGCAGCAGCTGGTCTTACCTGAGGTGAGCATCATAATGCTGCTATCAGCCTCTGGAGGGAGAACGTCCACCAGTGCATTGCTGTGCTTGTGCAGGGCAACAGAGGCATTAGGCTTTAGCAGTTCCCGGTCAATCGTGCTCAGTATCCGAACATAGTAGTTGGAGCCTGAATTTTTAGAAAGATATATACTAAGACATTAGTGTTGAATCGAAAATGAATGCCATTAAGTATAAAACACAACTATATAAAGTTTATGCATGTGACATGTACATATATTGTTAAACCACAAATATGACGTTGAAAGATTTAACTGAATTCAAACTTAGTGGTTGTTTGCATAGGAAAAGGGCACTGAGAATACACTCCATATTGCACAATCCCCACAGCAACAAACCAGCAGCAATCAAAGGATGGGTTGAAATTATAATCTGTAGTTCTCAGTGCTACTAGAACTACTCACTGGCTTGTAAATCAAGATGGTCTGGGTGGCAGCATCCCCAATGAGTTAAATGTAAGCCATTTTGAAGACTCCAACAATTAACCCTCCTATTGCGTTCCATGCATTTTTGGCCCAGGAGAGGTAGATAATAATTTTTAAATATTTGGGACTTTGTCAAGTCTTTCAAAATACACATCATTTTTTAAAAAGATATAACAATTAAAACCATTTTTTGTCAATTTTGGCATCAATTGTGGCTTTAGTCTACACATGATATTATGTACATTGTTTGTACATCTATGAATTCGATTTTTACTTATAAACACTTAACTTAGATTTTGCCTCTTTACCATACTCTCTCACACACTTTTTGTCTCTCACTGGGACTGTATCTTGTTTACAAACATGCAAACACACACAAATTCCTGTACAACACAGACATGTAACAAACATAACAAATTATTATTACAAAAACATTATCACGGTTATCAGTATTATAGTGGTATTGTTAAAATGTGCTGGGAATTTTCAAAAAGTACTGATACAATATATGGTTTTATATTGAAAACCAACTCTGTAAACAAGGGAATAGCAAATGCATTATTATTAGTGTTGTTACAATAGACACTTGCGGCCAAAAGTTAATGTACAGATTTTGCTCTTATGGAAAGAAATTGGTACTTTTATTCACCAAAGTGGCATTCAGCTGATCGCAATGTAAAGTCAGGACATTAATAGCATGAAAAATGTAACAATTTGAAAAAGAATTTCAGAACTTCAAAGAGTTCTCATCAAAAATCCTCCACGTGCAGCAATGACAGCTTTGCAGTTCTTTGGCATTCTAGCTGTCAGTTTGTCCAGATACTCAGGTGACATTTCACCCCACACTTCCTGTAGCACTTGCCATAGATGTGGCTGTCTTGTCGGGCACTTCTCACACACCTTACAGTCTAGCTGATCCCACAAATCTCAATGGTGTTAAGATCCATAACACTCTTTTCCAATTATCTGTTGTCCAATGTCTGTGTTTCTTTGCCCACTCTAACCTTTTCTTTTTGTTTTTCTGTTTCAAAAGTGGCTTTTTCTTTGCAATTCTTCCCATAAGGCCTGCACCCCTGAGTCTTCTCTTTACTGTTGTACATGAAACTGGTGTTGAGCGGGTAGAATTCAATGAAGCTGTCAGCTGAGGACATGTGAGGTGTCTATTTCTCAAACTAGAGACTCTGATGTACTTATCCTCTTGTTTAGTTGTACATCTGGCCTTCCACATCTCTTTCTGTCCTTGTTAGAGCCAGTTGTCCTTTGTCTTTGAAGACTGCTGTATATACCTTTGTATTAAATCTTCAGTGTTTTGGCAATTTCAAGCATAGCCTTAATTGCTCAAAATGAATTAACTGACGAGTTTCTAGAGAAAGCTATTTCTTTTTTAGCCATTTTTGACCTAATATTGACCTTAAGACATGCCAGTCTATTGCATACTTTAGCAACTCAAAAACAAAGACAATGTTAATATTAATTTAATGAACCAAATAGCTTTCAACTGTGTTTGATATAATGGCAAGTGATTTTCAAGTACCAAATTAAAAGTTTAGCATGATTACTCAAGGATAAGGTGTTGGAGTGATGGCTGCTGGAAACGGGGCCTGTCTAGACCCCATGCACAATTTCATATATACAAACGAGTCTTAAGACAGTGATAGCCAACAACTGACATAAATACATTGGTCTTGTAAGGGAGTCTATAGTGTTTCTCCTAATGGAACACTTTTATAACCAAGTCGAGGACTGCCAGATTTTAAATGAACAGACTATGTTGGTTGGGTGACTAAACTACATAAGGTGTTATCGTGTGCAATGGGTGAATAGAGTCTGCAGAGACATGACACATACAGCAGCAGAACAACAAGATGTAGTGTTTTTTACAAGAGTAGGTCACACTGAAAGCTTTTGTTTACATTTTTGACAAGCTATTAGCAAGTTAGACAGACAAACCACGACATTTTACCCCATTCTGAAGTCTCCACATCAAGCATTGATCTAAATTACCTTGCATTCACTATAAAATAGTGGGTGGTGGTCACAAAGATGACTTAAGATATTTGAAGTGTTGCCCCTATTCACACATTTTTTTTTTGTTGCATGTTCTGCAGACAGGGTGACAATCTTTGATTAAGTTTCCATCAGCACTCTTGTAAAACCCAAAATACGACCACACTTTAGATTTGGTCCATGCACTAAAATAGAATAGATTTTTACTTAAAAACATAGTAAAGTATTATTGTTGTATACTTGAGTTGTACAGTTGTTTTGATGCTGTTTAGTTGAAAAACATTGGTCCAGCAAGTTGTATTGAGCATTTATGAGTAATATGAAATTCATTCAAATTACTAGCAAGTCTCACATTAGATGTTTATATATTGTATGCTATATTTAGATACATTTCACAGAAATATTAATAAAAAAAGATGTCTTCACATGGATTATACTGGTTTTGTTGTAGTTAATGTATATTTTTAAATGCCAAAGAATTTCTACATTTAATTTTTTCTAAACAAAAATATTTGTCAGTTAGCATGCACATTTTTTTTTTTTACATGTATGAACAGTTAAGAACCTATTAATGACTTGGTTTTAAATGAAAACCATAGGGTTATAAATGATTTATAAGCTTAAATTCCACTGGGTCAAAATTGACCCGTGAATGCAAAAGGCGTATGGATATTCTGAACGCAATAGGAGGGTTAAGAGTTGATTGACAATGTCTTTTGATAATAGTACAAATGATACTTTTAATACACATACCCGTGGTTGAGCCCACAATGGCAGTATTCTGGTCAACAGCTTCCAGAAACTGCCCAATAACCAGAGGGATGCTCTGGATCCTCTTCACCTCTTCTTGAGCATGAAGGAACTCCTTCTTCAGGTTCTTCTGCTCATCTTTAATATATTCCTCCTGCACCTCCAGAAACTCCAGCTCCTGCTGCAACTTCTGCACAGTGCATATGAGGGAAAATTAAATAGGTGTTTAAATGGGAACATTCAAAGCAGTAATAATTGGTACCTTTTATACAAATAATAAACAAATGTCATGTTACTCAGTATAGATATTAGTCATGGTAAATGGCATGTCATTTTCTGCTATTGAAAATGAGGCTGTGAGGGATAGATGTAGAGTCTGTTCAATGGTTTACCTTGGTATTGACCATTCTGCTGACAAAACAATACTATGTCATTCTGTGAGTTGTGATAATTAAACATGACATTTGACATATAGATAGTACAACCAAGTGAACAAACTGCACATCTATTTTCCATTTTTCAATCATAAAAAAGTAAATATGTAAGCTGACATGACTAATGCCTTTCATGCCAATAGTGTGAAGGAAAACAATTCACAATCACAAAACAACAGAAAAACATAAGAAAAAACAAACCTTATATCTGCTGTACAGGTCCTCCAGACCTTCTGGTTCAGGGGCTATGACAGACAAGCCGGTCTGGGGCCTTGAATTCAACAGGGCCGGTACATCTTCCTGTAGGGGGGAAAAAGGGATCACACACACATATATAAGGATCAAGTATGTGTCATATTTGATGTGTAAGGATCAACCCAGGGACACAAGACGGTTCATAATAATAACACTAATAAACAAACACACTTCATAATCATTTCAATTAATAACATTATTAAACATAATTACATTATATAATGCTAACGCTAATCCTAATTGAAATGTACATTCATAGAGACTTTGAATTATCCTAAATATATGAATGTATATAAATGTTCACGAACCTCTGTTAAACATTACATTGCTAAGCTAAGCCCAACTAATGCTGTTATTGATGTGTGAATCCCAAAATGACCACATACGGTACAAATACGTTGAGAAGTGCACATTTTAACTTGAAATGTTATCACTGAGCGATTGTTCTCCTGGAAAAGAGTGTCAGCACACGTGCTAAAGTTAGCTGCTT
The DNA here is from genome assembly GCF_025860055.1 of Xyrauchen texanus. Lineage (NCBI taxonomy): Eukaryota > Metazoa > Chordata > Actinopteri > Cypriniformes > Catostomidae > Xyrauchen > Xyrauchen texanus. Next base: position 8,925,462 of record NC_068290.1, on the reverse strand, counting down.
TCAGAGAATGGCGTGACTGAGCATTTGTAACCAGCTGAATGAATCGACACCATCTATAGTACGATTAAAGGCCTTAGACTCGCTTTCCTGCAGCATTTGTATTTTTGAAATATGAACCATATCTCATTTAACATAAGTAGGATATCAACGCCCCCGTCTTTGAAAAATGCTTAAAATACAACAGGATATCTCACTTGAGGCTTCTCAACCATCACTCCGCCGTCCTCCATGTTGCTTTGTAGCGAACTGACGTCACGTCGTAGGACATAAAAGTCCCGTAAATAATCCTTTTCCTCTCCTCTCCCTACAGAGCCCTTTATTTTGTGCTAGCACCAGACATTATAGGTAAGGATAAGAATACTTCAGCAGCAGAAAATCAAAAGCCAAATAATTAAATCTGAATGCAAAAGTCCACTTTTCTTAGTGTTAGCTTTCTTTGTGTGTAGATACATTTATAGCCTGAATATCTTTGACACACTGCACTACCAATAAAAAGTGTGTGCTTCCTTGAATAAATGTAGAAAGCTATATTAGGGTACAACGGGGCTTTAAAGGCATACCTCGTAATAATAATGTGCTTTTTCTCGTCACAAACTGTATCAAGATTAAAAAAAAATCAGTTTTGGGGAAGTTACTCTAAAAAAGTTGTTAATTACCGACTACTAATTACATATTCTACAGTGTAATTAGATTACTGTACTAATTACTCTGTCTGAAAAGTAATTGCAATACTTATTACTAATTACTTTCTAAAACCCTTATCAACCTAGACAAGATGAAAAATACAAGGATAGACATGAAACTGTTCTTTTAATTCTTTCAAATAAATCGTATAAAATCAAATAAATTATTAACGAGCAGGAAAAGAATTTAAGGGGGCTGCGTTAAATTAAAAAAACATATATTTTAACATTAGATTTAAGTTCACTATTGTTTTATAGAATTGTTCTACAGTCTATACAGTATTTAACACAATTGCATCAGAAGTAACTGCAATTAAATTACTGAAATAATTAAGAGTAATCCCTTTTTTTAACGAAAAAGTAATTTAATTACAGTAATGAATTACTTAGTAATGCATTACACCCAACAACTGAAAAAAAGAAATAATATTTATTGATGGAGCAACATAATTTCTGTGAAAATAAATAATAATAGGTTTGATTAAAATATATATATATATATATATATATATATATATATATATATATATACAGTCCAGTACAGTACAAACGTTTTAGGTACTTGTTGCATAGTGAGGATGTCTTCAAAAATAATGCCATAAATAGTTTTCATTTATCACTTAACGTCAAACAAAGTACAGGAAACATAAAAACCAATCAATAAATCAATACTTGGTGAGACCACCTTTGCCCACACCTGTGTACAGTTTTTCTTGGTTGTTGGCAGATAGGATGTTCCAAGCTTCTTGGAGAATTTGCCACAGTTCTTCTATCTATTTCGGATGTCTCAATCGCTTCTGTCTTTTCTTGTAATCCAAATCCGACTCAAAATTCAGTAGGGGGCTCTGTGGGGACCATGCCATCTGTTGCAGGACTCCCTGTTCTTCTGTTCTATTCTAGTTGCAAAATAAATATTTGGTAGTCTAAAATGTATATTTCCTATTGACACATTAAAGCTAAAAATATAAATAACCATCTTAAGACAAATGTTTTTGTGAAGCATCATTTGGGCATAACATTTTGCACAGTACTGTGTATATATATATATATATATAAAGATGAGGAGTGTACTTGGGGTAAAGTGTTATTTTGTAGATATAGAGGCAATATTATATGATATTTTATAGGTTAGTGCAAAATCTGTCAACTAATGCAAATACTTTTGAGACAGCAAGATGCTTTTTTTGAGTAACAAATTAAGAAAATATTCAAAATAACCACCTCAGGAAAGGGTTAACAATTTTCTGTTAATTTAAATCACAGTTGGCATTTCTGAACATCTCAAGTATTCCATAAACAAATTAGTCTCCATTGTGATCGGATCAGTCAATGTGAGCCCACTTTGAATATTTTTCCACAATGAATCTATTCGCTCCAATTAAGAAAAGAAATGTGTTTTATGGGAGCCTTTAACCCCTGCAACAAGGGAGCATTTTACCCCAAATACTGTCCTTTTACTTATTGGACAGTTTGTTTCACCATCTACAAATCTGAAAATGTCAAATATGTGTTTGTCTCCAAATAAATGTGATAATTTCAGGTATTTTTTATTAGCTAAATACATTTGCAACATTTAAAAACATCCAATTACTTTCAAATCAATCTTTAGACATTTCATGTGATGAATATTGCAGTGTATAGTGACAAAAAGGTGTTAAGGAAAGAGTAGTGGTGGTTTTTGTTGCTGTTTTAAATGTTTTGGGGGAAAATCAAATCAAATGTGCCTTTTCCCTGGGGACATTTATCCCTGTTGTACCCTACGGATTTCTTGTAGATGTATTTATAGAAGTATAGTTGGTTTAGAAAAAGAAAGAAATATATTTACAAATATTTATAAACAACTTAGGTACTCAGTTTGATTGAATTATTTTTGATAACATTGTACAGTATTTGTAAAACAAACAGTGAGTAGTCAAATGTATATACTTGAACCAAATAAAATGACTATGAGTTTATTACACTTATATTGTCTGTTTTTGTCATTTGTGAATTTGTCTGTTGTTAAGTGCACTCATCAATTCCAGCTGTGACATCAGTTTCCAATATATTGCACGCCCTTAAATTCATTTGTGTTGAAACTTTAATGAGAAAATGTACTAAAAAAAAAACACAAGTCAACAAAACATAAAATTCTTTTATCATATATTTAAGATGATTTTTTAAACTGACATTTTGTTATTTATGTATTGATAAAACACCAACTGTGTGAATATTTGACATCAGATTCCATTCGATCTTTTAGTTGTTTCTTTTTTCATACAAACCTTTGAACAAAGACAAAACTTACATTTCATTTAATGCATTTGGTAGACACGTTTATCCAAATTGACTTACAGTAGACTCTAGATAGTAAAGTGATTACTTAAGCTCTTCTGTCTTGCAAGACTTTGTGTTATTAAAAGAGTTCATTGTCAAATAAATCTATATTTATTGTACATTTTGTCCCACGACTTGATTTAATACTCATCATCAAAATTTTTAATCTTACTGACACAAGAATTATTAACGTCCCCATTAATGTAGTTTTAAAGAAACCATTAATAATAATTTTTCCATCAGATTGCTTTACAGCAAACTAAAGTATTTTGTAATTGACTTTAATTTAAACAGACATACAAAAATGAAGTCTTCACGTGTATTTGAATGCCTTTATTTCACTGCATAAGTTTTTTAATGCACAACATGTTTTAAACACAAACTTTGTTATGCTCAAGATATATATTTTTTTTTTCATGCATAAAGATCCATACTGGAAAACCAAGCAGTGATGGTTATGGTTGGCTTATCCTCTGGAAGCTGTTGACAATCCCATAAAAGAAAAATCAAGGATGTTTTTGGATGGGATTCTTGATCAACTCCAGGACAATGTTTGATCTGTAATCAAAAGGAACACTGGTGCTGTCTTCCTTGTTGGTTAAACCTTTTGCCAAAGCTGCTCTTCTGGCCAGAAGAGGGACTCTGACTGGTGGATGAGGCCTCCACATCTTTACATACTCCATGTCAGATGTACTCTCATTGCTGAGGTGATAAGATGTCTGATTATTCTCCACAGCAACAGGGCCTGTTTTCCTTCTTGTTTTAGGAATGATGGGCAGACAGGTTGGTTCCAAAACCGGCATGCTCTTCGGCACAGCAACAGGCCATTGACGCTGAGATGTACCTTTGTCTACCCTAACTGGTTTGCTCACAAGATTGGGCAGGCGTGGAATGGAAGAGAAGAATGAAGACTCAACTTTGGCTTGGGTCCTGAGAGACTTGCATGAAGGATCTGTGATCTTTTCATCAGAAACCTCTTTAAACAGGTTAGAAGATCTGGGCCCTAGGCGCCCTGGAGGTCTTTGGTCTGGATCAGATATCTGAGGTGGAATCTCAGAAGTTCTGGGCCCTCTGCGACCTTGAGGCCTCCTTTCTGGAGCCAAATTCATCTGATCTCCAGTTTCTGGCAAGTAAGATCCAGAAGGTCTATCAGGAATATGCTTGCCTGAGTTTGGCCTACGCCAGAGAGTCTGTCTGTCTCTGTCCATCACGTCTAAACGCTTGGTTGAAGTTTTCCAACAGCAACAACAACAATACTGGCTAGAACGAGTGAATAGCAAATAGCAGTCACAACAGTCAGATGCCAAATGAAGTTTTGATCAACACTAGAATCTTCGATGCGACTGTGTTTATGTCGTCCTCTCTTTAGAATCTTCGATGCGTCTGTTTATGTCGTCACGCGCAACACGACATGATATAAAAAACCTCCTTCTCAGGAGTTCTGAAAGATCTAAATATGGTGGAAATCTTAAAAAAAATCTTAAAAACATGTGGCATATTCACGTGGCAATTGATATCGGATTTTTAACATTTCGATTAAACGATGTTTGACCTGGGCAATGGATATCATCATTTCTTACAATATAAATATATTATATAAATAGGGCCTATGCCAAATGAATTTGGCATACTGAATGGATTGGAGATGGATCTCTCAATATCAAATCGCAAGAACAAATTAATAATAATACCCTTATAATAAAAAATATATGTTTATAATGAAAAAGTATACAATTATAATTATAATAAAGCTATTCATATTATTCTTTTATTTTTTAAATCTGGACATTTCAAAACAATTAAAATCCGAGGATGTTTGCAGAAAGAGCCAAACTGAAAACTAGTTGCGCAGAGTAAAAAATAAATACTCAAGTGCAATTTAATCAGATTTTCTTCTTATTTATGCTGCTTTTTATTGAAAGTTGACATATAAAAGAGCGAATATCAGAACGAGTTGTTAATACCTGATGGATAATTGAACCTCCATTCACTTTAATGCCGTCAACAAAACTTTATTTCATACTCAACTAAGACCTAAGATTTTCAGTCTAGAAACATATTGCGTAGGCAGGGCTAAATAAGAAATATCACTAATATTGTATTATATTGTGTTCTTTAAAACCTAACACAATTTTTTGGTGAAATGATTCACATTAAAAGTGTTATTATGCACATGGTGCTTTCCTACACTGTGAGGTGGAGACTACATCAACAACCTGCATAGACTACCTACACCAGACGCGGACTGGCCACTGGGAGAACCGGGACTTTTTGCGATATAAAAATGTTTGTTTTACTTTTCAACCCAAAAGCTCCAATATATCCTCTTCAACATGATTTTCTTGTTTGAATTTAATTATTGTGAGAATGTAATTCTTGTTAATGTGAATTTGATTATCTTGAATCAATGAGAGAGCAAAATGCAAAGCTTAAATCCTGTGACATATTGCAATTAAAGCACAATAGCATTAAATGGTATTAAGGCCTACTGGAAATAATATTTATATTTTTTATTTCTAAATTATAATTTATATATAAAAAATTGCTTTGCTGAAAACAATAGCATACAATGTGAAACATTACTGATTGATTTGTAATTTTCAACCTAACCATACCGTTGCATTCTCACAATTTCCAAAAAACCCAGATTCACAACAATAGTTTATAATACACCACAGAAATACAGATATTTCAGTCTGTAAGGCATAAAAACACATTTACCATGGCGACTAATTTAACGTTTAAATGACAATGTATCACTGGCCCTAATGAGCTAAACATATTTTCAACAGCTTTGAACCAAATATCTCCAACATATCCTCTTCCACATGCAGTATTTTGATTGTTAAAGTGGGAGTTTTTTTCTCTTTAATCAATATTAGAGCAAAATGTGACGCTTAAATTCTGCATCATCATACAATTAAAGAAAAAGAAAGTTGTTTCAAAGTTTATTTGTAGAAGTTTCTGCAGCTGCTGTATCAAAAATGGGAAATTTAGGGAGCAAACTCTGAGTCTGTCTGTGCACTTCATCACTAGCGTTAGATTAAATATTAGCCCTAAACTTCATGTAAAATTGACCCCAAAAGTTGCTAAATCTGTCAAAACCTACTTTATGGAGTCGGTAGACCTCCTCAAAAAAATATGTGTAATACTTCAAAATAAGGTACATTTGTTTACATTAGTAAATGCATTGTTTCATGAACTAACTTAAACGTTAAATGTATGAGAATTTCACCAAACACTGTAACATATTCTCTTACATAATCTTTAGATTCCCCGCTTATCTATCACAAATGGATCTTTTTCTACATATTATAAAGACAATAACAAAATAAAAGAATAAAATATATTTTGATGTTTTATTTTTCATTTATTAAAAAGAAAATGCAACAAATCAGAACAAATCTCGAACAGGATTCATTATTTTCACACTGAAATTTCATGAGACGCAACTGGCTGTCAAAAACATTTTTAACAACATAACACATGAGATACACATAAGATACGCATCAGTATTATCTCAACCACGTATTGAGTCAAAATAGTTGCACAATTTACATAATTTCAGTAACACACCCAAATGACAATACTCATATCATACTGGTCATGTGTTACACTTGCTATAGTTTACTTCCATGTTGTTTCTTCATCAATTAGAAATATCAAAATTAAATCAAGTCAATCACTGAAACAACAGAGAATAATATGTATAATATGTATCTGTACACACATGGAATAATGATAATAAAGAGGTACAGGTGGGGGAATGATATCCCGGATCACTAAAGACCTGAGGTGTGCACTTAAGGGTTAACAATGCGGTTGCATTTATAACCTTAGTTATCCTTAATTTATGAAAATACATTTCCTCATTGTTAGTTCATTTTAGGTGTTAGCTTATGTTGACATATACAACTTTTAATAAAAATAAATAAATAATATATATTAGTATATGTTGAAATGAACATTAGTCAAGATTAATAAATGCTGCTAGAATAATCTGTACTGCAGAGCGCCAAGTAGCTACATTATGAGGGGCGTGTCTTGTATGTCTAAGTTTGGATAGGTTAGTGATATCAGTCCTGCAATGAATCTGAAAGTCGACATTTCATAATTTTACGTTGACATACAGACATGAAATTGTTTCCACCTTGCCTTCCATCCAACCCACTACTGCAATGCATCCGTCAGTGTAGCCTATCCCTCCCCAATCCCTGTTTCTTCCCTGACTGTCCCTCCTTGCCTGTCTTAACAGCAGCATCTTAAATCTAGACCACAAGATGCCGCCAATGAACGCGCCACTGCTGCGCATGGCAGGTGTAGTGCTCCAGTTTTTAAGAGGATTTTTGTGGACATCCCAATTTCAAACCGAGCATTTATGCGGGGAATAGTAGCAGGATCTCACGCGACAGCGTTTTTGGTTAATATCCATGACGCACGCTCAAATAAAACACCCCGCGTGACTGACATAATGATTTGACGGCGCGAGTGGGGCGACTTCATCGGATTTTACCAACTGAATAAAGAACAAACGGCGAACATGTGGTAATCGCTCATGAAAAGCTGAGAAATATGCAAACCATAGAAATAGGCACACATAGGTCACTTTGTTTATTCTTGACAGTGGAAATATCGTCGACTTTGTTTACAAAGCTCAGCTGTTAAAAGAGGGGAAACACTTAGGGTGACCAAACGTCCTGTTTTACCAGGACATGTCCTGTTTTCACATCCTGTCCTGGCCGTCTTTTTTGTGTCTTTGATAGATAGTATTTTGTAATAACAATTTTCTATCCATACAGAGGAATAGCATACTTTAAATGTATTAAAATTAACAAGGCATCTTTGAGTAAAATTAGAGTATCATATTAGTATCTCATTGCCTGGCCGAGTGTCCTGGTTTTTGGTAATCAAAATATGGTCACCCTACACTGCCTTGCATGCCTTTCACCTTTTCACACCCCATGAATATTGCTTTGTTTTAAAAGACTAGGGAATGCAGTTAATCCATTCCTCGGTAATGTAGACGCATGAATGATGCACTATTGACATACACTCACCTAAAGGATTATTAGGAACACCTGTTCAATTTCTCATTAATGCAATTATCTAATCAACCAATCACATGGCAGTTGCTTCAATGCATTTAGGGGTGTGGTCCTGGTCAAGACAATCTCCTGAACTCCAAACTGAATGTCAGAATGGGAAAGAAAGATGATTTAAGCAATTTTGAGCGTGGCATGGTTGTTGGTGCCAGACGGGCCGGTCTGAGTATTTCACAATCTGCTCAGTTACTGGGATTTTCATGCAAAACCATTTCTAGGGTTTACAAAGAATGGTGTGAAAAGGGAAAAACATCCAGTATGCGGCAGTCCTGTGGGCGAAAATGCCTTGTTGATGCTAGAGGTCAGAGGAGAATGGGCCGACTGATTCAAGCTGATAGAAGAGCAACTTTGCCTGAAATAACCACTCGTTACAACAGAGGTATGCAGCAAAGCATTTGTGAAGCCACAGCATGCACAACCTTGAGGTGGATGGGCTACAACAGCAGAAGACCCCACCGGGTACCACTCATCTCCACTACAAATAGGAAAAAGAGGCTACAATTTGCAAGAGCTCACCAAAATTGGACAGTTGAAGACTGGAAAAATGTTGCCTGGTCTGATGAGTCTCGATTTCTGTTGAGACATTCAGATGGTAGAGTCAGAATTTGGCGTAAACAGAATGAAAACATGGATCCATCATGCCTTGTTACCACTGTGCAGGCTGGTGGTGGTGGTGTAATGGTGTGGGGGATGTTTTCTTGGCACACTTTAGGCCCCTTAGTGCCAATTGGGCATCGTTTAAATGCCACGGCCTACCTGAGCATTGTTTCTGACCATGTCCATCCCTTTATAGCCACACAGGATAATGCACCATGTCACAAAGCTTGAATCATTTCAAATTGGTTTCTTGAACGTGACAATGAGTTCACTGCACTAAAATGGCCCCCACAGTCACCAGATCTCAACCCAATAGAGCATCTTTGGGATGTGGTGGAACGGGAGCTTCGTGCCCTGGATGTGCATCCCACAAATCTCCATCAACTGCAAGATGCTATCCTATCAATATGGGCCAACATTTCTAAAGAATGCTTTCAGCACCTTGTTGAATTAATGCCATGTAGAATTAAGGCAGTTCTGAAGGCAAAATGGGGTCAAACACAGTATTAGTATGGTGTTCCTAATAATCCTTTAGGTGAGTGTATTTTGGTGATCATAATGTGCTGTTAGACATATGCCTTAATGCTTGACAGTTGGAAATGCTTTGGCAGTATAATGGAATTTGACCAGATGGCATGAGTCATAACCACATCTGGTCACAGTTAACACTTACTGCATGTATGAGTAACTTCATATGCATTTATTTTTAATGAGAGAAAGACACAAGCATTAAATCTTGTGTTGAAGTGCATTTGACAGGCAGCCTCCAAAATGATTTGTTGTTATTGTGTATATTGTATAATGTAAATATATATATTCTCACATTCAGACATTAACATTTCATAAGCAAGAATTCACAAAATATATAAGCAATAAATATAATTGAGCGTAGAAGAGAATGTCTAAAAGTATGTTTGCATGAAGCAAAAGACAAAATCATTTGCATTTCAAACTCACTGTGGCACAAAATATTTCTTCTCTTAAATGATTTTTCTCAGGGTAAAAGTGTAACACACAAAATTCTTAGTTTAGGTTGTAATGTATTGTCATTTTGACAATGTTTCTTTAAGAGATGTTCTGGCATCTGTAGTTGATCCTAAGTCTCCTCCTACTTTGTATGTGCATTGCAGTACTAAGTAAAGGTAGAGCATGGCTATGTACTGAAGCTCTGTGTCAGTTGTATTATGTTACATTACATGGTGTCAGAAGTCTGTCAAGAACAGATAAAAAAAAAAAAAAAGTATGGCATCATCACAGTTCAATCAACCAAAGATCGACTGGCACCCCAAGAATTCAAAAGGTTTCGGAGCCACGTCACATTTGTCTTTGACGGCCCGCTATAGGAGCTAAGAGCAAAACAGCGTGCAGGCTGGCTGGGTACGTGGATCGGCGAACAAGGCAGAGAAATATATAAGATGTTGTGTTGGGAAGAAGGTGAGAAAGATGACCCGTCTAAAGTTCTGGATAAATTCGCCAGTTATGTAAGACCGAGGAAAAATAGGAGAATAGCCAGACACCGTTTTAAACAAAGAAAACAAGGCGGCAATGAATGTTTTGATCACTTTGTGAAGGACTTGAGACTCATGTTTATGGACTGCGAGTATGCCGATCCAGATGATATGTTGATCGATGCGATAATCTCGGGTGTCAGAGAGAAGCGCGTCCAAGAGAGACTGTTAGACAAAGGGGAAGATTTAACGCTACCAAAAGCAATTGAAATTGCCCAGCAGTTTGAACTGTCACAGAAGCAGATTAAAGTAGTCAGAGAAGAATCATCTCAGGTGCAAGTAGTAAAGGTGAAAACAAGATAACAAACTGCAAACAGGAAAGCCTATCAGAAAAATCTGACAAAATTTGTGCAGAAAGAAATGAATGCAAACCGACCAAAAAACTGTTAGAGCAAAGACACCCAACCAACCGAGTGGGTGAGTTCAATGGTGGCATCTGTTCGTAAGGACAAGATAAGGATCTGCATTGACCCAAGCAACTTAAATAAGGTCATAAAGAGGGAACATTACCCCATGCGCACCATAGAAGCGGTAGTCTCTGCAATGCCTGGTGCTAAATCTTCTCAGTCTTGGATGCAAAATCTGGCTTCCTGCAAATAGAATTAGATGAAGCATCATCATTTCTGACAGCTTTTAACATGCCATTGGAAGATTTAGGTGGCTTAGGCTTCCTTTCAGCCTGAAATGCGCACCGGAAATCTTTCAGCGTATTATGGATGAGATGCTTGAGGGCATCAGCGGTGCAATAAGCGTCATAGACGACATTCTCATAGCAGCCCCCTCAGCAAAGGAGCATGATGAGATTCTCCGCAAAGTAATTCAGAGAGCCACAAGCTATAATCTGAGTCTCAACTTCGATAAATGCCACGTCAATCAATCTTCTGTGCCCTATGTAGGACACCTGATAACATCAGATGGTCTGAAGGCAGACCCAGCAAAAATAGAAGCTGTTAAGTCCATGCCAACACCAACAGACAAGGATAGTGTCCATCGTTTCCTAGGTTTCGTCACCTACCTGTCAAAGTTCCTCCCAAACCTCAGTGAAGTTGATGGATATTTAAGGAAGGCTGGCCCAGAGCTCAAGGTTCTCTGTAGCCAGATGATCCACACCTCAATGTGTGTAACTGTAATAATTGGAATCTGCATTCAGATTTCCCATGCTTTGCAATTACATGTACTTTTCTCAACTGCCAGGTATGTTCTTTGACTTGTTTCTTTAACTTGTGTTTTAAATCCTACATGGCAAATAAATTGTTACTTTTTGATTTATTCTGTATTCCTCTGAAATCATTTATAGCCATACTGGGTCTTTAAAATAGGAGAAACCACTCTGGAGGAACCAAGCAGGAGAATCTCATTTTAAGAATCATTTCTATCATAACTGAATCTTTAATGTAGGAGGAAGCCACTTAAAGACTATCAGTTTGAATCTCATTAGAAACTGATCAAAAGGTAAATGAATAGAAGAGGATTCAGAGTAATCAATAACTTAAATGATTAAAATAAAAGAATAATCAGAAAGAATTTAGAGCTTTAATCTAAATCAGAGGTCAACTTAAAATTGGATTCAGATTAATATAAAACTGGAGTCAGATCAAATTAATAACGGGATGAATTTTTAAAGAGCAAATTATTAACAATAATTGCTTTACTTCAGTGCTCAGAAAAGACAGAACAACGCAGAGACCTTCAAGGGGCAAATCTATATATTTTTAGCAGTTTTGCCTGCCATTTTACAAGGACTTGTGCACAAAATCCCCTGTGCTACAATTCTTTGATCCGACTGAGCCGGTCGAAATCTTCTGTGATGCCGGCAGCAACGGCCTTGGTGCTGTTCTGCTGCAGGACAGTCATCCAGTTGCCTTCTCATCTAGGTCACTGACAGATACAGAGATGCGCTATGCACAAATTGAGAAGGAGATGCTCTCAATAGTCCATACATGTATCAAGTTCCACAATTACATATTTGGTAACCATGTCACAGTGTACAATGACCATAAACCTCTGGAAGATATTTTCAGAAAGCCACTGCTCTCTACCCCCATGTGCATTCAAAGAATGCGCCTCCGCCTGCAGTGGTATGATCTTACAGTTAAGTACAGGTGAGGAAAGGACATGGAACTGCCTGACACGCTGTCTATAGCACAGCTACCGGGGAATAAGCCAGAGATGGAGGGCCTAGAGTGTGTCTCCATGCTCAGCTTTGTTTCAGTCAGTGAGCAGATATATTCAGTGCTTCATTTCCACACAAAGAATGAGCTCAGCTGTCTCCAACAAACAATCCAACAAGGCTGGCCAGATCACAGACGGGATGTGCCCAATGCAGTACAACCATTTTGGGACTCACGAAGCCAACTCGTCGTTACTGATGGTGTTGCCTACAAAGTCCTGCGTATAGCTGTACCCCCTTCCATTCGAGAAAACATGCTTAAACTTATACATCAGTCCCATTTAGGAATAGTGAAGAGCAAGCAGAGAGCTCGCGAGGACCTATACTTGCCAGGTATGAGTTCTGAAATTGAGGAAATGGTGAAAAACTGCAGCAAGTGTGCAGACTTGCAGAACCGGCTACCTAGACAACCGCTCAGACCAACAGAAACACCAGAGCTCCCATTTGAAGAGGTGGTTTCAGACCTGTTTGAGTTTGAAGGAAACCATTACATTCTGCTGCTGGATTACTATTTGAAATTCATTGAGGTGGATAAGTTGAAAGACTTGCATTGTCTTCTGTTTCTATTATAGAAACTCTCTAGGCTCAATTCAGCAGACATGGCATTCCCATCATGCTTCAAACAGACAATGGCCCACAATATTCAGCAGAGGAATTTAAGGACTTCTGTAAAAGTTATGGAATCACGCACAAAACATCGTCCCCTCACACGCCACACTCCAAAGGGTGAGGCCGAGCATGCAGTCCAGACTGTTAAGAAACTTTGGTGCAAGGCAACAGAAAAACACCTTGCGCTGCTCGACTACAGAATGACGCCAACAGAGTAAGTAGGCCTGTCACCAGCTCAACTGCTGATGGGCAGGCGGCCCCATAACAACCTGCCTTCTGCTCGTCTGCTGCTCACACCAACAGCGTATGATTCCCTCAAAGTCAAGCGGCGACTAGACAAAAGTAAAGGCATTCAGAAGTTCTACTACGACCGCAAGAGGGCAAGTGGTCCTCGGGCTGCTCTAAGGCCTGGAGATGAAGTAAGGATGCAACCACATCCTGGCAGTCACAGGTGGTCTCCTGGAGTCGTAGTGAGATCACATAGTGCACCAAGATCTTATATTGTAGACTGTTGAAGTAGAGAATACAGTCGCAACATTCAGCATCTTCGCAAGAGCACAGCAGCTGCCAATGAGTCCCGTCACAGGCTTATCGATGATCAATGGGCGGATATATTGGAGCCAGTGAATGTCGAGGAGCCAAAGTCTTTGGATTGTCCTAGTTTATCCCAAACATCACCTGCAGAAATAGGGACAGCCAAGCAAACGCTGCCAGCTGGGCAGTACACTATCAGGTGAGGCAGAGTTGTGAAGCCTCCTGACAGGCTCTGCTTATAGTCAGGGAACGGCGTGGTAAAGTCACCTTGTGGAAGTGATGTGGTAGTAACCTCTCCTTCCTAGTTTCAACAGTTGATGTTCAACAGTTCATTGTTGTGATTGATAGTGTCATTGAATAAGTTGCAGACAAATATGTGCTAATGTTTCTTTATTATTATTTTAATGTACAAGTTTAAAGCAAATTTAAGAGTTAAAGTAAACAATAGGGTTTCATATTTGCAATATCTGTATATGTATGTAAAGTGATTGTGTTGGCACTCTTGTTTCATACCTAGGAGGGGAGATGTAATGTATTGTCATTTTGGCAATGTTTCTTTAAGAGATGTTCTGGCATCTGTAGTTGACCCTAAGTCTCCTCCTACTTTGTATGTGCATTGCAGTACTAAGTAAAGATAGAGCATGACTCTGAACTGAAGCTCTGTGTCAGCTGTATTAAGTTACATTACATAGGTCACTTGTCTTCAATTATCTCTCATTGTAAACTAGATCACAATCTTCCGATCCAAGTCTTCGACTGTCACAGAAAGGAAACTTAGTTTTTTAGTGACAGATTTGGTCAACAGAAAAAAATATATATATATTGATATCATCTTTAAAGAAGATAACAGAATCTGCCTGACAGCTAAAGAGGTCAAGAAACCATCTGAGGAACAATTATAGACACTTGAGTCTGCTCATTTGTCTTTCATGGAGTAACTGAATTCACTGTGTTTGGGCTTATTGGACCGTTCGTTTCGCACAGAAGATGTCATTCTCTGATACTCCCTCCCTGGTCTCATTTGCTCCTCATCAGTGGCTAAAGGGAAAGTTGGAAGCATCATTAGTGTCTGAACTAAGTGGGAAGCCCCACATCATGTCCCTCTTTGTGTCTGACCTGAACTGTATTCTACTGTAACAAAGACTCAGGTTGAGTGGGATCCATATAAGGACAATCTCAGTGGAACAGGCGTAGACAGAGAACCAGGCAAACAGTGTTATCAATGACAAGGCAGAATCGTACTCAGACAGGCAAAAGTTCAGGGCAGGCAGCAGACAGCAATAGTAAAGATCCAGGCAAAACAAAACAAAGACAGGCGGCAAACAGACGTAATCGGAGGTACAAGGCAGGGTCAAAAACACAGATGAATAATGCAGGTAGATAATAACGCTCAGAAATGTAGCCGGGGCAAACAAGACAAACAGGGATTAAATAGAGGAAGATAATAGGAAACAGCTGTGGATGAATCAGACCAGGAATGTGGGCACATGGGAAATGTAGTCTTTGAGTCAATATTCGGGAGAGATCGATCTCCGGTGGCTGCTTGGGGAGCTTTCTCCGGCATTCGTGACAGAGCCCCCCTCCTTCGAGCAGCTCCTGACGTGAGGACACATCCGACGTCGAGGTCTACCTCTGCGTAGGGGGGCCGGCTTTTCTGGATTGAGCCTATGGAACTCCGAGATTGGGGTCGAGAATGTCATCAGCTCTGACCCAGGATCTCTTCTCCGGACCGTACCCTTCCCAGTCTACCAGGTATTGGATCTGACCTCTCTGACGTCTGGAATCTAGTAGATCTCGCACCAGGAACGCCTCCTCACTATTGTGGGAGGGGGGCCAGAGTTAACGCCTTCCTCCTCAGCCCTCGGACCACCGGCAGGTTTCAACAAAGAGACATGGAAAGTAGGAGAGATGCGATAATTAGCAGGTAGCTGAAGGCGAAAAGACACAGGGTTGATTTCTTTTAGGATTTTAAATGGACCTACGTACCTGGGACTTGCAGGGCAAGCGGAGACGAAGGTCTCGGGTTGAGAGCCACACCCACTGTCCTGGAGCGTAGTTAGGATTCTGACGGCGATGGCGATCTGCTTGTTCCTTAGCCCGGTTTACGGCCCGTTGTAGATGGATGTGGGCCTGGTCCCACACAGCCTTGCTGCGCTGGAACCAGCTGTTCACAGCAGAAACTTCAGAGGGTTCACCAGACCAAGGAAACAATGGAGGTTGGTACCCCAGAATGCACTGGAAGGGTGTTAGTTTCGTGGAGGGCTTGAGGATCGAGTTCTGTGCGTATTCAGCTGAAGGAAGGAAATGTCTCCAGTCAGTTTGGTTGCGATGACAGTACATTCGTAGAAACTTAGTTATTTCCTGATTTAGTCGTTCCGTCTGACCATTAGATTGAGGATGGTATCCTGATGTGAGTCTAATGTTGACGTTTAACAATCGGAAGAAAGCTGTCCAAACCCTGGAGGTGAATTGGGGACCCCGGTCAGAGATGATGTCCTCTGGAAGCCCATAATAGCAGAACACATAGTGGAAGAGGTGTTCCGCGGTTTCAAAGGCTGAAGGGAGCTTAGCCTGGGGTATTAGGTGACATGCCTTGGAGAATCGATCAATGACAGTTAAAATGGTGGTGTGACCTTGAGAGACTGGTAGATCCGTTACAAAATCAATGGCGATGTGAGACCATGGTCGTTGTGGGATGGGTAGAGGTTGAAGCAGGCCTGCCGGAGGCTCTCTAGGGGTTTTAGCCGTGTTGCAAGTATGACACCAGTTCACGAAAGTGTTGGCGTCGGCCTGTAGAGTCTCCCACCAGAATCGATTCCTCAATAAGCGTACCGTGGAAGTGATGCCTGGGTGTCCAGAGTTTGTGGAGGAATGTACCCAGCGAATTACCTTCTCCCTCAGGTTTGGTGGTACGAACGTCCGATTGGGTGGGCATCCAGATGGGGGTGGGTCATGTGTATGGGCCTGGGAGATTTCTGCCATAATATCCCACTGAACCGGGGCTAGAATTAGTGCTGGAGAGATGATGGGTTCTGAGGAGGGGAGTCGTGTTGGCGGGAAAGTGTTGACATTTTTTGATCCAGTGAGGTAGGAAATAGAGAAATTAAATCGGGTGAAGAATAATGCCCATCTGGCCTGTCTGGGGTTGAGTCTTTTAGCTGAACGTAAATATTCCAAGTTGCGATGGTCAGTGAGAACTAGGAACAGTAATTCGCGATCGCCTACGTCATAATTTCGTTCAGTGGAGGAAAGCTTGTGCGAATAGTAAGCACATGGAAAAAGCTTAGGAGGATTACCTTGGTGTTGGAAGAGGATGGCGCCAATGCCTGTGTTAGACGCGTCGACTTCCACCACAAAAGGAGTGTTGGGGTCAGGGTGATGCAGGATCGGAGCCGAGGTGAAGCGGTTTTTTAACTGGCTGAAGGCCTGGAGGGCATCGGTAGACCAGTGAAGCTTGGTGTTTCCCCCCCTTTACCATGGCAGAGAGTGGAGCGGCGACGGTGCTGAAGTTTCTAATGAATCGTCTGTAAAAGTTGGAAAATCCTAAGAAGCGTTGGAGTTCTTTCACGGTAGAGGGTTGAGGCCAGTTAAGAACGGCGCGTACTTTATTCTCATCCATAGCCACCCCGTCAGGACTGATGATGTATCCGAGGAAGGCAATAGATGTCTGATGGAACTCGCATTTCTCCACTTTGGCATATAACTGATGTTTCATGAGTTGTTTTAATACTGCCCGCACCAGTTTGACGTGCTCCTCCAGTGAATTAGAATAAATCAGGATGTCGTCGATATAAACTATCAGACACTGATTCAACATATCTCTAAACACGTCATTGATGAAGGACTGGAACACAGAAGGGCTGTTGGACAAGCCGAATGGCATAACCAAGTATTCATAGTGGCCGCTGGTGGTAAAAAAGGCTGGTTTCCACTCGTCCCCCTCCCGAATGCGGATTAAGTTATAAGCGCAGCGTAGGTCGAGCTTTGTGTAAACCTTAGCAGATCGTAGTTGTTCTAAGGCTGCGGGGACCAGAGGTAACGGATATCGGAACTTGATTGTAATATTGTTCATGCCGCGATAATCAATACAGGGACGGAGACCCCCATCCTTCTTACCCAGGAAGAAGAATCCCGCTGCTGCCGGTGAGGTGGATGGACGGATGAATGCCTTGGCTAATTCTTCCTCGATATACCTCTTCATGGCATTAGATTCGGGTTCTGATAGGGGAAAAATTCTGCCTCTAGGCGGTGAAGCATCGGGCATCAAATAGATAGCGCAATCACTCGAACAATGAGGCGGTAATTGAGAGGCTTTGGATCTGCTGAATGCTTCACTCAGGTCTGTGTATTCTAAAGGTATTTGTGGAGTTCTGCCAGTTTCCTCCAATACCTTGGTAATTCGCACAGAAATAGGGGTGACGGGTTCTAAACATTTATTTAAACAGTCCGATCCCCATCGTATGATCTGTTTGTCTCACCAAGAGACTTGTGGGTTATGAACTTGCAGCCAGGGTAGACCAAGGATGACTGGATTGTGAGGAGAATGAATAACAAAAAAAGGAATGGTCCCGGTGTGTAATACCCCAACTCATAATGAGAGTTCGGTTGTAGAATAAAGCACCTGGCGGCTGCCTAGGGGACGTCCATCTAACGCTGCCACTGTCACAGGAGGGTTACATGGAATTAATGGGATATTATGTTGAAAAGCCAAGGCTTCGTCAATGAAGTTACCGGCTGCCCCTGAATCCAACAAAGCTTTAGTGATGATATTTCCCTCTGCACAAGTTATATTTACGGGTACTTCTAGACAGGTAGTGGATTGAATAGAGAGAATTGGTAAACTCACCCCGTGCTTGTGTGCTTGAGAGGGTCGTGCCGGGCAGTTTGCTCTCAGATGTCCCGCTTGACCGCAATATAGACAGAGGTGGTTGTTAATGTGGCGTTCCTGCTCCTCCTGGTAGAGATGTGTTCGGGCGACTTGCATATGTTCGGTGTCTTCGCTGAAATGATGCAAAGGGCTGTGAGGTTTGGTCCATCTACCTGGTCTCTTGGAGCGAACGAGATTGTCAATTCGAATGGCTAGGTCAATGAATTGGTCCAGAGTGATGCCCTCATCACGACACGCCTGCTCGGACTGTACCTCCACGTTCAAACCCTGGCGGAAAAGCAGTTTCAGGGTATCCTCTACCCAAACTGTTTGTGCTGCAAGAGTGCGGAAGGATAGCGCAAAATCAGCTGCTGTCTGGTTTCCCTGATGGAGTGTTAACAGTTGTTCCCCGGCGCTCCTTCCTCCCTCAGAATGATCGAAAACCTCTGTCAGACGTTGAGTAAAGGCTTCGAATGTGGTTCGGTTTAAACCTTGGTTAGACCAGACAGCTGTTGCCCATTCAAGCGCTCTTCCTCTGAGTAACGAGCACAGTAGGGAAATTTTGCTCTCGTCAGAAGGATAGGACGCGGGTTGTTGGGTCAAGAACATTGAGCATTGCATTAGAAAGCCCTTGCATTTGGAAGAAGTTCCGTCAAACTTCTCTGGAAATGCTAGATGTGGGCTGTTGACTGCAGTGTTGTGAGGCAAAGCGATGGGTATCGGAATGGGTTGCGCCGCTGCGGGTATGGGTTCCGGTGCGGGCAGGCGGAGACTTTGTACGGATCTCATCACCTCCTCCATCAGTGACGTAAGACGGCCCAGCTGGTGTTGGTGAGATGCCAGTAAGTTTGCTTGTGCAGAGAGTTCTTCGGAGACACGCACGAAGACCGTTGGATCGGTAAGTGGCGAAGTCTTCTGTAACAAAGACTCGGGTTGAGTGGGATCCATATGCGGTTTTATTATAAGGACAATCTCAGTGGAACAGACGTAGATAGAGAACCAGGCAAACAGTGTTACCAATGACAAGGCAGAATCATAGTCAGACAGGCAAAAGTTCAGGGCAGGCAGCAGACAGCAATAGTAAAGATCCAGGCAAAACAAAACCAAGACAGGCGGCAAACAGACGTAATCAGAGGTACAAGGCAGGGTCAAAAACACAGATGAATAATGCAGGTAGATAATAACGCTCAGAAATGTAGCCGGGGCAAACAAGTCTTCGCAATGTGAGAACTGACAAACATGGCTTAAATAGAGGAAGATAATAGGAAACAGCTGTGGATGAATCAGACCAGGAATGTGGGCACATGGGAAATGTAGTCTTTGAGTCAATATTCGGGAGAGATAGATCTCCGGTGGCCGCTTGGGGAGCTTTCACCGGCATTCGTGACATCTACACTGTCAAGCTCATCTCTGCAAAGTTTCAGAGGACTTTTTTCCCTTGCAGAGCTTCTGTCTTGCTGTGGACTACTTGCTAAAACCTCCGGCTCTTATGTCAACTGTGTGTCTTGAGCTATGTCACGTTTGAGATGCATGTTCCAAACTTCACAATCTGTGTCTCCCTGGATCAGTTAGGCCATGTCAAGGGAAGAGATCACCTCTCTGTGTGTAGGAGAAATCCATTCATGATCTCATGCTAAAATGTATCTAATGCTGTCAGTCAAAATGATGGGACTTTTGTGTATAGACAGATGGATAGACAGACAGGCAGACAGACAGACATAGATAGATAGATAAACACAATACATAATTCAAACAGTATGATGATAATAAATATGCAATGTACATCAGAATTGAAACATTTGTGAAAGCCAATGCCAACTGAAATTAATCATTAGATGTTAGATTACAAAATCATGCAACTGAAGTGAATGTAATAGCTTTTGCTGCAAGAATGTGTTTATATTCAATTGGTTTGCTGACCAGTTCATGGTAATTTAGCCCCTGTCCAGTAGTGTTATTTCAATGCACTTTATTTATTCAGTCTCAGCACTGTGTATGTGTTTATAGTTATCAGGGTTCTAAAGCCACCAAGATAGCTCAGTAAAAACCTAAAACAAGCTGTAACTGTTTGTAAAGCATGTATTACATGAATGGTTACTCCCTCACGTCTGTCTCAGACTGTTATCTTATAGTCAGTTGTGATGCTTTGTTTTGTGGTGGGTGTCCAAAATATTTGTCTGTCTATGTTCATACATACCCTGAATACCTTTCATCTGCAAAGGCAACGAGGACAGAGATGGAAATAAATCTCCCCCAGGGAACAGGTGTTATCACTTCTGCCTAAGCGATAAATGTCCCAATTTACTCAGTGGGGATTTGCCATGCGTCAGGACACCCATTATGGGGATATGTGTATTTCCTGAAGTACTGACAGGTTATACAAAGCACCAGTTATCAGCTGTTTAGATGAATCTTTTGTTATGTTACACCTGCACTGTATAGTTATGACGAACACATTTTCTTCCTTTGACGTGACGCAAGTAAATGGTCTGCAGTTATATAGCACCTTTTTAACCTTAACGGTATTCAAAGCACTTTACACTGTGACTCATTCACACACACATTCATACACCAATGGCAGCAGAGCTGCCATGCAAGGTGCTAGCCTTGCATGGCAGCAACTTGGGTGCAAATTGGGAGCAACTTGGGGTTCAGTGTCTTGCCCAAGGAAACTTCGGCATGTGGAGTCGTGTGGGCCGAGATTCGAACTACCAACCCTGCTATTAGTGGCCGACCTGCTCTGAGCCACAGTCGCCTCGCCGAAAGTGCGTCGGTGAGTTCACACGAGAATTCGGAAGCAGCGCTTATTTACAACAGATGAACGAATGTCACGTGGGAGTTCGGCCATTTCAAACTGCATCAGAGCCCTGGATGGAAGCCCTGATTTAAAGTTAAAAGTGTTTTAATTATCAACTTGTTTCTGACATAAACCTATCGATTAACTTCAGAAGACATCCATTGATCGACTGGAGTCGCATTGATTACTTTTGTGCTGCCGAAATATAACTGTTGGACCGTCAAAGTGCTGGCACCCGTGTACTTCCATTATAAGGACCTGACAGAGCTCTATCTTCTAAAAATCTTCATTTGTGTTCTGCTGAAGAAAAACATGGCATCAGAGGTATGTGAATAATGAGTGAATTATCATTTTTGGGTGAACTGTTCCTTTAATTTAAACATCATTATTTTCGATACACATAATGAACTGTGTATAGTGTATATACATTTATTATTAACTGCATAGTGTATATACATTTATTCATGAATAAAAAAAAAAACATTTATATTTACATACAAGGCATTTAGCAGACATTGCAATCCAAAAGGTTACTTCCAAAAAGTACTTTAGCTTCACATATTTAATATTTATACAACATTAATAATGTTTTATCAAACTGTTCTTGCATTTATGATTTCATTGATAATGTCTATAACTTACTGTGTGTTCTTATAACTGATTACATTTATTATTATTTTATGTCAAAAGGAGTGAAAATGTATATAGCGGAGTTAAAATTAGACAGGAAATGGGAAAGCTCAGAAATGAGAACTGTTACACAACTAAACTCGTGTGAAACCTTTTTGGTAAGTCGTCTATCAGATTCACCCAAAACTAAAAACTGTCATGGTTTAATCACCCTCATGTTGTTCAAAACCAGTATGACTTTATTTCTTCAGTGGAACACAAAAGGAGATGTTAGTCAGAATGTTAGCCTGGATCACCATTAACTTTCACTGAATCTTTTTTCCATACAATGAAAGTGAATGGTGACTGAGGCTTCAACGTAACATTTGACTATAAGCCTAACAAATCTCATTGTGTGTTCGACAGAAGAAAGACAGTCAAACGGCTTTGGAACAACATGAGGGTGCATAAGTCTTGACACAGTTTTCATATTTGGGCGAACTATCTCTTTAAGGGACCATTTTATTCAGTGGAGATGAAACGGAGGAGTGAGCATGGGCAGATGGACAGGAAGATGAACCATGTGCGACACAGTCAGAGAATCCCCTGTGATTGCCTGGTGGTGTCTTACATCATATGGTCGCAAACTGTCCAAACTCAAAATTGCAAAATCTGATTTAATACAATTTTTATTTATAACTATATGACCAGGTCTGGTTGAATTTGTTTCCATAACTTTCAGGCTACGTCACCTAAGAACAGTGCAGCAGAACAAGCAACCTTCTGATTACAACACCATACTTTTAGACGGTTCTAAATTGTGTTCTTGACAGGAATAAACATAGAATAAACGAGTGGATGGAAGCAACTAGGAATGCTATAGGTATACAGTATATAATCGAATATTTAATCACATTGCTAAATTTCTGCATCATACATCACTTTGGTAAAGTGCAATTTTGGCATGGGGCCATCTGACTTGCAAAGTTTGATTTCCACTCCACCGGCTTGGATCAGTTTATCACACAAAAGTACTACACAGTATGTAACATTGTTAGAATTAACGCGTACAAGTTGCGAGTAAGTCTTAGTTCTATCAGGAAGACTTGCAGGCTTGAGTGAAATTCAAGATGACATTTATTTGATGAATATAAAACAGAAATGTAATGTCTCTCTTTGGCGTAAGCCCCGTCTGGCGGTCTGAAGAAGTTGTACTCAGAACCGTCATATCCTGCGGGAGATAGGAGGCAGGGGCGAGGAGCCAACCCCAGTGCAGGACGGGACTCAGCTGGTGGTGGTGTGGTGGTTGCAGTGTTAGCACTCTGAAATAGCAATGTGATAGATTGTTAGCAGACTTATAAAGTAATGGCTTACGTGTGATTGGCTAGGAGTTACCTAGCTAATGGTGCGATGATGTACAGCTGCTAGTCTTCCCGCTAGAACTACGCTGCACTTACATTTGATATCTGAGGTTGCGGTGGATTACATTATTTCTTGTACTGTGGAGCAGCATCCGTTTCTTTATGAAGACTATTAGAAATCTGAACCCATCATTATCTCTGCACGTGTGCTGCTCGCTCAATGAGTCTCCACTGTTCTCAGCAGACACTTACTGTGATAACAGTCTTATATTTATTAACAGCTGTTCCATATTCTGCTCTCTACACAATACTGAGGGAACTTTATTGTGGAAATTTAGACTGTTTGGCTTTATGTTTGTTGTGTGCGTGTGTGTGTGCGCACATATTAGTGGATGCTGTCAATTAGCTATCAATGAGTGATCCGCAGTTCTAAAGGAAATGTGGAGTTAATCAGTGGGAGGTTGACAGAGCTGTGAAACATTGTCAGAAAATAGTGCTTCTGATTGAAAAACATATACAGAGCAAGACAGGATGAGAGATTCATTACAGTCTTAGAATATGATGGACTTGCACAAATCCATTACTGCAATGGTGAGTGGAAGTAAAAGCATGCAATATTTAAAAAGAAGGACCAACTGGATTTGTACTGAATTGTTCTGAAGAAAATTTGAGTAGTGCTTTCCTGTGAAAAACTTTCCCCCACAATGCTAGGGTGTTTTGCGGGTGGTTGCCAGGACGTTGCAGTTAAGGGGATTTAAGTGGTTGTTACATTTTTACTTACTGACTCAAGAGCTCATGACAATTATGTAACTGCTGTGACATTTTTGCAAAATGACATGACACAGTTTTACACATTTCGTGGCAGTTCCAAAGTGAAATGTCCACTGTGTGGTGCCAAAAGAGAGTTAAATGTTTTCCCAAACAGGTGAGGTTTTGAAGGTTAATGCTCTATCAAGTTTTAAATAAACAAATCCTACCTCCATACCCGAAACCAAACCTAAACGATAGTTTCATACAAAGCAAATGCTACATAAAAAAATAAATGAGGGTTTTAAAGGTTAATGCTCTTTTGAGTTTTAAATAGACCAGACCTACCTCCTTACCCGAAACCTTAAACTTTTAAGCACTGATGGTGTTTTGTAAAGATTCCCTGTTTCAGTGGCATACCCAAAATTAAATACTTATAACTCAAAAAAACAAGAAAAAAAAAAACAAGGATGGTCAAGTGTTTTGAGTAATTGTAAAGAAACTTTTCCCATTTTTTTTTTTATGATAAATTCTGAGACTCTTAGGCTAAGGAACTGAACTTAAGAAAAAAATTTACTTCTTCCTAAAACAATTATTTACCCTAGTGTCCAAAACATAAAGCATAATAATTGTACATTAGAACTAGTTACGCATGCAAACACAACAATGACATAAGATTTGCAAAGCATGTAGACATGATTTTAGTAATGAGATTTCACAGAATGAATTTAATTCTGTGCCATTTGAGTCCTTATTGAGTCCGTGTCATGTACTTGGCGCCATCTCCTGGTGGCCATATGTAACAGTCACCAATCACATGTCTCTCTGCCCAAATATGGCTGACTATTTGCACTGATCTGAAGCAAAATACAATTGGTTTAGTGTTTCAAGATGCTACATCATTTCCAATTACCTCATCTGATCCAGGAAAGCTAACATGTTTTCAGCCAGATTACAAGATGCAAGATAGCCAGATGCTGTGTGCACTGTGCACATTGTGCTTCTGGTCAATTATCTAATGATCTATGCATCTGATTACCTTGTATGTGGGCTCGTTTGAAACATAATTGCCTTCTCTTTATGTTATGTTTATTTTTAGGTTAAGTTATAAGCAATAATGCGGCATATAAGCAACACCTGTTCACTTGGAACATGTGAACGACATATAGCTATTATTCGCTAAATACTTGCCTGTTAGTAAACAAATAGGCTGGTTGTATTCTACACTTTTAGAGCTTTCAACAAAAAGCTTCTAAAGTCAATAAAAAAGCTAAATCAATACTTGGTGTGACCACCTTTGCCCACACCTGGATACAGTGTTTCTTGGTTGTTGGCAGATAGGATGTTCCAAGCTTCTTGGAGAATTTGCCACAATTTTTCTATCTATTTCGGATGTCTCAATCGCTTCTGTCTTTTCTTGTAATCCAAATCCGACTCAAAATTCAGTAGGGGGCTCTGTGGGGACCATGCCATCTGTTGCAGGACTCCCTGTTCTTCTGTTCTATTCTATTCTAGTTGCAAAATAAATATTTGGTACTCTAAAATGTATATTTCCTATTGACACACTAAAGCTGAAAATATAAATAACCATCTAAAGACAAATGTTTTTGTGAAGCATCATTTGGGCATAAAACGTTTACACAGTACTGTATATGTATATATATATATATATATATATATATATATATATATATATATATATAAAGATGAGTAGTGTACTTGGGGTAAAAGGCCCCCAGGGGATTTATAGTGCTATTTTGTAGATATAGAGGCAATATTATATGATATTTTATAGGTTAGTGCAAAATCTGTCAACTAATGCAAATTTTTTTGAGACAGCAAGATGCTTTTTTTGAGTAACAAATTAAGAAAATATTCAAAATAACCACCTCAGGAAAGGGTTAACAATTTTCTGTTAATTTAAATCACAGTTGGCATTTCTGAACATCTCAAGTATTCCATAAACAAATTAGTCTCCATTGTGATCGGATCAGTCAATGTGAGCCCACTTTGAATAATTTTCCACAATGAATCTATTCGCTCCAATTAAGAAAATAAATGTGTTTTATGGGAGCCTTTAGCCCCTGCAACAAGGGAGCATTTTACCCCAAATACTGTCCTTTTACTTATTGGACAGTTTGTTTCACCGTCTACAAATCTGAAAATGTCAAATATGTGTTTGTCTCCAAATAAATGTGATAATTTCAGGTATTTTTTATTAGCTAAATACATTTGCAACATTTAAAAACATCCAATTACTTTCAAATCAATCTTTAGACATTTCATGTGATGAATATTGCAGTGTATAGTGACAAAAAGGTGTTAAGGAAAGAGTAGTGGTGGTTTTTGTTGCTGTTTTAAATGTTTTGGGGGAAAATCAAATCAAATGTGCCTTTTCCCTGGGGACATTTATCCCTGTTGTACCCTACGGATTTCTTGTAGATGTAATTAAGTATAGTTGGTTTAGGAAAAGAAAGAAATATATTTACAAATATTTATAAACAACTTAGGTACTCAGTTTTATTGAATTATTTTTGATAACATTGTACAGTATTTGTAAAACAAACAGTGAGTAGTCAAATGTATATACTTGAAAACAGTCTTGACCAAATAAAATGACTATATGAGTTTATTACACTTATATTGTCTGTTTTTGTCATTTGTGAATTTGTCTGTTGTTAAGTGCACTCATCAATTCCAGCTGTGACATCAGTTTCCAATATATTGCATGCCCTTAAATTCATTTGTGTTGAAACTTTAATGAGAAAATGTACTAAAAAAAAAACACAAGTCAACAAAACATCAAATTCTTTTATCATATATTTAAGATGATTTTTTAAACTGACATTTTGTTATTTATGTATTGATAAAACACCAACTGTGTGAATATTTGACATCAGATTCCATTCGATCTTTTAGTTTTTTCTTTTTTCATACAAACCTTTGAACAAAGACAAAACTTACATTTTATTTAATGCATTTGTTAGACACGTTTATCCAAATTGACTTACAGTACTTTCAATCTATGCATCAGTATGCACTCGCATGGGAATCAAATCATGACCTTGGTGTTACTCTATTATTCTCTACCTGTTGAGCTACAGGATCTTTTGCAATGCCATTATTTTAATGTTTATTGAAAAGTCTGGACTTTGTCCTGTCCTATTTGTGTGGGAGTGACATGATGGGAACACAGTTTTGAAACCTGCACAGGTCCTAAGGCATAGTAAGGCATCAAGGCAAATATCTGTCTGATCAATAAGTAGATAGTAAAGTGATTACTTAAGCTCTTCTGTCTTGAAAGACTTTGTGTTATTAAAAGAGTTCAATGTCAAATAAATCTATATTTATTGTACATTTTGTCCCACGACTTCATTTAATTCTCATCATCAAAATGTTAAATCTTACTGACACAAGAATTATTAACATCCCCATTAATGTAGTTTTTAAGAAACCATTAATAATCATTTTTCCATCAGATTGCTTTACAGCAAACTAAAGCATCTTGTAATTGACTTTAATTTAAACAGACATACAAAAATGAAGCCTTCAAGTGTATTTGAATGCCTTTATTTAATTGCATATTTTTAATCCACCACAAGTTTTAAAGCAACAAGTTTTTTAATGCACAAGATTTTTTATTCACAATATTTTTTATGCACAATATATATATATATTTTTTCCATGCATAAAGATCCATAATGAAAAACCAAGCAGTGATGGTTATGGTTGGCTTATCCTCTGGAAGCTGTTGACAATCACATAAAAGAAAAATCAAGGATGTTTTTGGATGGGATTCTTGATCAACTCCAGGACAATGTTTGATCTGTAATCAAAAGGAAAACTGGTGGTGTCTTCCTTGTTGGTTAAACCTTTTGCCAAAGCTGCTCTTCTGGCCAGAAGA
This sequence comes from Xyrauchen texanus, assembly GCF_025860055.1. NCBI lineage: Eukaryota > Metazoa > Chordata > Actinopteri > Cypriniformes > Catostomidae > Xyrauchen > Xyrauchen texanus. The sequence continues at coordinate 8,897,658 of NC_068290.1, read as the reverse complement.
GGGACTCTGACTGGTGGATGAGGCCTCCACATCTTTACATACTCCATGTCAGATGTACTCTCATTGCTGAGGTGATAAGATGTCTGATTATTCTCCACAGCAACAGGGCCTGTTTTCCTTTGTCTGCTTTGAGGAATGATGGGCAGACAGGTTGGTTCCAAAACTGGCATGCCCTTCGGCACAGCAACAGGCCATTGATGCTGAGATGTACCTTTGTCTACCCTAATTGGTCTGCTCACAAAATTGGGCAGGCGGGGAATGGAAGGGAAGAATGAAGACTCAGCTTTGGCTTGGGTCCTGAGAGACTTGCATGAAGGATCTGTGATCTTTTCATCAGAAACCTCTTTAAACAGGTTAGAAGATCTGGGCCCTAGGCGCCCTGGAGGTCTTTGGTCTGGATCAGATATCTGAGGTGGAATCTCAGAAGTTCTGGGCCCTCTGCGACCTTGAGGCCTCCTTTCTGGAGCCAAATTCATCTGATCTCCAGTTTCTGGCAAGTAAGATCCAGAAGGTCTACAAGGAATATGCTTGCCTGAGTTTGGCCTACGCCAGAGAGTCTGTCTGTCTCTGTCCATCACGTCTAAACGCTTGGTTGAAGTTTTCCAACAGCAACAACAACAATACTGGCTAGAACGAGTGAATAGCAAATAGCAGTCACAACAGTCAGATGCCAAATGAAGTTTTGATCAACACTAGAATCTTCGATGCGACTGTGTTTATGTCGTCCTCTCTTTAGAATCTTCGATGCGTCTGTTTATGTCGTCACGCGCAACACGACATGATTTAAAAAACCTCCTTCTCAGGAGTTCTGAAAGATCTAAATATGGTGGAAATCTCTTCAGTGTATAAACATAACATTAAAAAACATGTGGCATATTCACGTGGCAATTGATATCGGATTTTTAACATTTCGATTAAACGAGGTTTGACCTGGGCAATGGATATCATCATTTCTTACAATATAAATATATTATATAATTAATAATGAATAAATAGGCTACATAATAAATAAAAATAGGCCAAATTAATTTGGCATATACTGGATGGATTGGAGATGGATCTCTCAATGTCAAATCGCAAGAATAAATTAATTATAATGAAATTATATGTAATTATGGAATTATAAAATTAATAAAGCTATTCATATTATTCTTGTTGTTTTATTTTTAAAATCTGGACATTTCAAAACAATTAAAATCCGAGGAAAGTTGCAGAAAGAGCCAAATTGAAAACTAGTTGCGCAGAGTAAAAAATAAATAAATAGGAAGCGCAATTGAATCCGATCTTTTTTTATTTTATTTTATTTTTTTATTGAAAGTTGACATATAAAAGAGCGAATGCCGTCAACAAGACTTTATACTCAACTAAGACCTAAGATTTTCAGTCTAGAAACATAGATTGCGTAGGCAGGGCTAAATAAGAAATATCACTAACAATATATATTGTATTAGGCCTATATTGTGTTCTTTAAAACCTAACACAATTTTTTGTGAAATGATTCACATTAAAAGTGTTATTATGCACAGGGTGCTTTCCTACACTGTGAGGTGGAGACTACATCAACAACCTGCATAGACTACCTACACCAGACGCGGACTGGCCACTGGGAGAACCGGGACTTTTCCCAGTGGGCCAGCCGCGAAATGCGATATAATCTTACATGAACAAGAAAAGGAATATCTATCCTGTCAATCACATTAGATCTAAGAGGTGGGTACTACAATGTAATCCAGTATTATTTGGAGGAATTTGTAATTGAAGGACTACTAAAACTGTACTTAATACTTTTCCAAGGGGGAAAAAACTTTTAGTTTTCTTATTTCATTTACATTTATGCATTTGACAGAAGCATTTATCCAAAGCGACTTACAGTGCATTTATTACAGGGACAACCCCCCTGGAGCAACTTGGATTAAGTGTCTTGCTCAAGGACACAATGGTGGTGGCTGTGGGGATCGAACCAGCGACCTTCTGATTACCAGTGATGTATTTTATTCCACTACGCCACCACCACTCCATTTTACTTTAAAGTACATACACTGGGGGGGATGTTGGTTTAACTTTTCAACCCAAAAGCTCCAACAAATCCTCTTCAACATGCAGTTCTTGTTTGATTTTAATTCATGTAAAAATGTAATTTTTTGTTAATGTGAATTTTATTCTCTTGAATCAATGAGAGAGCAAAAGGCAAAGCTTAAATCCTGTGACATAGTGCAATTAAAGCACAATAGCATTAAATGGTATTTAGGCCTATACTGGAAATAATAACAATACTCATAACATAGGTCATGTGTTACACTTGCTATAGTTTACTTCAAGTGCGAGGCTAGCCCCTTTTTAGGGGTGCTTCAGAGAGTTGAGGTCAGTCTGACCTCAACTCTCCTGCCTACAATATATTTGTGTATGATTGTCAGTGCCAAGGGAAAGAGAGGGAGGAGATGGAGAAGGAGAAAGGGAAAGGGAAAGGGAGAGCATGCAGGAAGAACCAGGTGAGGAAACAACAACAATAAATTGACATATAGTGAATAGTGGCAAGCAAAACAGTAACTACTCATACTCCTATACTAACTTATTGGCATTAAGTAGCCTATATTACATTTACTTTTTGTAACATTATTTTACACCACATTTTTTCATAATAAAGGAGGAAGAAAACAACAGGGAGAGTCCATAAGGGATGAGAGGGAATTGACTAGTGAGAGAAATGAAGAGACAGAGGGAGTGCAACATAGAGACCACCAAGCCAAAGCAGCAGAGACAGAAGAGAGCTGCTCAGACTTAGGGGATAAGGACACTGGTCCTAAACAGTTAAAGCTGTCTCAATACCCTCATACTTAGTTTGGCACACAAAAAAAGAGCCTTTCAAGAACCATTTTTTTGTAAATAATTTACAGAAGATGAATTACATTTTGTTGTCCAAGTACCTGTTACTTAGTTCAGTGACAATAAAGTTGAATCTAATCTAACCAATCTGATGTCTGTTGATACAAAAGGAGGCATATGGAGTTAACGGTCAGGAAAACCAGCTGAGTGAAGAAGGTTTTGTGTTTGTTACAGGGGGCTGTCTGTGTGAACTCTCACTCTTAAGCTGGTGCTCTGAAAAAGTCAGTTGAACCAATTAGTTAAAATGATAAAGTTATTTTTCAATAGACATATTTTTTGTTTTTGTGTGAAAAGAGGGTGGGTGGTGGCAGTGGGGCTCATTGGGTGCTCAGCACCCCTAAAGCTCTGACCCTAGAATCGCCCCTGGTTAATTTCCATGTTGTTTCTTCATCAATAAGCAATGACAAATTTAAATCAAGTCAATCACTGAAACAACAGCGCCACCCTGAGCATAATATGTATAATATGTATCTGTACACACATGGAATAATGATAATAAAGAGGTACAGGTGGGGGAATGATATCCCGGATCACTAAAGACCTGAGGTGTGCACTTAAGGGTTAACGATGTGGTTGCATTTATAACCTTAGTTATCCTTAATTTATGAAAATACATTTGCTCATTGTTAGTTCATTTTAGGTGTTGGCTTATGTTGACATACAACTTTGAATAAAAAATATATATATTAGTATATGTTGAAATTAACATTAACCAACAATAATTAGTGCTGCTAGAATAATCTGTACTGCAGAGCGACAAGTAGCTACATTATGAAGGGCGTGTCTTGTATGTCTAATTTTGGATAGGTTTGTGATATCAGTCCTGCAATGAATCTGAAAGTCGACATATCATAATTTTACGTTGACATAAAGACATGAAATTGTTACCACCTTGCCTTCCATCCAACCCACTACTGCAATGCATCCGTCAGTGTAGCCTATCCCTCCCCAATCCCTGTTTCTTCCCTGACTGTCCCTCCTCGCCTGTCTTAACAGCAGCATCTTAAATCTAGACCACAAGATGCCGCCAATGAACGCGCCACTGCTGCGCATGGCAGGTGTAGTGCTCCAGTTTTAAGAGGATTTTTGTGGACATCTCAATTTCAAACCGAGCATTTATGCGGGGAAGAGTAGTAGGATCTCACGCGACAGCGTTTTTGGTTAATATCCATGACGCACGCTCAAATAAAACACCCCGCGTGACTGACATAATGATTTGACGGCGCGAGTGGGGCGACTTCATCGGATTTTACCAACTGAATAAAGAACAAACGGCGAACATGTGGTAATCGCTCATGAAAGGCTGAGAAATATTCAAACCATAGATATAGGCACACATAGGTCACTTTGTATATTCTTGACAGTAGAAATATCGTCGACTTTGTTTACATTAAGCTCAGCTGTTAAAAGAGGGGAAACACTGCCTTACATGCCTTTCACCTTATCACACCCCATGAATATTGCTTTGTTTTAAAAGGGAATGCAGTTAATCCATTCCTCGGCAATGTAGACGCATGAATGATGCACTATTGACATATTTTGGTGATCATAATGTGCTGTTAGACATATACCTTAATGCTTGACAGTTGGAAATGCTTTGGCAATATAACGGAATTTGACCAGATGGCATGAGTCATAACCACATCCGGTCACAGTTAACACTTACTGCATGTATGAGTAACTTCATATGCATTTATTTGTATTGAGAGAAAGACACAAGCATTCAGTTTTGTGTTGAAGTGCATTTGACAGGCAGCCTCCAAAATGATTTGTTGTTATTGTATATATTGTATAATGTAAATATATATATTCTCAAATTCAGGTATTAACATTTCATAAGCAAAAATTCACAAAATATATAAGCAATAAATATAATTGAGCGTAGAAGAGAATGTCTAAAAGTATGTTTGCATGAAGCCAAAGACACAAAATCATTTTGCATTTCAATCTCACTGTGGCACAAAATATTTCTTCTCTTAAATGATTTTTCTCTGGTTAAAAGTGTAACACACAAAATTTTGGTCACTTACCTTCAATTATCTCTCATTGTAAACTAATCACAAACCTCCGATCCAAGTCTTCCACTGTCATAGAGAGGAAACTTTCTCATTTGCTCATTTGTCTTTCATGGAGTAACTGAATTTACTGTGCTTGGGCTTATTGGACCGTTAGTTTCACACAGAAGATGTCATTCTCTGATACTCCCTCCCTGGTCTCATTTGCTCCTCATCAGTGGCTAAAGGGAAAGTCGGAAGCATCATTAGTGTCTGAACTAAGAGGGAAGCCCCACATCATCTCCCTCTTTGTGTCTGACCTGAACTGTATTCTACACTGTCAAGCTCATCTCTGCAAAGTTTCAGAGGACTTTTTTCCCTTGCAGAGCTTCTGTCTTGCTGTGGACTACTTGCTAAAACCTCCGGCTCTTATGTCAACTGTGTGATACTGTGTTTTGTGTTTGTTATTGTGTGTGTTTGTGTGAGAGACACAGAGACACAACTCTGAAAGGAACTCCTATCATCAGTGAAGATGCCTGCACTGCGGCTTCTGTGGGTCCCTGTTCTGATGTGTTTAACACACGGTGAGTGTCTTGAGCTATGTCACGTTTGAGATGCATGTTCAAATCTTCACAATCTGTGTCTCTCTGGGTCAGTGAGGCCATGTCAAGGGAAGAGATCACCTCTCAGTGTGTAGGAGAAATCCATTCATGATCTCATGCTAAAATGTATCTAATGATGATGGGACTTTTGTGTATAGACAGATGGATAGACAGACAGGCAGGCAGACAGACATAGATATATAGATAAACACAACACATAATTCAAACAGTATGATGATAATAAATATGCAATGTACATCAGAATTGAAACATTTGTGAAAGCCAATGCCAACTGAAATTAATCATTAGATGTTAGATTACAAAATCATGCAACTAAAGTGAATGTAATAGCTTTTGCTGCAAGAATGTGTTTATATTCAATTGGTTTGCTGACCAGTTCAGGGTAATTTAGCCCCTGTCCAGTAGTGTTATTTCAATGCACTTTATTTATTCAGTCTCAGCACTGTGTATGTGTTTATAGTTATCAGGGTTCTAAAGCCACCAAGATAGCTCAGTAAAACCCCAAAACAAGCTGTATCTGTTTGTAAAGCATGTATTACATGAATGGTTACTCCCTCACTTCTGTCTCAGACTGTTATCTCATAGTCAGTTGTGATGCTTTGTTTTGTGGTGGGTGTCCAAAATATTTGTCTGTCTATGTTCATACATACCCCGAATATCTTTCATCTGCAAAGGCAACGAGGACAGAGATGGAAATAAATCTCCCCCAGGGAACAGGTGTTATCACTTCTGCCTAAGCGATAAATGTCCCAATTTACTCAGTGGGGATTTGCCATGCGTCAGGACACCCATTATGGGGATATGTGTATTTCCTGAAGTACTGACAGGTTATACAAAGCACCAGTTATCAGCTGTTTAGATGAAACATTTGTTATGTTACACCTGTACTGTATAGTTATGATGAACACATTTTGTTCCTTTGCCAATTCCCACTCGTCGCAGATCCTTATATGCACTGTCGTTCAAAAGTTTGGGGTCACTTAGCTGAAATGTTTCTCATGATCTTAAAAACCTTTTGATCTGAAGGCGTATGCTTAAATGTTTGAAATTAGTTTTGTAGACAAAAATATAATTGTGCCACCATATAACAAAACGTTTAAATGGATGACTTATAAATATAGAATAATAAAGAAAAGCAGCCAATAAATGCCAGGCATAGACGGGAACTCCTTCAATACTGTTTAAAAAGCATCCCAGTGTGATTCTTGAAGTTGGTTGAGAAAATGCCAAGAGTATGTTTCTGCAAATTCTAAGCAAAGGGTGGCTACTTTTAAGATGTTAAAATATGACATATTTTTTATTTATTTAGGATGTTTTTAGTCACAACGTAATTCCCATCATTCCATTTCTGTTATTCCATAGTTTTGATGACTTCACTATTATTCTAAAATATAAAGAAAAAATAATACTAAAGAACGAGTAAGTGACCCCAAACTTTTGAACAGCAGTGTACCTTATATTTAATATAATTTTTAGGCAGCAATAAAGTAATCCACGATCAATTAATTTTATTGATTCACACAGAAAACACGAAAAAGCAGCTGACGCGAAACGTGACGTAAATGCGTCGGTGAGTTCACACGAGAATTCGGAAGCGGCACTTATTTACAACAGATGAACGAACGTCACGTGGGAGTTCGGCCATTTCAAACTGCATCAGAGCCCTGGATGGAAGCCCTGATTTAAAGTTAAGTGTTTTAATTATCAACTTGTTTCTTACATAAACCTATCGATTAACTTCAGAAGACATCCATTGATCGACTGGAGTCGCATTGATTACTTTTGTGCTGCCGAAATATAACTGTTGGACCGTCAAAGTGCTGGCACCCGTGTACTTCCATTATAAGGACCTGACAGAGCTCGATCTTCTAAAAATCTTCATTTGTGTTCTGCTGAAGATAAACATGGCATCAGAGGTATGTGAATAATGAGTGAATTATCATTTTTGGGTGAACTGTTCCTTTAATTTAAACATCATTATTTTCGATACACATAATGAACTGTGTATAGTGTATATACATTTATTCATGAATAAAAAAAAAAAAACGTTTATATTTACATACAAGGCATTTAGCAGACATTGCAATCCAAAAAGTACTTTAGCTTCACATATTTAATATTTATACAACATTAATAATGTTTTTTCTTGCATTTATGATTTCATTGATAATGTCTATAACTTACTGTGTGTTCTTATAACTGATTACATTTATTATTATTTGGAGTGAAAAGGAGTGAAAATGTATATAGCAGAGTTAAAATTAGACAGGAAATGGGAAAGCTCAGAAATGAGAACTGTTACACAACTAAACTCGTGTGAAACCTTTTTGGTAAGTCGTCTATCAGATTCACCCAAAACTAAAAACTGTCATGGTTTAATCACCCTCATGTTGTTCAAAACCAGTATGACTTTATTTCTTCAGTGGAACACAAAAGGAGATGTTAGTCAGAATGTTAGCCTGGATCACCATTAACTTTCATTGAATCTTTTTTCCATACAATGAAAGTGAATGGTGACTGAGGCTTCAACGTAACATTTGACTATAAGCCTAACAAATCTCATTGTGTGTTCGACAGAAGAAAGAAAGTCAAACGGCTTTGGAACAACATGAGGGTGCATAAATCTTGACACAGTTTTCATATTTGGGCGAACTATCTCTTTAAGGGATCATTTATTCAGTGGCGATCAAACGGAGGAGTGAGCATGGGCAGATGGACAGGAAGATGAACAATGTGTGACACAGTCAGAGAATCCCCTGTGATTGCCTGGTGGTGTCTTACATCATATGGTCCCAAACTGTCCAAACTCAAAACTGCAAAATCTGATTTAATACAATTTTTATTTATAACTATATGACCAGGTCTGGTTGAATTTGTTTCCATAACTTTCAGGCTACGTCACCTAAGAACAGTGCAGCAGAACAAGCAACCTTCTGATTACAACACCATACTTTTAGACGGTTCTAAATTGTGTTCTTGACAGGAATAAACATAGAATAAACGAGTGGATGGAAGCAACTAGGAATGCTATAGGAATACAGTATATAATCTCATATTTAATCACATTGCTAAATTTCTGCATCATACATCACTTTGGTAAAGTGCAATTTTTTTGTGTTAGCACTCTGAAACAGCAATGTGATAGTTTGTGAGCAGACTTATAAAGTAATGGCTTACGTGTGATTGGCTAGGAGTTACCTAGCTAATGGTGCGATGATGTACAGCTGCTAGTCTTCCCGCTAGAACTACGCTGCACTTACATTTGATATCTGAGGTTGTGGTGGATTACATTATTTCTTGTACTGTGGAGCAGCATCCGTTTCTTTATGAAGACTATTAGAAATCTGAACCCATCATTATCTCTGCACGTGTGCTGCTCGCTCAGTGAGTCTCCACTGTTCTCAGCAGACACTTACTGTGATAACAGTCTTATATTTATTAACAGCTGTTCCATATTCTGCTCTCTACACAATACTGAGGGAACTTTATTGTGTAAATTTAGACTGTTTGGCTTCATGTTTGTTGTGTGCGTGTGTGTGTGCGCACATATTAGTGGATGCTGTCAATTAGCTATCAATCAGTGATCCGCAGTTCTAAAGGAAATGTGGAGTTAATCAGTGGGAGGTTGACAGAGCTGTGAAACATTGTCAGAAAATAGTGCTTCTGATTGAAAAACATATACAGAGCAAGACAGAATGAGAGATTCATTACAGTCTTAGAATATGATGGACTTGCACAAATCCATTACTGCAATGGTGAGTGGAAGTAAAAGCATGCAATATTTAAAAAGAAGGACCAACTGGATTTGTACTAAATTGTTCTGAAGAAAATTTGAGTAGTGCTTTCCTGTGAAAAACTTGCCCCCACAATGCTAGGGTGTTGCGGGTGGTTGCCAGGACGTTGCAGTTAAGGGGATTTAAGTGGTTGATACATTTTTACTTACTGACTCAAGAGCTCATGACAATTATGTAACTGCTGTGACATTTTTGCAAAATGACATGACACAGTTTTACACATTTCGTGGCAGTTCCAAAGTGAAATGTCCACTGTGTGGTGCCAAAAGAGAGTTAAATGTTTCCCAAACAGGTGAGGTTTTGAAGGTTAATGCTCTATCAAGTTTTAAATAAACAAATCCTACCTCCATACCCGAAACCAAACCTAAACGATAGTGTCATACAAAGCAAATGCTACATAAAATAAATAAATGAGGGTTTTAAAGGTTAATGCTCTTTTGAGTTTTAAATAGACCAGACCTACCTCCTTACCCGAAACCTTAAACTTTTAAGCACTGATGTTGATGGTAAAGATTTCCTGTTCAGTGGCATACCCAAAATTGAATACTTATAACTGGAAAAAAAATGAGGATGGTCAAGTGTTTTGAGTAATTGTAAAGAAACATTTTCAAATACATTTTTTATGATAAATTCTGAGACTCTTAGGCTAAGGAACTGAACTTGAGGCAACTTTTTTAGGCAACTTTTTCCTAAAAAATTATTTATCCTAGTGTCCAAAACATAAAGCATAATAATTGTACATTAGAACTAGTTACACATGCAAACACAACAATGACATAAGATTTGCAAAGCATGTAGACATGATTTTAGTAATGAGATTTCACAGAACGAGTTTAATTCTGTGCCATTTGAGTCCTTATTGAGTCCGTGTCATGTACTTGGCGCCATCTCCTGGTGGCCATATGTAACAGTCACCAATCACATGTCTCTCTGCCCAAATATGGATGACTTTTTGCACTAATCTGGACCAAATACCATTGGTTTAGTGTTTCATGATGCTACATCATTTCCAATTACCTCATCTGATCCAGGAAAGCTAACATGTTTTCAGCCAGATTACAAGATGCAAGATAGCCAGATGCTGTGTGCACTGTGCACATTGTGCTTCTGGTCAATTATCTAATGATCTATGCATCTGATTACCTTGTATGTGGGCTCATTTGAAACATAATCTCCTTATTTATGTTATGTTTATTTTTAGGTTAAGTTATAAGCAATAATGCGGCATATAAGCAACACCTGTTCACTTGGAACATGTGAACGACATATAGCTATTATTCGCTAAATATTTGCCTGTAAGTAAAACAAATAGGCTGGTTATATTTTACTCTTTGAGAGCTTTCCAACTAGGGCTGGGACAACGCGTCGACATCATATGCTCGTCGATCCGTCAGACCAAAAACAAAGATGGCAGCGCCGGAGAGTAGTAGCAACACGAGTGGCTCCTCAGACTATCAGAAGTGCAAGGCGGCACACACTGGTTCCTCTAAAGTATGGGAATTCTTTAATTTAAAAGGAAACAATTCTGTGATATGTCATCTTTGCAAAATGGAGATGGCCTTCCATTCTAGCACCACGGCAATGCACCAGCACCTGAAGAGGCGCCACCTGGGAGCAGCTGCATGTTGAAATGCTCACATTCCTCCACTCCAATATATGACAGTATTTTGTCTTGAATGACACACACACACACACACACTTCTTAAGGTGAAAGAATGTATGAAGATGCTTTTTTTCAGTAAGCTAGGCCTATGTTCAACATAAATGTTGAATTCTGAATGTTTATTTTCATTATTTATTTTTTGTTGGAAAAGCACTTTCTGTATTAGCTTAAAGCCCCAAGTTTACAATAGTTACTGTATTCTTTCAATAGCTCTAAGTAAGGGTGGCTGGGTGACCTTTTTATTTTTTTATTGAATGCTAGACATCAGAATGCATTATTTTGCTCTTGTACACTTTTACTTGAATTTTATTTTTGAATTTTGAGTTTAAGTAAAAGGTGAGTGGCAGAGTGTATTACTACTATATGTTGTTGTTATTTTTATGTGAATGAAGAATTAAAAGATGCACTTTTTTCAGTAAGCTAGGACTATGTGTTTTCAACATAAATGTTCAATTCTGTTGGTTCAGGAAGGACACCATGACAGGCTGCTGGCTCCCACTGTCGCTGTACATTTTTATTTATTTTTTGTTGGAAAAGAACTTCTGTATTAGCTTAAAGCCCTCAAGTTTACATTGGTTACTGTATTCTTTCAATTGCTCTAAACAAGTATTTTGGGTGACCTTTTTATTTTTTTATTGAATGCTAGACATCAAGTTGTTATTATTTTAATCTGAAAGAAGAATTACAAGATGCACTTTTTTTCAGTAAGCTAGGCCTATGTGTTTTCAAGGCTTCAAGGTTTTATTGAATGCTACCTCTGACTAAGAATGCATTACTTAGTCTTCTCCTCTCTACTCCGCTGCTGACCACGACCCCTCTCTGACATTTTTTAAAATTGAAGTGAGAACTCAACTATGCTGAAACAGGGTTTCATGGCCCTTTAAGTGTATTTTTATCTTCGAAAGCACCATTGCAAAAAGCAAAGCACCATTGAACTTGTCTTTTTAGTACAAAATCCTTTCTGAAATGAAATACTCAAGAAGGTGTAGATCATTTTGGGCAGTATTGTAATAGTTTGGTAAAAATAATAGAGTATGTCAACATGATTTGTTTATACCCCTCCATTTGCTCCCTCTGAATTTGCAGTATGCCACCTCTTTAATACAGTCTTTCCTCCCCATCCACCCTTCTTTTTGTTCAGAAGCCAATACATCAGTGATATGTCAGTGATAATCAGTTATTTCAATAAATGTAACATTGTTAACTATCTCTCTTCCTTCTTTTCTCCCTCTCTTGTCCCTCGATTGGTGTGACAGGCATTTTTACTCTGTTCTCCTTTCTTTCAGCTATCAAGAGTAAATGATAAATGTTGTTTTCCTGAATAGTAAAGAGATTCCCATACAAATCTAAATGACTTTTTGAGAAACCCCAGTAAAGATATAATCTAATGCTATTGCTGCCATTGATGTACTACTAGGCCATCTGTGCTCACTTATTGATGTGTGTGTACAATTGTTCCTGTCCCTCATCTCATTGCACACATACACATACTTCTCCAGAGGTCAAACTTGAAAATAGCACAAGATCATTGGTTGAGAGCGATGCAGATGTATCTGTGGAAAATGCAGGGTGAAGTGTGTGAAAGAGAGATACTTGGAATTACAGGTGCGTTCCATTCTGCTAGTGTTTGCTATTTCATGGCATATATAGAGACCAGCATCTATATATGAAAGTAGATTAAAGACCTAAAATTTAAACCAGATCATTGCTAAATATTTATTTCCCCTCTGACAATAAAAGCCATCAAACCAAAAACTATTGTGAAATGCAGTTAATTTGTACTATTTTCATGCACTGTTTTCATGAGTGGAAATAAATCTTGCAAAGAAATGCTCTGCCTTGAACAACAACAAAAAAAGCCAACATGCACAATTTCCGGCAATGTGAACAACATAATTTTTTTTGTGCAAGTTTTACTCGTTCAAAACAGCAACAAATATAAGTGAACATTAAAAAGACTTATAGAGAATCTTTTAAGAAGTAAAGAAGTTGTGAATATGTTTCTGTGGCTGATTATGTCTCATTCTTCATATAGTGTGGCTCTGCAGTGGGGCATGTGTAGAGGTGGACTCTAACACGGAGGCTGTGATGGGTAATGGCTTCAAACTGGGCTGCATCTCTTGCAAGATGCGAGGGGAAGTGTCAGCCTATGCCACAGTGGACTGGGGGTTCATGGCAGAAGGCGAGAGTGAATATACACATGTGAGTATGAGACCAAGAGAGAGAGATCTGACATGTCAACCGGGATCAGTTTTAAAAAGTATTCATGTTTTACTGTATGATGAGTGGCACAGATGCTGCAACCCCCACCCCAACACACACATGGTGCATTACCTAAATAAATGTGCCCTTTTTTATTTTGTAATACTTCCAATTTCAAGTAAGATATCAGTATGGATGCAGCATCAGGTAAAAGCAAATGTTTTTCAGTTAGAGAGGGCACTGTAGAAATACACTACTCACATGCATATGTATCACTCATTATCATTTCATTCTGCAAACAAACCTATCCAATAAATTTGTGGTTACAGAGATACGTGTGATCTCAACGTGATGTCCACCATGAGGGTGGACCTCCATTATGTAGAATAAAAGGGTTATTCTCATGAAATGTTCTGGTCCAGTTTATCCCAGCAATTTGAAATGACATTTTGCATAAAGAAAAAAATGACCAATAAGATTTTATGCCATTAAGATGACACTATTTTCATGACACTTAAGCACATTTGAACACCCCCATTACATCCAGTTGTTTAATTTTTACTATTCTCATTGTTTAGAACGATGATTATCATTACCGTAACAGTAATTTATTCCCCTCTATTACAGTAAAAAAAAAAAACGTGAATTTGTCATGTGTAGATTTTGTCATAAAAATTTAAATAAGGTGTAAATAACACCTGCGACACAGCACAGCTATTTGCACCCCAAATAGCTGTGCCTCTTCAGGTGCTGGTGCATTGCCGTGGCATTACAGTGGGGCGTAACGCCGGTGAGACCCTGGTTTGATTCCACCTTTCTCTTTTTCCCATTCTGTTTCCTGTCTCCTCTCTACGTTTTCTTTAATACTACTTATAATAATAATAATAATACAGTACATAAAATTATATAAAGTTAGTTTTAATATAGTAATACTGTAATGACCATATTTTTTGGCAGAAACCATAGATTTTATGCAGTTAACAATGGTGTTACTACAGTGATATAGTGTTTATATAGTTTACTATGATTTTACTACAAAATTCAATGGTGATACTACTGTTACTGTAGTGGACCATGGTTTATATTTGTAAAGGAAGGTTAGGTTTAGGGGTAGGGTTGGTGTAGTGTGGGACTATAAATAAACACAATAAACATGCTGCAGTGATGCTTTTTTACTGTTAGTATAATTAGGAGTGTAAATAACATATCTGGCCATTTTGAGATTATCACCTTTGCCGACAACCCTAACACATGTCTGACATTGGCTGATAAATGTGGATGTTCCAAAATCTGTGGATAATGTACTTTTTCTGTTTTCTAATATTTTGGAGTACCTTTTAAATCAATGTTGTATAAAATAAATGTTCATTGAATTCTAGAAATGTTATATTTAATTTAGGCTATTAGCATTCTCATTTGTTATGTAAAATTGTATTATTAAGTACAGAATGTCTATATATCAGCATTATATCGGCAATGGGCAACCTCTAAATATATATTTATCTAAATATTGACATTATTATAAGTTATTGAAAAATCAGATGGACGAGTGAATTATGAAAATAAATGCACCCCCCGAGGTTGTAATGTGGCCGGCCACTACTAAATTACTTAGCCATTGGCCTTGCATCTGTTAACAACAAGTAAGCTCTAAGTCCATCTAAAGATATTAATCTTTTAATTTAAACGTTTTTTTACATTTACATTTACATTTATGCATTTGGCAGACGCTTTTATCCAAAGCGACTTACAGAGCACTTATTACAGGGACAATCCCCCTGGAGCAACCTGGAGTTAAGTGCCTTGCTCAAGGACACAATGGTGGTGGCTGTGGGGTTCGAACCAGCGACCTTCTGATTAACAGCCCTGTGCTTTAGCCACTACGCCACCACGATTCCATACCACTCCATACCACTCCACCACCACTCCACTCCATTTTTACACTGGTTATTTTTTTTCATAGCATACTAATGAGCTATTTTTATTATTTAGATCTACAGTTATGCAGAAATGACAGGCAACATAGTGGATGACCATTTTGCTGACCGCTTGGAATGGAGCGGCAGTATAAATACTGCGGATGTGCAGGATGGCTCCATTTACATCCGCAACGTTACCTACAATGATACAGGAACATACCGATGCGACTTTGACCGGATCCTCGTCTTCCCCAATTATGAGTTCCACACCAGTACCACCAAGTTAATCACCATCAATGTAGTTGGCAAAGGTTTGTTAGTAAAAACAGACAATGATAACACTAAAATCTACACCTGTTTGTTGTTCCAAACATGTATGACTTCCTTTCTTATGTCGAACACAAAAGTATATGTTTTCACAGCTCTTTTTTTGTCTCCCCTTTTCTACCCAATTTGTAATGCCCAATTCCAAATGCGCTCTAAGGTGACGTAGTGAGTCGCCTCAATCCGGGTGGTGGAGAACGAGACCGGCATCCACGCACAACTCACCATGCGCCCCACAGAGTGCGATAACCACATTATAGCAACCACGAGGAGGTTACCCCATGTTACTCTATCCTCCCTAACAACCGGGCCATTTTGGTTGTTAGGAGACCTGGCTAGAGTCACTCAGCACGTCCTGGATTCGAACTCACAACTCCAGGGGTGGTAGTCAGCGTCTTTCCTCGCTTAGCTACCCAGGCCCCACACAGCTCTTTTTAATTCTATGAAAAGGAATGTCAACCAGGGGCTATTAAGCTCCAAAAAGTAGTCGTTTTGTCGTTCATTGCTGAAAATATTCCTTCTTGCCATAGCCCTCAAATCTAATTTGCAATTAGTTACGAGATGCATTGACGTCAAATTTGGCGCAATGCGCCATATTTTAATATATACGCAAAATTATGATTTAAATGAGATTTGTAGCTGTGGCAAAGGAGTAAATTGTCAGCGAATAACTACTAACATTTCAGTAGACTTGGAATATAGTGTACGAGTCATATTAACTACTTTTATGGAGCTTTATGTCATTCTTGGAGCTTGACCATCCCTGGTCACTATTCACTTTCATTGTATGGAAAAGAGTAGTGTCAACATTCTGCTAAACTCCTCCTATTGTGTTCTACAGAAGAAAGAAAATCATACAGATTTGGAATGACATACAATAAGGGGAGTAAATGGTTTTGAACAAACCAGTTCATATGTTTTACTATGGTGAACTGAATTTTGCAGAGACTAAGCAAAGTAAGGTGGTGATAACATCACAGGCACAACAGAATACAGGTACAAGATCTGCTGATATTCAGCCATACGTGAAACATAAGGGTGCTTCCATGAAGAAACATGTCAAAACTAATCAGAAATGCCTGATTAGATGTCAAAAGCAAGGACACAGGCATCGCCCTCATTCAGCCCTGAAAGCAAACAGTGTTGTCATAGCAGTAGCATCAGGGCTTTCATCATAGTATGTCCTTGGCTTGTGAACACTTAGCTGTTTGACAGCAGGGACATTTAAGAGTCTATCACATTATTTATCCCTAGAACTTTACAGTTTTTATTTTTACAAGTTACAGTATTTATCTTGTTGTTCCATTAAGCAACATTACAACATGAAACATTCTTTCTTAAAACATGACAAACTATAACAGCAAAATGATCTGTGCTCAAATGTTTTGCAGGACAATGGAATAAACAAATAATAATACATTACAAATTATTATAGGAGGACCAAAATTGTTAGTCTAGAGTAGGGGTCTCAAACTCAACTTACCTGGAGGCCGGTGGAGGTAGAGTCTGGGTCAGGCTGGGCCACATCAAGTATTCCACAAAAAATATATTATAGTATTCCAAAAAAGGAGCACAACTGATCCAATCTTCTCAATCTTTATTATTAACGTTTCTTCTGAACTGTTCCTCTGAATTTGAACATTCCTTTCTGAACATGAATGGTTCTTCATGAGCTGTCCTGAACATGAACGGTTCTTCAGAACATAGGCTTCTCTTGCCTACTCCTTGCTGCCAGAGACCTGGCAGCGCTTCCTCTCACACAGCTGAGACACATTTGGCTTGAGTTGAAACCCTCAGTTGAAACCCTCAGTGTGGCTTGAAGATGCTCATCAGTAAGTCTGGACCTGTACTTTGATTTATTGAAGTTCATGGTGGAGAATAGCTTTTCACATAGATATGTACTCCCAAAAAGGCACCTGGTCCGCTTGAACATTCTGGAGAGCTCAGGGAAGGTGGGTGGCAATTCTCTCAAAAAATGTCCAAGCTTGTCTGCGTTTCCACTCACCTCCCTGAACTTGGCTTTGAGTTCAGAATTGCACTGCAGGTCAATGAGCTCCATTTGAAGTACAGGAGGACTATCTTGCACATCGAAGGAGAAGGGGTCAGCAAAAATTTGAAAAGGGTCTCTGTGTGTCTTGAAGTCTGCAAACCTGCGATCAAATTCCTCCTGTAGCTTCATAATGGCATCAGCATACTTCTCACCACTGAATGGTGTGCCCACATCTACAAGTGCCTTGCATGCTGGAAAATGGCAGAGGTTTGTCTGAGAGAGCACAAGTTTTGAGGAGAATGCCCTCACATTGTCATAGACAGCACTGACAAGCTGCTCCTAGCCTTGTAACTTCTTGTTCAGTACATTCAGCTCCTGTGTGATGTCAACAAGAAAAGCTAAGTCCATGAGCCATTTGGGGTCACTTAACACAGGAAAAGCCATCCCATCCTTCTCCATGAAGGCTTTCACTTCTGCTCTCAACTCAAAAAACCTCTTCAAGACATTTCCCCTACTGAGCAAACGTACCTCTGTGAAGTAGAGCACATCCTCATATTCTGACTCTATTTCCTCCAAAAAGGCACGGAACTGCCGTTGCTTTAATCCCCTAGCTCTGATATGATTGATGCATTTCACAACAACAGACATCACATTGTCAAACCTCAGGCATTTGCCGCAAAGAGCCTGCTGATGGATAATGCAGTGCAGAGCAATGGCCTCCTCCACATTCTCCTCTTCCAGTTTCCTTTGAACAAGTGCTACCAGTCCATTTTTCCTTCCTGTCATTGATGGCGCACCATCGGTCGTTATTCCAGTAAACCTCTTCCATGGCAAACCTGCATCCTCAATAGCACCACACAGCTGGCGGACTATCTCCTGAGCGGTGGTCTGACCATGCATTGGAATCACAGCGAGCAACTCCTCGATCACTTCAAAACTGTCGTCAACACCACGGACATATATTGCGAGCTTCGCGGTGTCAGTGTTGTCCTTGCTCTCATCCAGAGCGACTGAGTATGCACAAAAACGTTTGGCTTTCTCACGCAGCTGATCATAAATGTTTTCTGAAAGGTCAGAAATGCGCTCTGCCACTGTGTTAGCTGAAAGGCTGATGTTGCTAAACTGACCCTTCTTTTCTGGACAGACTTTACTTGCAGCTAGTAACATGCACTTTTTGATGAACTCGCCTTCCTTGAACGGATTACCGGCCTTCGCAATCATCTCATTCACCATGTAGCTAGCTTCGACGGCTGCTTCATTCTCTTTCTTTGCTTTCTTGAATAAATCTTGTTGCCGCAATAGACATTTTTTAAGATTGGCGACCCGGTTCTTTCTCTCATCTCCATGGTATTTTGTATACTCCTCAGCATGTCTAGTTGCGTAATGACGTCGGATGTTATATTCCTTGTACACCGCAACTTTCTCTGTGCATATGAGACACGTAGGGGTTCCCCTGTGCTCGACAAAAAAATATTCCGTCTCCCACTTTTCCTGAAATTGCCTGTGCTCTTCGCCAACCTTTCTCTTCACGGCACGTTTTGAGAGAGACATGACTGGAACTGGGTGATGGCATATATTTTCTGTCCACTTCTGACTAATGTGGATTGTGGATACTTCCCCAGTATGTTTGTACTTCGCAGTGGTCTATGACAACTATTGACAACAAACCCGCCGTAAGCTGTCACAAGACTATCTATGGTAGCCCATAAGGGATATATAAAAAAAAAAATAAAACGCGGCACGCAACAACGGGCCGCACTAAGATTAAACTTTAATGTCAAGTAGGGGGCCACATAATATATGCCCGCGGGCCGCGAGTTGAGACCACTGGTCTAGAGGTAAAGTTGTTGCTTAGTGTGTGAAAGTACACGGTTTCAAATCCCGATCTAATCTATATGATGTTTAGAAACAAAGCAAAATTTCACCTGGTCTTGACAGCCAGTGATCACAATGCACTTTTGTTTTGCAACATATCTCTTTTTCTGTTCTATGGGGGGAAAAAAAGTCATAGGAGTGACATGATAGTGG
Source organism: Xyrauchen texanus (assembly GCF_025860055.1). Classification (NCBI taxonomy): domain Eukaryota; kingdom Metazoa; phylum Chordata; class Actinopteri; order Cypriniformes; family Catostomidae; genus Xyrauchen; species Xyrauchen texanus. The sequence goes on along the minus strand of NC_068290.1, from coordinate 8,878,238 downwards.
GAATAGTGTTCACAAGACTCTGGACTGTCATTTAGGGGAAAATTCTGACGCACAAACTGACGTGACACAATAGCATGACGTCTATTTCCGTTAAGTGTTTCTATGGGTGCAGAGCCAACAAAAGTGAAGTTTATTAATTGAAACCTGTATTTGGGTTAAAGAGCTTCTTTAGATATAGTGCATCCGGAAAGTATTCACAGTGCTTCACTTTTTCCACATTTTGTTATGTGGAAACATATCCCAAAATGGATTAAATTCATTATTTTCCTCAAAATTCTACAAACAATACCCCATAATGACAATATGAAAGAAGTTTGTTTGAAATCTTTTCAGGGCCTGGGAAGCACAGCAAGTATTGATGCTGACTACCACCACTTGATTCACGAGTTCGAGTCACAAGTTTGCATGCTAAGTGACTCCTGCCAGGTCTCCTAAGCAGCCAAATTGGCCCGGTTGCTAGGGAGGGTATAGTCACATGGGGTAACCTCCTCATGGTCATGATTAAGTGGTACTCGCTCTCAATGGGGCATGTGGTATGTTGTGTGTGGATCATGGAGAGTAGCATGAGCCTCCACATGCTATAAGTCTCCGTGGTGTCATGCACAGCGAGCCACGTGATAAGATGCGTGGATTGACTGTCTCAGAAGCGCAGGCAACTGAGACTTGTCCTCCTCCACCCGGATTGAGGTGAGTAACCGTGCCACCACAAGGACCTAGTAAGTCATGGGAATTGGGCATTCCAAAATAAATGCTGATAAAAAAAAAAATAAAGAAATATGAGCATATTTAACTATGGGATAGTTCACCCAAAAATGACAATTCTCTCATCATTTACTTTCATTGTATGTTAAAGAGATGGAATGAAAGTGAATGGTGACTGAGACTAGCAAACTACCTTGCATATCGTTTTGTGGAAATCTTCCTTTAAGTTGCACTCAAAATCAACGTGTCTCAAAAATCTAAGGGGTGACGTTTGGATAGGCATGACGCTTCTGCTGAGAACGTGTCTGTCCTCTAAGACAATGTTTGGAATGTCACATAATTTGCAGTGAAGTTGATTGAACAGACATATTTCAGTCAGGCCCACATCAGCACTAATGTCACTACTGATCATCTACATAATATTGAGAGCATAAAGCTTTGTGCTTGTGACAATCTTCCAGCATTGTTCCAACACCCCAACTACACATTTATTTCTATTCCGTTTCTATTTGGTATTAAATAATTACATTAATCAAGTAGTCCAAGCTGAAGTCGAATATCATGCCCGCCATCACAGAAAGCAAGCCAAATCTGTAAAATATAGATTTCTGAATTGAATTTGGAGAGAATAAATTGACGTATTCTCTCCTGCAGCTACCCGAAGCATGGCATCCATCCTTTCTGAGATTATGATGTATGTGACCATCATTGGGCTGCAGTTATGGCTGATTGTTGAGATGGTCTACTGTTACCGGAAGATAGCAGCAGCAGGAGAAGAAGCACTTCGAGAGAGCGAGTGAGTTATACTTCTGTCATTTTGACATTTTCTTCTAATTATCTTCTGTTACATTCTTTTCTAATATCCAGGATGATAGAAATTAAAATATTGCTTAAAATGTTTACATTTGTGAAGGTCATTGTACAATAGACCTTCACCCTTATTTATCAGTTTTGTAATTTTCACTTTTCTTCTTCCTGAACTTTATTTCACATACAGTACCTCATTGAGAAGTATAACAGACAACTCTGTATTTTTCCCGATATGCTGTTCTGTTTTCAAAACATTTCAAGTCCTTTCCACATTTTCTTTGATATTCTCTTCTTCTTCTTCACTATCTTTTCTATCCCTTTATTTCCCTTATTCCGTTCTCTTAGGGAGGAATATTTAGCTATAACCTCTGAGAGCAAAGATAACTGTGCAGATGTAGTGGTGGCAGAATAACACAGGTAGGTTTATTAAAGACTAGAAAAATGCCATGTCATATCTGGATTCAAGACAAGTCTTCCAATCATCTATAACATGCACTTCCAAGTCAGCACCGTTTAACAATCTGCCTTTTGTTTCATTTCAGGGCCAAAAAATCTCTCAAGCATAAACCGTAAAGCTCTCCATCCACTATGACATCACCAACTGCCTCCATCACCTTCACTGGCACTCCGTGCAACCACAGGCTGCTGTTTTCAGTATGACTGTGACGAATAACCATTCTAAATCATCAGGGAAAAACACGCAACTATAATTGCGCAGCTACGGAAATGTTTTGTCTTTAAATAAGGCCCTGACATTACGTTATTTTATAGACAGCAGCTTTGAGGTTAACAAATTAATCTAATGAAGGATGCTATTTCTATTGAGCCAAAGAATATCAGAAAAATTCTTAAATATATAAATAACTAGTTTATATTAAGCCACATGAAAAGAAATATATATATAAAAATATGATGTTAAAGAATATAATGATAAATGTGCTCAACTAATACATCGATTTATTTATATCATTATTTATCTCGCGTAAAAGATCAAAAGTACACATGACAAAAGAAAAATTAAACGGTGGGTAAGAAAACAACGCGGCAGACATATATGCAGAGAAATCAGCCGAAGATTTCTTGTTTGACAGCTGGGTACTGTGATAACAATTTTAGCGTACATTAACAAAAAGAGCTTCCTATCTGTATACTTGTCCCTTTCACGTACAGGGAATTTGAACCAGAACTAATTTCACCACGACTAATCTAACCATACATTTTTAACGATTTCTCACTGACACATACAGTAACTAATCCTTCATTAAAATGACAAAGGAATGTTTTTTCATTTGTGTTCTGCACAGTTATCAGCAACCAACATTTACCGTTCACTGTACTCTTGTTACTAAACAGAAAAGACTTTGAGCAACACAAAGCACCAAATTTCTGTTCTGGGCCAAAAGCAAACACTATGAAGTATAAAAAGCTAGCAGATCTAACCCATGTAGCCTATAGGCTCTGCCTCTCAATTTGTGCAAATCTCAAATAAATGTTACAATTATGTTATGCTACCTATAAAAGAGGGAGAAAAATGCATTGTTGCCGATGATAACGTAGGGTAGTACAGCTTCAATAAAATCTACAGAGATGTGATATATAACAGTGCTATGATCAATATTAATTATGTGCCGTAGACAAGAGCCACTTCTCAGTTTTTTTTTAACAGTTGCCGGTGCCGTTCTGTACACATTTGAGCTCACTGGCATTGTTACGATTACATTTTCCATCATGATGCTGTGAAATCAGGATTAGACAGGACTAACACTGGGCTATTGACCAAACATGAGTCACTATGTCAATACAGGTGTTCCACCAGCATGGTTGAGTACGGGTATTTACTCTGCTGAGAGGTCAGCTATATTGCAAGCCCTTTTATAATACCTTTAGTACTTCACACTGTCATAAACATGGATCAAAAACAGTGCTGATTAAATGATGGGTATCTAGAATTAAATTTTCATTCATTAAAGCTCTTGAAATCAGCAATAGGATTACATTTGCACTAATAAAAATGTTCATTCTTGATATAAAAATGACATCATTACACACATAATACACATTTTTTATATAATCTCAACTAGTACATTTTTCTTTTCTGATAAATGCATTTTGCACAGGAGAATTTTACAATGATCTGTCATTCACTGTTAAAAAATTACGGTTATACAGAATTAATTTCTTACTGGTAGGAATTCCAATTTTACATAATCAGTAATTTGTACTAGTAAAAAGTACATAGCTGAAATACACTGGCAGCCAAAAGTTTGGAATAATGTACAGATTTTGCTCTTATGGAAAGAAATTAGTACTTTACCAAAGAGGCATTCAACTGATCACAATGTATAGTCAGAATCGTAAAAAAATTAGATTACAATTTGAAAGAAATACTCAGAACTTCTTAAACTACAAAGAAGTCTCAAAAAAAATCCTTCACGTGCAGCAATGACAGCTTTGCAGATCCTTGGCATTCTAGCTGTCAGTTTGTCCAGATACTCAGGTGAGCTTTCACCCCACACTTCGTGTAGCACTTGCCATAGATGTGGCGGTCTTATCAGGCACTTCTCACACACACCTTACAGTCTAGCTGATCCCACAAAAGCTCAATGAGGTTAAGATCCAGAACACTCTTTTCCAATTATCTGTTCTCCAATGTCTTTTGGTTTATCGGTTTCAAAAGTGGCTTTTTCTTTGCAATTCTTCCTGCACCCCTGAGTCTTCTCTTTACTGTTGTACATGAAACTGGTGTTGAGTGTGTAGAATTCAATGAAGCTGTCAGCTGAGGACAAGTGAGGCGTCTATTTCTCAAACTAGAGACTCTGATGTACTTATCCTCTTGTTAAGTTGTACATCTGGCCTTCCACATCTCCTTCTGTCCTTGTTAGAGCCAGTTGTCCTTTGTCTTTGAAGACTGTAGTGTACACCTTTGTATGAAATCTTCAGTTTTTTGGCAATTTCAAGCATCGTATAGCCTTCAATCCTCAAAATAATGATTGACTGACGAGTTTCTAGAGAAAGACATTTATTTTTTTGCCATTTTTGACCTAATATTGACCCGAAGACCAGTCTATTGCATACTATAGCAACTCAAAAACAAACTCAAAGACAATGTTAAGCTACATTTAATGAACCAAATAGCTTTCAACTGTGTTTGATATAATGGCAAGTGATTTTCTAGTACCAAATTAGCAATTTAACATGATTACTCAAGGATAAGGTGTTGGAGTGATGGCTGCTGGAAATGGGGTCTGTCTAGGTTTGATCAAAAATGACTTTTTCAAATAGTGATTGTGCTGTTTTTTACATCAGTAATGTCCTGACTATACTTTGTGATTAATTGAATGTCACTTTGGTGAATTAAAGTACCAATTTCCTTCCAAAACAGCAAAATCTGTACATTATTCCAAACCTTTGGCCAACAGTGTAGAAATTTTGGCTAGTAAGAAATTAGATATTCCTAACTGCCTTTTGAACAGGAGTGAATGAAAGGTCATTGAGAGATTCTACTAGTGAAAATACAGTTACAGATATTATTACTTTTTTTACTAGCTGAAACAAAAAAATTTAAAATAGCAAGAATGGGTAATTCCCAGAGTAATTAAGTTGTTTCTGAAAAATAATTAGTCTTTATAAGTCTTTAATAATTAGCTTGAATTACTCAATGTTGACCCAACCCCTTCCCCTTTCTTCTTTTGTCTTTGCTGACAAAATAATCAAGGGCTGCATGAAATTAAGAATGACTAAAGTCGAGTTCAAACTGTGCCTCGTGTAGGACCAATGCTTAAGCCTCTGGCTTTTTTATTAATTACATTTTTCTCCCAATTTGGAATGCCCAATTCCCACTACTTAGTAGGTCCTCTTGGTGTTGCAGTTACTCACCTCAATCCAGGATGTGAAGGACAAGTCCCAGTTGCCTCTGCTTCTGAGACACTCAATCTGCGCATTTTATCATGTGGCGAGCTGTTCATGACACCGTGGAGACTCCGCATGTGGAGGCTCATGCTGCTCTCCACGATCCACGCACAATTTAACATGCACCCCATTGAGAGCGAGAACCACTAATCGCGACCACGAGGAGGTTACCCAATGTGACTCTACCCTCCCTAGCAACCGGGGCAATTTGGTTGCTTAGGAGACCTGGCTGGAGTCACTTTGCACGCCCTGGATTCGAACTTGTGACTCCAGGGGCGGTAGTCAGCGTCAATACTCGCTGAGCTACCCAGACCCCAAGCCTCTGGCACTTAATGCATGAAGAAAAATGAATGACAAGACGATAAAGCAGGAATCTAATGTATTCATTCAGAAGTGCAATTAAAAACCGTCCAGTCGTTTCTCTCCCTCTTAGTAGCCAATTTTTGGCAGTGACTACAGAGGACAGCACAACCCTGCCAACGTCTCATGGCCTTTATGCATGAATGATCAATTCTGAGATGTCCCAACTCTGGTTTTCTTATTTTTTATATCTTTCGTTCTCTTGTTGTTAAATTTGTAGATTTCTACTGCTTGAATTTAAATATACCTTTCTTACTTCATAAAGTTTGTCATAAACATGGATCATTCCTGCTTGAGCAAAAGTTTAATACCACAGCTGCTTTAAAGGGCACCTATTAAGGCATTTAAAATGTTCCTAATATTGATTTGGGAGTCCCCAACAACAGTTTTACATGCATGCAATGACAAAAAACACTTTTGTTGTCTTATAATATGCATTTATGTATACCTGATTTGCTCACCGACTCCCAAATGATTCGTTCAACGACTCATTTTTCCAAACCCCTTCTTTTGCGTGACGCTAATCTGCGGTGATTGGTCAGATGACCCAGTCAGTTGTGATTGGTATACTCTGTGCAGAGATTGTCAGAAACGGAACGGCCATCACCGCTTTGTAGTAAAAAAAAATCAAAATCAGAGAAGGAATTTGAGTTGATTTATGTTAGCGATCATAGCCCAAAGTTTGGTGGTAAACACCCAATCAGTTATTGTTTGCGTTAGCCCAAAGCATAAACATATTGGTAAAGCACTCCATTACTACAAGTTATTGCTCTATTCTTTATGACAACTCCAATAACATCGACAAACATTTCACATATTTAAAAAAAAATTGACATTGGAGACCTAGAAGCTGCGCTGAGCGTAACTTACACAACACACACAAATACTTATTAAGCATGCTAAAAAACACATAAAAGCAACAATTATTAATAATACTTACAGGATGTGATTCGGAGGAGGAAGCTGATCCAAATAAACTTGGTACTGAACCTTCCTTCAGTATCAACCGGCTCGCGAATCCACACTTGTAAGCATTCATGTTCGTAAAGCAATCGTCATTAAAATGACGCGAACACAGCAGTTCGGGCTATACTTGTGTGGTATAGTTGTAAATATAAACTCTAGCCACTGATTCTTCACATGCTCGTCCCTGGGCAGTGAAAAAAGTTCACTTTTGATATGCACTTCAGAACACAGCGTCTTGTTGTCGACATGATGTTTTCAAGTTTTCCCTGGTGTCTGCGCGCACAATGAGTGGGCGCGGCCAATTTGATAATTTTTCGTCTTGACGTCACAACGAAAAGGAAAATGACTCATTGGAAAAACGATTCATTACATTGACTCAGAGTCGACTCCTACTTTTGAGAGACAATAACTTTTTTTACGGTGAACTTTCATATATAAAACTTTGCAGGATGTTTTTGTTCACTTAAATCTATGTTACACACTACATGAAAGGTAATTTTCAAAATTCGATAATAGGTGGCCTTTAAGTGCTGTAATTACTAAAAAAAAATGACATGGTATTGTAACACTTTAATGTCACAGAAAATTGACAGTGTCTGCACATCTGTGGGACTCTGTACAGTATGCACAGAGTCCCACAGGCCTCAACAAATCAAGTATGCAGTTCATGCTAAAGTGAAAGTGTTGCTTGCCAAAAAAAAATAACAAAATACAGAACAAAAATAAAATACACTGAAAATGAAATGTGTGGATTTCTTTTTGACACTTTGAATGCATTGACCATGCATAATATACCTAGACAATTTAATAGAGAAGTGCTGATCTTAAAATACAAACAAGTGTGAAAAGAATGTTCTCATCAAGGGCGACTGCATTCAAACTCAACATAATGTAGAATCTACATTGTAGATGGACACGAAGTACAGCTAATTAAATTTAAAAAAGCATCTTCAGATAACCAAAGCTCAGTTAATCTAAATATACAGTAATTATAAACAGCAGTACTTAACTAAATATTTATGTCACTACAAAAAAAAAGACAGGAAACCGTTTACATTTAAATTCCCAATATTGTTAAGAGTTTATAAAGGGGTTCATTAATGACTAATACATCATTTACAAATGCAATATCTGGTGTGGTGGGCTGTAGGCATCCATAACATACCCGCCCCCAAAGACCTAGTTCCCTTAATTCCTCTGCAAACATATTTTCATGTCATCAGGCTCATTCATAGCATATAGGGATGTCACGATGTGCAATTCTGATGGTACGATTATTGTCTGATAAATAAAAATCAATCTAATTTCACGATTTTTATGTTTATATTATGCAACAATTAAAACCTCCACAAACATATCACAACTTAAGTTTTATTGCAGCTTTCTTTAGGACACGCAGTTAGCATATACATTCCTAATTTTAACTGAAAACAAGTTGAAAATAAGTAGGTAAAGTACTTGTATTAAAGTTTTTGCAATTTTCTCTAACTGCCCTCAGACACCAAAACGTAGGCTAATGTACCTTTTCAACAAAAAGTCTGTATACCCTTTCAATAAATACAATATAAATTAAAAAATAAATAACCCAAAACAGTTTCAATTCAGTGTTTGACTTTACCAAAAGGTAAGTAGTACACTACATATAATATTTACTATGTTTGTAAAATTATTACCTTCATCTGGTCATGAATCTCTGGATGGTGATTCCTCAGGTGCTGGAACATATTAGATGTTTTCACCGCTTTTACTGGCACTTTTTGTCTGCACGTTTTGCATAGGCTATTGGATACCCGTCTTCAACGACTCCTGTGTCATTTTTTAGATAGACATAATGCTTCTAAATGGCTAATTTAATTCGCTTCTTCGTCGGATACAAGTCCGGGAGATCGCGTTGTTCCGCCATGTTTTCATATTGAGAGTTTCACGTGCGCTGAAATTTCATGTTACGGCACGCGCCCCGCCTTACCTAGACAAACACCTCGTGAACTCCGTTACCATAGTAATAGCCTCACAGACCAGTCAGGCAGAGGGCAGGGCACACGGCGCAAGTAGTTAGACCCACATTGAAATACTCATTTTCAGAATTTTTTTACATTTTTTTTTAAATAGACAACATGGTTGTTTTTCCGGTTTTTATCCGTAGCTTCCCAATTTTTACGGTTTAATAACCGTGACCATTTTAATCGCAGTTAATCGCGACATCCCTAATAGCATATATTATACATAGTAAAGCCTGATGACCATTAAACCATACTGAACTTTTAAGTACAGGTTTCTAATGTTGTTGGCAATTCCTTAATAAATGCTTGACAGGTGCATCCGTTTGAACCAGTTCATTGAATGTGTCTATTGCATAACCAATGTGCCCATCCATAATATCATTACAAGATGATTTGACTGGCACTGATCAGGAACTCTCCTAACCAAAAAGAAAAGGATGTTCTATTTAGTAACACGCAATTGTACAATGTTTTTGCAATTGTTTTTATTCTACATTTTAACTGTCACCAAGTCATCTTTACAATCATGTCTATATATCCCACCTTCGTTCTCTCCCTCCCTGACCCGAATAAATAGCACACACTTTCATCACTCAGAAAGGGCTTTGCACAGCAGCGCCCACAGACAGACAGCACTCTGACAACACACTCAGAGGAGGGAGAGATTACTGAGGCTGAAGGGCAGGACAGACCGAGATGACAAATACAGGAAGACACAAATTAAATGGGCGATAGTAACAGACTGTCCAAATCAAACACAAGACACAAAAATCAACGCAAAACCTCAGGGTAAATCTCACGATGCCTGTCAAGAAATGTCCGGGTCATATATCACCCTAAAATCAAAAGCACATTTTTATTTTGCATGAAGAAAATTAAGCCATTAAGATGTTTTGCCTTGTGACCAGTGTTACGTGTAATCTAATTACAAAGTAATTATCAAAAAATATCTGTTATTTACTTTTAAGTACATTATTTGGGTTACATGTATATCTAAAATATTACTTATGCAGAATACATTTAACATGAATACGTGTGTGTGTTTGTGTTTCTGTGGCCTCCAATAGGGGTGTGTCTCCTAATAATGAGGAAATATAGACATTTTGAATTTGTTGATTGAAAAAAAACTTCTGTAAAAAGTATTTTAGAAAGATTGTTATTAGTAATGTGATTACTTTAACGCAATGTACTAATCTAACGCACATAAAAGTTTGCATTGCATGTAAACACTTTTACCAGCACTCCTACATGTTTATGCAATACGTGCGTGCACGCTTCCATTTTGCATTTTGTCAAAACCAGAGAATAATCGGACAATTTCAAGTCTCATGTCAACACATGTTTTCTTGCTTTGTCAGATATTTTTAATAAGCTGATTTGTGGTAGTTATCTGGGTATTGATGTGCATATAAACACACAAACTGTTTTCATTACAATTAAGCACATTTCTCCCAATTCTCATAAACCGTAATGTGAAGAAAATCCATTCTTATTGCTGCAATGCAAAAAGGATTATTTAACCTATACAAATATTATATAAATTGCTAAATATTTATACAACATTTATGTTGATTTATTAAAAGAAATTACTGTCCAACAATATGATTATTAATACTGTTCTACAATAATGAGACACACAAGTAAAACATCCATACACATAGTAACAGGAATGTTTTTTCTATTGAATTATGGTAATGAGAATTTGTAGGGAAAATGTGTTCAATTGTCTTGAAAATAAAAGGACACAATTTAAAATATTTGCAATGGTTCTAAAAATAGGCTTAATAAGCTTTACGCAAAATATGCTTCAGTTAAAATATGATTCCGAGCATATTCTTTGCGAGATTCACCCATCTACAGTGTTGAGAGGAATGTCAAATACATCACAATACTGCCTGCACATCTCCTTTAGTTTCTCCTGGCCTTGAGTTCTGGTTGGTCCTAAATGTCCATCCCCAGGAATGGCTGAAGATCTTGGATCTGTTTGTACGATCAACTGGTCAAGCTTGCAGTACGCATGAACAGTTCAGTTTAATTCAAGTAAAACTCAACAAGTTTCCTGAAAACGTACACAACCACACAAAATAGCTCCACTCACCTCTACATCATAAATACCACAGGGATTTAAAAACAAAACTTATTAAAGTGTTAGGGAGGCAGAAGCAATGGTAAAAATGCTAAAGGCGTGTAAAAACAATCGTCACTCTGATACTCTTTCCTAAGTAACAGTTGCATGTTTTACATTTCTTTCTTTTTTTTTGCAATTTTGTCTTGTAGATTAACTTCTAATTGTCATTACAATTGTTCCACATTTTTGCTAAAACGGGAATTCATATCACTCATTTCTACATTGGTCCATGTTCAAAGACAACATGAGCAGAAACATACAATGACTTATCGACATTACACTGCAACACAGTCATTTTCTTAATCAGTATTTTGTCACATTTTCCAGTAAAAAAAAATAATCATATGAATTGTTTTCAGAGAATACATCTTAAAAGTAATTTTTCTTACCGCATTTGCCAATTTTTTTTTTTCATTATTGTTTTGCATAAACGTAATTTTTGTTAGATTTATGCTTAAAGGAAACATGCAATTTTGCTAATTAAGTAAATGTATCGATATTTTACTGGACAAAAAAAAAAAAAACATTTTAAGAAAATGATTTTTTCGCAGTGTAAACTGTAATTCAAGTCTGTTAAATAAATACTGCAATGGTCAGACACAATTTCTTGCTCCAAGTTTCAGTAATCAGACAAAATAATAAAAATAACAAAACGGAAGAGCTACTGAATAAAAAGGAGTGTCTCTTCCATGAAAAAATAAAAAAATTACCTATTTCGACAGGTGAACAGATTGATCTAGATTAGAGATTGATGTCCTCCAAAAGTTAGGAGAGCAGTGTCCACCACAAACCACCTTCCCTCTTTGAAATGTCCATCTTTGAAGCAACTTTCCCAAGCTCGACATTTCCAAAAAATGGTTCCAAAACGAATCACAGTCTGCTAAAAGCTCACATTCAGCTTTCTCAGACATGCACGACAGACCAGAACGGCTCAGGATGCAGCACAGCTGAAATTCACGGATGTTCTCCATATATGGAGTATAGCTGATCCCATACATTTGTGTTATTGCTTTAGACCCATAGAGTTTAAGGAGTTCAAACTGAACAAAGGGTTGAGTGTTTATTACACAGCCAGAAGAATGTAGCTGCTGCTAGGACGTTTGGGTAACCCAGAGATACCAAACACCATTCCCAACTTTAATATCACTAAAGAAAGCACCATCTCCCTTTCCAGATTTTCCCTCTCCTGGATGCCCATGTGACAGGGGTGAGAGTCTGTAAACGGTTCTATTGGGGTTTGTTACCGTTAAGAGATTGGGCGGGATCTCACTGATCTGTCAATGTGTCTGGTGCAGGATCGGACTCCTGCTGCACCTCTGGGGTGATCATTCCTCTGTGGAGCTTCTCCAGGGACTGTTTCATCTACATGAGGGGGAGAAAAATTACCTGATACTGAGAGACATTATGAGAAGCATGTTCGGGAATATAATTTAATAGTGTATAGGCCTATAATTTAAGAAATCAGCAGTATTTAACTGGCACAGAATCGATGAGGATCTCAATTCTACAGCATCAACCTTAAACACATATATTTACACTAAATGCAACTAATTATACTAACGTAACCTTTCTGTTTTAGAGAAAATTCTGACCAACCATTCTGTTCGGGTCAAAAAAGACCCGGTAGAGTACAGTAGATATACTGTACGTATACAGCACCCCTTTTTTTGTTTTATAAACATGACATTGCCATAGGCTAGTTTTTCACACTGAACACAAGCTTTTATAGTAGCATTTCATCTGGAAAGAATGCCCCCTATATGTCAATGTTTCAGAGCCCCTTAGAGGATAGAGTGGGAAATTCTTTCTGAAATGTTTTTGTGAAAACGTATTTAAGTTAAAACTTAAGTTCCCTTGCAATAAGGTTTGCATGCCCTCGCAATACGTTTGAGATCCCTCTTTGTTTGCGTTCCCTCGCAATAAAATTTGCATGCTCTCACAATAAGTTTGAGTGCCCTCGCAATTTGTTTGCGTTCCCTCACAATAAGTTCGAGAGTCCCCTCGCAATAAGTTCTAAGTTCGAGAGTCCCCTCGCAATATGTTCGAGAGTCCCCTCGCAATAAGTTCTAAGTTCGAGAGTCCCCTCGCAATATGTTCGAGAGTCCCCTCGCCATAAGTTCTAAGTTCGAGAGTCCCCTCGCAATAAGTTCTAAGTTCGAGCGTCTCCTTGCAATAAGTTTTGCGTATAATTTGTTTGCGTTCCCTCGCAATAAGTTTTGCATGCCCTCGCAATAAGTTTTCATTATAGTAATATTTTAGACTGTAGTAACCATAGTTTTCGGCAGCAATCATGGTTTTTTTTGTAATATTGAAGTAACCATGACTAATGTAGGCGAACCATGATTTTTCTTCTTTTTTGCAGAAACCATGTTTTTACTATAGTAATAATTTTGAAAAGTTAAGTAACCAATTGTTTTAATACAGTATACTGTATCCTTATAGTAACCATATTTTTACTATAGATTAAACATGGTAATTCTAGTGGTTACTATGGTTTTACTAAAAATAAGAACCACAAAACTGTTTTTATTACCAGTTTTCATTTTCCTGTATTATTACGATGGTATTACTACAAAGGTAAAAATGTGGTTACTATAGTAAATCCATGGTAAATTTATTGAGAGGGAATGCAAAACACATTGCGATAAACTAACAAAGTGCAAAAATAACTATTGCAACATTTCTTGCGAGGTCACGCAAAACTATTTCAGAAAAGAAACATCCCACTCGGTCCTCTAAGGGGCTCCATACAATACCTATTGTTTTACAGTATATATGTAGAAAACACTTAATTTGGAGTGGAAAAAGCTGACAATATGAATACTTCAACATTGTATCTGTTTAAAACAAATTCATATTTATTTATTTTTTCAACGATATTTGTATTTTAGAATACCGACAGATGAAAAATGAGTGAAAAAATCTTATAGACTTCCATTGAAAAGGTCCACTACAAAATCTAGGTATTTAGATGCCATTAAGACTTGTGGATGGTCTCTTTTGACTTGGGCCAGTAAGTAAACATCTAGCAACCCCCTAGCAACGCCTAGTACCCAACCCAACCAAAACATCCTAAATTTATATTTTTTATTATTATTTATTTATTCATTGTTGTGGGGAACCTGAAGGCATTTTGACCAAATAATAGATTAAGATTAGATTTCCACTGTTTTTAAATCATAAATGGGTCAAAAATGACCTGAACATAATAAAATGTTTATAAATGTATATAACCAAGTTAAAAACATTGAGAAACAGCAGCACTGAAAAATCAGTGACTTAAAAATTAACCTTACATTCAAACTGATTCTCTAGAATAAATCAGATATTCCAAAACTGCTGGTCATGTCTTTGAATAAGCTTTTATTGCGTTAATGATTTCCACAGTTGACCTTATGCAACATATTCCTAAACATCAGCTAATGTCTCTGCTGATAGCTGGGATGGATTTAGTTTTTTATGTTTATTTCTGATATGTACCTGATCCAGAAGTGTGACAGAGGACTGTAAAATCTGCTGCCATTTGTTCATCTGGGTCTGATGGAACTGCCTCTGGAGCTGCAGCACCTGTGCCCACTCTCCTGCAGACTGAGGCAGAGGACTGGAGAGAGGACGATAACTTTAAATCAGCATGAGGACAAGCTTTTACAAACACTAAGAAGCAGAATGAGTTCAGGCCACCATATGACAACAATCAAATGTGACATAGATTTGAATGTACCTGTCAGTTAGAGAGTAGGTGTGCCACGTCTCCAGTGTGTGTGCGGCCCGCTCCAGTGCCCAGAGTTTGTAGAACAGCATCATGTTCAGAGCCACCAGCACAACCAGACTGGAGGAAGAAGAAAGCAAATATATAAATATCATTTTCTGTACTTGAGGGTGTATAAGGAATTTCGTTTGGGATCATGAAAATCAGTTTTTCATAGAGGCAGAGGCTCTACCTGACACAGATCCTATGTGCAGGAGGAAGCAAGGAATGCAAGACGAGAGAGAAGAACAGCAAGGAGAGAAATTAGTAAGCAAAAGGAGGAACAGAAAAAGAGAGACCGACACCCTTAAGTAATGTCTGTTTCTTTGTAAACTGGATCAGAGTGATACTACGAAGCATTGTAATGTTTGGAAAGGTTGTAAAAGTATGGAGAGTTCAATTTCCCAAAATAAAAGAAATAATTTACAGAAGTCCTAAACCGCACTGTGAAAACAAAAATAAGGTGTTGAAAAAAATATTTAGGTGTCTTTGTGCCTTCTTTTTTTTCTCACTCTCTTAAGAAACATTTTTTTTTTCATCTCAATTTTTTTTTACATCAACTCAAATCTAATAGTGAGTTAAAAATGGATGCAAAGCTATTAAAATGAAATACACTGAACACATATATTGATTTATTTAGTGACTTAAATAATACATTTTAATGATTTAATTATTTTAAACTATTTTAATAGGATTTGTTTTAATATGTAATTATATAGTGATATATTAAATTAAGTTGATTTCCATAAAATAAAACTGAATGGGGATTGTTTAGCTACAAAAAGTCCCAATCCACATTTATTGTTTGGAAAAGAGCAGCTTGGAAATTCTGTGTAGAATATCTCGTTTAGTGTTCCACTTAAGAAAAAAAGTCCATTGACAGTTTTGGAACGACTTGTATGAAAAATAAATGACAACATTTTCAATTTTGGGTGATAAATGATTTTCACCTTTCATAAAAATATTCAAATAAACATCATCATAGCATGTTGTCCGAGAAGCCAGTCAACACACTGCATTCTGATCTTTAGATATATCTACTCTTTAGAAATCAGCTGAGTGAGATGAACAGAAAAAAAGACTTCTTAGACAGAAACCACTTGCCACTAGTGATAAAATCCCGACAGCTAGAAGATTTAATTGAATTTTGTTCCATCTAAAGTGAACCTAATAATATCAGCTGTTTGCGTGAATGCTGACATTGCAAACTCACACACACAAACATGAAAGTTCACAGACTCACACAAACACTTTGTATACAGAAAGGTGGAAACACTCACATAAAGCTCACAATAAGCAGTATGGTGGAGATGCTGTTGTTGTTGCTGGCCCCTCGCCACCTCTCTTTCACATACTGAGCACCTGGAGAACACAGAACAAGCACTTTTTAGTGCTGTAATGTCACATTTCACCACTAGATGTCAGTGCATTCCAAAGTCAAACTCATCATCATTTGTTTGCCATTTACGGCACCTTTGAGGAATAATAAAGGATAGTAGCAAGTAAAAACTGTCAAGAAAGAAAAACAATCCACAAGAAAATTAGATCAAATTAATTGGACTTTTTTCTTAGAATGAATCTTATCAGCGGACTCACTCGCTTCTCTCCTTTCGCGCTCCTCACCAGTTCCTCTGTCGCCCCGTTCCCCGCCGCCTCCTGGCCCTTCCCTCTCTCTCTCCCGGTCTCCTGCTCGTCGGGGGTAGTTGCGTTTGCGTCTGCGCAGGGTCGGGTTTGTCTTGGCGGAGTCTGCTGAAGCAGCTTCCCCAGTACTCACCACAGAAACCTCCGTTTGTAGCAGCGTCTCCAGCTTACACACCTCCATCTCTGAGCAGGAACACAGGAAATCATTATTAGGGCTAATGTTACACTAATAGGGAGGATTATAAAGATGAAATGAAAGTGAATGGTGACTAAGGCTAACATTCTGCTTCGCATCTCTTCTTGTGTTCCACGGAAGAAAGATTAAGTTATACAGGTTTGGAGAAACATGAGGATGAGCGAATGAAGAAAGAATGCTCATTTTACATTAGCTTTAACAAGAGTAACATAGGAAGTCTCCTTACCCATGTGTCTGTAATACTCTTCTATGCCACTCCAAGTGTTCTTCTCTATCAGAGCTTTCACAAGACTCCACGGCTGCTTCCTGTAGCAGATATTAGACGAGACCCTACAGACACACACAATGAGTTTCTGAGCAGTGTTGGCGTTTAAAGCAATACAATACGAACATAAAATGGTTAGGCAGTTCTACCTGAGCCGACTCTTGTGCTTGTTGACAGAGGTGAGGCAGTATCTGTGTACAGTGTAGAAGTAGTCCTGGTAGGGGATGCCTGATGTTATGACCTCCGAGTCCACAACGTAACACTCACCCTGTGTGCTGCTCTTGTGGAGAGTCTGTGCATTACAACACAATACAATCCAATAACTGTAGAGAATGTCTCAGACATGCTTTTTAAAAGAAATGTTCTGGGCTTAACAAAAGTTAAGCTCTATCCTTGATGTTTTCAATTACTACTGTACAGAAGTTTACAATAATGAATTACAGTGGAAGTCAAGTTCTGGAAGGGTTAAAAATGAGAAGTGTACAACTAAAGCCAGAGGCGCCAGTTCGGGGAGAGAGAGAGAGAGAGAGAGAGAGAGAGAGAGAGAGCGAGAGAGAGAGACATGTGGCCGCTTAAGTTCATTTGAGTTTATTTATGTTATTAAAACTTATGTTGACTGTTCAGTCGGTTCTGCCTCCTTGCCCACATTACCCCATTACAAATTACCATGAGCTTCAAGACATAGTAAGAATTAGGGTGATTATGGAACAACTAAAAATATAGAAAAGAAGTCTGAACCCACCTGTGTTTCCACCACAGGAGCAGTTTTTGGGCCCAGCGGGTTGTTGATGGCTATGGTATAACTCAGAACTCTACTGCTGCTTCCACTGCTGCTGTCCTGCTGCCACTCGTGCACAGAGAGATCTGAGCCAATCACATGAGAGAGACAGAGAGAGAGAGAGAGAGAGAGAGAAGTTAGGGTATTTGTTAAGGGACAGAGGGAGGAAAATGGTTGATCATTACAGTCAGAGCACTTGAAGGGGCACAGATTAGGGGGGAATTATCCATGTAGACAGTATAGACAAAGAGCTCCGCACAAGAGAAAAACACTTCTCACACAGTGCTACAATGGCTACCATCTCTTTATCTACATAGTATCTACATATTTATGCATCTACATAGTATCTAAACTCAGCAAAAAAAGAAACTTCCCTTTTTCAGGACACAGTATTTTAAAAGATAATTTTGTAAAAATCCAAATACATTTACCGATCTTTATTGTAAAGGGTTTAAACAATGTTTTCCATGCTTGTTCAATGAATCATAAACAATTAATGAACATGCACCTGTGGAACGGTCATTAAGACACTAACAGCTGACAGATGGTAGGCAATTAAGGTTACCGTTATAAAAACTTAGGACAATAAAGAGAACTTTCAATCTGACTCTGAAAAACACCAAAAGAAAGATACCCAGGGTCCCTGCTCATCTGCGTGAACGTGCCTTATGCATGCTGCATGGAGGCATGAGGACTGCAGATGTGGCTAGAGCAATAAATTGCAATGTCCGTACTGTGAGATGCCCAAGACAGTGGTAAAGGGAGACAGGAAGGACAACTGATCGTCCTCGCAGTGGCAGACCGTTTGTAACAACACCTGCACAGGATCGGTACATCCGAATATTACACCTGCGAGACAGGTACAGGATGGCAACAACAACTGCCGAGTTACACCACGAATGCACAATACCTCCATCAGTGTTCAGACTGTCCGCAGTAGGCTGAGAGAGGCTGAACTGAGGCCATGTAGGCCTGTTTTAAGGCAGGTCCTTACCAGACATCACCGGCAACAATGTCGCCTATGGGCACAAACCCACCTTCACTGGACCAGACAGAACTGACAACAAGTGCTCCACTGACGAGTCGTGGTTTTGTCTCACCAGGGGTGATGGTCGGACGCACGTTTATCGTCAAAGAATGAGCATTACACCGAGGCCTGTACTCTGGAGCGGGATCGATTTGGAGGTGGAGGGTCCGTCATGGTCTGGGGCAGTGTGTCACAGCATCATTGGACTGAGCTTGTGGTCATTGCATTCAATCTCAACGCTTTGTATTACAGGGAAGACATCCTCCTCCCTCATGTGGTACCCTTCCTGCAGGCTCATCTTGCCATGAACCTCCAGCATGACAATGCCACCTGACATACTGCTCGTTCTGTGCATGAATTCCTGCAAGACAGGAATGTCAGTGTTCTGCCAAGGCCAACAAAGAGCCCGGATCTCAACAATGAACACGTCTGGGACCTGTTGGATCGGAGGGTGAGGGCAGGGCCCCCAGAAATGTGCGGGAACTTGCAAGTGGATTGGTGGAAATGTGGGGTAACATCTCAAGAACTGGGGGGGGGTTTATTTGCTGAAAATAAAAGCAGTTGAAAGTGAGAGGATGTTTCATTTTTTGCTGATATTACATATTAAAATCTACATAGAATAGTCTGTTCTTGCCATTTCCTTTTTTGTACACTGAATAAACAAACAGTACACTGAGAAAACAAAATGAGAAAGAGAAAACAAAGAGAAAGAGGCTATGGTAGTCTATGCTATTAGAAATAGTGAAAACAAACAGTTGAGGGCTCATTAACTGCACAAAGGCCCTCTAAAAGGGCATACAGGAATGGAAGGAGGAGGGACAAGGGCACGTGACATCTGAAAGCTGCAGGGAAAGACAATAAGAGCCATGCACATAACAGTCAGCAGTGCAGTCAGGGATCAAGCAGGAAATCCAGTCCACTAGGGGCAGTATTACAAAAAAAGACAAATAACAAATACTCTGATATACACTGAGAGATAGTGGACATTTTGTAATTTCCTGACATACATTTACATAAAAAACAAATAATAATAATTCAGGCATGGATAAGAGTGTACAACTGACCGGTAAAGTGCCGTTGGGAGAAGAGGTGTTGTATGAACTGAGTGTCCGAGAACAGAAGGTCATGGAGCTTATCCACGCTCATGCAAACAACTATGTTGATATGCAATCGGCCGCTGAGGTCTGTACAGAAGGACTCAACCTCACCTGCAGAGAAAAAAATGTTAAAATAAACCAGTCTGCCTTATTAATTGACACATATTTTATGATTAAGCTAAATTTAAACATTTTAAGGGTAGTGTTTTTGATGGCATTGACCCGATTGAAATACAGATATAATACTATTTTGTCACGGAAGGTGGAGTTTTGGTTATTCAGGGCAAGACAGTCACATTTTGAGTCAGGGGACAAATCTGGGAAGCATTTGGATAGATAGATAAAACAGAGAGTGTCTTTTTCTACTATTCCCTCAGTGAAATCTGCTGGTGGTGAAATTATTACCACAGCCATTGATATTAATAATGCTTTTAAAGAATTCTATCTTGATCTTTATAGTTCCACATTTTCGTCTACCAACGAAGATATTAGAAACTTTGTGGAACCATTAGATATCCCTAAATTGACGACTGAGCAAAACAATTTTCTTGATTCTGAGATAAACATGGAGGAGCTTGACAAGGTAATTAAGGCCTTACCTACATTCAAATGGCTTATGCTACAGAACTGGCTCCACTTCTGTTAGATGTTTATACGGAATCATTAAAGAATGGAAAGCTTCCACCAACCATGATGCAAGCCCGGATTAGACTGATTCTTAAAAAGGACAAAGATCCAAGTGAGTGGAAGAGTTACCCTTCCAATTTCCGTGATCCAGCTAGATGTAAAAAAATATTTTAAAAAATTCTGGCTAACCGATTAAGTAAAGTTATGACATCTCTTATACAAATAGATCAGGTGGGGTTTATTTGGGGCCGCAGCTCTTCTGATAATATTAGGCGATTCATCAATATCATGTGGTCAGTGGCAAATGATAAGACTCTGGTTGCTGCCAACTCACTTGATGTCGAAAAGGGGTTTGATAGACACCCGATAGCGGCGGTACAAACGAATGGATTAATTTCAGATTATTTTATTCTGGATAGGGGCACCCAGCAGGGTTGCCCTCTTTCCCCATTATTGTTCTGGCTTGCCCTGGAACCATTAGCAGCAACAATAATAGAGGAGGATGATTTTCCAGGGGTGGTGGCATGAGGTATGGCGTATAAGCTTTTGCTTTACACAGATGATATTTTATTATTTGTCTCCGACCCAACTAGAGCTATGCCTCGAGTCCACAGAATTATTATTTCCTTTTCTAAGCTCTCAGGATACAAAGTAAATTGGACAAAATCCGAAACTTTGACTCTGACAGCATACTGCCCAGTAATGGCTTTCCAGCTGGGCACCTCCAGTGGCCCAAACAGGGCATTAAGTATTTGGTCTTATTTAGTTAAAAGTTAATTTTGACTCTAAAACGTTTTTCAATCGATGTGGGCTTAATTACATCTATCTATCTATGATTGGGAAGGTTAATGTTATTAAAACGAATTGTATTCCAAAATGTGACTACTTGTTACAATCTCTCCTTGTAGATTACATTACATTACTACATTACATTTGAATAAGTTACATAGGCAGATTGACAAAGGTGGGCTAGGCCTACCAAAGATTTTGTTTTATTATTATGCATTCTGTCTCAGACATTTGGCACATTGGTCCTTCCTCGTGAGAGAAAACGTCTATCATGTGAGAAAGATTTAAACTTGGTATTGGAGGAGGAAGTGTGGGCTAGGATTCTAAACAATTCAAGATATTACATAGATTCTATTGGAACCCCTCTAGATTGTAAAGGCTTGGTCTTAAAAACACACCCACCTGCTGGCAATGCCAATAAGAAGATGGAGACACAATCCATTTTTGGGGGTGTGTTAAGATCCAGGAATTTTCATTGAAAGTTCAGAGTTGTATGTGTCATGTTTTGGGCACTCAGGTTTTACTTTGTCCCAGACTCTGTATTTTAGGTGATGGGGCGGTCATAAATTTGGGGGATAATCACCAGTTCTGACCAGTCTCATGATTGGCAGGCAAATCATTTTAAGAGGATGGAAGTCTGATGGAGCGCCCTCATTTTCGGAGTGGTGTGTGGAAATGGAAAGGGTGGCTGCTTTCAAGGAGGTGGAATCTAGAAGGCTGGGGTTTTGGGACATATTTGTTAAGAAATGGGGCAGTTATTTAGCATTTTTGGGGGACTCTCAGGGAGGGGATGTGGAGAGTGTAGTTTAGTTTAATTATGTATGTTTATTATATTTACTTTTTTGTTTATTTTAGTTGTGTGTGTTATTATGTGGGACCACAGGGTTATTCGTTGGTGGTCAGGGTGGGGTTGGTGAATGGTGAGGGATATTAGTGGGGTTTGAATGTGAAATGTTGATTCGTTGTATATGTGTTGGCATTTTATTGTTGTGTATACATGAATCAATAAAAAATGTATTGCAAAAGTGTTTTTATTTTATTTTTTTGACCAATTTTTTTTTATAGAGCATGTAGATGTCATGATGAGGCAGAGAAGAGAGGGGGGCCAGAATCATGTTAATGACACAACCCACACAAAAACTTGCATTAACATCACAACTCAACTTATAGGAGGGTCTGTGCTAACTGCAAGGCCACGGCACTGCACCACGGCAAGTGGTTTTGTCAGTTTATCTTAAACAACTTTGTGAGACATCAAAGTCATAACTTTTACTGAAAAACAGAGGTAAGACCCCGGCACTCACTCTCTTCCTGAGTGTCAGAGGAATTGCTGGGGTCAGTTGGAAGCTCCTCATCATTGGTCATATCTAATGAGGAGAGGTTTCCCAGGCTGTATGGGATAGATGGAGGGGACTGAAGTGCCTGATTGGCTGATTCTGGCTGGCTGTCCCCGTCTTCCTCCATGATCTATTAAAGCAAGTGATGGAAGAATAAACACTTACTCCCTAACTTTGTAGAAGATGAAGCAATACTTTATGTAAAATGTTTAAATTATTTCAATTTAAAGTTACATTTATTATAATTCTGTGATGGATATGAAAATGTGATTAAATAAACAACCAGGGGTGTAAATATTAGATCTGATATCTATTGATTCAGTTACAATTCTTTACTTAATGTTACAAAACATCATGAAATTTGTCACAATTCAGTTCGATCCAAGTCAATGCAATTATTTGTAGCTCAATTAAGTATTGTTTTTCATTATAAAATGTGTTGAAGACACCAATGTAACTGAGGGACAAAGTAAATCAAAGTGGAATTTTAACACAAAATTATAAATTCACAAGCTCAAAACTTGTATTTTGGATGAGAAATGAAAGCGTAATACATTGGTTATTATATACACTGGCAATGTGTACATCCATTTTCGCAAAGTAGATTTCCTGTGGCTCAACAGGTAAATCTTGGTGCTAGCAATCCCAAGATCAAGGGTTTGTTTCCCAGGGAACACACAAACTGATGCAATGTATACCTTGAATAGTGCATTCAAATTAAGCTCAGTGTCTGCCAAATGCATAAATGTAAAAAAAAAAAAAAGAAATTATGTATCAATGTATTTTTACAACCCCTACAAATGGCCCATTCCCTGTATAAATGTTCCAGTCTATTGTGGCAGGTAACACTTACAGTTAAGGATGGGACAGTTCCAGTATTTATGGAGTGTGTTGTAGGGGGCAATGAGCTTTGGGAGCTGGGTGGACTGGCCTCAGGTTCCACACTGGCCTGAGTAGGCGGCACCTCCACAGGCTGGCAAGAAGACGACGAGGATGATGGCGGCGAAGAACCTGAAGCACAGGGAAGAATGGAGGCAGATGAGGGGAAAGAGGAGACCATGGAAGGCACCGGCACTGAACCCAGATCCAGCAGGTCAGTGACGGAGACAGACTCCTCAACCGGCCTAGAGGGGAGAGAGTCATACATTAAAAGTCAGTTAAATCATTGGAGTGGGCACATAATGAGTCAGTCATCATTCACCACATTGTGTTCATTGTATGGAGAAAGAAATAGATTAATTATAGTGAATGGATCATTCTGCCAAACATATCCTTTGTGTTCCACAAAAGAAAAAAGACATGCAAGTTTGGAACAACCTGATTAAATGATGACATCATTTTCATTTGTTGGTGAACTATTACTTTAAAGTGGCCATATCATGAAAAAAAAACTATTTTTACTAATTCAGTTTGAAATGGAGTATGTGGAGATAAGACAGTAAAAAAAGAGGCTATTTACATAAAGAAGTCTTAAAAGTAGAGTAGCCTTTTTATTTCTAGGGTCAGGGAGGAGGAACATGGTCATGGAAAACTAAATTATTACTGTTTTGACACAATAAACATTGCCTAACATTACAAATGGACTTAAAAGTTCACCCAAAAATGTCAACTCTCTCATCATATACTCACCCTCATGACATCCCAGACCAACAAAGATTTTTAGATTATTTAAGCTCTGTAGGTCCATACAATGCAAGTGAATGGGTACCAAATTCTAAAGTTCCAAAAGGACAAAAAAAGCATCATAAAAGTAACACTTATCCTAGATTGTAGTGGTTAAATCATGTCTTCAGAAGTGATATGATAGGTGTGGGTGTGAAACAGATCAATATTATTTTTACTATAAATTTCCACTTTCACTTTCTTCTAGTTTAGTTTTTTGTGATTCACATTCTTTGTGTATACTGCCACCTATTGGGCAGAGAGGAGAATTTATATTAAACAAATTACTTAAATTGGTCTGTTTCTCACCCACACCTAACATATCGCTTCTGAAGACATAGATTTTATAACTGGACTCTTATGGATTACTTTTATGCTGCCTTTATGTGCATTTTGAAGCTTCAAGATTTTGGTACCCATTCACTTGCATTGTGAGGATCTACAGAAAGAAAATCATACACATCTGGGATGCATGAGGGTGAGTAAATCAGAGATATTTTTGGGGGGGTGAACTGTCCCTTTAAGGGAAGTGCAAACATTTAGAATATGCCTAATCTAAAAAACTAAACCAAAAAGGTAAATATACTGGTACACTTAGTCTGTTTTTCCTTGTTTTCAAAGGCAAATTTAATAAACAGATTCCTCTCAGCATGTACTCACAGCAGGCCATTCATAAGTTCAGCAGTAGGGGATACGTAGTCATCATCTTCACTAGTGAGCCCCAGCTCTGTGCCGTAACACTGGTGAACAATGTGCCACAGCTCCTTGGGAGACAGAGTCTGTGGAAGAGGAACACGATAGTCTCAGCACTTTATTAGCCTAAAAATTGCTTCAACACCATTTTTATAAGCCAACAGAAGTGATGACACAGCTTTTTATACTTAAAGGATTTTGATGACATACATTTTCCTGCTAATAATACTAGCTAGCTGTTGTGTATTTTTAAATTTCTTTACTAATTATAAATAGACATTGACTGACTGTACAGTCAGTAGCTCTGTTCCAAAACCAAGTGAGCTGCCTCACTGTCTATTACATACAGCAGCTACAATCTTA
Organism: Xyrauchen texanus; assembly: GCF_025860055.1. NCBI lineage: Eukaryota > Metazoa > Chordata > Actinopteri > Cypriniformes > Catostomidae > Xyrauchen > Xyrauchen texanus. The sequence goes on along the minus strand of NC_068290.1, from coordinate 8,853,140 downwards.
GGGGCATTTTTTCAAACAGACAAGCTTGCTGAATCAGGAGTTGTAGTCATGCATTACAATTCATCTGTAGTGTCACCTGCATTGCATAGAAGCGCTTTAGATGCTGTGCCAAGTTAAAAGGAACATCGACTGTTTTAAACCCGTTTCGAGACACCCGTGTTCTGTTCTATTCGAAGAAATGCATCTTGCTTTTTTTCGTGCAAGCATGCATTCAGTGTGCAGCACCTTTACCAGAATGGAACCTCATAATAGAATGATTTGAAACCCTTTTCCAGGACAGCAACTTAATTAAAGGTCAATCACATGCAACTGATTCAAATGAAGTTTGACTTTAGTATGGTGCTAAGCTAATAAGCGCTAAAAAACAAAACAAATATTGTGTGAATACTACATTTTTTATTACTGAAATTGGAGCCATTTTATTGATACATTGGAGAATTGCATAAAAAAGTATATTGGACCCACTTTATATTAGGTGTCTTTAACTACTATGTACTTATTTTGTGTTGTTGCATTGTACATTTAAATTACCTACATTTAATTACATATGTAGTTACAATGTTAAACCTTACCCCTAACCCTAAGCATAACCCTACCCACACCTCAACCTCAGTAGCAGCAAATGTGAATTTTGCTGACCAATATGTAATTACACAATAAATACATTGTATTGTATGTATTTGAACTTAAGTACATAGTAGTAAAAGAAATCTAATATAAAGTGGGACCAGTATATTTATAATCGTTTCTCAATATCCCAGAATGCAAGGCATTATGGCCTGTAGACAGGTGATGTTGGTTGCCTGCCATATGAAAGTCTACACCCCACTGACAAATGCACAGCGCTGATGCTGACAGGAGACTTTATTTAGATAAATTGCAAGCAGTATAAACTAGAGTCTGAACAAGGAGGGATATGCTCACATTATCCATCAGTGCATTCTGCCATAGTCTGAAGATCATCATGTAGCTGCGATCCCTCGCCCCAAACGATGTGAAGAAGTGCTGACAAATAAAAAGATTGGTGAGATTTGAATCAAAGGACAAGAATTCACTTACAAGATTACAATGTTTTTTTCTTTTCTCCCCAATTTGGAATGCCCAATTCCCAATGCGCTCTTAGTCCTCATGGAGGCGTAGTGACTCGGCGGAGGACGAATCTCATTTGCCTCTGCGTCTGAGACCGTCAATCAGCGCATCTTATCACGTGGCTTGTTGAGCGCATTGCCGTGGAGACATAATGGGTGTGGAGGCTTCACGCTATTCTGCGCGGCATCAACGCACAACTCACCATGCGCCCCACCGAGAGCGAGAACCACATTATGGCGACCACGAGGAGGTTACCCCATGTGACTACCCTCCCTAGCAACCGGGCCAATTTGGTTGCTTAGGAGACCTGACTGGTGTCACTCATCATGCCCTGGACTACAGGTGTGGTAGTCAGCATCTTTACTCGCTGAGCTACCCAGGCCAAAATTAACAAAAGTCTGGAAATCAAATAATGGTCATTTTAACATTAATTTCCAATGTCTGCTTTGTGGTACCTTCTCGTGTTCAGTGCTAATCTGGATGGCGTTAGGGATGAGCTTGGCCGTCTTCTCTTTGGTCAGACTTGTCACATCTTTCAGCAGTATCGTTATCTGGTGATACAAAGAGGGAGAGAAAATCCTTTAGCTACAACTATAAACAGATCTAATAATTATTTTTTTTTTTGTTGTCATAACTTAGAGTTTCACATTTCTGCTTTTATACCCTTGAAGCACCTTGCTCTGTGCACTTGTAAGTGCCTTACTGTAACTGTTATCAAAGCATAAAAATAAAAGTAAGGGAAGAGTTAATCGACACTATGCCATAAATGTTTTCGATAGAGTTATCTTGTAATAGACCCAGAACAGTTCATTAACTGCTAAAAGAAAAACTTAGAATGGTGACTTTGAATGTACTCTGTTATATGAGGGTTACCGTGGTCTCCCATCGGAATATATTACTGTAGAAGCAGAGCCAGTTCTCAGACAGGTAGAGACGGCCCTGGAGCAGAATGTCTTTCTGCAGTGCACATGAATAGTCTAGATAAAAAAGAAAAACAACCAGAGGCCATGAGATCATCACACGAATACTTAAGCGACTGAGACCAGAGCTGTGACCTAATCACCGGTCCTTTAAGAAAACATTACTCATTTCACTCATGGAGGAGTGACACTCACCCACTATGAGACGCTCTGAATCAGGCAGCTTTTTAAAGAGTTTGCGGAAGTCTTCATTCCTCTGTTTGTATGTGGGGCTCAGAACCTGTGAATCAGCGAGAGAGATGTGAGCAGGGGAAACTAGCACCATCAGCTGGACCACAGAACACTGAGGCATGAAGTTCTGAAGACCCCAGGATACTTACATTGTACCAGCTCTGCATTTTCTGGAATAGAGAGGAAAAGATGGGAGAGGATGTTGTTTATGATTTCCATTCTTTTAAAAAAACAGGCATAGATTCAGTTCACTGTATAATCCCACACGTGATTACTATAAAGTCAACATGAAATCAAAATCAAACCTATGGTCCTTTGTGCACAATTCATCAGTGCATGTTCCAAAAACTTTTTAAACTTTTCATGACAATGTAACAGCTTGCTCCGCCTCTGAAATGACTTTCCTTTGTGGAGAATGTCACAAAGGTTTCCACTTATGGGTACTGGTGGCGTTTCAGCTTTCAGGAGGGGAGTATTCTGCCACAATGCAAATTCTGATATGTATCGCCATACGTCACATAAAGGAAGTAATATGGGTTGCAAATGTGGTTTAATGTTGACTTTAAAGACTTAGTAGTTTTGTGCATTTGGTAATTAATGTTAAAAATATAACATTTGTAATTCATTCCTTTAAAAAACATTGCTACTGTATATTTCAGAAAGAAATCAAAGCAAATGGTGCAACCCTTAAAGCATTCTTCCTTCTTTATATACTAAGAACAGGATATAACTATGTTATAATCTATGTTTAGTATGTGGGTTGAAGAGAGAGCTCTTTTCACATCAGACATTTAGAGTGATAATACAAGCGAGGCTCAACAATAAGGATTTTTATGTCTTGTTAATGTTTTCACTGACTCCAACACAAAAATGGTTTTTACTCAATGCATTTTCTTTTCTCCCATCTTCTCCCCAATTTGGAATGCCCAATTCCCAATGTGCTCTAAGACCTCTTGGTGGTGTAGTGTAACAATTTTTTATAGAATTAAAAAGTTTGAATTACCTTATAATTAACAGTGAAAAATTAAGGACAGACGTGGGATTGCAAATTATTATTAAGTAAAAAGAAGCATTTTTTTACATTTGAGATTTAATACATTAGAGAACACCAAATTTTTACGTTTTCAAAGCATTAAAACTTCAAGCAAGGTTAACGTAAGAATGTAAGATGTAGTGACAACAAAGCAATGATGACAGTGCTGTCAACTTGCGTGAAACTCCCTCATACTGGCCCCAGGCCAGCAGAACATGCTTATTGTTGAGCCAAGACAAGACTGTCCAATTATTAAAGTGGTCCAGGATGTGGCTTACCTTGGCATTGCGGGTGAAGTGTCGGGCTGCGAGTGGATAGGAGGAGGTAGAGGAGGAGGGGGTCGGAGGAAGGGGACTGTCGGAGCCCCCACCGCATCTATCTCCACCCACCTCCCCTTCGCTGGCTCTGCCTCCCAGCACACGCCGACGCAGGGAGGGTGAGCTGCCGGGAGTGCTGCGTGGAGAGTTACTGGCTGTACTGCAGGCGGAATAAAGTAAAGTCAGACACTTGGTCATCTGGCATTTCATCACACTGGTTCAACCGTCCTTATGGGCGGGTGGGTAATGCACAAGGAAGTGACAGAACAGACAAAATGTATCCACTATTTACAAAACAGCATGTGTTGATTACAACAAACTGTTTGTGGACCCAGTTTACAACATGCAGATGTTGATGTTAGGGACCACAAAAATGCATTAAAACGTTCAAAAAATTAATGGTTTCAAATCAGTTAAAATTAAATTGAGACGTTTTTGTACTGAGCTCAGGTCAAAGCCCAGAGATAAAGACCATATTTGTATTAACAACTATCCTTTCCATAGTAGCATTCCATTCCTGTTCCAGTAAAATAAAGGTGACAACTAAGATGGGGGTTCTGTCCACAAACACAAAGCCTTATCTGTTCACCAACAGATCAGTCTGATGATACATTTAATTGTCTGACTGACATGAGACCTGTTAAGTCAAAAGAGAGCTGATAGTGGCTTTAAGGCATGTGACATCAATCCTTAATTCCAGTGTATTAGTGTACAAGGCAAGCAAAACCATCAAAGAAAACAGGCTCAGAAGAGCATATACTATATCTCGGACTACTACAGACCTGATACTGAATTTATGGAAAATATCTAATATAATTACTGCATCTATATCTATAGTGCACCCAAAAAGTATATTGACATGTAAGCCACACTTAAAAATGTATGAATGTCTATGCATTACCAGACAACATATCAAAACAATGGAATTTACTGCAAAGAAATATAGCTAAAATACACTTTAGGGAAACCATTTCTAAAAAAAAGGTACTAATTTGTTCAAAATTAAGATGAAAATATAGAGTCCAAAACATGTTTGGACACATTTTGGTTGTCAAACATTAGTGAACTACACATTAGTGAACTACACTCTACTTGGACATCTGCATGAATTTGAGAGGAACTGACTTCTAACACTCACTAAAAATAAACTTGAGACCAGTCGGATAAAATTATCCAAATAATAAAAAAAAGAAAGTAAGTTAGATCTGAGAAAAAGTCTAGCATCATATGTTTGAAGATACCACTTAAATTATAATTTTGTATCTTTTGAAATGACATTTTTGGGGGGCCACCAGGACTACTAAGTTCTCAAAATCACAAATATACAGTATATATTTTTTTATTATTCTGGCAATCTTGAGAACAAGTTCCTCAGGTTGTATGTAGAACATTGAGTATTTGAGTTTAGACAGTTTGAAAGCATAAGAAGGTTCTGAAACCACCATGCAAATACAGATCCAGAGCACCAGACAGTCACACTTCAACACATCGATTAAATAGGCCTACAGCAAGATGAGATGACAAGTGACGCATAACATCTTGTCCTAAGCAGATTTGATGCAATAAGAGTCCACCGAAAAGCAATCTGTTGGTCCACACCAGGTGCGATGCAACACCGCAATATCAATACACTAAAATGAGGATACCTGATAATAAAACACAGAAAACAGCAATTAAAGACGAAACAGTGTTTATTGAATGCAACTCGTTTTCTCACATTTCTACAGCAAGCCCAGAGGGGATAAATACACAATCACACGCATACATAGGACAAAGTTACATTATGAATCACATCCTTATTCAGTCTGTACCACGTGACAGGGAAGCAGAGAGAATGTCAGAATGAGCCGGTATGTCACCCCAATGCCATTCTGAACCGGTGTGTTTGTGTGTGTGTCTGACAGAGCTCTGACTGAAGAGAGCGAGACCTCAAGCACAACATTCGGTAAGTGTGTGACAACCCTTGGTCAAAATCAAGTTGTTGTGAACTGGGTAGTGAGTTGCCAACTTTAATATACTGCAATAAGTATCATTTTTAGACCAATTTGTTGACTGCGCTGCTTGGCGCGACGATGCAGAAATAGAAACCATTTAAAAAATAGAAAGCCCTGTCATGGCTAGTTAGGACAAAAACTAACATGGAAAAAAAAAAAAAAGCACACACGGCCCGGCCCCCAATCAGGCTAATCAGTGGAGGAGAGGGATAAGGCCGAACCTTAGTTCGATGTGGCAGTTCAGGAGAGAGCGCGCCACACGCAGCTGCTGTGTGTGTCTATGTTTGTGTCTTTATGTTTTCATTCAACATTATTTTGACTGTTAAACTGGTTCCCGCCTCCTCCTTGTCACCGCGAGGGAAGGAGGGGCTAGCTGTCGGCTGCCTGGAGCGGTGGAGCTGCTGCCAGGGGAGGAGGGGCTCGCTACCGGCTGCCAGAACACAGAGGGGCATTCCATCCACCAGGGGTTGGAGGACTCGCTGCTGTCCGCCCAGGGAGGAGCGACTGTCATCCGCCAGAGAGTGGAGTGGTCGAGGGCCAGGTGATGCCGTGTCTGGGAAATGGTGAGCAACTTTTTTCTCTCTCTCACTGTCCCTCCACCTTGTCCTTTCCCTCTCCTCTTTTCCCTCCCAAGTCTAAAAAGGCTGGGAAAGATGCAGGGGCAACGCATTTAAATTTGTTTAAATCATTGTTTTGGGGGGTCTGGGTAGCTCAGTGAGTGTTGATGCTGATTACCACCCCTGGAGTCGCGAGATCGAATCCAGGGCATGCTGAGTGAATCCAGCCAGGTCTCCTAAGTAATCAAATTGGCACGGTTGCTAGGGACAGTAGAGTTACATGGGGTAACCTCCACGTGGTCGTGATTAGGTGTCATGCACAGTAAGCCACGTAATAAGATGTGCGGATTGACCATCACAGAAGCGGAGGGAACTGACACTTGTCCTCCACCACCGGATTGAGGCGAGTAACCATGCCACTATGAGGACACTATGGGCATTCCAAATTGTGAGAAAAGGGATAAAAAAATATATAAAACATCACAAATAAAAAACTTTGCTTTAGGGGTTTAGGGTTTACTGGCATTAAATTGTCATGGCAACAAAGTTGTAAAATTAACATTCGGGTGCGTTGCATCATAAACATAAAATTTTTAGGTCACTGTGTCAAGCTAAATATAGTTTAATACTTAAACACATCTTGAGATCCCTTAATTTGAATTGCCACGCAACTGAAATTTAAATTACTGCCCTCTGGAGTAAACAGGTGATACTACAAGCTTGCATTTCTCAGGAATCTTCCTTATTACGGTCCGGGGGCATTGCGATTAATTGTGTAAATTTTTTATCAAATTAATCGCACTGAATTAACGCGTTAAATCGACAGCACTATTTTTGTCGCAATACTTGTGAAACAGTGAGGATTTTAAAGTTTATGAATTCGCCCATTTACTTCTATTGTCAATGCCTCAGATACATATATTTTTTTTTTGTAAAAACATTTATTTTTGTGATAATCAACATTATGCCACAAATTATGTCAATTGAGTTTAACTTGTATTGAACACTGAATATTCCTTTAATATAACAATGTTTGCTGTATGAGAATAACCATGTAATTTACTTAAAGTACCTGAAGGTACTTCAAAGTATACCATGGTATTACCATAATTAATGTCAAAAACATGGTAATACCATGGTATTATGTGGAACAAAAGATGGCACGTCTTTTATTCAACCTCTGTTCTATTAATCTTGAAAAATCTTTATCAAATCAACATTCAGGATCTAACTGATTGCCGTATTTATTTAGCGTTTAAAACTTTGGCCTCTGCTCATTTCTTCTTGGATCTCTGGCACAGGTTGCCTTGGTAACAGAGGGAAGGAGGGACACATTATAGAGTCTCCAAGGAAACCTGCCAGGATCCCTAGAATACACCTCTCACTGAACTAGTCGGTCTACTGGGCTTCAAATGTGAAATATGAGAAACCAAGAAGCAACTTTTCAACCATAATAAAGCTCTCATTTAGGTTAGATACTACTTATACGAGTATTGAGACCAAACAGACTAAGTGAGTCTTTAATCGCCTTTATCAGCAGAGCAACAGTCAACAAATGCGTCCTCGCGGATCCTCGCGAGAGACGAGAAGAGCAGCAAAACAGCACGCGAGCTCAACAACATTCCGACAACAATAAAGACCGAAATTCTAAACTGTTCCTCTGAGTGATATGTGAAACTCTATAACTGGAGCCTTCCCCCCACCCCCCTCTCAAAAAGCTTTTTACCGGACTCTTTCCAGCAAAATGTCAACGGAATGAATAGGCGGTCTGTAACGGAGTCTAAAAATACTAATGTCGCGAGCTTCAGTTGCCCCCTTAACCGATGCAAATTTGCAGGGAAAAAAACATTACATATTGCATTTAAATAATATGAACGTAGAGTGAAGTCAGGATTTGCATGTCTTAAGAGAACGAAAAAGTAAAACTACAGCAGCCGTAAATCAAATCCTTAGATCTGAACGTTCATTTGTGCGCACCGTGGCTGATCACAGACAGAATGTCGATGTTATCAGTGCATGCGTATAAACGCATCTACTGCACTGTGATGCAAGAACAACTGATGAAAGTGAACAGTCAAACATTTCAATAATCCTTTTAGAATACAGTACCCGCCGCATGCATTGAATAAAACACTTAAAGCATGTGCTACTTACTCGAACATGTCATTGGGTTTTCCTCAATTCACGATTATTTTAAAGCAGCCTCTCTGTATGGCACTGCGCCGACTCGCCAGACGGTACATTTAGATTAACTAGCTATAATTCATTGGATACACAGCGTCCTCTGTTCATCCGCAGCCCATGTTATTCCACCAAAGCGCAATCGTTAAATATCCCCATCCCAAACGAGGTACCAGACCCAAGCTGTTCCTCCTCTAAAATGCAACGACCACCGCGGTCTCCACCATGCGCGCACCGGCTATCCTAAAGCAACCTACAGCATCAGAGGAGGGGGAGGAGAAAAGAGGATGTACAGTGTGTGTGGAGGAGGTAATCGACACTATTTTAGACAGTGGCCCTCTCTTTACAACTGCACACCAGGATCAACACATAGCGTATAATCCTTAAGAGTTTATGTGAAAGCACTTGTGTCAATAAAAACTGCTGAAATGCTTACAAAAACTAAAACTTTTAGAAGAACATCTCAGCTTTGTATGTCCATTCAATACAAATGAATGGTGACCAGAAATTAAAATTGTCAAAAATCACTTAAATGCAGCATAATGGCAATCCATAAAACTCTGATGGTTAAATCTATGTCTTCTGAAGCAATATCACAGGTGTGGATAAGAAACAGATCAATATTTAGGTCCTTATATATAGGCTATATATATATATATATATATATATATATATATATATATAAATTAGAGGTTGACCGATTAATCGGCCGGCCGATTAATCGGCCGATTTTTTGCATTTTTTACATAATCGGCATCGGCCAATATCCACGCATATCAAGCCGATTATTAGGCAGGCGCATCTGTGGGCAGCCTAGTGTTGTTGTGGAACACGTGTTCGACGCACACTGCCCCTAGAGTCATTTTCCAGCAGAGTGAGCAGACCTCATCCAGTGCCTAAGGAAGGAGCTAAATTCCTTAGAGAAAACAGTAAGGATTAAATTTGTATAACTTCTTTAGATTTAATTAAAAACTTTTGATATGTTACTGCCAACTTCAAGAAAAAACGTGACAAACGCGATAGTTGACATGACGTTCGGCTACTTTGGATATTGATAGCGTAGTTGAAGTTGCATTATCACAGCAGAAGGGTTGCTATCATGTCACAATAAGTAAGCAAGAATTTTGCAATTACAGAGAGTGAATCTGAGACTTTTATTTGTTCTGTTTGTGTGTCTTATATTTGAGAGGGTTGTCACTCAATGCAGAGAAATAAGTAATAAAAAAAGATACCAGCGCACTATAGGCTATTGAAGGACTGGCTTTGGTAAGCTCGGACGTTATCGGTTCTGCTGTCGGTACTGGAGAAATTAAGAAAATACATTCTTTATTGCTATAAAGAGAAAGTTATTTTATCTCGCCAGCCATTTATATGTATAATAATATGAAACCATTTGTCTGTGATGCAATTTAGCTATTCGCAGTCAGAGAGAGAGAGAGAGAGAGAGAGAACTCGCTCACGCGGTGCCACAGCGAGCACAAAACGAGCCCTGCTTAATGAGTGACAGAACTAAACATTCAGACATAGCCTGGTTTAGATCTGTGATATTAGTCTGACTTTATTTTATATTTCGCCTTCCAAAGATTATAAAAAGAATATTTATACATAAGCCGCATTCTGTCTAGCACAACTTCCTTCCCTTCACAGCGGTGCACTGACATTTCTCCCTAAAACTCAAACTTAACGTCAGAATCAGCACGATCGGTGATTGTTGTAAAATGCAGTCTAGCTACTGTTGCTAAATTGCGGGACGCGTTTAATAATAAAAAGAGCGCAAGAGATACTGTTCCCAAGGCGGCGCGCGCTCCGAAACACACCGCAACGAGATAAGCAAACTATAGGCTACTTTGGGTTTCATGCGTCTAAACGATCAACTATACACAAAAATATGTCAAAACGACCGGCTTGGAGATTCACTTAAACACAGTTTATGTCTTAAATGGACGTAGTTATTGAAATAGTTGGGGAGAAAATATGCTGCATCAGGAGCCTATTAGATCTGAACACGGTCTTAAAGGGGAAGCTGTCTATTAAACATGTGACGATTGAGCCATTACTGCGAATCAAACAACAAAAGGCAAAGAGAAAATCACTTGCAGCTCTTGAATGAATAACTTCTGCATTAATAAGCATTAATCTATCTATGATAAACTATGCAGTGTTATTTTACAATTGATTACTTTATTAGATTTCTTTTTAGACCACACCTGAACAGTAATGTTAGTAGACCTTCCTGAAATAAAATTATATATATATAAATATATATATATATAAATAAAACAAAAAGAACCGTTAAGAATACCGTTAAAGTACCGGATCGATAAGCAGTATCGGTAAGATAGTAATACCATTAAAACCTTAACAATACCCATCCCTAGTTATGCCTGTGCTTCTCTTGGATGCTCTGAATATTGGATTACGTGTCTGGATTGCCCCTTAATTAAAGCTGCATTTGGATCTCAACCTTCGTGTCTCGGAGCAGTTCGTAACACCTGCTTTGTTTATTTAATATATTTGTTATACATTATTTATACAATATGTTTTTACATTATACATTTTTAATTTGAAGTTTACAAGTGCAGATTGGCCAAGTGTTCAATAAATGTATTTGTTGAGAAATGTTGTCTATCTTAAGTAATTATTTGTGTTACATTTTATCTTTCAAATAAAAGGTTCAAATAAGAGGTTAAAAACAAGCACATATCGGCCAAATATCGGCCAAAATAAATCGGCAGCATTAATCGGCCATCGGCCGACCCGGATTTCAAAAGATCGTCATCGGCCTGAAAAAAACAATATCGGTCGACCTCTAATATAAATTGCCGCTTTTGACCAGCTCCAACCAGTAGGTGGAGATATGCACAAAGAATGCAAATTGCCAAAAACAAAAGAAGAAAAGTGAAACGGGATATTTATGGTAAAATATAATGACTAAAAGATTCTGGCCACCATTCACTTGCATTGTAAAAACCTACAGAGCTGAGATATTCTTCTAAAAATATTTTTGTTCAGCAGAAGAAAGTCAGTCATACACATCTGGCATGGTATGAGGGTGAGAATTATAATTTTTGGATGAACTATCCCTTTAGAGGAAAAATTTAGTTTTTGTAATTATTCCCTCAATGTAAATTGAGGGAATAATTCTGAAGATCAAAAAAGTAGTGACTTTCACTACTAGACTCCTGGAATAACTGATCAGTAGGCTACACATACAACAACATTACCCGTTCTCCTGTCCAATCGGTTTCTTTGGCCATTGTTCCATCCTCAAACTCTGTGGTATAGAGACTGTAGATAGCAAAATAATCCTCAGAGGCCTGGCTGTTTCCATAATCTGTTTTCTTGGGAGAATCTGCCGTAATCTCAGTATAAGGGTTAGGGGGAAGGCAAGACAGTTGCAAAGGTAATGTATGCCTAAAAACACCAACAAAGCCCTTGCTACACCTTGATGGCAAAATTGCAAAATTTTACCCTAAGCATCTGCATTAATGCAAACAATATCTTTGATATTGTGATTAAACCAATGATTAAACCAATTAAACAGTGGGGTCAGACCAAAAACTGATTTTTTTCACTTCTGAGGCTTTAGTGAAATTGATCAAATACAACTCTTTGCCTGTGCAATAATCCAGTAGGACTGATGGTTTGAAACTCAAAGCAATCAACCCATTTCTGCAGTTCCATGTCTCTGAACAGACCTTAGACTCTACAGTGATCTACAACATAGAAATGCAGCTGTACTATATCTCACCAACTTTGTGTGGAAGTCATATGGCACGAGTACATCATCGTTAATAAGGCCATAGCACCCCAAAGGGGCTTAGACAAATTAAATCTCCAGATGTAAGCAGCAGCCCATGTAAACTGACTGAACTTCAATGAAGAAAATAGAAATATGCTTTTGCATAGTGGTTTGAATAGGCTTAAAAGTGATAGTTCACTCAAAAACATTCTTATTTACTCATTCATTTAGTCTCAAAACCGAATTACTTTCTCTTCTTGGAAATTATGTAAATGATGTCAGAATGTTCACTTTTGGATGAAATATCCCTTTACATTTTTAAATTCACTTGCTGTGCCACAGTGGGATGCACTGTATGCATTGCCAGCAAATTTACAATTTATTAGTAATTCAAAATGGTAGAGGCAAGATCCAGACCCTGGCCTGTTTATTATCTGATGTTGTGCAAACTCGCATGTCAGGAACTCACATTGATTTTTGGACAGATAGCACAAGCTACAGACATTTGTAAACCGACAGGGCAAATTCTGCAGTCAGCTAAAACAATGCTACATGCAAGTGAGCAATAAATAGGCCTCTTGAATTTCAGATTAACACAGATCTGTCAATAAATAAAAGCAGTGTGGATTTTCAAGTAAGAAACAACAGTTTATTCATGACTGTGTAAGGTTTCATCAAATGCAAGTGATTCATACATCTTTCATGTGTGTTTGAATTATAATAAGTGTGATAAATGATAGCAATAAAAATGTTTTCTTTGTTTTTAGACTAGCAAGGAATGTGTTCAGAGTTGCTGGCTTATTGTAAGGTTACGGTTGTAGTAAACTAATAAATAAATAAACACTAGCTTAACAATATCCAGAACCTTGTAAAATAGATCACACGGCTCCAATTCAAAGTGAGTTACCCAAATGCATCGCAGGCTGAGCGGAAAAACAAAAGGAACTAGGTCAGTGAAACCGGTTGGTAGATGAGAAGGACAAGGGCACAGCTATTCATGTGGTGTGCATAAAACACCTTTGCCTCGCTGAGCTTGTCTTTTCACTGGCTGACATCGCTCACTGCAGCATGCAAACAAAGGCATCTGATTGGACTGCAGTGACATCACCAGAAAAGTTGGATACTCCCACTGTATAATAGTGATGTCATGTGTGAGAGAGTCAGACAGCTCAGATACAGCTCCACCTCAATTTCTCCAGTGCAAAATTACTCGTCCTCTGTGGTCTTTTCTTTTTACTCTACGAGACAAAATCATTAAACTTTCCCTCTCTTGATTACAGTGTTTTGGGACTGTCTGCTTAATTTAGTCCCTGAAATTATTAGGCTTCTGTTTTAGTTGGACAGAATCACCGTAATTACCACTAGCAAGAAAGCACGATGTTTAGATGTATGTAACTGGTACTGTCAGTTCACTATAAACCTGAATTATGCCAGATTGCAAAAGAACAAATCCTTGCATAAACACCATGGGGAAAATAAAATCAGACGCAAAAAGACCAACTATAATTCATAATAATTATAATAATAATAATACATACAGTAATTATTTTAGTTTTTTTTTTGTGGTTTACATGCGCACACACACACACACACACACACACACACACACACACACACACACACACACATATATACATACATACATACATACATACATACACACACGTTCAAATGTTTTGAAACACATTTTGTTTTCACATTTTAGAATAATAGTAAAGTCATCAAAACTATGGAATAACATAAACTGAATTATGGGAATTATGTTGTGACTAAAAATCAAAAATAAATCAAAACTGTGTTATATTTTAGCATCTTCATAGTAGTCACCCTTTGCCTAGAATTTGCAGAAATGTACTCTTGACATTTTCTCAACCAACTTCTTGAAGTATCACCCTGGGATGCTTTTTAAACAGTAAAGGAGTTCCCATCTATGTTGGGCACTTATTAGCTCCTTTTCTTTATTATTTGGTCCAAGTCATCAATTTCAAAACTTCTTCAGCACTGGTAGATTTTTTCCCTTGTTTTGACTATAGAAAAACTCTGCCAGTACAGTAAGATAAAATACATATGTTAAAAATAAATTCTCTGAAAAACCTAAATATCTTATGCAGTGATGTTTTTAAAACAAGATTAATCAAACATGAAGAATCATCAAGAATATTGTTTTTGCCCTAATATCAAAAGCTCTTACTAGAAAAAAGAAATTATGATGCAACATGAATTTTTTTAATAAACAAAAATATGATCTTGCCTGGTAACGTGCATGTAAAATTCTAATTACCAATTATTTACATTGTAATTATAATGGAATGCGGTTCCTTATATTTAGTATTTTAAATAAGTAATCCCGTTACATGTATTCCGTTACTCCCCAACCCCTATAACACACACACACACACACATTTTATTCCTATTTTTTCAAATAAAATTGAACTCTAAATCTGACACAAATCTAAATTGTCTTACATCTAAACTAATGATAATGTTAATCAGCATGAGTCTTCCTACCAATAACACTTCCTTTCTGATAAATTTCTTATTGTCTTCCCCATTAGCTCCTACTGTTCTCACTAGTGTATATTGATCTGATTTTCCTTTGAATATCTAGAGTACTTTTAAAAAATGGTAAAGAAATGATGCTGATGGCAAAATGGAGGCAAGCGAGCCAGCGCACACTGACCTGCTGCTGTCACAGTCCGAGTCCTTGTTGAGAAGGCTACGGAAAGACCAGCGAGAGCGCTTGCTTAGCGAGGAGCTTTGTGACCATGAGTGGGATTGGGGTAAGAGAAGCATGGAGGGACTGCCCTGCACCTCCTCTTCTACACTGGAGACCACTGGAGGTGATGGACTTTGACTTCTATCTCTCGTCTTTTTCCCTTTTTTCCAATGGTTCTCTAATCCGTTTTCTTGCTGCACCTTGCCTCTCCTTCGCTCCCGGTTTCGTCTGCTTAAGTGGTACCGGTGTAGCCGTGGGCTTGAGGAGCAGGACAATGACTCTGTATCGGAAGACGGAGGAAGAATGTTCACAGTTGGAATGGGAATGGGCTCGGCCATGGTGATGTCAAGAGATGGTGTCACAGACATCATCAGCACTTAAAACTTTTTGCCATTCGTTTTTACATCTGGATAGTTTAAAGCTGAAAGTTTCATTGAAGAAGCCCAGGAAGCCGTTTTATCATGTGCAATCATTCATTGTGAAGCGCCAGGTAATTTCCATTTTATGGTTTAATTTAAGTCTTCTAGATATGGTCTGGAAATTCCACTACATCCCAAAATAAATATTCATTTGTGCATGGAAATGTTTGAATCCACTACGACCCGCCGTCCTGAAGTCAAAAGTCAGTAGTTCAGGTTCCTTCAGAGCTGTACAGCGTATATGCAGTGTAAATTCCTGCAGTAGGAAATACAAAAATTGGGTGGGGCCATCACTAAATTCTAATATGCAAAAAAGAGTGTTGCCATCTTTTTTCAGTAAATTTTCTTCAGGAAAAGTTCACGAGAAGTTGAATTTGCTTACATCCAACATTACTTGATGCCAAATCCATCTTCTTCTGGATTCTCTGCTGCTATTAAAGGCTTCCTTTAAAAGAGTCTCTTCTTTCACAGTCACAAGCACAGCTCACATAGCAGTTTTGCAACTTGCCTCATCATGGCGATTTGCGCATCAGGAATGATAAGTTCATGTTGCTAAAGAGGGAAGAAACTATATTTATGTTGAACTTCTTAAGGCCATAAACTGGAATAAAATATTTTACCTGGACTACTTTGTTTTTAACAAAAAATAGCTTTGTAGATTAGTGTTAAAGTGTTATTTAAAAATATTTTAGGGATGGACATACTAATCACTAAACAGCAAATAGTAATGACAAGGTTAGTGCTACAATTTGACAATGAACTTCTTGTTTATTTGGATTATTCATTTTGAATTATATATTCAGTATAATTGTGGTGATGGGGGTGTGGCCGAGCAACATTTGCGGAGAGCAAGGCCAGGAGAAGAAGAACTGTAAGGATTGACACCTTTGGGAATTTATCTCTAACAGCTGTTCTGTGTTACAGTGAGAGCTGGAGAGGGATATGTGGGCAGTCCAGACTGCCAGAGGGGAGAGAGAGAGAGCAACACATGAACCTGACAGTGTGTGAGAGATCAGCAGAGCTGGGCCAGTTCCATGCTCCAGCCATCCACTCAAAGAGCTCAAGGAATGCCTCCAGATCCTCTTGAGGTCAAATCTTTGTCAGTGTGATATGCGGTACAGCCGTAAGTGGGTCCGCAGTCGGCTGAATCCCCTCCTGGTGTACCAAGCTCCGTAGCACCTGCCGGTCCTCTGTTTGAGCCTGGAAGATGATGCAGCTCAAGCAGAGAATGGGCTTGGTGGATGCTGGCGAGGGTCTTGAATACTTCGTCCGATGGCTAGGACTCGACAGCCTTTTCTTCCTCCTAATTCCTGGGTTTCGGCACCACTGTGATACGTCTCTAGCTCTTTTAGGTAGGAGGAAGTGGGAGTCCTTTATTTTCTATGCTTTTCAATATAAACACACAAACGGCTATTCAGCACTGCTTATCACACACACACACAGTCAGGTTTGTGTGTCGCGCGCGCGCGCGCTCTCTCTCTCTCTCTCTCTCTCTCTCTCTCTCTCTCTCTCTCCCCCCTCTGGTGGTCTGGACTGGCATCTTATCCCTCTCCAGCTCTCACTCTAACACAGAACAGCTGACAGAGATAATTTCCCACAGGTGTCAATACTTACTGTTCTTTCTCTCCCGGCCTCGCTCTCCACAGACGCCGTGCCATGCCCCCATCACCACAATAATGTATGTATCTAAATAATAATCTATATTGTATATATTACTTTAAAATGGTCATAGCAGAGTATCCCTAAGATAGTTTCTCTAAATTGTATGTAAATATTTTAAGGAATCAAAAGAGTTTGCTATTTGTCAATGGTTTTGTTGGACAATATCCTCCCATATTCTTATGGTATAACTCCTTAAATAGAGAGCATGATTGACAGATACAGTGGTATAAAAAGACAGATCTCACAAACAACGAGCATACACAAAGTTTAAAGTTTAATGCACAAGTTCCTATTAATGGATGGGCGCAGTAGAACTGCTTGATATGCATGAAATGTGTCAATAAAAGCAGGTAAAAAAAGCTGAAAGCACTCGTTTTGTGCTGACAGTGCTAGGAGAGTAGGCCTACTCCTTGTTACAGTAACGGTTTGGGCTAAAGGTTGCAATTGACATGTTTCCTAAAACTTATCTGTAGTTGTGGTAGCCTAATGTGTGAGGATATGGGTTGCTAACACGAAGGTTGCAGGCACGATGCAAACAAGAAGTGAATCTAAAATGGAGTTAGAGATTATACTGCTATGTTCAATAGGAAAGATAACAATGAAATATACAATTGAGATTTATGCAAGGGTTTTTGCCTGCCTAATGCAAAGTCTCCAAAACAAACAAGCTGTGTCAAAAAAGCCAGGTCATATTTGATAATAGGGCTGGGAATCGGCAGCCACCCAATGATTCGATATCACATTATCATGATTTGATTACAATTTACAAGTTTTTAATTCCAATACAATGGGTACATTTCAGTTATAATGTCCATTTTGCTCACAGTATGAAAGGAATTTTATTTCAGTTAATACCGTTATTAATTATACTGGGGACTTTCTATCAAGGTAAATTACGGACATTTTTATTTTATCATTAGTTCTCTGACATTTTAGTCACATTTTAGCTTTTTAAAAATATGCAAAGTCCATATTTTCCATATTTGAATGTGCTTACTATAATGTTTTCCTTGTTGCTGAACTTCCTTTTTAAATGGAAATGCACATGTAAATAAGAAGCCTGTTGAAAAATACTTTCAGCTTTGCATATCCCTTGTAACAATTGTGCACAAATGTAACTTTTAAGAGTTATTGAGGGCAAAACAGAAAAAGATTTTTGGCAGGTCTTTTTTTCCCCCGACAATGGTGCCTGAAACTGGTGAGCCATGTCAATCAATAGCCTAGTTTCCATCCAATTTTTGAACTATTTTGTTATCGACAAAAAGTGAAAGTGAGTAAAAAAATGTTGCCTGTTTCCATTCAAATGAAGTGACAATGTCATGCTGGAAAAAAAAACCACTTCTGACCATAAGCCGTTTCCATACAGAAATTTATGTTTATCGCTAATTGTGTACCTTTCGCCTCAGATGTCCCTAATTATTTCCCCACTGAAGTTTTGGTAAAATTGGGAGAGTATTGAAACAATTCATAGAAATTAGCCAGCTTACTTTCATTTTAATTTCACAAATAAATGCAATCAGAAGATGGAATTGAAATCAAAAGGGAGCTGTTGCCCTTCTGATATTGGTCCTGATGTTACGCCTATCACAGGATGCCACCGGTTCTGACCCGAATGCGAATCGTCAAGGCTCCGTTCAAGCTGGAAACCTGCATCAAGTAGTGGGTGAAACTTTTGGTCTTAGTATAAGGACCACCCATCGATGTGTATATGCTGTGTGTACAGCTATTAAAGAAAAATTGATGCGGTGTAATATCAGGGTTTACATATGATACATTCCTGATATTCCATAGGCTACTTTGAATAATCATCTAAAGCATTGCCATCACAACAGCATTATGTCCCTCATATTTGTCCAGCAAATTTTAACAACCTTCTGAACTTGCTTGTCATCTAAAATGTATTTTAGCGTCATAATGCAATTTACATTTTAAAGAAGCTCAGCAAATGCGATCCGAGGTAAAGAGGGTTAGATTTAAAATATTTAAAAGGTTTAAAATGTTCAAAAGCTAGTTTTCTGGAAGTGAACTCAGCACTGGACAAATAGTTTTGATTGTTTATAGTCTTGAAAAGTGTAGAACATTCTGAGAATGTCATTCATCTGAATTTGTTCATCTACAGAACAGGGTAAGGCTAATTTAAGTTTATGTAGTTTATTATTTTTTTTGTTAGGTAATTAATTATTTTATTTAATGCTTTATTCATTTGATAGACTAATTTATTTGATTTAATAGAGGGAAATTTGTCAGTATTTTTTAAAAAGCTAAACAATATTTTTATAGAATTGAATGTTAGTGTTCCAAAAAGCACACTGATGCTTTTCTCTAAGTATTGTGCATTTATTTTGAATTTAAAACATCTTTGTGCACAGAAATGATATGTTTTTTGTATTATGGGCTAACTCCATGACTGCCGTCTATTATTTTGAATGGTGTGGAAAAGAAACTTTAATAAATAAACGGATGTCTACAGTGATTAAATTAAATCGCAAACAGTGGCCATTCATTTGTTCTCCGTGCACTTATCAATGTGCATGATACGAGATATTTGTGTTTGCACTCCAGTAGCATCGGATCTATATGCCGTTAAGATCAATCCATAATCACGTAAAATAAATTTGCTTTCAAGGATGTATACTTTGTCATCATGATTAAAACAGGCAAACAATTTGGGTAAATTATGTCATGTGACCTTAACTTGTGAGTTAATGCCAATGCACTCAACAAAAAGTGTTTCCAAACCATTTTTTGTGACATTTGAAGTATCGGCATAGAGTTTATGCGAGTTAAACTGGAAAATATTATGTCGACACAATTTTAGCGATAATTTGTGTTTCCATCAGCTTTATCTTGATGCACTAAAACTTCTCCGCAAAAAGTCCTTGGATGGAATTGTAGTTAATCACAACAATACAAGAGCAATGCAATGTGTCCTCTCTTTATTGTTCACTTTCTTTCCAAATAAAGATGCATTCTTGACCTCAATGACATTAATGGATTATTCCGGGTTTAATACGAGTTAAGCTCAATCGACAGCATTTGTGGCATAATACTGATTACCACAAAAATTTGCTTTGAATTGTCCCTCCTTTCTTAAAAAAAAATGTAATCGAAGTTACAGTGATGTACTTACAATGGAAGTCAATGGGCCAATTTTTGGAGGATTTAATGGCAGAAATGTGAAACTTATATTTTTATAAAAGCACTTACATTAATCCTTCTGTTAAAACTACTGTATTATTATAGCTGTAAATTTGATTAAATTGTACTTTTTACAGTCATTTTAGAGTTTGACATTACATCGTCATGGCAACGAAGTTGTAAAATTGGCAAAAACGTTCAACAGAAAAGGATAGTAAGTGACACTAAAATCATGTTAACATGCATATTGTTTACACCTTGTGACTATACATTTCTAATAGTGAGTATTTTAATGTTTACGGATTGGCCCCATTGACTTTCATTGACACTGCGCACTGTTGCCCCATTGGAAGTATGGCCACATACTTCCAAAAGTAAAGCCACAAGACATAATAAACGATATGCATGTAAACACAATTTTAGGGAGATAAAACTGCTTACAAACCTTTTCGGTGTAAATGTATTACCAATTTTGCATCTTTGTTGTCATGGCGATGCATCGATGTCAACAAACCCTAAAACGCTTTACAGCTCAAATAATACAGAACCGTTTTAAGAGAAGAATGAACGTTAGTGCTTTTATAAAATTATAAGCTTCGCATTTCTGCCTTTAAACCCTTTAAAAATTGGCCCCATTCACTTCCATTTTAAGTGCCTCATTGTAAAACAGATTTTTGCTTTTTTTTTTTTTTTTTAAGAAAAGGACAAATTAGTCAAAATAATTTTTGGTGGTAATCAACATTAGGGCTGCGTGATAAAGGTGAAAATAATAATCACGATTATTATGCTACATTTTTATCAAGATTATTAATCACGATTAATCTGTTATTTGAAAACCTTTTTTTTAATTATCAGGCTGCACAATTTATCAAGCCTTTTATTTTTAATGAAGACAGTGTTTTAGTCTGTGTGTTACCAGCAAAGGTGAGTGACAGTGGTGTTTTGTGCTCCTTCCATACATGGAGAATTGCTCTTGTCTCTTCCACGCTCCACACAACCAGTGCCACAGGGTTACTTTAGATTTGTTCCCACTTGTTATGGCCAAATATATTTGGAATTAAGCAAATGTGCAACTGTGGTAAATGCATAGCGTTTTTAAATAACCCCGTTAGCACACGTTAGCAACATGCACGAACCAAACTCGAGCACAGCAGTTCTGTATAACACATACATTGTCAAATCACGAGATGGAATTAATCTCATGTGCATCGAGCACAGAAAGCCATATCATTAATCTTGTGCATCGCACATACGAGACTCATAAACATCAGCATTGCAGTTATGTATTTCAGCACGTGCTCGATTGGTCAGTAGTGAACTTCTGAAGAGAGCGTGATTGGTCAGGTGTGGTGAAAACGACTAGGAAAGAGCATGTGATTTGGCCTATCAACCATAAACACAGCCTATAATGAAAATGAACAACAATTTGCAACTATACCTGGCTGACACCTTCTGTTTGCTAGATCGCAGACGATTATGCGTCATTACCCATGAGAGGCAGAAATCGTAATTGCGATTACATTTTGAATAATTGTGCAGCCCTAATCAACATTATCACAAATGAACTTGTATTGAACCTGGAATAATCATATAAACTACCACAAGACTCAAACAAATCACAAAAGTTAAGCATGGTTTACTTTTAAACTAATAATCAATAAAAAATTATAACCAAATAAAATCAGCTTGGCCTTTCGAACCATTTAATAATTATGCAGAATCTTCTGATTATTGGCAGATAAATTCTCATTCCCTTGAAAATGTATTAAATGTCACAGTTTCATCACTAGGCTTCAGAACAGGACTTGCAGTCATTTATCAAAGGCAGAGGCAAGTTCAGCCTCTTTATTTGCTTTACTGTTTGAACAAGCTAAATCATGTCTAGGTTTTGTTTGAACAAATCAATCTAAAGCTATTAAAAGACTGGCCTCTTACCCTATGAAACAAGCCACAGTGCAATATAAACAATGATTTTACTTACTCAGTTTACATATGAAGATTAACTCTGTCCACTCAAGGATTACACTTGCGGACAAAGGTTTGGAATAATGTACAGATTTTGCTGTTTCAGAAGGAAATTAGTACTTTAATTCACAAAAGTGGCATTCAACTGATCACAAAGTATATTCAGGACATTACTGATGTAAAAAACAGCACCATCACTATTTGAAAAAGTCATTTTTATCAAATCTAGACAGACCCCATTTCTAGCAGCCATCACTCCAACACCTTATCTTTGAGTAATCATACTAAATTTATAATTTGGTACTAGAAAATCGCTTGCCACTATATCAGACACAGTTGAAAGCTATTTGGTTCATTAAATGAAACTAAACATTGTCTTAGTGTTTGTTTTTGAGTTGCCACAGTATGCAATCGACTGGCATGTCTTAAGGTCAATATTAGGTCAAAAACGGCAAAAAAAGAAACGGATTTCTCTAGAAACTCATCAGTCAATCATTGTTTTGAGGAATGAAGCCTATACAATGCTTGAAATTGCCTAAAAACTGAAGATTTAATACAAAAGGTGGTACACTACAGTCTTCAAAGACAAAGGACAACTGGTTCTAACAAGGACAGAAAGAGATGTGGAAGGCCAGATGTACAACTAAACAAGAGGATAAGTACATCAGAGTCTCTAGTTTGAGAAATAGATGCCTCACATGTCCTCAGCTGACAGCTTCATTGAATTCTACCCGCCCAACACCAGTTTCATGTACAACAGTAAAGAGAAGACTCAGGGGAGCAGGTCTTATGGGAAGAATTGCAAAGAAAAAGCCAGTTTTGAAACAGAAAAACAAAAAGAAAAGGTTAGAGTGGGCAAAGAAACAGACATTGGAGAACAGATAATTGGAAAAGAGTGTTATGGATCTTAACCCCATTGAGCTTTTGTGGGATCAGCTATACTGTAAGGTGCGTGAGAAGTGCCGGACAAGACAGCCACATCTATGGCAAGTGCTACAGGAAGTGTGGGGGTGAAATGTCACCGGAGTATCTGGACAAACTGACAGCTAGAATGCCAAGGATCTGAAAAGCTGTCATTGCTGTACGTGGAGGGTTTTTAGATGAGAACACTTTGAATTAGTTTTAGAAGTTCTTAAAAAAATTCAAAGTGTAATAGTAGTTTGTCACATTATTAATGTCCTGATTATACATTGTGATCAGTTGAATGCCATTTCGGTGAATAAAAATACCAAATTATTTCCATAAGAGCTAAATCTGTACATTATTCAAAACTTTAGCTGCTTGTGTATATCAAGACACAGAATTGTACTTTCTCAAGGCATGAACTGAATGAAGGACACCAGGCTAAAAGGTACGAATTCAGATGGGGTAAACAATATGATAATGAATTTTAGTAGCCTATATTATAGATATAATTTAGAACCAAGCCAAGAAACAGAAATAAAACAGTCAAAAATGAGAATCTAACAATGATGTAATCATAATTCCTACCTCCCATTGGACGAATTGCCCCCATTGTTTTTTTCGTGTTCGGCCTCAAACACCAGACGGGCGACGGTGCGGGGGGTGATGTTAAAATCCACTTTCTCACAGGAACACATCAGCACCCCCAATTTAGCCGGCAAGCTAACAATTAAGTTTTTTTCGCCACTATTTCTAGTTATGTATTACTGTTTAACTATTTCGGGCCGATAGCCAACTTACATACGCAGAAAATCTGCGTAACCGTGACATCAAACTTAAGTAAACAAACCATCATAGTGATATTGATAGGCGTTAGCCGGTCAGCTGAATTCATGCATTTGGGAAGGACGATGGGAGCTTGTTAGCTAGCATGCTAGTAATACCGGTTGAAATACGGTCCACTGTTTACTTTTGTTTATCCCTGAATCCGGGTCATGTCAAGAAGGGATCCCTCTTTCGTCACTTCTCGCGCATGCGCATTTTGTATACGATACTTTTGCCTGCGCTTTTTTGCTCGCATCTCAGTGTATTAATGATGGAAAGCATTAGAAACTTAAATAATATCAATAATATACATATTATTATCATTACCATAGAGTGACTATTTGCAGTAGGTAAATACCTGCCACATAGTGCTGCTATTTGCAATGAAATAGTCTGGTGGAAACAAAGAAATGATAGACAAACTGCTCCATGAGTGTCTCTGGGTGTGATAGGACAGTGTGAATGTGCTTTTTCAGTCTGGGTTCTAATCTTCCTTTTGATCCAATTTCCCCATCCTGTTTCAACTCTTAATTCTACTTATAATTATAAAAAAAAATGAAAGTAAAAGTTGATTTCCTCACAGTGATAGGTTGGTGTGTGTGGTGTCTGTGGGTCTCTAAATAAATACACTACAGTGATGCCCTGTAAGGATATAATTAGGGGTGCAAATTGTATCTGTCTAACACTATTTGCGCTTAGTGCAAAGGTTGCTATTTACACTTAGTGCAAATATCCTCTGCCTTATAATAATAATTATTATTATTATTATTGTTATTATTATTATTATTATTAAGAAATCCTGTTGTCTTCTTTAAATCTCATATAGCAAGTCTCTTGGATACAGTAATATTTTGAGTTGAGGGCACATATCACTTTAAATTAGAGGAGGGGAACGTCAGGCCTCAGGGCCGTATAAGGCCCGCAATACCACTTTACACTTTATAGTACAATATGGATGTCATTGATGTTAAAAAGACTAAAACCGGATGACAATACATTGTGGAAACTATACTACTTTATAACATACACCCCTTCCTTGTATAACTTTATGGTACATTCGAGAGAGTATCCAAGTCCAAGGTATGCACAGACAAAAAATAACGGAAAGCAAGTGTTCTTGTGTTTTGCACAAAACATTATTTATGATATCAAAGGTGGGTTTCTTTAGAATGTATAGAAATATTAAAAACATTTGTAATGCAAATAAGAGGAATACATAGAACGTATGGGTAGAATATGCATATTTGTAATTATCTTATTATAATCTCTTATTATATTATTTGTTTCATAATATCAATTTCCACACAAATTTATTTTGACTTGCCCCTCCTTTTCTTTAAAAAAAAATAAAAATCAGGGGTCCTGGGTATCTCAGCGAGTTAAGACGCTGACTACCATCCCTGGAGTCGCAAGTTCAAATCCAGGGTGTGCTGAGTGACTCCAGCCAGGTCTCCTAAGCAACCAAATTGGCCTGGTTGCAAAGGAGGGTAGAGTCACATGGGATAACCTCCTCATGGTCGCAATTAAGTGGTACTCGCTCTCAATGGGGCGTGTGGTAAGTTGTGTGTGAATCGCGGAGAGTAGCATGAGCCTCCACATGCTGTGAGTCTCCACGGTGTCATGCACAGCGAGCCACATGATAAGATTGACTGTCTAAGAAGCAGAGGCAACTGAGACTTGTCCTCCGCCACCCGGATAGAGGTGAGTAACCATGTCACCACGAGGACCTAGTAAGTAGTGGGAATTTGGCACTCCAAAATTGGGCAGAAAAGTGTATATAAAAAGAAATATCTATAATCTGGGTTCCAGGAGGCACTTACCTTGTAAGTGAATGGGGCCAATCCATAAACATTAAAATGTTTCAAAAGTATAGATGTAAATAATGTGTTAACATGATTTTAGTGTGATTAAATCACTTACTTTTTCTGTGTAAAATTGCAATATCAACAAACCCTTAAACTGTCTGTAAAAAATACAATATAAACAACTTTACGGCTCAAATAATAAAAGGAGTTTTAACAAAGGAATTAATGCAAGTCATTTTATAAAAATGTAAGCATCACATTAAACCCTCCAAAATTGGCCCCATTCACTTTTACTTTTCGAAAACGAGGAGCAAGTCAAAATTTACTTTTGTGGTGATTAACATTGTGCCACAAATGCTGTTGATTGAGATGAACTGGACGTGAACCCTGAATATTCCTTTAAGATTGTGTGTTTTATTTAGATTTCGCAGGCCTGTGTCATCTCGTAGCGACCATGTGGGCATTATCCACATCAATTTAAGTACAGAAGATTCAATGTATAAAAAGAAGTTTTAAAGGAATATTCCGGGCTCAATCGACAGGCATAATGTTAATTATTCCTTGGTTTTTGCAGAATGAGGTCTTCTGAAACGTCATGTATATGAGAACGCCGATTTCCTTATACCCTTTAAGGGATTAAGAGAAAGCGGTTTAACCCACCTAGGTTTCTCGTTTCTCCGTAGAAAGCCGTTTATGCCATGCTGCCATGTAAACACATAAGCAGTGTTCTAACAGCGATTGCGCATGTGCGTGGAACAGAACAAATAACAAACGTCATAGGATGGAGCCTAACAACAAGACAAAAATAATTTCTGGGAGTACAGTGGAAAAAGCATGTACACTATAAACTATTCCCATTTATAAACACCGCTGTAAAATATTGATGGTCCCTCATGTTATATGTAGGCCTACATTGAGGGAATCCCGACGTTTTATGTAAAGGCAAGCCTCACTATTGAAGCAAAATTCTGCTGCAGGTCGCGTTTGAAAGGTAAGGAACAACTACTCTGAATATTTGGAAATAAAGTGAAGTAACATAGAATAAAATAGTGAAGTCTTCACGGATACCATGGTTGTTATTTACACAAGCGTCGCGGGCAAATTACGTTGCTGCGGCGAAAGCTGCTTACTGACCGAACCCCATGTAGCCTATACACCGCTTATATGGTGCATTTTAAACTGGAACGCAGATTTCTTGCAATAAACCGCTTTCTGGTGTCCATGTAAATGTAGTCTGTGAGGCTCTTACAATAGAAGTGAATGGGGCCACTTTTTAGAGGGGTTAAAGGCAGAAATGTGAAGCTTATTGCATTAATTCTTCTGTTAAAACTTGTGTATTATTTGAGCTGTAATGTTGTTTAAACCGTTGTTTACGTCATCAAGGTCTAAAATTATATATAAATTTACACAGAAAAGGTCAGTAAGCAATTTTATAACACTAAAATAATGTTAACATGCATATTGTTTACGTCTTGTGGCTATACTTTTGAAACAGTGAGAATTTTAAAGTTTTCAGATTAGCCCCATTCATTTCCATTGTAGTGCCTCACTGTCATCGTGATTGTCTTTTCTTTTTTTGTTCTTTTTTTTTTATTATTTTTTACATTTTGCCACAAATACTGTAGATTGAGCTTAACTTGTATTTAACCCACGAATATTCTTTTAACATTTAATTACATTTAATAAAAGTCAAATAATGAATATGTGAGATCTACCATGCCATTCCAAGTATGTAGTTCATTTAATGTGGTGCTAATAATGTAGTATATTCAGTACTACATTATCAAATGTATCTTTCTCTCGTTTGAGAGATAACGAAGCTCTCTGAGGAATATATTTGCCCACTGCGCCCTCTGAAGGACATCAAACATGGAGCGTTTAGCCTAAACTCAAAATAAAGGAGGAATACCTTAATTATATGGGAGTCCAACAGTTTGTACATTTATCCAAGTTGATTAACAGAATAGTAATGCTCATTAAAGAGTCAATTATGAATGAGCATTTGATCATGCTGCTTACCTTGAAGGTTTGTATCGACACTTTTAAGAATCATTATTCTAAATTAATTATAAGGATGGAAAAAGTTACAGGTGATGTCCTCATGCCCCCTCACATCGTTTCTTGCCAAGAATAGGGTCACCTTGTTTTCATTGGACGAAAGAAACAGACAAGGCAGAAACATATTATAGCCATTGTTTAATACTGTAACGATCTCCTGTATTGTGTACATAAACCCTCAGATTAAAAATGTATAAAAGTAGGGTTAAGAAGAGCTTTTACATATCATTGTACTGTTCTGTAGGTTGTGTTTTTGTGAATTTAATCGGTTTTGCAGCTTGTTTTTCTGTCAACTTGGTTTGCGTTCACTTATATGAATAACCTTGACTCACCTCTTAATGGGAATTTGACAGGGTTTCCACACTTGCTGTCTCTCTCTCGTGCCAGCGAGTCGCTTGTTTTATGAGTTGTGTTGTCTAAAGTAGAGTGAAGAGATTCCGTAGAGTTGTGTTGCTTTACGCCTGCTGGCACTGAATGGGCATCGGGAAACTCGATCGGTGCTAAATATAAAGTTCACCAGCTTGTGGGAGTCTGTAAGAAAACCAAGTGGACGCTTTTTGTACCGGCCCGTTTGTGTTTGGGGAGGGTAAATACTGACGTTCAGGGAACCAAAACAACCTGCAGTCTCTAACAGTTTATCACTCACCCCATACGCAATCTGATATGACACGAGTCAGGGTAAATACATGCGTTTAACATAACAATAGTGCATGCATCTATATACGTAAATGATCTGAAGGACAATGGTTTGAGTTGCAGCAGTCGTTTTAGACGAGCAATACTGACGAATGACTAATAATTGTGCAACACTGCTGATGTATAGCTGTGAAAAACTAAGTCTCCATCATATCCAGTGACCTTCGCTAATTATTCTGGAAGTCTGGGCAAAAATATTTCGAAGAATGATTCACACCAGCTTTTTCTGCCATCTTGGATAATAAATATCAGTTTAAGTGTGTGTGTGTGCGCGTGTTTTTGTGATTTACGAGGACAATTTTGTAAGTTACAAACTGGTAATTACAAGGTTATTATGCTATAAATGTGATTTATGAGGACATTTCTAGTGTCCCCATAATTCAAATCGCTTAAAAATCATACTAAACAATGTTTTATTGAAAATGTAAAAATGCAGAAAGTTTTCTGTGAGGGTTAGGTTTAGGGGTTGTGTTAGGTTTAGAGGATAGAATCTATAGTTTGTACAGTATAAAAGTCATAATGTCTATGGAAAGTCCTCATAATGATAGGTAGACCAACATGTGTGTGTGTGTGTGTGTGTATTTATCACTTTGTGGGGACCAAATGTCCCCCATAAGGATAGTAAAACCCAAAATGTTGGGACATTTTGTCAGTCCCCATGAGGAAAACAGCTTATAAATCATCCTAAATTATGTTTTTTGAAAATGTAAAAATGCATTTAAAATAAAAGTAATAATCCTGTGTTTTTAAAAGTTAAGCTCAATCAACAGCATTTCTGGCATAATGTTGATTACCACAAAAATAATACTTTAAAACTAAAAGATAAGACCTTTTCTTGAAAGAAATAAAAAATCAACAATGGAGGTTACAATGAGGAACTTACAATGGAAGTCAATGGGGCCAATAGTTGGAGGGTGTAAAGGCAGAATTGTGACGCTTATAATTTTATAAAAGCACTTACATTGATTCTTCTGTGTAAATGTATAGTATAACTTTATAATTATACATTTACACAGAAAAGGTTAGTAAGCGACACTAAAATCATGTTAACATGATTTTAACAGTGAGTATTAACATTTACAATTCACTTCAATTGTAAGTGCCCACTGTTGCCCAGATTTTTGCATTTTTTAAAGAAAAAGAAGTACAAGTCAAAACTGACTTGTGGTAATCAGCATTATGACACAAATGCTAACTTGTATTGAACCCGGAATATTCCTTTAAGTGTCTTTTCACTCTGTGACAGATAAATAGTGAATAAAACTAAACAATTATATCAATTCACATATTTTGATATTATGTTTTTTTACGCATTTAAGCAACAGTTTGTCAAAAGATTATCCGACTCAAATGCACGTGACATGGAATAAACAAGTATAATGTTAGAAGTTAAAAAAGTAGTCAAATTAGATTACTTAAAACCTGTAATCAGATTTTTTTAATCATGTAATTTGTAATCTGTACTGGATTAGAGTTCAGAAGTAATCAACCCAGCCTTGATGAAAGAGTAGCTATAAATAACAATAGCTAATTTACTAGAGCATTTGTTGGGAAAATTGTGTCGAACATAATTTGAATGGTATGTAGATGTTCACTTGCAATTACAGTATTTATGTCAGACTATAAAGTGTAATAAAAGTAGTTGATATAGTGTAGCTAACTATTACTTTCCACTTATGTAATATTTTGTTAACCTTGCCCTGCATTGAAATGTCCTTGTGCTCAAGACTATGTAAACTTACACTGACACTGAACATTAGTGCCGTGAAAAGAAAACAGGTGAGTTGAATGAAAAGCAATAGCTAAATAAAGCTTTTAAACAGTCTAGCTGCCAAACTTGACAACGGTGCAGATTTTGCAGATGAAATCACCACATGTTGCATACAATTGTGAACTTCCACACTGCAATATAAAGAAATCCTGTAGACATTGAATGTTTTCTAGCACAAAATTATACTTTATTAACAGAGATTTCACCCAAATTGATTTCCACTTTTAAATGGGTACTCCATCGTGAAGTGTTAACAGAAATGTGAATAAGAGGGACTGTATGTATAGGACAAAATATTAATCAGTATTAAATCAAAAATTCTCAAGGAGCAGTAATGCAGCTTTTGACCAACATACCAGGCGTTTTGCAACTTTGATCTGCACCCCACTGTTATTTACTGTAGCTCATTTGCCAGTAAAATGTAAAACAGAGGCTTGAAGCACAAATCTTTGCTTGTATTCTGCCTCTGGTGACAACACTGCATATTGTAAAGCTCTAATATAGCTATTACGACTATTGACATATATATACTTAATTACACTATGTAACACAATTTTTGTTCCTGGGTAGTAAGTGTCATTTCATAATTGCTTATGCCTCAAAAGTATGGAAAATGGCTATTGTTCCCCAGAAACTTTGCTTTTGTGACCAGGACAGTGATATTTAGAAATTTACCTATTTCCAATGAGAAAACGGGCGAATTTGTCTTTTCGTTTACACAAAGTCCGAAAAAAACAACATATGAATCCAAATTATCATGTATTTATACTAATACAAAAATGACTACAAAAGATATTGAAGAGAGTAATTTTTCAAGATTTACGATTATACTGTAAATCACATTCACAAATCAGCCCCCAAATGTAGTCTCCCATCATGTTCTCGCTATACTGTCCTTGGTAGCGGCGTTCAAAGCCCAGTATATCCTGATGGAAGTGCTCGCCTTGCTCCTCCGAGTACGCTCCCATGTTCTCCTTGAATTTATCAAGATGAGCAGCAAGGATATGGACATTGAGGGACATCCTACAGCCCATTGTGCCGTAGTTCTTCACCAGAGTCTCAACCAGCTCCACATAGTTTTCAGCCTTGTGATTGCCCAGGAAGCCCCAAACCACTGCGACAAACCTGTTCCAAGCTGCTTTCTCCTTACTAGTGAGCTTCTTGGGGAATTCATCACGCTCCAGGATGTTCTTTATCTGTGGTCCGATGAAGACACCGGCTTTGACCTTTGCCTCAGACAGCATAGGGAGAAGGTCTTGAAGGTACTTGAAGGTTGCCGACTCCTTATCTAGAGCTCTGACAAATTGTTTCATAAGGCCCAGTTTGATGTGCATTGGTGGCATCAGCACCTTCCAGGGTCCACCAGTGTCTCCCACTTGACGTTGTTCCTCCCCACAGAGAACTCAGTCCGCTGTGGCCAGTCCCGCCTGTGGTTGTGTGCCTTGGTGTCCCTGCTGTCCCAAAGGCCTCCCAAAAAACATTTTAAAATGTAAAACTTTTACAATTTTAACATATATTTCCGAGCAACAATTGTCCTTCTTACCTTAAAGAGTTTTTTTTTTGCAGTGATTGCAGGTGAAATGAGGTGCCCTGATCCCTGACAGACATGCTGAAATATACCTTGTAGGCCTCACTCATCTTACATTACATACATTACATTTATGCATTTGGCAGACGCTTTTATGGGAAGCGACTTATGGTGCACTTATTACAGGGACAATCCCCCCGGAGCAACCTGGAGTTAAGTGCCTTGCTCAAGGACACAATGGTGGTGGCTGTGGAGATTGAACCAGCAACCTTCTGATTAACAGTTATGTGCTTTAGCCCACTACGCCACCACACATCTTAACAGAAATGTTTGGGCAGCATTTTTATATCGTCAGACTGTGGGTGGGGGGGTTGGATACAATGACACCCGGGACTGAGAGGCGACCTTGATGTGCGCATATGTTAAATAAAAAAAAGAAATTGGTCCTCAAAAAATGAGTCCTTAAAAATTACCTGCCAGTGGGGTGGGGTGGCCAATGGGGTGGCCAGGCTTCGGTCCAGGTGGCCACGGTCACACCTGGCCACCCCCTAGCTCCGCCACTGTACCCAGGAAGGTGTACAACTAAAGTTCTTGTCTTTGGCTATTAAAAAATAAAACCTAAGACGAATGTTCCTAAAATGTTAGAAATTGGTTCTCTAAAATAACCAATAACACTTTACGATAAGGTTCCATCCGTTAACATTAGTTAATGCATTAGCTATCGTATCATGAACTAACCATTAACAATGTATTATTTACAGCATTTATTCATCTTTGTTAATGTTAAATAATAAAAATATAATTGTTCATTTTTAGTTCATGTTAGTTCATAGTGCATTAACTAATGGTATCAAACACAGCTTTTGAAATAAAAAATGTATTAACATATGCTTTGTATTAATATATGTTGAAATTAACATTAACTAAGATGAATAAATGCTGTAAAAGTGTTGTTCATTGTTAGTTCATGTTAACTAATATTGTTAACTAATGTTAACAAATGCAACCTTGTTATAAAGTGTTACCAAATAACATACTGTCTGGAACCAAACGTTTTGTGTTTGCTGGGTTCTGTGTTTACAACCTGGTCACTGAAATGATTGTGTAGCCTATATAAAGACTACAACCCTGATTTACTGGATGACTAAAATATAAGAGATAGCTACTCTCTTATATTTTGTGTAGATTTTTGATGATATTGACATTAGAATCAATAGTTATGTTCTGGTGTATGTGATTATGCATAGCAATTGGGGGCCACTCTCACTTCTCAAATTCCGGATTGGATTGCAGGCACAGGGATTCACTCGGTCTATGTTTAGCTCCCCTCAACTCCAAAGTCTGAGTTGCGACACACATTATCTGATGGGATATTATTTTAAGATTTAAACATTTACCTTTAAAGGATGAAGAATTCAAACACAAGCAAGTGTGTTTTTCAAGATAACTGA
Source organism: Xyrauchen texanus (assembly GCF_025860055.1). Classification (NCBI taxonomy): domain Eukaryota; kingdom Metazoa; phylum Chordata; class Actinopteri; order Cypriniformes; family Catostomidae; genus Xyrauchen; species Xyrauchen texanus. The sequence continues at coordinate 8,820,139 of NC_068290.1, read as the reverse complement.
TAGGAGCGCAAATGCAAGATTTTTGGATTTACAATAAGAAGAAATTCGACTGTCTTGGCCAAGTAATGCTGTAATACTAAAAAAGAAAAGAAAGATATAGGACACACCAATTCAAGGACGCTTGAACATGTTGCTGCGAATGATTTTATTTTTGGCTCTCTGCATTGTTTTTATCCATGGTAAGTTTACATTCATGTGAACCTATGAAGGCATGCTGAGGTGATTAAAATGATTTAGAGGACAACGAGAACTTTTATTTATAATGGCAATACGTTGTATACTTATGTAGATTATTAACCAATGGATACAGCATATGTTTCTCATTTATTTATTAAAGCTCATTAATAACATATCAGGTTAACTAGTCTCCTTCTGCAACTAGAGTGTGTAGGTGTTGGTGTCACCACGGAAGATCCTGTTTATCTTCAGTTAACTCAACTACAGGCAAATGAGTTGTACCAGTTTAACAATTCAAGTTGGATTGAACTCAATGCATGAACTCAATGCAATAAGGTCAACAAACTCAAAAATATCTATGATTATTAAGTTCAATAACCTTGCATTGTTAAGTACAGCTGGTCATAATTTCAATATCCATGAAAATAATATAAAAGTCTATTCTTAACAATATTTACATTTCATTGATACATTGTATATTATATAAGAAATATTCCTTGTCAAAGAATTGGGGGTGGGTCCAACTGATCCAGTGATCCAACTGAGCATGCTCAAAAGACTGTAAGTTCTACCTTCACCAACAAACATGACATTATGAGTTCTCACTGTTTAGAAATGTAAGTTGCTCTCATTTACACTGCCGTTAGGTTTGGGGTATTTTTTTTTTTTTAAATAAAGCATTGACCCCAAACTTTTGGACGGCAGTGTATATGGCATAAAAGTTGACTTTATTGATTGTTTTAAGTCTAAACTTTGTCTACACTAGAAAGTTCAATCAACTTTTAAAATTGAGTTTAACTGACAAAATTGAAGTTGGATTATTTACGGTGTGATATATATATATATATATATATATATATATATATATATATATATATATATATATATATATATATATTGGATATGCATTATTAACAAAGTGGTGAGAGGCATATAAAGTACAACACAGATTCCGATGTTTAAATGTATGTTTTTATACCAGTTTCTCTGTGTCCTATTAAGCTGTTGTGGTATGTTTAGTTTGTTGTGTTGTATGCAGTCTTGATAATATGGACTGAAAAAGAGTTACAAGCCCATATTACACATCAATCTCAGTTATAAACAATTTATTCTTGCATATTACACACTGTATTGTATGTCCATTTGTTTTAATGTGTGCATTACCCCCCCCCGCTTACTCATTATTCAGTGCCAGAAGGACAAAGTGGATGTGCTGAAGTGGACTCCATGACAGAGGCAGTGGCTGGAAAGACTTTTATGTTGGGATGCATCTCTTGCAAGAGGAGGGAAGAGGTGCCTGGTTCTGCTATCGTGGACTGGCACTTCAAACCATCTGAAGATGAGGATTTTATTCATGTTAGTACAGCGATTGCAGTGATTCAAGAGCCTGTTATCAGCTTGACACATATGCACTGTTGCAGATTAGAACAAAGCATGAAACAGTCCAAAGTATTTCTCAGTTGAAATGAAATATTGTTATGTGTGCATTACATCTTTTGGCACCGTTTTGCTTTTTAACATCTGATTTTACTACTGAATAGTGGAAACTCCATTTAATCCACCTTCTATCCTACATCTCTATCCCTCTCAGATTTTCCAGTATGAATATACTTCCCCCAGCTTTCTTCATGAAAACTATGAGGGAAGACTAGAGTGGCATGGGACTATGGGGACAACGGATGTGCAAAATGGAGCCATCTTCATTCACAACGTTACATTTAACGACACTGGGACCTACCGTTGTACCTTCCACCGCACACTGTTTCTTCCTCCAGATGAGGAACATGTGACAATAAGCAAAGATGTGGAACTCACCGTTGTGAAAGAGGGTAAGAACCCTTTTAAGTCCACCAGTCTCATTATTTATCCACTGAAAATAGATAATTTTGCATTTTAACTGATTATTTTTCAAGAACTGGCACAGCAGGGACACAGTAGTTATGTATACTTTACTTCTCTCTGGGTGTCATCTGAATTAAACCCAACCATAATACTTTAATTTGTTGTTCCTCAGCCAAACGTGAGCTGACAGCTGTAATCTCTGAGATTATGATGTATGTGCTGATCGTCGTCCTGCAGTTGTGGATGATTGCAGTGCTGATTTACTGTTATAAAAAGATCTATGCTGAGAACGAAGCTCGAGAGGCCAGAAAAGCAGCTGCTCAGAACAAGTGCGACCAACTTTCTTTGCCCTAAATTTGTCTGTATAATAAACTAGATGGAATTTTGTAAAACTTACTTTTTTTTTAAATGTTCCTTATGTTTTCCCAGACTCATCGACGCAAGTGATCCTTGTGAAGGGGATCATTTTGAATAATTGATTGGTGGTGGTGTAGTGGGCTAAAGCACATAACTGGTAATCAGAAGGTTGCCGGTTCGAGCCCCACAGCCATTGCCATTGTGTCCTTGAGCAAGGCACTTAACTCCAGGCTGCTCCAGGGGAATTGTCACTGTTATAAGTGCACTGTAAGTCGCTTTGGATAAAAGCGTCTGCTAAATGTAAATTACAATTTTGGTTAGTGAATGTGAAAGTATCAAAGTCAGTTATACAATTATATGAAGTAACAGCCCTTTTGATTGTGTGTCACAATAGCTTTACTAATGAGGAAGATGGGGATAAGGAGGATGACTAGTCTTGTGGCCAATAGAAACCTCAACCATTTCTGTTGATATTTCTACAGTAGCATAGCATTTCATTCTGTCAGCTAATGCTGAGTAAGTCACAATGGAATCATAATAGATATAACACTGTTTTAACAAAACATGTTATAAAAAATTGATGCTATATATCTATACAAACCGATCAGCCACAACATTAAAACCACCTGCCTAATATTGTGTAGGTCCCCCTCGTGCAGCCAAACAGTGCCAACCCCTCAGAATATTCTGAGATTATATTCTTCTCACCACAATTGTACATTTTTGAGTGGTTTTCTGAGTTACTGTAGACTTTTAGTTTGAACCAGTTTGGCCATTCTCTGTTGACCTCTCTCATCAACAATACATTTACATCCACAACTGCCACTCACTGGATGTTTTTTGTTTTTGTCACCATTCTGTGCAAATTCTAGAGACTGTTGTGCATGAAAATCCCAGGAGATCAGCAGTTACAGAAATACTCAAACCAGCCCATTTGGCACCAACAATCATCCATGTGATTATCTAAACAGCCAGTCATGTGGCAGCAGTGCAGTGCATAAAATCATGCAGATACAGGTCAGGAGCTTCAGTTAATGTTCACATCAACCATCAGAATGTGGAAAATTGTGATCTCAGTTATTTGGACCATGGCATGATTGTTGGTGCCAGATGGGCTGGTTTGAGTATTTCTGTAACTGCTGATCTCCTGGGTTTTTGACAAAAAACTTCCAGTGAGTGGCAGTTCTGTTGATGAGAGAGATCAACAGAGAATGGTCAGACTGGTTTGAACTGACAAAGTCTACAGTAACTTAGACAACCGCTCTGTACTATTGTGCTGAGAAAAATATCAGGTTGGCGCTGGTTTGGTGGCACGAGGGGGACCTACACAATCGGTGCATATATTGCATATTTTTTTATAATTTGGATATATGTATGTGTAAAGTTGAATCAGGTATCATAAATATAAATAATTTGAGAGTCTTAAAACTAATTTCAAAGCTTTAACTGTGAATTTCATTATTTCAAAGAAACCAAAATGGCAAGGGGAAGAAGAATAGAGAACAGCTGGCTTTCTTGATGTGCTTATTTATTGACTAAAGATAAACAAGCTAAGACAATATTTTAAGACATTGTTCAGGTGTTTGTAATCCTCAGTTAAAATGGTTTACAGGTATGCAAACTCATGAGATGTGAAAAAAGTAACCCTTTCAAATATTTTTTTTTATAAAACTTACCGAACAATTTAGGCTTCAGAAAAGGTGACTTTAGCTGAAAGGTGAGTAGCTTGCATCCCTGGGCTTAAATGTCTAAACACAATTTTGGTCCAACAAGCAAGCTTTTTGATTTTGTAACTAATCTATGATACAGGTTGTGCTTGGAAAAACCAATAAAGAAGAGACTTTGGTCCAGTGAACTTTTCCAAGTTTTGCATTGTGGATAAAAATCCTATATTTGAAAAGACGGCTTCACTGTTTATATGGTATAGTGCAGTGTGTGTTTTAGATGCTTTTTTTAACAGTTATTGTAACTGTAAGGTATTTGTTGTATGATGTATCCATTACAGGAGATAAGAAGTAAATAAAAATAAAAAAATGATTCAGGCTGACAGGATTTTCACTTAGCCCCAAGGTCTTTCATTAAGTGGAACTGTAACTTCATAAGAACTTTGTATAAAGCATCTTTCCCTGCAGTGCCAGCAGAGTTGATGGGGCCGTCAAATAACGCTCTCATCTTGCTTTGTGGGGTTTTCTCAGCACGGATTTCATCATATTCCTCCTTTCTGATGATTTCCTTTTCAAATAGTTCATCTAGGATGGCATCTATGTTATTAACTCGTTGTATCAGCTCTTTCCGATTGCGATCAATGAAGTGTTTGTCTGTGAAAGGGAAATGAGAACATGCATTTGGTCAGATTGTGAGGATTCTGATGATCAAAGGGTAAAATTACTAAAATGTTATGTATTGTAATATGTTGAAGATTTTGGCCTATAAGGTAGACTATACATGCTTCTTATATGAAGCTATATCTAAAATGTTTTTTCGAAATAAATGTAAAAAAAAAAATACAGTTACACTTATTCACCATTAGATGGAGGGCTTGGCCCTGCTGTCGGGTCATGAACGCTGCCGGATGTATCTGCTGAAAATCAGATACAAGATTATTATTTTGATTATTCTAGTGATACAGCTAAAGTTCACATGTATTACATAATGTACAGGGCAAGGTAAATACATTCATAAAAGTTGTTTAGCTTTCACACGTCAATCTATCCTAATAGTTGAAACAAAGTAAATAAATGTAGCACATATATATCGGATTATTTATAGTCGACTGATTATAAATTGACTTACTAGTTTCCATTATTATTATTTCATGGTTATTTAACTTGTAGCCTAGTTGTTTAATCGCTTAAATAATTATACTGTTCTTCAAAATGTGGCCAAAAACTGACCTAGAAACCAAAACGCGGGAAAGTGAAAGTACATTTGGGTTCTACTAAATCTACAAACTTTGGAATCATTTAAATAGTAACATAACTTTAGAACTCTGGTTACATTTGTAACACGAGTTTAACGGTTCTAAAGTAGGCATGTTTACACTACTTTTGACGTTAGATGAGTCGTAATTTAATTTCAGTACGATCCTCTTTATGGAGGCCTGGAACAAAATCGAAAGTAAATCAGTCGAACTAAAAAACAATTTTAAATGACAACACCGATACTAATTTACACTAACCTGACCTGTTCCTATTTTTTTGTGTTTTTTGGATTATGTAAGGACTCCAAGCACGTGTCTTTACTAGAGGGAAATCGAACTTCCGTGTTAGGGGGTTTCAAACTTGGGTCCGGGGGCAACTATGGGGCCCGCCAAGAGGTGCTAAGGGGTCCGCAGAAAATAAAAACATTATACAAATATTTGGCTACTTTAATAATTTATTTAAATTTTCTTAATTTCCTTTATTACAAAATAACAGACAGTTTTTTTAATTCTGCAATCCAGTCTTTATAATATAACGCTTACTTTTTACTCACACAGTAGCCTACAAAGAGCATTTACATCTAAAATATAAAGCTGCCTATATATTTTTGAAAAGGTGTCCCTCGCAAGGGGATCATCATGTTTGTGAACTCTCGTGAACTCTGTCGTTTAAACTTCTGTTTTTTGCATTTGCATTAGTTTAGTCCAATTCTGCAGGTTTTCACTTACTGTGCCCTGAGACCTCTTTGAGTTCCTTTGCTTGTTCATTGCAGCCTATTGCTTCTAAAATTTCCAGTGATACAGGGATCGCTTCTTTCGATGTAAAAGTGATCACCATTAAATCTGCGAGATCCAAGGAGTCTTTAGCCTTTTCGATCGCACCGCGGCGGACGCGCGGTTCTTTCTTTCGATCGCACAATTTGCTTTTAAATTTCTTTTGGTTGTCCTGCCCCAGATCATCAAAAGTGTCAATCAGGTGATCTTTAATAGTTTTCTCCATTCTTGCTCAGACTGCCCCTGCCTCTTCAAGTGGCTGTTGGCAGAGGATGAACCAAAGGGTAAATCTAGCTATGAGATCTATGGAGGTGTGTCCTTAGCCATATGCCTAAACTGTATGATATGCATGGGAAGTTCAAATCAGTGCATGAAGTGGACGAAAAAAGTGCAGGTATCTCCTCTCCTTGTAAGTATAAAACTCGATATTTGTAACATGAAAAACAAAACACTGTTATTGTGCGTTTATTTAAATGACGTCAGTTAGTCAGGGGTATTTAATTAAAAATTTAAGGTCTGGCCAAAAATTCCTTCTTAAGTTGTGAATAAATAACAAATATGACCTCACACCCTCAACTAACAAATAGGGTTTGATCAACTTTACTTTGAAAATAAAATCATACAATGGAGGGTTATTGTTTATAAAAACTGAGGAAGAACATTTAGATCATCTTAAGTCTGTATCTTTAACAATATCAAATCACAGAAGAAAACAGTGGCAATCTAATGTAGAACTGTATTTTTTCATCTAATAAATGTAAAATTGAAAAAGCGCAATGTGTGTTCTTCCTTTTCTCAATTATCCATCCATTCAATTAGGAGAACATTTAATAAATAAAAAATACATTGATCAATTGTCACACATTATACATACATTTCTGCATATACATGGTGAAATTATTTATTTTTCACATATCCCAGCTAAGCTGGGGTCAGAGTGCAGGGTCAGCCATGATACAGATAGGTAGCAGATAGGTTCAAGGGCCTTGCTCAAGGGCCCAACAGTGGTGTCAGGGCTTGAACCCCCAACCTTCTGGTCAGTAACCCAGAGCCTTAACCGCTGAGCCACCACTGCCCACTGCCCTTTTCTTAAAAGGTTGAGCATATGAGCTGACATCACTACTATAACAGCTGTGACGTATTTCACCAGTATTTTTTTTAATTCACCAGGCAGCTGAGCAATTTGCATAAATGCATTTGATTGAATAAGACGCCATAAAATGTTAAGCACTGGTTCATGTTTTGCAGATCAGTGTAACTGAATGTGACAAAGGGGCGGGCGTGGCCAGGCCGCGAATATCCAAGATGGCGGCACGCAGCGGCCACTCCGGATCCAAAAACGGTGCTATTTTTGTTTAAAAAGCCCGACTTTTGAGGCACATGGACATCGGACATTGGATGTTCCTGTTTACCATCGCCAGACACTACTGAAATATAAGACTCATGCAAAAACCAAGCTGCATGATGACCTGCAGGAGGCGCTACGCGTACTCAGCTTGCTGCGGAGACCAGGCCTCCAGTCCTCGGCGTCGCCTGATGCCGGTGACTGGGGAGAGGACGTCGTAAGCGGTGTGCGAGAAAGCAGAAGCGCGGCAAGAGGGCGGGGGTCCACGCTAGGCTAAAAACAAACCCTAGCCGGCCGGCTCTCTTGTCTATCCTGCTCTCAAATGTTTGCTCCTTGGACAATAAACTGGACTATATCTGACTCCAGCAGGCTATGCAGCGTGAGTTTAGAGACTGCTGCGTCTTTGTTTTCATGGAGACGTGGCTCAGCGACAGACTTCTGGACGCTGCCATTCAACTAGACTGGCTCGCCTCGTTTCGTGCCGACAGAAATACAGCTCTCTGCTGGTGGTGGCTTGTGTGTTTACATCAACACGGAATGGTGCAAGAACTCTATGCTAGTCTCTAGTTACTGCTCATCGCTGGTGGAGCTTGTGAATGTTAGATGCAGACCTTTTTATTTACCACAGGACTTCACCACTGTTATTATAACTGGAGTTTACATTCCCCCAGCGTTAATGCTAAGGAAGCGCTCTGTGAACTGTATGGGGCTATGAGCGATCTGCAGAACGCTCACCCCGACTGACTTTTTATAGTCGCCGGAGATTTCAACCATGCGAATCTCAAGACAGTGCTCCCTAAATTCCATCAGTATGTGAGGCTGCAACATATGGCGATTCTACCAACTTGGAGGAATACACAGCATCAGTGACCAGCTACATCAGCAAGTGCATTGATAATGTCACTTTCTCCAAGACCATCACCACACGCTCTAACCAGAAGCCGCGGATGACTGTGGAGGTGCGCACGCTGCTGAGGACCCGAGACTCCGCCTTCAGAGCAGGCGATAAGGCAGCCCTAAGAACAGCTAGGGCCAAACTGTCCTGGGCAATCAGAGAGGCAAATCGCGCACACGCCCAGAGAATCCACAGTCACTTCCAGGACAGCGGTGACACGCAGCGCATGTGGCAGGGCATCCAGGCCTTCACCAACTACAGGACAACATCAGTTGCCTGTGACAAAGATGCCTCCCTTCCAGATGTGCTGAACGACTTCTACACTCGGTTTGAAATGCACAACGACGTGGTGGCGAGGAAGACCACCCCTCCTCCCAACAACCAGGTGCTCTGTCTTACCACGGCAGATGTGAGGAAAACTCTACGTAGAGTCAACCCACAGAAGGCTGCTGGACCAGACAACATTCCTGGCAGAGTGCTCAGAGGATGTGCAGACCAGCTAGCAGATGTTCTTACCGACATCTTAAACATTTCTCTGAGCAGCGTCATCGTTCCAACGTGCTTCAAGGCCACCACCATCATCCCCATGCCAAAGAAGTCTTCAGTGTCCTGCCTCAACGACTACCGTCCCATCGCACTCACACCAATCATCATGAAGTGCTTCGAGAGGCTCGTCATGAGGCACATTAAGACCCAGCTGCCCCCCTCACTAGACCCACTGCAGTTTACGTATCGTCCAAACCGTTCAACGGACGACGCCATCGCCACAACCCTCCGTCTCAGCCCTCACCCACCTAGACAAAAAGGATTCATATGTTCAAATGCTGTTCATAGATTTAAGCTCAGCATTCAACACAATAATTCCTCAGCACCTGATTGGAAAGCTGAACCTGCTGGGCCTGGACACCTCCCTCTGCAACTGGATCCTGGACTTCCTGACTGGGAGACCTCAGTCAGTCCGGATCGGGAACAGCATCTCCACCACCACCACACTGAGCACTGGGGCCCCCCAGGGCTGTGTGCTCAGTCAACTGCTGTTCACTCTGCTGACTTACGACTGTGCAGCAATGCACAGGTCGAACCACATCGTCAAGTTCGCAGATGACACCACCGTGGTGGGTCTCATCAGCAAGAACGACGAGTCAGCATACAGAGAGGAGGTGCAGTGGCTAACGGACTGGTGTAGAGCCAACAACCTGTCCCTGAATGTCAACAAAACAAAAGAGATGGTTGTTGACTTTAGGAGGGCACAAGGTGAACACACTCCGCTGAACATCGACGGCTCCTCTGTGGAGATCGTCAAGAATTCCTTGGTGTTCACCTGGCGGAGAACCTCACCTGGTCCCTCAACACCAGCTCTATCACCAAGAAAGCCCAGAAGCGTGTCTACTTTCTCTGAAGGCTGAGGAAAGCACATCTCCCACCCCCCAACCTCACTACATTCTATAGAGGGACTATTGAGATCAACTGCTATGTGCATAGAACACTATCTCATAGTATGTTATGTTTAAGTTTTTAGAAACTATCATCTTTTTGCACTACTGTATACTGGTCGGCGCTGCACTGTCTCTCACTGTACCTATTGTCCTGTTCAATGTATAGGTATTTTATATAGGTATTTGATTTAGTTGTGTAGTCTCGTGTGGTTCTGTGTTTGTCCTATGTGGTTTTTATGTAGCACCATGGACCTGGAGGAACGTTGTCTCCTTTCGCTGTGTACTGTACTAACTCTATATGGTTTAAACGAGAATAGAAACCATTTGACACTTGACAGGATGCACGCCTGGTGCTGAGTTGCCCCAATCAGCGGGAGAGAGAGATAAGGAGGAGCAGGAGACATGTCACTCTCTCTCTCTCTCTCACTCTGCCAGCTCCTCCTTATCTCTTTCCCCGCTCATGGCCTGGCAATGCCCTCCTCCTGTCACAGTGAACTTTGCCCAGACAAGTGGCTTCCTGTCTGGAACTGGACCACAGATCACTTCTAACGGCCATTCATGCTGTTGCACCTGCTGCTGAGTGTTGTTAAACTCACCGCTGAGTTTTGCACAGAGAGTGCTTAGATGGTCAGATAAAAGTGATTGGCGGCCGCATTGAATCACCCACTGACTTATATTACATAAAAATAAATTACATCCTACCAGGAGAAAAACTGCAAAAAGGCAAGAAAATCTGCCTGTACTCTGTAGACCAAATTAAGAGCAGCCACCATGACATGTCAACCAATAACAACATTGTCATGTATTACTAAAGTATTTTAAACCTTTTTCTAATTCTTGTTCAATTACGTATGCACTGTATATGACATACAATGAGAGACTACATGGCACATTTGCACTTATAATTTTTTTTTTGTTACAATTAGCTAAGGATCATTTTGCATTTAGGACCTTAACATGTCTAAGGAGTCTCTGATTTAGGTTAAAAAAAAATTATGTATATGCAGAGATAACCATAAAACTAGTGCTTTAGATAAGGAAGGGCACAAAGTGTTTCCTATTTTATTGGTATCTACTGTATATCTGTTTTCTTCAGAGCATAGGAGCTATAAGCAGGGGTGGAGCCAGGAGTCTTCCACCTCTAAAAAGGAAATTGTGCCCAAGACAAAAAATGATCAAAACGGCAATTGCGAGTGGGGTGGTAAATGGGGTGGCCAGGCCACACCCTAGCTCTGCCACTGGCTATAAGGTAATAAAAACAGTGATAAATGTGACTTAAACATATAGAAAAAATATTATGAAAAGTATTATTAAACAAATAGACTAAGATGAGAATAGAGATTTAAAGATAGTAGTTTAATGGAAATTTCATTAAAATACAGATTACAAAATGCTTTGACAACATATGACTGGCATGACAAAACATTCCTGAGTTCTTGATTGATGACAATGATTTTCTATATTATCATAATCAGAAAAGAGTAGACTAATCTTCATTTGTTCAATGTTCAACATATTTGTTTGTGGGGGTAGGGATGGGGATATATGGTTGGACTGGTTAGTTAAAGGAATAGTTCACCCAAAAATTAAAATTCTCTCATCAGTTACTCAAACTAATGCTGTTTCAAACACGTATGAATTTCTTTCTTCTGCTGACATTTTTGGATGAACTATTCCTGAAATATAAGCACAATAGGATAGTTTTTGTATAGAGAAGAATATTAATTTTTTTATTGAACATGCTTTGGACTAGAATGGGATGGCACAAAGATCCTGTGTCAAGAGCATGTCAGATTTTACTTTGATATTAAAGTCCAGGGAACAAGTAGAACTGTTTTACAAGGGTTTCCCTTTCTATACATGCCATTTGTTTAGAAGCTCCTTTCCTTATTGGGTCACTCTCGAAGCGTTGCATAACCTATAAAACAGAGCAAGTGTAGGACTGAGACAAGAAACAAACTTTAATATGTAGTATTTCAGTTCGGATGAGTGGAGTACTCATGAAAAAAAGAACAACAATTCAAATTGTTTTTAATTTACCTTCCTGAACAATTCATCAATGTGAATCTCATGTGCACTTTCACAGAACACACTCACTAAGTGTCTGATGTAAGGCGATCCCAAATAAGGATTCCTGGCAGAGCGACATTCTGAAGAGAAATTGCAGTGGTACATTATTAACAAAAACATCCAAAACTATTACAAAAAATGCCCACATTAACAGCTCCTTGAAATAGATGATGGAAAAGAAGTGAAATTAGTTTTCGATTAGTTGGTCGAGTTTCTTGGAATTTAATTTTAATTTATTTTAAATTTATTTTATTTATTTGAATTTAAGAAACAGCTTAAACAAATGAAAAACTAAGTTCAATTGTTACTATTTATTTATACCAGACATTCTACAATAGCATAACTGAATAGCCAAATATAAGTAAGGCCTGCTTATATTAGGTCATGCTAACATCTGAAATAATCAGTGTTTGAGTGCTCACCAGGGGTGCAGGACATAAGACAAGCAAAGTCCTTCTCCTTGTGCACCCAGCCATCGTGCTTTATATTCCATAGCTCATTGTGTTCACCTTCATTGATCTCCACACCTCCATACTTGCCTGGGCCGAGATGTAAGAATGTGCAAGTCATTACCTCACCACTGAAATATAATATACTTAAGGAAGATATTTTACTACTACATAACAGTTAGGGTGAGATATGTTCATATGCATTAAAGTACGGGAAATGAAGAAGAAATAAATCTAACTTAATTTCAATCATTTTAGTACCTCCTCTGCAGGCTTGAATAAGGATAACTTTTGGTTTATCATGCAGTGCTGCACAATTCTCTGTGTTCAGATGGGAGAAGATCTTATCAACAAAGAAAAAGTCATCGGTGTTCCTGTCACCATAATGGACACCTAAAATGGCATCTCTGTTTTTAATTCTGTCCCCATGGGACATGATAACCACAAAGGTGCTGTCTGAATGTACATGTTCCACAGGTGCAGCGAAGTTCTTGACTGCATCATCAATTTCCTGCCAATCAGACGCACTTCATTAAATAAATGAATGATGAGTAAATTATACTAGCCAACATGGATCAATCATGTGTTTTCTTTCGCACCATTCCAGAGAGATTTCTGTATTTCACTACTTGATAATCCAGCTGTTTTAACAGCCACTCCATGTTCTCTTCATCTTTGTCCGCCCCACTCCTGTACATTTTCTCATTGTCAAATTCAATGTTGGTGATTAGCAGGGCTTTTCGTTTCCTCACAGACTTGTCCAGTGGTTTGTAAATCTATGAAAAACAACCAAACGTTACACAGAATTCTTACATTATCTACTGTTTTTTCTCCCCTACAAAGTGTATTTAAAACAAAGTCTTGCCTCATTCCCCTTTTCTTTAAGGATTTTGTCTTTAAACTCTTGGCTGCATGGAATAAGCCCAAATGTATCCTTGCACATGTCCTTCACACGTATCTGATTATTTCCTGACTTTGTGTCCACCTGCTCATGCTGGGGCGCCGGGTATCCTGGATAACAAAACACTCCATTATCACTGCTGTACATTCATCATGTTTCAGATATAAATAATTATACAGTATATGCCAGTATGTAGATGTTTTTTTAATAAAATATTCTTTACATCTAAGGGTCAAACACAGTTAAACTATTTGAATAAAAAAGTGAGAGCAATCTGTAGGGGAGACTGGAGGGGTATTTTGGCACAGAGCTAATTTCATCTACATTTGTAAATACTTTCACAAAAGTGTTAAAGTACTGTTTTACTAGTTTTTGTTGGTGTTAATTGTTTCAAAATAAAATCAAAAGTGACTTTTACCCCAGGGGGGCAAGTTTGACAGAATGTCTGTGTCTATTGATCCCCAAGCTCTTTCATTATGAATGAATGCATATTTCCCTTAAAATGTCAGCGGACCTTTAAATAATGTACTCATTTCATAGCCTGTTAATTCTCCGGAAATGTATTCTTCATCAGTAATGATTTTCTTATCCAGTTATTAATTTAGGATGTCGATTAGCTCTGTCCGATTAAGTGGTCAATTTTAATCCGAAAGGCCTGTTTCGATGTTGAAATATCATTAAAGAGCAAAATAAAAATGTATATATATATATAGATATACATCATTTATAACAGCTTAATAATTATAATTGTTGTTGTTCTTATTATGTCTATTATTATGATTTGTCTGCTTTTCTAAATGTTGTTTAAAACTAGTGTTTCCTCGAAGCATGACATAAAAAAGAAAATGAAAGTAGTCTATTTTCATGTTCAAGTTCAAGACAAGTTGAGTTTTGACGGCATAATTGTAACAGTACTTTAACAATGCCACATTACTTACTACTTTCGTAGTCAGATTGCAGTTTTTCTGCAGTTTGATTGAAGCGAATAGATCTCAGGATCTGGCATGTCACCTCCACAGCTCTGCTCTCAGTGTATGTTTCTATAAGAAGACTCGCGATGTCTTCTCTATCCTTTCGCTCGACAGATCCGCGGGGAATGCGCGGTTCCAGTTTACTGTCACACAGTTTGCCGCAGAAACTCTTTAAATCTGCATCCAGCAAGTCATTCAAACTGGCCAACAAAAAGTCTCTGGTTGTTTTCTCCATTGTTCAATTCAAGCAGTTTCCCGTTACTGGAGACCAGAAGTATGTGACTGGGCGTGATAATTTTTTATTGGGTTCCCTATAGACGACGTTGACATCTTTTACGATCTTCATAACTTAGATGGGCGACACCACTTGTTTTCTTTTCGATCCGATACCAAGTAGTCTTTGGATAAAATTAGTAACTTAAAGTATATATTTTTTACAAATATGTATAGGCCTATGCAGAAAGTTATTAGGCTGCTATGTTTATCTTTTGAAAATTAGTAAGTTTATAATATGGATATTATGGAACCAAACTCTTGGGATAAAATGTTTAGAGAGAGAAAGCTTTGCTCTCTCTTCTACTATCTGAGGAGAGTGAATAACAAGCAACAAGATTTTTTTTTTTTTAAGAACAAATTTTTCCAGAAATGTTTCAAATGTATTTCAAGCCTGTTAATGCGATGTACAAATGAGGAGTCCATTGCTTGTGAAAAAACAGATATTTGCCCTGTCTTTACATACCATTTGCTTGTAGTTCCCTATCATATGATGCTCTTAAAGCAGGCACGTGCACACATAAACATCAAAGAGGGCTTGAGCACCTGCCCTTTTTTCTTCCTCAAGAGAAACTGACCTTTTTTCAGGGTGCTACTTTTTTCTTTTTCTTTTTTTTAAATAAATTAATATATATTTATATCAAAATATCAGACGGGAAGATGAGACTTTGTTGAGTTCCGATGCTCCCTCCCGATCCGTCAGTTGGTACGTCAATGGACGATGATCTCATATTCTGACAGATTTTTCCCCTTGGTTTTACTCTTGCTAAAGCACAGGAAAGACATGTCCTATGTCTCAAAAAGAAAAGCAAAGATAAAAAGAGAGGTTTAGTTTGTTAAGGACATGGGTATGCCACCAGACACGAACACACAGGAAGGTGTAAATTCACTGACTAGCTAAAAAGGATATTATATAAAAATAGTAAAAGAGAATATATTGATACATTTTAGCTTTAATGAGCTAGTTATCTACTCCCTGGATGAAAAAGGCATATTGGAAAATAAATATTGTGTACTACACTAGTTAAACAATCATCATAAAATCCTGAAGATACCCTAAACATACTCAATTGTGAAGGCACGTGCACACATACATTAAACAATTGTGAGTCGCATTCGTGAAAGCCATTCCACCAGCACGGTTAAGCACAGTTGAGTACAGTTAGCAAACATTATTGCAATAGCAGACATTTCAAAACAATATGAATACAATTCTAATGTGTCTAAGTTATACAAAATGCATAACTTGAGATAATCTAATAAACATTTGAAAATGTAAAACTACAGGCAATCAGACCACATAGTCTCTGCCGCCATCTACTGGTTATTATTGTTATGACATGATTTTCAATTCATGTAATTTTTAATTTTCCACCAGATATCACCAATCTGCCCCCTGTTATTACTTCAGGGAAGGAGAAATGTTATCATTTCTTAAAACATTTTAATAAAAGTTACATCTGTACTGTTTCCGGTCAAAAATGACTGCGAACAGCCAAGCAGTCAACCATTATTGAACAGCCAAGGAGGGTTAAAAAAATGGTTCCTACAACATGTGTTGAAGCAAAATACTTGCCTCCTGTCCTCCTCTTCTAGCACCACAAATGCGGAAAGCAGGTGTCTCGAGAAGTGTGTTTAAAGTTGATGTTCTTTTTAAATTCACACTGCATCAATAAACAAAACAAAAAAAACGCTAAGCTCCTGCGCGAGACGCTGAAGCAAGATGCGGCACAACGGTCAAAGGGGTTGTTCACACCGAAAACTTTTTGCATCCGTCTGCGCTGTTTTACATCTGTATTTCTATGTAAAATAAAAACATTTTTAGATACAGTGTCAAGTTAAAACGAATGTCAAGTGGATAAAAACGCGCCTCAAGACGTAGTCTTCGACCAAGAATACATTCGGTCTGAACGGCCCCAAAGACGTCCTACATAGGAAAACAACTGAAAAAAAAAAAAGCAAAAATCATTAAAGGATTTTTATAAGGCACTCACAGCATGTGGAGACTCATGCTACTCTCCGCAATACACGCACAACTTACCACTAATCAGCAACTGGGCCAATTTGGTTGTTTATAATATTTATTCTTTTATATTATATTTATATTATAAAACACAGTTTACCAGGCTTGTATAGCTAATGTGCATGTGCGTTATTGACATGCAATGTTTGTATCTTAAACACGATTGGCTCTTTTACCTTTAAGACGGTACTTCCTTTCTACATACGTTGACCGTTGGGCGTTCCAAATATCTCCCATTCAATTTAATAGAAGTGGGCCATCTCTGCTAACTAGTTTCTAGCTGTGTCCCAAACAACACACTATACACTATGCACTTACAAAATGTAATATGCCCTCATAGTGTATGAATATTCAAAGTGCAGTATCGTCCCAAATGGAACACTTAACGGATATTTACTACACAGAAGAATTTGCCGCTTAACAGCTGAAGGAAGTGACGTTTCAAACCCAAGCGTTGCCGCTAGCTTTGGCGCTATCCACCCTCAGTTCAACAATTATATCTCAATAATATACATATTCACACAGCATGGTATGATGGTAAAGGGTTTAACTAACTTTTGTAAAGTGCTGTTGTCACAGAATTTTTGCAAGTTGTCATATTCTCCATTATTTACAACGGTTTTGCCAGATCACCATCGCTGCCATTACCTCCGCCCCTTCTGCTATGTATGGCAAGCCACGTGCGCTGAGTGCACGAAGTGTCCAAAATTCCACACTCCGTTTTGACGGTTGAAAAAGTGCATCATCGAGGTACTCGCACTACTTAAGGTGCATCCCAAACCGCACACTTACATTTACATTACATTTGTGCATTTGGCAAACGCTTTTATCCAAAGCAACTAAGTGCACTTATTACAGGGACAATCCCCCCGGAGCAACCTGGAGTTAAGTGTCTTGCTCAAGGACACAATGGTGTTGGCTGTGGGGATCGAACCAGTGACCTTCTGATTAACAGTTATGTGCTTTAGCCCACTACGCCACCACCACTCCACTTCTGCACTATTCTATGTCATTTTGTAGTGTAAGTAGTGCGAGTAGTATGTTTACACTGAAAACGCAACAAAAAGAAGTGTACTTTAAGTACCCGGATGATGCACTTTTCAACCGTCAAAAAATGAAGCGTGGAATGTCGGACATTTCCTGCACTTAGAGCTTGCGGCTTGCCGTACATAGAAGAAGGGGCAGAGTTACCTGGCTGCGTTGCTGATCTGACAGAACAGTTGTAAATAATGAAGAATGTAGCAGATAGTGAAACTCCTGTGTAGACAGCACCTTGAATATGTAAGTTGATTTACGTCACACCACGTAGTGTGAATATGTTCGTTGTTGGAGATACAAGTGTTGAACCGAGGTCCGCTAATGTGCTAAAGCTAGCGGCAACACATCACGTGTGATTGAAACGTCACATCCGTTTAATGTGTTAAACGGCGAATGTTTCCGTGTAGTAACAACCCGTTAAGTGTTCCATTTTGGATGATACACTACACGGTTTAGTGCATAGTATATTTTGTAAGTGCATAGTGTATAGTGTGCAGTTTGGAACACAGCTTTACACTGACATAAAAAAGCACAGAAGTGTGCAGTTTGGGACACACCTTCTGGTTCTATTATGTTCAACTGCAAGAATGTTTGTTAACACCTTTTGTTAAGAAGGTTTCAGCCAATCAGAGAGTCGTTTAATGAATGACGTGAGTCAGTGCCTAGTCAGTAAGAGACGAACGAAATATGAATGCTCCGATGCAGAAGACTAATATCTCATCTTCCCTTCAGTAATGGTTTATGTGAGCGAGTTAATGACAAGAATGTAAGTTGTTTATTTCCTTTTACCTTGTGATGTTATACATCCGTTTAAAGCAGATTTGTGTACTTTATTGAGTTATCACAAGCTCGTTTGCTTATCATAGCGGCAGTTCGCGTTAGCGCCTAAGCGCCAAAGTTCAGCCTTTACGTTTAATATAAGTAAGCATGAGTACTTTCATAGTGTGAGAGATATCTCTGGATGGTGATGTATATGGTTATTTGCCTATATTCGTGTAAATATTGTGCTAGGTGCTGTTTTCTATATCAGGTGTAAATGTTACAGCCTGTAATGACACTATAATGGCGTCCCACATAACAACTAACTCCATGTGCGTCCCTTGAACGCCATTTTGTGGATTATCTAAGAACTGCAATAACTTTAATAATGTAACCAGTTCTATTGTATTGGTGAATGTTATTGATTTAGTTGTATCTCTAATATTATTGTTATTCTTTATTATTTTCAGACCACTTACTGTTGCCACTCACTGTTACTATTCAACTTGAATCAAGAGTAAACTACAAACTCTGCTTCAAACTCTGAGTCTTATGTGTTCTTGCCGACACACCAGTGCGGATACAAATCCACCTTTCCAGCACAAATACAGTCCTTGCATAAATTCTTCAAAACAATTTGGTCCTTCGAGCCGGATATTGTGTCTACACTGGACTAATGATGTCAGAGGACCAGAATGCAGAGTATCAAGTTGAAGGAGCACGCCCTAGACGTATAGTTCTTCAACCAGCCTACTTACAAGATTTCGAATTACAGTATGCTGGACTGCCTAGAGCTAATGTCCTTCTGCCTCAGTCAACACCGCGACCACATGGATCAGATGACTTTCAACAGGATGATGAAGACAGAGATATTCCTATGGCCCATCCACAGACATCTATTTCTTATCATGATCAAAGAGAAGGGGCTGTTGGATCACCTGATTCGTTAGAAACACCACGCTTGGCTTCAGAGCCCTGGTACCTTACCACGGATCGTTGGAGTGAGAGAGATGAACGCAGCCCTCACTGGTATGGACGTTCTTTACCTATTGATATCCAAAGCACAGTGCATGATCTGGAACAAGAGAATAGACATCTCCGTGCTACTCAGCTATCGATGAGGGAAGAGATCAGCCAACTTATAGAGATCCAGAAAAGTATGCAGGAGATGCTGATAAACCAGTCGCAAAGCCAGAGGTCAACTCCTAAGCCTAAGTCACTGTTCCAAGTAATAACCCCTCCAGTTCCTTTGCCTAGAGTTGCAAGCAGACAGCCTAGACCAGCTCCTAGAGCCTTTCCAGTTCCGGCACCACGTCACCTTTCTACATCTAAGAATACAGATCCTTATGCAGACACTGTTAGCTATGCACAGAATGCTCCTCCAGTGCAGCCTTATACAAATGCCTTTGTTCCAGATAATGTGGGTGCTCAGATTTCCTCAGGCACTGTTGACACTCACAGAGATACGCGGGACACAAGGCAGCCAACAACAGTAAGAAAAGCTTCTATTATCTACACACCTCCTTCTCCTTACTCCAGTCAGCTGCATGTAGCACCAGCTAACTTTCCACGGATCCAGACTAACACTGCAAGACAGGAGATAATTTATAGAGGTCCGCAGCCAACCATTCCAGATTTCACCCGTCGAGAGCCTGGTGAATTTGCTCGTCTCAAACTTGCCTTGAATAACCTACTACCTGATGAAGCTACAGAGCTATTTAAATACCAAATTTTGGTAGATCACCTAAAGTTAACAGATGCTCGCCTCATCGCTGATTCCTTTTTAAATTCATCCACTCCCTACTCAGATACCATGACAGCCCTCACTGAACGGTTTGGTCGACCTCATCAGCTTGCCCTGAGCAAAATTGCTGCCATTATGGATGCATCAGATATTCAGCCTGGCGACACTGTAGGCTTTGAACGCTTCGCTCTTCAGATACAAGCCTTAGTAGGATTCCTTAAGACATTAGGAACAGAAGGAGACATTGAATTGCATTGTGGATCCCATGTGGCTCGACTTTTATCCAAGCTCCCTCCAGAACAAAGAGCATCCTTCCGCAGGCACATAAGTTATGAACCTGGCTCAGTGTACACGCTTCTTGATCTAGCTAAATGGCTTAATTTCGAATCCTGGTGCCAAGATCCAGAGAGCTTTGGTGGATATAAGCCCCAGAAAGATAGAGCCCGTTCCCGAGTGGATCAACAGAAGGACACTAAAATCAAGGTCAGACAGACTACAATCCTTCATGGCTCAAATGAATTATCTTCCTCAATACCACCAGTGCCAACCAAGAGTCAAGGCAAAAGCTTTGCCTTCTGTCCATACTGTGACAGTAAAGAACATTACCTGAGTCAATGTGCTGCATTCCAGTCCTTAACCAAAGACCAAGTGATCGACTGGATTAAGACTAATAACAGATGCTGGAAGTGTGGACGCAACCATAGAGCTGCACAGTGTACTCTAAAGAAACTCTGCCATTTGTGTAATGGAAAGCACCTCCAAATCCTCCACGAGGTCAACTTTAAGCCAGTGAAAGAAGGGACATGTTTAGTCAGTTCAACTAGCAAAATGCTATACCTTGACCGCCCTCAAGGATTCAGCAGTGTCCTTCTGAAAGTGGTCAGAGTCATTCTGAAGCATAAGGGACAGAGCCTAGATACTTACGCTGTGCTTGATGATGGTTCTGAACGGACTATGCTGTTACCAGCGGCAGCCCATAGGCTGGGACTTACAGGCCAGGCAGAGGACTTAGCCTTGAGAACTATAAGGCAAGACATCACTAAGCTTTGCGGTACCTCAGTGTCCTTTCAGATTTCAACTCCATCATAGCCTGGCAGGAGTTACAAAATAACGGGAGCTTTCACAGCAGAACTACTTAGCTTAGCTGAACATTCCTACCCTGTTGCAGACCTTCAGCGACGATACCGGCATTTGAAAGGCTTACCATTACAGCCTATTCACAAAGCTTGTCCCCTGTTACTAATTGGAGCAGATCATCCTCATCTTATCACTCCGATTGAACCAGTCCGTCTCGGTCCACCTGGAGGTCCGGCAGCTGTCAAGACAAGACTTGGTTGGTCTTTACAAGGCCCAGCAAGAGTATTTGGAGATAATGTGAAATCTCAACAGTGTCTGCACATTGCCATTAATCCCTCAATGACAGAGTTGTTCCAGAATGTTGAGAGACTCTGGCAAGCAGACGTGATTCCCAACCGAGATGAGAAATCTGTCACACGGTCTAAGCAGGACCAAGGAGCTCTTGACTTGCTCCAGTCACAGACTGTCAGAGTACTGATCGATGGCGTAAGTCGCTATGCAACTCCACTCCTGCGTAAGAAGGATATGCCCGTACTTCATGCTCCTATGGAGGCAGTGCTTCCTAACCTTAGGAACACAGAGAAACGCCTGGAGAAAGACCCCAGTAAAGCAGCCGCCTACCAACAAGAGATAAAGAAATTAGAGACCTCGGGCTATGTTGTCAAACTCCCACCTGAAACAGTTAATTCACAAAGTGAGTCATGGTTCATCCCTCACCATCTTGTACAGCACAATGGTAAGAAACGTGTGGTTTTTAACTGTTCATTTGACTTTGAAGGCCATAACCTGAATAACTATCTGCTGCCAGGACCAGCCTTGGGCCCATCGTTGCTAGGTGTATTCCTGCACTTTCGTGAACATCCAGTGGCAATAAGCGGGGATATAAAAGGGATGTTCCACCAAGTTCGTCTCCTCCCAGAGGATAGGCATCTTCTCTGTTTTTTATGGCGAGACATGGACAGATTTAAACCACCAGACATTTATGAATGGCAAGTGCTACCTTTTGGCACTACTTGTAGTCCGTGTTGTGCCATTTATGCTGTCCAGTGACATGTTACAGATCATAGCACTCCTGATGACAATATCAGAACCACGGTAGAAAGAAATTTCTACGTGGACAATTGCTTGAAGAGCCTAGCATCACCTCAAGAGGCGAGGCAGCTTGTAGACAGACTTCGCACCCTCTTTGCTGGTGGTGGGTTTGAACTTCGCCAGTGGGCAAGCAATGATCCCAGTGTGGTGGCCCACCTACCAACAGAAGCAAGATCCAGCAGTACCGAATTGTGGCTATCTCAAGATCGTACCGATGCTCAAGAATCTGCATTAGGCTTGAGGTGGCACTGCAAATCAGACCTCCTTGGATATAAAACTCGATCTGTCAAGTCTGGACCATGCACCCTTCGACATGTTTACAAGGTACTTGCAACCCAGTACGACCCCCTAGGCTTCATACTCCCATTTACCACTCGGGCCAAAGTTTTAGTTCAGAGATTATGGGACAAGCAACGAGAATGGGATGACCCAAATCTACCTGACGACCTTTTGTGATCCTGGAAGGAATGGGATGGAGAACTCTCTACGTTAACAAGTATTTCACTTCCCCGCTGTGTCACATCCTCAGACATTGACCAGACTCACACCACCAGACAGATTCGCATCTTTTGTGACGCTTCTGAGCAAGCTTATGGATCTGTCGCCTACCTACGTACTGAGGATGACAGTGGTCATATTCAATTAGCCTTTGTACTAGCAAGGTCCAAGGTTGCCCCAAAACGACGTCTGACAATTCCTCGACTAGAGCTGTGTGCTGCCTTGAGTGGTGCCCAATTAGCCAAACTTTTGAAAACTGAGCTCACCCTCAAGATAAATACAGTGACACTATGGACCGATTCCACCACTGTTCTAGCCTGGCTCAAATCTGAATCATACCGATTCAAGGTGTTTGTTGGAACCAGGATAGCCGAAATTCAAGAGCTGACAACAGAATGTTCCTGGGGATATGTGGATTCCAGCAGTAATCCAGCAGATGACCTCACCCGAGGTAAAACTCTTTGTCAGCTGTTAGTTCCCAACAGATGGAGCCAAGGACCATCGTTCCTGCTTGAGTCTGAGTCAGTATGGCCTGTCTGTCCTCCTATACAACCACCAGAAATCAAAACAGAGCAGCGCAAAGGAATCTTCTGTGGACTTATGACGGAAGTAGTTGTTCCTGACATTCCCGACCCTACCACACACAACACCTGGAGCGGGTTAGTGGAGGCCACAGTTCAGGGGCTAAAAGATACAGGACCACCATCAGCAGTGGACTACCAAAATGCAGAATGGCATATCCTGCAGAAATCTCAAATTGATAGTTTTCCAGATGAATACAAACTGCTAAAAGCTGGTAAATCTGTACCTTCCACTAGTCGACTACTTGCTCTTGCCCCAGAATTTGACGACTCTTGTCAGCTTATAAGAGTTGGTGGTCGTTTACGTCGAGCTGAAGGACTAGAGCTGTCAGTTATACACCCTGTAGTCCTTGACCCACATCACTGGGTAACCAAGTTACTGATCCGAGACTATGATAGTAAACTTCGCCATCCAGGACCTGAAAGAGTCTTCGGAGAGATAAGGAGAAGCTTTTGGATACTGAGAGGACGAGAAGCTATACGCAAACAACAACATTTGTGCAAAGACTGTCAAAAATGGAAGAACAAACCAGTTATTCCCCGAATGGCAGATCTACCTCCAGCTCGACTCAGACTGCTCAAACCCCCATTCTACAGTACAGGCATGGACTGTTTTGGACCATTCCAAATTAAGATTGGCAGACGATGTGAGAAAAGGTGGGAATAATTTTTAAGTGTCTCACGACACGAAGCGTTCATCTAGACCTCCTTACAGCCATTGATACTGATTCCTTTCTGATGGCCTTAAGGAGGTTTATAGCTCGCCATGGCACACCTCGCGAGTTATATTCAGACAATGGCACTAACTTTCACGGAGGACAGAGAGAGTTGCAAGAAGCCTTTGCATCGCTTACTCCACAGATCCAGCTACATTTAGCTAAACAAAAGATTTCTTTCCACTTTAACCCACCTGGAGCCCCACACTTTGGAGGTGTGTGGGAAAGAGAAATTAGGTCAGTCAAGACTGCTCTTCGCATCACAGTCAGCTCCCAAGTCGTAACTGAGGAAGTTCTCCAAACAGTCCTCATTGAGGTGGAGGGAATGCTTAATAGCAAGCCCCTGGGTTACACTTCCAGCAATGTAGCTGACCTTGACCCTGTTACACCAAATTATTTGCTGATGGGGCAGCCAGATAGCTCACTACCACTCGTAGTTTATCCTGCTACAGAGCTCATGGGTCGAAGAAGGTGGAGGCAGAGTCAGGTTCTGGCCGATCAGTTCTGGTCAAGTTTCATCCAGCACTACCTGCCTACGTTACAGACCCGCAACAAGTGGTACACAGATGCCGGTGACATTTCTACCGGAGCAGTGGTAATGCTCATCGATCCACAATTACCATGAGCATTGTGGTTGGTAGGCAAAGTTGTGAAGACCTTCCCAGGTTCTGATGGCCATATCAGATCTGCTGAGATTCAAGTTAAGGATAAGATCTACATCCGGCCTGTTTCTCGCTTGATCCCCCTTCCTGCATTCACAGATCAAAGGGAACTTGTCTTAGCCCCTCATACTGATTAATTTATAGAGTTCAAACATGCTTGGCATATTTGGGGGCGGCAATGTTAAGAAGGTTTCAGCCAATCAGAGAGTCGTTTAATGAATGACGTGAGTCAGTGCCTAGTCAGTAAGAGACGAACGAAATATGAATGCTCCGATGCAGAAGACTAATATCTCATCTTCCCTTCAGTAATGGTTTATGTGAGCGAGTTAATGACAAGAATGTAAGTTGTTTATTTCCTTTTACCTTGTGATGTTATACATCCGTTTAAAGCAGATTTGTGTACTTTATTGAGTTATCACAAGCTCGTTTGCTTATCATAGCGGCAGTTCGCGTTAGCGCCTAAGCGCCAAAGTTCAGCCTTTACGTTTAATATAAGTAAGCATGAGTACTTTCATAGTGTGAGAGATATCTCTGGATGGTGATGTATATGGTTATTTGCCTATATTCGTGTAAATATTGTGCTAGGTGCTGTTTTCTATATCTATTTCATTACAGGCTGTAATGTTACAGCCTGTAATGACACTATAATGGCGTCCCACATAACAACTAACTCCATGTGCGTCCCTTGAACGCCACCTTGTGGATTATCTAAGAACTGCAATAACTTTAATAATGTAACCAGTTCTATTGTATTGGTGAATGTTATTGATTTAGTTGTATCTCTAATATTAATGTTATTCTTTATTATTTTCAGACCACTTACTGTTACCACTCACTGTTACTATTCAACTTGAATCAAGAGTAAACTACAAACTCTGCTTCAAACTCTGAGTCTTATGTGTTCTTGCCGACACACCAGTGCGGATACAAATCCACCTTTCCAGCACAAATACAGTCCTTGCATAAATTCTTCAAAACACCTTTATTTTCATAATTTTGAACAGTAGGCCTATATCTATATGTTACATCATTTAAAACACAAAATTATCTTTTTTTGGCTATACTTCCATCCATCCATCCATCATCAACCGCTTATCCTGTGTACAGGGTCACGGGGGGCTGGAGCCTATCCCAGCTAACATTGGGCGAAAGGCGGGGGACACCCTGGACAGGTCGCCAGTCCATTGCAGGGCTATACTTGCTAAATATAATTTTTATATTTGATAAACAATGTATCATTAATCTAGATAATAAACTACATTTAATGGAGACTACAGCTTAAGTTGCAAATAGTTCTGCATTCTTCTGTAGGATCAGTGCAATAAGTTAATGAACAGACATCCTATGTTCTTCATCATGAAAAGATCCAAAGCTAGTCTAGCATGTAACTTACAAACTTTTCAGCCTGCTGCTGATTGAGGTTGCTGCAAGTTTCCCCAAAGCTCAGCTTTAAGCTAATGCTCTTAGTTTATACATTTTTATATACTTCTATCAATATATAAATGTTAACGCACTGTGCTGTGGCCAAATCTGTCTCTCAGACCAACAAACCTAAAAGCGTTAAACCCAGTGATTCCCAACACTGTTCCTGGTGGACCCTCAACACTACACATTTTGGAAATCTCCATAATCAAACACGCCTGATTCAGCTCATTAGCCTGTTAGTGGAGACTCCAAGACCTGAATTGGGTTGTCAGATAAGCGAGATATACAAAATGTGCAGCGTTGGGGCCTCCAGGAACAGGTTTGGGAACCACTGATTTAACCTATTAAAAATTCACATATGAAGAATAAATAACAAATGAGCAACATTTTGTGAAGAGATATTTATTTAAAAAAAAATTACATTTATTTACAATAATTCACAATCTGATGTCAGAACATCAGTTTATCTAAAAAACAAACAAACAAAAAAAACATTTACAATATAAGTGTTCCAACATTTAAAGAGGTAGCTAACAATGCTTTGTAGAGGCCTCTAACTGCATTGGATGTGTGAGGACACCTTGGGGCCTAGGCACGATATTGCATGCAAGTCTCATGCAAGAATTAATATAAACCGGGGGTATACATACTTAAGAGCAGAATTTAGATCTGTCTCTGGCAGAAGAAACTGCACATTTACATATATATATAAAAAAATCTTAAACAGCACAGATGCAGAAAATGCATTTGGCTTGAATGATCCCTTAGAATACAACAGTCAAATAAATTTGTCGTTCGATGTGACATGACCTCTGACAGTTCATTTTGATCAATACATGTGTCTGAAAATGTTCTCCTCTAATGTGTCCAGGACTCTGTGGTTTCCTCTGATCTTGTCATGCTTGCTGCAGACTGTGGAGATCCAGCATTTGATGGTGGGATGTTTAGACTCGTTAAGACCTCGTGTGCCGTTTTCCCGAGCATACCTTGCACGTCACAGACAAAGCGGTAGACATAACGTTTCCCTGCTGTTTTGTGAATTATGTTTTTGTGGTAGTAGTAACGCAGACCACGACTTAGCTTCTCATAGTTCATTTTGGGCTTGTTCTTACACTGACCCCACCGCTTCGCCACCTGGAGGTAACAAGGGAGACGATTAATATTTTAAACCAACCAATAAGACCTCTTTATCTTTAGAAACAGATGTGAAAATGTGTTTAACAAACTGATGAAGAGATAACGGAGGCCCTCTTGCTTAAACGGTCAATGTGTTTAAGTTTAGAAACTTTATGGACTTTTGGACTCTCACCTCTGCAGGGTCTGACATCTTAAATTCCCAGCCATCCCCAGTCCAGCTGATGAAGGTGTGGCAAGCAGAGTCCAGGAGAAGTTCCAGCAGAAACTGCCATAGCTGGATGGGCCCAGATCCTGATGGAGATCAAATAGTTTTGAGCCATATATCATGACAAGACAAAATTATTTGAATACATTAGGAAAGCCTGAATGCCTTACCTGGATAAGCAGACATGGGTGCCATTTCACCCTCCCTGTCTGATCTTTGAGATGATGCACTGCGCCTTTTGGCCACGCGGAGGCAGAATGACAAAGAGGGTTGAGTAATTGGAGGGGAGGAAGATGATGGGGGTGGCCCAAGCATGGAAGTGCAGTAAGTGGGTGATGGGTAGTTGGACCAATATGAGGGCCTGTTCTGTTGCTCTGCCTCATACAATGAATATGTTCTCTCAGTAGCACCTGTTCAAGGAAAACAAGGGCTAATATATCATCTACAAATTTTGTACCACACTTTGTTTAAAGAAATATAGAATGTTTTAAAATCTGATCTATAATAGACATTTAAGTAATTATTAACCGTACCAGATGCTCCTCTATGACTTGGACCTTTCCCATGTTGGTAATTGCTGCTGGTGTCCAATCCTGGGCTGAATGTACTACTTTGTGCAGAGGAACAAAGCGGGACAAGGTTCTGGTAGGTTTGAGCAGATTCCTGATCCGCTACCATTCCCTCTGGAACTGTGGAAAAATGACACATTATTAGGCCACGTCACATAAAACAAGACACGTTTTGCATTTGGTGTTTTGTTACTTTTCATACTTACTAGTATACGATGCCCACTGACTAAACTTAGGGATGGAGTCCAGATTAAACAGTCCGGATTCATTGGAGCTGACTGAAAGGGTACGAATCATTCAGGTAAACCAACAGTAAACAAACATATTTGTATATATTATATTTGATCTTGAAGACTTAATGTAATTGACAGGAATCTCTGTGTTAGATGCTTACCTTTAGAACCGTGCAAATTCTCCTTCAGGGACTCGAATACGTTTCTGGATACTGCTGTTGGACAGGTCCTTTGCTGTCTAATAAAAAGGACAGGTCTTCACCACTGTAGTCTGGAGGTACATGACCAAAGATATGAAATTAATGAGAGCTAGAAGATTTTTCCCATCTAAATTTAACAAATGGAATAGATCTGTGCAACTCCCCCATAAAGTTTTCTACACCAGTTTACACCCCCCCCCCCACCCCCACCCCCTCCCCTTACAATGAACTGTGCTAGAAATGAAGGAAACACTAGCTGTGGGACTGTGACAGGGTGATGAAGAAGGCTGTAGGAGAGGGGGGTGCTAAATCTGTTGGAGGAGGAAGTCTGGAGGAAAGGATTAGGAAGAGAGGGAGGGAACAGAAATAAAACGGGTGTATCTTTAACCTGACCACCTGTTTTGTCTACATCCCTGATTTGAACATTCCTAAATCTCAGAGCATGTATACTCTGACACCCCCTTTTCCTGATGAGCTTTGAAATAGTGCACACAAACTAGATGTCAAGGTCTAATTTTTGGGGTTTTGACAGGGGTGTTGCAATTCTGGCTTTGCAGTTGAAGGACAAAGGAAATGTTTTGCACAGGGATTCAGGAAACTAGGCTGGACAAATGCTAAAGCCCAAAAAAAAAGAAATCAATCAGATGAATTTTGCTCTTGAGGCCAAAATGAATGTGACAATTGCAAACGAAGGCATCAATATTATTTACATATTGCGCAAGAGAATCGGATATTTCAATTCCATATTTATATTGAAATACTCGCATTGTCAGTAGACAGAGGGAAATACGATAAGCTGAAATAACATATTACCATATGAACTGAAGTCAAAACCACCAGGAACCTCTTGAGTTGTGAAGTCTTCTGTGAAAAATCCAGCTTGATACATCTCCATATCTGAAAGCAGAAACAGCATGATTCAATGTAAAATGTTGAAATTATAGCAAAGACTAAAATCAATTTAATGACACTTAATAATAAAGAATGTTTACCCTCTCCATTGGGTTAGTGTTATTGTTTATGCAATAGGCCTAATGATGTCCTATTCACAAATTCTGTACATTAATTTATCAAATAGACTATTTTAATGTTTTTTTCCTAGGCCTATGCAAGAAACAGTCAACTTTCCATGCCAGTGAATCAAAGAAACTAAACAGAAAATCAGACCATACCTTAAATCTCTCACAGAGTCCTTATTTCAGATATAAAGGATGTGCTACAGCCTCAATCAGTGTCTTCGCACTCTGTTAGCTGTTGGTGCATTATTCCGGACCGTTATAAAGAGGCTGTGCGCGTTGGGGCGTTTCCGCGCGTCAGTGAAGGAATGCGTCGTGACTGCGATTCACTCCTTTTACTGGTCGTGACGTCAGGCAGGAGTCACGACCACAGATTTGTTATACTGCCATTCATGGAAAAAGGTGTCTATAGGGAATTTAGCCTTTAAAAAAAAGTAAACTGATGGGAATTTGGAATTGAAACGTTCAAAAGTTGTAGTCTCTTAAATTAAAATGTCAATGAAACGCAGAATCCCATTACATCCTAATAGCCTATAGGCCTAAGCATGATTATATATATATATGGTACTGATGATGATGTTGATTTGACAAGTCATTTTTGTAATAAATAGGCTATAGAATACGAACGACTTCACGATCTGTGGTGCGTGTCACTATTTGAAATCAGCATTTAAGAATGGGAAACACATAAGAATATGCCTTTAAAGGAATATTCCGGGTTCACTACAAGTTAAGCTCATTCGAGAAGCATTTGTGGCATAATATTGATCACCACACAGGTCCTCTTCTTTAAAAAAAAAAAAAAAAAAGTAAAAATAAGAAGCAAAACTCTGGGTTACAGTGAGGCATTTACAATGGAAGTGAATGGGGCCAACGTTACATTTTAAATGTTAAAATAATAACTGTTTCAAAATTATAGCCACACGACATAAACAATATGTGGGTTAACATGAATAAAATCACTTACTAACCTTTTCTGTGCTGTTATAGCCAATTTTACAACTTCTCTGTCATGATGATGCAGTCAACAAACCCTATAAGTTACATTAAAATCGATAAAATGAACCATTATACAATATTACAGCTCAAATAATACATGAGTTTTAACTGAAGAATTAATGTAAGTGCTTTTATAAAATTATAAGATTCACATTTCTGCCTTTAGACCCTCCAAAAATTGGCCCCATTCACTTCCATTGTAAGCACCTCACTGTTACCTCGATTTTTTTTTTTTTTTTTTTAAGAAAAGGACAGACGAGTCCTTATACAACAAATGTTATTGAACCCGGAATAATCCTTTAAATGCAGTCGATGTTATCCAAAATATACAGGCCTATCCTAATATTCTTAATAAAGAACGTCAAAAGTGATTAAAGACCAATTATTCATTTTGAGGTCTGCATCAATTACCCATCTGAAGAAAAAAAAAACTAAATAAAATTAAAAAAAAAACGCTTCTTAAGAAACAAGAGGAGAAATGTTCAAAACTGGGAGTTAGAAATGAGATCAATCAGAACCAGCAACTTTTGGCTTTAACGAGCAGAGTTCGTATCTTTAAAAGCCATTCAAGAGAACAATGGCCTGTAAAATTCCAAGCCGAGGAGGCCTGAAATCACGGCGTGAGTGCTTAGGACAGATAAGACCAACCCAAGGGCCATGTATAAACAAACACATCAGGCCATTTTCCTCCGGCGTGCAGAAAAAATACATCTGGAAAAGTAAGTTGCCACATCGTGCAAGGCGTGAGTCGTGATTGAAGCAGTGAGACAATCGGTGTCAAATTCCCATGACACCTTACCTGGGCAGACCGTTCTAATATAAATAAAGTGAACCTATATGTGTTTCATTGGCGTTAAATATTAATTACAAAAGCGTCTTTATATCTCCGTTCAGGATGAAAACACATTTGCAGTATTAATATGAAAATTGTAGCCTTTTCATTAAACTTTTAAATAAGATCCACAGTAATGTTATTCGACTAATCTAGATGTGCCTACGTTTTTATTTTTAAAGGCTTTAAAAAGAGCAAGTGTATACAATATTTATATGCATAACGCAGCAGATGCTTTTGAGTTCTGAGAGTTTTTATTTAGCTGTTGATTCATGATACTGATATGATGATTCATATCTCTAGTTTGCGGTTTGAGAGATCCAACTTAAGGCGTGATATCCTGTTGTGTTAAACGTGCTGTAAAAAAAATAAAAAAGACTAATTAAAACAAAATCTATTCATGTATTAATACCAAAAATGATTGGAATATATAAAAGCATTGGGTTTACAAAATTCAGCAACAGCCCAGATAAGTCAGACCACGTTTTTCTTCATTACTTTATAGATTAGCAATAATAAGTTGATAAAATAATCACTTAATACATAAGGAGGGGGAAGACGTTAAAGGACTTTCATAAAAGTGTAGGACTACTATGAGAGGGAGGTATGGTTGCATATTGTAGCCTACAACAAAGAGTTGTTAAAATGCTCCAATTCAGATTAAAACATCTGAAGATCTTTCAGTTTCTTAGTTTTTATTTATTTATTTATTTATTTTTACATACAATAGGAAAGCAGCAAAACTCTTGTAAACGGTTAGACAACAAGACAGATCAAAAGCATGAACGCTAAACACAGTGCAGGACGTTTTCTCGTTCTTTGCGATTTATGATTACAATCCGTGAATTTAATTCAGTGATTTTTATTGAACATATATTCTGAGAAGTTAGTGCACTAAGATTTCACCAATAAGGAACAGAGCTCGCTGCTTTTGTGTGACTTCACTTCCCAAATTTAGAAAGGAGAGCTCAAAAAAAAAAAAAAAAAAAATGAAAAAAAAAAAAAAGAAAAGAGTTGCCATCCGGTTATGGTCTAAGCGAAAATAGTTGCAGCAATGGTTTGCGCCGATGACTAAATGCGCCTGTGCACACAAGTAGATGCGTTTCAGCTGGGTTATCAAAAAGCCTGAGTTTATAGAGCTTGAGTTTACCAAAGTATTTTCTTCATGAACTCCACAGAAAACTGCAATGGACTGTACTATTAAGGTAGGCGTTTGATCTGGTTTATTGTCTGTTCTGAAAATGAGTAGAGAGTGCGCAACCACCCACACTTGGTGCGACTACTGGTGAGAGAGGCAAGGCGGTGATGCAGGTCCCCACTCTTTCCTTCTTGTACAAAATTTCCTCTTCCTTCCCGTTCGTGGTTGAATGTCGGCTCTTTAATAACACAAGAAACCGCTACAACTTTTAGACTCAGATAAAAAACGAAATGGTGTCCAGAGCGCGCGAGAGAGGGTATGCACAAATTTGTGATTCAGTTTATGTTGTATTTTGTTAACAGTTACTTTCTAGTATCCACAATAGCATATTTCATGAGCGGTTAAGTGCGCACAGCCAACCTCTTTTACTAGTGCCATCATAAGATCGAAGAAAACTGAAGCAAACGAAATCTGAGGAATAAAATACCGAATTTCAAATATGGCACAATTATGGCGGGGCGCACTCGAGGCAGGTGGCTTTATGGCGCCAACAACATGGAATACTGGAGACTTTAGAAATCACGGATCGAATTGCGTCTGGTATTTTTATTTTGTTTATTTTCAACTTGTTAAAATGGGCATGACACATTGCAAGAGCAAATTTCGTTTATATTCCTTGTTGTGAAATGCTTAAATTGGATTTCTTAGTAGCTTATATAATTTGGATGGAAACATGCATGGCTGAAAACTGTGGCAAGGTTGTATTTTATGCGACAAAATCATTCAAATCCAAGTATTTTAGCGAATGAAACACTCAACCAGCCCCACAGTTGTCTGTATTATTCGTTTTATTTTAATTGTTCAAATCCAAGTTATTGCCGTTTTTTAAAAAAAGTGTTACGTAGTTATTGGGCCATTTCAATCATTATCGGCTTTTTTTGTTTGATTGTTGTTTATTTATTATTATTATTATTATCCATTTTATTGTAGCGTTATTATTATCCCCTGATGTCTCATCTAATTGTGTCTCTATTTAGTTTCAAATGGACTTTGTCCTCAAATAATAGCGCCAATAAATCCACAAGTGCATTTAAAGGAGTAAAGAATAATATAGGCATTAAAAAAACAAACTCATTGACATTTTCCAGCTAAAACGGGGAATGTGAAAGCATCTAAAAATCGAACATCAAAGTGATATTTTTTATATCTGTCTGAGAAAATTGTGATTCAACTTTACGCAAAGATCTCTAGACTGTATGTCCCCTTTGTTAATAGTTATTACAAGAATTCCTGCGTTATGTCTGTTTATTCCACGCCTGATTAAATTCTTTAAGGAATAATTTATAGCAAAGTGCTGGGCGCTTGTCAGGTGTCGTTATCAGAGCTCAGCAGGCTTCCTGTCTCAAACCTCAGACTTTCCGCACACACTTCCGGACCCCCTGTTCGAAAAAAGCAACCAAGACTGACAAAACAAAATTGATTCGATAGATGTGCGATTCCAATCCATTGTTCTACATTCCAATTAAATTAGCCGGACAATTAACCCGAAGCGAAATCGAACGTGCGTTTTGGCGCCATTTTACTCTCTGCAACACAGACAATCATCAGAAAACCGCCCTCTCCACTTGTACACCGATGTTGTGGATTAAAAACTTGTGAAAACCACAAAGTGTTTTTGCAGCTCAAAGCGCAGCTGCGCGTCTCTTTGCAAAATCAGCATGCCTTCACGTCAACTTCTGCTTTCTTTCACGCTTGCAAACTGACAATGACGAACATCATAACCGTTAAAGTTTTCTCTTGATTAAAAGGCTACTTCTGATTCATGAACTATGTTTAATTCTACCGCATTAAAAGTCATACTTCTTAATAGACTATATATTTAATAATTACTAACCCTAACTATAACAGACATTACAGATAGCAAATTATTAGACTACAACAATGAGATTATAGCTTCTATAAAAACTATTATTATTAGTTGTTGTAGCAAATGTATAGCTTTTGATAACAAATTCGTTTGTTCCAATTTACATAATTATTATACCTAAATTACTGATTAATTTCACAAATCAGTAAAGAATAACGTAGCCATTATATATGTAATTAAACATGCCCAAACGAAACAAATTAAACTATTTATTCCTTCAGATGCGGTGCATGATATGCCTTAATTATGGTTAATTAACAAAAATGTTAAATGTGTAGGAAACACGTTCACATGTCAAACAAATCAAAGATTTTATCCAATATGTTTTGAATCAGCCATTACATTTTGACACGTTTAAGGAATCGCACAATCGTTTAGGCCTATATGTAAAACCATACAACAATTATCAATAATAATAATATATTTCAAGTGCAAAATTGTTAAACACCACTATATTGAAAGCTTGCAAATCAAAGCTACAGGCTACAAACATGGCAAAAGCTTAGCTACAAAACAATCTCTTGCACCCTTTTAAGAGCACATATACAGTAGGTGCATTAGAGTAATATGGGACATTTATTGCACTGTTGACTGCTGCAATTTACAATTCAATTAGACTTTACCATGACAGTCTAGCAAGAATAAGGTAAAGTTAGCAGTGACTTAATTGGGATGGAGAAAGAAATGTGTACATCACAGATGTCCCAGATTACTAATTTACCCTATAATGGTTTCATAACCTGCTTGCATTTTCAAGAACTGCTCATATTGGTGCTTCCTGTAGCATGTATCGTATACTAACCCGTTCACCTTTGAGAAATGAGAAGAGACAAATGAGAAAAGAGGCTACATCCCAAACATCATTCATTTTCTAAAACTCACAGATTATCACCAAATCTTACAGACTGCATTTGCAAGCTTGCAGGCCGATTGGGGAATGTGCTCCACCCTTTGAGGGTGATTTACTTTTTGATTAGTTTCTGTGCAAAACCCCAAGAACATAAAACACTGAAAAGCACTGAGGTCATTTTCAAGAAGTGCAAGACAAAGCTCCATGCAGTATAGCTCTGCCACAAGACCTCTTGTGACAAAATAATGAGAATTAATTTCACAAGATCGAGTTGAGGTCTGTTGCAATTGTCTTGCTAACACTGCATGTGTCACAGACACCGAGTGGCTCCAAGGACATTACAAAAATAGCATCATTCTTCTGTATGTGTGTGTTTTTGCATATTTCTCTTTGTTGTTTTTGATGTGAGATGTGCATTCATCTCATCTTATTGACCTTGACATTTGTGCCAGTTTATGTTTGCTAAAATATTGTGCTTGGTTTCTCAGCAACAGAGCTTGATATGAAACTTATTGAACAGGAAGTCAGTTGTGGCATTGGTGGCTACGTTAGAGTATGTTTATGTACATCACTTTGGAGGAGAGAGCAGTAGTATGTTTGTGTGTGTGTGTGTGTTTTGAGGGTTGGGAGTTGTGGTTAAAAGCTGCATAGGTGCAGAATTATTTTAGCTGCTAAAAAAAACAACATGAGCCATTAATTTAAAGCCATGCTGATGTGGCCTTAAACGTTTTGGGTTTAAAACTGAATAATATATCTTCAAAATTAGGTATTTAGATATCAGTTTTTACGTTTTCTTATATTCAGTCTTATATACATTTTTCTGATCAACCTCAAGTGGATTTTCAAGTTGACAGCGCTACACAACAATTGCTGCACAATACATTTAGTGCATCAGGTACCTCACCTACATTGAACAGAACAAAGTTTAACCTCATCTGTGCCATAAGCTGAGGCTGCGAATTGCAGTTTGCTCTTGTAAACGTGTACATGACACAGAGATTTGCAAATACATTCAGACTGGGTGGTGAAAGACTTCTCGAACTCTCAGCTTGGCCTTGTTTGAGCTTGCTTTCACTTCTCTACTAGTGCAGGACTTTTAATAGCATTTGATCTGTAGTGTGCTCGCCAAATATGACTGATGGGAATTAGGAAGTGCTTTTCATAGCTAGGTTGATGAAAAGGTTGAGAAACGGAACAAGGTAGGACGTATGAACTGGATAACATGGTTTAATATTAAATTTAAAAACAAATCAACATGTCTTGCATTTTATTTAGTGATTTGACACACTTGTGTGGATAGCAGGAAGTAGTTTTACAGTGCTTCCCAAGCTAAAAGCCATTCATAACTTAAAGTAACTACAGTCAAACTACTCTTTTGGAATAGTAGGTAATTACACTACAAGTAACTATGAAGCTTTGAAGCTATTAAACGGAGGAAAATGTTTACATTATATAACTATCAAATGACATCATACTAAAAATCTATCATCAACTCAAAAAAAGTGGCAATTTCTAAGGGAAACATTAAACAAATAGAGGGTTGCAACATTACAGTGAACAAATAAATTCATACTAAATCAAAATACCTAACTGAACAAATCTATAGTAAATACAACTACTAAAACACTTTCACATTAACGCAAATAGTGATTAAAAGCCAACGCAGTGACTTTTACGCAGGAGCTCAAGCGAATTTATTTGAACTGATTCATTTAAATGAACTGTCGAAACATATTGATTCACTGGATTGGCGAATCATGTTCAACTGTTTCACCTGCATGAATTGTCCAAACAAACCGATTCCCTTAAATGTTTTGGATTTCCCATAAGAGACAGGGAGGATACTGTTGGAGTACTATTTTGGTTCGCTTTGCTCTTACATGTGAAAAACCATGTGACAAACAAATGTAGCAAAAAGCAATGTAGTGTTTTGTTACACCATTACTTATTGTAAAACGTAGTTCATTACTGGAAAAGCTGCACTATTGTAAAAATATTGTAACTGCCTACATTGAAGTTTGACAGGTCAAAAAGATATTTAAAAAAACAAGAAACGAACAAACAAAAAACCAACCAACATACAAACAAACAAACCAAAAATAGAACAACATAATCGATTTAGGTTTGACTCGCCTGAAATATAGTAGTACACACACACGCACGCTCGCGCACGCGCGCACACACACACACACACACACACACACACACACACACACACACACACACACACACACACACACACACACATACATACACGCACGCACGCACACACACACACATACATACACACGCGCGCGCACACACACACACACGCGCATGCACGCACACACACACACATTATATTATTATATTAGGGCTGTAAATTGATTAGAAAGTTTAATCAAATTAATTACATGATATGGCAATTAATCTAATTAACAGCATATATATTTGCTGAGAACATCCTTCAAATATCAAGAATTCAATATATATATATATATATATATATATATAGATAAATAATAATAGATTAATTTAAATAAATTACAAATATAATAGATATTATAAATATAATAGTCCAGATAATTAAAATGCATTACATTATTGTGACAGATGAATGTGGCTTTAGAAGGCAATCTATTGTTTATTTCCACTTTATTAAACACATGTCCAGAGCAATCCATTTTGTAACTGATTTCATCAATCTGTCCAAGATAGATTATAAGGGCTTTATGAAGGGTGCATCAAACGCTTTTTGAGCGACTCACTTTGGTTGTGTCACGTCATTAATATCTCATTTTTAGTTTGTCTTCAGATCCCTGCATTCAGAATTGTGCTCTGTCCAGCTGTGTTTGAATGCAAGAAACCATTTTCAGTCTGTCGCTGGTGTGGAGCAAGCCTTTGTGGTTTGTTATTTGTACAGCTCGGTGTTGACTTTACAGCTGGAGTTTCGCTTACTGCCCCCTGCTGAAAACAGGTGGTAGGCTACTTCAAGCTTGAATTGCTCCGGTGGAAGCGATACTCCTTATTACGGTCCGGGGACGTGATTAATTGCATGAATGTTTTTTTAAAGCTCAAGTATGTAATTTCTGTGACACTAGCGTCACCGAATGGAACTGCAAAAATGAAAAAAAATAAATCAAAACAGCTTTTCGAATACGCCCTTCATCTACTGTTGTTCAAACAGTCAGATAGTCCCGACTATCTAAGGGGGTTGCTCAAAACAAACACAGGACTTGTATTAGTGCCACACAGATACAGTGTTTACAGTTTGAGAAAATTAATCTATGAATGGCTTACTAATAGTTGTATATATATATATATATATATATATATATATATATATATATATATATATATATATATATACCACAGAAGCAATGGGTATATGGATTTGTTAGTAAATTATGGCAGCATAACCACTGAAATATATCCCTGACAAATATTAGCAATGCTTTATTTGAGATGTTACAGTGTCAGGTGAATGCACCCTACATCAAGGCCTGCATCAAGGTTGCCTGTTTGGTGACTCCTAACCTTACGGCATTCAGATCAAATTTGTTTTTCAGCTTTAAATGACCCACATTTCTACCACTCCTCTGTTTCCTATCTCATGCCCCATGCCAAAAGGTTTCACTGCACATGGGGGCCAGATTTCCTGTGAGCCACCGAAAAAGCTCAGTGCTGACGTGTTTCAGCTCTAAAGACAATGCTAAACCTCTCTAAACAAGCTCCCTGAATTCATCTATAACACAAACATTTATTCACACATAAACACTTACATACATTTGAATGTTTAACACTCCCTTTTGAAGTTTTAAGATAACACACCTAGTGTATATCATCAAGTCTAGAAAGCAGACTACCAAAGTCAACTTTTAACACAGGAAGAAAACACATAGATCATGTCTCAATTCCTAATTTGACTCACAAAAATCTGGTACCAAGTCATAACTACATGTAGGTTGAAAAGACACCCTAAAGCATTTCAATAAACTGCACATGTTCAAGTTTCATTATTAATGTCCTTTCTAGCTGAACATTAGGTTGGTACTTAAGTAAATGTTACAATCCAGTAGTCAGTGGTGAAATTCAATAGTGTGGAAATCAGAAAATGTTTTGGACACTGGCTAGTATTTCACATAGCCCAAAAACTTTGATGGTCTCCAAGTAAGAAGTCATTTATATTATTCTTTTTATAACGATAAGCAGTCAATTTCATCAACATAAAAACAACGTTTTAAAAAAAAAAAAGAGAGAAACAAATTAGTGCAAGATATGAAAAGTGGAAGAAACATCCAGAAATAAATAAATAATCTAATCCAATAATCCAGAATGTTGGGTATTTCCACGCTGAAAACTGGCTAAATGAACTGGTTTATAAACCGTTTAATTACCTTACTCTAATGCATGCTATTCATACATGAGATGAATCACATTATCCACATCATAAATGAAATATTACAACTTACATCTGCACAGACGATGAAGCGAATGAACAGGTGAACTTAAACTAAGCTGCATAACTTGTGTTGAATACATGTTCCATAAAAACACACCACACACAATGAAATATCCAAAATTGGCAAAACACATAAAATTAATTAGTCTCTAAAACATGAAGAATACACAAAACAGCAACTTTTTCTAAATGTTTGATTAAAGTCTGGTCAGCTACAGTTCGACATGCGTTTCCATGTGTGTGTTTACATCTGGAATATGTTTTTTTTTACTTTGTTTGCTCATCTGCAAAACGTCTAAGATGTATGTCGTTTTTCTCAGATGTCAATGAGACTAGTCAATAATATTTTTGAGACGTTTATGATTTAGAACGTTTGTAAATCTGATCTTTTTAAGATGTTTTTAGATGTATGAAAAGATTTAAAACAGACATCTCGGAGATGCACGTGCTATCTGGGATGCCATTTTAGTCACATTAAAAATGGACTACAATTAATGAATACGACACCATGACATAATGACTAAATTAGGACATTAAAACAAAACTGCAATGGAGTGTAAAAATGAACACTGCCAATAAGTTGACGGTTCTTGCCTCAAATACATTCTTAGGACAGCAGACATCGATTAGAAAGGCTCAACATAGCGATAGCAGTGGAAACCAGTAATATCCATGTTCTGCCCTGAATTACTGTCTAAGCTATCATTCTATGCTTATGTTATCATTTTTTATTCACCTAGATTAAGTATGTGGCTTTAAGT
Source organism: Xyrauchen texanus (assembly GCF_025860055.1). Taxonomy (NCBI): domain Eukaryota; kingdom Metazoa; phylum Chordata; class Actinopteri; order Cypriniformes; family Catostomidae; genus Xyrauchen; species Xyrauchen texanus. The sequence continues at coordinate 8,779,806 of NC_068290.1, read as the reverse complement.
AGCTGTAGGCCTAATTATTAGTCATTTACAAAACCAGTGTGTGTTGTATATGTCACAGGAAGCTCTATCAGTGGTGAGTGAAGACCAGTCCATATTTGATTCACCCTTCAGTGGTCCTCAGGCCATGCACATGAAGGGAGAGATCACCTCACCTGCAGTGTTCAGACAGGGTTCTGAAGAGAGCATAGAACCCACTGAGCCAGACTGGACAGGAACGGCAGCTCAGAACCCTGCAAAGAGAGTAGAACACATCAACGGAACCAGGTGCGTGGAACACACTAACGTGGATGAATGAATGCATTGTGAAAGGGTTACTCATTTAGTCAATTAGTCATTTCAAACACAGGACTTTCTGTAAGGAGATGTTTAGAACAATGTCCGAGCTGCTATTTTCCATACAATAACTGCAGACAAGCTCCAAAACTGACTCAATAGTACCATTAAAGTCGTCTGTACAACTCATACGCCACATTCCAAGCCATACAAAAGCTTGTGTGAGGAATTTTAGGATATTATTCACAAATAAAAACTCCAACACATCTCTCATATCGGGTCGGTCACACTGCAAGATCCAATAGCCTTCTACATTATTGACATCAAACCTGGTGGGACAATTCTTTACGTATTCATATTTGAATGGAAATTAAATTTGAGACCAGTAGTAGAGGGAAAGATTTTAATTCTTGAGTAAACTAATGTCACATATATTATTTATATTTTTTCCTCTTTAATTTCTTTAATCCGTGCCATAGCAGAGAGTCCCCCGTGGACCGCAGTGTGACAAAAAGGACACGACACATGAGTAACAGTGATGCAGGCCAGTTGGCCTACCAGGCCTCATACCCTGAACCACGGAGTAGTCCGCAAACTGCAACTCCACCAAGTAATGTGACAGAGGAGAAGCGGGTGATTGTACCAGCAGGTGAGATGTGTAATAAAGTGCATTTTTTTATAAACTTCAACATAAAAATGGGATTCAAAAAACATTTTACTAATGTAATGTGGCATATTTAAGAGTGAAACAGGATATTCAATGAGAAAAAAAATGTTTTAGAGGGGTTGAAAAATATCCTTGGTGACTAGGGTTTAGGAACTGAGAACTGGGTCTTATTAGCCACTTTCCCACATACAGTCCTATTACACTTAGTTACTTTTTAGATGAGAACTCTTAAGAGGAACTGGCACACCCAAGGAGACATTTTCCTCTTGCATTTGCATGCACAAACCTAAACCCTGTAGTTACGTCATCTAGTCTCGACCAGTTTTCTTCTGATGTTGTTTGCATGTGCGATTCAGTAGCAACAACACTGATGGAGGACACCAGGATCTGAGCCACACTTTTTTTTTTAGGGCTATTTTACACAAACTGTGTCTTCAGGTAAAATGCACCATAAACCTATTTATTAACACAATATTTTACAATTAAAGGCTTACGACTCAACCTTCAATTCTTAAAAACTAGTCACCCATTGACTTGATAAGATATCTTGATACAAGTTAACCACTCAGTAACAGGCACGCAACACTTTACTCATGTAGATGAGATTTTATGATGGTTATGTTTATAATATAACCTAACCCTAAATACTCACTCTCGATAAACATATATGTATATAACATATAACATATATCCTCCTACAGTCCTTCTTCTCCCAAAAAGTTCCTACCTCTCAGTAGGAGCTAAAAAGTCCCAATAAAGTTCCTCTGAATGGCTAAGCGGAACTATAGTTCCTCATGTGTAAAACCAGGTGCATATATTCCAAGAAGTAAATAAATAAAATCCACCCCCTTTTGTGAAACAATGAAAAGTACTAGTTCCAGGTAAAAGAACCTAAAACAGGCTTTAGTTCCTGCAGTGGGAAAGGGCCTATTCAGAACCAAATCCATAAAACAATATACTAGCAATGTAATTCCCGAATGAATGACACCGAGTCGGTTCTTTTGAATCTACAACGCAAAACATCCAGTGTGAACTGTGAAGCCTGATTCCCGAATAAATTGAGTTAATCTTTTGACTCTATACCACAAAACATACAGTACTACCTCCCAAAACACATTACTCTTATACGTATTATTTTTTTAAGTGATTGAAAAACTTACTGAACTGCAAGTTATTCATTTGATCATATCTTGAAATGCACCAAGAACTGTTCATGTGTTGTGTACGGCGCGAGAGATTAAAATCAGAGATATTACTGGATGGTTGTAATGATAAAGATATTGTAAAGATTTTTCAATTTACACATTGAGTTTTGTAGTACTTAGTGGCATTTATAAAAAGTAATGAATTACTAACGTCTTATTTAAAAAGTCTGTGTAAACATTGGAGATCTGTTTGTCTAAGTTTCAACCCAAGTTGCCTAAAATCTTTTTTTAAATGCTATTTATAACATGACAACCAAAGTGAGATGCTCCTTAAAAAAAACCTGAAGTCTGACAAAATGACAAATTCAGTTGCAAAGGAGTATATTCAATGATGCAATGTTATGCATTGCCTAATGAATGCTGTATTTATCTACCACAATACTGTAAAGTATTTAAATTATCTAAATTATTATATTTTTGTTTATCGACATATATTGACACAATTAAATCAGAACTGTAATAGTTAAATTCCTTACGATTCTCATCCATATTGGTGACATCTTCCAAAAAGAAAAGAGGTTTCAGAGGCGGAGCAAGTTATTACATTTTGATGTAAGATTACAAAAGACAAACATTTTATTTTTGGAATTAAGACCAGGAACGTGTATTAAAGGTGGACTTAGTCATTATTTGTATATTTATTATATTGGATTCATTGGGGCCTGGATGCATCATTGTTCAAACACGATAGATTCCAGTTACATATGCTATTGTAGAAATTCACAATTTAAAATGATTCATGATTAATCCATGATTGAAAGTGTCCAATAACAGGGTGGTTATTGAGATTAAGCAAACTGTATTTGGCCGATCGTGTGATTCTAATATGGCAGCCCCTATGAGGGGACCCTTTCTATGTAAAATAAAACAGCTTTTATAATGATACTGATATGACTGGAGACTTCATCTCATGATTTCATATGTATTTTTCAAAATGACTATTGATTTATTCATTTAACTTTAATGGGGAAAGATTGCGGAGTGCACCTTTAAGAAAGTAAATAGGATCAATTTTGATTTAACGTTGTCTTTAATTTAAAGTTTTGTTTTGCATGTTAAAAAGGGAAGCGTTTGAGTGGTGGAGAAATATCTTGACTTTGAAATTGGTTAACTCCAGATTAAACCCATGTAGAGGATGTATAAATGTGTCTACACACACATATGTGGTAATTATACAGTAACCACAAGGTCTTGCATTACTCAGGAACTGCATGTGTTTTGTGGGAAAAAGACAGGTTTGTAAAATTGTACAAACAAAATACACACTGATGCACCGATGTCCATCCTTCTTCCTGGTCTTCTAGATCCCAGCATTCAAAGCCAACTCCGCTGACTAAACTTCGAAAGATTGCACTGATCCCAATAGAGATAATCACTCTTTACTTACAAACCAATTAGGATGTTGAGTTATCTTTAGGGAGGTTTTTTTGAAGGTCATTGTGACATCAGTAAAAGGCAAAACTGGAGTAGCACTGTGAGACAATGCTTGTTTGGGATTCTTTCTCATGAGTCACTCGGACCAAACAATTATAATGCACATAATACTCGGATATGACATCAAAGTTCTTGTAAAATAAAGACAATGGAGACTAATAGTGCAGAAACCATTGTAAAAGTAAGCAGTAAAGTACTTATCTGAAGAGGTTCCTGTAGCTTAACTGGTAAAGTATGGCACTAGCAATGCCAAGGCCATAGGTGTGATTCCAAGGGAATGCGCAAAGAAAACAACTAAGTCATTTTGGATGAAAGCATCTGATAAATGCATAAATTAACCTGAATGTAAAACCTTACCTTAGTGAGAGCAAGGACAAAATAACAGAGCAGCAGGGCATTGACTTTTCGTTTACCTCTAGTTTGAACTCGTGTTTATTGTACCACCTCTCAAGCACTTGTTCCTAATTTTTTCTACTGCTCTCTTTAAGACCCAGAAGTATGGACACAAGACCATGTGCGGCAGTGGGTAGATTGGGCTGTAAAGGAATATGGGCTAACAGATGTGGACGTGTCCCTCTTCCAGACCCTGGATGGAAAAGCGCTCTGTAAAATGTCCAAAGAGGACATGATGCGTCTCACTTCCGCATATAACACAGACATCCTGCTCTCTCACCTAAACTACCTCCGGGAGAGTAAGAAACATTGACCATAATTCCATATGAATAATCCATTACTAATTGTTAAATTTCTCAAGAACACGTCTGGGAAAAACCATGAAGCAATTTTAATCATTTCAATTTATAAACGTAGGTTACTGTTAGTACATTTGGAAAATTATGTGTCTATTTATATCCATACGGTCAATAACCATACTGTTTTTTTCTTTACTCAGGTAGTCCAACTTTTTCCTACCCCACAACCCCAACCAATACACAACCACAGCCTAGACTACAGGTGAAATCTGGTAAGTAAAACTTTAATACAGGGTCCAAACTGAGCTTTTGCCACACCTGTCAATGATGAGTGCATTGAGAATATTTCAGCAGAAATATTTCTTACTGTCCATAAAACTTTATTTTGCATTAAGAACATAAATATTACTATTTTGTATATAAGAATATTATATATATATATATATATATATATATATATATATATATATATATATATATATATATACACACACACACACACACACACATTGATCAGCCACTATATTGTGTAGCTCCCCCTCGTGCCGCCAAATCAGCGCCGACCCGCATCTCAGAATAGCATTCTGAGGTGATATTCTTCTCAGCACAATTGTACAGAGCGGTTATCTGAGTTATCGCAGACTTTGTTATTTCAAACCAGTCTGGCTATTCTCTGTTGACCTCTCTCATCATCAAGGCATTTCAGTCCACCGAACTGCCACTCACTGGATGTTTTTTTTTGGCACCATTCTGAGTAAACTCTCTAATATTGTGTGTGAAAATCCCAGGAGATCAGCAGTTACAGAAATACACAAACCAGCCCATCTGGGACCAACAATCATCCAAATGTGTGGCAGCAGTGCAGTGCATAAAATCATTCAAATATGGGGCAGGAGCTTCAGTTAATGTTCACATCAACCATCAAAATTGGGGAAAAAAAGTGATTTAGAGCGTGGCATGATTGTTGGTGCCAGACGGGCTGGTTTGAGTATTTCTGTAACTGCTGATCTCCTGGGAGTTTCACACACAACAGTCTCTAGAGTTTACTCCGAATGGTGCAAAAAACAAAAACATCCAGTGAGCTGCAGTTCTGTGGACAGAAATACCTTGTTGATTATTTAGCTGTTTATTTCCAGGGAAATTTGAGACAAACATTGTAATTAGACATGTTTTCATCCAAATTAAGAATTTATGCAAAAAAATCTGAATATTGCATAAACAATTTGCAAATAAAGCAAATTGTTTCCATCCCACGCGTTTAAACGAACAAAATCAAACTTCTTGGGAAATCGCCGCAAAATAGAAATAAAAATGGAAGTTGAAGCCACTGTGGCTCTTTTATTAAATGTAATACATTTCTTGCGGTTTAGAGTGCAAAGACAAAACGCTCCAACATGCTTCATATTTGCAAAAGAGCGAAAGTGTCAAGACAGTTCTGGGAAGTAAGAGTCAATCATTTTGATGGCAGGCTTTGGCATTTCAGAATAACCAAAGCAACATTTGAGACGCTATGTGATATTGATGATAATCTGAGTGAACTATGTATTCATGTGGCTTGTTTAAGGGATAGTTCACCCAAAATGTTCTCATCATTTCACCCTCATGCACTCCCAGATGTGTGTGATATTCTTTCTTCTGCTGAACACAAACGAAAATTTTTAAAAGAATATTTCAGGTCTGAAAGTCCTTACAAATTTGAAGCTACAAAAAGCACAAGCAGCATAAATCCAGACTTCGGTGGTTAAATCTATATCTTCAGAAGCAATGTGATAAGTGTGGGTGGAAACAGATCAATATTTAAGTTCTTTTTTTTACAACGAATTATCATCGCTGCCCAGTAGGTGGCGATATGCACTAAGAATGCAAATGACCAAAAACATAGAAAAATGTGAAAGTGGAGATCTAGAGTAAAAAAAAAGGACTTGTATATTGATCTGTTCCTCACCCACACCTCTCATATCGCTTATGAAGATAAAGATTTAACCGCTGGAGTCGTATGGATTATTTTTATGCTGACCTGTGTGATTTTTGGACCTTCAAAGTCTTCAAAGACCTAAAAAGAAAGTAAGTCATACACATGTTGGAAGGCATGAGGGCAAGTAAATGATGAGAGAATTTTCAATTTTGAGTGAACTATTCCAATAAGGCAAGGCCACTACTTTTTTGATGCACTTCCTTTATTCCTTTATACATTATGTAGGAATATATTGGCTAAATGTGTTTACATCGTAGTTTATGCACATGTCTTCTAATTTAATTAAAAAAAGTGAATGTCTCCCAACTCAATTCCTTATAAAGTTACCGACCACTAGCAATTTTGCAAACTCGCCAAAGCCAATTTTTACTCACATTTGCCAGGCGTTAATTGTGGATCCTGATTGAGGATACACACTAGGTTGATGAGGGTTTTTAAGGCAGATCATTTAAACTGTTCCATATAAACTATACAAGTTAGCAGTGTGAAATAATGTGAAGGCCTAAAATGGAGGGATGAGAAGTGCTATATGAACAGTTTCTTTTAATGAGTATTACCCCTAGTGTTGCAAGGTTTTTGAACTGTTGCAGTTTCAGACAGGAAACAGCTGCATCAGGACAGGAAATAAGGGGAGTAGATCTCAGGTTAGGACACAATTGACTATTCTGTGGCAAAAAGAATTGGTTGAAACAAAAGGACATTCGCCCTGAGGAATTGTGTGCCATCTTCAGAACTTCATAATGGTTTGCTATTGGCTTTGTTCTGCCCTATGCTTTTCCTTAGGGACCCTTAATGCAAAGCTTCCTTCCTTCAACGGCTGCCTTTCTCCTTACTCCTTAAAAACCATCCTTTCCTGTGAAATCTCCCTTTGTTAACTGCTCTTATCTGGCTTTGCCTTGGCACAGAAAACAGCTTTGAGGAGATCACCAGAAGGAATAGTTGGTCCTCAAGTGCCTTGCCAGCTGTTTCAAAAGGTACACTTACTCTGAATCCATAAAGCATAAATTTACATAATTCTATTGCACAAAATGGTCAGCTTTTTAAGGAACTCTCACCATTTTTTAAATCGCAGGTTCTCCAATTGAGCATCAGCACAATACCAGAATTTCAGAGCCTCCACAGAGACTTCCCCAAGGTTAACACATGCACCTTTAAATCATTATTCAATTAAACCGCTCTTATCCATTATGTTGTTTCAACTCATCCCGAAATATCTAGTAATCAGTATTGTACATTTGCAATCTTTGCAGACCCCTACCAAGCATTAGGTCCAATCAGTAGCCGCCTAGCAAATCCAGGTAAGAACTTTCATCCAATGTACATCATGCATAACTCAAATGATAAACAAATGTGGCCTTTTAGAGTATGTATAACCTCTTTGTAGGAGTAGCATACACAGCTTGGGCACAAAGTTGTGCTTTGTTCCTTCTTAAGTAAAGCATGATTAAGTCTAAGGGCTATGCGATGTGTGATACAAAGTCAGTGGGCATGGCCATAAAGCTTTGGTATTTTGGTGCAAGCATGTGCTGCTAAAATGTTGTGCTCGTCAGGACTAATTGGATGTAGGCAGTGTTAAATTTAAAGAATGTAAGTTTAACTAAGCAATTTTATCTAAGGACATACAAATCATGTCTAGTGTTAAAAGTGATCAATAGCTCTTGATGTCATCAGCTGGTGGAATCCTTAAACTGCAAGGGAACAGAGTTTAGACTTTGCAACGAGAATAGATGTGGTTCTCTGGCCTCTTAGATCTGTAAAATAAATTTCAATGCATCGATTATCATTACTCTATTAATACCCAGTGTAACCATCTCATATTACAAAAGCCTTCTCGTAATAGACACTGAGCAGAGCACGCTAGATGGAAGAGAAAGCATGCGTACTTTGAAATTGAAAGTTAATGGGTTCAAGCCACAAACCTACATAAGATAAAATGGATGGTGATGAGTTTGGCTATCTGTGCCATTATTCAAAACTGTTTGCATCAATTTGATCAAAGTAAGTTAATTGATGTTACCTTCTCCTTATTACGATATATTATGTTAATATTACTTTTGTATCTCCATAAAATGTTCTCATTTCTCCATAAACCATTGTAACCAAGCATATAACTTAAATTAACTTAAATAAATGAACAGACATTAGTTGGGTTAACACATACAGCATTTTCCAGAAACTGACCAACAATTTCCAGTTTAGAGGTCATGTGTGAACACAACACTTTTGAAAATAGGTAATATTTTCGCACAACGCAATGGACCAGGATATGATGTCATGCGGGAGGTCATCTGGTGTATAATATAAATAATACATCACAAATAACAAATAAAATTATATTAGAAATGTTAAAATATATTGTCTACTCACTTTCCTGTATTATTTTTATTGAGCCAAGAGGTCAGCATGTGACTTCTATCTTCTATTGGTCACACGTCCTCTCGTCCGTACAAATTCACGGTTCAGAGTTCACCAAGCTTGACCTTTTGTCTGCAGTGTCATATGAAATTTCTTCGCATGAGCTTGCATTTCCAATCTCTCGTGTTCGGATGCATTTGAATGGGAGTCTGAAGTGTATGTGAGAACCCATTTACTGTCTGTTTGTGAGTGTTTGTATTAAGTAATTACTGTATGTTGCATCAGACATTGTTATTCTTTATTCATATCGGATATCTAATATGCAGTGTATCATATTTATAAGCACCATATTGTGTCTATATGTAACATTCATGTTTATAGTACATATCATATAATGTCTTTTTTGTAAATATATGCAGCCACACATGCTGTATAAACCAATCCTCCTTGGTCCTCAATGCATCTGTCTAGAGCTCAAGTCTGGTGCATTTCTGTGCGGTCTAAATTAAGAAAACCATGAATCTTTTTTTGGATCGAATCTTGACAAAATTTCAGATTTCACGATGTATCGTAATCATTAGCTAAAGAATCATAATCGAATCGAAGAGCAAATCGTTACATCCCTAGTGTTAGCACATTGAGCTTTTTTTTTTCCTTTTATTTATTTTTTTAGAAAAACAGCAAATTGCACCACTTTAGTAACAAACTGTACAATACACCCACAGTTAGCGCGCACACAACCACAGATAGTGCAAGTACTCGAACTCACCCTGGCACAAAAATTAGCGCTCACAAAAATTTTATAAAAAGTTGTTGCACATAGCACTGCTTCTAACACGGTCACGAAAACAGAGCTCTGTAGTTTGGGTTGAGTTATATTGCAGTTAGGAATTATATCAATATCAGGATAATTATCTAAATTCTCTGGACAAGTTAAAAACAGACACAAGCAACAAATGTCCAAAGAAATATGGGATAGATCACCAAAAAAGAAAATTGTCATAATTTACCAACTTCATGTTGTTCCAAACCCATATTTTCCTTACAATGACTGACAAAATGACGACTAAAGTCTCCAATCACTCAAAGTGAAGTTCTTCTTTGTTCTTCTCTTTGAGCTAGAAGGACATTGTATAAAGTCATTATATATATATATATATATATATATATATATATATATATATATATATATATATATATATATATATATATGCAGTAGATAATGTGTAATTTGTCATGTTATTATTCTGCATTTATGGCGCTAATGCTAACATGCTATACGTGCCCATAAAATGCACCGGTTACATATGTTATTGTATTTTACTCAATCTTAAAAAAAATAACAAAATGGATTGACATGACATGGTTTTGGAAAATGTCTCTCCACAAACAACCATACAGATGTAGTTTGTAAGTTTGCACCCGTTCAGCAACTCTTATTTCAGAACTTATTTCAACTGAGTGATGAAATCAGATGGGGGAAAAGAAAATGTAGGCTCCAAAGTACGTGGAGCTCTGGATCACACCCACTGACGTGGACTAATTGTAGTAACATGGTGTTTAACAGCCGTTCCGAAGGTTTCCTAACATTTTGAGCTGACAAGCTTTTTCGAACCACTGCAACAAACTCAAAAACGTCGTTTAGGCCAGATTTTGTTCGCAGCGATGCCACACCCATTCATTCTTTAATTTCTCTTCAAGTACATTTCCGCCTTAAGGCTAACATTTCTTCTAACATCTCTTTTTGTGTTCCAATGAAAAAAGAAAGTTATATGGGTTTGGAACAACATGACGGTGAGTAAAGTATTTGAGACAGAATTTTCATTGTTAGGTGAACTATCCCTTTAAGGTTTGATGTCTGTAAAAAAAAAAAAAACAACAAAAAAAAACAAACAAAAACACAAAACCACAAACCAAGCACACCTTGATTAGTATGGTTCTGTTTGCCCAACCTTCTTCACACAGAAACGAAACCATTCCACACAAAGATCCGAACGACCAAACAAAATTCTAACAACCTCCCCGTCACCAGCACTGAAAGGACAGTGGGTAGGTGACTAGCTGACCCACATTCTGTTTCCATGTAAAACAAACATTAAAAAGGTCACATTTGAAGATAAATCTATAACAATTTATTTCTTACTGTGCCTAAAAGACCATCTTCTTTATTTTAAAGGCTCAGGTCAGATCCAGTTGTGGCAGTTCTTGTTGGAGCTGCTGTCCGACAGCAATAATGCTGCCATCATCACTTGGGAGGGCACTAACGGCGAATTCAAGATGACTGACCCAGATGAGGTGGCCAAGCGCTGGGGAGAGCGAAAGAGCAAGCCTAACATGAACTATGACAAGCTCAGTCGCGCCCTTCGCTATTACTATGACAAGAACATAATGACCAAGGTGCACGGCAAGCGCTACGCATACAAATTCGATTTCCAGGGCATTTCTCAAGCCCACCAAAACCATCCACCAGAAGGTGGAGTGCTCAAATACCAAGCCGAAGTGCCTTACGTGCAGAGCTACCACAGCCACCAGCCAAAAATGAACTTCATGGGGACTCATTCAACCCCTATGCCTGTTTCCGCTGGGAATTTTTTTGGGCCTCAGGCCACCTACTGGAATTCCGCAACAGGGGTAGTGTATCCCAGCTCACCCATGCCACGACACCCCAGCACCCACTCCCATTTGAACTCTTACTACTAAACGGCAGCCTGACTTACTATTAAGCCTAATATCAAATTGATGGCCTTACTACTGATATCTCGTAGTGCCCTTTTCAACACTTGTAGGCTATTCATTAGGTTGTTGAAGAGAACAATGGTTAAAATAGCTACTTTCAGGGTATGCTTATGATATGAAATATCTGGTCAGTTTAAAACCTCTTGTAGCAGTCACAATCATCCAGTTCTTCATCTTGTCACATCTATGTACAGTATATATGCATATCATAACACAGCTGTACTTATTTAGGGCTAAATTGTAAATATGTTTGCATGTTCCATATAGGGCATTGAAAAGACGTGCCCAAATTCATGCATTTTCATCTCTAATGTTTTGCATGTAATATTCTTTTTGTATGCAAGTGCCTTTGTACAGACTTTAACCAAATAACGTCACTCTCCTAAGTGTAACATTATATTTCAAACCAATAAAAATATGTAGCTCACTTCATTGTTTTGGATGTGGATTGATTTTTATTACAGTCCTATAAAAAGGTTGTGCTTAAAAGGCAAGAATTTCATTAAAGTTGAATTGTAATTTTATTGCATTTTGTTTTACATATTATTTTTTATGGAGAATAAAGCTATTGTACCCAAAGTGAGCAAGCTAAAGGTGACTCTGGTATGAAAAAAACGACTTCTCTACTTTTTACTTTTTACATACAACATTATAAAAAAGCATGTAAAATAAAATTTATAAATTGCAAAAACACGTTTTTGGTTTTTTATCCTGGAGGACAAACATTGAGACTTGGGAGAGGAACAATGACTGACTGAGTCTGTCAAATTGATCTGAAAAATATTTAAAAGGGGATCCCTATTAATACTGAGGTCAAGACTTTGCATACAAACCCTTTCAATCTTTATTTAAAAGTAACATGGCAACATTTGAGAAGGCAGATAACCTGTATGCAAATGCTCTAAAATGTAAAAGTGATGACTATTATGCTGACAGAAGGGACACAAATACATACATGCTCGACAAGACTGGCATGCAGAAGAGCATTCAAATACCACACAGGGTTTAAATCACTTCCACTGAAAACAGGAAGCTGAGTGTATAGCAGCCATACAATCAAAATGATTGATTAAATTGGGTGGCCTGGACATTTTTTTAATGAAGATGATGAGATTAAGATGTGATATTAACATTAAGAATTTATGGCGTATGAAGGTTCTGCAGTCTAAAAATATTTAGATGGGTGCTCTAATGGTAAATAATGACAAATAGGGATGTTTTAATTGCACAAACCAACAATAATGAAAAATGAGTAAAACTCTATGCAACTACCTAAAAATATGTGCACTCTAGATTCAGTGTTATGTTTGGGTGTTTGGAAAAACATTCAACATTTACAGCTCCTGCAGATTTAAAAGATCAAAACAATTTTAAGACAAATATAATATATAAATACAAATCTCCACTTACACTTACATTCTTCATTTTTTGCAATTCACTTTCTTTGTTCACATCGCCAACTACTGGGCAGGGAGGAGAATTTATAGCAAAAGGACATATATGTATGTATATATATATATATATATATATGTATATATCGATCCTTTTTCACCAAATCTATCATATCGCTTCTGAAGACATGGATTTAACCAGTGGAGTGTTATGGATTACTTTTATGCTGCCTTTATATGCTTTTTGGACCTTCAAAGTTCCGGACACCATGCATTTTACAGACCTGGAGTGGAGATTTTCTTCTAAATCTTTGTTTGTATTCAGCACAAAACAGAAAGTCATACACATCTGGGATGGCATGAAGGCGAGTACATGGGAATTTTCATTTTTGGGTGAATTATACCTTTAAAACTAAACTTATATCCATTATAAAATGACATAAGTTAAAGAGTCTCCTTGTCTAATGACGTGTAACAAAAATATTTTTTGCAGGCTTTACTGTGTTAACTCACAATGCAGTGTTAACAAATCTTTATACTAAAAACACTGTACTTCAATCATTCAAAACCAGAAGCACAAGAAATGATGAGTATATGCTGTTAAGACCTATATTAATTTTGGTCTTAGTATTGATTCAGGTTTTGAAAATCACATTCCAAGCAAAACTCAATACACCATTTGGTTGTTTGGTTGAAAGTGCAGGAATTCAAACTTGCCGTTGGATTTACACTTTCGAAAAATATTTCACAATGAGTGTATAGATGCTGGGAAAATAAATAAATAGACTGCAAAATATATAAGCATCCTGAATAGACACAATGATGGACTTTGTTTCTGAAAATGACATTATTAAATCAGTTTGATCTTTTCTACCTGTGGCCTGTTGCACGAAGCTGGTTTCGGTGGCTAACCATGTAAGATTGAGTTTAGTTTGAGCAAACTCTGGTTTTTCGGTCTTAAGGTGGATACATTTCATCACCGTAGCAATTTACGCTACACTGCTAGCCTGCTCCAGAGTTTTATTCTGGATTACAGATCGCAAACTGATGCTGAATCAATCAGCTGTGAGTAGTGACATCTCTGATGCAGTAAAGTCACTCCCCTTGTATCTTTCATTCCAAAGCACGCATCATAGTGAAATGTATATATTTAATGAATTTACTTTTACATATTATGTTTTAATATCCGTCTGGCACCAACAATCATGCCACGGTCGAAACCACTGAGATAACATTTTTTCCCCATTATGATGGTTATTGTGAAAATTAACTGAAGCTCCTGACCCATGATTTTATGCACTGCTGCAACACGATTGGCTGATTAGATAATTGCTTGGATGATTGTTGGTGTCAGACGGGCTGGTTTGAATATTTCTGTAACTGCTGATCTCCTGGGATTTTGCACAACAGTCTCTAGGATTTTCTTGCTTGGTCATCCCTACCGATTACCCGAGCACATAAAAGTAGTGGTTTGGGAAGGATTAAAGGCCATGCTAGATATAGGGGTAATAGCATCCAACAGTGACTGGGCCAGCCCAGTGGAATTGGTTCCGAAGTGTGATGCTCGGTCCGGTTCTGTGTGGATATAAAAAAAGTCAATGTGGTGTCTAAATTTTATTTGTACCCAATAATAGATTGAATACTTGATCAGTTAGGCACAGCTCACTTTTATTTGACACTGGATTTAATGAAGCGATTAACTCCCATGTCCCATTACACCAATTTGTGACGCTTCCGTTCAGTTTGTTATGTTTCAGTGGCTCATGGACCGAATCTTCAGACCGCACACTGCATACGCCGCTGCCTATCTGGATGATATCATTGTTTACAGAAATTATTGGCATCGACACCTGCAGCATCTGAGGGCTCTCCTGAGGTTATTTAGAGGAGCGGGATTCCCAAAGAAGTGCGCAATTGGGCTACTGGAAGTACGGTATGTATAATAAATAAACAAATAAATAAACAAACTAATACAATAATATAACTAATATAATAAACAAAACGATCACACAGGAAATCTGCATGTTGTTTCCGAGAGTTCCAGTACCCTATCAGCTACACTTTTTAGATATTGTACTCACCAATCGGTGGTTAGTAGGGTACAATGTAGGCCCCCTGGGGTAAATGACACTCTTGATTTTATTTTCTCTAAACAGTAACAAAAACACCCTTGAGGTGATTAAATCAAAAGTTTTTTCATAACTGTCCAATAAGTGAAAGGATAGCCCTTTGTTGCAGCGGCTAAAGGCCCCCATATAACACAGTTTATCTTAATGGGATAGTTCACCACAAAATTTTAATTCAGTCATTGTTTACTCCTGTGTTGTTATAACCCCCTATGACTTTCTTTTTCTTAAAACAAAGGGAGAAATTGTGAAAAAATGTTCTGCTCATTGATGTGACTGACATCAACTTTTAGGCTCTTCCATCTCTCAGTTTGATTTCAGAGTACTCCTGTTCAAACAAATAAGGCTCAGTGTAATGGGAGATAGCTGTCCAGTGTGTAAACGTCACTCTCCTGACCCCAAGAGGTGCACTAGCGACTGACGCTAGAGGCTGTAGCCTTTAGCCTCCTTGTTAGAGCACCCGCCTCCCACGCCGGTTCGAGTCTCGTTCGGAGCAGGGCATGCAGGGCAATGATGCCGTGACCCGGATGGGAGTGAGGTTTAGGGGGGGTGAGTGTAACGGGAGCCAGCTGGTAGATAGTGGTGCAGTGTGTAAACCTCACTCTCCTGACCTCAAGAGGTGCACTAGCGACTGACGCTAGAGGCGTTAGCCTTTAGCCTCCTTGTTAGAGCACCCGCCTCCCACGCTGGAGACGTTGGTTCAAGTCCCGTTCGGAGCGGGCTACCAGGACCGTTTACATCGGCATAAAAAAAAAAATCTCGTCGACTTCAAACTCATCAGATATTTTTTGTAAGTTCTATGCTCTGATTTGTGTACAGCTGGTTTGTGTTTTTTGTTGTTAATAATCGCTGGTGTTCCGATTGATACCAATGGGGCTTCTCTCTTGAACTGCGCAAATGGGTGATCTCACGCACTCTCATGAACGTGCACATGAGATCAACTTTCGGTGAGCATTTTCACAATATAATACATAAGATTTCTGTTTTTTTTCTCTAACCAAACCATATCGGATGCCTTCAGAACAAGGCCTGAGTCACATAAAATGATTTATTACACGTCTGAATTATTATTTTGTGTCCTTTTGAAGTATGAAGATGTGGTCACCATAAACAGCCATTGTATGACATCACGGAGCGCAAAATTATTTCACAATTTTTCCTTTTGTGTTAAGAAAAATAAAGTCATATCGAGTTACAACAACACAGGTAGTGAGTCAACAATGACTGAATTTAATTTTTTTGGTGAACTATTCCTTTAAGTGAGGCAAAGAGATTTATGAAGATTGTTCAAAGTGGGATCAACTTGACTGATCCAACCAAAATGGAGATTTATTTGTTTATAGATGTTATGAAATGTCAAATGTGACTGAAATTAACAGAAAACGGTTAACTCTTTTCTGAAGTGGTCATTTTGAGTATTATCTTAATTTGTAACTCAAAAAAAGCATTTTGCAGTCTCAGAGGTATTTGCCTTTTGCCCTGTAACCATTGTTCCTACATTTACATAATTTCACTTTAACCCCCCTGGGGGCCTTTTAACCCAAGTGTGGGGTAAAATGCTCTCTTGTCACCTTGAAAAGAATTTTAATCAAAACAATCTTCCATCATTATTTTTTTTAAACACAAATGATGTAAAATTTTTGAATAGAATTTTTTAAATAATTTTTTTTCTCAATCTTGATACACAGAAGAAGAAAAAAAAAGGAACAAAATAAATAATACATTTCAAGCAATTGTTTTTTCACAGAAGTACCTTTTGACAGGAATGACAATGAGACTGTGAGGGATAGATGGTCTCTTCAGTTGGTTGTACAAGTGTTTTAGCTGTTCCGCTGACAAAATATTTTTTTTCCGTTTATTTCAGTAAACAAAAAACTCCATACAACATAAGCTTTGAAAAATGTTATGTAATCCAGGAGATTTTTGATAGCTTTATTTCATGCATGTCATTGAAGAGCAAGATGGTGGGAAATTCAGTGGTAATGAAAATAACAAAGGCATCTTAAGGTTATAAAAGGTATATATGAATAATTGTTTGTGAATCTTACATGTAATGATTTATGATGTGAAAGTCTATCAGAAAATGTAGAAAGAAATGATAAATTATTTGTAGATATTTTCTATAGCATAATTTTCTCTCTTTCTCACTTTACTAGAGGCATACTGGCTTAGTGGGACAGGATATAAAGTTATTTTAAACTCATTGTTATGAGTTTATTTTTAACTTACAGTTGAAGTCAAAATTTACATACACATAGGTTGGTCATTAAAACAAATTTTTAACCACTCTACAGATTTCTTATTAGCAAATTATCATTTTTGCAAAACATTTAGGACATCTACTTTGTGCATTTGAGTAATTTTTCCAACAATTGTTTACAGACAGATTGTTTAACTTTTACTATCACATTTCCAGTGGGTCAGAAGCTTACATAAAGTAAAATAACTTTGCCTTTAAGCAGCTTGTAAAATTCCATAAAATTATGTCAAGCCTTTAGACAATTAGCTTCTGATAGGATAATTGGATAATTGGAGTCAATTGGAGGTGTACCTGTGGATGTATTTTAAGGCCTACCTTCAAACTCAGTGCCTCTTTGCTTGACATCATGGGAAAATCAAAAGAAATCAGCCAAGACCTCCATAGTTCTGGTTCATAATTCATCTGGTAAGCAATTTCCAAACACCTGAAGGTACCACATTCATCTGTACAAACAATATTAAGTCTAAAGTCCATGGACTATGCAACCATCATACCGCTCAGGAAGGAGATGCATTTGGTCTCCTAGAGATGAACGTAGTTTGGGGCGAAAAGTGTAAATCAATCCCAGAACAACAGCAAAGGACATTGTGAAGATGCTGGAGAAAACGGGTAGACAAATATCTAAATCCACAGTAAAACGTGCATAAGTTTGAAAGTGCATATGGAGACAAAGATCTAACTTTTTGGAGAAATGTCCTCTGGTCTGATGAAACAAAAATATAACTGTTTGGGCATAATGACCATTGTTATGTTTGGAAGAAAAAGGGTGAGGCTTGCGAGAGAACACCAACCCAACCATGCATCATGGGGGTGGCAGCATCATGTTGTGGGGTTGCTTTGTTGCAGGAGGGACTGGTACACTTCACAAAATAGATGGCATCATGAGGAAGGAAAATTGTATGGATATATTGAAGCAACACCACATGACATCAGCCAGGAAGTTAAAGCTCAGACTCAAATGGGTCTTCCAAATGGACAATGACCCCAAACATACCTCCAAAGTTGTGGCAAAATGGCTTAAGGACAATAAAGTCAAGGTATTGGAGTGTCCATCACAAAGCCCTGACCTCAATCCGATAGCAAATTTGTGGGCAGAACTTAAAAAACGTGTGCAAGCAAGGAGGCCTGCAAACTTGACTCAGTTACACCAGCTTTTAGAGCAGGTGACAAGGCAGCCCTAAGAACATCGAGGGCCAAACGCTCCCGGGCCATCAGAGAGGCAAAGCGTGCACACACACAGAGAATCCAGTCACTTCCAGGACAGCGGCGACACGCAGCGTATGTGACAGGGCATCCAGGCAATCACCAACTACAGGACAACATCAGTTGCCTGTGACAAAGATGCCTCCCTTCCAGATGTGCTGAACGACTTCTATGCTCTGTTTGAGGCGCAGAATGACGTGGTGGTGAGGAAGACCACCCCTCCTCCCAACGACCAGGTGCTCTGTCTTACTATGGCTGATGTGAGGAAAACTCTACGTAGAGTCAACCCACGGAAGGCTGCTGGACCAGACAACATTCCTGGCAGAGTGCTTGGAGGATCTGCAGACCAGCTAGCAGATGTTCTTACCGACATCTTCAACATCTCTCCGAGCAGCATCATCGTTCCAACCTGCTTCAAGGCCACCACCGTCCCCATGCCAAAGAAGTCTTCAGTGTCCTGCCTCAACGACTACCGTCCCGTCGCACTCAAACCAATCATCATGAAGTGCTTCGAGAGGCTCGTCATGAGGCACATTAATAGCTAGCTGCCCCCTCGCTAAACCCACTGCAGTTCGCGTATCGTCCCAACCGTTCAACAGACGACGCCATTGCCACCACCCTCCATCTGGCCCTCACCCACCTAGACAAAAATCAAATCAAATCAATCAAATCACTTTATTTTTAACATATAAGGACTCATACGTTCGAATGCTGTTCATAGACTTCAGCTCAGCATTCAACACAATCATTCCTCGGCACCTGATTGGAAAGCTGAACCTGCTGGGCCTGGACACCTCCCTCTGCAACTGGATCCTGGACTTCCTGACTGGGAGATCTCAGTCAGTCCACCACCACCACACTGAGCACTGGGGCCCCCAAGGGGGGCTTTCAAATGATACCTCATATGCCTGACTTGTTAAGTATAAACTTTTTTCCTGATATCACCCCCATCTGCACCTGCCGGCGGGTGCATAGGGATTAAGGGTAAAAGGAAAATTTCAGGTTCAATAAAAGTAAAGCTAAATCGACAGCATTTGTGTCATAACATTAATTACCACACAAATTAATTTAGACTCATCCCTACTTTTCTTTAAAAAAAGAAAAAAATCTAAGTTACAGTGAGGCACTTACAATAGAAATGAATGGGGCCAATTTTTGGAAGGATTAAAATGCAGAAATGTGAATCTTATAACTTTATAAAAGCACTTTAATTCACATTAATTCTTCAGCTATAACTCTTGTATTATTTAAGATGTAAAGTCGTTTGAATAAGATTACAGGGATTATAATGTTTACGGTGTTACATCGTCATAGAAACTGAATTGTAAAATTGGATATAACTTTGCACAAAAAAGGTAAGAAAGAAAGGCATGTGTGACGCTCCTGTTCTACCCGTTCCGTACAGGACTCGTTATAGGTACAGGACTTTGCTGTGGCACTTGTAGTGGCATTGTGAATGTACATAGTGCAATGTTGTTAAAAGTGCTGAAAATATGCAATCATCAGACACACTCGTATGTACAAATACAGGGTTGGGGAGTAACAGAATACAAGTAACGGGATTATGTTTTTAAATTACAAAATATTAGTAACTATTCTACTTCAGTTACAATTTAAATCATTTGTAATCAGAATACAGTTATTTCTGATTTTTCAAAAATCCTTGTCCTCCGCTGTCCTCCATGCACCTGAAATTGTACAGTTTGCTGTTTAGGTTTTCCCTTTTTGCCCCTTCTCCAAAATGGTAACAATTAAACAAGTGTCTTTGTTGAATAAAAGCAGACTGCTAAAAATATCTTACCCAAAATTGTGAATAACACAGTGTTTTGAAGTTGAGCCTGGGACATTGGAAGCCGTCACATAACAGGAGTCAATGAAAGTAATTTCATCTTTGAGTGCATGAACAGCACTGGCTTCAAACTCACATTTTCTTCAAGTTTTTCCCAGTGTTCTAGAGTTTGAACCATTTAATAGAATATTAGGCTCCATTCGAGAGGTCAAACTAAATTAGAAATTATATAAAAAAAAAGAGAGGAAAAGCATACCGTTACACACAAAAAGACTAAACTTGACCCTGCTTTTAAAAATCTTGCAAAACATGCGCTCCCTCACCACAGAAAATCGAGAAATTTTAAAAAAGAAAAATGATTTGGTCAATCTTATGTCAAAGTCCTGAATAAAAATATTGAGATTTGGGTTTCACCTGTTGAATGACAGCTCGAATGACTGTCCTTTGGGTTCTGGTGTATAGCGCACATTGTTGGAATACACAATCTGGCAGTTCATCATCTGAGGAGGGTAAAACTTTGTTAAATTGCAGGCAAAAAACTAAACAAAACAGGAATCTTAAGATGAGAAAACGTTGATGGTGCCCCAAATCATTTTTTTGTTTACATTTCAGTGGCCAATAGGACCAGTTTTGGACCAATAATAATGGTGGGACTTGTTATCGAGAAAAGTCAGCGGTATTCAACTTGTCATGTGATTTCAACATTGTCTTGAATTAAGCTAGTCTGCCAGCCTGGTGAAGATGGTTTCCTAAGCTGACCTGCTAAAAAAAGACCTGCTAAAAACCCTTAGCTTGTTTTTTCTTTCAGCAGGAACGTTACTTAATGCAGTGGTTTTCACATAAATCATATCACATTGCACATACATCTCCAGAGATGTGTGTTTTAGATTGTGACGCTTTCCAGATAAAAACACACACACACACACACACACACTTAAACATCTCAAAGATATCTGCTCAATGTCTTTTTGACATCTGAGACATAACTATTGACATATGTCTTATAGGCATATTGCAGATGAGCAAACAACGTTAATATGTTGTTAATACACATCTGGGTGAAGTATATGTGGTATCTGGGTTGCAAGGGAGCCTCAAGATGACTTTAAAATAAGTTAACAAACTAAATTATAATATGACACTTCCTGTAATAAATCTAAAAATGCTAAAAAAAAAAACAATAAGCTGTAGTACATGTTATCTGACATAATTTCAACAACTCCCTTCAACTATTATGTATAATAGTTTGAATATTGTCTTGGATATTTCTGGGGGCTTTGAGTCAAAATTTTAAGGGTTAGTTCACCTAAAAATTTAATTTCTGTCATTCAATCACCTTCATGCCATCTCAAATGTGTATGACTTTTTTCTTCTGCAGAACACAAAGATTTTGGAAGAATATCACATCTCTGTATGTCCATTCAATACAAGCGTGGCCAAAACTTTAAAGGTCAAAAAGTATATAAAGGCAGCACAAAAGTAATTCATAAGACTCCAGTGGTTTAATCTATATCTTCTGAAGCAATATTTTAGGTGTGGGTGAGAAACAGATAAATCTTTAAGTCCTTTTTTACCATAAATTCCCTCCCAGCCCATTAGGTGGCGATATGCACAAAGAATAACCAAAAGAAGATTGTGAAAGTAAAAGTGAAGATTTATAGTATAATATCGCTTTTGAAGACATGGATTAAACCACAGGAGTCTTATGGGTTACTTTTAGGCTGCCTTTATGTGCTTTACTTGTATTGAATGGACATACATAGATGAGATATTCTTCTAAAAATCTTTGTGTTTAGCAGAAGTCAGTCAGCCATACACATCTCAGATAGATGGAGGGTGAGTAAATGAGTGAATTTTCATTTTTGGGTGAACTTTCCCTTTAAAGAAATATGACGGGTTCATCTTAAATCAACAGCATTTGTGGCATAATATTGATTACCAAAAAAATGAAGATTGACTTGCCCCTCTTTAAAAAAAAAAAAGAAAAAGAAATCTGAGTGCCAGTGAGGCATTTACAATGGAAATGAATGAGGCCAATCTGAAAATGTTAAAATACTATGTCAAAAGTATTCACCATATGTGCCAGAGAAACTAGTGCACAGCCATTTTAAAATAGTGTAATTAGCCATCGAAGTGGTTTTACAGGTTACAGAGTTGCCAGAAGTCATCAGGAGTATTTTAAAGTGTTCAAGGGATTTCATAACAATGGGGAGATTTTAAAACAAGTTCCATTCATAAATCCACAAGATCCAACCTTCAGGCTGTGGACATACTGATATGCCTCTGTGCTCATGAAACTCCAATATATATAAAAAATATGTATATATATATATATTTTTAAATCACATCTGTAATTATCTGTACTTTTAAAAAGTACAGATAATTTCCTTTAATGTTATGAACTTGCATGTAATATAGTTGTCCTGTTTGAAATTTCATGTCATCAAGATATTTTTTTAACACAAATTACTATTAAGATGAAACCTAAAATGTATGCAGATAACCGGGCCAGATTGCCCCCTCGGCAATGTCTTTTGAGATCAAATTCATCAAGGTGGGACTCAAATTTAAGCAGCTGAGCGGGAACCATGTGGATTATTTAGATTGCTGCACACACGTCAGTGTCAGCAGTTCAGGTTAAGTGTTTTAGTGTCATGCAAGATGTCAGTATATAATTAAACATGCAATATTTACCCACTATTTTATGATTGAAATGTTCTACTGACCAACAGTACTTTCATATGGCGCAAACCATTCAGTGAAATTTGCTGTTTTGAATTTAAAATATGTCATTACAGTATGTGATTCATATGTCATTCATAATGTTAAAAACATTAACGGAGTAGATTTCAGCATATCAGGCTTAAGATAAAGAGGGAATATGGGTATACTATAAAGGAATTGAATGAACGTGGTATCTGGCAAGCTTCTGAAGTAGCTTTTTATCAAATTCACTTGATATCGTCTTAGAAAATGATCTATAAAACACAGAGCTTTTGCACCCTCAGATTAAAACTAGAACATTAGACCTGTAACTCATGGCATCCATTGAGTTTTTACAGGTTGTTACAAGTACAGTGTCATATACTTTTAATGCAAATATTATTAGGTAATCATTAACAATCAATTTAAGATTCTTTAAATAATTTCTTGATCTTTAATTCTGAATTTTGTACAGCATCTCCTAAGTGTCTTCTTTTAAGAGAGACCATTTTATTATGAGTATGAGCAACCAGATAAATGAGTAGATAACCTAAAAATGTAACATTTATTTGTACTCACTGTTATGTAGTTCAAAACCCACGTGCTGTTATTTTGTCTTGGAACATAAGCAGCTCTACTCCACAGAAAAACAGTTTATAGTGAGCAGGAGCTGTCGAGCTTCATAAAGGACAAATACTATAAAGCGTAATTAAAGTTTCAGTATAAAGACATTATAACATTAGTCCATATGACACGAGCATTATATTCCAAGCTTCCTGGGACCACACAACAGCTTTGTGTTGTATGGACAACTTTTATGGTACTTTCATGATAATTGTTTTTCCTCTTTGGGCCTTGAGAGCAGTGGTCAATATGAGGTGTTTTGTATGGAAAAAAGCAGCGTTCGGCACAACTTGAGGACAGTAAATCATTTTGTGCATTTTCTTTTTGCTTGCCAGCTGACACAGTCATCTCATTCAACAGATACATCGGTGATGAAACGAAATTCAAATTATATTCATCTCGTCTTTGATACAGCACAATAAAGAAAGAAAATATGACTACAACAAGCAAATTGCTAGTAATGCAGTCACAGTGTTTGTCTTGTACTGTGTGAACTTTAAATAACAACAACATATCTTTTAAAAACAAAAATGACCATTATCATCTAATTTTGGTGGCATTTCAAAACTTAAAATCATTTAAAGCCTTTATTCAGAAAATTATATTTGAATCGCCTTTACTATCTTAAAGGACCGAGGACCATTATATTTGTGACCTCAACACCCGTGACCCCTTACCTCCAAAATGGTTTGGGCCTCCCCCAATGTTCAAGACATGGTTACGGCCTTGCCCAAAACAGATTAGATCATTTCAGAAGACATGGATTAAACCACGTATGATTAACTTTTATGATGCCTTTGTTTATTTGGATCTTCAAAGTTGACATTGTGGACCTACGCAGCTGAAATATTCTTCTAAAAATCTTCATTTGTGTTCAGCAGGTGAAAGTCAGTCACGCACATCTGGGATGGCATGAGGGCAAGATTATTTATTTAGTCCTAGCGCCATTTCCGCAACTAGGCTATTCACATGGCAAACAAGGGTTCATCAATACATATTTGCAATTTTAGATAAGACACTTTAAGTTTATATAAGATAAAAACTGTCAAATCTGTTCAGATGAGTCTCTGTATAAAAGCGTTGTGCATAAGGGCGAGATGAGACTTAATTTTCAGGTCAACTATCCCTTTATATTTTTGAGATTTTAAATTGATGATTTGTCTTTAGGATATGTGGCAGAGCTCATTTCATGACCACCGGTGGGAAAAGCAATTGCCAAGAAAATGACAGAAATTTTAGGTAAACCTTGTAAATATTATTTTAAAAAAGTAAACATTAACTTAATGTTATGATGTGCAAGTGTATAAGAAATATAAAAAATAATTCTAAATACTTTGTAGATATTTTCTAGAGAATCATTTTTCTTCTGTCTCACTTTACCAGAACGGCTTTAAAAACAATCTGTGATTTGGTCTAAAGAGGTTCTTGGAAGGTTCTGCTTCTCAGTATTGAATATTTCTTTCTTTGCTTTTGAAAAAAGAAGACATCCTACGCTTTCTTCAAAGGAATAATGTTAGGTTATGTGGTGTTTGGATCTTAATTCAAAGTGTCTAGAATAGTTACATTTCCAAAGGTTCCCACTATGCCCATATTCACCCTAGTATATTCGAAAACTAAAGCTAATATTTTTGTTCGTTTTGGAGTAAATGCAAAATGTATTTTAGTTTAGTTTTTCCAGTAATTTCTGTTATCATTTTTATTTTAGTTACTGAAAATTATTTTAGTTCGTTTTCGATCTGCCAGGTCCAATTTATCTCCGTGAATACAAACTTGTACAGTGACAGAAAAAACACATTATAAGCATTTTCACGTAGTAAATGGGTGCTGTAGACTTCCAACATCAACTCATGGTGAAAAATACTTGCTGTTCTCCCACACATAATCCATTTCGATCGACTCTTCTCAGTAGCTTCAATACAAACAGGAAGTTATTTGACAAAATTCGGAAGAGCGGAGCGCTAAAAAGGGGCGGGGCTGAAAACGCTGAATAGCCACATAAACAATGCTAACATGATTTTAGCGTAATAAAATCACTTACTAACATTTTCTGTGTAAAATTATAGCCAATTTTACAACTTCATTGTCAACAAACCCTAAAATGACTAAAAATTACGATTTAAACAACCAAAAATTGGCCCCATTCTCTTCTCATTAGTTTAAGTGCCTCACTATAAACTAAATGTGTGCTTTTTTTAAAGAGAAGGGACAAGTCGAAATAATGTTTTGTGCTAATCAATACTATGCCACAAATGCTGTCGACTGAGCTTAACTTGTATTGAACCCGGAATATTCCTTTAAGATTAGAGTTTTTACATTATTGCTTACCTGTAAAGTGCCACCGCACTCATTAAGGTTGTAGTGGAAATAAACGCATTTCTTGTCCTAGCGAGAGACAGAACACGTTCCTATATGACATGAATACATCTGAAGTCCAGTATTCTTTTATTTACACGCACCGAAATGTGTCTGTAACCACACCATGAGTATTACGTACAGGAGGCACTTGAATACGCTGATGGTCCACTTGAGGAATTAGGAGACCGGTTAATATGTTTGGCAATTCTCTTCTCTCGGAGGCAGGTCTAAAAAGCTCCATGCCAACAAGAGGAGCTGGAGAATGTTGAAACATTGGGAAGACGTGGTAAGGCCACATAACTGGAGCACCCTTCGTAAACTCGCCGTTTGCTGTCCACGGCCTGACTGCCTCTGGCATGGGGTGCATGGCACGCGCGTTATGCTCCGTGAATACAATTTTGCTATATTTTGGGTAACCTGCGGTGTTAACACTGTAGGCTTTTGCAATATAAACTAAGCTAAGAAGGAACAAAGACGCAAACTCATGTGTCCCATGATTACGTTTGACAGGTAACGTAAAAACGCAAGGCGCGCGCTACAGCCACCTGTTGATGACGTGACGCCTCATTGCGAAGAGTGCGCGCCGTGCTGAGTTTGCGCATTTGCTGCTCGGTATAAAGGGGTGTTCCTAACCCTAAATATTTATTACCCACAAGAAGAAGAAAAATATAAACACACAAATATGTGTTCCAGTGAGGCACTTAATATGGAAGTGAATGGGGTCAATCCGTAAACTTTAAAATACTCACTGTTTCAAATGTTTAGCCACTAGACGTAAACAATATGCGTGCTAACATGATTTTAGTGTGATAAAATCACTTACATCATTTTCTGTGTAAAGATACATTTTAAATAAAAACTAAAACATTTTACATCTATGTTGCAATTTCCATATAATGTCAACAAAACTTAAAACGACTGTAAAAATGACGATTTAAACAAATTTACAGCTAAAATAACACGTGTTTAAAAAACTAAATATGATAAAATTATAAACATCACAATTTTTACTTTAAACCCTTTAAAAATTGGCCCCATTTAATTCCATTGTAAGTGTCTCTCTGTAACACAAATGTAAGCTTTTCTTAAATTTTTTATAAAAGGAGGGGCAGGTCAAAATAATAATAATAATAATAATGTTTTATACTAATCAACATTATGCCACAAAAGCTGTCGACTGAACTTAACTCGTATTATTGAACCTGGTATATTCTTTTAAGCTCAGTCAACAGCATTTGTGGCACAACGTTGAATAACCAAAAAATAATCAAAGATAATGGAAGTGAATGGGGCCAGTCAATAAACGTTTAACGTGTAGCCGAAAGATGTAAACACATTATGGGTAATCATGATTTTATTATGATAAAATCGCTATTATGACATCTTCGTTGTCATGACAACATAACGCCACTAAACCCTGCTTTAATCATACTAAAATCATGTAAACGTGGTTAAACTTGTCAAACAGTTTTTATTTGAACGTTTATAGACTGGCCTCATTCACTTCCATTGTAAGTGCCTTACTGTGACCGTGATAAACGATATACGAGTCAAAAAAATATTTTTGTGGAAATAAGCATTATGCATCAAATCCTGTAGATTGATCGAAACTTGTATTGAACCTGGGACATTCCTTTAATTGTCTGTTCACTGAAATAAAGTAACTAATAATTCAATCAAATTAATACAAATATGAGTGCTATTCAACTTTTGCAAGAAGCAAGTGGACTTTAAACTATAGGCTACTGCAGACAGCAATGTGTTTAACTATTGTCTTGCCCCCCCACCCCCCAACTACTAAGTGCATCAAGGAAAAGCCTTGAGCATGTATATGACAAATATATTTAATGAGCACTCTATATAATTATAGTAAAGTGGACTTTTATAAACTCATAAATTATCAAATGATCCATAAATGAATGTCAATAGGACAAGACAACACCTGTATCATTGCATTATTGCTTGCATCACCATCAACTTCTGCAAACTTTTAACATATAAATTCACTGATGGTGGTTGAGGAGATTCCCCCTATACTATGTAAAGCGCTTAAGAGTGCCTAAAAAGCACTATATATATGTAAGGAATCATCATTATATTCACCAAACCACCTTGCAGTTCTGAATAACATCTGAATTTCTATTCATTTGTTTAAAATGCAAGCAGAAATCTAGAAACCGCTATCACTGCATCTTCTACAGTCTGAAATTGTGATGGTAATGTTTCAAAAATATTCCTTTAGCTGCTCCTTCACTTCAAAAGAGCTTTTGTGAGGGTTTTCAAGATTTATTGAGAGGTGACAGAGCAACAATTTGTTCTGAATACTGTCGTCCGAAACCCCTCCATGTCTATATACTGTATATATATATATCCTATGTTCTTAAATAATGACTGAACAGACACAAAAATCTGTATTTGTCTTATAAGCATCTTGGAAACATCTGCATTTTCAAAGTTTATCAGTGCTCAGACACTTTGCTGACAGTGCATTGTGAGTGTGACATTTTTATCGTGACCAACGTCTTCTAAACATAACAAGATTAGAGGACCTACAGAGGCAACTCTCTCTTTAATAGAGAAACCAAAACTGATATCATAATACTTCAGACAATATGTTCTCATGAAGGATGGTGTTGAAAAAAATGACAAGGTAAAGAAGCCAGTGAGGCCAATTACAAGTTTTAACTGGTTATTAAGAACATAAAGGACAGCAGTCATCATCACTGATCTGAGCAGTATAAGGTAGTTTGCCGGTCCTGTCGCCTCAAAGGTCGCAGGTTCGAATCCCAGTCATTAGAATTAACCATGAAAATGACATTTCACCCTAACATTGCTTTAACGTTAACTGGATGATGCATTGAAGCTATGTACACAGATTACAATGGATGAAGATGTCATCAGTTAATTAAATATATGGTATTGGTCAGTCATACCGAAGCTCGCTTCCAATATGAAGTTTTCACATGATTCTGAATTGTAGTGGATTTCTACACAGTTGCATGAGGCTTGAATTTTGAGCTATACATATAATAAACCTTGATCAAACTCCTATAATCCTCTTCTGTTCAATTCTGTCCAGTGGCTGACCAATAAATCGAGGCACTTGTTTAATACCATGTTTCCGTTACATAATATAAATGTCAAGCTTTAACCTGTACCAAGAAAGAAAGCAGAAAAAAAAGAAGAAATAAAATAAAAACAGCAGAAAACAGATTCTTTTTTTCATCTTTTTTCCTTGTTAAATAGTAATAAATACATGAGATGCAGTGGTTTATTTTTCATTTTTCTGAAGCAGGAGGGTTAAAATGTTTTCATTTTTATTTATTTATTCATTTATTTATCTGTCTGTTTTCTTTAGCAGCAATCCGAACATGGTTGAGAGTGGAGATAGCAGCCAAGAGAGAAGTAGTTCACTTTTTTGACTTTGATGGCAAACAGCACTCACAGAGTGTTGTGAAGGAGGAAGGGGGAAATAAAGAAAGGAGAGAAAGGAAAAATTAGAGGCAGGAAATGAAGTCAGAGTGGGAGGGGCCGCAGTCAGGAGGGCATAAAAGTGTCTCTTCAAATTGAAGTATTCCACCCTCCTGCTAAATCTTGCCCCAGACTCTTCCTTCTAACAGAAATATGAGGCAAGAAAATAAAGAGCGAGAGAGAGCTACAGAAAGATGAGAGAGTGACAGCAAGATTTGGCTTAGCATATCCAGAGTTAATACAAATGTGTTAATGCTTTCATAGTTTTCTGTCCAAAACAAAAAGGATTAGAAAAAAAGAGAGAGTCAGAAACAAAAGAGAGAGAGATAGAGAGAGAGCGAGAGAGGTGAGAAAGTCTAGTGAGATGGTGAAGAAAAAGGCAGACTATTTTTTTGAAACGAGCAACAGGGAAGCATTTTGGTTTTCCATCTGGCAAAATGTTTTGATGTTTTTCAAGACTTTCCTGTGTCACTTCCTCCTTAATGTGAAAGTTGGGTTACGTTCCCTCTCTCCTTGTGAAAGCGGCTCATGGTTCAGCCTCCTCTAGTTTTAGTAGGTTTTTTTCACTGTGTGGTGACTAAAAACAGTTTCTGTCATTTGCTTTATTTAATTCATAGGATTTTTTCATAGTTTGAGATATATAAGCCAGTGTGTCAAGCAAGATAAAGATTGGAAACATTGGAAAAAAAATAAAAGTAACAAAAAATGTGTGTGTTTGTATGTTGCGTGTGTGAAGGTGACTGGGTGAAATATACTCCACTAGAAAAAAGCAACCAATAACAAAATAAAGCCAAAACTAAAATTCCAACCTAACATTGTTTGCTTGTTGTTTTCTATGCATAAGTGAAAAATAATTAAAAAAAAATACCTGTATAAATAAAACATTGAATAAATAAACCCACCTCTCAATTTAGCTCTTTTTCTAATTTCCTTATGTAGTGATTCTTAATAAATAAAATTTTTTACAATTACGGCAAAACTTTAGAAAAAAAAAGAAGATTAAAAAAAAAGCATAAGGGTACGGTCTCTTGCTGCTGTTGTCTTGACAAAAAAATTAACTATTTTCAATCCCAAAATCTCCTCTCAACAAAAATACAAAAACAAACAAACAAAATCTCTCGCTGCAAACCTGTCCTAAAATCGCATTAAAATCAAATAATATGACAACGGTAAAATCAAACTTTCTGAAACCTTCTGTTCCGAGTACTTCATCCACTGCTCTTCTCCTTCAATGAAAGAAAAACAAATTAAAAAAAAGATAAAAATAGTTTAATATCATCCCCTTCAGGTCCTCCCTTGACCTTCTCCCCATGCAAAACCAAAAAGAAGAAACAAAAATAAAATAAATGAAAAAAAAAAAAAAAAACCGTTTGATATTTCACAAGTTTTTCTCTGAAATTCTGTTATGTGTGGCCGTGTGTGTGTTATGTTTACTACATGTCGTAGGTGTGTGGCATTTTTGTCACTGTTATGTTTTCATTAACATTTTTGTATGGCTTTTGGAATTTGTTCAAGATTTATCAAGAGTTGGCTGCACTCTGACCGCTCCCACTGCCGCTGCCACACACTGCCATCATGGCGGACTCCTCGGAATCCGGCCGCCCCCCAGCTCCCCCAACTCCTCTGGGCAGCGGCCCCCCAGTGAGCATTCCCCCCACTCCGATGCTTCCCTGCGGTGGGTTGTTATTGTTGTTGCTGCCGGTGTAGCATGGAGGGATGTATCCCAAACCGGAGGCAGCGACCATGCTGTCCTGGGAGGATGGGGCCTGGGGCAACTGTTGCTGGGAAGCAGACGGGGGTTGCTGGGGGGCCATGACTGTCCTAGTCCGAAAGGCAGAGAGGCCCAGGTGGAGGTTGGAGGAGCCGTACTGACTAGAGTCCAAGCTCGACGGGGGTGGCTGCATGATGGAAGACTGACCCAGGTGGTGGTGGTGGGTGAGGCTGAGCTCGATGCTGTCCTGCATCTGCGGGGAGGAGATAGGCATCAGCCCCTGGCCCTGCTGGCCTTGCGAGGCCTGGCCCTGCGGCTGGTTCTGCTGCTGTTGTTGCCGAAGCTGTCTGCCGTTGCTGTGGTGGCTGCCGTAGATTGGGTGGGGGTGGTGCGGCTCCATCATACCCCCAATGTTGCCCAGGAAGTGGCGCGAGTGCTGCGTGGCCGCCGGCTTGTGCAACAGCAGTTGAGGGTAGGAGGAATCACTGCCACTGTTGGACAGTTGACCCATGCCGCTGTCCCCTCCTGGCCAGATACGCAACTGCTGTTGAGATGGAGCCTGGAGAGAGAATAAAGAGGAGATGAGGTGACTTATGAACCATATCGCCACCCTTATGTTGTTCCAAACCCCTTCTTTGTTTTTCCATGGAACATAAAAACAGATGTTAGGCAGAATGTTAGCATGCTTTAACGCTTGGTTCAATTGCTTGGACCAAGCTCGGGTTCGTTTCCTGCCCCTTTCCCATGCCTTAACTGGTTCACTTCCGCGATTTGGTACAGTTGCGTTCATATCAGCAGCGAACTGTACTGGAGTTCACATGAAGCGTACCCCAGACCACAGTTACAAGCAGACTTAGGTGTGGTTCACAGTTGTGTGGCAAAGTTTGGAAAACAGCGTTCACTTTGACATCATTAGAATGCGGGTGAGCACCAAAAGTGCAAGTGTGAAAGCATGCTTAGAGGCTGACAACTTCAGTCAACATCTGATATGTTATTGCATAACACATGAGATATGCTTACTCGAATAGATAACTGATATTAATTAATTGATTAAATTTAACGTAGCTGCGGTTTTTGGAAAACTTACTTGTGGGCTCTGCATCTCGTAGTCTGTGTGAGTGACTGCACTGTTGTAGTACCGGTTGCTGTACCGGTAATTTCGGTTGTCATTGGAAGAACCGCTTGATCCACCTGGTTGGTAACAACGACAAAGTACTCATGAGTGCCTCTTGGTATTTTACTTTGCAAAAGAACATTTAAAATACGTTTATATATTTGGTAGATTCTCTTATCCAAAAGGAATACATTTTATCAGTATATATATAAATAAAAGTTCCAAGGGAATCGAACCCACAACCTTTGCGGTACTTGATCTAAAGCACCAGGTGTTCATGGTGTTTGCACCTATGCTTACCAGAGCTGGAGACTGAGCTAGTGGTGGAGGTGGAGTGGCTGTGGTCCATGGCAGGGCTGGTGGAGGTGGAGCTGCTGGTGTTGGTGCCTTCGTCTGTTGTCTTCTTGAAGAAGTTGTGCTGCAGAGCGTAAAAGGGCGTGATGCGCGTCTTAGGGTCATAGTCCAGCATGCGCAGAATCAAGTCCTTGAACTTCAGATAGTCGCAAGGCGCATGGCCCTGTTCTCCAGCCCGCCTCCCCCCTGGACCTCCAGTCTCCACCCCCAGGATCTCGTGCAGTCTTCTGGTGGCAGGTGGTTTGTATTCCTGGAGTGATGAATAAACAGGCATAGAGAAAGGGAAGCGATGAGACGCAAACATATCAAATTTGTTGCAATGCAGTAAAAAGTACAAATATCATCAAACTCTTGGGGACAAAGGGTAATAAACTACCAGTCTAAGAACATTTTATATTGACCAAGCTGTAAACAACCCATTTATGATTAATAAATACATACATCTACTAATATATATATATATATATATATATATATATATATATATATATATATATATATATATATATATATATATATTAGGGCTGTCAATCGATTACATTTTTTAATCAAATTAATTGCAAGG
The DNA here is from genome assembly GCF_025860055.1 of Xyrauchen texanus. Lineage (NCBI taxonomy): Eukaryota > Metazoa > Chordata > Actinopteri > Cypriniformes > Catostomidae > Xyrauchen > Xyrauchen texanus. Next base: position 8,746,803 of record NC_068290.1, on the reverse strand, counting down.
TGTCCTGATTAATTAATCGTGATTAATCGCATATACAAATATTTGCTGAGAAAGCCCCTCATATAAAAATTATTCAATATATAATGATGAAATAGTTTTACATAGTTATCTTTAAATATTTACAAATTATTTATATATATATATTATTTTATTAATCAAACACTTTAAAGTCAACATGAAACAGCATTTGCAATCCATTTTAGTTCCGTAATGAGATACATTACCCAAGGATACTTAATGAAAAAAGCAGGGCGGAACTTTATTTTATCCATTGTGAATGAATTGGAGGCAGACACTTTTGAGGAGGCCACTGATACAAGGAGGGTGAAGGTCGACTTCACCCTTGAGAGCATCTCAGTGTATCCCAAAGATAATTCATCCTTTTCAAATGCATTGTTATTCTTCATTATTGTTGCAACCTATTATGTTTACCAGCATTTAATTACAGGGTAAACTATTGGCAAGATTTTTGAAAGGCTGCAACAATTACAATAGTAACCAATAGCTATTTGGCTATTGGTTAAGATTCAAGGCACGGGTATACTTCTTTTTTCTGCGTTTTGGTTGCACATACTGTGCGTGGCACAATCACAAAGCGGACAACCAAAATATACTTTGTGCTTAAGGCCTACGTGTCCTATGTGATATCAGCTGGAGAGTGAAGTCGTTTCAGAGGAAGATCAATGTTTTTATTTGTTTTTAGATTTCATAGACAACTTAATGTGCACTGATGAGTCATGCTCAATAAAACCAAGAACATATTAAAGTAAATAGGGTAAATTTTGGTTTCATGTTGACTTCAATAAGAAACTAATCAGCCTAAGAAATCATTGAAGAATGCAGGTGGATGGGGACTGAAAGTGAAATGTGGCTGTGGATTTTTGGGAATAATGATGTTTTTTTAGGAGACCTCAGCGTCACATATATAGTAGAGACCCTGTGATGCTGACCCTAACCTGTACTACAATCAAATGCTAATACCTACAATTTGTAAATAACATAAAGCTTTAAATGTTTAAAACCTTTTCTCTCCCTTGCTCACACAGAAGTACAAAATGCGTGCCGGAGCATTTAAGGCGAGTCTCTGGATGAATTGGCAGGAAGTGCCAGACATTAATCCTGTAAAACAAAGTGTATTAGGACCTCGTCTAGACTTTTACCCTCCACCTGCTATCACCTTTGCATCTTAATCTGAGCCTAAATACAGAAACAAAAACAATTCTAAATTTTTAACTAGACAACACTTTCACTTCTATCTACTGGCTGCACTCATATAACCTTTGTGAAAATGCGTAGCACTAACCAGATATCAAAATATAATATTATAATAATATAAAATAAAAATATTTATCCTACTGATCAATAAATTAAGAAGCAGTTCTTCTCTGTAAACTCTGAAACCACATTTCTCAGAGTGGTTAGACATGCTATGTAGCACTGTACTAGACAAAAGGAAATTGAGTGTGAGGGATAGACTTAAAAATGTATGAATCTCTTTGCATTGTATAACAAAATATCAAACCAAATGCTATTTATTTAAACAGCATAGTTAATGTGATAAACTACACCTGTGGGAACTTGATGGGAACTGACATTTGGACCAATTGGTTAAAGTTCTTGCAAAAATGGCTATGAAAATGTAATGTAGTTTAGAGAAAAAGTCTAGCATCATTTGTTTGCAGAAGCCACTAGGTTTTGATATTTTGTGTCCAATGTAAAGACCTTCAGACCTTTTTAAGTGTGACTTAAGTGTCTAACACTGTTGTGATACAGTATGTTGCGCGATACCCAGCCCAACAGCTCCTAATCTGATGTCTCAGTGCAAGGCTCTCGGACAAAAAAATTTGGATGTTGTGAGAATGATCATGTTGAAAATGATGTAGATGAGGAGAACAAATGCTAAAGGTACAGGGGTTGGATTGACCATGTGTCTTTGTAAATCAAGGTGAATCAGTGGAGAGAGGAGGAGCTTTTCTATCATAGACCAGTTCGGCTACATTAGCTTTGCTCAAAATTCTCATCTTGTGATAAAGACTCATCCCCAACCATTTTCTCCACCCTCTCCCTCCGTTTTAGCCCTACTGTCTCTCTTCCCCTCTCCCTGAGTATAAGGTGAGCATCGGTGCAGAGCAGGTGACGGTGAGGAAGGGAGGCTTTGGGAGGAGGGCGAAGGTTAAGTAGAAGCAGAGTTTTACTCACAGAGGCCGAAGGATAAAGTACCTTCTTAATGTCCTTGTTCTTCTTGACGGTCCACAGGCCGTCGGACAGCTTGTCGAAGTACTTGCGTGCTTTAGGGGCCTGATCAAGCATATGGTTGGGTGGGACCCCCAGCACCTCAACTATTTTATTCATCTGGTCCACCTGAGGGAAAAAGATACAACACAGCGTTAGGACAAAATAAAATAAAAAACTGGTTGATGTTGCAACATCAGAAAGCATAGGTTTACATACAATATAGTTTGCATGTTTGCTAAATATATTTAACTGGAGATCTAGACTTATTTTTAATTGCTTTATTTATTTATTTATTTATTTAAAAGTGAGTTGATTAAGGACAACATGAAGGATGCATTCTTGCATCCAATTTGCACTGCTTTTTGTTGTTCAATTGTTGGTATATGCACACATGCGTCAAACAAATGTTTGGCAATTGCATTGTGTCTGATTGCATTTTGAGTAAATTGATAGTTCACCAAAACCTAAAAATTCCGTTATCATTTATTTATCCTCATGTTGTTCCAAACCTGTATTCACCATCCACTTTTAATGGATCTATTATTCCATACAATGAAAGTGAATGGTGACTGAGGCTGTCATTCTGCCTAACATCTCTTTTTGCATTCCATGAAAGAAAGTAAGTCATCAGGTCTGGAAATAAATATGAGTTTGAGAGAGTGCAGACAACATTTTTATTTCTGGGTGAACCATCCCTTCAAGATGCTGTATCATGCTAAAAATATGTCAACGTTTGTTTCAGAGAGTGACGCATCAATGTCTTTTAAAACAATGGACCAATCAAAAGAAGTTGGTGCGTTACATCTAGCTGTTTTTGAACAGAAGAATACTTTGTACAGCCACTGTGTGATAAATCAGCATACCTCATTGGAGCCACTGAAGAGTGGCTCGCCCGTGTGCATCTCGACCAGGATACAGCCCAGAGACCACATGTCAATAGCCAGGTCATATGGCATGCCCAGCAACACCTCAGGTGAGCGGTAAAACCGACTCTGGATGTACTGGTAAATCTGTGTAGGCAATGGAGGCAGTTGAAAGGCATGCACAAACACAGGATGCACAAGTGTCTACCAAGCTGAGCTTTCATAGAGATTGTTGAATATATTTTCACTTTATCTCAACTAGGGGGCAGCAGAAGCTGCAAGTTAAGATGGGTGCAGCACTGCCAGTGGGAATCTATTCTCAATCAGTAAAACCCATCTGAGCTGTGGGGAAAAACCTACAGAATGTACATCCCTATAGGCCAAAAATGTTATATTAAGAAATATTTTGGAGGTTAAAAATAAAAAAAGAGGTATTTACACTTCCCCAACACTTTCAATTTAAATTTTGTTCATTTTCGGACACGTGGTCTCCACTATTCATTTTTATCTGTTCGTTGTGCCAAGAAGAGTGTGAGTTTTCTGCGCTAGTTAAATACTGGGTGTTACCTCATCTCAGCTTGCCAATAGGAAATAATGAATCGAGTAGGTCTGAGATAAAGTCTCACCCTCTGTCCTAGCTGACAGGAACTGCCAAAGTCCACAATCTTGATGGCACTGCGCTTGGGGTTGCACAGGAGGATGTTCTCAGGCTTGAGGTCGCAGTGGATGATGCTGAGTTCGGGCGTGGCCAGGAAGAGCAGTGCTGTGCACAGCTGCTGAGCGAACTTGCGCGTCAGGTTGAGTGAGACGCCGCGGAAGTTGGTGTTGCGCAGGAGGTCATACAGGTTGTAGGAGAGAAGCTCGAACACCAGGCACAGGTGGTTACGGAACATGAAGTGCCTCTTTAAGTGAACTTAAGAAACAAAAATGAGAGGAAAGAAGAGTGTTAGTGTAAGGACTTTCTCAAAGTCAGCTTTTGTCACCATTTAAGCTATGTTCACACTGCCAGCTACTTTGTCGCTGCATATCGCCAGTGGCTGGCGGTTAGGTCGCTAGTGGTGTGTATGGAGAGTCTAAACAGCACTGTTTCTTTAAAATTAATATTATTATTAAAATATTAGGATCACGTGAGCTCTACCATCTTCTCTCATATTGGCTGTCGCTCCTGAAAGTCGCTCTTCATTTGCATAAAGTTAAAAATTTCTCAACTTTGTCACGTTGCTGGACACGCCCACATCCGGTCGCCAACGGTCGTCATCGCTCATGTTGCCGGAAGTCGGCAGCTCTCATTGAAAATGAATGGCATGAGGTTGTTTTGTCGCTGCGTGTCGCTGGCAGTGTGAACGCAGCTTTACTCACCTACACGTTGTTCTAAACCCATATGACTTTCTTTCTTCCATGGATCAAAAAGGGAGATTTGAGGTATCTCAGTCACAATTCACTTTTTGAGGCTGTCATCCTGCCCAACATATCTCGTCTTCCATGGAAGAAAGTCATATAGGTTTGGAACATGAAGGTGAATAAAGCATATCAAAATGTAAATTTTTGTGAAAATGATATGCATGACCATATACTAAAAGGGCAGTCACACTATGCAAAATTACTTTTGAATATGGGCAACATGATATGATGTTCTAGGGGTTCTGTTTTTAGCTACTCAAACTTTCCCACAAAACAGCAAACCATTCAGCTTTGAAATCTGTTTTCTCTGTATTGAGCTAAGAGGTCAATCAGGGAATGTTCCTCTATTGGTCAAATGTCCTTTCTTATGTGAATTCGAAAAAGTCAAATTCACAGAGCAAAATACCAAACTTCCTCGTATGTGCTTGAGTTTGCATGTGTATGAATGAAAGTGAACAGAGCGCAAAGTGTAACCACACCTTCTAACGAGTCTAACGAAGAGTAGAACTACCATAACAGTGTTTTATTTGTACTTGTATTCTGTGTCTAGTTTTTACCTATGTAGTACTTCATTTCAGTGTCGTGTTTGTTCATGAGCTCTAGAAGCCGCAGCTCAATCTGGGCCTGGTTCAGGAAGGCTTTCTTGTTCTTGATGATCTTGATGGCCACCCACTCCTGTTCGTGGTGGTCGTAGGCTTTCACCACCTACACAAAGGGTAGCAAAAAATACTTGTAGTTTTGCAACAGGAACAAAAGTAGTAGAAGTAGTATGTCTTTTCAATTATCTTTATGCAAACAGGCCTTCAATTCTCCATATTCACACAAAATCGATATTCTATGAAAAGACTATTCTGTTGGCTAATTTTAGTTTGAGCATAAGACAGTGGCTAACCTGTCCAAAGGAGCCCTTGCCAATAAGTGAGTCGATCTCGTAGCGGTCCAGCCACTTTTCCCCATTCTTCACAATGTAGTCATAGTTGTCGTCGTCATAGCCGTCATTGTACACCTTGCGCTCTTTTTTGGTGCTAGAGTCCTCAGGGGGAACCTGCTGGGCACGCCGTTTCTTTTTCGTGTAGTACACCTGGAAAGTGAAGGACACAGGTTTCCTATTTGCACTTCTGTACTTCTCTCTATATGAGGGTTTCCCAAAATCCCTGATTTGAGCAAACCCCTATGGGTTCATGAGGAAACTGCATGGGGTTTGTGAGAATGCGTTAGAAATGCCAGTGCTAGCTTAAATAGAATTTCTATATAATATAACTTAATTAAAAAAAATATTTTTTAAGAAAAATCAACAAATATTTCACAATCGAATATGCAAATACATGTTATACAATTCATTATATTTTGAAAGGTTAACATTACTTAAATATTAGGGGTACTTGAAGTAAATTATTTAGGTCATAGGGGTTCAGAATACTAGCAATCTATTCTAAAAAGAGAGCTACTGCACTAAACAATCATAGGGGAAGATATAAGATCAGTCTTATCAACAACTTAAATGCCAGGCTTGCTTACCTCATTGATGTGCTTGTATGTCTTGATGAGATCGACGGAGAGTTTTCGTAGTGGCGCACTGGCGGGATCTCGAAAACTCGGGGGAATCCTCCTCTGCAGGATGGTCATATCTGACAGCACCTGCACAAACCGAGAACACCAATAAGAAGAGAGAGAGGGCACAAGAGGCAAGGCAAAAACGAAAATTCAATCATGAAATAAACTGTGTTGCTTCCTTGAGGTTTCAAGTGTATCTTAAACATAAGTATATCTCAACATAAATTGAAAGATAAACTAATAAATAATTATGTTCCAATAGACACTTTCTGGACACAAAAACCACATATTTAGTTATTATTACAGTTTTTGTCTAATCGCACACTAACTTTGTAAATGACAAGCTACAGTGGCACGAAAAAGTATTTGGACACTTAAAAGGTACACTCCGTAGTTTCTTTCCTCATTAAAAAGTTTTACTATTAAAGAAATGAATAATAATTTTTTAAATATACAGTATGTATAAAATCATGACCATTTATCACATAAGATAAAGACTCCAACTTTTAACTTTTTAAAAGCTGTTTTACTCTACATGCAGAGGGTACCCTAATGGGGGCTGCCATGTAAAGCCCAAAGTTTACTTTGGTTAGATGCGAACGATGGCACAAATTTCATCATCAGCATAATGCTCAAGCACTGAACGTGTGCGGCCAGATTTTTTCAATAAGGTATATGTGCAGGCCAAAGACCTCCAAATGGGGGGGGTGGAATCTCCAACAAAGTGTGGGGTAACTCCAGAAGGGGGTTGGACCAACTTTAAAAGGGGGCATCACTTAAACTCATGGTTAAGGAAAGGGTTATGTTATATCTTTGCTGGCGGTTTGGAGCTCCCAACCCTTTTTAAAGCATCGCCTGCAGCTATATCCTTCTCAACTGTTCTACCCACTTGGAATTATTTGCACTAATAATTGGGCTGTTGCTGAAGAAGTGCCAGAAGAAGATGTAAACACCGGTGAACAACATGAGACAAATGTGGAAATGACAAGTGTAGATGTGCACGTCAAGAGCGCGTGTGTGCAGAAATTAGGACAAAACTGCATTTGTATAGCTCGAGTCTGAAGGACTATAAAGACATCTTTATGGGTCTAAACTCCTGAAGAGAATTAGTCCAGTATCTCATAGTATTTGTAGTGTGTAAGCGCACAAAGTCAAATGGAGTACACTTTGACAGGCTGACTGTTCAACTGCACAGTATAATCTGGGCTTTAGTATTGCACGACTAGCCAAATATCAAACTGTATTTGGACACTTTCACACATAGATTAAATTAATCATGGCTGACTGCAAATAGTGAATTTGCACAATGGCACTGGTAACTGAAAACTACTGCATTTGAAGAATGCTGCATCCTTGCCCCTAGGTGTCAGTGTAAGTTCAAGACAACTGCCATATTGACCAGCACAACATAAACACAAAATTAATGAATGCACCTTTAAAATAAATGCCACTTGCTTTGATATTTTGTTCTCTTATGCAATGACATTTATAAATGTTTTGGTGTGACTCAGAAGTTTCCAAATAATTTTGTATGCACAAATGTTTATTTGATATTATTTAGTTGAAGGGGACCGTGTTTCTGGTACCTGCTGCTGGTCGGCCATGGAGTGGATGTTACTGAAGGAGGGGTGGCTGTGCTGGCTCGACATGGTTGGCTCAGCGGGGGAGAAGCCCAAGGCGGCAGGCTGGCAGAGGGTAGAGGAAGGGGGCTTGCATCCTGAGCTGCTTCCACCTTCATATAGGAAAAAAAAATACAAGAAAGGTTTCAGAAGACATATTCCTAAGGTGCATCACACACACCAAGAAAATACTGACATGGGAGTGGGGAGAAACGCTGCACTGCAGGGGTAGTAGAAATATTGACACACTCCCACACCATAATAGAAGACAAACTAAAGGTATTTTTGCAGCATCTTGTGAAGACATCTTTTAAGTCTTCTACAATCACATGGAATATCAGTACTTTTAATGAGAGGCTATCTTCTCAAGATGCTCCAGTTTCATTTTGGCTTTGGAAATTTCAGCACAGTTTCTAAGGTCAGCATGACAACACCAGATGAGTTTGTGTGTTAGAGAAGGAGGGTGCAATACTATGCTATACACCTTCAAAGCCCAGAGAAAAGTTTCAAAATCAGAATAATTCTCTGAGTTTCTGAGCTGCATGTACTTTCCAAACAGCTATAGACTGATATTAAGTAAACACCAGAAAATCTGTGTACAGTAGGTAAACGCAAACCAAGTGGAACAAAGTAACACAGCTGTATGACATTGCAAACCAAAATCTCAGAGGCTGATGCGAGTAACAAGGAAACAGAGCTATCCATGGTCCTGTGCTGCCACTCATTGGCCAAGACTATGCTGCATGCTTTGCCTCTGAATACAGGGTGTACATTTGACTAGTGCTGACCTCATATACCTCATGTGGTGCCCAAATTACAGATAAACATAAATATGACATCAGGAAGCTATTGGTATAGCGACAAAACACAGCTAACAATCCAAAAACCAAGAAATCTCCTGTCACTCTGGATGGAGAGCATCAAACATAAATAGATTTTTACATTTTTTACAAGAAAACCTGACTTGAAAACGCCCTGCCACAATGCTAGGATGGATGCTTAGGTGTTCTGAATATATGTGCAGTTATTAGGGTGTTCTGGGTGGCTGCTAGGTGGCTTAATGGCCCAAATCAAAAGAACCCACCCCAAGTCTCTAGGATATCCTTGGCTTGAATCTCAACTGCAATGTTTTGCTAGTTTTATCGAATGCCACAGGGCTGATAAAATATCAACTTTCCAATACTATTTTCATTTGAATGGTCCCGATTTAAATTCTTAAAATCCCAAGGTCAATCTTTTACTTCTACTTTAAGTGTTCTACAGTTTTGGTTGTGTTGGTTATTATATTGGTTTAATATATTGCAAATTAACTGCATATTCTGGGCCCTTTTGATCATTTTTTAAATAATATTTTCATAATGTCCCCCGTTAGAAGGTTCCCAATATAATTTACAGCATTAGCAGAGAATCTTTTTTTTTGTATGTTAAGTAAAATGGACATTAAAACTGAAATATCCCTATAAGTATCAGAATCGAAATTGAATCAAGAGCTTGTGAATCTGATTCGAATCGAGAAATCTATATTGATATCCAGCCCTACTACGCCTGGTGAGAATTGTAAGTGTGACAGCTTGGAAAAGTAAATGCACACCTCCCCTCAACAAGAAGCACAATTTAGAAATGACTTATGAGCATAGCACAAATGCTATGCTTAAATTGAGAACTGTTTTTTTGTTCGGAACTGGTTTCATTCTTTAAAAATATAGGATGACTTTCAGTTCCGGTAATGGTTCCCCTACGTGCAATTTCCCGCAGAAGCAGATAGAACACTGTACTTAAAATACTCTGACAGTGCTTCCAGCAGCGCATTTCGGCAGCAGCGATGCCAGTTTATTTTGATTCCCGAACAAATTACTATTATGAGCCGGCTCTTTTGAATCTACAGCGCGAAGCATACGGTGCTTATGGTATAGTCTGGTAAAGTCTTATTCTTATACTGATGCGCAAGATAAGGATGTCCAACTTGAAATGAAGTAAGAACCGCTGAAGTTTCACAAGCCTGAAGTACAACATTAGACTGTATAACATAGTCTAAACTCACTGGAACTGTTAAAAATGTCTGATGTTCTGATTTGTTATATCTGCTCTGTAGAAATCTGAAATGATCTCATAATTTTGCAACAGACTGCAGAAGTTCAATAAGAATTGTTTTTCCTCATATCATCTGGAACCCTTAAGGAATCGGAATCGTTAAGAGAAATCGGAATTGGAACCAGAATAGTTAAATTTCTTACGATTCCCATCCCTTAACTGCATAGATAAATATTGGATCTTTCAGAATGTATGCCAGTTAAGTCATAGAGCCAGTTATGTATACAAAAGACCAAGGCACTTACAGGGCACTAAACTACAGGCTTATAAAGAATTAATGCTGTCCCAAATTTGATGGACTGACATGTTAACTACAGGATGCAATTTTTTTTCTCTCCCCACAATAATCCAATAGAACGCTGAACATTCGTAAAAAGGAAGTATCAGACATTTCGGGAACGGGTGAGAATGTGCAGAGAGTACAGTAATTAAGTCAGATTGCTGAGTGCAGAAGCAAGGATGTGAAAGTCGGACAGGGGGATATGAATGGATGAGATATTCCATGGTGAAGGCTTTTATTGCTGCTATCAGGGGCTGACAGGTGAGGAGTAATGGGGGTGAAATTTATCAATGACACATTACAACTTGAAATAGCCCAACGATCAATGGCCGTAGTTTAAACAAAGTGCAAAACGACACATCTGACCACCATCAATTCCAGAGAGTGACGGCAAGCATTGCTGTTACATGCCCATAGGAGGAGTCCCAGCACCAATTCACTGCCTGGATAGAGCAATACATATGTGACTCATCTCTAACTGGCTTCTTTCTGCTCAGATCCTGTTGCAGGTAATGACAATGCACAATTAATGCCTACATGCTTCAATGCAAGACCTACTAAACAGCTACTAGTTAATAACGTCAGAAAAAGAAATTGCACCTATTTGTACACTTGCAACATTAACAGTAACAAGCAACACAAATCCTCTTTTATAATGCCCTGGATTAACATGATTTTATTTATTAGCTTTTTTCTTATGTCCTTATTTTTAGAGAGACATGATGACTGTTAAAGTGATGACTGCTGAGCACCAGAAAAAAATGTCACACTGTGCCTTTAAATGCTGAACCGAACACAGTGAGAACTTCCTGAGTGTGACACCCCCCCTTCCTCCACTCTGATTGGCAGAGGCCCCCTCCTTCTCTCCTTCCTGATTGGCTGCTGGTATCCAAGGGCTGGGCGGCGAGGTCTCTATAAATAAACCTTGTAGCTTGTGCTGTATCAGCAACCCTTCCCACAATGCTGCTCTCGCCCTCCCTTTCCCTGCCTGTTACCTCTCTATTTTTTTTCACCCCTCTCTCAATCTAAACTGATCTGGCCATAAAACTCAAATAAATGTTGTTTCCAACATGAAAGAATATTAATAAAATAAAACAGCTGAGGGCATGCGCTCATCTATAGACACACAGGTGCCTGGGTAGAATTTATTGTCATAAACACAAGTGTCAGATCGCGGTTGTTAAATATATCAGGTGGTGGATGAAGTAATCATCCACTGCAATTAACCATGCACAGACTCACCCCACTCCACATACCCACAGCTGACCAAACACAGCTGCCAGCTGCCAATCAGGGTGTCACCATGGCAACAGACCAGCCTACTCCCTGTTTCTATGGCACAGGAAGAGGATGGTTGTGTGTGCATGTGAACAGCTGAAGTTCCCCCTCCCTATAGCTCCCACCCTCACCCTTCCCATGTCCGTATTGACCCCCTATCTTATTCCCTGTTAGGGTAATGGGAACGCTGGTACTACTGAGCCAAAGTTGGATACAACATGATAGGCATGTGAGGAAAGAAGGGCAGGACAGTTTAAACACAGTTTGATCAATTCTGTCTGATTCAGAAAGCACTTTGCTAAAAAACAAAAACAAATAAAAGTGTATATTTACATATATTTTCCCTTACATACAACAAATGTCAATCTCTTTTATAGTTTACAGTTTACCCAAAAAGAAAATTCTGTTATTATTTATTCACCTTAATGTTGTTCTAAACAATGTTAGGCAGAATGTTAGCCTCATTCACTTTCATTGTTTTTTTTTTCTACACAGTTAAGTGAATGGTGACCAAGGCTGTCAGTCCCTAACGTTCTAACTAACATCTCTTTTTGTGTTACATGGAGGAAAGCAATTCATGGGGAAGAACATAAGGGCGAGTAAATGATGACAGATTTGTCCTTTTTAGGTGAACTATACCGCATTTCAAATGCTTACACCATAAAAAGTTGATTCAACAGGCTCTGCCAACTTGCATCAAATGCAAGATAGTCTGTGTGCAAGCAATTAAAGGTTATTGTATGAAAAATAACTAAAACATGACCTTAGTGTCAAGCAACAAGTTTGTGCCATTGTAGTGTAGAACAGTGGTGGACCATGTGTCTAGAACAGAGGCTGTTTATGAAAAATGAACATTGGGGACATTTAGTACATAGAGGTGAAGAAGTCAAGGGTGTGTGTCACTTTATGTCCACTGTCTAATGTGCCCGTAGATGGCAGGTCACATGGATGTCATGCACAACTTCAGGCTTTCCGGCTGTAGCTTCGGAAGCTTTGAAGGACAAGTGTAGCTAAAAACAGGCCTACACTATTCAACAAAGGTCGGCCTGTAAGTATGGGTGGCCGTTTGTGTATTTAGCAGGTATGGGTTATTAGGGCAGCAGGAAAAGATGGCACAGATCATATCTCCTGCTTAATTCTCATAGAACCTGCAAGAACTAAATAAAGAGAGAGAGAGCAACATTTCTTATTGTGCCATGCTGGAAGACTTAAGATTATGTTAACCTGATTAGAGAAATAACAGGGACACTTCTCAGAGAGCAACAGATCCCAGACAAATGTGCCATAAACTTTTAAGTATGTTTAGGTATCTTTCAAACATAGCCCTTACTTCTGAGGACTTCATATAATTGAACAAAATGGAAGTTTTAGGAGTAAGGACATCCTTATAATGTCATGTCTTTCAGTTGTCAGCTTTCCATAAGTTCCTTTAGCCCACTTGTGCATTGACCGCCAAAGTAGACTGTATAATGGGTGGTTTGCAGTGGGTTGGGTTGGCGGGTAAAGTCTAGGACATGCAGTACTTCAAAGTATACTCTTAACCGCGCACCATACAGTGACATTCAATGTGTGCGCACGCGTGTCTAGAAAAACGAAGGCTAGAGTGTACTTCATTTTTCAGAGTCCTGTGCACTACAACCGCTTTGTGATACTCAATTTTCAGTCAACAGCAGGTGTATGTGCCAACAACATGTAAAGACATTTCGTCATTACACGTGGACTGTCAGCATGCAGGCTGGTTTTTATAGACACGCGGCCAGTACATGCATACTGTGCTGATAATTACATTTGCATTACATGCACTGTGTACAAAACGTACCAGCATGTGAAAAATGGAAGTATACTTTGGCCTTTATACTCATTTTATACCAGCTTAAATTTTAATTAACTATTTTAGATAAAGGACCGATTGAACTGAGGGTTTGTGCTGCTACCTCCCATCCCAGAATCCTCCACTAGTCATAACCATAAAGAACACTTCACCTGATTGTCCTTTGTGAATCTTTGAACACCCCAATTTGCATGGCCTGCTGAAAAACTTTCAACCTTTCCACTATGTTCAACACCCCTAGCCGTGTTATGCGATACCCACATCCAACCTTTCCTGGCGGCCAAACCCAAAACACTCCCACAGCGAAATTTAAACAGTCAGACCCCCATAGCGGAATAAGACTCCAAACTATTAATAAAAAGCCATCTGGGTCAACGCCTCAAACAGTGACACTGGTAAATTGAGAGCTCACACAAGGCATTAAAAATAAAATAAATCCCCCACCTCAAAATACATCAATAGCTATGAATATATGATGACCATCCACAGCAACAAGCAAAACTAAAACAAGCACAGTGCAGTCTTTATGTAAAATATCCAAGTATCTAACCAATGCTTAAAACAAGTGGTCGACCGATATGCATTTTTCTCATTTGCCAACGTCTAGAGAACAGAGTGGCTGATGGCCAATAAATGCATAATACAATTTAATGACAGCAAACAAGATGTACACAAAATTGAAACACTTAATTTTACACAATATTTACTCAATATTCACAAAAGATTTTCAGAAGGCTCTCAGTTGAAATTTGAAATGGACACAAGGGATATCTAAGGATAGGGTAGGCTTATACTTTGTTTTTCTGCATTCTGTTCCCTCTCATGAACAGCCTTTTTAAAGTATACTCTTTTGACCGCAAGCCCATTATGGCTGCTTTTTGATACTTTTTTAGTACAGTCAATGCCAGACTGATGCACAAAGATTTGGACGGTGTCTCTGTATCTAGAAAAACTAGGCTTCATGAGGATAGGCCATGCATTCTGTGTTGATGCCGAAATTTGTGTCACGTGCCCTGAAAACCGAAGTTTGGTCTTTAATCGGCAAAGAGGACACAGTTATTGGCCGACAACCTCTAAAAATAGCAAAAAAATCATCAAATTAATTGGCCTGACCATTTTACTGGACAATCACTATTTGAAACAAAAAAAAAAAAAAGTTACAATTTCTACTGCCACACCTTTGTTCTGCATTAAAAAAAAACATGGCACAGCATTACAATCACCAAACCGAATCGGTTACTAACGTAACCTCTGTTCTCTCTAGATGAGGGAATGAGTATTGCGTAAGCTAGCTTACGCTACAGGAAAGATTAATCTTTTCTGAGATATTGAAGCCAAAAAATTATCCTTAATTTTGTATCCATTGTCAACGCAGTGCGGCAGCTGCAGACCTTGAACGGGCTAGCTAGCGAGCTCATTGGTTGCTCTGCGGCAACTGCTGCAGCCTATAGACGAGCTTGGGCGAATTCGCATCCAATGAGAGGCGTCCGCGCGCTCACTGCATCAAAGCCCGCCAAAAAGGGCGTGACTAGAGTGCATATAAGCGTAGTTCGTAGGCTGAAACCCTGGTTTTCATTGAATGAAGCGAAAAATCGCTCGTGGCGCGAGCACGGCCGGTTACGCAATACTCGTTCCCTCATCTAGAGAGAACCGAGGTTACGTTAGTAACCGATTCGTTCTCTTACGAGAGGTTCTCTCGTATTGCGTAAGCTAGCTTACGCTACGGGAACCCTTTGTCAACGCCGTGCGCGCCAAGCATCCACTGCATGAGCCCCAGGGAATTAAGGGGGACCCGGGGGAGCCCTTGTGAGTGGGGAATTAATATTTGGCCGGCAAGAGTGCGGGCCAGTGTGTGTGTAGTACATAAGCACATAGACAGAGCGGCGGTGCCGGTCTGTGTGGACTGTGTCCCATTAATGCAGCTCACCAGGGGAGCTGTAGAGTATTAAACCGCTAGCAGTTTAGCCTGCAGAGCGGGTACTTCCAGATTGTAAAATCTGACAAAGGTGGAGGGGGAAGCCCAGCCCGCTGCCACACATATGTCGTGAATGGAAATCCCGCTGGACCTTGACCACGAGGAGGCCATGCCTCTAGTGGAGTGAGCCTTAATGCCTAGCGGGCATGGTAGGTCTTTTGACGCGTACGCGCAATAGCGTCCACTATCCATCTGGACAGTGTCTGTTTCGAGGCGACGAGACCTTTGGTGCGCCCTCCGAACGAAACCCGTGTTGGACGCGTCTGTCGAGATGACTTTTCGGCGAGATACAGCTCCCATCATCACTCCCCGCTGATACCACTCGGCCACTGTCCAGGGCTGCAGAGCTGAAATACAGGTCTGAGTCACTCTGATTGGCTGGCGGCCTGTGGCCCAAGCCCGGCGAGACGCGCGGGTGTTTAGCCAATGCTGAAGCGGGCGCATGCGCAGTAAACCCAGTTGAAGTACTGCTGCGGCTGAGGCCATGTAGCCTAGCACTCTCTGAAACTTCTTCAGAGGTGTGAGGCTGTTCATCTGAAATGACGCTGCTAGTCGCTGCACACGGCGTCGCGCGCTGTGTAGATAAGCGAGCCGTCATTGCCACTGAGTCTAGTTCTATTCCAAGGAAGGAAATTGTCTGACTGGGCTGTAGTGAGCTCTTGGTCCAATTGACTGCAAGGCCCAAACTGTTCAGATGACTGAGGAGAACTGTCCTGTGAGACAGAAGCTCCGTATGTGATTGTGCCAAAATCAGCCAATCGTCCAAATAGTTCAGAATTCGTAAACCCTGACTCCGCAGGGGTGCGAGCGCCAGCGTCCATGCACTTCATGAAAGTACGGGTGCTAAGGACAGGTCGAACGGAAGGACGGTGTATTGATAAACCTGGCCGTCGGGCGAATCTCAAGAATGGCCTGTGACGGGATTTATCCGAATCTGAAAGTATGCATCTTTCAGATCGAGAAAAATAAACCAGTCCCCTGGCACATACGCGCGAGGAGTTTGCTGGTTGTAAGCATTTTGAACGGTCTTTTGCAAGCGCTTTGTTCAAAACCCTGAGATCTAATATTGGTCTGAGGCCGCCGTCTTTCTTGGGGACAAGAAAATAACGTCTGTAAAACCCTGACTCACTCAGGGGAGGCGGCACTCTCTCTATGGCCCTTTTGCACAGAAGGTTTGCTATTTCTGAACGAAGCATGCACGCTGCTTCCGTGTTCACAGTAGTTTCGAGCCGCGCTCTGAAGCGAGGAGGACGGCGATCGAACTGTAGCAAATAGCCCTGTTTTATTGTGCTTAACACCCATTCGGATATCCCTGGACTATCTTCCCACGCTTTGAAGCGTAATGTTAGAGGGTGAGTGGCCAAATCGCTCTGATTGCCGCACACAGCCGCTGAACAGAATGTGTGAGCCGCTTACTGTGCTTATGCTGGACTGCTCGCAGACAGCATGGACAGGCTGTTCTGTGAGTGACTTCCGATTGAGGTGAATGGGGAAAGAGTCACGTCTGTTAAGTGATACGCAAGCATAGTCACGGGCACGGGCTTACATACAGAGAAGTGTTTGCTGGCCGTGTGACAGAGCGGGCAGAGAATGGGCGCGCGCACGTATTCGTGAGCGCATTTATTGACTCTAACACTCGAGTGGTTCAGTAACCGCGTTTGAGTGTGCTCTGATGGGGACACGGAACGTGTAATGCTTGTGTGTAGAGGTGAACACTGGATTGTGGGCACATTTTCTACACATAAGGCTGGTCGTGTGACAGAGCTGCCAGAGAATGGGCGCCAGCACGGATTCGTGGGTGCGTTTATTAACCCTAACACTCGAGCGGTTCAGTAACCGCTTTATGTGAGTGTGCCGTGATAGGGCCACGGGATGTGTAATGCTTGTGTGTAGGGGTGAACACTGGATTGTGGGCACATTTTCTACACATAAGACATGTTTGCTCTCTGGTATGGACACGGGATGTGTAATGCTTGTGTGTAGAGGTGAACACTGGGTTGTGGGCACATTTTCTACACATATGGCATGCTTGCTCTTTACCAGATTTATTTGGGTCGCCGTGAAAATGGCGTTTGAGCGCAGGCAAGCGGGCGTTATCACCGGCTTGTTGGCTGCTGAATCTACCACTGTAGTAGCCTGAAGGAAGCGGACTGACAGGGGGCGAAGCTTTGACGGTGGTCCGGCAGCAGCGGGACTGATCCGTCGTTTTGTCAACAAAGCTAGGAGGACTTTGGTTGTTCAGGTTTCAGCGCAATTCTAGTCCGAGGCCCGCGGGGGGGTGGCGGTCTGCGGCGGCTGTCTGAGCGCGATCGAGGGCGGCCGCCCTGTCGACGCTGAGAAGTCTGGCTTTGTTGAGCTGGGCGCTGTGAAGAGGCTCGTGCAGGAGGCTCACGTGGGCGGCCTGCAGAGGAGCTAGCGCGACGAGGCAGAAAGAGATTCATGGCTTGTGTGGCTTTTTGGACCTCTGAAAACCGGTCAATGATACCACTCACCGCGGAGCCGAAGAGACCGGATGGAGAGAGCGGTGCGTTGAGGAACGTAGAGCGCTCTGCTTCTCCCATGTCGGCTAGCGTTAGCCACAGATGTCTCTCGGTCACAGTCAGCGCGCCATGCACTTCCCTATAGCTTGGGCTGCAGCTTTGGTAGCGCGGAGGGCGAGGTCCGTAGCACTCCGTATGTCTGCAACCGCCTCTGGATGCCTGCTTTCCTCATCCCACTCCCGCAGAAGGTCCGCTTGGAGGATCTGTAGGACGGCCATAGAGTGCAGAGCAGATGCAGCTTGGCCGGCGGCGGAATAGACGCGGCCAACACAGGCGGAAGTTGTTCTGCAGGCCTTAGACGGGAGCACTGGTTTAGACCGCCATCTCGCGGAGGGCGGGCAAAGGTGTGCTGCTACCGCATCCTCGACCGGAGGGATGGAAGCGTAGCCCTTCTCAGTGGCGCCGTCCACCGAAGCAAGAGAGGTGGAGACGTGGGACCGGACCCTGGCCGAGAAAGGCGCGTTCCATAATTTGGAAAGCTCGGCGTGGAGTTCCGGCAGGAAGGGAGCGGCCCGGGTAGCGGGTGCTGCGCGGCGGCGGCTCTGTAGAAAGCAGCCGTCAAGTCTGTTGGGTGCCTGCTCAAGGGGCGGTGACCACTCGAGCCCGAGGCGGTCGACGGCCTGTGTGAGGAGGCGTGATAGTTCCCCTTCGACTCCGGCGCGGGTCCTGCTGGATTCCTGGGCCGAGGAGGAGGCGTGTGAGCCTGACCACTCCTCGCTGTCCGAAGCCATGATGGAACAGCCCTTATCCTCCGCTTCTTCGTCCGAGATGGCAGCAGAGCAGCCGCTCGGCGGCAACTGCGCATCCCGGGTGGGCGGGGAGGGTGAAGGCGATGCTCGAGGGATGGGCTCCGGCGAGGCAATCGCTTCTACCACTGTTTCCGGCAGCCTTTGAGAGCGCCGCTTTTTTCTGCGCGGCTGAACGGAAGGCGGTGCGGCGGCTTCGGTCCTGAGCGCTTCGAGTCGAGCCCGCAGGGTCGACATCGGCAGCTCCTCGCAGAGATCGCATCCGCCTTCGGCGAGCTCTGCATGCCCCAGTCCCAGGCAGAGAGCGCAGATGATGTGGCGGTCTCCGGTGCTGAGAGGAGCGCGGCATGAGGCGCAACTGGAGCGAGGCATCTTAAAAAAGACGCTCGTACTCTTTTGTGAAGTTCTTTAAGAACTAGCTTGCTTTTAAAAAGGATACGTCGCCGGATGGCGTAGCTCGCAGGACGGCTGAAGGTGGCGAAGACGGCCGGCTTCTTCGAGCGCTGTCCACGCTTGCTTGATGCCCCTCGAACGGCGACACGGCTTCCGGTTCAGTGATGCGAAGAGCTTCGCTGAAAAGATGAAAATCAGGGTTCCAGCCTACGAACTACGCTTATATGCACTCTAGTCACGCCCTTTTTGGCGTGCTTTGATGCAGTGAGCGCGCGGACGCCTCTCATTGGATGCGAGTTCGCCCAAGCTCGACTATAGGCTGCAGCAGTTGCCGCAGAGCAACCAATGAGCTCGCTAGCTAGCCCGCTCAAGGTCTGCAGCTGCCGCACTGCATTGACAATGGATACAAAATTAAGGATAATTTTTTGGCTTCAATATCTCAGAAAAGATGAATCTTTCCCGTAGCGTAAGCTAGCTTACGCAATACGAGAGAACCTCTCGTAAGAGAACAGGTTTTATGTCTGTGGCGAGCAGGGTGGGGCCGAGCGGCATCTAGGCAGAGCAAGGCCGGGAAAATGAGTGGTGAATGAGGTCCACCTGTATGCCACACCAGACTTGCATTCAAGTGAGGGGTGGCGGGAGTGTTTAGGGAGAGGAGACAGCAGAAGACGAGAGAGAGAGAGACGAACAGAGCTGATTGTATGTAGTGTTGAGCTGAAAAGCCAACAGAGTTTATGTGTAGTGAAGCTGAAAAGCATAAAATAGTGTGAAGCAGCATGTTATTGTGTGTGAGACTGAAAAGTGCAACAAATGTCTACAAGTTTTTCAAGCCGGCCACAGCTTCCTCCTTTCCATGAAATGTTAAAATGTCCACACATTGTAAATGGATGCATGCCGACTGCTGTCATGCACAATTGTGAAGTTCCACCCCTCTTTTTTAGGGCTGGGACGACGCGTCGACGTAATCGATGACGTCGACGCAAAAAATACGTCGACGCAAAATATGCGTGTCGATTCGTCAGACCAAAACAAAGATGGCGGCGCCGGAGAGTAGAAGCAAAACGAGTGGCTCCTCAGACTACCAGAAGTGCAAGGCGGCACGCACTCGTTCATGTAAAGTGTGGGAATTCTTTAATTTAAAAGGAAAAAATTATGTGATATGTCGTCTTTGCAAAATGGAGATGGCTTTCCATTCTAGCACCACGGCAATGCACCAGCACTAGGGCTGGGATGACGTCGACGCAAAAAATACGTCGACGCAAAATATGCGCGTCGAATTGTCAGACCCAAAACAAAGATGGCGACGCCGGCGCCAACACGAGTGGCTCCTCAGACTATCAGAAGTGCAAGGCGGCATGCACTCGTTCCTCTAAAGTATGGGAATTATTTAATTTTAAAGGAAAAAAATCCGTGATATGTCATCTTTGCAAAATGGAGATGGCCTTCCATTCTAGCGCCACCCGGGAGCAGCCGCAGATGACAGAGCGCCGTAAGATTTTTTCAACTCCCCACTTTGCACTCGATGTTGGAGTAGGCTATAATACGTTGTCGACACATAACGTTTTCGCTTATAGCTATTAATAATGCGCTTATAGCTATGAATGTCGTGAAAAATACATTGAGGACACTGACAACGCGCTGACAGACAGGACCAAGGAGGTAACATTTAATAAAGTCTCAACTTTCAAATTTGGTCATTCAAAGAAAATTAAACCATAAATAGGCGTACTATTTTGTGGCTCTTTAATGTGTCGTGTGTTATGTGTTAAAGCTGCTCGTGAACCGATCATCTTTTCCTTGGTTAATTTATAGCATCAAATAGACTAAACATGAATGTAGCCTACATCAGAAGGACTGTTGTTTTAACCTCGGAAAGACGTCAGTACAGTAGCCTACAATCCATTATTCAAATTCAAATCCACCGACGTTAATCTTCTCTCTCCTGACTACTTTGTCGGACAAAAATGGCGTATTATGATTGATTGATCAGATCGCCAGTCAATCAAACTTCCGGCAAATGGTTTTGTTTTTTTTTTTTTACATTTTATACACCCCCACCCCCATGAAACAGGTATTACCGGTGTTGTCACAAGTCAATTAATCGAATCGAAATCGAATCGGACTGGAAAAATGAATCGTTAGATTAATCGATGCATCGAAAAAATAATCGCTAGATTAATCGTTTAAAAAATAATCGTTTATCCCAGCCGTACTCTTTATCCTTGAGTTTTAAACACGAGCCGCTGGACCCTAAGGAGCTTACGTGCTGATCTCTCGGTGAGACTGCACCTTCACAGATCAAGGCGACTGCGAGCTCACGTTAACACCAGACTGGCTAATCTAAAGTGACCAGCACTAATCAAGCACCCCTTGAATAAAGAGCCACTTGCTTCAGTGGAGGTGGATGTTGACACAGAATCAGGAGCAGGCCTATTCACAATGTTTTCTTTCTTTCTTGGAAAGCAAGGATGATGCAAGTTAAAGAGAGAAATGTAAACATCTGTACAGAGTGAGAATCGGATACTGAGTATGGGACACAGAGAATATTAGAAAATGTGCATGGAAAAGTTGCTTGGGTTAGTTTACCAAAAAATATAAATTCTGTCATCACTGAGTGCATTTACATGCACTTTGAAAGTTAGACTTCAGTCGGACTAAAGCAAAGTCCAAAAAACAAAGTTTTGTTTGTTTTATTTTTAAACTTTAGTCCGAATGAAATTGTACTAACAGACATAGATAATGCAATTGTAGCTTGGCTTCGCCCAGCATGCATGCACGTTAATTGGACCACAATCGGACTTGGCGAAATGCGCATGCTCCGAAAAACAGGAGGTGCCATGCAACGTGCATTCAAATCAGCAGTTGAGTGCAACACAACACACATTGTATTCCATCACAAAATGTCTTAAAATTGCATATATTGAAAATAGACAAGCCACAATATCATAATATTCACACCAGTGCGGTGTTCACGTTCAAACCAACTAACACCAATACTACAGCTAAGTGGTGAACTGGGGTAATTTTCATTAAGCAATAGACAACAACACAATACTGCAAGGCAGCTTGATTTCAAACTTTTAACTTAATTTATTATTTATTTTAACTAAAAGTACAAATGAAACTGAAAAAAATGAAGTGCAATTAAAATTTTTAATTAAACTTTTTGAAAGATGGCTTTTCAACAGTTGTGAAGGGCAACATCGCATTGGCAACTAACTTTGGTAACTAATTCTCCCAATCATGTTTTGCTCCCTCATAGGGCTGGGCAACATGCAAGAATTATGTTCACGATATTTTAATACAAAAATATATATATCACAATATCCAATTACATCGTCAACCCCCGGCTGAGGGATGGGTGAATATTCTTACTTTAGTGATTTTACATTGAAAGTTTAATTCATTTAATTAAAAAACGAAAAACTTAAAAGACATTTCAAAATTCAAATTGTACTTCAAACGAAACGGCAATTAAAATAATGAAGTGGGGAAAAAAAACAATAATATATATATATATATATAACCACCTTTCCATTTACCATCACACAAGTATCTGTCAATGACAACAGGCGGAAAATTACTAATAAAATTAAGACCAAAAAACAATTAGAAATGTAAACATAATAATTATAATGATAATAATAATCACTGAAATATAAATCATGGTTCGAGGTGAATGTGTTTTTGTATTATTTCATGATTTAATCACAGATGTATAGGCTCTATATAAAAGTGACCCTGCAGAGTTGCACTCACAACGAACTGCTCTGTGGAAATAAAGCAAACTGAACTCAGAGCATTTCCTGAGCTGAGATGGTCTGAGGTCATTTGCGGCATTCTAATAGATACTATTCTTGCAAAAAAAATTCAGAAGACTGAAACAAAGAGTGAGAACACTTTACATGCACGTGTTCCATGAGACTGCATGCATCCGAACAGCACGTCAGATATGCCCATAGATGGCATTTCTGTCATCCGTTTGTAATTTTTTTTTAATCAAATGTGTTCTTCAAGTGCGTGTCTAACAGCACTTCTTGTGTCATTCCGAATCCGAGATGACTTACAGTTACCCACCATGAACATTATATTCGCTACCTGCAATTAAATGTCTTCTGTCAGTACGCGTACTTTGCTGCCTGCATACGTTGGTAAAGAACATCTTGCTTTCAATGCATTATTTAGGTTCATTTATCATGGGTCACACACGCTTCATTAGGAAACTATTCTTTATTTAAGGATATTCTATTCGTTAAGTTATTGTATTGCTATTGGATGTTCCATTCGTAATGTTTACCCCTTTTATCTGGTATAAACTTTCACACTGGTGTGGTCCCTTTTATGGAGTAAAACCATTAACATCGTACACCGTGGCAACCCTAACTGAATATTTTGTATATTTTTTTACATGTTTATTGTTCACATGCATAATTTGTACTATATACAATTATTTACATGTCGAACATGTGCAAAATCAGTACAGTCTCTTTAAGAATATGGGCATCAGCCAGTGAACGCAATGACAGGGGATGCAATTCTTTAGTGTGTTTTGTGTGATTAGAATTAAATGTTACTTTTTTGTTTTTAATCAAGAACTGACTGTAAGGAACAGAGACATTATTAAAAGAGACATTATTTAATGACGATTGGATGGCATGGATCTAGTCTTTGGACACCAAACAGAACAAGTCAAACTAAACTTTTACTCAACACGCAGTAAAAGGATCTCGCTGCTGAACTACTTCACCACTAGACTAGTCAAACACTGGTGAGTAAAAAAATCAAAAAGTTAACCAGTCAGTGCTGTCACATAATTTTTACTCACATAGCACAAAACTGTCACACATGCAAGTTATTACTCACTTTGTAAAGGGTTGCCACATAGAGTAAAAGAACAATCTTGGGATTTAACTATCGATATCGAGCTCGTTCAAAAATTGCATCATAAAATACAATAAAAGAGGGTAACAGACGAATACTATGGCCAAAGTAAGCATGCTAGCAATAGTCCCATGAATGCAGAATGTAAATATTACAAATTACACCTCTACTGCATATATCTTTGTGGCAGGGCGGAGGGCGGGGCCGGGTCGTGATCCTACAGACTAATCAAGCCTCCGAGAGGGATAAAGGTCGACTGCAGAGGATTGTGCGGGAGAGAGAGAGAGATTTATGTTTATGGACATGTCCGTCATGTGTGTTTGTCTGTTAAAGTTTCAGTTTATTATTAAAACTATTATTTATATTGTCAAGCCGGTTCTTGCCTCCTCCTTTCCATTGAATACGTTACAATCTTACTTTCAATTATCTTTGAGTGGTTATAACATCTTACTTTACTTCTCTCATGTGGATTCCATTCATAAAATAAGGCAGCAAGCATGTTATTGATAGAATATGCAGCCTGAAGTAAATGACAGGTCCAGTAACAGATGTAGAGCTGTTCAAGTATACAGACAACAAACCTATAAAAATACCAGCGATCGCTAGGACAATATAGAGATATCATATATTTTCTGATTTGTCTGTTTATTCACAACATCTCTCCTAAGTCTAAACCTTTTTATTATACTTTACACAGAGTTTATAAGGATAATATCCTTATAAATTGAAGGTGCCAAGTGAAGCAACGCAGAGCTCGTATAGCTCAACAATCCAGGAGCAAAATGCATTATCTTCTGCCTTCTGACATCACCAAAAGAACAACGGATAACGTACATCTGATCTGCACCAAAATGAATGAGTAAAGAATGTAAGAAATGCACACGTGCTTGATATGTGCATCTCGCTGTTAAGAAGTTAATTAGCTGACTACTTGACGTGCTAATATGATGCAAAATGTCAACTGGAAACTGTCTACATCCTTTCTTCAGTTACTATATTATGCATGGTGTCATGTACAATTGGACAGAGAGATTAAGACTGTAGCTCGACGACTCAAAAACCTGCTGTAGCTCGATAATAACAGCCCATGTAAACACACTTATTTGACTTCCTTTTCACCATAGAACACAAATAGACAGCCTCATCACCATTCACTTTCATAGCAGAGAAGAAGATGCAATGAAAGTAAACTAACATACTACCAGCCTAACATCTTATTTTATTTTCCATGGAACAAGGAAAGTCATAGGGGTTTGAAACAAACATAACGGTGGGTAAATTATGACAGAATTTTCATTTTTTTGGTGAACTAGGCCTATTCCTTTAACCTGTTAACCTTGCAGAGCCAGCGACGGAAGAGTTTTTCCCCACAAGTTTAATGTTTATGAATAGATTTAACGTGAAAGAACATCATTAATCTTGGCAAACTATATATCATTTTAAAGGTGTAAGCCTCAAGCATCGATGATAGAGCTCTGTTTTTCGATGAAAAGCTTATAACGAATGTATTTCTTGCATTTATGTAAGCAGTACAGATCAAAACACACGTAATCAAAAACGGAGTACATACCAGTAGTGTCGTAATAACGAGCCACACACGCATCCACTGCTAAAAGTTCCAGATTGAATGGAAAGGTGAGGGTCCACTGAATAACATCCCATAGAGCATTTTTAGTCCAAAGAAACAATAACGTTGTAACATCGATGGTTATTCCTTTGTTTACATCGAAGTTTCTTCAGGGTGAAGTATCATACTTGTCGGTTATGCAATAAAATTATGCATAAAAACAGACTCCGGTAGCCGAACGTTATATGGGTGTGTTGCTTAGAGTGTAATGAACAAATTAAGACCGCACACACACACACAAATACAAAGATAGGCAATATATAGGTCAAAATATCCAAACACTGCGGTCAGTTTTTTTGATGTCATGATATGCTGATTAACCTGGTTTCTGTGATGGGCTGGCAGTCAATGGGGGTGAGCTGGATGTTGGGTGGATGTGGTCTTGCAGGTACACTGCAGGTGGTGAACAATAACATGTTTTTGTTCTGATTCAGGCCCATCACTAATCCAGCAGGAGGAGGAGAGTCCGAGAGCCAATGAGCATGAAGGGCATTTGTCACTTTTTCTCCTACATATGTGAAACAACATATTTTATCAGCACGAAAAGATGACAATTTTAAGCAGACATTCTTCCAAAATGGTCTCGTCTATAAATAAGGCCATGTTTAATTAGGCTAAACTGATTCAATGAATCAGACCATTGAAGCACTTATATAGCGCTTTTTTTTAAACCTTAGAGTTTACCAAAGCCCTTTACACGGTGTCCCAATCACCCATTCACACTCACATTCAGACACCAATAGCGGCAGAGCTGCCATGCAAGGCGCTAGCCTGCCATTGGGAGCAACTTGGGATTCAGTGTCTTGCCCAAGGATACTTTGGCATGTGGAGTTGTGTGGGCCGGGAATTGACACACCAACCCTGTGATTGGCAGCCAACCCGCTCTACCACCTGAGCCACAGCCACCCCTTTTATGTACTTTGTTATGAGAGTCCACTAAGTTTGTGGTGCAATTCTTACTCTTAAAGCTCTGAGAACTTCTGAAAACTTAAGAAACAACTGGGGGTATCTACTCTTATACCTAAAACATTTTTTTAAACTACACAAGACAATTCTCAAACCTTATCTGAATCCACTTCTCTCATTTAACTAAAGGCATGTACATGGTGTTTTGAGCACTTTAAAGCATTAGTTCACCAAAGATTTTAATTCTCTCATCATTTACTCACCCTTATGCCATCCCAGATGTGTATGACTTTAATTCTTCTGCTCAACACCAAAAGATTTAGAAAAATATCTCAATTCTGTAGGTCTATAAAATACAAGTGAATGGTGACCAGAACCCCAATATCAAAGTCAGCATAAAAGACTCCAGTGGTTTAATGTCTTACGAAGCATTCCATTTGGTTTTGGGTGAGCGCAAACCACTCTCACCCAAAACACTTCTTTTTCACTGTTCATCTTGACAGCAGTCTCCTCGGTGATCA